>NW_028249417.1:0-1291509 GCF_964263255.1 Lissotriton vulgaris
AAATAAGTGTGTTTTAAGTCATTTCTGTGCCTCAAAGGGGTCAAAATTGAAGCTTTTGAGTAATCATAACTCTGTAAAAATGGCAATTTTGGTCACTGTGAGGGTTTAAAAAGTGGTTATTCAGCATGAGGCACGATCACTGTGAGGGTTTAAAAAGTGGTTATTCAACATGAGGCACGATCGGACATGTCGAACGATCCCAAAATGGTCAATATGGATGAAATTGTAACATTTAATCTTTTGACTGTAAATGACTGTTGGATGTGAATTAGGACTTTGTCAACTAAAATAAGTGTGTTTAAAGTCATTTCTGTGCCTGAAACGGGTCAAAATTGAAGCTTTTGAGTAATCAAAACTGTAAAAATGGCAATTTTGGTCACTGTGAGGCTTTAAAAAGTGGTTATTCAACATGAGGCACGATCCAATTGACATTTTGAATCATTTTTGGTACAGTCCAAAAAATGAATTTTCGGATGAAAAACGATGATTCCGGACATGTCGAATGATCCCAAAATGGTCAATATGGATGAAATTTTAACATTCAATCTTTTGACTGTAAATGACTGGTGGATGTGAATTATGACTTTTTCAACTAAAATAAGTGTGTTTAAAGTCATTTCTGTGACTCAAAGGGGTCAAAATTGAAGCTTTTGGGTAATCAAAACTCTGTAAAAATGGCAATTTTGGTCACTGTGAGGCTTTAAAAAGTGGTTATTCAACATGAGGCACGATCCAATTGACATTTTGAATCATTTTTGGTACAGTCCAAAAAATCAATTTTCGGATGAAAAACGATGACTCCGGACATGTTGAACGTTCCCAAAATGGTCTATAATGATGAAATTTTAACATTTAATATTTTGACTCTAAATGACTGTTGGATGTGAATTATGACTTTGTCAACTAAAATAAGTGTGTTTTAAGTCATTTCTGTGCCTCAAAGGGGTCAAAATTGAAGCTTTTGAGTAATCATAACTCTGTAAAAATTGCAATTTTGGTCACTGTGAGGGTTTAAAAAGTGGTTATTCAACATGAGGCACGATCCAATTGACATTTTGAATCATTTTTGGTACAGTCCAAAAAATCAATTTTCGGATGAAAAACGATGACTCCGGACATGTCGAACGATCCCAAAATGGCCAATATGGATGAAATTTTAACATTTAATCTTTTGACTGTAAATGACTGTTGGATGTGAATTATGACTTTGTCAACTAAAATAAGTGTGTTTTAAGTCATTTCTGTGCCTCAAAGGGGTCAAAATTGAAGCTTTTGAGTAATCATAACTCTGTAAAAATGGCAATTTTGGTCACTGTGAGGGTTTAAAAAGTGGTTATTCAACATGAGGCACGATCACTGTGAGGGTTTAAAAAGTGGTTATTCAACATGAGGCACGATCGGACATGTCGAACGATCCCAAAATGGTCAATATGGATGAAATTGTAACATTTAATCTTTTGACTGTAAATGACTGTTGGATGTGAATTAGGACTTTGTCAACTAAAATAAGTGTGTTTAAAGTCATTTCTGTGCCTGAAACGGGTCAAAATTGAAGCTTTTGAGTAATCAAAACTGTAAAAATGGCAATTTTGGTCACTGTGAGGCCTTAAAAAGTGGTTATTCAACATGAGGCACGATCCAATTGACATTTTGAATCATTTTTGGTACAGTCCAAAAAATGAATTTTCGGATGAAAAACGATGATTCCGGACATGTCGAACGATCCCAAAATGGTCAATATGGATGAAATTTTAACATTCAATCTTTTGACTGTAAATGACAGTTGGATGTGAATTATGACTTTGTCAACTAAAATAAGTGTGTTTAAAGTCATTTCTGTGCCTGAAACTGGTTAAAATTGAAGCTTTTGAGTAAGCAAAACTCTGTAAAAATGGCAATTTTGGTCACTCTGAGGGTTTAAAAAGTGGTTATTCAACATGAGGCACGACCCAATTGACATTTTGAATCATTTTTGGTACAATCCAAAAAATAAATTTCCGGATGAAAAACAATGACTCCGGACCTGTTGAATGTTCCCAAAATGGTCTATAATGATGAAATTTTAACATTTAATTTTTTGACTCTAAATGACTGTTGGATGTGAATTATGACTTTGTCAACTAAAATAAGTGTGTTTAAAGTCATTTCTGTGCCTGAAACTGGTTAAAATTGAAGCTTTTGAGTAAGCAAAACTCTGTAAAAATGGCAATTTTGGTCACTGTGAGGGTTTAAAAAGTGGTTATTCAACATGAGGCACGATCCAATTGACATTTTGAATCATTTTTGGTACAGTCCAAAAAATCAATTTTCGGATGAAAAACGATGACTCCGGACATGTCGAACGAACCCAAAATGGTCAATATGGATGAAATTTTAACATTTAATCTCTTGACTCTAAATGACTGTTGGATGTGAATTATGACTTTGTCAACTAAAATAAGTGTGTTTAAAGTCATTTCTGTGCCTGAAACGGGTCAAAATTGAAGCTTTTGCGTAAGCAAAACTCTGTAAAAATGGCAATTTTGGTCACTCTGAGGGTTTAAAAAGTGGTTATTCAACATGAGGCACGATCCAATTGACATTTTGAGTCATTTTTGGTACAGTCCAAAAAATCAATTTTCGGATGAAAACGATGACTCCGGACATGTCGAACGATCCCAAAATGGCCAATATGGATGAAATTTTAACATTTAATCTTTTGACTGTAAATGACTGTTGGATGTGAATTATGACTTTGTCAACTAAAATAAGTGTGTTTAAAGTAATTTCTGTGCCTGAAACGGGTCAAAATTGAAGCTTTTGAGTAAGCAAAACTCTGTAAAAATGGCAATTTTGCTCACTCTGAGGGTTTAAAAAGTGGTTATTCAACATGAGGCACGATCCAATTGACATTTTGAATCATTTTTGGTACAGTCCAAAAAATCAATTTTCGGATGAAAAACGATGACTCCGGACATGTCGAACGATCCCAAAATGGTCAATATGGATGAAATTTTAACATTTAATCTTTTGACTCTAAATGACTGTTGGATGTGAATTATGACTTTGTCAACTAAAATAAGTGTGTTTAAAGTCATTTCTGTGCCTGAAATGGTTCAAAATTGAAGCTTTTGAGTAAGCAAAACTCTGTAAAAATGGCAGTTTTGGTCACTCTGAGGCTTTAAAAAGTGGTTATTCAACATGAGGCACGATCCAATTGACATTTTGAATCATTTTTGGTACAGTCCAAAAAATCAATTTTCGGATGAAAAACGATGATTCCGGACATGTCGAACGATCCCAAAATGGTCAATATGGATGAAATTGTAACATTTAATCTTTTGACTGTAAATGACTGTTGGATGTGAATTAGGACTTTGTCAACTAAAATAGGTGTGTTTAAAGTCATTTCTGTGCCTGAAACGGGTCAAAATTGAAGCTTTTGAGTAATCAAAACTCTGTAAAAATGGCAATTTTGGTCACTGTGAGGCTTTAAAAAGTGGTTATTCAACATGAGGCACGATCCAATTGGCATTTTGAATCATTTTTGGTACAGTCCAAAAAATGAATTTTCGGATGAAAAACGATGACTCCGGACATGTCGAACGATCCCAAAATGGTCAATATGGATGAAATTTTAACATTCAATCTTTTGACTGTAAATGACTGTTGGATGTGAAGTATGACTTTGTCAACTAAAATAAGTGTGTTTTAAGTCATTTCTGTGCTTCAAACGGGTCAAAATTGAAGCTTTTGAGTAATCATAACTCTGTAAAAATGGCAATTTTGGTCACTGTGAGGGTTTAAAAAGTGGTTATTCAACATGAGGCACGATCCAATTGACATTTTGAATCATTTTTGGTACAGTCCAAAAAATAAATTTTCGGATGAAAAACGATGACTCCGGACATGTCGAACGATCCCAAAATGGTCAATATGGATGAAATGTTAACATTTAATCTTTTGACTCTAAATGACTGTTGGATGTGAATTATGACTTTGTCAACTAAAATAAGTGTGTTTAAAGTCATTTCTGTGCCTGAAATGGTTCAAAATTGAAGCTTTTGAGTAAGCAAAACTCTGTAAAAATGGCAATTTTGGTCACTCTGAGGGTTTAAAAAGATGTTATTCAACATGAGGCACGATCCAATTGACATTTTGAATCATTTTTGGTACAGTCCAAAAAATCAATTTTCGGATGAAAACGATGACTCCGGACATGTCGAACGATCCCAAAATGGCCAATATGGATGAAATTTTAACATTTATTCTTTTGACTGTAAATGACTGTTGGATGTGAATTATGACTTTGTCAACTAAAATAAGTGTGTTTAAAGTCATTTCTGTGCCTGAAACGGGTCAAAATTGAAGCTTTTGAGTAAGCAAAACTCTGTAAAAATGGCAATTTTGCTCACTCTGAGGGTTTAAAAAGTGGTTATTCAACATGAGGCACGATCCAATTGACATTTTGCATCATTTTTGGTACAGTCCAAAAAATAAATTTTCGGATGAAAAACGATGACTCCGGACATGTCGAACGATCCCAAAATGGTCAATATGGATGAAATGTTAACATTTAATCTTTTGACTCTAAATGACTGTTGGATGTGAATTATGACTTTGTCAACTAAAATAAGTGTGTTTAAAGTCATTTCTGTGCCTGAAATGGTTCAAAATTGAAGCTTTTGAGTAAGCAAAACTCTGTAAAAATGGCAATTTTGGTCACTCTGAGGGTTTAAAAAGATGTTATTCAACATGAGGCACGATCCAATTGACATTTTGAATCATTTTTGGTACAGTCCAAAAAATCAATTTTCGGATGAAAACGATGACTCCGGACATGTCGAACGATCCCAAAATGGCCAATATGGATGAAATTTTAACATTTATTCTTTTGACTGTAAATGACTGTTGGATGTGAATTATGACTTTGTCAACTAAAATAAGTGTGTTTAAAGTCATTTCTGTGCCTGAAACGGGTAAAAATTGAAGCTTTTGAGTAAGCAAAACTCTGTAAAAATGGCAATTTTGGTCACTCTGAGGGTTTAAAAAGTGGTTATTCAACATGAGGCACGATCCAATTGACATTTTGAATCATTTTTGGTACAGTCCAAAAATTCAATTTTCGGATGAAAAACGATGACTCCGGACATGTCGAACGATCCCAAAATAGTCAATATGGATGAAATTTTAACATTTAATCTTTTGACTGTAAATGACTGTTGGATGTGAATTATGACTTTGTCAACTAAAATAAGTGTGTTTAAAGTCATTTCTGTGCCAGAAACGGGTCAAAATTGAAGCTTTTGAGTAAGCAAAACTCTGTAAAAATGGCAATTTTGCTCACTCTGAGGGTTTAAAAAGTGGTTATTCAACATGAGGCACAATCCAATTGACATTTTGAATCATTTTTGGTACAGTCCAAAAAATCAATTTTCGGATGAAAAACGATGACTCCGGACAAGTCGAACGATCCCAAAATGGTCAATATGGAAGAAATTTTAACATTTAATCTTTTGACTCTAAATGACTGTTGGATGTGAATTATGACTTTGTCAACTAAAATAAGTGTGTTTAAAGTCATTTCTGTGCCTGAAATTGTTCAAAATTGAAGCTTTTGAGTAAGCAAAACTCTGTAAAAGTGGCAATTTTGGTGACTGTGAGGGTTTAAAAAGTGGTTATTCAACATGAGGCACGATCCAATTGACATTTTGAATCCTTTTTGGTACAGTCCAAAAAATAAATTTTCGGATGAAAAACGATGACTCCGGACCTGTTGAACGTTCCCAAAATGGTCTATAATGATGAAATTTTAACATTTAATCTTTTGACTCTAAATGACTGTTGGATGTGAATTATGACTTTGTCAACTAAAATAAGTGTGTTTAAAGTCATTTCTTTGCCTCAAAGGGGTCAAAATTGAAGCTTTTGAGTAATTAAAACTCTGTAAAAATGGCAATTTTGGTCACTCTGAGGCTTTAAAAAGTGGTTATTCAACATGAGGCACGATCCAATTGACATTTTGAATCATTTTTGGTACAGTCCAAAAAATCAATTTTCGGATGAAAAACGATGACTCCGGACATGTCGAACGATCCCAAAATGGTCAATATGGATGAAATTTTAACATTTAATCTTTTGACTCTAAATGACTGTTGGATGTGAATTATGACTTTGTCAACTAAAATAAGTGTGTTTAAAGTCATTTCTGTGCCTGAAATGGTTCAAAATTGAAGCTTTTGAGTAAGCAAAACTCTGTAAAAATGGCAATTTTGGTCACTCTGAGGCTTTAAAAAGTGGTTATTCAACATGAGGCACGATCCAATTGACATTTTGAATCATTTTTGGTACAGTCCAAAAAATCAATTTTCGGATGAAAAACGATGACTCCGGACATGTCGAACGATCCCAAAATGGTCAATATGGATGAAATTTTAACATTTAATCTTTTGACTCTAAATGACTGTTGGATGTGAATTATGACTTTGTCAACTAAAATAAGTGTGTTTAAAGTCATTTCTGTGCCTGAAATGGTTCAAAATTGAAGCTTTTGAGTAAGCAAAACTCTGTAAAAATGGCAATTTTGGTCACTCTGAGGCTTTAAAAAGTGGTTATTCAACATGAGGCACGATCCAATTGACATTTTGAATCATTTTTGGTACAGTCCACAAAATCAATTTTCGGATGAAAAACGATGATTCCGGACATGTCGAACGATCCCAAAATGGTCAATATGGATGAAATTGTAACATTTAATCTTTTGACTCTAAATGACTGTTGGATGTGAATTATGACTTTGTCAACTAAAATAAGTGTGTTTAAAGTCATTTCTGTGCCTGAAATGGTTCAAAATTGAAGCTTTTGAGTAAGCAAAACTCTGTAAAAATGGCAATTTTGGTCACTCTGAGGCTTTAAAAAGTGGTTATTCAACATGAGGCACGATCCAATTGACATTTTGAATCATTTTTGGTACAGTCCAAAAAATCAATTTTCGGATGAAAAACGATGACTCCGGACATGTCGAACGATCCCAAAATGGTCAATATGGATGAAATTTTAACATTTAATCTTTTGACTCTAAATGACTGTTGGATGTGAATTATGACTTTGTCAACTAAAATAAGTGTGTTTAAAGTCATTTCTGTGCCTGAAATGGTTCAAAATTGAAGCTTTTGAGTAAGCAAAACTCTGTAAAAATGGCAATTTTGGTCACTCTGAGGCTTTAAAAAGTGGTTATTCAACATGAGGCACGATCCAATTGACATTTTGAATCATTTTTGGTACAGTCCACAAAATCAATTTTCGGATGAAAAACGATGATTCCGGACATGTCGAACGATCCCAAAATGGTCAATATGGATGAAATTGTAACATTTAATCTTTTGACTGTAAATGACTGTTGGATGTGAATTAGGACTTTGTCAACTAAAATAAGTGTGTTTAAAGTCATTTCTGTGCCTGAAACGGGTCAAAATTGAAGCTTTTGAGTAAGCAAAACTCTGTAAAAATGGCAATTTTGCTCACTCTGAGGGTTTAAAAAGTGGTTATTCAACATGAGGCACAATCCAATTGACATTTTGAATCATTTTTGGTACAGTCCAAAAAATCAATTTTCGGATGAAAAACGATGACTCCGGACATGTCGAACGATCCCAAAATGGTCAATATGGAAGAAATTTTAACATTTAATCTTTTGACTCTAAATGACTGTTGGATGTGAATTATGACTTTGTCAACTAAAATAAGTGTGTTTAAAGTCATTTCTGTGCCTGAAATTGTTCAAAATTGAAGCTTTTGAGTAAGCAAAACTCTGTAAAAGTGGCAATTTTGGTGACTGTGAGGGTTTAAAAAGTGGTTATTCAACATGAGGCACGATCCAATTGACATTTTGAATCCTTTTTGGTACAGTCCAAAAAATAAATTTTCGGATGAAAAACGATGACTCCGGACCTGTTGAACGTTCCCAAAATGGTCTATAATGATGAAATTTTAACATTTAATCTTTTGACTCTAAATGACTGTTGGATGTGAATTATGACTTTGTCAACTAAAATAAGTGTGTTTAAAGTCATTTCTTTGCCTCAAAGGGGTCAAAATTGAAGCTTTTGAGTAATTAAAACTTTGTAAAAATGGCAATTTTGGTCACTCTGAGGCTTTAAAAAGTGGTTATTCAACATGAGGCACAATCCAATTGACATTTTGAATCATTTTTGGTACAGTACAAAAAATCAATTTTCGGATGAAAAACGATGACTCCGGACATGTCGAACGATCCCAAAATGGTCAATATGGATGAAATTTTAACATTTAATCTTTTGACTCTAAATGACTGTTGGATGTGAATTATGACTTTGTCAACTAAAATAAGTGTGTTTAAAGTCATTTCTGTGCCTGAAATGGTTCAAAATTGAAGCTTTTGAGTAAGCAAAACTCTGTAAAAATGGCAATTTTGGTCACTCTGAGGCTTTAAAAAGTGGTTATTCAACATGAGGCACGATCCAATTGACATTTTGAATCATTTTTGGTACAGTCCAAAAAATCAATTTTCGGATGAAAAACGATGACTCCGGACATGTCGAACGATCCCAAAATGGTCAATATGGATGAAATTTTAACATTTAATCTTTTGACTCTAAATGACTGTTGGATGTGAATTATGACTTTGTCAACTAAAACAAGTGTGTTTAAAGTCATTTCTGTGCCTGAAATGGTTCAAAATTGAAGCTTTTGAGTAAGCAAAACTCTGTAAAAATGGCAATTTTGGTCACTCTGAGGCTTTAAAAAGTGGTTATTCAACATGAGGCACGATCCAATTGACATTTTGAATCATTTTTGGTACAGTCCACAAAATCAATTTTCGGATGAAAAACGATGATTCCGGACATGTCGAACGATCCCAAAATGGTCAATATGGATGAAATTGTAACATTTAATCTTTTGACTGTAAATGACTGTTGGATGTGAATTAGGACTTTGTCAACTAAAATAAGTGTGTTTAAAGTCATTTCTGTGCCTGAAACGGGTCAAAATTGAAGCTTTTGAGTAAGCAAAACTCTGTAAAAATGGCAATTTTGCTCACTCTGAGGGTTTAAAAAGTGGTTATTCAACATGAGGCACAATCCAATTGACATTTTGAATCATTTTTGGTACAGTCCAAAAAATCAATTTTCGGATGAAAAACGATGACTCCGGACATGTCGAACGATCCCAAAATGGTCTATAATGATGAAATTTTAACATTTAATCTTTTGACTCTAAATGACTGTTGGATGTGAATTATGACTTTGTCAACTAAAATAAGTGTGTTTAAAGTCATTTCTTTGCCTCAAAGGGATCAAAATTGAAGCTTTTGAGTAATTAAAACTCTGTAAAAATGGCAATTTTGGTCACTCTGAGGCTTTAAAAAGTGGTTATTCAACATGAGGCACGATCCAATTGACATTTTGAATCATTTTTGGTACAGTCCAAAAAATCAATTTTCGGATGAAAAACGATGATTCCGGACATGTCGAACGATCCCAAAATGGTCAATATGGATGAAATTGTAACATTTAATCTTTTGACTGTAAATGACTGTTGGATGTGAATTAGGACTTTGTCAACTAAAATAAGTGTGTTTAAAGTCATTTCTGTGCCTGAAACGGGTCAAAATTGAAGCTTTTGAGTAATTAAAACTCTGTAAAAATGGCAATTTTGGTCAATCTGAGGCTTTAAAAAGTGGTTATTCAACATGAGGCACGATCCAATTGACATTTTGAATCATTTTTGGTACAGTCCAAAAAATCAATTTTCGGATGAAAAACGATGACTCCGGACATGTCGAACGATCCCAAAATGGTCAATATGGATGAAATTTTAACATTTAATCTTTTGACTCTAAATGACTGTTGGATGTGAATTATGACTTTGTCAACTAAAATAAGTGTGTTTAAAGTCATTTCTGTGCCTGAAATGGTTCAAAATTGAAGCTTTTGAGTAAGCAAAACTCTGTAAAAATGGCAATTTTGGTCACTCTGAGGCTTTAAAAAGTGGTTATTCAACATGAGGCATGATCCAATTGACATTTTGAATCATTTTTGGTACAGTCCAAAAAATCAATTTTCGGATGAAAAACGATGATTCCGGACATGTCGAACGATCCCAACATGGTCAATATGGATGAAATTGTAACATTTAATCTTTTGACTGTAAATGACTGTTGGATGTGAATTAGGACTTTGTCAACTAAAATAAGTGTGTTTAAAGTCATTTCTGTGCCTGAAACGGGTCAAAATTGAAGCTTTTGAGTAAGCAAAACTCTGTAAAAATGGCAATTTTGGTCACTCTGAGGGTTTAAAAAGTGGTTATTCAACATGAGGCACGATCCAATTGACATTTTGAATCATTTTTGGTACAGTCCAAAAAATAAATTTTCGGATGAAAAACGATGACTCCGGACATGTCGAACGATCCCAAAATGGTCAATATGGATGAAATGTTAACATTTAATCTTTTGACTCTAAATGACTGTTGGATGTGAATTATGACTTTGTCAACTAAAATAAGTGTGTTTAAAGTCATTTCTGTGCCTGAAATGGTTCAAAATTGAAGCTTTTGAGTAAGCAAAACTCTGTAAAAATGGCAATTTTGGTCACTCTGAGGGTTTAAAAAGATGTTATTCAACATGAGGCACGATCCAATTGACATTTTGAATCATTTTTGGTACAGTCCAAAAAATGAATTTTCGGATGAAAAACGATGACTCCGGACATGTCGAACGATCCCAAAATGGTCAATATGGATGAAATTTTAACATTCAATCTTTTGACTGTAAATGACTGTTGGATGTGAATTATGACTTTGTCAACTAAAATAAGTGTGTTTTAAGTCATTTCTGTGCTTCAAACGGGTCAAAATTGAAGCTTTTGAGTAATCATAACTCTGTAAAAATGGCAATTTTGGTCACTGTGAGGGTTTAAAAAGTGGTTATTCAACATGAGGCACGATCCAATTGACATTTTGAATCATTTTTGGTACAGTCCAAAAAATAAATTTTCGGATGAAAAACGATGACTCCGGACATGTCGAACGATCCCAAAATGGTCAATATGGATGAAATGTTAACATTTAATCTTTTGACTCTAAATGACTGTTGGATGTGAATTATGACTTTGTCAACTAAAATAAGTGTGTTTAAAGTCATTTCTGTGCCTGAAATGGTTCAAAATTGAAGCTTTTGAGTAAGCAAAACTCTGTAAAAGTGGCAATTTTGGTGACTGTGAGGGTTTAAAAAGTGGTTATTCAACATGAGGCACGATCCAATTGACATTTTGAATCCTTTTTGGTACAGTCCAAAAAATAAATTTTCGGATGAAAAACGATGACTCCGGACCTGTTGAACGTTCCCAAAATGGTCTATAATGATGAAATTTTAACATTTAATCTTTTGACTCTAAATGACTGTTGGATGTGAATTATGACTTTGTCAACTAAAATAAGTGTGTTTAAAGTCATTTCTTTGCCTCAAAGGGGTCAAAATTGAAGCTTTTGAGTAATTAAAACTCTGTAAAAATGGCAATTTTGGTCACTCTGAGGCTTTAAAAAGTGGTTATTCAACATGAGGCACGATCCAATTGACATTTTGAATCATTTTTGGTACAGTCCAAAAAATCAATTTTCGGATGAAAAACGATGACTCCGGACATGTCGAACGATCCCAAAATGGTCAATATGGATGAAATTTTAACATTTAATCTTTTGACTCTAAATGACTGTTGGATGTGAATTATGACTTTGTCAACTAAAATAAGTGTGTTTAAAGTCATTTCTGTGCCTGAAATGGTTCAAAATTGAAGCTTTTGAGTAAGCAAAACTCTGTAAAAATGGCAATTTTGGTCACTCTGAGGCTTTAAAAAGTGGTTATTCAACATGAGGCACGATCCAATTGACATTTTGAATCATTTTTGGTACAGTCCAAAAAATCAATTTTCGGATGAAAAACGATGACTCCGGACATGTCGAACGATCCCAAAATGGTCAATATGGATGAAATTTTAACATTTAATCTTTTGACTCTAAATGACTGTTGGATGTGAATTATGACTTTGTCAACTAAAATAAGTGTGTTTAAAGTCATTTCTGTGCCTGAAATGGTTCAAAATTGAAGCTTTTGAGTAATCAAAACTCTGTAAAAATGGCAATTTTGGTCACTCTGAGGCTTTAAAAAGTGGTTATTCAACATGAGGCACGATCCAATTGACATTTTGAATCATTTTTGGTACAGTCCACAAAATCAATTTTCGGATGAAAAACGATGATTCCGGACATGTCGAACGATCCCAAAATGGTCAATATGGATGAAATTGTAACATTTAATCTTTTGACTGTAAATGACTGTTGGATGTGAATTAGGACTTTGTCAACTAAAATAAGTGTGTTTAAAGTCATTTCTGTGCCTGAAACGGGTCAAAATTGAAGCTTTTGAGTAAGCAAAACTCTGTAAAAATGGCAATTTTGCTCACTCTGAGGGTTTAAAAAGTGGTTATTCAACATGAGGCACAATCCAATTGACATTTTGAATCATTTTTGGTACAGTCCAAAAAATCAATTTTCGGATGAAAAACGATGACTCCGGACATGTCGAACGATCCCAAAATGGTCAATATGGAAGAAATTTTAACATTTAATCTTTTGACTCTAAATGACTGTTGGATGTGAATTATGACTTTGTCAACTAAAATAAGTGTGTTTAAAGTCATTTCTGTGCCTGAAATGGTTCAAAATTGAAGCTTTTGAGTAAGCAAAACTCTGTAAAAATGGCAATTTTGGTCACTCTGAGGGTTTAAAAAGATGTTATTCAACATGAGGCACGATCCAATTGACATTTTGAATCATTTTTGGTACAGTCCAAAAAATGAATTTTCGGATGAAAAACGATGACTCCGGACATGTCGAACGATCCCAAAATGGTCAATATGGATGAAATTTTAACATTCAATCTTTTGACTGTAAATGACTGTTGGATGTGAATTATGACTTTGTCAACTAAAATAAGTGTGTTTTAAGTCATTTCTGTGCTTCAAACGGGTCAAAATTGAAGCTTTTGAGTAATCATAACTCTGTAAAAATGGCAATTTTGGTCACTGTGAGGGTTTAAAAAGTGGTTATTCAACATGAGGCACGATCCAATTGACATTTTGAATCATTTTTGGTACAGTCCAAAAAATAAATTTTCGGATGAAAAACGATGACTCCGGACATGTCGAACGATCCCAAAATGGTCAATATGGATGAAATGTTAACATTTAATCTTTTGACTCTAAATGACTGTTGGATGTGAATTATGACTTTGTCAACTAAAATAAGTGTGTTTAAAGTCATTTCTGTGCCTGAAATGGTTCAAAATTGAAGCTTTTGAGTAAGCAAAACTCTGTAAAAGTGGCAATTTTGGTGACTGTGAGGGTTTAAAAAGTGGTTATTCAACATGAGGCACGATCCAATTGACATTTTGAATCCTTTTTGGTACAGTCCAAAAAATAAATTTTCGGATGAAAAACGATGACTCCGGACCTGTTGAACGTTCCCAAAATGGTCTATAATGATGAAATTTTAACATTTAATCTTTTGACTCTAAATGACTGTTGGATGTGAATTATGACTTTGTCAACTAAAATAAGTGTGTTTAAAGTCATTTCTTTGCCTCAAAGGGGTCAAAATTGAAGCTTTTGAGTAATTAAAACTCTGTAAAAATGGCAATTTTGGTCACTCTGAGGCTTTAAAAAGTGGTTATTCAACATGAGGCACGATCCAATTGACATTTTGAATCATTTTTGGTACAGTCCAAAAAATCAATTTTCGGATGAAAAACGATGACTCCGGACATGTCGAACGATCCCAAAATGGTCAATATGGATGAAATTTTAACATTTAATCTTTTGACTCTAAATGACTGTTGGATGTGAATTATGACTTTGTCAACTAAAATAAGTGTGTTTAAAGTCATTTCTGTGCCTGAAATGGTTCAAAATTGAAGCTTTTGAGTAAGCAAAACTCTGTAAAAATGGCAATTTTGGTCACTCTGAGGCTTTAAAAAGTGGTTATTCAACATGAGGCACGATCCAATTGACATTTTGAATCATTTTTGGTACAGTCCAAAAAATCAATTTTCGGATGAAAAACGATGACTCCGGACATGTCGAACGATCCCAAAATGGTCAATATGGATGAAATTTTAACATTTAATCTTTTGACTCTAAATGACTGTTGGATGTGAATTATGACTTTGTCAACTAAAATAAGTGTGTTTAAAGTCATTTCTGTGCCTGAAATGGTTCAAAATTGAAGCTTTTGAGTAAGCAAAACTCTGTAAAAATGGCAATTTTGGTCACTCTGAGGCTTTAAAAAGTGGTTATTCAACATGAGGCACGATCCAATTGACATTTTGAATCATTTTTGGTACAGTCCAAAAAATCAATTTTCGGATGAAAAACGATGACTCCGGACATGTCGAACGATCCCAAAATGGTCAATATGGATGAAATTTTAACATTTAATCTTTTGACTCTAAATGACTGTTGGATGTGAATTATGACTTTGTCAACTAAAATAAGTGTGTTTAAAGTCATTTCTGTGCCTGAAATGGTTCAAAATTGAAGCTTTTGAGTAATCAAAACTCTGTAAAAATGGCAATTTTGGTCACTCTGAGGCTTTAAAAAGTGGTTATTCAACATGAGGCACGATCCAATTGACATTTTGAATCATTTTTGGTACAGTCCACAAAATCAATTTTCGGATGAAAAACGATGATTCCGGACATGTCGAACGATCCCAAAATGGTCAATATGGATGAAATTGTAACATTTAATCTTTTGACTGTAAATGACTGTTGGATGTGAATTAGGACTTTGTCAACTAAAATAAGTGTGTTTAAAGTCATTTCTGTGCCTGAAACGGGTCAAAATTGAAGCTTTTGAGTAAGCAAAACTCTGTAAAAATGGCAATTTTGCTCACTCTGAGGGTTTAAAAAGTGGTTATTCAACATGAGGCACAATCCAATTGACATTTTGAATCATTTTTGGTACAGTCCAAAAAATCAATTTTCGGATGAAAAACGATGACTCCGGACATGTCGAACGATCCCAAAATGGTCAATATGGAAGAAATTTTAACATTTAATCTTTTGACTCTAAATGACTGTTGGATGTGAATTATGACTTTGTCAACTAAAATAAGTGTGTTTAAAGTCATTTCTGTGCCTGAAATTGTTCAAAATTGAAGCTTTTGAGTAAGCAAAACTCTGTAAAAGTGGCAATTTTGGTGACTGTGAGGGTTTAAAAAGTGGTTATTCAACATGAGGCACGATCCAATTGACATTTTGAATCCTTTTTGGTACAGTCCAAAAAATAAATTTTCGGATGAAAAACGATGACTCCGGACCTGTTGAACGTTCCCAAAATGGTCTATAATGATGAAATTTTAACATTTAATCTTTTGACTCTAAATGACTGTTGGATGTGAATTATGACTTTGTCAACTAAAATAAGTGTGTTTAAAGTCATTTCTTTGCCTCAAAGGGGTCAAAATTGAAGCTTTTGAGTAATTAAAACTCTGTAAAAATGGCAATTTTGGTCACTCTGAGGCTTTAAAAAGTGGTTATTCAACATGAGGCACGATCCAATTGACATTTTGAATCATTTTTGGTACAGTCCAAAAAATCAATTTTCGGATGAAAAACGATGACTCCGGACATGTCGAACGATCCCAAAATGGTCAATATGGATGAAATTTTAACATTTAATCTTTTGACTCTAAATGACTGTTGGATGTGAATTATGACTTTGTCAACTAAAATAAGTGTGTTTAAAGTCATTTCTGTGCCTGAAATGGTTCAAAATTGAAGCTTTTGAGTAAGCAAAACTCTGTAAAAATGGCAATTTTGGTCACTCTGAGGCTTTAAAAAGTGGTTATTCAACATGAGGCACGATCCAATTGACATTTTGAATCATTTTTGGTACAGTCCAAAAAATCAATTTTCGGATGAAAAACGATGACTCCGGACATGTCGAACGATCCCAAAATGGTCAATATGGATGAAATTTTAACATTTAATCTTTTGACTCTAAATGACTGTTGGATGTGAATTATGACTTTGTCAACTAAAATAAGTGTGTTTAAAGTCATTTCTGTGCCTGAAATGGTTCAAAATTGAAGCTTTTGAGTAAGCAAAACTCTGTAAAAATGGCAATTTTGGTCACTCTGAGGCTTTAAAAAGTGGTTATTCAACATGAGGCACGATCCAATTGACATTTTGAATCATTTTTGGTACAGTCCACAAAATCAATTTTCGGATGAAAAACGATGATTCCGGACATGTCGAACGATCCCAAAATGGTCAATATGGATGAAATTGTAACATTTAATCTTTTGACTGTAAATGACTGTTGGATGTGAATTAGGACTTTGTCAACTAAAATAAGTGTGTTTAAAGTCATTTCTGTGCCTGAAACGGGTCAAAATTGAAGCTTTTGAGTAAGCAAAACTCTGTAAAAATGGCAATTTTGCTCACTCTGAGGGTTTAAAAAGTGGTTATTCAACATGAGGCACAATCCAATTGACATTTTGAATCATTTTTGGTACAGTCCAAAAAATCAATTTTCGGATGAAAAACGATGACTCCGGACATGTCGAACGATCCCAAAATGGTCAATATGGAAGAAATTTTAACATTTAATCTTTTGACTCTAAATGACTGTTGGATGTGAATTATGACTTTGTCAACTAAAATAAGTGTGTTTAAAGTCATTTCTGTGCCTGAAATTGTTCAAAATTGAAGCTTTTGAGTAAGCAAAACTCTGTAAAAGTGGCAATTTTGGTGACTGTGAGGGTTTAAAAAGTGGTTATTCAACATGAGGCACGATCCAATTGACATTTTGAATCCTTTTTGGTACAGTCCAAAAAATAAATTTTCGGATGAAAAACGATGACTCCGGACCTGTTGAACGTTCCCAAAATGGTCTATAATGATGAAATTTTAACATTTAATCTTTTGACTCTAAATGACTGTTGGATGTGAATTATGACTTTGTCAACTAAAATAAGTGTGTTTAAAGTCATTTCTTTGCCTCAAAGGGGTCAAAATTGAAGCTTTTGAGTAATTAAAACTCTGTAAAAATGGCAATTTTGGTCACTCTGAGGCTTTAAAAAGTGGTTATTCAACATGAGGCACGATCCAATTGACATTTTGAATCATTTTTGGTACAGTCCAAAAAATCAATTTTCGGATGAAAAACGATGACTCCGGACATGTCGAACGATCCCAAAATGGTCAATATGGATGAAATTTTAACATTTAATCTTTTGACTCTAAATGACTGTTGGATGTGAATTATGACTTTGTCAACTAAAATAAGTGTGTTTAAAGTCATTTCTGTGCCTGAAATGGTTCAAAATTGAAGCTTTTGAGTAAGCAAAACTCTGTAAAAATGGCAATTTTGGTCACTCTGAGGCTTTAAAAAGTGGTTATTCAACATGAGGCACGATCCAATTGACATTTTGAATCATTTTTGGTACAGTCCAAAAAATCAATTTTCGGATGAAAAACGATGACTCCGGACATGTCGAACGATCCCAAAATGGTCAATATGGATGAAATTTTAACATTTAATCTTTTGACTCTAAATGACTGTTGGATGTGAATTATGACTTTGTCAACTAAAATAAGTGTGTTTAAAGTCATTTCTGTGCCTGAAATGGTTCAAAATTGAAGCTTTTGAGTAATCAAAACTCTGTAAAAATGGCAATTTTGGTCACTCTGAGGCTTTAAAAAGTGGTTATTCAACATGAGGCACGATCCAATTGACATTTTGAATCATTGTTGGTACAGTCCACAAAATCAATTTTCGGATGAAAAACGATGATTCCGGACATGTCGAACGATCCCAAAATGGTCAATATGGATGAAATTGTAACATTTAATCTTTTGACTGTAAATGACTGTTGGATGTGAATTAGGACTTTGTCAACTAAAATAAGTGTGTTTAAAGTCATTTCTGTGCCTGAAACGGGTCAAAATTGAAGCTTTTGAGTAAGCAAAACTCTGTAAAAATGGCAATTTTGCTCACTCTGAGGGTTTAAAAAGTGGTTATTCAACATGAGGCACAATCCAATTGACATTTTGAATCATTTTTGGTACAGTCCAAAAAATCAATTTTCGGATGAAAAACGATGACTCCGGACATGTCGAACGATCCCAAAATGGTCAATATGGAAGAAATTTTAACATTTAATCTTTTGACTCTAAATGACTGTTGGATGTGAATTATGACTTTGTCAACTAAAATAAGTGTGTTTAAAGTCATTTCTGTGCCTGAAATTGTTCAAAATTGAAGCTTTTGAGTAAGCAAAACTCTGTAAAAGTGGCAATTTTGGTGACTGTGAGGGTTTAAAAAGTGGTTATTCAACATGAGGCACGATCCAATTGACATTTTGAATCCTTTTTGGTACAGTCCAAAAAATAAATTTTCGGATGAAAAACGATGACTCCGGACCTGTTGAACGTTCCCAAAATGGTCTATAATGATGAAATTTTAACATTTAATCTTTTGACTCTAAATGACTGTTGGATGTGAATTATGACTTTGTCAACTAAAATAAGTGTGTTTAAAGTCATTTCTTTGCCTCAAAGGGGTCAAAATTGAAGCTTTTGAGTAATTAAAACTCTGTAAAAATGGCAATTTTGGTCACTCTGAGGCTTTAAAAAGTGGTTATTCAACATGAGGCACGATCCAATTGACATTTTGAATCATTTTTGGTACAGTCCAAAAAATCAATTTTCGGATGAAAAACGATGACTCCGGACATGTCGAACGATCCCAAAATGGTCAATATGGATGAAATTTTAACATTTAATCTTTTGACTCTAAATGACTGTTGGATGTGAATTATGACTTTGTCAACTAAAATAAGTGTGTTTAAAGTCATTTCTGTGCCTGAAATGGTTCAAAATTGAAGCTTTTGAGTAAGCAAAACTCTGTAAAAATGGCAATTTTGGTCACTCTGAGGCTTTAAAAAGTGGTTATTCAACATGAGGCACGATCCAATTGACATTTTGAATCATTTTTGGTACAGTCCAAAAAATCAATTTTCGGATGAAAAACGATGACTCCGGACATGTCGAACGATCCCAAAATGGTCAATATGGATGAAATTTTAACATTTAATCTTTTGACTCTAAATGACTGTTGGATGTGAATTATGACTTTGTCAACTAAAATAAGTGTGTTTAAAGTCATTTCTGTGCCTGAAATGGTTCAAAATTGAAGCTTTTGAGTAAGCAAAACTCTGTAAAAATGGCAATTTTGGTCACTCTGAGGCTTTAAAAAGTGGTTATTCAACATGAGGCACGATCCAATTGACATTTTGAATCATTTTTGGTACAGTCCACAAAATCAATTTTCGGATGAAAAACGATGATTCCGGACATGTCGAACGATCCCAAAATGGTCAATATGGATGAAATTGTAACATTTAATCTTTTGACTGTAAATGACTGTTGGATGTGAATTAGGACTTTGTCAACTAAAATAAGTGTGTTTAAAGTCATTTCTGTGCCTGAAACGGGTCAAAATTGAAGCTTTTGAGTAAGCAAAACTCTGTAAAAATGGCAATTTTGCTCACTCTGAGGGTTTAAAAAGTGGTTATTCAACATGAGGCACAATCCAATTGACATTTTGAATCATTTTTGGTACAGTCCAAAAAATCAATTTTCGGATGAAAAACGATGACTCCGGACATGTCGAACGATCCCAAAATGGTCAATATGGAAGAAATTTTAACATTTAATCTTTTGACTCTAAATGACTGTTGGATGTGAATTATGACTTTGTCAACTAAAATAAGTGTGTTTAAAGTCATTTCTGTGCCTGAAATTGTTCAAAATTGAAGCTTTTGAGTAAGCAAAACTCTGTAAAAGTGGCAATTTTGGTGACTGTGAGGGTTTAAAAAGTGGTTATTCAACATGAGGCACGATCCAATTGACATTTTGAATCCTTTTTGGTACAGTCCAAAAAATAAATTTTCGGATGAAAAACGATGACTCCGGACCTGTTGAACGTTCCCAAAATGGTCTATAATGATGAAATTTTAACATTTAATCTTTTGACTCTAAATGACTGTTGGATGTGAATTATGACTTTGTCAACTAAAATAAGTGTGTTTAAAGTCATTTCTTTGCCTCAAAGGGGTCAAAATTGAAGCTTTTGAGTAAATAAAACTCTGTAAAAATGGCAATTTTGGTCACTCTGAGGCTTTAAAAAGTGGTTATTCAACATGAGGCACAATCCAATTGACATTTTGAATCATTTTTGGTACAGTCCAAAAAATCAATTTTCGGATGAAAAACGATGACTCCGGACATGTCGAACGATCCCAAAATGGTCAATATGGATGAAATTTTAACATTTAATCTTTTGACTCTAAATGACTGTTGGATGTGAATTATGACTTTGTCAACTAAAATAAGTGTGTTTAAAGTCATTTCTGTGCCTGAAATGGTTCAAAATTGAAGCTTTTGAGTAAGCAAAACTCTGTAAAAATGGCAATTTTGGTCACTCTGAGGCTTTAAAAAGTGGTTATTCAACATGAGGCACGATCCAATTGACATTTTGAATCATTTTTGGTACAGTCCAAAAAATCAATTTTCGGATGAAAAACGATGACTCCGGACATGTCGAACGATCCCAAAATGGTCAATATGGATGAAATTTTAACATTTAATCTTTTGACTCTAAATGACTGTTGGATGTGAATTATGACTTTGTCAACTAAAACAAGTGTGTTTAAAGTCATTTCTGTGCCTGAAATGGTTCAAAATTGAAGCTTTTGAGTAAGCAAAACTCTGTAAAAATGGCAATTTTGGTCACTCTGAGGCTTTAAAAAGTGGTTATTCAACATGAGGCACGATCCAATTGACATTTTGAATCATTTTTGGTACAGTCCACAAAATCAATTTTCGGATGAAAAACGATGATTCCGGACATGTCGAACGATCCCAAAATGGTCAATATGGATGAAATTGTAACATTTAATCTTTTGACTGTAAATGACTGTTGGATGTGAATTAGGACTTTGTCAACTAAAATAAGTGTGTTTAAAGTCATTTCTGTGCCTGAAACGGGTCAAAATTGAAGCTTTTGAGTAAGCAAAACTCTGTAAAAATGGCAATTTTGCTCACTCTGAGGGTTTAAAAAGTGGTTATTCAACATGAGGCACAATCCAATTGACATTTTGAATCATTTTTGGTACAGTCCAAAAAATCAATTTTCGGATGAAAAACGATGACTCCGGACATGTCGAACGATCCCAAAATGGTCTATAATGATGAAATTTTAACATTTAATCTTTTGACTCTAAATGACTGTTGGATGTGAATTATGACTTTGTCAACTAAAATAAGTGTGTTTAAAGTCATTTCTTTGCCTCAAAGGGATCAAAATTGAAGCTTTTGAGTAATTAAAACTCTGTAAAAATGGCAATTTTGGTCACTCTGAGGCTTTAAAAAGTGGTTATTCAACATGAGGCACGATCCAATTGACATTTTGAATCATTTTTGGTACAGTCCAAAAAATCAATTTTCGGATGAAAAACGATGATTCCGGACATGTCGAACGATCCCAAAATGGTCAATATGGATGAAATTGTAACATTTAATCTTTTGACTGTAAATGACTGTTGGATGTGAATTAGGACTTTGTCAACTAAAATAAGTGTGTTTAAAGTCATTTCTGTGCCTGAAACGGGTCAAAATTGAAGCTTTTGAGTAATTAAAACTCTGTAAAAATGGCAATTTTGGTCAATCTGAGGCTTTAAAAAGTGGTTATTCAACATGAGGCACGATCCAATTGACATTTTGAATCATTTTTGGTACAGTCCAAAAAATCAATTTTCGGATGAAAAACGATGACTCCGGACATGTCGAACGATCCCAAAATGGTCAATATGGATGAAATTTTAACATTTAATCTTTTGACTCTAAATGACTGTTGGATGTGAATTATGACTTTGTCAACTAAAATAAGTGTGTTTAAAGTCATTTCTGTGCCTGAAATGGTTCAAAATTGAAGCTTTTGAGTAAGCAAAACTCTGTAAAAATGGCAATTTTGGTCACTCTGAGGCTTTAAAAAGTGGTTATTCAACATGAGGCATGATCCAATTGACATTTTGAATCATTTTTGGTACAGTCCAAAAAATCAATTTTCGGATGAAAAACGATGATTCCGGACATGTCGAACGATCCCAACATGGTCAATATGGATGAAATTGTAACATTTAATCTTTTGACTGTAAATGACTGTTGGATGTGAATTAGGACTTTGTCAACTAAAATAAGTGTGTTTAAAGTCATTTCTGTGCCTGAAACGGGTCAAAATTGAAGCTTTTGAGTAAGCAAAACTCTGTAAAAATGGCAATTTTGGTCACTCTGAGGGTTTAAAAAGTGGTTATTCAACATGAGGCACGATCCAATTGACATTTTGAATCATTTTTGGTACAGTCCAAAAAATAAATTTTCGGATGAAAAACGATGACTCCGGACATGTCGAACGATCCCAAAATGGTCAATATGGATGAAATGTTAACATTTAATCTTTTGACTCTAAATGACTGTTGGATGTGAATTATGACTTTGTCAACTAAAATAAGTGTGTTTAAAGTCATTTCTGTGCCTGAAATGGTTCAAAATTGAAGCTTTTGAGTAAGCAAAACTCTGTAAAAATGGCAATTTTGGTCACTCTGAGGGTTTAAAAAGATGTTATTCAACATGAGGCACGATCCAATTGACATTTTGAATCATTTTTGGTACAGTCCAAAAAATGAATTTGCGGATGAAAAACGATGACTCCGGACATGTCGAACGATCCCAAAATGGTCAATATGGATGAAATTTTAACATTCAATCTTTTGACTGTAAATGACTGTTGGATGTGAATTATGACTTTGTCAACTAAAATAAGTGTGTTTTAAGTCATTTCTGTGCTTCAAACGGGTCAAAATTGAAGCTTTTGAGTAATCATAACTCTGTAAAAATGGCAATTTTGGTCACTGTGAGGGTTTAAAAAGTGGTTATTCAACATGAGGCACGATCCAATTGACATTTTGAATCATTTTTGGTACAGTCCAAAAAATAAATTTTCGGATGAAAAACGATGACTCCGGACATGTCGAACGATCCCAAAATGGTCAATATGGATGAAATGTTAACATTTAATCTTTTGACTCTAAATGACTGTTGGATGTGAATTATGACTTTGTCAACTAAAATAAGTGTGTTTAAAGTCATTTCTGTGCCTGAAATGGTTCAAAATTGAAGCTTTTGAGTAAGCAAAACTCTGTAAAAGTGGCAATTTTGGTGACTGTGAGGGTTTAAAAAGTGGTTATTCAACATGAGGCACGATCCAATTGACATTTTGAATCCTTTTTGGTACAGTCCAAAAAATAAATTTTCGGATGAAAAACGATGACTCCGGACCTGTTGAACGTTCCCAAAATGGTCTATAATGATGAAATTTTAACATTTAATCTTTTGACTCTAAATGACTGTTGGATGTGAATTATGACTTTGTCAACTAAAATAAGTGTGTTTAAAGTCATTTCTTTGCCTCAAAGGGGTCAAAATTGAAGCTTTTGAGTAATTAAAACTCTGTAAAAATGGCAATTTTGGTCACTCTGAGGCTTTAAAAAGTGGTTATTCAACATGAGGCACGATCCAATTGACATTTTGAATCATTTTTGGTACAGTCCAAAAAATCAATTTTCGGATGAAAAACGATGACTCCGGACATGTCGAACGATCCCAAAATGGTCAATATGGATGAAATTTTAACATTTAATCTTTTGACTCTAAATGACTGTTGGATGTGAATTATGACTTTGTCAACTAAAATAAGTGTGTTTAAAGTCATTTCTGTGCCTGAAATGGTTCAAAATTGAAGCTTTTGAGTAAGCAAAACTCTGTAAAAATGGCAATTTTGGTCACTCTGAGGCTTTAAAAAGTGGTTATTCAACATGAGGCACGATCCAATTGACATTTTGAATCATTTTTGGTACAGTCCAAAAAATCAATTTTCGGATGAAAAACGATGACTCCGGACATGTCGAACGATCCCAAAATGGTCAATATGGATGAAATTTTAACATTTAATCTTTTGACTCTAAATGACTGTTGGATGTGAATTATGACTTTGTCAACTAAAATAAGTGTGTTTAAAGTCATTTCTGTGCCTGAAATGGTTCAAAATTGAAGCTTTTGAGTAATCAAAACTCTGTAAAAATGGCAATTTTGGTCACTCTGAGGCTTTAAAAAGTGGTTATTCAACATGAGGCACGATCCAATTGACATTTTGAATCATTTTTGGTACAGTCCACAAAATCAATTTTCGGATGAAAAACGATGATTCCGGACATGTCGAACGATCCCAAAATGGTCAATATGGATGAAATTGTAACATTTAATCTTTTGACTGTAAATGACTGTTGGATGTGAATTAGGACTTTGTCAACTAAAATAAGTGTGTTTAAAGTCATTTCTGTGCCTGAAACGGGTCAAAATTGAAGCTTTTGAGTAAGCAAAACTCTGTAAAAATGGCAATTTTGCTCACTCTGAGGGTTTAAAAAGTGGTTATTCAACATGAGGCACAATCCAATTGACATTTTGAATCATTTTTGGTACAGTCCAAAAAATCAATTTTCGGATGAAAAACGATGACTCCGGACATGTCGAACGATCCCAAAATGGTCAATATGGAAGAAATTTTAACATTTAATCTTTTGACTCTAAATGACTGTTGGATGTGAATTATGACTTTGTCAACTAAAATAAGTGTGTTTAAAGTCATTTCTGTGCCTGAAATTGTTCAAAATTGAAGCTTTTGAGTAAGCAAAACTCTGTAAAAGTGGCAATTTTGGTGACTGTGAGGGTTTAAAAAGTGGTTATTCAACATGAGGCACGATCCAATTGACATTTTGAATCCTTTTTGGTACAGTCCAAAAAATAAATTTTCGGATGAAAAACGATGACTCCGGACCTGTTGAACGTTCCCAAAATGGTCTATAATGATGAAATTTTAACATTTAATCTTTTGACTCTAAATGACTGTTGGATGTGAATTATGACTTTGTCAACTAAAATAAGTGTGTTTAAAGTCATTTCTTTGCCTCAAAGGGGTCAAAATTGAAGCTTTTGAGTAATTAAAACTCTGTAAAAATGGCAATTTTGGTCACTCTGAGGCTTTAAAAAGTGGTTATTCAACATGAGGCACAATCCAATTGACATTTTGAATCATTTTTGGTACAGTCCAAAAAATCAATTTTCGGATGAAAAACGATGACTCCGGACATGTCGAACGATCCCAAAATGGTCAATATGGATGAAATTTTAACATTTAATCTTTTGACTCTAAATGACTGTTGGATGTGAATTATGACTTTGTCAACTAAAATAAGTGTGTTTAAAGTCATTTCTGTGCCTGAAATGGTTCAAAATTGAAGCTTTTGAGTAAGCAAAACTCTGTAAAAATGGCAATTTTGGTCACTCTGAGGCTTTAAAAAGTGGTTATTCAACATGAGGCACGATCCAATTGACATTTTGAATCATTTTTGGTACAGTCCAAAAAATCAATTTTCGGATGAAAAACGATGACTCCGGACATGTCGAACGATCCCAAAATGGTCAACATGGATGAAATTTTAACATTTAATCTTTTGACTCTAAATGACTGTTGGATGTGAATTATGACTTTGTCAACGAAAACAAGTGTGTTTAAAGTCATTTCTGTGCCTGAAATGGTTCAAAATTGAAGCTTTTGAGTAAGCAAAACTCTGTAAAAATGGCAATTTTGGTCACTCTGAGGGTTTAAAAGTGGTTATTCAACATGAGGCACGATCCAATTGACATTTTGAATCATTTTTGGTACAGTCCAAAAAATCAATTTTCGGATGAAAAACGATGACTCCGGACATGTCGAACGATCCCAAAATGGTCAATATGGATGAAATTTTAACATTTAATCTTTTGACTGTAAATGACTGTTGGATGTGAATTATGACTTTGTCAACTAAAATAAGTGTGTTTAAAGTCATTTCTGTGCCTGAAACGGGTCAAAATTGAAGCTTTTGAGTAAGCAAAACTGTGTAAAAATGGCAATTTTGGTCACTCTGAGGGTTTAAAAAGTGGTTATTCAACATGAGGCACGATCCAATTGACATTTTGAATCATTTTTGGTACAGTCCAAAAAATCAATTTTCGGATGAAAAATGATGACTCCGGACATGTCGAACGATCCCAAAATGGTCAATATGGATGAAATTTTAACATTTATTCTTTTGACTCTAAATGACTGTTGGATGTGAATTATGACTTTGTCAACTAAAATAAGTGTGTTTAAGGTCATTTCTGTGCCTGAAACGGGTCAAAATTGAAGCTTTTGAGTAATCAAAACTCTGTAAACATGGCAATTTTGGTCACTGTGAGGCTTTAAAAAGTGGTTATTCAACATGAGGCACGATCCAATTGACATTTTGAATCATTTTTGGTACAGTCCAAAAAATCAATTTTCGGATGAAAACGATGACTCCAGACATGTCGAACGATCCCAAAATGGCCAATATGAATGAAATTTTAACATTTAATCTTTTGACTGTAAATGACTGTTGGATGTGAATTATGACTTTGTCAACTAAAATAAGTGTGTTTAAAGTCATTTCTGTGCCTGAAACGGGTCAAAATTGAAGCTTTTGAGTAAGCAAAACTCTGTAAAAATGGCAATTTTGGTCACTCTGAGGGTTTAAAAAGTGGTTATTCAACATGAGGCACGATCCAATTGACATTTTGAATAATTTTTGGTACAGTCCAAAAAATCAATTTTCGGATGAAAAATGATGACTCCGGACATGTCGAACGATCCCAAAATGGTCAATATGGATGAAATTTTAACATTTATTCTTTTGACTCTAAATGACTGTTGGATGTGAATTATGACTTTGTCAACTAAAATAAGTGTGTTTAAAGTCATTTCTGTGCCTGAAATGGTTCAAAATTGAAGCTTTTGAGTAAGCAAAACTCTGTAAAAGTGGCAATTTTGGTGACTGTGAGGGTTTAAAAAGTGGTTATTCAACATGAGGCACGATCTAATTGACATTTTGAATCCTTTTTGGTACAGTCCAAAAAATCAATTTTCGGATGAAAAACGATGACTCCGGACATGTCGAACGATCCCAAAATGGTCAATATGGATGAAATTGTAACATTTAATCTTTTGACTGTAAATGACTGTTGGATGTGAATTAGGACTTTGTCAACTAAAATAAGTGTGTTTAAAGTCATTTCTGTGCCTGAAACGGGTCAAAATTGAAGCTTTTGAGTAATTAAAACTCTGTAAAAATGGCAATTTTGGTCAATCTGAGGCTTTAAAAAGTGGTTATTCAACATGAGGCACGATCCAATTGACATTTTGAATCATTTTTGGTACAGTCCAAAAAATCAATTTTCGGATGAAAAACGATGATTCCGGACATGTCGAACGATCCCAAAATGGTCAATATGGATGAAATTGTAACATTTAATCTTTTGACTGTAAATGACTGTTGGATGTGAATTTGGACTTTGTCAACTAAAATAAGTGTGTTTAAAGTCATTTCTGTGCCTGAAACGGGTCAAAATTGAAGCTTTTGAGTAAGCAAAACTCTGTAAAAATGGCAATTTTGGTCACTCTGAGGGTTTAAAAAGTGGTTATTCAACATGAGGCACGATCCAATTGACATTTTGAATCATTTTTGGTACAGTCCAAAAAATAAATTTTCGGATGAAAAACGATGACTCCGGACATGTCGAACGATCCTAAAATGGTCAATATGGATGAAATGTTAACATTTAATCTTTTGACTCTAAATGACTGTTGGATGTGAATTATGACTTTGTCAACTAAAATAAGTGTGTTTAAAGTCATTTCTGTGCCTGAAATGGTTCAAAATTGAAGCTTTTGAGTAAGCAAAACTCTGTAAAAATGGCAATTTTGGTCACTCTGAGGGTTTAAAAAGATGTTATTCAACATGAGGCACGATCCAATTGACATTTTGAATCATTTTTGGTACAGTCCAAAAAATCAATTTTCGGATGAAAACGATGACTCCGGACATGTCGAACGATCCCAAAATGGCCAATATGGATGAAATTTTAACATTTATTCTTTTGACTGTAAATGACTGTTGGATGTGAATTATGACTTTGTCAACTAAAATAAGTGTGTTTAAAGTCATTTCTGTGCCTGAAACGGGTAAAAATTGAAGCTTTTGAGTAAGCAAAACTCTGTAAAAATGGCAATTTTGGTCACTCTGAGGGTTTAAAAGTGGTTATTCAACATGAGGCACGATCCAATTGACATTTTGAATCATTTTTGGTACAGTCCAAAAAATCAATTTTCGGATGAAAAACGATGACTCCGGACATGTCGAACGATCCCAAAATGGTCAATATGGATGAAATTTTAACATTTAATCTTTTGACTGTAAATGACTGTTGGATGTGAATTATGACTTTGTCAACTAAAATAAGTGTGTTTAAAGTCATTTCTGTGCCTGAAACGGGTCAAAATTGAAGCTTTTGAGTAAGCAAAACTCTGTAAAAATGGCAATTTTGGTCACTCTGAGGGTTTAAAAAGTGGTTATTCAACATGAGGCACGATCCAATTGACATTTTGAATCATTTTTGGTACAGTCCAAAAAATCAATTTTCGGATGAAAAATGATGACTCCGGACATGTCGAACGATCCCAAAATGGTCAATATGGATGAAATTTTAACATTTATTCTTTTGACTCTAAATGACTGTTGGATGTGAATTATGACTTTGTCAACTAAAATAAGTGTGTTTAAGGTCATTTCTGTGCCTGAAACGGGTCAAAATTGAAGCTTTTGAGTAATCAAAACTCTGTAAAAATGGCAATTTTGGTCACTGTGAGGCTTTAAAAAGTGGTTATTCAACATGAGGCACGATCCAATTGACATTTTGAATCATTTTTGGTACAGTCCAAAAAATCAATTTTCGGATGAAAACGATGACTCCAGACATGTCGAACGATCCCAAAATGGCCAATATGAATGAAATTTTAACATTTAATCTTTTGACTGTAAATGACTGTTGGATGTGAATTATGACTTTGTCAACTAAAATAAGTGTGTTTAAAGTCATTTCTGTGCCTGAAACGGGTCAAAATTGAAGCTTTTGAGTAAGCAAAACTCTGTAAAAATGGCAATTTTGGTCACTCTGAGGGTTTAAAAAGTGGTTATTCAACATGAGGCACGATCCAATTGACATTTTGAATAATTTTTGGTACAGTCCAAAAAATCAATTTTCGGATGAAAAATGATGACTCCGGACATGTCGAACGATCCCAAAATGGTCAATATGGATGAAATTTTAACATTTATTCTTTTGACTCTAAATGACTGTTGGATGTGAATTATGACTTTGTCAACTAAAATAAGTGTGTTTAAAGTCATTTCTGTGCCTGAAATGGTTCAAAATTGAAGCTTTTGAGTAAGCAAAACTCTGTAAAAGTGGCAATTTTGGTGACTGTGAGGGTTTAAAAAGTGGTTATTCAACATGAGGCACGATCTAATTGACATTTTGAATCCTTTTTGGTACAGTCCAAAAAATCAATTTTCGGATGAAAAACGATGACTCCGGACATGTCGAACGATCCCAAAATGGTCAATATGGATGAAATTGTAACATTTAATCTTTTGACTGTAAATGACTGTTGGATGTGAATTAGGACTTTGTCAACTAAAATAAGTGTGTTTAAAGTCATTTCTGTGCCTGAAACGGGTCAAAATTGAAGCTTTTGAGTAATTAAAACTCTGTAAAAATGGCAATTTTGGTCAATCTGAGGCTTTAAAAAGTGGTTATTCAACATGAGGCACGATCCAATTGACATTTTGAATCATTTTTGGTACAGTCCAAAAAATCAATTTTCGGATGAAAAACGATGACTCCGGACATGTCGAACGATCCCAAAATGGTCAATATGGATGAAATTTTAACATTTAATCTTTTGACTCTAAATGACTGTTGGATGTGAATTATGACTTTGTCAACTAAAATAAGTGTGTTTAAAGTCATTTCTGTGCCTGAAATGGTTCAAAATTGAAGCTTTTGAGTAAGCAAAACTCTGTAAAAATGGCAATTTTGGTCACTCTGAGGCTTTAAAAAGTGGTTATTCAACATGAGGCATGATCCAATTGACATTTTGAATCATTTTTGGTACAGTCCAAAAAATCAATTTTCGGATGAAAAACGATGATTCCGGACATGTCGAACGATCCCAAAATGGTCAATATGGATGAAATTGTAACATTTAATCTTTTGACTGTAAATGACTGTTGGATGTGAATTTGGACTTTGTCAACTAAAATAAGTGTGTTTAAAGTCATTTCTGTGCCTGAAACGGGTCAAAATTGAAGCTTTTGAGTAAGCAAAACTCTGTAAAAATGGCAATTTTGGTCACTCTGAGGGTTTAAAAAGTGGTTATTCAACATGAGGCACGATCCAATTGACATTTTGAATCATTTTTGGTACAGTCCAAAAAATAAATTTTCGGATGAAAAACGATGACTCCGGACATGTCGAACGATCCTAAAATGGTCAATATGGATGAAATGTTAACATTTAATCTTTTGACTCTAAATGACTGTTGGATGTGAATTATGACTTTGTCAACTAAAATAAGTGTGTTTAAAGTCATTTCTGTGCCTGAAATGGTTCAAAATTGAAGCTTTTGAGTAAGCAAAACTCTGTAAAAATGGCAATTTTGGTCACTCTGAGGGTTTAAAAAGATGTTATTCAACATGAGGCACGATCCAATTGACATTTTGAATCATTTTTGGTACAGTCCAAAAAATCAATTTTCGGATGAAAACGATGACTCCGGACATGTCGAACGATCCCAAAATGGCCAATATGGATGAAATTTTAACATTTATTCTTTTGACTGTAAATGACTGTTGGATGTGAATTATGACTTTGTCAACTAAAATAAGTGTGTTTAAAGTCATTTCTGTGCCTGAAACGGGTAAAAATTGAAGCTTTTGAGTAAGCAAAACTCTGTAAAAATGGCAATTTTGGTCACTCTGAGGGTTTAAAAAGTGGTTATTCAACATGAGGCACGATCCAATTGACATTTTGAATCATTTTTGGTACAGTCCAAAAAATCAATTTTCGGATGAAAAATGATGACTCCGGACATGTCGAACGATCCCAAAATGGTCAATATGGATGAAATTTTAACATTTATTCTTTTGACTCTAAATGACTGTTGGATGTGAATTATGACTTTGTCAACTAAAATAAGTGTGTTTAAGGTCATTTCTGTGCCTGAAACGGGTCAAAATTGAAGCTTTTGAGTAATCAAAACTCTGTAAAAATGGCAATTTTGGTCACTGTGAGGCTTTAAAAAGTGGTTATTCAACATGAGGCACGATCCAATTGACATTTTGAATCATTTTTGGTACAGTCCAAAAAATCAATTTTCGGATGAAAAATGATGACTCCGGACATGTCGAACGATCCCAAAATGGTCAATATGGATGAAATTTTAACATTTATTCTTTTGACTCTAAATGACTGTTGGATGTGAATTATGACTTTGTCAACTAAAATAAGTGTGTTTAAGGTCATTTCTGTGCCTGAAACGGGTCAAAATTGAAGCTTTTGAGTAATCAAAACTCTGTAAAAATGGCAATTTTGGTCACTGTGAGGCTTTAAAAAGTGGTTATTCAACATGAGGCACGATCCAATTGACATTTTGAATCATTTTTGGTACAGTCCAAAAAATCAATTTTCGGATGAAAACGATGACTCCAGACATGTCGAACGATCCCAAAATGGCCAATATGAATGAAATTTTAACATTTAATCTTTTGACTGTAAATGACTGTTGGATGTGAATTATGACTTTGTCAACTAAAATAAGTGTGTTTAAAGTCATTTCTGTGCCTGAAACGGGTCAAAATTGAAGCTTTTGAGTAAGCAAAACTCTGTAAAAATGGAAATTTTGGTCACTCTGAGGGTTTAAAAAGTGGTTATTCAACATGAGGCACGATCCAATTGACATTTTGAATAATTTTTGGTACAGTCCAAAAAATCAATTTTCGGATGAAAAATGATGACTCCGGACATGTCGAACGATCCCAAAATGGTCAATATGGATGAAATTTTAACATTTATTCTTTTGACTCTAAATGACTGTTGGATGTGAATTATGACTTTGTCAACTAAAATAAGTGTGTTTAAAGTCATTTCTGTGCCTGAAATGGTTCAAAATTGAAGCTTTTGAGTAAGCAAAACTCTGTAAAAGTGGCAATTTTGGTGACTGTGAGGGTTTAAAAAGTGGTTATTCAACATGAGGCACGATCTAATTGACATTTTGAATCCTTTTTGGTACAGTCCAAAAAATCAATTTTCGGATGAAAAACGATGACTCCGGACATGTCGAACGATCCCAAAATGGTCAATATGGATAAAATTTTAACATTTAATCTTTTGACTGTAAATGACTGGTGGATGTGAATTATGACTTTTTCAACTGAAATAAGTGTGTTTAAAGTCATTTCTGTGACTCAAAGGGGTCAAAATTGAAGCTTTTGGGTAATCAAAACTCTGTAAAAATGGCAATTTTGGTCACTGTGAGGCTTTAAAAAGTGGTTATTCAACATGAGGCACGATCCAATTGACATTTTGAATCATTTTTGGTACAGTCCAAAAAATCAATTTTCGGATGAAAAACGATGACTCCGGACATGTTGAACGTTCCCAAAATGGTCTATAATGATGAAATTTTAACATTTATTCTTTTGACTCTAAATGACTGTTGGATGTGAATTATGACTTTGTCAACTAAAATAAGTGTGTTTTAAGTCATTTCTGTGCCTCAAAGGGGTCAAAATTGAAGCTTTTGAGTAATCATAACTCAGTAAAAATTGCAATTTTGGTCACTGTGAGGGTTTAAAAAGTGGTTATTCAACATGAGGCACGATCCAATTGACATTTTGAATCATTTTTGGTACAGTCCAAAAAATCAATTTTCGGATGAAAAACGATGACTCCGGACATGTCGAACGATCCCAAAATGGTCAATATGGATGAAATTTTAACATTTAATCTTTTGACTGTAAATGACTGTTGGATGTGAATTATGACTTTGTCAACTAAAATAAGTGTGTTTAAAGTCATTTCTGCGCCTGAAACGGGTCAAAATTGAAGCTTTTGAGTAAGCAAAACTCTGTAAAAATGGCAATTTTGCTCACTCTGAGGGTTTAAAAAGTGGTTATTCAACATGAGGCACGATCCAATTGACATTTTGAATCATTTTTGGTACAGTCCAAAAAATCAATTTTCGGATGAAAAATGATGACTCCGGACATGTCGAACGATCCCAAAATGGTCAATATGGATGAAATTTTAACATTTATTCTTTTGACTCTAAATGACTGTTGGATGTGAATTATGACTTTGTCAACTAAAATAAGTGTGTTTAAGGTCATTTCTGTGCCTGAAACGGGTCAAAATTGAAGCTTTTGAGTAATCAAAACTCTGTAAAAATGGCAATTTTGGTCACTGTGAGGCTTTAAAAAGTGGTTATTCAACATGAGGCACGATCCAATTGACATTTTGAATCATTTTTGGTACAGTCCAAAAAATCAATTTTCGGATGAAAACGATGACTCCAGACATGTCGAACGATCCCAAAATGGCCAATATGAATGAAATTTTAACATTTAATCTTTTGACTGTAAATGACTGTTGGATGTGAATTATGACTTTGTCAACTAAAATAAGTGTGTTTAAAGTCATTTCTGTGCCTGAAACGGCTCAAAATTGAAGCTTTTGAGTAATTAAAACTCTGTAAAAATGGCAATTTTGGTCACTCTGAGGGTTTAAAAAGTGGTTATTCAACATGAGGCACGATCCAATTGACATTTTGAGTCATTTTTGGTACAGTCCAAAAAATCAATTTTCGGATGAAAACGATGACTCCGGACATGTCGAACGATCCCAAAATGGCCAATATGGATGAAATTTTACCATTTAATCTTTTGACTGTAAATGACTGTTGGATGTGAATTATGACTTTGTCAACTAAAATAAGTGTGTTTAAAGTCATTTCTGTGCCTGAAACGGGTCAAAATTGAAGCTTTTGAGTAAGCAAAACTCTGTAAAAATGGCAATTTTGCTCACTCTGAGGGTTTAAAAAGTGGTTATTCAACATGAGGCACGATCCAATTGACATTTTGAATCATTTTTGGTACAGTCCAAAAAATCAATTTTCGGATGAAAAACGATGACTCCGGACATGTCGAACGATCCCAAAATGGTCAATATGGATGAAATTTTAACATTTAATCTTTTGACTCTAAATGACTGTTGGATGTGAATTATGACTTTGTCAACTAAAATAAGTGTGTTTAAAGTCATTTCTGTGCCTGAAATGGTTCAAAATTGAAGCTTTTGAGTAAGCAAAACTCTGTAAAAGTGGCAATTTTTGTGACTGTGAGGGTTTAAAAAGTGATTATTCAACATGAGGCACGATCCAATTGACATTTTGAATCCTTTTTGGTACAGTCCAAAAAATAAATTTTCGTATGAAAAACGATGACTCCGGACATGTCGAACGATCCCAAAATGGTCAATATGGATGAAATTTTAACATTTAATCTTTTGACTGTAAATTACTGGTGGATGTGAATTATGACTTTGTCAACTAAAATAAGTGTGTTTAAAGTCATTTCTGTGCCTCAAAGGGGTCAAAATTGAAGCTTTTGAGTAATTAAAACTCTGTAAAAATGGCAATTTTGGTCACTCTGAGGCTCTAAAAAGTGGTTATTCAACATGAGGCACGATCCAATTGACATTTTGAATCATTTTTGGTACAGTCCAAAAAATCAATTTTCGGATAAAAAACGATGACTCCGGACATGTTGAACGATCCCAAAATGGTCAATATGGATGAAATTGTAACATTTAATCTTTTGACTGTAAATGACTGTTGGATGTGAATTAGGACTTTGTCAACTAAAATAAGTGTGTTTAAAGTCATTTCTGTGCCTGAAACGGGTCAAAATTGAAGCTTTTGAGTAATCAAAATTCTGTAAAAATGGCATTTTTGGTCACTGTGAGGCTTTAAAAAGTGGTTATTCAACATGAGGCACGATCCAATTGACATTTTGAATCATTTTTGGTACAGTCCAAAAAATGAATTTTCGGATGAAAAACGATGACTCCGGACATGTCGAACGATCCCAAAATGGTCAATATGGATGAAATTTTAACATTCAATCTTTTGACTGTAATTGACTGTTGGATGTGAATTATGACTTTGTCAACTAAAATAAGTGTGTTTAAAGTCATTTCTGTGCCTGAAACTGGTCAAAATTGAAGCTTTTGAGTAAGCAAAAATCTGTAAAAATGGCAATTTTGGTCACTCTGAGGGTTTAAAAAGTGGTTATTCAACATGAGGCACGATCCAATTGACATTTTGAATCATTTTTGGTACAGTCCAAAAAATCAATTTTCGGATGAAAAACGATGACTCCGGACATGTCGAACGATCCCAAAATGGTCAATATGGATGAAATTTTAACATTTATTCTTTTGACTCTAAATGACTGTTGGATGTGAATTATGACTTTGTCAACTAAAATAAGTGTGTTTAAAGTCATTTCTGTGCCTGAAATGGTTCAAAATGGAAGCTTTTGAGTAAGCAAAACTCTGTAAAAGTGGCAATTTTGGTGACTGTGAGGGTTTAAAAAGTGGTTATTCAACATGAGGCACGATCCAATTGACATTTTGAATCCTTTTTGGTACAGTCCAAAAAATAAATTTTCGGATGAAAAACGATGACTCCGGACATGTCGAACGATCCCAAAATGGTCAATATGGATGCAATTTTAACATTTAATCTTTTGACTGTAAATGACTGGTGGATGTGAATTATGACTTTGTCAACTAAAATCAGTGTGTTTAAAGTCATTTCTGTGCCTCAAAGGGGTCAAAATTGAAGCTTTTGAGTAATTAAAACTTTGTAAAAATGGCAATTTTGGTCACTCTGAGGCTTTAAAAAGGGGTTATTCAACATGAGGCACGATCCAATTGACATTTTGAATCATTTTTGGTACAGTCCAAAAAATCAATTTTCGGATGAAAAACGATGACTCCGGACATGTCGAACGATCCCAAAATGGTCAATATGGATGAAATTTTAACATTTAATCTTTTGACTCTAAATGACTGTTGGATGTGAATTATGACTTTGTCAACTAAAATAAGTGTGTTTAAAGTCATTTCTGTGCCTGAAACGGGTCAAAATTGAAGCTTTTGAGTAAGCAAAACTGTAAAAATGGCAATTTTGGTCACTCTGAGGGTTTAAAAAGTGGTTATTCAACATGAGGCACGATCCAATTGACATTTTGAATCATTTTTGGTACAGTCCAAAAAATCAATTTTCAGATGAAAACGATGACTCCGGACATGTCGAACGATCCCAAAATGGCCAATATGGATGAAATTTTAACATTTAACCTTTTGACTGTAAATGACTGTTGGATGTGAATTATGACTTTGTCAACTAAAATAAGTGTGTTTAAAGTCATTTCTGTGCCTGAATTGGGTCAAAATTGAAGCTTTTGAGTAAGCAAAACTCTGTAAAAATGGCAATTTTGCTCACTCTGACGGTTTAAAAAGTGGTTATTCAACATGAGGCACGATCCAATTGACATTTTGAATCATTTTTGGTACAGTCCAAAAAATCAATTTTCGGATGAAAAACGATGACTTTGGACATGTCGAACGATCCCAAAATGGTCAATATGGATGAAATTTTAACATTTAATCTTTTGACTCTAAATGACTGTTGGATGTGAGTTATGACTTTGTCAACTAAAATAAGTGTGTTTAAAGTCATTTCTGTGCCTGAAATGGTTCAAAATTAAAGCTTTTGAGTAAGCAAAGCTCTGTAAAAGTGGCAATTTTGGTGACTGTGAGGGTTTAAAAAGTGGTTATTCAACATGAGGCACGATCCAATTGACATTTTGAATCCTTTTTGGTACAGTCCAAAAAATAAATTTTCGAATGAAAAACGATGACTCCGGACATGTCGAACGATCCCAAAATGGTCAATATGGATGAAATTTTAACATTTAATCTTTTGACTGTAAATGACTGTTGGATGTGAATTAGGACTTTGTCAACTAAAATAAGTGTGTTTAAAGTCATTTCTGTGCCTGAAACGGTTCAAAATTGAAGCTTTTGAGTAATCAAAACGCTGTAAAAATGGCAATTTTGGTCACTCTGAGGCTTTAAAAAGTGGTTATTCAACATGAGGCACGATCCAATTGACATTTTGAATCATTTTTGGTACAGTCCAAAAAATGAATTTTCGGATGAAAAACGATGACTCCGGACATGTCGAACGATCCCAAAATGGTCAATATGGATGAAATTTTAACATTTAATCTTTTGACTGTAAATGACTGGTGGATGTGAATTATGACTTTGTCAACTAAAATAAGTGTGTTTAAAGTCATTTCTGTGCCTCAAAGGGGTCAAAATTGAAGCTTTTGAGTAAAAAAAACTCTGTAAAAAGGGCAATTTTGGTCACTCTGAGGCTTTAAAAAGTGGTTATTCAACATGAGGCACGATCCAATTGACATTTTGAATCATTTTTGGTACAGTCCAAAAAATCAATTTTCGGATGAAAAACGATGACTCCGGACATGTCGAACGATCCCAAAATGGTCAATATGGATGAAATTTTAACATTTAATCTTTTGACTCTAAATGACTGTTGGATGTGAATTATGACTTTGTCAACTAAAATAAGTGTGTTTAAAGTCATTTCTGTGCCTGAAACGGGTCAAAATTGAAGCTTTTGAGTAAGCAAAACTGTAAAAATGGCAATTTTGGTCACTCTGAGGGTTTAAAAAGTGGTTATTCAACATGAGGCACGATCCAATTGACATTTTGAATCATTTTTGGTACAGTCCAAAAAATAAATTTTCGGATGAAAAACGATGACTTTGGACATGTCGAACGATCCCAAAATGGTCAATATGGATGAAATTTTAACATTTAATCTTTTGACTCTAAATGACCGTTGGATGTGAATTATGACTTTGTCAACTAAAATAAGTGTGTTTAAAGTCATTTCTGTGCCTGAAATGGTTCAAAATTAAAGCTTTTGAGTAAGCAAAACTCTGTAAAAGTGGCAATTTTGGTGACTGTGAGGGTTTAAAAAGTGGTTATTCAACATGAGGCATGATCCAATTGACATTTTGAATACTTTTTGGTACAGTCCAAAAAATAAATTTTCGGATGAAAAACGATGACTCCGGACATGTCGAACGAACCCAAAATGGTCAATATGGATGAAATTTTAACATTTCATCTTTTGACTGTAAATGACTGGTGGATGTGAATTATGACTTTGTCAACTAAAATAAGTGTGTTTAAAGTCATTTCTGTGCCTCAAAGGGGTCAAAATTGAAGCTTTTGAGTAATTAAAACTCTGTAAAAATGGCAATTTTGGTCACTCTGAGGGTTTAAAAAGTGGTTATTCAACATGAGGCACGATCCAATTGACATTTTGAGTCATTTTTGGTACAGTCCAAAAAATCAATTTTCGGATGAAAACGATGACTCCGGACATGTCGAACGATCCCAAAATGGCCAATATGGATGAAATTTTACCATTTAATCTTTTGACTGTAAATGACTGTTGGATGTGAATTATGACTTTGTCAACTAAAATAAGTGAGTTTAAAGTCATTTCTGTGCCTGAAACGGGTCAAAATTGAAGCTTTTGAGTAAGCAAAACTCTGTAAAAATGGCAATTTTGCTCACTCTGAGGGTTTAAAAAGTGGTTATTCAACATGAGGCACGATCCAATTGACATTTTGAATCATTTTTGGTACAGTCCAAAAAATGAATTTTCGGATTAAAAACGATGACTCCGGACATGTCGAACTATCCCAAAATGGTCAATATGGATGAAATTTTAACATTCAATCTTTTGACTGTAAATGACTGTTGGATGTGAATTATGACTTTGTCAACTAAAATAAGTGTGTTTAAAGTCATTTCTGTGCCTGAAACTGGTCAAAATTGAAGCTTTTGAGTAAGCAAAACTGTAAAAATGGCAATTTTGGTCACGCTGAGGGTTTAAAAAGTGGTTATTCAACATGAGGCACGATCCAATTGACATTTTGAATCATTTTTGGTACAGTCCAAAAAATCAATTTTCAGATGAAAACGATGACTCCGGACATGTCGAACGATCCCAAAATGGCCAATATGGATGAAATTTTAACATTTAACCTTTTGACTGTAAATGACTGTTGGATGTGAATTATGACTTTGTCAACTAAAATAAGTGTGTTTAAAGTCATTTCTGTGCCTGAATTGGGTCAAAATTGAAGCTTTTGAGTAAGCAAAACTCTGTAAAAATGGCAATTTTGCTCACTCTGAGGGTTTAAAAAGTGGTTATTCAACATGAGGCACGATCCAATTGACATTTTGAATCATTTTTGGTACAGTCCAAAAAATCAATTTTCGGATGAAAAACGATGACTTTGGACATGTCGAACGATCCCAAAATGGTCAATATGGATGAAATTTTAACATTTAATCTTTTGACTCTAAATGACTGTTGGATGTGAATTATGACTTTGTCAACTAAAATAAGTGTGTTTAAAGTCATTTCTGTGCCTGAAATGGTTCAAAATTAAAGCTTTTGAGTAAGCAAAGCTCTGTAAAAGTGGCAATTTTGGTGACTGTGAGGGTTTAAAAAGTGGTTATTCAACATGAGGCACGATCCAATTGACATTTTGAATCCTTTTTAGTACAGTCCAAAAAATAAATTTTCGGATGAAAAACGATGACTCCGGACATGTCGAACGATCCCAAAATGGTCAATATGGATGAAATTTTAACATTTAATCTTTTGACTGTAAATGACTGGTGGATGTGAATTATGACTTTGTCAACTAAAATAAGTGTGTTTAAAGTCATTTCTGTGCCTCAAAGGGGTCAAAATTGAAGCTTTTGAGTAATTAAAACTCTGTAAAAATGGCAATTTTGGTCACTCTGAGGCTTTAAAAAGTGGTTATTCAACATGAGGCACGATCCAATTGACATTTTGAATCATTTTTGGTACAGTCCAAAAAATCAATTTTAGGATGAAAAACGATGACTCCGGACATGTCGAACGATCCCAAAATGGTCAATATGGATGAAATTGTAACATTTAATCTTTTGACTGTAAATGACTGTTGGATGTGAATTAGGACTTTGTCAACTAAAATAAGTGTGTTTAAAGTCATTTCTGTGCCTGAAATGGTTCAAAATTAAAGCTTTTGAGTAAGCAAAGCTCTGTAAAAGTGGCAATTTTGGTGACTGTGAGGGTTTAAAAAGTGGTTATTCAACATGAGGCACGATCCAATTGACATTTTGAATCCTCATTGGTACAGTCCAAAAAATAAATTTTCGGATGAAAAACGATGACTCCGGACATGTGGAACGATCCCAAAATGGTCAATATGGATGAAATTTTAACATTTAATCTTTTGACTGTAAATGACTGGTGGATGTGAATTATGACTTTGTCAACTAAAATAAGTGTGTTTAAAGTCATTTCTGTGCCTCAAAGGGGTCAAAATTGAAGCTTTTGAGTAATTAAAACTCTGTAAAAATGGCAATTTTGGTCACTCTGAGGCTTTAAAAAGTGGTTATTCAACATGAGGCACGATCCAATTGACATTTTGAATCATTTTTGGTACAGTCCAAAAAATCAATTTTCGGATGAAAAACGATGACTCCGGACATGTCGAACGATCCCAAAATGGTCAATATGGATGAAATTGTAACATTTAATCTTTTGACTGTAAATGACTGTTGGATGTGAATTAGGACTTTGTCAACTAAAATAAGTGTGTTTAAAGTCATTTCTGTGCCTGAAACGGTTCAAAATTGAAGCTTTTGAGTAATCAAAACTCTGTAAAAATGGCAATTTTGGTCACTGTGAGGCTTTAAAAAGTGGTTATTCAACATGAGGCACGATCCAATTGACATTTTGAATCATTTTTGGTACAGTCCAAAAAATGAATTTTCGGATGAAAAACGATGACTCAGGACATGTCGAACGATCCCAAAATGGTCAATATGGATGAAATTTTAACATTTAATCTTTTGACTCTAAATGACTGTTGGATGTGAATTATGTCTTGGTCAACTAAAATAAGTGTGTTTAAAGTCATTTCTGTGCCTGAATTGGGTCAAAATTGAAGCTTTTGAGTAAGCAAAACTCTGTAAAAATGGCAATTTTGCTCACTCTGAGGGTTTAAAAAGTGGTTATTCAACATGAGGCACGATCCAATTGACATTTTGAATCATTTTTGGTACAGTCCAAAAAATCAATTTTCGGATGAAAAACGATGACTTTGGACATGTCGAATGATCCCAAAATGGTCAATATGGATGAAATTTTAACATTTAATCTTTTGACTCTAAATGACTGTTGGATGTGAATTATGACTTTGTCAACTAAAATAAGTGTGTTTAAAGTCATTTCTGTGCCTGAAATGGTTCAAAATTAAAGCTTTTGAGTAAGCAAAGGTCTGTAAAAGTGGCGATTTTGGTGACTGTGAGGGTTTAAAAAGTGGTTATTCAACATGAGGCACGATCCAATTGACATTTTGAATCCTTTTTGGTACAGTCCAAAAAATAAATTTTCGGATGAAAAACGATGACTCCGGACATGTCGAACGATCCCAAAATGGTCAATATGGATGAAATTTTAACATTTATTCTTTTGACTCTAAATGACTGTTGGATGTGAATTATGACTTTGTCAACTAAAATAAGTGTGTTTAAAGTCATTTCTGTGCCTGAAATGGTTCAAAATGGAAGCTTTTGAGTAAGCAAAACTCTGTAAAAGTGGCAATTTTGGTGACTGTGAGGGTTTAAAAAGTGGTTATTCAACATGAGGCACGATCCAATTGACATTTTGAATCCTTTTTGGTACAGTCCAAAAAATAAATTTTCGGATGAAAAACGATGACTCCGGACATGTCGAACGATCCCAAAATGGTCAATATGGATGCAATTTTAACATTTAATCTTTTGACTGTAAATGACTGGTGGATGTGAATTATGACTTTGTCAACTAAAATCAGTGTGTTTAAAGTCATTTCTGTGCCTCAAAGGGGTCAAAATTGAAGCTTTTGAGTAATTAAAACTTTGTAAAAATGGCAATTTTGGTCACTCTGAGGCTTTAAAAAGGGGTTATTCAACATGAGGCACGATCCAATTGACATTTTGAATCATTTTTGGTACAGTCCAAAAAATCAATTTTCGGATGAAAAACGATGACTCCGGACATGTCGAACGATCCCAAAATGGTCAATATGGATGAAATTTTAACATTTAATCTTTTGACTCTAAATGACTGTTGGATGTGAATTATGACTTTGTCAACTAAAATAAGTGTGTTTAAAGTCATTTCTGTGCCTGAAACGGGTCAAAATTGAAGCTTTTGAGTAAGCAAAACTGTAAAAATGGCAATTTTGGTCACACTGAGGGTTTAAAAAGTGGTTATTCAACATGAGGCACGATCCAATTGACATTTTGAATCATTTTTGGTACAGTCCAAAAAATCAATTTTCAGATGAAAACGATGACTCCGGACATGTCGAACGATCCCAAAATGGCCAATATGGATGAAATTTTAACATTTAACCTTTTGACTGTAAATGACTGTTGGATGTGAATTATCACTTTGTCAACTAAAATAAGTGTGTTTAAAGTCATTTCTGTGCCTGAATTGGGTCAAAATTGAAGCTTTTGAGTAAGCAAAACTCTGTAAAAATGGCAATTTTGCTCACTCTGAGGGTTTAAAAAGTGGTTATTCAACATGAGGCACGATCCAATTGACATTTTGAATCATTTTTGGTACAGTCCAAAAAATCAATTTTCGGATGAAAAACGATGACTTTGGACATGTCGAACGATCCCAAAATGGTCAATATGGATGAAATTTTAACATTTAATCTTTTGACTCTAAATGACTGTTGGATGTGAATTATGACTTTGTCAACTAAAATAAGTGTGTTTAAAGTCATTTCTGTGCCTGAAATGGTTCAAAATTAAAGCTTTTGAGTAAGCAAAGCTCTGTAAAAGTGGCAATTTTGGTGACTGTGAGGGTTTAAAAAGTGGTTATTCAACATGAGGCACGATCCAATTGACATTTTGAATCCTTTTTGGTACAGTCCAAAAAATAAATTTTCGGATGAAAAACGATGACTCCGGACATGTCGAACGATCCCAAAATGGTCAATATGGATGCAATTTTAACATTTAATCTTTTGACTGTAAATGACTGGTGGATGTGAATTATGACTTTGTCAACTAAAATCAGTGTGTTTAAAGTCATTTCTGTGCCTCAAAGGGGTCAAAATTGAAGCTTTTGAGTAATTAAAACTTTGTAAAAATGGCAATTTTGGTCACTCTGAGGCTTTAAAAAGGGGTTATTCAACATGAGGCACGATCCAATTGACATTTTGAATCATTTTTGGTACAGTCCAAAAAATCAATTTTCGGATGAAAAACGATGACTCCGGACATGTCGAACGATCCCAAAATGGTCAATATGGATGAAATTTTAACATTTAATCTTTTGACTCTAAATGACTGTTGGATGTGAATTATGACTTTGTCAACTAAAATAAGTGTGTTTAAAGTCATTTCTGTGCCTGAAACGGGTCAAAATTGAAGCTTTTGAGTAAGCAAAACTGTAAAAATGGCAATTTTGGTCACTCTGAGGGTTTAAAAAGTGGTTATTCAACATGAGGCACGATCCAATTGACATTTTGAATCATTTTTGGTACAGTCCAAAAAATCAATTTTCAGATGAAAACGATAACTCCGGACATGTCGAACGATCCCAAAATGGCCAATATGGATGAAATTTTAACATTTAACCTTTTGACTGTAAATGACTGTTGGATGTGAATTATGACTTTGTCAACTAAAATAAGTGTGTTTAAAGTCATTTCTGTGCCTGAATTGGGTCAAAATTGAAGCTTTTGAGTAAGCAAAACTCTGTAAAAATGGCAATTTTGCTCACTCTGAGGGTTTAAAAAGTGGTTATTCAACATGAGGCACGATCCAATTGACATTTTGAATCATTTTTGGTACAGTCCAAAAAATCAATTTTCGGATGAAAAACGATGACTTTGGACATGTCGAACGATCCCAAAATGGTCAATATGGATGAAATTTTAACATTTAATCTTTTGACTCTAAATGACTGTTGGATGTGAATTATGACTTTGTCAACTAAAATAAGTGTGTTTAAAGTCATTTCTGTGCCTGAAATGGTTCAAAATTAAAGCTTTTGAGTAAGCAAAGCTCTGTAAAAGTGGCAATTTTGGTGACTGTGAGGGTTTAAAAAGTGGTTATTCAACATGAGGCACGATCCAATTGACATTTTGAATCCTTTTTGGTACAGTCCAAAAAATAAATTTTCGGATGAAAAACGATGACTCCGGACATGTCGAACGATCCCAAAATGGTCAATATGGATGAAATTTTAACATTTAATCTTTTGACTGTAAATGACTGGTGGATGTGAATTATGACTTTGTCAACTAAAATAAGTGTGTTTAAAGTCATTTCTGTGCCTCAAAGGGGTCAAAATTGAAGCTTTTGAGTAATTAAAACTCTGTAAAAATGGCAATTTTGGTCACTCTGAGGCTTTAAAAAGTGGTTATTCAACATGAGGCACGATCCAATTGACATTTTGAATCATTTTTGGTACAGTCCAAAAAATCAATTTTCGGATGAAAAACGATGACTCCGGACATGTCGAACGATCCCAAAATGGTCAATATGGATGAAATTGTAACATTTAATCTTTTGACTGTAAATGACTGTTGGATGTGAATTAGGACTTTGTCAACTAAAATAAGTGTGTTTAAAGTCATTTCTGTGCCTGAAATGGTTCAAAATAAAGCTTTTGAGTAAGCAAAGCTCTGTAAAAGTGGCAATTTTGGTGACTGTGAGGGTTTAAAAAGTGGTTATTCAACATGAGGCACGATCCAATTGACATTTTGAATCCTTTTTGGTACAGTCCAAAAAATAAATTTTCGGATGAAAAACGATGACTCCGGACATGTCGAACGATCCCAAAATGGTCAATATGGATGAAATTTTAACATTTAATCTTTTGACTGTAAATGACTGGTGGATGTGAATTATGACTTTGTCAACTAAAATAAGTGTGTTTAAAGTCATTTCTGTGCCTCAAAGGGGTCAAAATTGAAGCTTTTGAGTAATTAAAACTCTGTAAAAATGGCAATTTTGGTCACTCTGAGGCTTTAAAAAGTGGTTATTCAACATGAGGCACGATCCAATTGACATTTTGAATCATTTTTGGTACAGTCCAAAAAATCAATTTTCGGATGAAAAACGATGACTCCGGACATGTCGAACGATCCCAAAATGGTCAATATGGATGAAATTGTAACATTTAATCTTTTGACTGTAAATGACTGTTGGATGTGAATTAGGACTTTGTCAACTAAAATAAGTGTGTTTAAAGTCATTTCTGTGCCTGAAACGGTTCAAAATTGAAGCTTTTGAGTAATCAAAACTCTGTAAAAATGGCAATTTTGGTCACTGTGAGGCTTTAAAAAGTGGTTATTCAACATGAGGCACGATCCAATTGACATTTTGAATCATTTTTGGTACAGTCCAAAAAATGAATTTTCGGATGAAAAACGATGACTCCGGACATGTCGAACGATCCCAAAATGGTCAATATGGATGAAATTTTAACATTTAATCTTTTGACTCTAAATGACTGTTGGATGTGAATTATGTCTTGGTCAACTAAAATAAGTGTGTTTAAAGTCATTTCTGTGCCTGAAACGGTTCAAAATTGAAGCTTTTGCGTAAGCAAAACTCTGTAAAAATGGCAATTTTGCTCACTCTGAGGGTTTAAAAAGTGGTTATTCAACATGAGGCACGATCCAATTGACATTTTGAGTCATTTTTGGTACAGTCCAAAAAATCAATTTTCGGATTAAAACGATGACTCCGGACATGTCGAACGATCCCAAAATGGCCAATATGGATGAAATTTTACCATTTAATCTTTTGACTGTAAATGACTGGTGGATGTGAATTATGACTTTGTCAACTAAAATAAGTGTGTTTAAAGTCATTTCTGTGCCTCAAAGGGGTCAAAATTGAAGCTTTTGAGTAAAAAAACTCTGTAAAAAGGGCAATTTTGGTCACTCTGAGGCTTTAAAAAGTGGTTATTCAACATGAGGCACGATCCAATTGACATTTTGAATCATTTTTGGTACAGTCCAAAAAATCAATTTTCGGATGAAAAACGATGACTCCGGACATGTCGAACGATCCCAAAATGGTCAATATGGATGAAATTTTAACATTTAATCTTTTGACTCTAATTGACTGTTGGATGTGAATTATGACTTTGTCAACTAAAATAAGTGTGTTTAAAGTCATTTCTGTGCCTGAAACGGGTCAAAATTGAAGCTTTTGAGTAAGCAAAACTGTAAAAATGGCAATTTTGGTCACTCTGAGGGTTTAAAAAGTGGTTATTCAACATGAGGCACGATCCAATTGACATTTTGAATCATTTTTGGTACAGTCCAAAAAATAAATTTTCGGATGAAAAACGATGACTTTGGACATGTCGAACGATCCCAAAATGGTCAATATGGATGAAATTTTAACATTTAATCTTTTGACTCTAAATGACTGTTGGATGTGAATTATGACTTTGTCAACTAAAATAAGTGTGTTTAAAGTCATTTCTGTGCCTGAAATGGTTCAAAATTAAAGCTTTTGAGTAAGCAAAACTCTGTAAAAGTGGCAATTTTGGTGACTGTGAGGGTTTAAAAAGTGGTTATTCAACATGAGGCATGATCCAATTGACATTTTGAATACTTTTTGGTACAGTCCAAAAAATAAATTTTCGGATGAAAAACGATGACTCCGGACATGTCGAACGAACCCAAAATGGTCAATATGGATGAAATTTTAACATTTAATCTTTTGACTGTAAATGACTGGTGGATGTGAATTATGACTTTGTCAACTAAAATAAGTGTGTTTAAAGTCATTTCTGTGCCTCAAAGGGGTCAAAATTGAAGCTTTTGAGTAATTAAAACTCTGTAAAAATGGCAATTTTGGTCACTCTGAGGGTTTAAAAAGTGGTTATTCAACATGAGGCACGATCCAATTGACATTTTGAGTCATTTTTGGTACAGTCCAAAAAATCAATTTTCGGATGAAAACGATGACTCCGGACATGTCGAACGATCCCAAAATGGCCAATATGGATGAAATTTTACCATTTAATCTTTTGACTGTAAATGACTGTTGGATGTGAATTATGACTTTGTCAACTAAAATAAGTGTGTTTAAAGTCATTTCTGTGCCTGAAACGGGTCAAAATTGAAGCTTTTGAGTAAGCAAAACTCTGTAAAAATGGCAATTTTGCTCACTCTGAGGGTTTAAAAAGTGGTTATTCAACATGAGGCACGATCCAATTGACATTTTGAATCATTTTTGGTACAGTCCAAAAAATGAATTTTCGGATGAAAAACGATGACTCCGGACATGTCGAACGATCCCAAAATGGTCAATATGGATGAAATTTTAACATTCAATCTTTTGACTGTAAATGACTGTTGGATGTGAATTATGACTTTGTCAACTAAAATAAGTGTGTTTAAAGTCATTTTGTCCGTTTTTTTGCTGTATTATTTAGGCACTGTACCCTGCTTTTAAAAATCATTGTGACTGCATACCTGCACTCGTTTTTCGCCACATTACTGTGTTTAGAGCTGAGCTTTTTCATCAGGGAAGGGCACCACACCACACTGCCTGAACGGCAGACATCTTTGGTGAGGGCAAGGATCCAAAGCAAGGATTGGCTGCTCTAGTTGTCAGAAGGACGCTAGAACAGTATTTAAGACAGTCATGCTGACGCGCAGCGGGCACGCGCGGCAGGGTCGCCGGTGCGTCGCCGGAGTCGCGCCAGAGTCCAGCCCGTCTGCGCCCGTCCGCGCACGGACGGGCTCGGGGGCAGGGACCTCTGGACTAATGCGCTCCTACACCTCGGAAGACCTACGTAATCTGGATAAGGGTGAGGCTTGCCTTGATAACAACACCCTGAAGATACTAAGAACACATGCTATCTACAAACCATTGAACATCATACATCAAGATGCATTCTCCACCCTGAAAATAGCATGTCTAAATACCAGATCACTCCACTGCCACCACGTCGAGGTCTATAACCTGTTGCAAAACAACGACACTGATATACTGACCTTAACAGAGACCTGGATGAGTGAGAGCTCAATGCCAGACATCCTGGCCGCTCTCCCCAGCGGCTATGATGCTTTATGGCAAAACCGCCCAGGAAACACACGGGGAGGAGGGGTAGCTGTGATTTTCAAAAAGATGCTGTCAGTAGAAATCCTACTATCAGAGACAGTCGACCTGGCTGATCTACTTGGGGTGAAAGTCACAGTAAACAGCTCATGCTGGGTGGTGTTAGCGGTCTATCACCCTCCCAACGCAACCCCAACCTTCCAGGACTTATTCGCCCCCATCATATCTGACCTTTGTACTCGCTACTCGAAAATCTTAGTCACAGGAGACTTCAACCTGCACTGGGATAAACCTCACTGGGACGCTCCTATGCGCCATTTGGACACTTTGATGTCAGCGCTAAACTTTAAACAGATCGTGAATGTCCCCACGCACACCAAAGGTCACACCCTTGACCTGGTATGGACTACAGACCCCTCACTAACGCTGAAAGAAGTTGCCCCATGTATCTGGTCTGATCACTACCTAATTTCCTGTGAGCTACGTATTAAGGGCCAAATAATCAAACCAACATTGGAGGCTAGGAAAACCCGCAAATGGGCAGAGGTCGATTTGAGGACCCTGACCGAGGTATTCCTGCCCAGAGATTGCCCCCCGAACTTAGATCATAGTCTAGATCAGCAATACGCGGATTTAACACGCTCCCTGACACTAGCTATTGATCAGATAGCGCCAATAAAAATGAAGGCGCTAAAAGGCCCGGGTAAGGATGCCCCTTGGTTCACGCCAGTACTGAGGGACCATAAAAAGAAACTTAGAGCCCTAGAAAGAAGCTGGAGGAAAACTAAACTGGACTCAGCCAGGAACCTCTACCGTGCCTCCTTGAACGCATACAAAAAACACATCATCCTTGCCAAAGCCGAGTACTACGAATCCCGTCTAAGTAAGGCAGTCAACGTGCAGAAAGAGACTTTTAAGATCCTGTCGGAGTTGACCAAAAAACCAGACAGCGTTCAGTCTCCCATAAACTGCAATTGCTTTCAGGATTATTTCTTGGAGAAAGTAAGAACCATCATCCAGGACATAAAAAATGGGCCGCTTAATGGAATGGCTACACCTATAATCCCCCAAAATCAAACTGACTGTGCTATCACACTGTTTCCAGAGATTGACATCTTGAGCCTGCAGCAGTTGATGGCCAGAATCAAATCTGGATCTCCAGCGGACCCTTGTCCACCTAAAGTTTTTCAGGCAGCTCGTCCACTATTGGAGGAGCAAGTCATCCATCTCCTAAATAGATCTCTGGAATTAGGACAACTACCAGCAGCACTTAAGGAAGCGCGGGTAAGACCGCTGTTGAAAAAACCTGGCGTAGACCCCGCAATACTAAAAAACTATAGGCCGATCTCTCAGCTACCATTCCTCTCTAAAGTACTGGAGCAACATGTATTAAAATCTTTGTCCATGTACTTGGAGTCCCACTCCCTGCTTCACGAACGACAAGCAGGGTTCCGAGCACACCACAGCACCGAGTTGGTGATGCTCTCGGTGCTGGATGAATTGAGAGGCTTGGCTGACGGTAAAAAACCGAGCGCCCTGATTTTATTAGACCTTTCAGCGGCGTTCGATACCGTCAGTCATGCGTTGCTACTGGAAAGGCTGAGTGACTTTGGCATCAAAGGCCGGGCTTTCGAGTGGTTGCAGTCCTTTCTGTCAGGAAGGACACAAAGAATACAACTCGGAGAAGAAATCTCCGCAGTGGGAGAAATAGAATGTGGGGTACCTCAGGGCTCGGCCCTATCCCCACTGCTGTTTAACTTATATCTGCAGCCTCTGATTGCCTCCCTGGCGAGTATGGGCTGCACAGTATATAACTACGCAGACGACACGCAGCTGCTGCTGAGTGTTGACAATACAAACACCGCCCAACTCCACACTCAGAATATCTTGAGACACACGGTCCAGTGGATGACAGGAAACCTCCTAAAAATCAATCCAGATAAGACTGAGGTCTTGGTTATTTCATCTACCACCTCACCATGGTTTGACCTCTACTGGCCCGCAGAGTTAGGTCCAGCCCCAAAACCCAGTTTGAACGTGAAGAGCCTGGGGATCAAACTGGATTGTGACCTCTCTATGGTCAGCCAAATCTCTTCAGTGGTGGGCAGCTGTACTAATATCATCCGACAGCTACGGAAATTAGTGCCTATCATTTCCCAATCTATGCTACGTTCCATCGTCGCAGCTACTGTGATTTCACGCATAGATTATGGAAATGCCCTCTACCTTGGCCTACCAAAAACCTTGATAAATAGGCTACAGGTGGTGATGAATGATGCCGCTCGTCTTATCTTTAGACAGCCAAGACACACTAAAGCTTCCCCCCTGCTACAAAGCCTCCACTGGCTCCCTATTAAGGAGCGAGTGGAATTTAAAAATCTGTGCATCGCCCATAAAGCCATCTATGGCATGGCACCTGCGTACATCAAAGATCGCCTGGCAATGTATAGCCCAAAGAGAGCTCTTAGGTCCTCAGACTCTCAGCTATTAGTCTGCCCTCGGTACAAACTTGCCACCAAGGGTGGTAGAGCCTTTTCGGTGCTGGTTCCGCATTTATGGAACACACTACCTGAGCCACTACGAAAGGAAGGAAACCTCCTACGTTTCAGAAAGGGGCTGAAAACGCTGTTGTTCAGGAGAGCCCTGTGAGCCACGTAGGCTAGTGGACGCCCTCTGTACTGTCAAAGTTGTTGTCTACCATCGATTCCCGAGCGCTTAGAGGCCTGTAGGTGATTGAGCGCGCTACAAATCAAAAATAACAATAACAATAACAATAACAAACTGGTCAAAATTGAAGCTTTTGAGTAAGCAAAAATCTGTAAAAATGGCAATTTTGGTCACTCTGAGGGTTTAAAAAGTGGTTATTCAACATGAGGCACGACCCAATTGACATTTTGAATCATTTTTGGTACAGTCCAAAAAATCAATTTCCGGATGAAAAACGATGACTTCGGACCTGTTGAACGTTCCCAAAATGGTCTATAATGATGAAATTTTAACATTTAATCTTTTGACTCTAAATGACTGTTGGATGTGAATTATGACTTTGTCAACTAAAATAAGTGTGTTTAAAGTCATTTCTGTGCCTGAAATGGTTCAAAATTGAAGCTTTTGAGTAAGCAAAACTCTGTAAAAGTGGCAATTTTGGTGACTGTGAGGGTTTAAAAAGTGATTATTCAACATGAGGCACGATCCAATTGACATTTTGAATCCTTTTTGGTACAGTCCAAAAAATAAATTTTCGTATGAAAAACGATGACTCCGGGCATGTCGAACGATCCCAAAATGGTCAATATGGATGAAATTTTAACATTTAATCTTTTGACTGTAAATTACTGGTGGATGTGAATTATGACTTTGTCAACTAAAATAAGTGTGTTTAAAGTCATTTCTGTGCCTCAAAGGGGTCAAAATTGAAGCTTTTGAGTAATTAAAACTCTGTAAAAATGGCAATTTTGGTCACTCTGAGGCTCTAAAAAGTGGTTATTCAACATGAGGCACGATCCAATTGACATTTTGAATCATTTTTGGTACAGTCCAAAAAATCAATTTTCGGATAAAAAACTATGACTCCGGACATGTCGAACGATCCCAAAATGGTCAATATGGATGAAATTGTAACATTTAATCTTTTGACTGTAAATGACTGTTGGATGTGAATTAGGACTTTGTCAACTAAAATAAGTGTGTTTAAAGTCATTTCTGTGCCTGAAACGGGTCAAAATTGAAGCTTTTGAGTAATCAAAATTCTGTAAAAATGGCAATTTTGGTCACTGTGAGGCTTTAAAAAGTGGTTATTCAACATGAGGCACGATCCAATTGACATTTTGAATCATTTTTGGTACAGTCCAAAAAATGAATTTTTGGATGAAAAACGATGACTCCGGACATGTCGAACGATCCCAAAATGGTCAATATGGATGAAATTTTAACATTCAATCTTTTGACTGTAAATGACTGTTGGATGTGAATTATGACTTTGTCAACTAAAATAAGTGTGTTTAAAGTCATTTCTGTGCCTGAAACGGGTCAAAATTGAAGCTTTTGAGTAAGCAAAAATCTGTAAAAATGGCAAATTTGGTCACTCTGAGGGTTTAAAAAGTGGTTATTCAACATGAGGCACGACCCAATTGACATTTTGAATCATTTTTGGTACAGTCCAAAAAATCAATTTCCGGATGAAAAACGATGACTCCGGACCTGTTGAACGTTCCCAAAATGGTCTATAATGATGAAATTTTAACATTTAATCTTTTGACTCTAAATGACTGTTGGATGTGAATTATGACTTTGTCAACTAAAATAAGTGTGTTTAAAGTCATTTCTGTGCCTGAAACGGGTCAAAATTGAAGCTTTTGAGTAAGCAAAACTCTGTAAAAATGGCAATTTTGCTCACTCTGAGGGTTTAAAAAGTGGTTATTCAACATGAGGCACGATCCAATTGACATTTTGAATCATTTTTGGTACAGTCCAAAAAATCAATTTTTGGATGAAAAACGATGACTCCGGACATGTCGAACGATCCCAAAATGGTCAATAGGGATAAAATTTTAACATTTAATCTTTTGACTCTAAATGACTGTCGGATGTGAATTATGACTTTGTCAACTAAAATAAGTGTGTTTAAAGTCATTTCTGTGCCTGAAATGGTTCAAAATTGAAGCTTTTGAGTAAGCAAAACTCTGTAAAAGTGGCAATTTTGGTGACTGTGAGGGTTTAAAAAGTGGTTATTCAACATGAGGCACGATCCAATTGACATTTTGAATCCTTTTTGGTACAGTCCAAAAAATAAATTTTCGGATGAAAAACGATGACTCCGGACATGTCGAACGATCCCAAAATGGTCAATATGGATGAAATTTTAACATTTAATCTTTTGACTGTAAATGACTGGTGGATGTGAATTATGACTTTGTAAACTAAAATAAGTGTGTTTAAAGTCATTTCTGTGCCTCAAAGGGGTCAAAATTGAAGCTTTTGAGTAATTAAAACTCTGTAAAAATGGCAAGTTTGGTCACTCTGAGGCTTTAAAAAGTGGTTATTCAACATGAGGCACGATCCAATTGACATTTTGAATCATTTTTGGTACAGTTCAAAAAATCAATTTTCGGATGAAAAACGATGACTCCGGACATGTCGAACGATCCCAAAATGGTCAATATGGATGAAATTGTAACATTTAATCTTTTGACTGTAAATGACTGTTGGATGTGAATTATGACTTTGTCAACTAAAATAAGTGTGTTTAAAGTCATTTCTGTGCCTGAAACGCGTCAAAATTGAAGCTTTTGAGTAAGCAAAAATCTGTAAAAATGGCAATTTTGGTCACTCTGAGGGTTTTAAAAGTGGTTATTCAACATGAGGCACGATCCAATTGACATTTTGAATCATTTTTGGTACAGTCCAAAAAATCAATTTTCGGATGAAAAACGATGACTCCGGACATGTCGAACGATCCCAAAATGGTCAATATGGATGAAATTTTAACATTTAATCTTTTGACTCTAAATGACTGTTGGATGTGAATTATGACTTTGTCAACTAAAATAAGTGTGTTTAAAGTCATTTCTGTGCCTGAAACGGGTCAAAATTGAAGCTTTTGAGTGAGCAAAACTCTGTAAAAATGGCAATTTTGGTCACTCTGCGGGTTTAAAAAGTGGTTATTCAACATGAGGCACGATCCAATTGACATTTTGAATCATTTTTGGTACAGTCCAAAAAATCAATTTTCGGATGAAAACGATGACTCCGGACATGTCGAACGATCCCAAAATGGCCAATATGGATGAAATTTTAACATTTAATCTTTTGACTGTAAATGACTGTTGGATGTGAATTATGACTTTGTCAACTAAAATAAGTGTGTTTAAAGTCATTTCTGTGCCTGAAACGGGTCAAAATTGAAGCTTTTGAGTGAGCAAAACTCTGTAAAAATGGCAATTTTGGTCACTCTGCGGGTTTAAAAAGTGGTTATTCAACATGAGGCACGATCCAATTGACATTTTGAATCATTTTTGGTACAGTCCAAAAAATCAATTTTCGGATGAAAACGATGACTCCGGACATGTCGAACGATCCCAAAATGGCCAATATGGATGAAATTTTAACATTTAATCTTTTGACTGTAAATGACTGTTGGATGTGAATTATGACTTTGTCAACTAAAATAAGTGTGTTTAAAGTCATTTCTGTGCCTGAAATGGTTCAAAATTGAAGCTTTTGAGTAAGCAAAACTCTGTAAAAGTGGCAATTTTGGTGACTGTGAGGGTTTAAAAAGTGGTTATTCAACATGAGGCACGATCCAATTGACATTTTGAATCCTTTTTGGTACAGTCCAAAAAATAAATTTTCGGATGAAAAACGATGACTCCGGACATGTCGAACGATCCCAAAATGGTCAATATGCATGAAATTTTAACATTTAATCTTTTGACTGTAAATGACTGGTGGATGTGAATTATGACTTTGTCAACTAAAATAAGTGTGTTTAAAGTCATTTCTGTGCCTCAAAGGGGTCAAAATTGAAGCTTTTGAGTAATTAAAACTCTGTAAAAATGGCAATTTTGGTCACTCTGAGGCTTTAAAAAGTGGTTATTCAACATGAGGCACGATCCAATTGACATTTTGAATCATTTTTGGTACAGTCCAAAAAATCAATTTTCGGATGAAAAACGATGACTCCGGACATGTCGAACGATCCCAAAATGGTCAATATGGATGAAATTGTAACATTTAATCTTTTGACTGTAAATGACTGTTGGATGTGAATTAGGACTTTGTCAACTAAAATAAGTGTGTTTAAAGTCATTTCTGTGCCTGAAACGGGTCAAAATTGAAGCTTTTGAGTAAGCAAAAATCTGTAAAAATGGCAATTTTGGTCACTCTGAGGGTTTAAAAAGTGGTTATTCAACATGAGGCACGACCCAATTGACATTTTGAATCCTTTTTGGTACAGTCCAAAAAATAAATTTTCGGATGAAAAACGATGACTCCGGACATGTCGAACGATCCCAAAATGGTCAATATGGATGAAATTTTAACATTTAATCTTTTGACTCTAAATGACTGTTGGATGTGAATTATGACTTTGTCAACTAAAATAAGTGTGTTTAAAGTCATTTCTGTGCCTGTAATGGTTCAAAATTGAAGCTTTTGAGTAAGCAAAACTCTGTAAAAGTGGCAATTTTGGTGACTGTGAGGGTTTAAAAAGTGGTTATTCAACATGAGGCACGATCCAATTGACATTTTGAATCATTTTTGGTACAGTCCAAAAAATCAATTTTCGGATGAAAAACGATGACTCCGGACATGTCGAACGATCCCAAAATGGTCAATATCACCATCGATGCTCATGGTATTCTGCTGCTGTGCTGCAGAATTGAAAATCCCATTGTTCATGACGAGCTGGGCTCGTCATCAGTGTTTGAGGAGGCTACACCATGACGAGCCCAGCTCGTCATCAGCCTCGAAGGGGTTAAGGATAAAATTTTAACATTTAATCTTTTGACTCTAAATGACTGTTGGATGTGAATCATGACTTTGTCAACTAAAATAAGTGTGTTTAAAGTCATTTCTGTGCCTGTAATGGTTCAAAATTGAAGCTTTTGAGTAAGCAAAACTCTGTAAAAGTGGCAATTTTGGTGACTGTGAGGGTTTAAAAAGTGGTTATTCAACATGAGGCACGATCCAATTGACATTTTGAATCCTTTTTGGTACAGTCCAAAAAATAAATTTTCGGATGAAAAACGATGACTCCGGACATGTCGAACGATCCCAAAATGGTCAATATGGATGCAATTTTAACATTTATTCTTTTGACTCTAAATGACTGTTGGATGTGAATTATGACTTTGTCAACTAAAATAAGTCTGTTTAAAGTCATTTCTGTGCCTGAAATGGTTCAAAATTGAAGCTTTTGAGTAAGCAAAACTCTGTAAAAGTGGCAATTTTGGTGACTGTGAGGGTTTAAAAAGGTGTTTATTCAACATGAGGCACGATCTAATTGACATTTTGAATCCTTTTTGGTACAGTCCAAAAGATCAATTTTCGGATGAAAAACGATGACTCCGGACATGTCGAACGATCCCAAAATGGTCAATATGGATGAAATTTTAACATTTAATCTTTTGACTCTAAATGACTGTCGGATGTGAATTATAACTTTGTCAACTAAAATAAGTGTGTTTAAAGTCATTTCTGTGCCTGAAATGGTTCAAAATTGAAGCTTTTGAGTAAGCAAAACTCTGTAAAAGTGGCAATTTTGGTGACTGTGAGGGTTTAAAAAGTGGTTATTCAACATGAGGCACGATCCAATTGACATTTTGAATCCTTTTTGGTACAGTCCAAAAAATAAATTTTCGGATGAAAAACGATGACTCCGGACATGTCGAACGATCCCAAAATGGTCAATATGGATGAAATTTTAACATTTAATCTTTTGACTGTAAATGACTGGTGGATGTGAATTATGACTTTGTAAACTAAAATAAGTGTGTTTAAAGTCATTTCTGTGCCTCAAAGGGGTCAAAATTGAAGCTTTTGAGTAATTAAAACTCTGTAAAAATGGCAATTTTGGTCATTCTGAGGCTTGAAAAAGTGGTTATTCAACATGAGGCACGATCCAATTGACATTTTGAATCATTTTTGGTACAGTCCAAAAAATCAATTTTCGGATGAAAAACGATGACTCCGGACATGTCGAACGATCCCAAAATGGTCAATATGGATGAAATTGTAACATTTAATCTTTTGACTGTAAATGACTGTTGGATGTGAATTATGACTTTGTCAACTAAAATAAGTGTGTTTAAAGTCATTTCTGTGCCTGAAACGCGTCAAAATTGAAGCTTTTGAGTAAGCAAAAATCTGTAAAAATGGCAATTTTGGTCACTCTATGGGTTTTAAAAGTGGTTATTCAACATGAGGCACGACCCAATTGACATTTTGAATCATTTTTGGTACAGTCCAAAAAATCAATTTCCGGATGAAAAACGATGACTCCGGACCTGTTGAACGTTCCCAAAATGGTCTATAATGATGACATTTTAACATTTAATCTTTTGACTTTAAATGACTGTTGGATGTGAATTATGACTTTGTCAACTAAAATAAGTGTGTTTTAAGTCATTTCTGTGCCTCAAAGGGGTCAAAATTGAAACTTTTGAGTAATCATAACTCTGTAAACACGGCAATTTTGGTCACTGTGAGGGTTTAAAAAGTGGTTATTCAACATGAGGCATGATCCAATTGACATTTTGAATCATTTTTGGTACAGTCCAAAAAATCAATTTTCGGATGAAAAACGATGACTCCGGACATGTCGAACGATCCCAAAATGGTCAATATGGATGAAATTTTAACATTTAATCTTTTGACTCTAAATGACTGTTGGATGTGAATTATGACTTTGTCAACTAAAATAAGTGTGTTTAAAGTCATTTCTGTGCCTGAAACGGGTCAAAATTGAAGCTTTTGAGTGAGCAAAACTCTGTAAAAATGGCAATTTTGGTCACTCTGCGGGTTTAAAAAGTGGTTATTCAACATGAGGCACGATCCAATTGACATTTTGAATCATTTTTGGTACAGTCCAAAAAATCAATTTTCGGATGAAAACGATGACTCCGGACATGTCGAACGATCCCAAAATGGCCAATATGGATGAAATTTTAACATTTAATCTTTTGACTGTAAATGACTGTTGGATGTGAATTATGACTTTGTCAACTAAAATAAGTGTGTTTAAAGTCATTTCTGTGCCTGAAACGGGTCAAAATTGAAGCTTTTGAGTGAGCAAAACTCTGTAAAAATGGCAATTTTGGTCACTCTGCGGGTTTAAAAAGTGGTTATTCAACATGAGGCACGATCCAATTGACATTTTGAATCATTTTTGGTACAGTCCAAAAAATCAATTTTCGGATGAAAACGATGACTCCGGACATGTCGAACGATCCCAAAATGGCCAATATGGATGAAATTTTAACATTTAATCTTTTGACTGTAAATGACTGTTGGATGTGAATTATGACTTTGTCAACTAAAATAAGTGTGTTTAAAGTCATTTCTGTGCCTGAAATGGTTCAAAATTGAAGCTTTTGAGTAAGCAAAACTCTGTAAAAGTGGCAATTTTGGTGACTGTGAGGGTTTAAAAAGTGGTTATTCAACATGAGGCACGATCCAATTGACATTTTGAATCCTTTTTGGTACAGTCCAAAAAATAAATTTTCGGATGAAAAACGATGACTCCGGACATGTCGAACGATCCCAAAATGGTCAATATGCATGAAATTTTAACATTTAATCTTTTGACTGTAAATGACTGGTGGATGTGAATTATGACTTTGTCAACTAAAATAAGTGTGTTTAAAGTCATTTCTGTGCCTCAAAGGGGTCAAAATTGAAGCTTTTGAGTAATTAAAACTCTGTAAAAATGGCAATTTTGGTCACTCTGAGGCTTTAAAAAGTGGTTATTCAACATGAGGCACGATCCAATTGACATTTTGAATCATTTTTGGTACAGTCCAAAAAATCAATTTTCGGATGAAAAACGATGACTCCGGACATGTCGAACGATCCCAAAATGGTCAATATGGATGAAATTGTAACATTTAATCTTTTGACTGTAAATGACTGTTGGATGTGAATTAGGACTTTGTCAACTAAAATAAGTGTGTTTAAAGTCATTTCTGTGCCTGAAACGGGTCAAAATTGAAGCTTTTGAGTAATCAAAACTCTGTAAAAATGGCAATTTTGGTCACTGTGAGGCTTTAAAAAGTGGTTATTCAACATGAGGCACGATCCAATTGACATTTTGAATAATTTTTGGTACAGTCCAAAAAATGAATTTTCGGATGAAAAACGATGACTCCGGACATGTCGAACGATCCCAAAATGGTCAATATGGATGAAATTTTAACATTCAATCTTTTGACTGTAAATGACTGTTGGATGTGAATTATGACTTTGTCAACTAAAATAAGTGTGTTTAAAGTCATTTCTGTGCCTGAAACGGGTCAAAATTGAAGCTTTTGAGTAAGCAAAAATCTGTAAAAATGGCAATTTTGGTCACTCTGAGGGTTTAAAAAGTGGTTATTCAACATGAGGCACGACCCAATTGACATTTTGAATCCTTTTTGGTACAGTCCAAAAAATAAATTTTCGGATGAAAAACGATGACTCCGGACATGTCGAACGATCCCAAAATGGTCAATATGGATGAAATTTTAACATTTAATCTTTTGACTCTAAATGACTGTTGGATGTGAATTATGACTTTGTCAACTAAAATAAGTGTGTTTAAAGTCATTTCTGTGCCTGTAATGGTTCAAAATTGAAGCTTTTGAGTAAGCAAAACTCTGTAAAAGTGGCAATTTTGGTGACTGTGAGGGTTTAAAAAGTGGTTATTCAACATGAGGCACGATCCAATTGACATTTTGAATCATTTTTGGTACAGTCCAAAAAATCAATTTTCGGATGAAAAACGATGACTCCGGACATGTCGAACGATCCCAAAATGGTCAATATCACCATCGATGCTCATGGTATTCTGCTGCTGTGCTGCAGAATTGAAAATCCCATTGTTCATGACGAGCTGGGCTCGTCATCAGTGTTTGAGGAGGCTACACCATGACGAGCCCAGCTCGTCATCAGCCTCGAAGGGGTTAAGGATAAAATTTTAACATTTAATCTTTTGACTCTAAATGACTGTTGGATGTGAATTATGACTTTGTCAACTAAAATAAGTGTGTTTAAAGTCATTTCTGTGCCTGTAATGGTTCAAAATTGAAGCTTTTGAGTAAGCAAAACTCTGTAAAAGTGGCAATTTTGGTGACTGTGAGGGTTTAAAAAGTGGTTATTCAACATGAGGCACGATCCAATTGACATTTTGAATCCTTTTTGGTACAGTCCAAAAAATAAATTTTCGGATGAAAAACGATGACTCCGGACATGTCGAACGATCCCAAAATGGTCAATATGGATGCAATTTTAACATTTATTCTTTTGACTCTAAATGACTGTTGGATGTGAATTATGACTTTGTCAACTAAAATAAGTCTGTTTAAAGTCATTTCTGTGCCTGAAATGGTTCAAAATTGAAGCTTTTGAGTAAGCAAAACTCTGTAAAAGTGGCAATTTTGGTGACTGTGAGGGTTTAAAAAGGTGTTTATTCAACATGAGGCACGATCTAATTGACATTTTGAATCCTTTTTGGTACAGTCCAAAAGATCAATTTTCGGATGAAAAACGATGACTCCGGACATGTCGAACGATCCCAAAATGGTCAATATGGATGAAATTTTAACATTTAATCTTTTGACTCTAAATGACTGTCGGATGTGAATTATAACTTTGTCAACTAAAATAAGTGTGTTTAAAGTCATTTCTGTGCCTGAAATGGTTCAAAATTGAAGCTTTTGAGTAAGCAAAACTCTGTAAAAGTGGCAATTTTGGTGACTGTGAGGGTTTAAAAAGTGGTTATTCAACATGAGGCACGATCCAATTGACATTTTGAATCCTTTTTGGTACAGTCCAAAAAATAAATTTTCGGATGAAAAACGATGACTCCGGACATGTCGAACGATCCCAAAATGGTCAATATGGATGAAATTTTAACATTTAATCTTTTGACTGTAAATGACTGGTGGATGTGAATTATGACTTTGTAAACTAAAATAAGTGTGTTTAAAGTCATTTCTGTGCCTCAAAGGGGTCAAAATTGAAGCTTTTGAGTAATTAAAACTCTGTAAAAATGGCAATTTTGGTCATTCTGAGGCTTTAAAAAGTGGTTATTCAACATGAGGCACGATCCAATTGACATTTTGAATCATTTTTGGTACAGTCCAAAAAATCAATTTTCGGATGAAAAACGATGACTCCGGACATGTCGAACGATCCCAAAATGGTCAATATGGATGAAATTGTAACATTTAATCTTTTGACTGTAAATGACTGTTGGATGTGAATTATGACTTTGTCAACTAAAATAAGTGTGTTTAAAGTCATTTCTGTGCCTGAAACGCGTCAAAATTGAAGCTTTTGAGTAAGCAAAAATCTGTAAAAATGGCAATTTTGGTCACTCTATGGGTTTTAAAAGTGGTTATTCAACATGAGGCACGACCCAATTGACATTTTGAATCATTTTTGGTACAGTCCAAAAAATCAATTTCCGGATGAAAAACGATGACTCCGGACCTGTTGAACGTTCCCAAAATGGTCTATAATGATGACATTTTAACATTTAATCTTTTGACTTTAAATGACTGTTGGATGTGAATTATGACTTTGTCAACTAAAATAAGTGTGTTTTAAGTCATTTCTGTGCCTCAAAGGGGTCAAAATTGAAACTTTTGAGTAATCATAACTCTGTAAACACGGCAATTTTGGTCACTGTGAGGGTTTAAAAAGTGGTTATTCAACATGAGGCATGATCCAATTGACATTTTGAATCATTTTTGGTACAGTCCAAAAAATCAATTTTCGGATGAAAAACGATGACTCCGGACATGTCGAACGATCCCAAAATGGTCAATATGGATGAAATTTTAACATTTAATCTTTTGACTCTAAATGACTGTTGGATGTGAATTATGACTTTGTCAACTAAAATAAGTGTGTTTAAAGTCATTTCTGTGCCTGAAACGGGTCAAAATTGAAGCTTTTGAGTGAGCAAAACTCTGTAAAAATGGCAATTTTGGTCACTCTGCGGGTTTAAAAAGTGGTTATTCAACATGAGGCACGATCCAATTGACATTTTGAATCATTTTTGGTACAGTCCAAAAAATCAATTTTCGGATGAAAACGATGACTCCGGACATGTCGAACGATCCCAAAATGGCCAATATGGATGAAATTTTAACATTTAATCTTTTGACTGTAAATGACTGTTGGATGTGAATTATGACTTTGTCAACTAAAATAAGTGTGTTTAAAGTCATTTCTGTGCCTGAAATGGTTCAAAATTGAAGCTTTTGAGTAAGCAAAACTCTGTAAAAGTGGCAATTTTGGTGACTGTGAGGGTTTAAAAAGTGGTTATTCAACATGAGGCACGATCCAATTGACATTTTGAATCCTTTTTGGTACAGTCCAAAAAATAAATTTTCGGATGAAAAACGATGACTCCGGACATGTCGAACGATCCCAAAATGGTCAATATGGATGAAATTTTAACATTTAATCTTTTGACTGTAAATGACTGGTGGATGTGAATTATGACTTTGTCAACTAAAATAAGTGTGTTTAAAGTCATTTCTGTGCCTCAAAGGGGTCAAAATTGAAGCTTTTGAGTAATCAAAACTCTGTAAAAATGGCAATTTTGGTCACTCTGAGGCTTTAAAAAGTGGTTATTCAACATGAGGCACGATCCAATTGACATTTTGAATCATTTTTGGTACAGTCCAAAAAATCAATTTTCGGATGAAAAACGATGACTCCGGACATGTCGAACGATCCCAAAATGGTCAATATGGATGAAATTGTAACATTTAATCTTTTGACTGTAAATGACTGTTGGATGTGAATTAGGACTTTGTCAACTAAAATAAGTGTGTTTAAAGTCATTTCTGTGCCTGAAACGGGTCAAAATTGAAGCTTTTGAGTAATCAAAACTCTGTAAAAATGGCAATTTTGGTCACTGTGAGGCTTTAAAAAGTGGTTATTCAACATGAGGCACGATCCAATTGACATTTTGAATAATTTTTGGTACAGTCCAAAAAATGAATTTTCGGATGAAAAACGATGACTCCGGACATGTCGAACGATCCCAAAATGGTCAATATGGATGAAATTTTAACATTTAATCTTTTGACTGTAAATGACTGTTGGATGTGAATTATGACTTTGTCAACTAAAATAAGTGTGTTTAAAGTCATTTCTGTGCCTGAAACGGGTCAAAATTGAAGCTTTTGAGTAAGCAAAAATCTGTAAAAATTGCAATTTTGGTCACTCTGAGGGTTTAAAAAGTGGTTATTCAACATGAGGCACGACCCAATTGACATTTTGAATCCTTTTTGGTACAGTCCAAAAAATAAATTTTCGGATGAAAAACGATGACTCCGGACATGTCGAACGATCCCAAAATGGTCAATATGGATGAAATTTTAACATTTAATCTTTTGACTCTAAATGACTGTTGGATGTGAATTATGACTTTGTCAACTAAAATAAGTGTGTTTAAAGTCATTTCTGTGCCTGTAATGGTTCAAAATTGAAGCTTTTGAGTAAGCAAAACTCTGTAAAAGTGGCAATTTTGGTGACTGTGAGGGTTTAAAAAGTGGTTATTCAACATGAGGCACGATCCAATTGACATTTTGAATCATTTTTGGTACAGTCCAAAAAATCAATTTTCGGATGAAAAACGATGACTCCGGACATGTCGAACGATCCCAAAATGGTCAATATGGATAAAATTTTAACATTTAATCTTTTGACTCTAAATGACTGTTGGATGTGAATTATGACTTTGTCAACTAAAATAAGTGTGTTTAAAGTCATTTCTGTGCCTGTAATGGTTCAAAATTGAAGCTTTTGAGTAAGCAAAACTCTGTAAAAGTGGCAATTTTGGTGACTGTGAGGGTTTAAAAAGTGGTTATTCAACATGAGGCACGATCCAATTGACATTTTGAATCCTTTTTGGTACAGTCCAAAAAATAAATTTTCGGATGAAAAACGATGACTCCGGACATGTCGAACGATCCCAAAATGGTCAATATGGATGAAATTTTAACATTTAATCTTTTGACTGTAAATGACTGGTGGATGTGAATTATGACTTTGTCAACTAAAATAAGTGTGTTTAAAGTCATTTCTGTGCCTGAAACGGGTCAAAATTGAAGCTTTTGAGTAAGCAAAAATCTGTAAAAATTGCAATTTTGGTCACTCTGAGGGTTTAAAAAGTGGTTATTCAACATGAGGCACGACCCAATTGACATTTTGAATCCTTTTTGGTACAGTCCAAAAAATAAATTTTCGGATGAAAAACGATGACTCCGGACATGTCGAACGATCCCAAAATGGTCAATATGGATGAAATTTTAACATTTAATCTTTTGACTCTAAATGACTGTTGGATGTGAATTATGACTTTGTCAACTAAAATAAGTGTGTTTAAAGTCATTTCTGTGCCTGTAATGGTTCAAAATTGAAGCTTTTGAGTAAGCAAAACTCTGTAAAAGTGGCAATTTTGGTGACTGTGAGGGTTTAAAAAGTGGTTATTCAACATGAGGCACGACCCAATTGACATTTTGAATCCTTTTTGGTACAGTCCAAAAAATAAATTTTCGGATGAAAAACGATGACTCCGGACATGTCGAACGATCCCAAAATGGTCAATATGGATGAAATTTTAACATTTAATCTTTTGACTCTAAATGGCTGTTGGATGTGAATTATGACTTTGTCAACTAAAATAAGTGTGTTTAAAGTCATTTCTGTGCCTGTAATGGTTCAAAATTGAAGCTTTTGAGTAAGCAAAACTCTGTAAAAGTGGCAATTTTGGTGACTGTGAGGGTTTAAAAAGTGGTTATTCAACATGAGGCACGATCCAATTGACATTTTGAATCATTTTTGGTACAGTCCAAAAAATCAATTTTCGGATGAAAAACGATGACTCCGGACATGTCGAACGATCCCAAAATGGTCAATATGGATAAAATTTTAACATTTAATCTTTTGACTCTAAATGACTGTTGGATGTGAATTATGACTTTGTCAACTAAAATAAGTGTGTTTAAAGTCATTTCTGTGCCTGTAATGGTTCAAAATTGAAGCTTTTGAGTAAGCAAAACTCTGTAAAAGTGGCAATTTTGGTGACTGTGAGGGTTTAAAAAGTGGTTATTCAACATGAGGCACGATCCAATTGACATTTTGAATCCTTTTTGGTACAGTCCAAAAAATAAATTTTCGGATGAAAAACGATGACTCCGGACATGTCGAACGATCCCAAAATGGTCAATATGGATGAAATTTTAACATTTAATCTTTTGTCTGTAAATGACTGGTGGATGTGAATTATGACTTTGTCAACTAAAATAAGTGTGTTTAAAGTCATTTCTGTGCCTGAAACGGGTCAAAATTGAAGCTTTTGAGTAAGCAAAAATCTGTAAAAATGGCAATTTTGGTCACTCTGAGGGTTTAAAAAGTGGTTATTCAACATGAGGCACGACCCAATTGACATTTTGAATCCTTTTTGGTACAGTCCAAAAAATAAATTTTCGGATGAAAAACGATGACTCCGGACATGTCGAACGATCCCAAAATGGTCAATATGGATGAAATTTTAACATTTAATCTTTTGACTCTAAATGACTGTTGGATGTGAATTATGACTTTGTCAACTAAAATAAGTGTGTTTAAAGTCATTTCTGTGCCTGTAATCGTTCAAAATTGAAGCTTTTGAGTAAGCAAAACTCTGTAAAAGTGGCAATTTTGGTGACTGTGAGGGTTTAAAAAGTGGTTATTCAACATGAGGCACGATCCAATTGACATTTTGAATCATTTTTGGTACAGTCCAAAAAATCAATTTTCGGATGAAAAACGATGACTCCGGACATGTCGAACGATCCCAAAATGGTCAATATGGATAAAATTTTAACATTTAATCTTTTGACTCTAAATGACTGTTGGATGTGAATTATGACTTTGTCAACTAAAATAAGTGTGTTTAAAGTCATTTCTGTGCCTGTAATGGTTCAAAATTGAAGCTTTTGAGTAAGCAAAACTCTGTAAAAGTGGCAATTTTGGTGACTGTGAGGGTTTAAAAAGTGGTTATTCAACATGAGGCACGATCCAATTGACATTTTGAATCCTTTTTGGTACAGTCCAAAAAATCAATTTTCGGATGAAAAACGATGACTCCGGACATGTCGAACGATCCCAAAATGGTCAATATGGATGAAATTTTAACATTTAATCTTTTGACTGTAAATGACTGGTGGATGTGAATTATGACTTTGTCAACTAAAATAAGTGTGTTTAAAGTCATTTCTGTGCCTCAAAGGGGTCAAAATTGAAGCTTTTGAGTAATTAAAACTCTGTAAAAATGGCAATTTTGGTCACTCTGAGGCTTTAAAAAGTGGTTATTCAACATGAGGCACGATCCAATTGACATTTTGAATCATTTTTGGTACAGTCCAAAAAATCAATTTTCGGATGAAAAACGATGACTCCGGACATGTCGAACGATCCCAAAATGGTCAATATGGATGAAACTGTAACATTTAATCTTTTGACTGTAAATGACTGTTGGATGTGAATTATGACTTTTTCAACTAAAATAAGTGTGTTTAAAGTCATTTCTGTGCCTGAAACGCGTCAAAATTGAAGCTTTTGAGTATGCAAAAATCTGGAAAAATGGCAATTTTGGTCACTCTGAGGGTTTTAAAAGTGGTTATTCAACATGAGGCACGACCCAATTGACATTTTGAATCATTTTTGGTACAGTCCAAAAAATCAATTTCCGGATGAAAAACGATGACTCCGGACCTGTTGAACGTTCCCAAAATGGTCTATAATGATGAAATTTTAACATTTAATCTTTTGACTTTAAATGACTGTTGGATGTGAATTATGACTTTGTCAACTAAAATAAGTGTGTTTAAAGTCATTTCTGTGCCTGAAACGGCTCAAAATTGAAGCTTTTGAGTGAGCAAAACTCTGTAAAAATGGCAATTTTGGTCACTCTGCGGGTTTAAAAAGTGGTTATTCAACATGAGGCACGATCCAATTGACATTTTGAATCATTTTTGGTACAGTCCAAAAAATCAATTTTCGGATGAAAACGATGACTCCGGACATGTCGAACGATCCCAAAATGGCCAATATGGATGAAATTTTAACATTTAATCTTTTGACTGTAAATGACTGTTGGATGTGAATTATGACTTTGTCAACTAAAATAAGTGTGTTTAAAGTCATTTCTGTGCCTGAAACGGGTCAAAATTGAAGCTTTTGAGTGAGCAAAACTCTGTAAAAATGGCAATTTTGGTCACTCTGCGGGTTTAAAAAGTGGTTATTCAACATGAGGCACGATCCAATTGACATTTTGAATCATTTTTGGTACAGTCCAAAAAATCAATTTTCGGATGAAAACGATGACTCCGGACATGTCGAACGATCCCAAAATGGCCAATATGGATGAAATTTTAACATTTAATCTTTTGACTGTAAATGACTGTTGGATGTGAATTATGACTTTGTCAACTAAAATAAGTGTGTTTAAAGTCATTTCTGTGCCTGAAATGGTTCAAAATTGAAGCTTTTGAGTAAGCAAAACTCTGTAAAAGTGGCAATTTTGGTGACTGTGAGGGTTTAAAAAGTGGTTATTCAACATGAGGCACGATCCAATTGACATTTTGAATCCTTTTTGGTACAGTCCAAAAAATAAATTTTCGGATGAAAAACGATGACTCCGGACATGTCGAACGATCCCAAAATGGTCAATATGCATGAAATTTTAACATTTAATCTTTTGACTGTAAATGACTGGTGGATGTGAATTATGACTTTGTCAACTAAAATAAGTGTGTTTAAAGTCATTTCTGTGCCTCAAAGGGGTCAAAATTGAAGCTTTTGAGTAATTAAAACTCTGTCAAAATGGCAATTTTGGTCACTCTGAGGCTTTAAAAAGTGGTTATTCAACATGAGGCACGATCCAATTGACATTTTGAATCATTTTTGGTACAGTCCAAAAAATCAATTTTCGGATGAAAAACGATGACTCCGGACATGTCGAACGATCCCAAAATGGTCAATATGGATGAAATTGTAACATTTAATCTTTTGACTGTAAATGACTGTTGGATGTGAATTAGGACTTTGTCAACTAAAATAAGTGTGTTTAAAGTCATTTCTGTGCCTGAAACGGGTCAAAATTGAAGCTTTTGAGTAATCAAAACTCTGTAAAAATGGCAATTTTGGTCACTGTGAGGCTTTAAAAAGTGGTTATTCAACATGAGGCACGATCCAATTGACATTTTGAATAATTTTTGGTACAGTCCAAAAAATGAATTTTCGGATGAAAAACGATGACTCCGGACATGTCGAACGATCCCAAAATGGTCAATATGGATGAAATTTTAACATTCAATCTTTTGACTGTAAATGACTGTTGGATGTGAATTATGACTTTGTCAACTAAAATAAGTGTGTTTAAAGTCATTTCTGTGCCTGAAACGGGTCAAAATTGAAGCTTTTGAGTAAGCAAAAATCTGTAAAAATGGCAATTTTGGTCACTCTGAGGGTTTAAAAAGTGGTTATTCAACATGAGGCACGACCCAATTGACATTTTGAATCCTTTTTGGTACAGTCCAAAAAATAAATTTTCGGATGAAAAACGATGACTCCGGACATGTCGAACGATCCCAAAATGGTCAATATGGATGAAATTTTAACATTTAATCTTTTGACTCTAAATGACTGTTGGATGTGAATTATGACTTTGTCAACTAAAATAAGTGTGTTTAAAGTCATTTCTGTGCCTGTAATGGTTCAAAATTGAAGCTTTTGAGTAAGCAAAACTCTGTAAAAGTGGCAATTTTGGTGACTGTGAGGGTTTAAAAAGTGGTTATTCAACATGAGGCACGATCCAATTGACATTTTGAATCATTTTTGGTACAGTCCAAAAAATCAATTTTCGGATGAAAAACAATGACTCCGGACATGTCGAACGATCCCAAAATGGTCAATATCACCATCGATGCTCATGGTATTCTGCTGCTGTGCTGCAGAATTGAAAATCCCATTGTTCATGATGAGCTGGGCTCGTCATCAGTGTTTGAGGAGGCTACACCATGACGAGCCCAGCTCGTCATCAGCCTCGAAGGGGTTAAGGATAAAATTTTAACATTTAATCTTTTGACTCTAAATGACTGTTGGATGTGAATTATGACTTTGTCAACTAAAATAAGTGTGTTTAAAGTCATTTCTGTGCCTGTAATGGTTCAAAATTGAAGCTTTTGAGTAAGCAAAACTCTGTAAAAGTGGCAATTTTGGTGACTGTGAGGGTTTAAAAAGTGGTTATTCAACATGAGGCACGATCCAATTGACATTTTGAATCCTTTTTGGTACAGTCCAAAAAATAAATTTTCGGATGAAAAACGATGACTCCGGACATGTCGAACGATCCCAAAATGGTCAATATGGATGCAATTTTAACATTTATTCTTTTGACTCTAAATGACTGTTGGATGTGAATTATGACTTTGTCAACTAAAATAAGTCTGTTTAAAGTCATTTCTGTGCCTGAAATGGTTCAAAATTGAAGCTTTTGAGTAAGCAAAACTCTGTAAAAGTGGCAATTTTGGTGACTGTGAGGGTTTAAAAAGGTGTTTATTCAACATGAGGCACGATCTAATTGACATTTTGAATCCTTTTTGGTACAGTCCAAAAGATCAATTTTCGGATGAAAAACGATGACTCCGGACATGTCGAACGATCCCAAAATGGTCAATATGGATGAAATTTTAACATTTAATCTTTTGACTCTAAATGACTGTCGGATGTGAATTATAACTTTGTCAACTAAAATAAGTGTGTTTAAAGTCATTTCTGTGCCTGAAATGGTTCAAAATTGAAGCTTTTGAGTAAGCAAAACTCTGTAAAAGTGGCAATTTTGGTGACTGTGAGGGTTTAAAAAGTGGTTATTCAACATGAGGCACGATCCAATTGACATTTTGAATCCTTTTTGGTACAGTCCAAAAAATAAATTTTCGGATGAAAAACGATGACTCCGGACATGTCGAACGATCCCAAAATGGTCAATATGGATGAAATTTTAACATTTAATCTTTTGACTGTAAATGACTGGTGGATGTGAATTATGACTTTGTAAACTAAAATAAGTGTGTTTAAAGTCATTTCTGTGCCTCAAAGGGGTCAAAATTGAAGCTTTTGAGTAATTAAAACTCTGTAAAAATGGCAATTTTGGTCATTCTGAGGCTTTAAAAAGTGGTTATTCAACATGAGGCACGATCCAATTGACATTTTGAATCATTTTTGGTACAGTCCAAAAAATCAATTTTCGGATGAAAAACGATGACTCCGGACATGTCGAACGATCCCAAAATGGTCAATATGGATGAAATTGTAACATTTAATCTTTTGACTGTAAATGACTGTTGGATGTGAATTATGACTTTGTCAACTAAAATAAGTGTGTTTAAAGTCATTTCTGTGCCTGAAACGCGTCAAAATTGAAGCTTTTGAGTAAGCAAAAATCTGTAAAAATGGCAATTTTGGTCACTCTATGGGTTTTAAAAGTGGTTATTCAACATGAGGCACGACCCAATTGACATTTTGAATCATTTTTGGTACAGTCCAAAAAATCAATTTCCGGATGAAAAACGATGACTCCGGACCTGTTGAACGTTCCCAAAATGGTCTATAATGATGACATTTTAACATTTAATCTTTTGACTTTAAATGACTGTTGGATGTGAATTATGACTTTGTCAACTAAAATAAGTGTGTTTTAAGTCATTTCTGTGCCTCAAAGGGGTCAAAATTGAAACTTTTGAGTAATCATAACTCTGTAAACACGGCAATTTTGGTCACTGTGAGGGTTTAAAAAGTGGTTATTCAACATGAGGCATGATCCAATTGACATTTTGAATCATTTTTGGTACAGTCCAAAAAATCAATTTTCGGATGAAAAACGATGACTCCGGACATGTCGAACGATCCCAAAATGGTCAATATGGATGAAATTTTAACATTTAATCTTTTGACTCTAAATGACTGTTGGATGTGAATTATGACTTTGTCAACTAAAATAAGTGTGTTTAAAGTCATTTCTGTGCCTGAAACGGGTCAAAATTGAAGCTTTTGAGTGAGCAAAACTCTGTAAAAATGGCAATTTTGGTCACTCTGCGGGTTTAAAAAGTGGTTATTCAACATGAGGCACGATCCAATTGACATTTTGAATCATTTTTGGTACAGTCCAAAAAATCAATTTTCGGATGAAAACGATGACTCCGGACATGTCGAACGATCCCAAAATGGCCAATATGGATGAAATTTTAACATTTAATCTTTTGACTGTAAATGACTGTTGGATGTGAATTATGACTTTGTCAACTAAAATAAGTGTGTTTAAAGTCATTTCTGTGCCTGAAATGGTTCAAAATTGAAGCTTTTGAGTAAGCAAAACTCTGTAAAAGTGGCAATTTTGGTGACTGTGAGGGTTTAAAAAGTGGTTATTCAACATGAGGCACGATCCAATTGACATTTTGAATCCTTTTTGGTACAGTCCAAAAAATAAATTTTCGGATGAAAAACGATGACTCCGGACATGTCGAACGATCCCAAAATGGTCAATATGGATGAAATTTTAACATTTAATCTTTTGACTGTAAATGACTGGTGGATGTGAATTATGACTTTGTCAACTAAAATAAGTGTGTTTAAAGTCATTTATGTGCCTCAAAGGGGTCAAAATTGAAGCTTTTGAGTAATCAAAACTCTGTAAAAATGGCAATTTTGGTCACTCTGAGGCTTTAAAAAGTGGTTATTCAACATGAGGCACGATCCAATTGACATTTTGAATCATTTTTGGTACAGTCCAAAAAATCAATTTTCGGATGAAAAACGATGACTCCGGACATGTCGAACGATCCCAAAATGGTCAATATGGATGAAATTGTAACATTTAATCTTTGGACTGTAAATGACTGTTGGATGTGAATTAGGACTTTGTCAACTAAAATAAGTGTGTTTAAAGTCATTTCTGTGCCTGAAACGGGTCAAAATTGAAGCTTTTGAGTAAGCAAAAATCTGTAAAAATTGCAATTTTGGTCACTCTGAGGGTTTAAAAAGTGGTTATTCAACATGAGGCACGACCCAATTGACATTTTGAATCCTTTTTGGTACAGTCCAAAAAATAAATTTTCGGATGAAAAACGATGACTCCGGACATGTCGAACGATCCCAAAATGGTCAATATGGATGAAATTTTAACATTTAATCTTTTGACTCTAAATGACTGTTGGATGTGAATTATGACTTTGTCAACTAAAATAAGTGTGTTTAAAGTCATTTCTGTGCCTGTAATGGTTCAAAATTGAAGCTTTTGAGTAAGCAAAACTCTGTAAAAGTGGCAATTTTGGTGACTGTGAGGGTTTAAAAAGTGGTTATTCAACATGAGGCACGATCCAATTGACATTTTGAATCATTTTTGGTACAGTCCAAAAAATCAATTTTCGGATGAAAAACGATGACTCCGGACATGTCGAACGATCCCAAAATGGTCAATATGGATAAAATTTTAACATTTAATCTTTTGACTCTAAATGACTGTTGGATGTGAATTATGACTTTGTCAACTAAAATAAGTGTGTTTAAAGTCATTTCTGTGCCTGTAATGGTTCAAAATTGAAGCTTTTGAGTAAGCAAAACTCTGTAAAAGTGGCAATTTTGGTGACTGTGAGGGTTTAAAAAGTGGTTATTCAACATGAGGCACGATCCAATTGACATTTTGAATCCTTTTTGGTACAGTCCAAAAAATAAATTTTCGGATGAAAAACGATGACTCCGGACATGTCGAACGATCCCAAAATGGTCAATATGGATGAAATTTTAACATTTAATCTTTTGACTGTAAATGACTGGTGGATGTGAATTATGACTTTGTCAACTAAAATAAGTGTGTTTAAAGTCATTTCTGTGCCTGAAACGGGTCAAAATTGAAGCTTTTGAGTAAGCAAAAATCTGTAAAAATGGCAATTTTGGTCACTCTGAGGGTTTAAAAAGTGGTTATTCAACATGAGGCACGACCCAATTGACATTTTGAATCCTTTTTGGTACAGTCCAAAAAATAAATTTTCGGATGAAAAACGATGACTCCGGACATGTCGAACGATCCCAAAATGGTCAATATGGATGAAATTTTAACATTTAATCTTTTGACTCTAAATGACTGTTGGATGTGAATTATGACTTTGTCAACTAAAATAAGTGTGTTTAAAGTCATTTCTGTGCCTGTAATGGTTCAAAATTGAAGCTTTTGAGTAAGCAAAACTCTGTAAAAGTGGCAATTTTGGTGACTGTGAGGGTTTAAAAAGTGGTTATTCAACATGAGGCACGACCCAATTGACATTTTGAATCCTTTTTGGTACAGTCCAAAAAATTAAATTTTCGGATGAAAAACGATGACTCCGGACATGTCGAACGATCCCAAAATGGTCAATATGGATGAAATTTTAACATTTAATCTTTTGACTCTAAATGGCTGTTGGATGTGAATTATGACTTTGTCAACTAAAATAAGTGTGTTTAAAGTCATTTCTGTGCCTGTAATGGTTCAAAATTGAAGCTTTTGAGTAAGCAAAACTCTGTAAAAGTGGCAATTTTGGTGACTGTGAGGGTTTAAAAAGTGGTTATTCAACATGAGGCACGATCCAATTGACATTTTGAATCATTTTTGGTACAGTCCAAAAAATCAATTTTCGGATGAAAAACGATGACTCCGGACATGTCGAACGATCCCAAAATGGTCAATATGGATAAAATTTTAACATTTAATCTTTTGACTCTAAATGACTGTTGGATGTGAATTATGACTTTGTCAACTAAAATAAGTGTGTTTAAAGTCATTTCTGTGCCTGTAATGGTTCAAAATTGAAGCTTTTGAGTAAGCAAAACTCTGTAAAAGTGGCAATTTTGGTGACTGTGAGGGTTTAAAAAGTGGTTATTCAACATGAGGCACGATCCAATTGACATTTTGAATCCTTTTTGGTACAGTCCAAAAAATAAATTTTCGGATGAAAAACGATGACTCCGGACATGTCGAACGATCCCAAAATGGTCAATATGGATGAAATTTTAACATTTAATCTTTTGACTGTAAATGACTGGTGGATGTGAATTATGACTTTGTCAACTAAAATAAGTGTGTTTAAAGTCATTTCTGTGCCTGAAACGGGTCAAAATTGAAGCTTTTGAGTAAGCAAAAATCTGTAAAAATGGCAATTTTGGTCACTCTGAGGGTTTAAAAAGTGGTTATTCAACATGAGGCACGACCCAATTGACATTTTGAATCCTTTTTGGTACAGTCCAAAAAATAAATTTTCGGATGAAAAACGATGACTCCGGACATGTCGAACGATCCCAAAATGGTCAATATGGATGAAATTTTAACATTTAATCTTTTGACTCTAAATGACTGTTGGATGTGAATTATGACTTTGTCAACTAAAATAAGTGTGTTTAAAGTCATTTCTGTGCCTGTAATCGTTCAAAATTGAAGCTTTTGAGTAAGCAAAACTCTGTAAAAGTGGCAATTTTGGTGACTGTGAGGGTTTAAAAAGTGGTTATTCAACATGAGGCACGATCCAATTGACATTTTGAATCATTTTTGGTACAGTCCAAAAAATCAATTTTCGGATGAAAAACGATGACTCCGGACATGTCGAACGATCCCAAAATGGTCAATATGGATAAAATTTTAACATTTAATCTTTTGACTCTAAATGACTGTTGGATGTGAATTATGACTTTGTCAACTAAAATAAGTGTGTTTAAAGTCATTTCTGTGCCTGTAATGGTTCAAAATTGAAGCTTTTGAGTAAGCAAAACTCTGTAAAAGTGGCAATTTTGGTGACTGTGAGGGTTTAAAAAGTGGTTATTCAACATGAGGCACGATCCAATTGACATTTTGAATCCTTTTTGGTACAGTCCCAAAAATAAATTTTCGGATGAAAAACGATGACTCCGGACATGTCGAACGATCCCAAAATGGTCAATATGGATGAAATTTTAACATTTAATCTTTTGACTGTAAATGACTGGTGGATGTGAATTATGACTTTGTCAACTAAAATAAGTGTGTTTAAAGTCATTTCTGTGCCTCAAAGGGGTCAAAATTGAAGCTTTTGAGTAATTAAAACTCTGTAAAAATGGCAATTTTGGTCACTCTGAGGCTTTAAAAAGTGGTTATTCAACATGAGGCACGATCCAATTGACATTTTGAATCATTTTTGGTACAGTCCAAAAAATCAATTTTCGGATGAAAAACGATGACTCCGGACATGTCGAACGATCCCAAAATGGTCAATATGGATGAAACTGTAACATTTAATCTTTTGACTGTAAATGACTGTTGGATGTGAATTATGACTTTTTCAACTAAAATAAGTGTGTTTAAAGTCATTTCTGTGCCTGAAACGCGTCAAAATTGAAGCTTTTGAGTATGCAAAAATCTGGAAAAATGGCAATTTTGGTCACTCTGAGGGTTTTAAAAGTGGTTATTCAACATGAGGCACGACCCAATTGACATTTTGAATCATTTTTGGTACAGTCCAAAAAATCAATTTCCGGATGAAAAACGATGACTCCGGACCTGTTGAACGTTCCCAAAATGGTCTATAATGATGAAATTTTAACATTTAATCTTTTGACTTTAAATGACTGTTGGATGTGAATTATGACTTTGTCAACTAAAATAAGTGTGTTTAAAGTCATTTCTGTGCCTGAAACGGCTCAAAATTGAAGCTTTTGAGTAAGCAAAACTCTGTAAAAATGGCAATTTTGGTCACTCTGAGGGTTTAAAACGTGGTTATTCAACATGAGGCACGATCCAATTGACATTTTGAATCATTTTTGGGACAGTCCAAAAAATCAATTTACGGATGAAAACGATGACTCCGGACATGTCGAACGATCCCAAAATGGCCAATATGGATGAAATTTTAACATTTAATCTTTTGACTGTAAATGACTGTTGGATGTGAATTATGACTTTGTCAACTAAAATAGGTGTGTTTAAAGTCATTTCTGTGCTTGAAACGGGTCAAAATTGAAGCTTTTGTGTAAGCAAAACTCTGTAAAAATGGCAATTTTGCTCTCTCTGAGGGTTTAAAAAGTGGTTATTCAACATGAGGCACGATCCAATTGACATTTTGAATCATTTTTGGTACAGTCCAAAAAATCAATTTTCGGATGAAAAACGATGACTCTGGACATGTCGAACGATCCCAAAATGGTCAATATGGATGATATTTTAACATTTAATCTTTTGACTCTAAATGACTGTTGGATGTGAATTATAACTTTGTCAACTAAAATAAGTGTGTTTAAAGTCATTTCTGTGCCTGAAACGGGTCAAAATTGAAGCTTTTGAGTAAGCAAAAATCTGTAAAAATTGCAATTTTGGTCACTCTGAGGGTTTAAAAAGTGGTTATTCAACATGAGGCACGACCCAATTGACATTTTGAATCCTTTTTGGTACAGTCCAAAAAATAAATTTTCGGATGAAAAACGATGACTCCGGACATGTCGAACGATCCCAAAATGGTCAATATGGATGAAATTTTAACATTTAATCTTTTGACTCTAAATGACTGTTGGATGTGAATTATGACTTTGTCAACTAAAATAAGTGTGTTTAAAGTCATTTCTGTGCCTGCAATGGTTCAAAATTGAAGCTTTTGAGTAAGCAAAACTCTGTAAAAGTGGCAATTTTGGTGACTGTGAGGGTTTAAAAAGTGGTTATTCAACATGAGGCACGATCCAATTGACATTTTGAATCATTTTTGGTACAGTCCAAAAAATCAATTTTCGGATGAAAAACGATGACTCCGGACATGTCGAACGATCCCAAAATGGTCAATATGGATAAAATTTTAACATTTAATCTTTTGACTCTAAATGACTGTTGGATGTGAATTATGACTTTGTCAACTAAAATAAGTGTGTTTAAAGTCATTTCTGTGCCTGTAATGGTTCAAAATTGAAGCTTTTGAGTAAGCAAAACTCTGTAAAAGTGGCAATTTTGGTGACTGTGAGGGTTTAAAAAGTGGTTATTCAACATGAGGCACGATCCAATTGACATTTTGAATCCTTTTTGGTACAGTCCAAAAAATAAATTTTCGGATGAAAAACGATGACTCCGGACATGTCGAACGATCCCAAAATGGTCAATATGGATGAAATTTTAACATTTAATCTTTTGACTGTAAATGACTGGTGGATGTGAATTATGACTTTGTCAACTAAAATAAGTGTGTTTAAAGTCATTTCTGTGCCTGAAACGGGTCAAAATTGAAGCTTTTGAGTAAGCAAAAATCTGTAAAAATGGCAATTTTGGTCACTCTGAGGGTTTAAAAAGTGGTTATTCAACATGAGGCACGACCCAATTGACATTTTGAATCCTTTTTGGTACAGTCCAAAAAATAAATTTTCGGATGAAAAACGATGACTCCGGACATGTCGAACGATCCCAAAATGGTCAATATGGATGAAATTTTAACATTTAATCTTTTGACTCTAAATGACTGTTGGATGTGAATTATGACTTTGTCAACTAAAATAAGTGTGTTTAAAGTCATTTCTGTGCCTGTAATGGTTCAAAATTGAAGCTTTTGAGTAAGCAAAACTCTGTAAAAGTGGCAATTTTGGTGACTGTGAGGGTTTAAAAAGTGGTTATTCAACATGAGGCACGACCCAATTGACATTTTGAATCCTTTTTGGTACAGTCCAAAAAATAAATTTTCGGATGAAAAACGATGACTCCGGACATGTCGAACGATCCCAAAATGGTCAATATGGATGAAATTTTAACATTTAATCTTTTGACTCTAAATGGCTGTTGGATGTGAATTATGACTTTGTCAACTAAAATAAGTGTGTTTAAAGTCATTTCTGTGCCTGTAATGGTTCAAAATTGAAGCTTTTGAGTAAGCAAAACTCTGTAAAAGTGGCAATTTTGGTGACTGTGAGGGTTTAAAAAGTGGTTATTCAACATGAGGCACGATCCAATTGACATTTTGAATCATTTTTGGTACAGTCCAAAAAATCAATTTTCGGATGAAAAACGATGACTCCGGACATGTCGAACGATCCCAAAATGGTCAATATGGATAAAATTTTAACATTTAATCTTTTGACTCTAAATGACTGTTGGATGTGAATTATGACTTTGTCAACTAAAATAAGTGTGTTTAAAGTCATTTCTGTGCCTGTAATGGTTCAAAATTGAAGCTTTTGAGTAAGCAAAACTCTGTAAAAGTGGCAATTTTGGTGACTGTGAGGGTTTAAAAAGTGGTTATTCAACATGAGGCACGATCCAATTGACATTTTGAATCCTTTTTGGTACAGTCCAAAAAATAAATTTTCGGATGAAAAACGATGACTCCGGACATGTCGAACGATCCCAAAATGGTCAATATGGATGAAATTTTAACATTTAATCTTTTGACTGTAAATGACTGGTGGATGTGAATTATGACTTTGTCAACTAAAATAAGTGTGTTTAAAGTCATTTCTGTGCCTGAAACGGGTCAAAATTGAAGCTTTTGAGTAAGCAAAAATCTGTAAAAATGGCAATTTTGGTCACTCTGAGGGTTTAAAAAGTGGTTATTCAACATGAGGCACGACCCAATTGACATTTTGAATCCTTTTTGGTACAGTCCAAAAAATAAATTTTCGGATGAAAAACGATGACTCCGGACATGTCGAACGATCCCAAAATGGTCAATATGGATGAAATTTTAACATTTAATCTTTTGACTCTAAATGACTGTTGGATGTGAATTATGACTTTGTCAACTAAAATAAGTGTGTTTAAAGTCATTTCTGTGCCTGTAATGGTTCAAAATTGAAGCTTTTGAGTAAGCAAAACTCTGTAAAAGTGGCAATTTTGGTGACTGTGAGGGTTTAAAAAGTGGTTATTCAACATGAGGCACGATCCAATTGACATTTTGAATCATTTTTGGTACAGTCCAAAAAATCAATTTTCGGATGAAAAACGATGACTCCGGACATGTCGAACGATCCCAAAATGGTCAATATGGATAAAATTTTAACATTTAATCTTTTGACTCTAAATGACTGTTGGATGTGAATTATGACTTTGTCAACTAAAATAAGTGTGTTTAAAGTCATTTCTGTGCCTGTAATGGTTCAAAATTGAAGCTTTTGAGTAAGCAAAACTCTGTAAAAGTGGCAATTTTGGTGACTGTGAGGGTTTAAAAAGTGGTTATTCAACATGAGGCACGATCCAATTGACATTTTGAATCCTTTTTGGTACAGTCCAAAAAATAAATTTTCGGATGAAAAACGATGACTCCGGACATGTCGAACGATCCCAAAATGGTCAATATGGATGAAATTTTAACATTTAATCTTTTGACTGTAAATGACTGGTGGATGTGAATTATGACTTTGTCAACTAAAATAAGTGTGTTTAAAGTCATTTCTGTGCCTCAAAGGGGTCAAAATTGAAGCTTTTGAGTAATTAAAACTCTGTAAAAATGGCAATTTTGGTCACTCTGAGGCTTTAAAAAGTGGTTATTCAACATGAGGCACGATCCAATTGACATTTTGAATCATTTTTGGTACAGTCCAAAAAATCAATTTTCGGATGAAAAACGATGACTCCGGACATGTCGAACGATCCCAAAATGGTCAATATGGATGAAACTGTAACATTTAATCTTTTGACTGTAAATGACTGTTGGATGTGAATTATGACTTTTTCAACTAAAATAAGTGTGTTTAAAGTCATTTCTGTGCCTGAAACGCGTCAAAATTGAAGCTTTTGAGTATGCAAAAATCTGGAAAAATGGCAATTTTGGTCACTCTGAGGGTTTTAAAAGTGGTTATTCAACATGAGGCACGACCCAATTGACATTTTGAATCATTTTTGGTACAGTCCAAAAAATCAATTTCCGGATGAAAAACGATGACTCCGGACCTGTTGAACGTTCCCAAAATGGTCTATAATGATGAAATTTTAACATTTAATCTTTTGACTTTAAATGACTGTTGGATGTGAATTATGACTTTGTCAACTAAAATAAGTGTGTTTAAAGTCATTTCTGTGCCTGAAACGGCTCAAAATTGAAGCTTTTGAGTAAGCAAAACTCTGTAAAAATGGCAATTTTGGTCACTCTGAGGGTTTAAAACGTGGTTATTCAACATGAGGCACGATCCAATTGACATTTTGAATCATTTTTGGGACAGTCCAAAAAATCAATTTACGGATGAAAACGATGACTCCGGACATGTCGAACGATCCCAAAATGGCCAATATGGATGAAATTTTAACATTTAATCTTTTGACTGTAAATGACTGTTGGATGTGAATTATGACTTTGTCAACTAAAATAGGTGTGTTTAAAGTCATTTCTGTGCTTGAAACGGGTCAAAATTGAAGCTTTTGTGTAAGCAAAACTCTGTAAAAATGGCAATTTTGCTCTCTCTGAGGGTTTAAAAAGTGGTTATTCAACATGAGGCACGATCCAATTGACATTTTGAATCATTTTTGGTACAGTCCAAAAAATCAATTTTCGGATGAAAAACGATGACTCTGGACATGTCGAACGATCCCAAAATGGTCAATATGGATGAAATTTTAACATTTAATCTTTTGACTCTAAATGACTGTTGGATGTGAATTATGACTTTGTCAACTAAAATAAGTGTGTTTAAAGTCATTTCTGTGCCTGAAATGGTTCAAAATTGAAGCTTTTGAGTAAGCAAAACTCTGTAAAAGTGGCAATTTTGGTGACTGTGAGGGTTTAAAAAGTGGTTATTCAACATGAGGCACGATCCAATTGACATTTTGAATCCTTTTTGGTACAGTCCAAAAAATAAATTTTCGGATGAAAAACGATGACTCCGGACATGTCGAACGATCCCAAAATGGGCAATATGGATGAAATTTTAACATTTAATCTTTTGACTGTAAATGACTGGTGGATGTGAATTATGACTTTGTCAACTAAAATAAGTGTGTTTAAAGTCATTTCTGTGCCTCAAAGGGGTCAAAATTGAAGCTTTTGAGTAATCAAAACTCTGTAAAAATGGCAATTTTGGTCACTCTGAGGCTTTAAAAAGTGGTTATTCAACATGAGGCACGATCCAATTGACATTTTGAATCATTTTTGGTACAGTCCAAAAAATCAATTTTCGGATGAAAAACGATGACTCCGGACATGTCGAACGATCCCAAAATGGTCAATATGGATGAAATTGTAACATTTAATCTTTTGACTGTAAATGACTGTTGGATGTGAATTAGGACTTTGTCAACTAAAATAAGTGTGTTTAAAGTCATTTCTGTGCCTGAAACGGGTCAAAATTGAAGCTTTTGAGTAATCAAAACTCTGTAAAAATGGCAATTTTGGTCACTGTGAGGCTTTAAAAAGTGGTTATTCAACATGAGGCACGATCCAATTGACATTTTGAATAATTTTTGGTACAGTCCAAAAAATGAATTTTCGGATGAAAAACGATGACTCCGGACATGTCGAACGATCCCAAAATGGTCAATATGGATGAAATTTTAACATTCAATCTTTTGACTGTAAATGACTGTTGGATGTGAATTATGACTTTGTCAACTAAAATAAGTGTGTTTAAAGTCATTTCTGTGCCTGAAACGGGTCAAAATTGAAGCTTTTGAGTAAGCAAAAATCTGTAAAAATTGCAATTTTGGTCACTCTGAGGGTTTAAAAAGTGGTTATTCAACATGAGGCACGACCCAATTGACATTTTGAATCCTTTTTGGTACAGTCCAAAAAATAAATTTTCGGATGAAAAACGATGACTCCGGACATGTCGAACGATCCCAAAATGGTCAATATGGATGAAATTTTAACATTTAATCTTTTGACTCTAAATGACTGTTGGATGTGAATTATGACTTTGTCAACTAAAATAAGTGTGTTTAAAGTCATTTCTGTGCCTGTAATGGTTCAAAATTGAAGCTTTTGAGTAAGCAAAACTCTGTAAAAGTGGCAATTTTGGTGACTGTGAGGGTTTAAAAAGTGGTTATTCAACATGAGGCACGATCCAATTGACATTTTGAATCATTTTTGGTACAGTCCAAAAAATCAATTTTCGGATGAAAAACGATGACTCCGGACATGTCGAACGATCCCAAAATGGTCAATATGGATAAAATTTTAACATTTAATCTTTTGACTGTAAATGACTGTTGGATGTGAATTATGACTTTGTCAACTAAAATAAGTGTGTTTAAAGTCATTTCTGTGCCTCAAAGGGGTCAAAATTGAAGCTTTTGAGTAATTAAAACTCTGTAAAAATGGCAATTTTGGTCACTGTGAGGCTTTAAAAAGTGGTTATTCAACATGAGGCACGATCCAATTGACATTTTGAATCATTTTTGGTACAGTCCAAAAAATCAATTTTCGGATGAAAACGATGACTCCGGACATGTCGAACGATCCAAAAATGGTCAATATGGATGAAATTATAACATTTAATCTTTTGACTGTAAATGACTGTTGGATGTGAATTAGGACTTTGTCAACTAAAATAAGTGTGTTTAAAGTCATTTCTGTGCCTGAAACGGTTCAAAATTGAAGCTTTTGAGTAATCAAAACTCTGTAAAAATGGCAATTTTGGTCACTGTGAGGCTTTAAAAAGTGGTTATTCAACATGAGGCACGATCCAATTGACATTTTGAATCATTTTTGGTACAGTCTAAAAAATGAATTTTCGGATGAAAAACGATGACTCCGGACATGTCGAACGATCCCAAAATGGTCAATATGGATGACATTTTAACATTCAATCTTTTGACTGTAAATGACTGTTGGATGTGAATTATGACTTTGTCAACTAAAATAAGTGTGTTTAAAGTCATTTCTGTGCCTGAAACTGGTCAAAATTGAAGCTTTTGAGTAAGCAAAACTCTGTAAAAATGGCAATTTTGGTCACTCTGAGGGTTTAAAAAGTGGTTATTCAACATGAGGCACGACCCAATTGACATTTTGAATCATTTTTGGTACAGTCCAAAAAATCAATTTTCGGATGAAAAACGATGACTCCGGACATGTCGAACGATCCCAAAATGGTCAATATGGATAAAATTTTAACATTTAATCTTTTGACTCTAAATGACTGTGGGATGTGAATTATGACTTTGTCAACTAAAATAAGTGTGTTTAAAGTCATTTCTGTGCCTGAAATGGTTCAAAATTGAAGCTTTTGAGTAAGCAAAACTCTGTAAAAGTGGCAATTTTGGTGACTGTGAGGGTTTAAAAAGTGGTTATTCAACATGAGGCACGATCCAATTGACATTTTGAATCCTTTTTGGTACAGTCCAAAAAATAAATTTTCGGATGAAAAACGATGACTCCGGACATGTCGAACGATCCCAAAATGGTCAATATGAATGAAATTTTAACATTTAATCTTTTGACTCTAAATGACTGTTGGATGTGAATTATGACTTTGTCAACTAAAATAAGTGTGTTTTAAGTCATTTCTGTGCCTCAAAGGGGTCAAAATTGAAGCTTTTGAGTAATCATAATTCTGTAAAAATGGCAATTTTGGTCACTGTGAGGGTTTAAAAAGTGGTTATTCAACATGAGGCACGATCCAATTGACATTTTGAATCATTTTTGGTACAGTCCAAAAAAATCAATTTTCGGATGAAAAACGATGACTCCGGACATGTCGAACGATCTCAAAATGGTCAATATGGATAAAATTTTAACATTTAATCTTTTGACTCTAAATGACTGTTGGATGTGAATTATGACTTTGTCAACTAAAATAAGTGTGTTTAAAGTCATTTCTGTGCCTCAAAGGGGTCAAAATTGAAGCTTTTGAGTAAGCAAAACTCTGTAAAAATGGCAATTTTGGTCACTCTGAGGCTTTAAAAAGTGGTTATTCAACATGAGGCACGATCCAATTGACATTTTCAATCATTTTTGGTACAGTCCAAAAAATCAATTTTCGGATGAAAAACGATGACTCCGGACATGTCGAACGATCCCAAAATGGCCAATATGGATGAAATTTTAACATTTAATCTTTTGACTGTAAATGACTGTTGGATGTGAATTATGACTTTGTCAACTAAAATAAGTGTGTTTAAAGTCATTTCTGTGCCTGAAACGGGTCAAAATTGAAGGTTTTGAGTAAGCAAAAATCTGTAAAAATGGCAATTTTGGTCACTCTGAGGGTTTAAAAAGTGGTTATTCAACATGAGGCCCGACCCAATTGACATTTTGAATCATTTTTGGTACAGTCCAAAAAATCAATTTCCGGATGAAAAACAATGACTCCGGACCTGTTGAACGTTCCCAAAATGGTCTATAATGATGAAATTTTAACATTTAATCTTTTGACTCTAAATGACTTTTGGATGTGAATTATGACTTTGTCAACTAAAATAAGTGTGTTTTAAGTCATTTCTGTGCCTCAAAGGGGTCAAAATTGAAGCTTTTGAGTAATCATAACTCTGTAAAAATGGCAATTTTGGTCACTGTGAGGGTTTAAAAAGTGGTTATTCAACAAGAGGCACGATCCAATTGACATTTTGAATCATTTTTGGTACAGTCCAAGAAATCAATTTTCGGATGAAAAACGATGATTCCGGACATGTCAAACGATCCCAAAATGGTCAATATGGATGACATTGTAACATTTAATCTTTTGACTGTAAATGACTGTTGGATGTGAATTAGGACTTTGTCAACTAAAATAAGTGTGTTTAAAGTCATTTCTGTGCCTGAAACGGGTCAAAATTGAAGCTTTTGAGTAATCAAAACTCTGTAAAAATGGCAATTTTGGTCACTGTGAGGCTTTAAAAAGTGGTTATTCAACATGAGGCACGATCCAATTGACATTTTGAATCATTTTTGGTACAGTCCAAAAAATGAATTTTCGGATGAAAAACGATGACTCCGGACATGTCGAACGATCCCAAAATGGTCAATATGGATGAAATTTAACATTCAATCTTTTGACTGTAAATGACTGTTGGATGTGAATTATGACTTTGTCAACTAAAATAAGTGTGTTTTAAGTCATTTCTGTGCTTCAAAGGGGTCAAAATTGAAGCTTTTGAGTAATCATAACTCTGTAAAAATGGCAATTTTGGTCACTGTGAGGGTTTAAAAAGTGGTTATTCAACATGAGGCACGATCCAATTGACATTTTGAATCATTTTTGGTACAGTCCAAAAAATCAATTTTCGGATGAAAACGATGACTCCGGACATGTCGAACGATCCCAAAATGGCCAATATGGATGAAATTTTAACATTTAATCTTTTGACTGTAAATGACTGTTGGATGTGAATTATGACTTTGTCAACTAAAATAAGTGTGTTTAAAGTCATTTCTGTGCCTCGAAGGGGTCAAAATTGAAGCTTTTGAGTAATTAAAACTCTGTAAAAATGGCAATTTTGGTCACTCTGAGGCTTTAAAAAGTGGTTGTTCAACATGAGGCACGATCCAATTGACATTTTGAATCATTTTTGGTACAGTCCAAAAAATCAATTTCCGGATGAAAAACGATGACTCCGGACCTGTTGACCGTTCCCAAAATGGTCTATAATGATGACATTTTAACATTTAATCTTTTGACTTTAAATGACTGTTGGATGTGAATTATGACTTTGTCAACTAAAATAAGTGTGTTTTAAGTCATTTCTGTGCCTCAAAGGGGTCAAAATTGAAACTTTTGAGTAATCATAACTCTGTAAACACGGCAATTTTGGTCACTGTGAGGGTTTAAAAAGTGGTTATTCAACATGAGGCATGATCCAATTGACATTTTGAATCATTTTTGGTACAGTCCAAAAAATCAATTTTCGGATGAAAAACGATGACTCCGGACATGTCGAACGATCCCAAAATGGTCAATATGGATGAAATTTTAACATTTAATCTTTTGACTCTAAATGACTGTTGGATGTGAATTATGACTTTGTCAACTAAAATAAGTGTGTTTAAAGTCATTTCTGTGCCTGAAACGGGTCAAAATTGAAGCTTTTGAGTGAGCAAAACTCTGTAAAAATGGCAATTTTGGTCACTCTGCGGGTTTAAAAAGTGGTTATTCAACATGAGGCACGATCCAATTGACATTTTGAATCATTTTTGGTACAGTCCAAAAAATCAATTTTCGGATGAAAACCATGACTCCGGACATGTCGAACGATCCCAAAATGGCCAATATGGATGAAATTTTAACATTTAATCTTTTGACTGTAAATGACTGTTGGATGTGAATTATGACTTTGTCAACTAAAATAAGTGTGTTTAAAGTCATTTCTGTGCCTGAAATGGTTCAAAATTGAAGCTTTTGAGTAAGCAAAACTCTGTAAAAGTGGCAATTTTGGTGACTGTGAGGGTTTAAAAAGTGGTTATTCAACATGAGGCACGATCCAATTGACATTTTGAATCCTTTTTGGTACAGTCCAAAAAATAAATTTTCGGATGAAAAACGATGACTCCGGACATGTCGAACGATCCCAAAATGGTCAATATGGATGAAATTTTAACATTTAATCTTTTGACTGTAAATGACTGGTGGATGTGAATTATGACTTTGTCAACTAAAATAAGTGTGTTTAAAGTCATTTCTGTGCCTCAAAGGGGTCAAAATTGAAGCTTTTGAGTAATCAAAACTCTGTAAAAATGGCAATTTTGGTCACTCTGAGGCTTTAAAAAGTGGTTATTCAACATGAGGCACGATCCAATTGACATTTTGAATCATTTTTGGTACAGTCCAAAAAATCAATTTTCGGATGAAAAACGATGACTCCGGACATGTCGAACGATCCCAAAATGGTCAATATGGATGAAATTGTAACATTTAATCTTTTGACTGTAAATGACTGTTGGATGTGAATTAGGACTTTGTCAACTAAAATAAGTGTGTTTAAAGTCATTTCTGTGCCTGAAACGGGTCAAAATTGAAGCTTTTGAGTAATCAAAACTCTGTAAAAATGGCAATTTTGGTCACTGTGAGGCTTTAAAAAGTGGTTATTCAACATGAGGCACGATCCAATTGACATTTTGAATAATTTTTGGTACAGTCCAAAAAATGAATTTTCGGATGAAAAACGATGACTCCGGACATGTCGAACGATCCCAAAATGGTCAATATGGATGAAATTTTAACATTTAATCTTTTGACTGTAAATGACTGTTGGATGTGAATTATGACTTTGTCAACTAAAATAAGTGTGTTTAAAGTCATTTCTGTGCCTGAAACGGGTCAAAATTGAAGCTTTTGAGTAAGCAAAAATCTGTAAAAATTGCAATTTTGGTCACTCTGAGGGTTTAAAAAGTGGTTATTCAACATGAGGCACGACCCAATTGACATTTTGAATCCTTTTTGGTACAGTCCAAAAAATAAATTTTCGGATGAAAAACGATGACTCCGGACATGTCGAACGATCCCAAAATGGTCAATATGGATGAAATTTTAACATTTAATCTTTTGACTCTAAATGACTGTTGGATGTGAATTATGACTTTGTCAACTAAAATAAGTGTGTTTAAAGTCATTTCTGTGCCTGTAATGGTTCAAAATTGAAGCTTTTGAGTAAGCAAAACTCTGTAAAAGTGGCAATTTTGGTGACTGTGAGGGTTTAAAAAGTGGTTATTCAACATGAGGCACGATCCAATTGACATTTTGAATCATTTTTGGTACAGTCCAAAAAATCAATTTTCGGATGAAAAACGATGACTCCGGACATGTCGAACGATCCCAAAATGGTCAATATGGATAAAATTTTAACATTTAATCTTTTGACTCTAAATGACTGTTGGATGTGAATTATGACTTTGTCAACTAAAATAAGTGTGTTTAAAGTCATTTCTGTGCCTGTAATGGTTCAAAATTGAAGCTTTTGAGTAAGCAAAACTCTGTAAAAGTGGCAATTTTGGTGACTGTGAGGGTTTAAAAAGTGGTTATTCAACATGAGGCACGATCCAATTGACATTTTGAATCCTTTTTGGTACAGTCCAAAAAATAAATTTTCGGATGAAAAACGATGACTCCGGACATGTCGAACGATCCCAAAATGGTCAATATGGATGAAATTTTAACATTTAATCTTTTGACTGTAAATGACTGGTGGATGTGAATTATGACTTTGTCAACTAAAATAAGTGTGTTTAAAGTCATTTCTGTGCCTGAAACGGGTCAAAATTGAAGCTTTTGAGTAAGCAAAAATCTGTAAAAATGGTAATTTTGGTCACTCTGAGGGTTTAAAAAGTGGTTATTCAACATGAGGCACGACCCAATTGACATTTTGAATCCTTTTTGGTACAGTCCAAAAAATAAATTTTCGGATGAAAAACGATGACTCCGGACAAGTCGAACGATCCCAAAATGGTCAATATGGATGAAATTTTAACATTTAATCTTTTGACTCTAAATGACTGTTGGATGTGAATTATGACTTTGTCAACTAAAATAAGTGTGTTTAAAGTCATTTCTGTGCCTGTAATGGTTCAAAATTGAAGCTTTTGAGTAAGCAAAACTCTGTAAAAGTGGCAATTTTGGTGACTGTGAGGGTTTAAAAAGTGGTTATTCAACATGAGGCACGACCCAATTGACATTTTGAATCCTTTTTGGTACAGTCCAAAAAATAAATTTTCGGATGAAAAACGATGACTCCGGACATGTCGAACGATCCCAAAATGGTCAATATGGATGAAATTTTAACATTTAATCTTTTGACTCTAAATGGCTGTTGGATGTGAATTATGACTTTGTCAACTAAAATAAGTGTGTTTAAAGTCATTTCTGTGCCTGTAATGGTTCAAAATTGAAGCTTTTGAGTAAGCAAAACTCTGTAAAAGTGGCAATTTTGGTGACTGTGAGGGTTTAAAAAGTGGTTATTCAACATGAGGCACGATCCAATTGACATTTTGAATCATTTTTGGTACAGTCCAAAAAATCAATTTTCGGATGAAAAACGATGACTCCGGACATGTCGAACGATCCCAAAATGGTCAATATGGATAAAATTTTAACATTTAATCTTTTGACTCTAAATGACTGTTGGATGTGAATTATGACTTTGTCAACTAAAATAAGTGTGTTTAAAGTCATTTCTGTGCCTGTAATGGTTCAAAATTGAAGCTTTTGAGTAAGCAAAACTCTGTAAAAGTGGCAATTTTGGTGACTGTGAGGGTTTAAAAAGTGGTTATTCAACATGAGGCACGATCCAATTGACATTTTGAATCCTTTTTGGTACAGTCCAAAAAATAAATTTTCGGATGAAAAACGATGACTCCGGACATGTCGAACGATCCCAAAATGGTCAATATGGATGAAATTTTAACATTTAATCTTTTGACTGTAAATGACTGGTGGATGTGAATTATGACTTTGTCAACTAAAATAAGTGTGTTTAAAGTCATTTCTGTGCCTGAAACGGGTCAAAATTGAAGCTTTTGAGTAAGCAAAAATCTGTAAAAATGGCAATTTTGGTCACTCTGAGGGTTTAAAAAGTGGTTATTCAACACGAGGCACGACCCAATTGACATTTTGAATCCTTTTTGGTACAGTCCAAAAAATAAATTTTCGGATGAAAAACGATGACTCCGGACATGTCGAACGATCCCAAAATGGTCAATATGGATGAAATTTTAACATTTAATCTTTTGACTCTAAATGACTGTTGGATGTGAATTATGACTTTGTCAACTAAAATAAGTGTGTTTAAAGTCATTTCTGTGCCTGTAATGGTTCAAAATTGAAGCTTTTGAGTAAGCAAAACTCTGTAAAAGTGGCAATTTTGGTGACTGTGAGGGTTTAAAAAGTGGTTATTCAACATGAGGCACGATCCAATTGACATTTTGAATCATTTTTGGTACAGTCCAAAAAATCAATTTTCGGATGAAAAACGATGACTCCGGACATGTCGAACGATCCCAAAATGGTCAATATGGATAAAATTTTAACATTTAATCTTTTGACTCTAAATGACTGTTGGATGTGAATTATGACTTTGTCAACTAAAATAAGTGTGTTTAAAGTCATTTCTGTGCCTGTAATGGTTCAAAATTGAAGCTTTTGAGTAAGCAAAACTCTGTAAAAGTGGCAATTTTGGTGACTGTGAGGGTTTAAAAAGTGGTTATTCAACATGAGGCACGATCCAATTGACATTTTGAATCCTTTTTGGTACAGTCCAAAAAATAAATTTTCGGATGAAAAACGATGACTCCGGACATGTCGAACGATCCCAAAATGGTCAATATGGATGAAATTTTAACATTTAATCTTTTGACTGTAAATGACTGGTGGATGTGAATTATGACTTTGTCAACTAAAATAAGTGTGTTTAAAGTCATTTCTGTGCCTCAAAGGGGTCAAAATTGAAGCTTTTGAGTAATTAAAACTCTGTAAAAATGGCAATTTTGGTCACTCTGAGGCTTTAAAAAGTGGTTATTCAACATGAGGCACGATCCAATTGACATTTTGAATCATTTTTGGTACAGTCCAAAAAATCAATTTTCGGATGAAAAACGATGACTCCGGACATGTCGAACGATCCCAAAATGGTCAATATGGATGAAACTGTAACATTTAATCTTTTGACTGTAAATGACTGTTGGATGTGAATTATGACTTTTTCAACTAAAATAAGTGTGTTTAAAGTCATTTCTGTGCCTGAAACGCGTCAAAATTGAAGCTTTTGAGTATGCAAAAATCTGGAAAAATGGCAATTTTGGTCACTCTGAGGGTTTTAAAAGTGGTTATTCAACATGAGGCACGACCCAATTGACATTTTGAATCATTTTTGGTACAGTCCAAAAAATCAATTTCCGGATGAAAAACGATGACTCCGGACCTGTTGAACGTTCCCAAAATGGTCTATAATGATGAAATTTTAACATTTAATCTTTTGACTTTAAATGACTGTTGGATGTGAATTATGACTTTGTCAACTAAAATAAGTGTGTTTAAAGTCATTTCTGTGCCTGAAACGGCTCAAAATTGAAGCTTTTGAGTAAGCAAAACTCTGTAAAAATGGCAATTTTGGTCACTCTGAGGGTTTAAAACGTGGTTATTCAACATGAGGCACGATCCAATTGACATTTTGAATCATTTTTGGGACAGTCCAAAAAATCAATTTACGGATGAAAACGATGACTCCGGACATGTCGAACGATCCCAAAATGGCCAATATGGATGAAATTTTAACATTTAATCTTTTGACTGTAAATGACTGTTGGATGTGAATTATGACTTTGTCAACTAAAATAGGTGTGTTTAAAGTCATTTCTGTGCTTGAAACGGGTCAAAATTGAAGCTTTTGTGTAAGCAAAACTCTGTAAAAATGGCAATTTTGCTCTCTCTGAGGGTTTAAAAAGTGGTTATTCAACATGAGGCACGATCCAATTGACATTTTGAATCATTTTTGGTACAGTCCAAAAAATCAATTTTCGGATGAAAAACGATGACTCTGGACATGTCGAACGATCCCAAAATGGTCAATATGGATGAAATTTTAACATTTAATCTTTTGACTCTAAATGACTGTTGGATGTGAATTATGACTTTGTCAACTAAAATAAGTGTGTTTAAAGTCATTTCTGTGCCTGAAATGGTTCAAAATTGAAGCTTTTGAGTAAGCAAAACTCTGTAAAAGTGGCAATTTTGGTGACTGTGAGGGTTTAAAAAGTGGTTATTCAACATGAAGCACGATCCAATTGACATTTTGAATCCTTTTTGGTACAGTCCAAAAAATAAATTTTCGGATGAAAAACGATGACTCCGGACATGTCGAACGATCCCAAAATGGGCAATATGGATGAAATTTTAACATTTAATCTTTTGACTGTAAATGACTGGTGGATGTGAATTATGACTTTGTCAACTAAAATAAGTGTGTTTAAAGTCATTTCTGTGCCTCAAAGGGGTCAAAATTGAAGCTTTTGAGTAATTAAAACTCTGTAAAAATGGCAATTTTGGTCACTCTGAGGCTTTAAAAAGTGGTTATTCAACATGAGGCACGATCCAATTGACATTTTGAATCATTTTTGGTACAGTCCAAAAAATCAATTTTCGGATGAAAAACGATGACTCCGGACATGTCGAACGATCCCAAAATGGTCAATATGGATGAAATTGTAACATTTAATCTTTTGACTGTAAATGACTGTTGGATGTGAATTAGGACTTTGTCAACTAAAATAAGTGTGTTTAAAGTCATTTCTGTGCCTGAAACGGGTCAAAATTGAAGCTTTTGAGTAATCAAAACTCTGTAAAAATGGCAATTTTGGTCACTGTGAGGCTTTAAAAAGTGGTTATTCAACATGAGGCACGATCCAATTGACATTTTGAATCATTTTTGGTACAGTCCAAAAAATGAATTTTCGGATGAAAAACGATGACTCCGGACATGTCGAACGATCCCAAAATGGTCAATATGGATGAAATTTTAACATTCAATCTTTTGACTGTAAATGACTGTTGGATGTGAATTATGACTTTGTCAACTAAAATAAGTGTGTTTAAAGTCATTTCTGTGCCTGAAACGGGTCAAAATTGAAGCTTTTGAGTAAGCAAAAATCTGTAAAAATGGCAATTTTGGTCACTCTGAGGGTTTAAAAAGTGGTTATTCAACATGAGGCACGACCCAATTGACATTTTGAATCATTTTTGGTACAGTCCAAAAAATAAATTTCCGGATGAAAAACAATGACTCCGGACCTGTTGAACGTTCCCAAAATGGTCTATAATGATGAAATTTTAACATTTAATCTTTTGACTCTAAATGACTTTTGGATGTGAATTATGACTTTGTCAACTAAAATAAGTGTGTTTTAAGTCATTTCTGTGCCTCAAAGAGGTCAAAATTGAAGCTTTTGAGTAAGCAAAACTCTGTAAAAGTGGCAATTTTGGTGACTGTGAGGGTTTAAAAAGTGGTTATTCAACATGAGGCACGATCCAATTGACATTTTGAATCCTTTTTGGTACAGTCCAAAAAATCAATTTTCGGATGAAAAACGATGACTCCGGACATGTCGAACGATCCCAAAATGGTCAATATGGATGAAATTTTAACATTTAATCTTTTGACTGTAAATGACTGTTGGATGTGAATTATGACTTTGTCAACTAAAATAAGTGTGTTTAAAGTCATTTCTGTGCCTCAAAGGGGTCAAAATTGAAGCTTTTGAGTAATTAAAACTCTGTAAAAATGGCAATTTTGGTCACTGTGAGGCTTTAAAAAGTGGTTATTCAACATGAGGCACGATCCAATTGACATTTTGAATCATTTTTGGTACAGTCCAAAAAATCAATTTTCGGATGAAAACGATGACTCCGGACATGTCGAACGATCCAAAAATGGTCAATATGGATGAAATTATAACATTTAATCTTTTGACTGTAAATGACTGTTGGATGTGAATTAGGACTTTGTCAACTAAAATAAGTGTGTTTAAAGTCATTTCTGTGCCTGAAACGGTTCAAAATTGAAGCTTTTGAGTAATCAAAACTCTGTAAAAATGGCAATTTTGGTCACTGTGAGGCTTTAAAAAGTGGTTATTCAACATGAGGCACGATCCAATTGACATTTTGAATCATTTTTGGTACAGTCTAAAAAATGAATTTTCGGATGAAAAACGATGACTCCGGACATGTCGAACGATCCCAAAATGGTCAATATGGATGACATTTTAACATTCAATCTTTTGACTGTAAATGACTGTTGGATGTGAATTATGACTTTGTCAACTAAAATAAGTGTGTTTAAAGTCATTTCTGTGCCTGAAACTGGTCAAAATTGAAGCTTTTGAGTAAGCAAAACTCTGTAAAAATGGCAATTTTGGTCACTCTGAGGGTTTAAAAAGTGGTTATTCAACATGAGGCACGACCCAATTGACATTTTGAATCATTTTTGGTACAGTCCAAAAAATCAATTTTCGGATGAAAAACGATGACTCCGGACATGTCGAACGATCCCAAAATGGTCAATATGGATAAAATTTTAACATTTAATCTTTTGACTCTAAATGACTGTGGGATGTGAATTATGACTTTGTCAACTAAAATAAGTGTGTTTAAAGTCATTTCTGTGCCTGAAATGGTTCAAAATTGAAGCTTTTGAGTAAGCAAAACTCTGTAAAAGTGGCAATTTTGGTGACTGTGAGGGTTTAAAAAGTGGTTATTCAACATGAGGCACGATCCAATTGACATTTTGAATCCTTTTTGGTACAGTCCAAAAAATAAATTTTCGGATGAAAAACGATGACTCCGGACATGTCGAACGATCCCAAAATGGTCAATATGGATGAAATTTTAACATTTAATCTTTTGACTCTAAATGACTGTTGGATGTGAATTATGACTTTGTCAACTAAAATAAGTGTGTTTTAAGTCATTTCTGTGCCTCAAAGGGGTCAAAATTGAAGCTTTTGAGTAATCATAATTCTGTAAAAATGGCAATTTTGGTCACTGTGAGGGTTTAAAAAGTGGTTATTCAACATGAGGCACGATCCAATTGACATTTTGAATCATTTTTGGTACAGTCCAAAAAAATCAATTTTCGGATGAAAAACGATGACTCCGGACATGTCGAACGATCCCAAAATGGTCAATATGGATGAAATTTTAACATTTAATCTTTTGTCTCTAAATGACTGTTGGATGTGAATTATGACTTTGTCAACTAAAATAAGTGTGTTTAAAGTCATTTCTGTGCCTCAAAGGGGTCAAAATTGAAGCTTTGAGTAAGCAAAACTCTGTAAAAATGGCAATTTTGGTCACTCTGAGGCTTTAAAAAGTGGTTATTCAACATGAGGCACGATCCAATTGACATTTTCAATCATTTTTGGTACAGTCCAAAAAATCAATTTTCGGATGAAAAACGATGACTCCGGACATGTCGAACGATCCCAAAATGGTCAATATGGATAAAATTTTAACATTTAATCTTTTGACTCTAAATGACTGTTGGATGTGAATTATGACTTTGTCAACTAAAATAAGTGTGTTTAAAGTCATTTCTGTGCCTGTAATGGTTCAAAATTGAAGCTTTTGAGTAAGCAAAACTCTGTAAAAGTGGCAATTTTGGTGACTGTGAGGGTTTAAAAAGTGGTTATTCAACATGAGGCACGATCCAATTGACATTTTGAATCCTTTTTGGTACAGTCCAAAAAATAAATTTTCGGATGAAAAACGATGACTCCGGACATGTCGAACGATCCCAAAATGGTCAATATGGATGAAATTTTAACATTTAATCTTTTGACTGTAAATGACTGGTGGATGTGAATTATGACTTTGTCAACTAAAATAAGTGTGTTTAAAGTCATTTCTGTGCCTCAAAGGGGTCAAAATTGAAGCTTTTGAGTAATTAAAACTCTGTAAAAATGGCAATTTTGGTCACTCTGAGGCTTTAAAAAGTGGTTATTCAACATGAGGCACGATCCAATTGACATTTTGAATCATTTTTGGTACAGTCCAAAAAATCAATTTTCGGATGAAAAACGATGACTCCGGACATGTCGAACGATCCCAAAATGGTCAATATGGATGAAACTGTAACATTTAATCTTTTGACTGTAAATGACTGTTGGATGTGAATTATGACTTTTTCAACTAAAATAAGTGTGTTTAAAGTCATTTCTGTGCCTGAAACGCGTCAAAATTGAAGCTTTTGAGTATGCAAAAATCTGGAAAAATGGCAATTTTGGTCACTCTGAGGGTTTTAAAAGTGGTTATTCAACATGAGGCACGACCCAATTGACATTTTGAATCATTTTTGGTACAGTCCAAAAAATCAATTTCCGGATGAAAAACGATGACTCCGGACCTGTTGAACGTTCCCAAAATGGTCTATAATGATGAAATTTTAACATTTAATCTTTTGACTTTAAATGACTGTTGGATGTGAATTATGACTTTGTCAACTAAAATAAGTGTGTTTAAAGTCATTTCTGTGCCTGAAACGGCTCAAAATTGAAGCTTTTGAGTAAGCAAAACTCTGTAAAAATGGCAATTTTGGTCACTCTGAGGGTTTAAAACGTGGTTATTCAACATGAGGCACGATCCAATTGACATTTTGAATCATTTTTGGGACAGTCCAAAAAATCAATTTACGGATGAAATCGATGACTCCGGACATGTCGAACGATCCCAAAATGGCCAATATGGATGAAATTTTAACATTTAATCTTTTGACTGTAAATGACTGTTGGATGTGAATTATGACTTTGTCAACTAAAATAGGTGTGTTTAAAGTCATTTCTGTGCTTGAAACGGGTCAAAATTGAAGCTTTTGTGTAAGCAAAACTCTGTAAAAATGGCAATTTTGCTCTCTCTGATGGTTTAAAAAGTGGTTATTCAACATGAGGCACGATCCAATTGACATTTTGAATCATTTTTGGTACAGTCCAAAAAATCAATTTTCGGATGAAAAACGATGACTCTGGACATGTCGAACGATCCCAAAATGGTCAATATGGATGAAATTTTAACATTTAATCTTTTGACTCTAAATGACCTTTGGATGTGAATTATGACTTTGTCAACTAAAATAAGTGTGTTTAAAGTCATTTCTGTGCCTGAAATGGTTCAAAATTGAAGCTTTTGAGTAAGCAAAACTCTGTAAAAGTGGCAATTTTGGTGACTGTGAGGGTTTAAAAAGTGGTTATTCAACATGAAGCACGATCCAATTGACATTTTGAATCCTTTTTGGTACAGTCCAAAAAATAAATTTTCGGATGAAAAACGATGACTCCGGACATGTCGAACGATCCCAAAATGGGCAATATGGATGAAATTTTAACATTTAATCTTTTGACTGTAAATGACTGGTGGATGTGAATTATGACTTTGTCAACTAAAATAAGTGTGTTTAAAGTCATTTCTGTGCCTCAAAGGGGTCAAAATTGAAGCTTTTGAGTAATTAAAACTCTGTAAAAATGGCAATTTTGGTCACTCTGAGGCTTTAAAAAGTGGTTATTCAACATGAGGCACGATCCAATTGACATTTTGAATCATTTTTGGTACAGTCCAAAAAATCAATTTTCGGATGAAAAACGATGACTCCGGACATGTCGAACGATCCCAAAATGGTCAATATGGATGAAATTGTAACATTTAATCTTTTGACTGTAAATGACTGTTGGATGTGAATTAGGACTTTGCCAACTAAAATAAGTGTGTTTAAAGTCATTTCTGTGCCTGAAACGGGTCAAAATTGAAGCTTTTGAGTAATCAAAACTCTGTAAAAATGGCAATTTTGGTCACTGTGAGGCTTTAAAAAGTGGTTATTCAACATGAGGCACGATCCAATTGACATTTTGAATCCTTTTTGGTACAGTCCAAAAAATGAATTTTCGGATGAAAAACGATGACTCCGGACATGTCGAACGATCCCAAAATGGTCAATATGGATGAAATTTTAACATTCAATCTTTTGACTGTAAATGACTGTTGGATGTGAATTATGACTTTGTCAACTAAAATAAGTGTGTTTAAAGTCATTTCTGTGCCTGAAACGGGTCAAAATTGAAGCTTTTGAGTAAGCAAAAATCTGTAAAAATGGCAATTTTGGTCACTCTGAGGGTTTAAAAAGTGGTTATTCAACATGAGGCACGACCCAATTGACATTTTGAATCATTTTTGGTACAGTCCAAAAAATAAATTTCCGGATGAAAAACAATGACTCCGGACCTGTTGAACGTTCCCAAAATGGTCTATAATGATGAAATTTTAACATTTAATCTTTTGACTCTAAATGACTTTTGGATGTGAATTATGACTTTGTCAACTAAAATAAGTGTGTTTTAAGTCATTTCTGTGCCTCAAAGAGGTCAAAATTGAAGCTTTTGAGTAAGCAAAACTCTGTAAAAGTGGCAATTTTGGTGACTGTGAGGGTTTAAAAAGTGGTTATTCAACATGAGGCACGATCCAATTGACATTTTGAATCCTTTTTGGTACAGTCCAAAAAATCAATTTTCGGATGAAAAACGATGACTCCGGACATGTCGAACGATCCCAAAATGGTCAATATGGATGAAATTTTAACATTTAATCTTTTGACTGTAAATGACTGTTGGATGTGAATTATGACTTTGTCAACTAAAATAAGTGTGTTTAAAGTCATTTCTGTGCCTCAAAGGGGTCAAAATTGAAGCTTTTGAGTAATTAAAACTCTGTAAAAATGGCAATTTTGGTCACTGTGAGGCTTTAAAAAGTGGTTATTCAACATGAGGCACGATCCAATTGACATTTTGAATCATTTTTGGTACAGTCCAAAAAATCAATTTTCGGATGAAAACGATGACTCCGGACATGTCGAACGATCCAAAAATGGTCAATATGGATGAAATTATAACATTTAATCTTTTGACTGTAAATGACTGTTGGATGTGAATTAGGACTTTGTCAACTAAAATAAGTGTGTTTAAAGTCATTTCTGTGCCTGAAACGGTTCAAAATTGAAGCTTTTGAGTAATCAAAACTCTGTAAAAATGGCAATTTTGGTCACTGTGAGGCTTTAAAAAGTGGTTATTCAACATGAGGCACGATCCAATTGACATTTTGAATCATTTTTGGTACAGTCTAAAAAATGAATTTTCGGATGAAAAACGATGACTCCGGACATGTCGAACGATCCCAAAATGGTCAATATGGATGACATTTTAACATTCAATCTTTTGACTGTAAATGACTGTTGGATGTGAATTATGACTTTGTCAACTAAAATAAGTGTGTTTAAAGTCATTTCTGTGCCTGAAACTGGTCAAAATTGAAGCTTTTGAGTAAGCAAAACTCTGTAAAAATGGCAATTTTGGTCACTCTGAGGGTTTAAAAAGTGGTTATTCAACATGAGGCACGACCCAATTGACATTTTGAATCATTTTTGGTACAGTCCAAAAAATCAATTTTCGGATGAAAAACGATGACTCCGGACATGTCGAACGATCCCAAAATGGTCAATATGGATAAAATTTTAACATTTAATCTTTTGACTCTAAATGACTGTGGGATGTGAATTATGACTTTGTCAACTAAAATAAGTGTGTTTAAAGTCATTTCTGTGCCTGAAATGGTTCAAAATTGAAGCTTTTGAGTAAGCAAAACTCTGTAAAAGTGGCAATTTTGGTGACTGTGAGGGTTTAAAAAGTGGTTATTCAACATGAGGCACGATCCAATTGACATTTTGAATCCTTTTTGGTACAGTCCAAAAAATAAATTTTCGGATGAAAAACGATGACTCCGGACATGTCGAACGATCCCAAAATGGTCAATATGGATGAAATTTTAACATTTAATCTTTTGACTCTAAATGACTGTTGGATGTGAATTATGACTTTGTCAACTAAAATAAGTGTGTTTTAAGTCATTTCTGTGCCTCAAAGGGGTCAAAATTGAAGCTTTTGAGTAATCATAATTCTGTAAAAATGGCAATTTTGGTCACTGTGAGGGTTTAAAAAGTGGTTATTCAACATGAGGCACGATCCAATTGACATTTTGAATCATTTTTGGTACAGTCCAAAAAAATCAATTTTCGGATGAAAAACGATGACTCCGGACATGTCGAACGATCCCAAAATGGTCAATATGGATGAAATTTTAACATTTAATCTTTTGTCTCTAAATGACTGTTGGATGTGAATTATGACTTTGTCAACTAAAATAAGTGTGTTTAAAGTCATTTCTGTGCCTCAAAGGGGTCAAAATTGAAGCTTTGAGTAAGCAAAACTCTGTAAAAATGGCAATTTTGGTCACTCTGAGGCTTTAAAAAGTGGTTATTCAACATGAGGCACGATCCAATTGACATTTTCAATCATTTTTGGTACAGTCCAAAAAATCAATTTTCGGATGAAAAACGATGACTCCGGACATGTCGAACGATCCCAAAATGGCCAATATGGATGAAATTTTAACATTTAATCTTTTGACTGTAAATGACTGTTGGATGTGAATTATGACTTTGTCAACTAAAATAAGTGTGTTTAAAGTCATTTCTGTGCCTGAAACGGGTCAAAATTGAAGCTTTTGAGTAAGCAAAAATCTGTAAAAATGGCAATTTTGGTCACTCTGAGGGTTTAAAAAGTGGTTATTCAACATGAGGCCCGACCCAATTGACATTTTGAATCATTTTTGGTACAGTCCAAAAAATCAATTTCCGGATGAAAAACAATGACTCCGGACCTGTTGAACGTTCCCAAAATGGTCTATAATGATGAAATTTTAACATTTAATCTTTTGACTCTAAATGACTTTTGGATGTGAATTATGACTTTGTCAACTAAAATAAGTGTGTTTTAAGTCATTTCTGTGCCTCAAAGGGGTCAAAATTGAAGCTTTTGAGTAATCATAACTCTGTAAAAATGGCAATTTTGGTCACTGTGAGGGTTTAAAAAGTGGTTATTCAACAAGAGGCACGATCCAATTGACATTTTGAATCATTTTTGGTACAGTCCAAAAAATCAATTTTCGGATGAAAAACGATGATTCCGGACATGTCAAACGATCCCAAAATGGTCAATATGGATGACATTGTAACATTTAATCTTTTGACTGTAAATGACTGTTGGATGTGAATTAGGACTTTGTCAACTAAAATAAGTGTGTTTAAAGTCATTTCTGTGCCTGAAACGGGTCAAAATTGAAGCTTTTGAGTAATCAAAACTCTGTAAAAATGGCAATTTTGGTCACTGTGAGGCTTTAAAAAGTGGTTATTCAACATGAGGCACGATCCAATTGACATTTTGAATCATTTTTGGTACAGTCCAAAAAATGAATTTTCGGATGAAAAACGATGACTCCGGACATGTCGAACGATCCCAAAATGGTCAATATGGATGAAATTTAACATTCAATCTTTTGACTGTAAATGACTGTTGGATGTGAATTATGACTTTGTCAACTAAAATAAGTGTGTTTTAAGTCATTTCTGTGCTTCAAAGGGGTCAAAATTGAAGCTTTTGAGTAATCATAACTCTGTAAAAATGGCAATTTTGGTCACTGTGAGGGTTTAAAAAGTGGTTATTCAACATGAGGCACGATCCAATTGACATTTTGAATCATTTTTGGTACAGTCCAAAAAATCAATTTTCGGATGAAAACGATGACTCCGGACATGTCGAACGATCCCAAAATGGCCAATATGGATGAAATTTTAACATTTAATCTTTTGACTGTAAATGACTGTTGGATGTGAATTATGACTTTGTCAACTAAAATAGGTGTGTTTAAAGTCATTTCTGTGCCTGAAACGGGTCAAAATTGAAGCTTTTGTGTAAGCAAAACTCTGTAAAAATGGCAATTTTGCTCTCTCTGAGGGTTTAAAAAGTGGTTATTCAACATGAGGCACGATCCAATTGACATTTTGAATCATTTTTGGTACAGTCCGAAAAATCAATTTTCGGATGAAAAACGATGACTCTGGACATGTCGAACGATCCCAAAATGGTCAATATGGATGAAATTTTAACATTTAATCTTTTGACTCTAAATGACTGTTGGATGTGAATTATGACTTTCTCAACTAAAATAAGTGTGTTTAAAGTCATTTCTGTGCCTGAAATGGTTCAAAATTGAAGCTTTTGAGTAAGCAAAACTCTGTAAAAGTGGCAATTTTGGTGACTGTGAGGGTTTAAAAAGTAGTTATTCAACATGAGGCACGATCCAATTGACATTTTGAATCCTTTTTGGTACAGTCCAAAAAATCAATTTCCGGATGAAAAACAATGACTCCGGACCTGTTGAACGTTCCCAAAATGGTCTATAATGATGACATTTTAACATTTAATCTTTTGACTCTAAATGACTTTTGGATGTGAATTATGACTTTGTCAACTAAAATAAGTGTGTTTTAAGTCATTTCTGTGCCTCAAAGGGGTCAAAATTGAAGCTTTTGAGTAAGCAAAACTCTGTAAAAGTGGCAATTTTGGTGACTGTGAGGGTTTAAAAAGTGGTTATTCAACATGAGGCACGATCCAATTGACATTTTGAATCCTTTTTGGTACAGTCAAAAAATAAATTTTCGGATGAAAAATGATGACTCCGGACATGTCGAACGATCCCAAAATGGTCAATATGGATGAAATTTTAACATTTAATCTTTTGACTGTAAATGACTGGTGGATGTGAATTATGACTTTGTCAACTAAAATAGGTGTGTTTAAAGTCATTTCTGTGCCTCAAAGGGGTCAAAACTGAAGCTTTTGAGTAATTAAAACTCTGTAAAAATGGCAATTTTGGTCACTCTGAGGCTTTAAAAAGTGGTTATTCAACATGAGGCACGATCCAATTGACATTTTGAATCATTTTTGGTACAGTCCAAAAAATCAATTTTCGGATGAAAAACGATGACTCCGGACATGTCGAACGATCCCAAAATGGTCAATATGGATGAAATTGTAACATTTAATCTTTTGACTGTAAATGACTGTTGGATGTGAATTAGGACTTTGTCAACTAAAATAAGTGTGTTTAAAGTCATTTCTGTGCCTGAAACGGGTAAAAATTGAAGCTTTTGAGTAATCAAAACTCTGTAAAAATGGCAATTTTGGTCACTGTGAGGCTTTAAAAAGTGGTTATTCAACATGAGGCACGATCCAATTGACATTTTGAATCATTTTTGGTGCAGTCCAAAAAATGAATTTTCGGATGAAAAACGATGACTCCGGACATGTCGAACGATCCCAAAATGGTCAATATGGATGACATTTTAACATTCAATCTTTTGACTGTAAATGACTGTTGGATGTGAATTATGACTTTGTCAACTAAAATAAGTGTGTTTAAAGTCATTTCTGTGCCTGAAACTGGTCAAAATTGAAGCTTTTGAGTAAGCAAAACTCTGTAAAAATGGCAATTTTGGTCACTCTGAGGGTTTAAAAAGTGGTTATTCAACATGAGGCACGACCCAATTGACATTTTGAATCATTTTTGGTACAGTCCAAAAAATCAATTTTCGGATGAAAAACGATGACTCCGGACATGTCGAACGATCCCAAATTGGTCAATATGGATAAAATTTTAACATTTAATCTTTTGACTCTAAATGACTGTTGGATGTGAATTATGACTTTGTCAACTAAAATAAGTGTGTTTAAAGTCATTTCTGTGCCTGAAATGGTTCAAAATTGAAGCTTTTGAGTAAGCAAAACTCTGTAAAAGTGGCAATTTTGGTGACTGTGAGGGTTTAAAAAGTGGTTATTCAACATGAGGCACGATCCAATTGACATTTTGAATCCTTTTTGGTACAGTCCAAAAAATAAATTTTCGGATGAAAAACGATGACTCCAGACATGTCGAACGATCCCAAAATGGTCAATATGGATGAAATTTTAACATTTAATCTTTTGACTCTAAATGACTGTTGGATGTGAATTATGACTTTGTCAACTAAAATAAGTGTGTTTTAAGTCATTTCTGTGCCTCAAAGGGGTCAAAATTAAAGCTTTTGAGTAATCATAATTCTGTAAAAATGGCAATTTTGGTCACTGTGAGGCTTTAAAAAGTGGTTATTCAACATGAGGCACGATCCAATTGACATTTTGAATCATTTTTGGTACAGTCTAAAAAATGAATTTTCGGATGAAAAACGATGACTCCGGACATGTCGAACGATCCCAAAATGGTCAATATGGATGACATTTTAACATTCAATCTTTTGACTGTAAATGACTGTTGGATGTGAATTATGACTTTGTCAACTAAAATAAGTGTGTTTAAAGTCATTTCTGTGCCTGAAACTGGTCAAAATTGAAGCTTTTGAGTAAGCAAAACTCTGTAAAAATGGCAATTTTGGTCACTCTGAGGGTTTAAAAAGTGGTTATTCAACATGAGGCACGACCCAATTGACATTTTGAATCATTTTTGGTACAGTCCAAAAAATCAATTTTCGGATGAAAAACGATGACTCCGGACATGTCGAACGATCCCAAAATGGTCAATATGGATAAAATTTTAACATTTAATCTTTTGACTCTAAATGACTGTGGGATGTGAATTATGACTTTGTCAACTAAAATAAGTGTGTTTAAAGTCATTTCTGTGCCTGAAATGGTTCAAAATTGAAGCTTTTGAGTAAGCAAAACTCTGTAAAAGTGGCAATTTTGGTGACTGTGAGGGTTTAAAAAGTGGTTATTCAACATGAGGCACGATCCAATTGACATTTTGAATCCTTTTTGGTACAGTCCAAAAAATAAATTTTCGGATGAAAAACGATGACTCCGGACATGTCGAACGATCCCAAAATGGTCAATATGGATGAAATTTTAACATTTAATCTTTTGACTCTAAATGACTGTTGGATGTGAATTATGACTTTGTCAACTAAAATAAGTGTGTTTTAAGTCATTTCTGTGCCTCAAAGGGGTCAAAATTGAAGCTTTTGAGTAATCATAATTCTGTAAAAATGGCAATTTTGGTCACTGTGAGGGTTTAAAAAGTGGTTATTCAACATGAGGCACGATCCAATTGACATTTTGAATCATTTTTGGTACAGTCCAAAAAAATCAATTTTCGGATGAAAAACGATGACTCCGGACATGTCGAACGATCCCAAAATGGTCAATATGGATGAAATTTTAACATTTAATCTTTTGTCTCTAAATGACTGTTGGATGTGAATTATGACTTTGTCAACTAAAATAAGTGTGTTTAAAGTCATTTCTGTGCCTCAAAGGGGTCAAAATTGAAGCTTTGAGTAAGCAAAACTCTGTAAAAATGGCAATTTTGGTCACTCTGAGGCTTTAAAAAGTGGTTATTCAACATGAGGCACGATCCAATTGACATTTTCAATCATTTTTGGTACAGTCCAAAAAATCAATTTTCGGATGAAAAACGATGACTCCGGACATGTCGAACGATCCCAAAATGGCCAATATGGATGAAATTTTAACATTTAATCTTTTGACTGTAAATGACTGTTGGATGTGAATTATGACTTTGTCAACTAAAATAAGTGTGTTTAAAGTCATTTCTGTGCCTGAAACGGGTCAAAATTGAAGCTTTTGAGTAAGCAAAAATCTGTAAAAATGGCAATTTTGGTCACTCTGAGGGTTTAAAAAGTGGTTATTCAACATGAGGCCCGACCCAATTGACATTTTGAATCATTTTTGGTACAGTCCAAAAAATCAATTTCCGGATGAAAAACAATGACTCCGGACCTGTTGAACGTTCCCAAAATGGTCTATAATGATGAAATTTTAACATTTAATCTTTTGACTCTAAATGACTTTTGGATGTGAATTATGACTTTGTCAACTAAAATAAGTGTGTTTTAAGTCATTTCTGTGCCTCAAAGGGGTCAAAATTGAAGCTTTTGAGTAATCATAACTCTGTAAAAATGGCAATTTTGGTCACTGTGAGGGTTTAAAAAGTGGTTATTCAACAAGAGGCACGATCCAATTGACATTTTGAATCATTTTTGGTACAGTCCAAAAAATCAATTTTCGGATGAAAAACGATGATTCCGGACATGTCAAACGATCCCAAAATGGTCAATATGGATGACATTGTAACATTTAATCTTTTGACTGTAAATGACTGTTGGATGTGAATTAGGACTTTGTCAACTAAAATAAGTGTGTTTAAAGTCATTTCTGTGCCTGAAACGGGTCAAAATTGAAGCTTTTGAGTAATCAAAACTCTGTAAAAATGGCAATTTTGGTCACTGTGAGGCTTTAAAAAGTGGTTATTCAACATGAGGCACGATCCAATTGACATTTTGAATCATTTTTGGTACAGTCCAAAAAATGAATTTTCGGATGAAAAACGATGACTCCGGACATGTCGAACGATCCCAAAATGGTCAATATGGATGAAATTTAACATTCAATCTTTTGACTGTAAATGACTGTTGGATGTGAATTATGACTTTGTCAACTAAAATAAGTGTGTTTTAAGTCATTTCTGTGCTTCAAAGGGGTCAAAATTGAAGCTTTTGAGTAATCATAACTCTGTAAAAATGGCAATTTTGGTCACTGTGAGGGTTTAAAAAGTGGTTATTCAACATGAGGCACGATCCAATTGACATTTTGAATCATTTTTGGTACAGTCCAAAAAATCAATTTTCGGATGAAAACGATGACTCCGGACATGTCGAACGATCCCAAAATGGCCAATATGGATGAAATTTTAACATTTAATCTTTTGACTGTAAATGACTGTTGGATGTGAATTATGACTTTGTCAACTAAAATAGGTGTGTTTAAAGTCATTTCTGTGCCTGAAACGGGTCAAAATTGAAGCTTTTGTGTAAGCAAAACTCTGTAAAAATGGCAATTTTGCTCTCTCTGAGGGTTTAAAAAGTGGTTATTCAACATGAGGCACGATCCAATTGACATTTTGAATCATTTTTGGTACAGTCCAAAAAATCAATTTTCGGATGAAAAACGATGACTCTGGACATGTCGAACGATCCCAAAATGGTCAATATGGATGAAATTTTAACATTTAATCTTTTGACTCTAAATGACTGTTGGATGTGAATTATGACTTTCTCAACTAAAATAAGTGTGTTTAAAGTCATTTCTGTGCCTGAAATGGTTCAAAATTGAAGCTTTTGAGTAAGCAAAACTCTGTAAAAGTGGCAATTTTGGTGACTGTGAGGGTTTAAAAAGTAGTTATTCAACATGAGGCACGATCCAATTGACATTTTGAATCCTTTTTGGTACAGTCCAAAAAATCAATTTCCGGATGAAAAACAATGACTCCGGACCTGTTGAACGTTCCCAAAATGGTCTATAATGATGACATTTTAACATTTAATCTTTTGACTCTAAATGACTTTTGGATGTGAATTATGACTTTGTCAACTAAAATAAGTGTGTTTTAAGTCATTTCTGTGCCTCAAAGGGGTCAAAATTGAAGCTTTTGAGTAAGCAAAACTCTGTAAAAGTGGCAATTTTGGTGACTGTGAGGGTTTAAAAAGTGGTTATTCAACATGAGGCACGATCCAATTGACATTTTGAATCCTTTTTGGTACAGTCAAAAAATAAATTTTCGGATGAAAAATGATGACTCCGGACATGTCGAACGATCCCAAAATGGTCAATATGGATGAAATTTTAACATTTAATCTTTTGACTGTAAATGACTGGTGGATGTGAATTATGACTTTGTCAACTAAAATAAGTGTGTTTAAAGTCATTTCTGTGCCTCAAAGGGGTCAAAACTGAAGCTTTTGAGTAATTAAAACTCTGTAAAAATGGCAATTTTGGTCACTCTGAGGCTTTAAAAAGTGGTTATTCAACATGAGGCACGATCCAATTGACATTTTGAATCATTTTTGGTACAGTCCAAAAAATCAATTTTCGGATGAAAAACGATGACTCCGGACATGTCGAACGATCCCAAAATGGTCAATATGGATGAAATTGTAACATTTAATCTTTTGACTGTAAATGACTGTTGGATGTGAATTAGGACTTTGTCAACTAAAATAAGTGTGTTTAAAGTCATTTCTGTGCCTGAAACGGGTAAAAATTGAAGCTTTTGAGTAATCAAAACTCTGTAAAAATGGCAATTTTGGTCACTGTGAGGCTTTAAAAAGTGGTTATTCAACATGAGGCACGATCCAATTGACATTTTGAATCATTTTTGGTACAGTCCAAAAAATGAATTTTCGGATGAAAAACGATGACTCCGGACATGTCGAACGATCCCAAAATGGTCAATATGGATGAAATTTAACATTCAATCTTTTGACTGTAAATGACTGTTGGATGTGAATTATGACTTTGTCAACTAAAATAAGTGTGTTTTAAGTCATTTCTGTGCTTCAAAGGGGTCAAAATTGAAGCTTTTGAGTAATCATAACTCTGTGAAAATGGCAATTTTGGTCACTGTGAGGGTTTAAAAAGTGGTTATTCAACATGAGGCACGATCCAATTGACATTTTGAATCATTTTTGGTACAGTCCAAAAAATCAATTTTCGGATGAAAACGATGACTCCGGACATGTCGAACGATCCAAAAATGGTCAATATGGATGAAATTATAACATTTAATCTTTTGACTGTAAATGACTGTTGGATGTGAATTAGGACTTTGTCAACTAAAATAAGTGTGTTTAAAGTCATTTCTGTGCCTGAAACGGTTCAAAATTGAAGCTTTTGAGTAATCAAAACTCTGTAAAAATGGCAATTTTGGTCACTGTGAGGCTTTAAAAAGTGGTTATTCAACATGAGGCACGATCCAATTGACATTTTGAATCATTTTTGGTGCAGTCCAAAAAATGAATTTTCGGATGAAAAACGATGACTCCGGACATGTCGAACGATCCCAAAATGGTCAATATGGATGACATTTTAACATTCAATCTTTTGACTGTAAATGACTGTTGGATGTGAATTATGACTTTGTCAACTAAAATAAGTGTGTTTAAAGTCATTTCTGTACCTGAAACTGGTCAAAATTGAAGCTTTTGAGTAAGCAAAACTCTGTAAAAATGGCAATTTTGGTCACTCTGAGGGTTTAAAAAGTGGTTATTCAACATGAGGCACGACCCAATTGACATTTTGAATCATTTTTGGTACAGTCCAAAAAATCAATTTTCGGATGAAAAACGATGACTCCGGACATGTCGAACGATCCCAAATTGGTCAATATGGATAAAATTTTAACATTTAATCTTTTGACTCTAAATGACTGTTGGATGTGAATTATGACTTTGTCAACTAAAATAAGTGTGTTTAAAGTCATTTCTGTGCCTGAAATGGTTCAAAATTGAAGCTTTTGAGTAAGCAAAACTCTGTAAAAGTGGCAATTTTGGTGACTGTGAGGGTTTAAAAAGTGGTTATTCAACATGAGGCACGATCCAATTGACATTTTGAATCCTTTTTGGTACAGTCCAAAAAATAAATTTTCGGATGAAAAACGATGACTCCAGACATGTCGAACGATCCCAAAATGGTCAATATGGATGAAATTTTAACATTTAATCTTTTGACTCTAAATGACTGTTGGATGTGAATTATGACTTTGTCAACTAAAATAAGTGTGTTTTAAGTCATTTCTGTGCCTCAAAGGGGTCAAAATTAAAGCTTTTGAGTAATCATAATTCTGTAAAAATGGCAATTTTGGTCACTGTGAGGGTTTAAAAAGTGGTTATTCAACATGAGGCACGATCCAATTGACATTTTGAATCATTTTTGGTACAGTCCAAAAAAATTCAATTTTCGGATGAAAAACGATGACTCCGGACATGTCGAACGATCCCAAAATGGTCACTATGGATGAAATTTTAACATTTAATCTTTTGACTCTAAATGACTGTTGGATGTGAATTATGACTTTGTCAACTAAAATAAGTGTGTTTAAAGTCATTTCTGTGCCTCAAAGGGGTCAAAATTGAAGCTTTTGAGTAAGCAAAACTCTGTAAAAATGGCAATTTTGGTCACTCTGAGGCTTTAAAAAGTGGTTATTCAACATGAGGCACGATCCAATTGACATTTTCAATCATTTTTGGTACAGTCCAAAAAATCAATTTTCGGATGAAAAACGATGACTCCGGACATGTCGAACGATCCCAAAATGGCCAATATGGATGAAATTTTAACATTTAATCTTTTGACTGTAAATGACTGTTGGATGTGAATTATGACTTTGTCAACTAAAATAAGTGTGTTTAAAGTCATTTCTGTGCCTGAAACGGGTCAAAATTGAAGCTTTTGAGTAAGCAAAAATCTGTAAAAATGGCAATTTTGGTCACTCTGAGGGTTTAAAAAGTGGTTATTCAACATGAGGCCCGACCCAATTGACATTTTGAATCATTTTTGGTACAGTCCAAAAAATCAATTTCCGGATGAAAAACAATGACTCCGGACCTGTTGAACGTTCCCAAAATGGTCTAAAATGATGAAATTTTAACATTTAATCTTTTGACTCTAAATGACTTTTGGATGTGAATTATGACTTTGTCAACTAAAATAAGTGTGTTTTAAGTCATTTCTGTGCCTCAAAGGGGTCAAAATTGAAGCTTTTGAGTAATCATAACTCTGTAAAAATGGCAATTTTGGTCACTGTGAGGGTTTAAAAAGTGGTTATTCAACAAGAGGCACGATCCAATTGACATTTTGAATCATTTTTGGTACAGTCCAAAAAATCAATTTTCGGATGAAAAACAATGATTCCGGACATGTCAAACGATCTCAAAATGGTCAATATGGATGACATTGTAACATTTAATCTTTTGACTGTAAATGACTGTTGGATGTGAATTAGGACTTTGTCAACTAAAATAAGTGTGTTTAAAGTCATTTCTGTGCCTGAAACGGGTCAAAATTGAAGCTTTTGAGTAATCAAAACTCTGTAAAAATGGCAATTTTGGTCACTGTGAGGCTTTAAAAAGTGGTTATTCAACATGAGGCACGATCCAATTGACATTTTGAATCATTTTTGGTACAGTCCAAAAAATGAATTTTCGGATGAAAAACGATGACTCCGGACATGTCGAACGATCCCAAAATGGTCAATATGGATGAAATTTAAAATTCAATCTTTTGACTGTAAATGACTGTTGGATGTGAATTATGACTTTGTCAACTAAAATAAGTGTGTTTTAAGTCATTTCTGCGCTTCAAAGGGGTCAAAATTGAAGCTTTTGAGTAATCATAACTCTGTAAAAATGGCAATTTTGGTCACTGTGAGGGTTTAAAAAGTGGTTATTCAACATGAGGCACGATCCAATTGACATTTTGAATCATTTTTGGTACAGTCCAAAAAATCAATTTTCGGATGAAAACGATGACTCCGGACATGTCGAACGATCCCAAAATGGCCAATATGGATGAAATTTTAACATTTAATCTTTTGACTGTAAATGACTGTTGGATGTGAATTATGACTTTGTCAACTAAAATAAGTGTGTTTAAAGTCATTTCTGTGCCTCGAAGGGGTCAAAATTGAAGCTTTTGAGTAATTAAAACTCTGTAAAAATGGCAATTTTGGTCACTCTGAGGCTTTAAAAAGTGGTTGTTCAACATGAGGCACGATTCAATTGACATTTTGAATCATTTTTGGTACAGTCCAAAAAATCAATTTTCGGATGAAAAATGATGACTCCGGACATGTCGAACGATCCCAAAATGGTCAATATGGATGAAATTTTAACATTTAATCTTTTGACTCTAAATGACTGTTGGATGTGAATTTTGACTTTGTCAACTAAAATAAGTGTGTTTAAAGTCATTTCTGTGCCTGAAACGGGTCAAAATTGAAGCTTTTGAGTAAGCAAAACTCTGTAAAAATGGCAATTTTGGTCACTCTGAGGGTTTAAAACGTGGTTATTCAACATGAGGCACGATCCAATTGACATTTTGAATCATTTTTGGGACAGTCCAAAAAATCAATTTTCGGATGAAAACGATGACTCCGGACATGTCGAACGATCCCAAAATGGCCAATATGGATGAAATTTTAACATTTAATCTTTTGACTGTAAATGACTGTTGGATGTGAATTATGACTTTGTCAACTAAAATAGGTGTGTTTAAAGTCATATCTGTGCTTGAAACGGGTCAAAATTGAAGCTTTTGTGTAAGCAAAACTCTGTAAAAATGGCAATTTTGGTCACTGTGAGGCTTTAAAAAGTGGTTATTCAACATGAGGCACGATCCAATTGACATTTTGAATCATTTTTGGTACAGTCCAAAAAATGAATTTTCGGATGAAAAACGATGACTCCGGACATGTCGAACGATCCCAAAATGGTCAATATGGATGAAATTTTAACATTCAATCTTTTGACTGTAAATGACTGTTGGATGTGAATTATGACTTTGTCAACTAAAATAAGTGTGTTTAAAGTCATTTCTGTGCCTGAAACGGGTCAAAATTGAAGCTTTTGAGTAAGCAAAAATCTGTAAAAATGGCAATTTTGGTCACTCTGAGGGTTTAAAAAGTGGTTATTCAACATGAGGCACGACCCAATTGACATTTTGAATCATTTTTGGTACAGTCCAAAAAATAAATTTCCGGATGAAAAACAATGACTCCGGACCTGTTGAACGTTCCCAAAATGGTCTATAATGATGAAATTTTAACATTTAATCTTTTGACTCTAAATGACTTTTGGATGTGAATTATGACTTTGTCAGCTAAAATAAGTGTGTTTTAAGTCATTTCTGTGCCTCAAAGGGGTCAAAATTGAAGCTTTTGAGTAAGCAAAACTCTGTAAAAGTGGCAATTTTGGTGACTGTGAGGGTTTAAAAAGTGGTTATTCAACATGAGGCACGATCCAATTGACATTTTGAATCCTTTTTGGTACAGTCCAAAAAATAAATTTTCGGATGAAAAACGATGACTCCGGACATGTCGAACGATCCCAAAATGGTCAATATGGATGAAATTTTAACATTTAATCTTTTGACTGTAAATGACTGTTGGATGTGAATTATGACTTTGTCAACTAAAATAAGTGTGTTTTAAGTCATTTCTGTGCCTCAAAGGGGTCAAAATTGAAGCTTTTGAGTAAGCAAAACTCTGTAAAAGTGGCAATTTTGGTGACTGTGAGGGTTTAAAAAGTGGTTATTCAACATGAGGCACGATCCAATTGACATTTTGAATCCTTTTTGGTACAGTCCAAAAAATAAATTTTCGGATGAAAAACGATGACTCCAGACATGTCGAACGATCCCAAAATGGTCAATATGGATGAAATTTTAACATTTAATCTTTTGACTCTAAATGACTGTTGGATGTGAATTATGACTTTGTCAACTAAAATAAGTGTGTTTTAAGTCATTTCTGTGCCTCAAAGGGGTCAAAATTGAAGCTTTTGAGTAATCATAATTCTGTAAAAATGGCAATTTTGGTCACTGTGAGGGTTTAAAAAGTGGTTATTCAACATGAGGCACGATCCAATTGACATTTTGAATCATTTTTGGTACAGTCCAAAAAAATTCAATTTTCGGATGAAAAACGATGACTCCGGACATGTCGAACGATCCCAAAATGGTCACTATGGATGAAATTTTAACATTTAATCTTTTGACTCTAAATGACTGTTGGATGTGAATTATGACTTTGTCAACTAAAATAAGTGTGTTTAAAGTCATTTCTGTGCCTCAAAGGGGTCAAAATTGAAGCTTTTGAGTAAGCAAAACTCTGTAAAAATGGCAATTTTGGTCACTCTGAGGCTTTAAAAAGTGGTTATTCAACATGAGGCACGATCCAATTGACATTTTCAATCATTTTTGGTACAGTCCAAAAAATCAATTTTCGGATGAAAAACGATGACTCCGGACATGTCGAACGATCCCAAAATGGCCAATATGGATGAAATTTTAACATTTAATCTTTTGACTGTAAATGACTGTTGGATGTGAATTATGACTTTGTCAACTAAAATAAGTGTGTTTAAAGTCATTTCTGTGCCTGAAACGGGTCAAAATTGAAGCTTTTGAGTAAGCAAAAATCTGTAAAAATGGCAATTTTGGTCACTCTGAGGGTTTAAAAAGTGGTTATTCAACATGAGGCCCGACCCAATTGACATTTTGAATCATTTTTGGTACAGTCCAAAAAATCAATTTCCGGATGAAAAACAATGACTCCGGACCTGTTGAACGTTCCCAAAATGGTCTAAAATGATGAAATTTTAACATTTAATCTTTTGACTCTAAATGACTTTTGGATGTGAATTATGACTTTGTCAACTAAAATAAGTGTGTTTTAAGTCATTTCTGTGCCTCAAAGGGGTCAAAATTGAAGCTTTTGAGTAATCATAACTCTGTAAAAATGGCAATTTTGGTCACTGTGAGGGTTTAAAAAGTGGTTATTCAACAAGAGGCACGATCCAATTGACATTTTGAATCATTTTTGGTACAGTCCAAAAAATCAATTTTCGGATGAAAAACAATGATTCCGGACATGTCAAACGATCTCAAAATGGTCAATATGGATGACATTGTAACATTTAATCTTTTGACTGTAAATGACTGTTGGATGTGAATTATGACTTTGTCAACTAAAATAAGTGTGTTTTAAGTCATTTCTGTGCTTCAAAGGGGTCAAAATTGAAGCTTTTGAGTAATCATAACTCTGTAAAAATGGCAATTTTGGTCACTGTGAGGGTTTAAAAAGTGGTTATTCAACATGAGGCACGATCCAATTGACATTTTGAATCATTTTTGGTACAGTCCAAAAAATCAATTTTCGGATGAAAACGATGACTCCGGACATGTCGAACGATCCCAAAATGGCCAATATGGATGAAATTTTAACATTTAATCTTTTGACTGTAAATGACTGTTGGATGTGAATTATGACTTTGTCAACTAAAATAAGTGTGTTTAAAGTCATTTCTGTGCCTCGAAGGGGTCAAAATTGAAGCTTTTGAGTAATTAAAACTCTGTAAAAATGGCAATTTTGGTGACTGTGAGGGTTTAAAAAGTGGTTATTCAACATGAGGCACGATCCAATTGACATTTTGAATCCTTTTTGGTACAGTCCAAAAAATAAATTTTCGGATGAAAAACGATGACTCCGGACATGTCGAACGATCCCAAAATGGTCAATATGGATGAAATTTTAACATTTAATCTTTTGACTGTAAATGACTGGTGGATGTGAATTATGACTTTGTCAACTAAAATAAGTGTGTTTAAAGTCATTTCTGTGCCTCAAAGGGGTCAAAATTGAAGCTTTTGAGTAATTAAAACTCTGTAAAAATGGCAATTTTGGTCAGTCTGAGGCTTTAAAAAGTGGTTATTCAACATGAGGCACGATCCAATTGACATTTTGAATCATTTTTGGTACAGTCCAAAAAATCAATTTTCGGATGAAAAACGATGACTCCGGACATGTCGAACGATCCCAAAATGGTCAATATGGATGAAATTGTAACATTTAATCTTTTGACTGTAAATGACTGTTGGATGTGAATTAGGACTTTGTCAACTAAAATATGTGTGTTTAAAGTCATTTCTGTGCCTGAAATGGTTCAAAATAAAGCTTTTGAGTAAGCAAAGCTCTGTAAAAGTGGCAATTTTGGTGACTGTGAGGGTTTAAAAAGTGGTTATTCAACATGAGGCACGATCCAATTGACATTTTGAATCCTTTTTGGTACAGTCCAAAAAATAAATTTTCGGATGAAAAACGATGACTCCGGACATGTCGAACGATCCCAAAATGGTCAATATGGATGAAATTTTAACATTTAATCTTTTGACTGTAAATGACTGGTGGATGTGAATTATGACTTTGTCAACTAAAATAAGTGTGTTTAAAGTCATTTCTGTGCCTCAAAGGGGTCAAAATTGAAGCTTTTGAGTAATTAAAACTCTGTAAAAATGGCAATTTTGGTCACTCTGAGGCTTTAAAAAGTGGTTATTCAACATGAGGCACGATCCAATTGACATTTTGAATCATTTTTGGTACAGTCCAAAAAATCAATTTTCGGATGAAAAACGATGACTCCGGACATGTCGAACGATCCCAAAATGGTCAATATGGATGAAATTGTAACATTTAATCTTTTGACTGTAAATGACTGTTGGATGTGAATTAGGACTTTGTCAACTAAAATAAGTGTGTTTAAAGTCATTTCTGTGCCTGAAACGGTTCAAAATTGAAGCTTTTGAGTAATCAAAACTCTGTAAAAATGGCAATTTTGGTCACTGTGAGGCTTTAAAAAGTGGTTATTCAACATGAGGCACGATCCAATTGACATTTTGAATCATTTTTGGTACAGTCCAAAAAATGAATTTTCGGATGAAAAACGATGACTCCGGACATGTCGAACGATCCCAAAATGGTCAATATGGATGAAATTTTAACATTTAATCTTTTGACTCTAAATGACTGTTGGATGTGAATTATGTCTTGGTCAACTAAAATAAGTGTGTTTAAAGTCATTTCTGTGCCTGAAACGGTTCAAAATTGAAGCTTTTGCGTAAGCAAAACTCTGTAAAAATGGCAATTTTGCTCACTCTGAGGGTTTAAAAAGTGGTTATTCAACATGAGGCACGATCCAATTGACATTTTGAGTCATTTTTGGTACAGTCCAAAAAATCAATTTTCGGATTAAAACGATGACTCCGGACATGTCGAACGATCCCAAAATGGCCAATATGGATGAAATTTTACCATTTAATCTTTTGACTGTAAATGACTGGTGGATGTGAATTATGACTTTGTCAACTAAAATAAGTGTGTTTAAAGTCATTTCTGTGCCTCAAAGGGGTCAAAATTGAAGCTTTTGAGTAAAAAAACTCTGTAAAAAGGGCAATTTTGGTCACTCTGAGGCTTTAAAAAGTGGTTATTCAACATGAGGCACGATCCAATTGACATTTTGAATCATTTTTGGTACAGTCCAAAAAATCAATTTTCGGATGAAAAACGATGACTCCGGACATGTCGAACGATCCCAAAATGGTCAATATGGATGAAATTTTAACATTTAATCTTTTGACTCTAATTGACTGTTGGATGTGAATTATGACTTTGTCAACTAAAATAAGTGTGTTTAAAGTCATTTCTGTGCCTGAAACGGGTCAAAATTGAAGCTTTTGAGTAAGCAAAACTGTAAAAATGGCAATTTTGGTCACTCTGAGGGTTTAAAAAGTGGTTATTCAACATGAGGCACGATCCAATTGACATTTTGAATCATTTTTGGTACAGTCCAAAAAATAAATTTTCGGATGAAAAACGATGACTTTGGACATGTCGAACGATCCCAAAATGGTCAATATGGATGAAATTTTAACATTTAATCTTTTGACTCTAAATGACTGTTGGATGTGAATTATGACTTTGTCAACTAAAATAAGTGTGTTTAAAGTCATTTCTGTGCCTGAAATGGTTCAAAATTAAAGCTTTTGAGTAAGCAAAACTCTGTAAAAGTGGCAATTTTGGTGACTGTGAGGGTTTAAAAAGTGGTTATTCAACATGAGGCATGATCCAATTGACATTTTGAATACTTTTTGGTACAGTCCAAAAAATAAATTTTCGGATGAAAAACGATGACTCCGGACATGTCGAACGAACCCAAAATGGTCAATATGGATGAAATTTTAACATTTAATCTTTTGACTGTAAATGACTGGTGGATGTGAATTATGACTTTGTCAACTAAAATAAGTGTGTTTAAAGTCATTTCTGTGCCTCAAAGGGGTCAAAATTGAAGCTTTTGAGTAATTAAAACTCTGTAAAAATGGCAATTTTGGTCACTCTGAGGGTTTAAAAAGTGGTTATTCAACATGAGGCACGATCCAATTGACATTTTGAGTCATTTTTGGTACAGTCCAAAAAATCAATTTTCGGATGAAAACGATGACTCCGGACATGTCGAACGATCCCAAAATGGCCAATATGGATGAAATTTTACCATTTAATCTTTTGACTGTAAATGACTGTTGGATGTGAATTATGACTTTGTCAACTAAAATAAGTGTGTTTAAAGTCATTTCTGTGCCTGAAACGGGTCAAAATTGAAGCTTTTGAGTAAGCAAAACTCTGTAAAAATGGCAATTTTGCTCACTCTGAGGGTTTAAAAAGTGGTTATTCAACATGAGGCACGATCCAATTGACATTTTGAATCATTTTTGGTACAGTCCAAAAAATGAATTTTCGGATGAAAAACGATGACTCCGGACATGTCGAACGATCCCAAAATGGTCAATATGGATGAAATTTTAACATTCAATCTTTTGACTGTAAATGACTGTTGGATGTGAATTATGACTTTGTCAACTAAAATAAGTGTGTTTAAAGTCATTTTGTCCGTTTTTTTGCTGTATTATTTAGGCACTGTACCCTGCTTTTAAAAATCATTGTGACTGCATACCTGCACTCGTTTTTCGCCACATTACTGTGTTTAGAGCTGAGCTTTTTCATCAGGGAAGGGCACCACACCACACTGCCTGAACGGCAGACATCTTTGGTGAGGGCAAGGATCCAAAGCAAGGATTGGCTGCTCTAGTTGTCAGAAGGACGCTAGAACAGTATTTAAGACAGTCATGCTGACGCGCAGCGGGCACGCGCGGCAGGGTCGCCGGTGCGTCGCCGGAGTCGCGCCAGAGTCCAGCCCGTCTGCGCCCGTCCGCGCACGGACGGGCTCGGGGGCAGGGACCTCTGGACTAATGCGCTCCTACACCTCGGAAGACCTACGTAATCTGGATAAGGGTGAGGCTTGCCTTGATAACAACACCCTGAAGATACTAAGAACACATGCTATCTACAAACCATTGAACATCATACATCAAGATGCATTCTCCACCCTGAAAATAGCATGTCTAAATACCAGATCACTCCACTGCCACCACGTCGAGGTCTATAACCTGTTGCAAAACAACGACACTGATATACTGACCTTAACAGAGACCTGGATGAGTGAGAGCTCAATGCCAGACATCCTGGCCGCTCTCCCCAGCGGCTATGATGCTTTATGGCAAAACCGCCCAGGAAACACACGGGGAGGAGGGGTAGCTGTGATTTTCAAAAAGATGCTGTCAGTAGAAATCCTACTATCAGAGACAGTCGACCTGGCTGATCTACTTGGGGTGAAAGTCACAGTAAACAGCTCATGCTGGGTGGTGTTAGCGGTCTATCGCCCTCCCAACGCAACCCCAACCTTCCAGGACTTATTCGCCCCCATCATATCTGACCTTTGTACTCGCTACTCGAAAATCTTAGTCACAGGAGACTTCAACCTGCACTGGGATAAACCTCACTGGGACGCTCCTATGCGCCATTTGGACACTTTGATGTCAGCGCTAAACTTTAAACAGATCGTGAATGTCCCCACGCACACCAAAGGTCACACCCTTGACCTGGTATGGACTACAGACCCCTCACTAACGCTGAAAGAAGTTGCCCCATGTATCTGGTCTGATCACTACCTAATTTCCTGTGAGCTACGTATTAAGGGCCAAATAATCAAACCAACATTGGAGGCTAGGAAAACCCGCAAATGGGCAGAGGTCGATTTGAGGACCCTGACCGAGGTATTCCTGCCCAGAGATTGCCCCCCGAACTTAGATCATAGTCTAGATCAGCAATACGCGGATTTAACACGCTCCCTGACACTAGCTATTGATCAGATAGCGCCAATAAAAATGAAGGCGCTAAAAGGCCCGGGTAAGGATGCCCCTTGGTTCACGCCAGTACTGAGGGACCATAAAAAGAAACTTAGAGCCCTAGAAAGAAGCTGGAGGAAAACTAAACTGGACTCAGCCAGGAACCTCTACCGTGCCTCCTTGAACGCATACAAAAAACACATCATCCTTGCCAAAGCCGAGTACTACGAATCCCGTCTAAGTAAGGCAGTCAACGTGCAGAAAGAGACTTTTAAGATCCTGTCGGAGTTGACCAAAAAACCAGACAGCGTTCAGTCTCCCATAAACTGCAATTGCTTTCAGGATTATTTCTTGGAGAAAGTAAGAACCATCATCCAGGACATAAAAAATGGGCCGCTTAATGGAATGGCTACACCTATAATCCCCCAAAATCAAACTGACTGTGCTATCACACTGTTTCCAGAGATTGACATCTTGAGCCTGCAGCAGTTGATGGCCAGAATCAAATCTGGATCTCCAGCGGACCCTTGTCCACCTAAAGTTTTTCAGGCAGCTCGTCCACTATTGGAGGAGCAAGTCATCCATCTCCTAAATAGATCTCTGGAATTAGGACAACTACCAGCAGCACTTAAGGAAGCGCGGGTAAGACCGCTGTTGAAAAAACCTGGCGTAGACCCCGCAATACTAAAAAACTATAGGCCGATCTCTCAGCTACCATTCCTCTCTAAAGTACTGGAGCAACATGTATTAAAATCTTTGTCCATGTACTTGGAGTCCCACTCCCTGCTTCACGAACGACAAGCAGGGTTCCGAGCACACCACAGCACCGAGTTGGTGATGCTCTCGGTGCTGGATGAATTGAGAGGCTTGGCTGACGGTAAAAAACCGAGCGCCCTGATTTTATTAGACCTTTCAGCGGCGTTCGATACCGTCAGTCATGCGTTGCTACTGGAAAGGCTGAGTGACTTTGGCATCAAAGGCCGGGCTTTCGAGTGGTTGCAGTCCTTTCTGTCAGGAAGGACACAAAGAATACAACTCGGAGAAGAAATCTCCGCAGTGGGAGAAATAGAATGTGGGGTACCTCAGGGCTCGGCCCTATCCCCACTGCTGTTTAACTTATATCTGCAGCCTCTGATTGCCTCCCTGGCGAGTATGGGCTGCACAGTATATAACTACGCAGACGACACGCAGCTGCTGCTGAGTGTTGACAATACAAACACCGCCCAACTCCACACTCAGAATATCTTGAGACACACGGTCCAGTGGATGACAGGAAACCTCCTAAAAATCAATCCAGATAAGACTGAGGTCTTGGTTATTTCATCTACCACCTCACCATGGTTTGACCTCTACTGGCCCGCAGAGTTAGGTCCAGCACCAAAACCCAGTTTGAACGTGAAGAGCCTGGGGATCAAACTGGATTGTGACCTCTCTATGGTCAGCCAAATCTCTTCAGTGGTGGGCAGCTGTACTAATATCATCCGACAGCTACGGAAATTAGTGCCTATCATTTCCCAATCTATGCTACGTTCCATCGTCGCAGCTACTGTGATTTCACGCATAGATTATGGAAATGCCCTCTACCTTGGCCTACCAAAAACCTTGATAAATAGGCTACAGGTGGTGATGAATGATGCCGCTCGTCTTATCTTTAGACAGCCAAGACACACTAAAGCTTCCCCCCTGCTACAAAGCCTCCACTGGCTCCCTATTAAGGAGCGAGTGGAATTTAAAAATCTGTGCATCGCCCATAAAGCCATCTATGGCATGGCACCTGCGTACATCAAAGATCGCCTGGCAATGTATAGCCCAAAGAGAGCTCTTAGGTCCTCAGACTCTCAGCTATTAGTCTGCCCTCGGTACAAACTTGCCACCAAGGGTGGTAGAGCCTTTTCGGTGCTGGTTCCGCATTTATGGAACACACTACCTGAGCCACTACGAAAGGAAGGAAACCTCCTACGTTTCAGAAAGGGGCTGAAAACGCTGTTGTTCAGGAGAGCCCTGTGAGCCACGTAGGCTAGTGGACGCCCTCTGTACTGTCAAAGTTGTTGTCTACCATCGATTCCCGAGCGCTTAGAGGCCTGTAGGTGATTGAGCGCGCTACAAATCAAAAATAACAATAACAATAACAATAACAAACTGGTCAAAATTGAAGCTTTTGAGTAAGCAAAAATCTGTAAAAATGGCAATTTTGGTCACTCTGAGGGTTTAAAAAGTGGTTATTCAACATGAGGCACGACCCAATTGACATTTTGAATCATTTTTGGTACAGTCCAAAAAATCAATTTCCGGATGAAAAACGATGACTTCGGACCTGTTGAACGTTCCCAAAATGGTCTATAATGATGAAATTTTAACATTTAATCTTTTGACTCTAAATGACTGTTGGATGTGAATTATGACTTTGTCAACTAAAATAAGTGTGTTTAAAGTCATTTCTGTGCCTGAAATGGTTCAAAATTGAAGCTTTTGAGTAAGCAAAACTCTGTAAAAGTGGCAATTTTGGTGACTGTGAGGGTTTAAAAAGTGATTATTCAACATGAGGCACGATCCAATTGACATTTTGAATCCTTTTTGGTACAGTCCAAAAAATAAATTTTCGTATGAAAAACGATGACTCCGGGCATGTCGAACGATCCCAAAATGGTCAATATGGATGAAATTTTAACATTTAATCTTTTGACTGTAAATTACTGGTGGATGTGAATTATGACTTTGTCAACTAAAATAAGTGTGTTTAAAGTCATTTCTGTGCCTCAAAGGGGTCAAAATTGAAGCTTTTGAGTAATTAAAACTCTGTAAAAATGGCAATTTTGGTCACTCTGAGGCTCTAAAAAGTGGTTATTCAACATGAGGCACGATCCAATTGACATTTTGAATCATTTTTGGTACAGTCCAAAAAATCAATTTTCGGATAAAAAACGATGACTCCGGACATGTCGAACGATCCCAAAATGGTCAATATGGATGAAATTGTAACATTTAATCTTTTGACTGTAAATGACTGTTGGATGTGAATTAGGACTTTGTCAACTAAAATAAGTGTGTTTAAAGTCATTTCTGTGCCTGAAACGGGTCAAAATTGAAGCTTTTGAGTAATCAAAATTCTGTAAAAATGGCAATTTTGGTCACTGTGAGGCTTTAAAAAGTGGTTATTCAACATGAGGCACGATCCAATTGACATTTTGAATCATTTTTGGTACAGTCCAAAAAATGAATTTTCGGATGAAAAACGATGACTCCGGACATGTCGAACGATCCCAAAATGGTCAATATGGATGAAATTTTAACATTCAATCTTTTGACTGTAAATGACTGTTGGATGTGAATTATGACTTTGTCAACTAAAATAAGTGTGTTTAAAGTCATTTCTGTGCCTGAAACGGGTCAAAATTGAAGCTTTTGAGTAAGCAAAAATCTGTAAAAATGGCAAATTTGGTCACTCTGAGGGTTTAAAAAGTGGTTATTCAACATGAGGCACGACCCAATTGACATTTTGAATCATTTTTGGTACAGTCCAAAAAATCAATTTCCGGATGAAAAACGATGACTCCGGACCTGTTGAACGTTCCCAAAATGGTCTATAATGATGAAATTTTAACATTTAATCTTTTGACTCTAAATGACTGTTGGATGTGAATTATGACTTTGTCAACTAAAATAAGTGTGTTTAAAGTCATTTCTGTGCCTGAAACGGGTCAAAATTGAAGCTTTTGAGTAAGCAAAACTCTGTAAAAATGGCAATTTTGCTCACTCTGAGGGTTTAAAAAGTGGTTATTCAACATGAGGCACGATCCAATTGACATTTTGAATCATTTTTGGTACAGTCCAAAAAATCAATTTTTGGATGAAAAACGATGACTCCGGACATGTCGAACGATCCCAAAATGGTCAATAGGGATAAAATTTTAACATTTAATCTTTTGACTCTAAATGACTGTCGGATGTGAATTATGACTTTGTCAACTAAAATAAGTGTGTTTAAAGTCATTTCTGTGCCTGAAATGGTTCAAAATTGAAGCTTTTGAGTAAGCAAAACTCTGTAAAAGTGGCAATTTTGGTGACTGTGAGGGTTTAAAAAGTGGTTATTCAACATGAGGCACGATCCAATTGACATTTTGAATCCTTTTTGGTACAGTCCAAAAAATAAATTTTCGGATGAAAAACGATGACTCCGGACATGTCGAACGATCCCAAAATGGTCAATATGGATGAAATTTTAACATTTAATCTTTTGACTGTAAATGACTGGTGGATGTGAATTATGACTTTGTAAACTAAAATAAGTGTGTTTAAAGTCATTTCTGTGCCTCAAAGGGGTCAAAATTGAAGCTTTTGAGTAATTAAAACTCTGTAAAAATGGCAATTTTGGTCACTCTGAGGCTTTAAAAAGTGGTTATTCAACATGAGGCACGATCCAATTGACATTTTGAATCATTTTTGGTACAGTCCAAAAAATCAATTTTCGGATGAAAAACGATGACTCCGGACATGTCGAACGATCCCAAAATGGTCAATATGGATGAAATTGTAACATTTAATCTTTTGACTGTAAATGACTGTTGGATGTGAATTATGACTTTGTCAACTAAAATAAGTGTGTTTAAAGTCATTTCTGTGCCTGAAACGCGTCAAAATTGAAGCTTTTGAGTAAGCAAAAATCTGTAAAAATGGCAATTTTGGTCACTCTGAGGGTTTTAAAAGTGGTTATTCAACATGAGGCACGATCCAATTGACATTTTGAATCATTTTTGGTACAGTCCAAAAAATCAATTTTCGGATGAAAAACGATGACTCCGGACATGTCGAACGATCCCAAAATGGTCAATATGGATGAAATTTTAACATTTAATCTTTTGACTCTAAATGACTGTTGGATGTGAATTATGACTTTGTCAACTAAAATAAGTGTGTTTAAAGTCATTTCTGTGCCTGAAATGGGTCAAAATTGAAGCTTTTGAGTGAGCAAAACTCTGTAAAAATGGCAATTTTGGTCACTCTGCGGGTTTAAAAAGTGGTTATTCAACATGAGGCACGATCCAATTGACATTTTGAATCATTTTTGGTACAGTCCAAAAAATCAATTTTCGGATGAAAACGATGACTCCGGACATGTCGAACGATCCCAAAATGGCCAATATGGATGAAATTTTAACATTTAATCTTTTGACTGTAAATGACTGTTGGATGTGAATTATGACTTTGTCAACTAAAATAAGTGTGTTTAAAGTCATTTCTGTGCCTGAAACGGGTCAAAATTGAAGCTTTTGAGTGAGCAAAACTCTGTAAAAATGGCAATTTTGGTCACTCTGCGGGTTTAAAAAGTGGTTATTCAACATGAGGCACGATCCAATTGACATTTTGAATCATTTTTGGTACAGTCCAAAAAATCAATTTTCGGATGAAAACGATGACTCCGGACATGTCGAACGATCCCAAAATGGCCAATATGGATGAAATTTTAACATTTAATCTTTTGACTGTAAATGACTGTTGGATGTGAATTATGACTTTGTCAACTAAAATAAGTGTGTTTAAAGTCATTTCTGTGCCTGAAATGGTTCAAAATTGAAGCTTTTGAGTAAGCAAAACTCTGTAAAAGTGGCAATTTTGGTGACTGTGAGGGTTTAAAAAGTGGTTATTCAACATGAGGCACGATCCAATTGACATTTTGAATCCTTTTTGGTACAGTCCAAAAAATAAATTTTCGGATGAAAAACGATGACTCCGGACATGTCGAACGATCCCAAAATGGTCAATATGCATGAAATTTTAACATTTAATCTTTTGACTGTAAATGACTGGTGGATGTGAATTATGACTTTGTCAACTAAAATAAGTGTGTTTAAAGTCATTTCTGTGCCTCAAAGGGGTCAAAATTGAAGCTTTTGAGTAATTAAAACTCTGTAAAAATGGCAATTTTGGTCACTCTGAGGCTTTAAAAAGTGGTTATTCAACATGAGGCACGATCCAATTGACATTTTGAATCATTTTTGGTACAGTCCAAAAAATCAATTTTCGGATGAAAAACGATGACTCCGGACATGTCGAACGATCCCAAAATGGTCAATATGGATGAAATTGTAACATTTAATCTTTTGACTGTAAATGACTGTTGGATGTGAATTAGGACTTTGTCAACTAAAATAAGTGTGTTTAAAGTCATTTCTGTGCCTGAAACGGGTCAAAATTGAAGCTTTTGAGTAATCAAAACTCTGTAAAAATGGCAATTTTGGTCACTGTGAGGCTTTAAAAAGTGGTTATTCAACATGAGGCACGATCCAATTGACATTTTGAATAATTTTTGGTACAGTCCAAAAAATGAATTTTCGGATGAAAAACGATGACTCCGGACATGTCGAACGATCCCAAAATGGTCAATATGGATGAAATTTTAACATTCAATCTTTTGACTGTAAATGACTGTTGGATGTGAATTATGACTTTGTCAACTAAAATAAGTGTGTTTAAAGTCATTTCTGTGCCTGAAACGGGTCAAAATTGAAGCTTTTGAGTAAGCAAAAATCTGTAAAAATGGCAATTTTGGTCACTCTGAGGGTTTAAAAAGTGGTTATTCAACATGAGGCACGACCCAATTGACATTTTGAATCCTTTTTGGTACAGTCCAAAAAATAAATTTTCGGATGAAAAACGATGACTCCGGACATGTCGAACGATCCCAAAATGGTCAATATGGATGAAATTTTAACATTTAATCTTTTGACTCTAAATGACTGTTGGATGTGAATTATGACTTTGTCAACTAAAATAAGTGTGTTTAAAGTCATTTCTGTGCCTGTAATGGTTCAAAATTGAAGCTTTTGAGTAAGCAAAACTCTGTAAAAGTGGCAATTTTGGTGACTGTGAGGGTTTAAAAAGTGGTTATTCAACATGAGGCACGATCCAATTGACATTTTGAATCATTTTTGGTACAGTCCAAAAAATCAATTTTCGGATGAAAAACGATGACTCCGGACATGTCGAACGATCCCAAAATGGTCAATATCACCATCGATGCTCATGGTATTCTGCTGCTGTGCTGCAGAATTGAAAATCCCATTGTTCATGACGAGCTGGGCTCGTCATCAGTGTTTGAGGAGGCTACACCATGACGAGCCCAGCTCGTCATCAGCCTCGAAGGGGTTAAGGATAAAATTTTAACATTTAATCTTTTGACTCTAAATGACTGTTGGATGTGAATTATGACTTTGTCAACTAAAATAAGTGTGTTTAAAGTCATTTCTGTGCCTGTAATGGTTCAAAATTGAAGCTTTTGAGTAAGCAAAACTCTGTAAAAGTGGCAATTTTGGTGACTGTGAGGGTTTAAAAAGTGGTTATTCAACATGAGGCACGATCCAATTGACATTTTGAATCCTTTTTGGTACAGTCCAAAAAATAAATTTTCGGATGAAAAACGATGACTCCGGACATGTCGAACGATCCCAAAATGGTCAATATGGATGCAATTTTAACATTTATTCTTTTGACTCTAAATGACTGTTGGATGTGAATTATGACTTTGTCAACTAAAATAAGTCTGTTTAAAGTCATTTCTGTGCCTGAAATGGTTCAAAATTGAAGCTTTTGAGTAAGCAAAACTCTGTAAAAGTGGCAATTTTGGTGACTGTGAGGGTTTAAAAAGGTGTTTATTCAACATGAGGCACGATCTAATTGACATTTTGAATCCTTTTTGGTACAGTCCAAAAGATCAATTTTCGGATGAAAAACGATGACTCCGGACATGTCGAACGATCCCAAAATGGTCAATATGGATGAAATTTTAACATTTAATCTTTTGACTCTAAATGACTGTCGGATGTGAATTATAACTTTGTCAACTAAAATAAGTGTGTTTAAAGTCATTTCTGTGCCTGAAATGGTTCAAAATTGAAGCTTTTGAGTAAGCAAAACTCTGTAAAAGTGGCAATTTTGGTGACTGTGAGGGTTTAAAAAGTGGTTATTCAACATGAGGCACGATCCAATTGACATTTTGAATCCTTTTTGGTACAGTCCAAAAAATAAATTTTCGGATGAAAAACGATGACTCCGGACATGTCGAACGATCCCAAAATGGTCAATATGGATGAAATTTTAACATTTAATCTTTTGACTGTAAATGACTGGTGGATGTGAATTATGACTTTGTAAACTAAAATAAGTGTGTTTAAAGTCATTTCTGTGCCTCAAAGGGGTCAAAATTGAAGCTTTTGAGTAATTAAAACTCTGTAAAAATGGCAATTTTGGTCATTCTGAGGCTTTAAAAAGTGGTTATTCAACATGAGGCACGATACAATTGACATTTTGAATCATTTTTGGTACAGTCCAAAAAATCAATTTTCGGATGAAAAACGATGACTCCGGACATGTCGAACGATCCCAAAATGGTCAATATGGATGAAATTGTAACATTTAATCTTTTGACTGTAAATGACTGTTGGATGTGAATTATGACTTTGTCAACTAAAATAAGTGTGTTTAAAGTCATTTCTGTGCCTGAAACGCGTCAAAATTGAAGCTTTTGAGTAAGCAAAAATCTGTAAAAATGGCAATTTTGGTCACTCTATGGGTTTTAAAAGTGGTTATTCAACATGAGGCACGACCCAATTGACATTTTGAATCATTTTTGGTACAGTCCAAAAAATCAATTTCCGGATGAAAAACGATGACTCCGGACCTGTTGAACGTTCCCAAAATGGTCTATAATGATGACATTTTAACATTTAATCTTTTGACTTTAAATGACTGTTGGATGTGAATTATGACTTTGTCAACTAAAATAAGTGTGTTTTAAGTCATTTCTGTGCCTCAAAGGGGTCAAAATTGAAACTTTTGAGTAATCATAACTCTGTAAACACGGCAATTTTGGTCACTGTGAGGGTTTAAAAAGTGGTTATTCAACATGAGGCATGATCCAATTGACATTTTGAATCATTTTTGGTACAGTCCAAAAAATCAATTTTCGGATGAAAAACGATGACTCCGGACATGTCGAACGATCCCAAAATGGTCAATATGGATGAAATTTTAACATTTAATCTTTTGACTCTAAATGACTGTTGGATGTGAATTATGACTTTGTCAACTAAAATAAGTGTGTTTAAAGTCATTTCTGTGCCTGAAACGGGTCAAAATTGAAGCTTTTGAGTGAGCAAAACTCTGTAAAAATGGCAATTTTGGTCACTCTGCGGGTTTAAAAAGTGGTTATTCAACATGAGGCTCGATCCAATTGACATTTTGAATCATTTTTGGTACAGTCCAAAAAATCAATTTTCGGATGAAAACGATGACTCCGGACATGTCGAACGATCCCAAAATGGCCAATATGGATGAAATTTTAACATTTCATCTTTTGACTGTAAATGACTGTTGGATGTGAATTATGACTTTGTCAACTAAAATAAGTGTGTTTAAAGTCATTTCTGTGCCTGAAATGGTTCAAAATTGAAGCTTTTGAGTAAGCAAAACTCTGTAAAAGTGGCAATTTTGGTGACTGTGAGGGTTTAAAAAGTGGTTATTCAACATGAGGCACGATCCAATTGACATTTTGAATCCTTTTTGGTACAGTCCAAAAAATAAATTTTCGGATGAAAAACGATGACTCCGGACATGTCGAACGATCCCAAAATGGTCAATATGGATGAAATTTTAACATTTAATCTTTTGACTGTAAATGACTGGTGGATGTGAATTATGACTTTGTCAACTAAAATAAGTGTGTTTAAAGTCATTTCTGTGCCTCAAAGGGGTCAAAATTGAAGCTTTTGAGTAATCAAAACTCTGTAAAAATGGCAATTTTGGTCACTCTGAGGCTTTAAAAAGTGGTTATTCAACATGAGGCACGATCCAATTGACATTTTGAATCATTTTTGGTACAGTCCAAAAAATCAATTTTCGGATGAAAAACGATGACTCCGGAAATGTCGAACGATCCCAAAATGGTCAATATGGATGAAATTGTAACATTTAATCTTTTGACTGTAAATGACTGTTGGATGTGAATTAGGACTTTGTCAACTAAAATAAGTGTGTTTAAAGTCATTTCTGTGCCTGAAACGGGTCAAAATTGAAGCTTTTGAGTAATCAAAACTCTGTAAAAATGGCAATTTTGGTCACTGTGAGGCTTTAAAAAGTGGTTATTCAACATGAGGCACGATCCAATTGACATTTTGAATAATTTTTGGTACAGTCCAAAAAATGAATTTTCGGATGAAAAACGATGACTCCGGACATGTCGAACGATCCCAAAATGGTCAATATGGATGAAATTTTAACATTTAATCTTTTGACTGTAAATGACTGTTGGATGTGAATTATGACTTTGTCAACTAAAATAAGTGTGTTTAAAGTCATTTCTGTGCCTGAAACGGGTCAAAATTGAAGCTTTTGAGTAAGCAAAAATCTGTAAAAATTGCAATTTTGGTCACTCTGAGGGTTTAAAAAGTGGTTATTCAACATGAGGCACGACCCACTTGACATTTTGAATCCTTTTTGGTACAGTCCAAAAAATAAATTTTCGGATGAAAAACGATGACTCCGGACATGTCGAACGATCCCAAAATGGTCAATATGGATGAAATTTTAACATTTAATCTTTTGACTCTAAATGACTGTTGGATGTGAATTATGACTTTGTCAACTAAAATAAGTGTGTTTAAAGTCATTTCTGTGCCTGTAATGGTTCAAAATTGAAGCTTTTGAGTAAGCAAAACTCTGTAAAAGTGGCAATTTTGGTGACTGTGAGGGTTTAAAAAGTGGTTATTCAACATGAGGCACGATCCAATTGACATTTTGAATCATTTTTGGTACAGTCCAAAAAATCAATTTTCGGATGAAAAACGATGACTCCGGACATGTCGAACGATCCCAAAATGGTCAATATGGATAAAATTTTAACATTTAATCTTTTGACTCTAAATGACTGTTGGATGTGAATTATGACTTTGTCAACTAAAATAAGTGTGTTTAAAGTCATTTCCGTGCCTGTAATGGTTCAAAATTGAAGCTTTTGAGTAAGCAAAACTCTGTAAAAGTGGCAATTTTGGTGACTGTGAGGGTTTAAAAAGTGGTTATTCAACATGAGGCACGATCCAATTGACATTTTGAATCCTTTTTGGTACAGTCCCAAAAATAAATTTTCGGATGAAAAACGATGACTCCGGACATGTCGAACGATCCCAAAATGGTCAATATGGATGAAATTTTAACATTTAATCTTTTGACTGTAAATGACTGGTGGATGTGAATTATGACTTTGTCAACTAAAATAAGTGTGTTTAAAGTCATTTCTGTGCCTGAAACGGGTCAAAATTGAAGCTTTTGAGTAAGCAAAAATCTGTAAAAATGGCAATTTTGGTCACTCTGAGGGTTTAAAAAGTGGTTATTCAACATGAGGCACGACCCAATTGACATTTTGAATCCTTTTTGGTACAGTCCAAAAAATAAATTTTCGGATGAAAAACGATGACTCCGGACATGTCGAACGATCCCAAAATGGTCAATATGGATGAAATTTTAACATTTAATCTTTTGACTCTAAATGACTGTTGGATGTGAATTATGACTTTGTCAACTAAAATAAGTGTGTTTAAAGTCATTTCTGTGCCTGAAACGCGTCAAAATTGAAGCTTTTGAGTAAGCAAAAATCTGTAAAAATGGCAATTTTGGTCACTCTATGGGTTTTAAAAGTGGTTATTCAACATGAGGCACGACCCAATTGACATTTTGAATCATTTTTGGTACAGTCCAAAAAATCAATTTCCGGATGAAAAACGATGACTCCGGACCTGTTGAACGTTCCCAAAATGGTCTATAATGATGACATTTTAACATTTAATCTTTTGACTTTAAATGACTGTTGGATGTGAATTATGACTTTGTCAACTAAAATAAGTGTGTTTTAAGTCATTTCTGTGCCTCAAAGGGGTCAAAATTGAAACTTTTGAGTAATCATAACTCTGTAAACACGGCAATTTTGGTCACTGTGAGGGTTTAAAAAGTGGTTATTCAACATGAGGCATGATCCAATTGACATTTTGAATCATTTTTGGTACAGTCCAAAAAATCAATTTTCGGATGAAAAACGATGACTCCGGACATGTCGAACGATCCCAAAATGGTCAATATGGATGAAATTTTAACATTTAATCTTTTGACTCTAAATGACTGTTGGATGTGAATTATGACTTTGTCAACTAAAATAAGTGTGTTTAAAGTCATTTCTGTGCCTGAAACGGGTCAAAATTGAAGCTTTTGAGTGAGCAAAACTCTGTAAAAATGGCAATTTTGGTCACTCTGCGGGTTTAAAAAGTGGTTATTCAACATGAGGCTCGATCCAATTGACATTTTGAATCATTTTTGGTACAGTCCAAAAAATCAATTTTCGGATGAAAACGATGACTCCGGACATGTCGAACGATCCCAAAATGGCCAATATGGATGAAATTTTAACATTTAATCTTTTGACTGTAAATGACTGGTGGATGTGAATTATGACTTTGTAAACTAAAATAAGTGTGTTTAAAGTCATTTCTGTGCCTCAAAGGGGTCAAAATTGAAGCTTTTGAGTAATTAAAACTCTGTAAAAATGGCAATTTTGGTCATTCTGAGGCTTTAAAAAGTGGTTATTCAACATGAGGCACGATACAATTGACATTTTGAATCATTTTTGGTACAGTCCAAAAAATCAATTTTCGGATGAAAAACGATGACTCCGGACATGTCGAACGATCCCAAAATGGTCAATATGGATGAAATTGTAACATTTAATCTTTTGACTGTAAATGACTGTTGGATGTGAATTATGACTTTGTCAACTAAAATAAGTGTGTTTAAAGTCATTTCTGTGCCTGAAACGCGTCAAAATTGAAGCTTTTGAGTAAGCAAAAATCTGTAAAAATGGCAATTTTGGTCACTCTATGGGTTTTAAAAGTGGTTATTCAACATGAGGCACGACCCAATTGACATTTTGAATCATTTTTGGTACAGTCCAAAAAATCAATTTCCGGATGAAAAACGATGACTCCGGACCTGTTGAACGTTCCCAAAATGGTCTATAATGATGACATTTTAACATTTAATCTTTTGACTTTAAATGACTGTTGGATGTGAATTATGACTTTGTCAACTAAAATAAGTGTGTTTTAAGTCATTTCTGTGCCTCAAAGGGGTCAAAATTGAAACTTTTGAGTAATCATAACTCTGTAAACACGGCAATTTTGGTCACTGTGAGGGTTTAAAAAGTGGTTATTCAACATGAGGCATGATCCAATTGACATTTTGAATCATTTTTGGTACAGTCCAAAAAATCAATTTTCGGATGAAAAACGATGACTCCGGACATGTCGAACGATCCCAAAATGGTCAATATGGATGAAATTTTAACATTTAATCTTTTGACTCTAAATGACTGTTGGATGTGAATTATGACTTTGTCAACTAAAATAAGTGTGTTTAAAGTCATTTCTGTGCCTGAAACGGGTCAAAATTGAAGCTTTTGAGTGAGCAAAACTCTGTAAAAATGGCAATTTTGGTCACTCTGCGGGTTTAAAAAGTGGTTATTCAACATGAGGCTCGATCCAATTGACATTTTGAATCATTTTTGGTACAGTCCAAAAAATCAATTTTCGGATGAAAACGATGACTCCGGACATGTCGAACGATCCCAAAATGGCCAATATGGATGAAATTTTAACATTTCATCTTTTGACTGTAAATGACTGTTGGATGTGAATTATGACTTTGTCAACTAAAATAAGTGTGTTTAAAGTCATTTCTGTGCCTGAAATGGTTCAAAATTGAAGCTTTTGAGTAAGCAAAACTCTGTAAAAGTGGCAATTTTGGTGACTGTGAGGGTTTAAAAAGTGGTTATTCAACATGAGGCACGATCCAATTGACATTTTGAATCCTTTTTGGTACAGTCCAAAAAATAAATTTTCGGATGAAAAACGATGACTCCGGACATGTCGAACGATCCCAAAATGGTCAATATGGATGAAATTTTAACATTTAATCTTTTGACTGTAAATGACTGGTGGATGTGAATTATGACTTTGTCAACTAAAATAAGTGTGTTTAAAGTCATTTCTGTGCCTCAAAGGGGTCAAAATTGAAGCTTTTGAGTAATCAAAACTCTGTAAAAATGGCAATTTTGGTCACTCTGAGGCTTTAAAAAGTGGTTATTCAACATGAGGCACGATCCAATTGACATTTTGAATCATTTTTGGTACAGTCCAAAAAATCAATTTTCGGATGAAAAACGATGACTCCGGAAATGTCGAACGATCCCAAAATGGTCAATATGGATGAAATTGTAACATTTAATCTTTTGACTGTAAATGACTGTTGGATGTGAATTAGGACTTTGTCAACTAAAATAAGTGTGTTTAAAGTCATTTCTGTGCCTGAAACGGGTCAAAATTGAAGCTTTTGAGTAATCAAAACTCTGTAAAAATGGCAATTTTGGTCACTGTGAGGCTTTAAAAAGTGGTTATTCAACATGAGGCACGATCCAATTGACATTTTGAATAATTTTTGGTACAGTCCAAAAAATGAATTTTCGGATGAAAAACGATGACTCCGGACATGTCGAACGATCCCAAAATGGTCAATATGGATGAAATTTTAACATTTAATCTTTTGACTGTAAATGACTGTTGGATGTGAATTATGACTTTGTCAACTAAAATAAGTGTGTTTAAAGTCATTTCTGTGCCTGAAACGGGTCAAAATTGAAGCTTTTGAGTAAGCAAAAATCTGTAAAAATTGCAATTTTGGTCACTCTGAGGGTTTAAAAAGTGGTTATTCAACATGAGGCACGACCCACTTGACATTTTGAATCCTTTTTGGTACAGTCCAAAAAATAAATTTTCGGATGAAAAACGATGACTCCGGACATGTCGAACGATCCCAAAATGGTCAATATGGATGAAATTTTAACATTTAATCTTTTGACTCTAAATGACTGTTGGATGTGAATTATGACTTTGTCAACTAAAATAAGTGTGTTTAAAGTCATTTCTGTGCCTGTAATGGTTCAAAATTGAAGCTTTTGAGTAAGCAAAACTCTGTAAAAGTGGCAATTTTGGTGACTGTGAGGGTTTAAAAAGTGGTTATTCAACATGAGGCACGATCCAATTGACATTTTGAATCATTTTTGGTACAGTCCAAAAAATCAATTTTCGGATGAAAAACGATGACTCCGGACATGTCGAACGATCCCAAAATGGTCAATATGGATAACATTTTAACATTTAATCTTTTGACTCTAAATGACTGTTGGATGTGAATTATGACTTTGTCAACTAAAATAAGTGTGTTTAAAGTCATTTCCGTGCCTGTAATGGTTCAAAATTGAAGCTTTTGAGTAAGCAAAACTCTGTAAAAGTGGCAATTTTGGTGACTGTGAGGGTTTAAAAAGTGGTTATTCAACATGAGGCACGATCCAATTGACATTTTGAATCCTTTTTGGTACAGTCCAAAAAATAAATTTTCGGATGAAAAACGATGACTCCGGACATGTCGAACGATCCCAAAATGGTCAATATGGATGAAATTTTAACATTTAATCTTTTGACTGTAAATGACTGGTGGATGTGAATTATGACTTTGTCAACTAAAATAAGTGTGTTTAAAGTCATTTCTGTGCCTGAAACGGGTCAAAATTGAAGCTTTTGAGTAAGCAAAAATCTGTAAAAATGGCAATTTTGGTCACTCTGAGGGTTTAAAAAGTGGTTATTCAACATGAGGCACGACCCAATTGACATTTTGAATCCTTTTTGGTACAGTCCAAAAAATAAATTTTCGGATGAAAAACGATGACTCCGGACATGTCGAACGATCCCAAAATGGTCAATATGGATGAAATTTTAACATTTAATCTTTTGACTCTAAATGACTGTTGGATGTGAATTATGACTTTGTCAACTAAAATAAGTGTGTTTAAAGTCATTTCTGTGCCTGTAATGGTTCAAAATTGAAGCTTTTGAGTAAGCAAAACTCTGTAAAAGTGGCAATTTTGGTGACTGTGAGGGTTTAAAAAGTGGTTATTCAACATGAGGCACGACCCAATTGACATTTTGAATCCTTTTTGGTACAGTCCAAAAAATAAATTTTCGGATGAAAAACGATGACTCCGGACATGTCGAACGATCCCAAAATGGTCAATATGGATGAAATTTTAACATTTAATCTTTTGACTCTAAATGGCTGTTGGGTGTGAATTATGACTTTGTCAACTAAAATAAGTGTGTTTAAAGTCATTTCTGTGCCTGTAATGGTTCAAAATTGAAGCTTTTGAGTAAGCAAAACTCTGTAAAAGTGGCAATTTTGGTGACTGTGAGGGTTTAAAAAGTGGTTATTCAACATGAGGCACGATCCAATTGACATTTTGAATCATTTTTGGTACAGTCCAAAAAATCAATTTTCGGATGAAAAACGATGACTCCGGACATGTCGAACGATCCCAAAATGGTCAATATGGATAAAATTTTAACATTTAATCTTTTGACTCTAAATGACTGTTGGATGTGAATTATGACTTTGTCAACTAAAATAAGTGTGTTTAAAGTCATTTCTGTGCCTGTAATGGTTCAAAATTGAAGCTTTTGAGTAAGCAAAACTCTGTAAAAGTGGCAATTTTGGTGACTGTGAGGGTTTAAAAAGTGGTTATTCAACATGAGGCACGATCCAATTGACATTTTGAATCCTTTTTGGTACAGTCCAAAAAATAAATTTTCGGATGAAAAACGATGACTCCGGACATGTCGAACGATCCCAAAATGGTCAATATGGATGAAATTTTAACATTTAATCTTTTGACTGTAAATGACTGGTGGATGTGAATTATGACTTTGTCAACTAAAATAAGTGTGTTTAAAGTCATTTCTGTGCCTGAAACGGGTCAAAATTGAAGCTTTTGAGTAAGCAAAAATCTGTAAAAATGGCAATTTTGGTCACTCTGAGGGTTTAAAAAGTGGTTATTCAACATGAGGCACGACCCAATTGACATTTTGAATCCTTTTTGGTACAGTCCAAAAAATAAATTTTCGGATGAAAAACGATGACTCCGGACATGTCGAACGATCCCAAAATGGTCAATATGGATGAAATTTTAACATTTAATCTTTTGACTCTAAATGACTGTTGGATGTGAATTATGACTTTGTCAACTAAAATAAGTGTGTTTAAAGTCATTTCTGTGCCTGTAATCGTTCAAAATTGAAGCTTTTGAGTAAGCAAAACTCTGTAAAAGTGGCAATTTTGGTGACTGTGAGGGTTTAAAAAGTGGTTATTCAACATGAGGCACGATCCAATTGACATTTTGAATCATTTTTGGTACAGTCCAAAAAATCAATTTTCGGATGAAAAACGATGACTCCGGACATGTCGAACGATCCCAAAATGGTCAATATGGATAAAATTTTAACATTTAATCTTTTGACTCTAAATGACTGTTGGATGTGAATTATGACTTTGTCAACTAAAATAAGTGTGTTTAAAGTCATTTCTGTGCCTGTAATGGTTCAAAATTGAAGCTTTTGAGTAAGCAAAACTCTGTAAAAGTGGCAATTTTGGTGACTGTGAGGGTTTAAAAAGTGGTTATTCAACATGAGGCACGATCCAATTGACATTTTGAATCCTTTTTGGTACAGTCCAAAAAATCAATTTTCGGATGAAAAACGATGACTCCGGACATGTCGAACGATCCCAAAATGGTCAATATGGATGAAATTTTAACATTTAATCTTTTGACTGTAAATGACTGGTGGATGTGAATTATGACTTTGTCAACTAAAATAAGTGTGTTTAAAGTCATTTCTGTGCCTCAAAGGGGTCAAAATTGAAGCTTTTGAGTAATTAAAACTCTGTAAAAATGGCAATTTTGGTCACTCTGAGGCTTTAAAAAGTGGTTATTCAACATGAGGCACGATCCAATTGACATTTTGAATCATTTTTGGTACAGTCCAAAAAATCAATTTTCGGATGAAAAACGATGACTCCGGACATGTCGAACGATCCCAAAATGGTCAATATGGATGAAACTGTAACATTTAATCTTTTGACTGTAAATGACTGTTGGATGTGAATTATGACTTTTTCAACTAAAATAAGTGTGTTTAAAGTCATTTCTGTGCCTGAAACGCGTCAAAATTGAAGCTTTTGAGTATGCAAAAATCTGGAAAAATGGCAATTTTGGTCACTCTGAGGGTTTTAAAAGTGGTTATTCAACATGAGGCACGACCCAATTGACATTTTGAATCATTTTTGGTACAGTCCAAAAAATCAATTTCCGGATGAAAAACGATGACTCCGGACCTGTTGAACGTTCCCAAAATGGTCTATAATGATGAAATTTTAACATTTAATCTTTTGACTTTAAATGACTGTTGGATGTGAATTATGACTTTGTCAACTAAAATAAGTGTGTTTAAAGTCATTTCTGTGCCTGAAACGGCTCAAAATTGAAGCTTTTGAGTGAGCAAAACTCTGTAAAAATGGCAATTTTGGTCACTCTGCGGGTTTAAAAAGTGGTTATTCAACATGAGGCACGATCCAATTGACATTTTGAATCATTTTTGGTACAGTCCAAAAAATCAATTTTCGGATGAAAACGATGACTCCGGACATGTCGAACGATCCCAAAATGGCCAATATGGATGAAATTTTAACATTTAATCTTTTGACTGTAAATGACTGTTGGATGTGAATTATGACTTTGTCAACTAAAATAAGTGTGTTTAAAGTCATTTCTGTGCCTGAAACGGGTCAAAATTGAAGCTTTTGAGTGAGCAAAACTCTGTAAAAATGGCAATTTTGGTCACTCTGCGGGTTTAAAAAGTGGTTATTCAACATGAGGCACGATCCAATTGACATTTTGAATCATTTTTGGTACAGTCCAAAAAATCAATTTTCGGATGAAAACGATGACTCCGGACATGTCGAACGATCCCAAAATGGCCAATATGGATGAAATTTTAATATTTAATCTTTTGACTGTAAATGACTGTTGGATGTGAATTATGACTTTGTCAACTAAAATAAGTGTGTTTAAAGTCATTTCTGTGCCTGAAATGGTTCAAAATTGAAGCTTTTGAGTAAGCAAAACTCTGTAAAAGTGGCAATTTTGGTGACTGTGAGGGTTTAAAAAGTGGTTATTCAACATGAGGCACGATCCAATTGACATTTTGAATCCTTTTTGGTACAGTCCAAAAAATAAATTTTCGGATGAAAAACGATGACTCCGGACATGTCGAACGATCCCAAAATGGTCAATATGCATGAAATTTTAACATTTAATCTTTTGACTGTAAATGACTGGTGGATGTGAATTATGACTTTGTCAACTAAAATAAGTGTGTTTAAAGTCATTTCTGTGCCTCAAAGGGGTCAAAATTGAAGCTTTTGAGTAATTAAAACTCTGTAAAAATGGCAATTTTGGTCACTCTGAGGCTTTAAAAAGTGGTTATTCAACATGAGGCACGATCCAATTGACATTTTGAATCATTTTTGGTACAGTCCAAAAAATCAATTTTCGGATGAAAAACGATGACTCCGGACATGTCGAACGATCCCAAAATGGTCAATATGGATGAAATTGTAACATTTAATCTTTTGACTGTAAATGACTGTTGGATGTGAATTAGGACTTTGTCAACTAAAATAAGTGTGTTTAAAGTCATTTCTGTGCCTGAAACGGGTCAAAATTGAAGCTTTTGAGTAATCAAAACTCTGTAAAAATGGCAATTTTGGTCACTGTGAGGCTTTAAAAAGTGGTTATTCAACATGAGGCACGATCCAATTGACATTTTGAATAATTTTTGGTACAGTCCAAAAAATGAATTTTCGGATGAAAAACGATGACTCCGGACATGTCGAACGATCCCAAAATGGTCAATATGGATGAAATTTTAACATTCAATCTTTTGACTGTAAATGACTGTTGGATGTGAATTATGACTTTGTCAACTAAAATAAGTGTGTTTAAAGTCATTTCTGTGCCTGAAACGGGTCAAAATTGAAGCTTTTGAGTAAGCAAAAATCTGTAAAAATGGCAATTTTGGTCACTCTGAGGGTTTAAAAAGTGGTTATTCAACATGAGGCACGACCCAATTGACATTTTGAATCCTTTTTGGTACAGTCCAAAAAATAAATTTTCGGATGAAAAACGATGACTCCGGACATGTCGAACGATCCCAAAATGGTCAATATGGATGAAATTTTAACATTTAATCTTTTGACTCTAAATGACTGTTGGATGTGAATTATGACTTTGTCAACTAAAATAAGTGTGTTTAAAGTCATTTCTGTGCCTGTAATGGTTCAAAATTGAAGCTTTTGAGTAAGCAAAACTCTGTAAAAGTGGCAATTTTGGTGACTGTGAGGGTTTAAAAAGTGGTTATTCAACATGAGGCACGATCCAATTGACATTTTGAATCATTTTTGGTACAGTCCAAAAAATCAATTTTCGGATGAAAAACGATGACTCCGGACATGTCGAACGATCCCAAAATGGTCAATATCACCATCGATGCTCATGGTATTCTGCTGCTGTGCTGCAGAATTGAAAATCCCATTGTTCATGACGAGCTGGGCTCGTCATCAGTGTTTGAGGAGGCTACACCATGACGAGCCCAGCTCGTCATCAGCCTCGAAGGGGTTAAGGATAAAATTTTAACATTTAATCTTTTGACTCTAAATGACTGTTGGATGTGAATTATGACTTTGTCAACTAAAATAAGTGTGTTTAAAGTCATTTCTGTGCCTGTAATGGTTCAAAATTGAAGCTTTTGAGTAAGCAAAACTCTGTAAAAGTGGCAATTTTGGTGACTGTGAGGGTTTAAAAAGTGGTTATTCAACATGAGGCACGATCCAATTGACATTTTGAATCCTTTTTGGTACAGTCCAAAAAATAAATTTTCGGATGAAAAACGATGACTCCGGACATGTCGAACGATCCCAAAATGGTCAATATGGATGCAATTTTAACATTTATTCTTTTGACTCTAAATGACTGTTGGATGTGAATTATGACTTTGTCAACTAAAATAAGTCTGTTTAAAGTCATTTCTGTGCCTGAAATGGTTCAAAATTGAAGCTTTTGAGTAAGCAAAACTCTGTAAAAGTGGCAATTTTGGTGACTGTGAGGGTTTAAAAAGGTGTTTATTCAACATGAGGCACGATCTAATTGACCTTTTGAATCCTTTTTGGTACAGTCCAAAAGATCAATTTTCGGATGAAAAACGATGACTCCGGACATGTCGAACGATCCCAAAATGGTCAATATGGATGAAATTTTAACATTTAATCTTTTGACTCTAAATGACTGTCGGATGTGAATTATAACTTTGTCAACTAAAATAAGTGTGTTTAAAGTCATTTCTGTGCCTGAAATGGTTCAAAATTGAAGCTTTTGAGTAAGCAAAACTCTGTAAAAGTGGCAATTTTGGTGACTGTGAGGGTTTAAAAAGTGGTTATTCAACATGAGGCACGATCCAATTGACATTTTGAATCCTTTTTGGTACAGTCCAAAAAATAAATTTTCGGATGAAAAACGATGACTCCGGACATGTCGAACGATCCCAAAATGGTCAATATGGATGAAATTTTAACATTTAATCTTTTGACTGTAAATGACTGGTGGATGTGAATTATGACTTTGTAAACTAAAATAAGTGTGTTTAAAGTCATTTCTGTGCCTCAAAGGGGTCAAAATTGAAGCTTTTGAGTAATTAAAACTCTGTAAAAATGGCAATTTTGGTCATTCTGAGGCTTTAAAAAGTGGTTATTCAACATGAGGCACGATCCAATTGACATTTTGAATCATTTTTGGTACAGTCCAAAAAATCAATTTTCGGATGAAAAACGATGACTCCGGACATGTCGAACGATCCCAAAATGGTCAATATGGATGAAATTGTAACATTTAATCTTTTGACTGTAAATGACTGTTGGATGTGAATTATGACTTTGTCAACTAAAATAAGTGTGTTTAAAGTCATTTCTGTGCCTGAAACGCGTCAAAATTGAAGCTTTTGAGTAAGCAAAAATCTGTAAAAATGGCAATTTTGGTCACTCTATGGGTTTTAAAAGTGGTTATTCAACATGAGGCACGACCCAATTGACATTTTGAATCATTTTTGGTACAGTCCAAAAAATCAATTTCCGGATGAAAAACGATGACTCCGGACCTGTTGAACGTTCCCAAAATGGTCTATAATGATGACATTTTAACATTTAATCTTTTGACTTTAAATGACTGTTGGATGTGAATTATGACTTTGTCAACTAAAATAAGTGTGTTTTAAGTCATTTCTGTGCCTCAAAGGGGTCAAAATTGAAACTTTTGAGTAATCATAACTCTGTAAACACGGCAATTTTGGTCACTGTGAGGGTTTAAAAAGTGGTTATTCAACATGAGGCATGATCCAATTGACATTTTGAATCATTTTTGGTACAGTCCAAAAAATCAATTTTCGGATGAAAAACGATGACTCCGGACATGTCGAACGATCCCAAAATGGTCAATATGGATGAAATTTTAACATTTAATCTTTTGACTCTAAATGACTGTTGGATGTGAATTATGACTTTGTCAACTAAAATAAGTGTGTTTAAAGTCATTTCTGTGCCTGAAACGGGTCAAAATTGAAGCTTTTGAGTGAGCAAAACTCTGTAAAAATGGCAATTTTGGTCACTCTGCGGGTTTAAAAAGTGGTTATTCAACATGAGGCACGATCCAATTGACATTTTGAATCATTTTTGGTACAGTCCAAAAAATCAATTTTCGGATGAAAACGATGACTCCGGACATGTCGAACGATCCCAAAATGGCCAATATGGATGAAATTTTAACATTTAATCTTTTGACTGTAAATGACTGTTGGATGTGAATTATGACTTTGTCAACTAAAATAAGTGTGTTTAAAGTCATTTCTGTGCCTGAAATGGTTCAAAATTGAAGCTTTTGAGTAAGCAAAACTCTGTAAAAGTGGCAATTTTGGTGACTGTGAGGGTTTAAAAAGTGGTTATTCAACATGAGGCACGATCCAATTGACATTTTGAATCCTTTTTGGTACAGTCCAAAAAATAAATTTTCGGATGAAAAACGATGACTCCGGACATGTCGAACGATCCCAAAATGGTCAATATGGATGAAATTTTAACATTTAATCTTTTGACTGTAAATGACTGGTGGATGTGAATTATGACTTTGTCAACTAAAATAAGTGTGTTTAAAGTCATTTCTGTGCCTCAAAGGGGTCAAAATTGAAGCTTTTGAGTAATCAAAACTCTGTAAAAATGGCAATTTTGGTCACTCTGAGGCTTTAAAAAGTGGTTATTCAACATGAGGCACGATCCAATTGACATTTTGAATCATTTTTGGTACAGTCCAAAAAATCAATTTTCGGATGAAAAACGATGACTCCGGACATGTCGAACGAGCCCAAAATGGTCAATATGGATGAAATTGTAACATTTAATCTTTTGACTGTAAATGACTGTTGGATGTGAATTAGGACTTTGTCAACTAAAATAAGTGTGTTTAAAGTCATTTCTGTGCCTGAAACGGGTCAAAATTGAAGCTTTTGAGTAATCAAAACTCTGTAAAAATGGCAATTTTGGTCACTGTGAGGCTTTAAAAAGTGGTTATTCAACATGAGGCACGATCCAATTGACATTTTGAATAATTTTTGGTACAGTCCAAAAAATGAATTTTCGGATGAAAAACGATGACTCCGGACATGTCGAACGATCCCAAAATGGTCAATATGGATGAAATTTTAACATTTAATCTTTTGACTGTAAATGACTGTTGGATGTGAATTATGACTTTGTCAACTAAAATAAGTGTGTTTAAAGTCATTTCTGTGCCTGAAACGGGTCAAAATTGAAGCTTTTGAGTAAGCAAAAATCTGTAAAAATTGCAATTTTGGTCACTCTGAGGGTTTAAAAAGTGGTTATTCAACATGAGGCACGACCCAATTGACATTTTGAATCCTTTTTGGTACAGTCCAAAAAATAAATTTTCGGATGAAAAACGATGACTCCGGACATGTCGAACGATCCCAAAATGGTCAATATGGATGAAATTTTAACATTTAATCTTTTGACTCTAAATGACTGTTGGATGTGAATTATGACTTTGTCAACTAAAATAAGTGTGTTCAAAGTCATTTCTGTGCCTGTAATGGTTCAAAATTGAAGCTTTTGAGTAAGCAAAACTCTGTAAAAGTGGCAATTTTGGTGACTGTGAGGGTTTAAAAAGTGGTTATTCAACATGAGGCACGATCCAATTGACATTTTGAATCATTTTTGGTACAGTCCAAAAAATCAATTTTCGGATGAAAAACGATGACTCCGGACATGTCGAACGATCCCAAAATGGTCAATATGGATAAAATTTTAACATTTAATCTTTTGACTCTAAATGACTGTTGGATGTGAATTATGACTTTGTCAACTAAAATAAGTGTGTTTAAAGTCATTTCTGTGCCTGTAATGGTTCAAAATTGAAGCTTTTGAGTAAGCAAAACTCTGTAAAAGTGGCAATTTTGGTGACTGTGAGGGTTTAAAAAGTGGTTATTCAACATGAGGCACGATCCAATTGACATTTTGAATCCTTTTTGGTACAGTCCAAAAAATAAATTTTCGGATGAAAAACGATGACTCCGGACATGTCGAACGATCCCAAAATGGTCAATATGGATGAAATTTTAACATTTAATCTTTTGACTGTAAATGACTGGTGGATGTGAATTATGACTTTGTCAACTAAAATAAGTGTGTTTAAAGTCATTTCTGTGCCTGAAACGGGTCAAAATTGAAGCTTTTGAGTAAGCAAAAATCTGTAAAAATGGCAATTTTGGTCACTCTGAGGGTTTAAAAAGTGGTTATTCAACATGAGGCACGACCCAATTGACATTTTGAATCCTTTTTGGTACAGTCCAAAAAATAAATTTTCGGATGAAAAACGATGACTCCGGACATGTCGAACGATCCCAAAATGGTCAATATGGATGAAATTTTAACATTTAATCTTTTGACTCTAAATGACTGTTGGATGTGAATTATGACTTTGTCAACTAAAATAAGTGTGTTTAAAGTCATTTCTGTGCCTGTAATGGTTCAAAATTGAAGCTTTTGAGTAAGCAAAACTCTGTAAAAGTGGCAATTTTGGTGACTGTGAGGGTTTAAAAAGTGGTTATTCAACATGAGGCACGACCCAATTGACATTTTGAATCCTTTTTGGTACAGTCCAAAAAATAAATTTTCGGATGAAAAACGATGACTCCGGACATGTCGAACGATCCCAAAATGGTCAATATGGATGAAATTTTAACATTTAATCTTTTGACTCTAAATGGCTGTTGGATGTGAATTATGACTTTGTCAACTAAAATAAGTGTGTTTAAAGTCATTTCTGTGCCTGTAATGGTTCAAAATTGAAGCTTTTGAGTAAGCAAAACTCTGTAAAAGTGGCAATTTTGGTGACTGTGAGGGTTTAAAAAGTGGTTATTCAACATGAGGCACGATCCAATTGACATTTTGAATCATTTTTGGTACAGTCCAAAAAATCAATTTTCGGATGAAAAACGATGACTCCGGACATGTCGAACGATCCCAAAATGGTCAATATGGATAAAATTTTAACATTTAATCTTTTGACTCTAAATGACTGTTGGATGTGAATTATGACTTTGTCAACTAAAATAAGTGTGTTTAAAGTCATTTCTGTGCCTGTAATGGTTCAAAATTGAAGCTTTTGAGTAAGCAAAACTCTGTAAAAGTGGCAATTTTGGTGACTGTGAGGGTTTAAAAAGTGGTTATTCAACATGAGGCACGATCCAATTGACATTTTGAATCCTTTTTGGTACAGTCCAAAAAATAAATTTTCGGATGAAAAACGATGACTCCGGACATGTCGAACGATCCCAAAATGGTCAATATGGATGAAATTTTAACATTTAATCTTTTGACTGTAAATGACTGGTGGATGTGAATTATGACTTTGTCAACTAAAATAAGTGTGTTTAAAGTCATTTCTGTGCCTGAAACGGGTCAAAATTGAAGCTTTTGAGTAAGCAAAAATCTGTAAAAATGGCAATTTTGGTCACTCTGAGGGTTTAAAAAGTGGTTATTCAACATGAGGCACGACCCAATTGACATTTTGAATCCTTTTTGGTACAGTCCAAAAAATAAATTTTCGGATGAAAAACGATGACTCCGGACATGTCGAACGATCCCAAAATGGTCAATATGGATGAAATTTTAACATTTAATCTTTTGACTCTAAATGACTGTTGGATGTGAATTATGACTTTGTCAACTAAAATAAGTGTGTTTAAAGTCATTTCTGTGCCTGTAATCGTTCAAAATTGAAGCTTTTGAGTAAGCAAAACTCTGTAAAAGTGGCAATTTTGGTGACTGTGAGGGTTTAAAAAGTGGTTATTCAACATGAGGCACGATCCAATTGACATTTTGAATCATTTTTGGTACAGTCCAAATAATCAATTTTCGGATGAAAAACGATGACTCCGGACATGTCGAACGATCCCAAAATGGTCAATATGGATAAAATTTTAACATTTAATCTTTTGACTCTAAATGACTGTTGGATGTGAATTATGACTTTGTCAACTAAAATAAGTGTGTTTAAAGTCATTTCTGTGCCTGTAATGGTTCAAAATTGAAGCTTTTGAGTAAGCAAAACTCTGTAAAAGTGGCAATTTTGGTGACTGTGAGGGTTTAAAAAGTGGTTATTCAACATGAGGCACGATCCAATTGACATTTTGAATCCTTTTTGGTACAGTCCAAAAAATAAATTTTCGGATGAAAAACGATGACTCCGGACATGTCGAACGATCCCAAAATGGTCAATATGGATGAAATTTTAACATTTAATCTTTTGACTGTAAATGACTGGTGGATGTGAATTATGACTTTGTCAACTAAAATAAGTGTGTTTAAAGTCATTTCTGTGCCTCAAAGGGGTCAAAATTGAAGCTTTTGAGTAATTAAAACTCTGTAAAAATGGCAATTTTGGTCACTCTGAGGCTTTAAAAAGTGGTTATTCAACATGAGGCACGATCCAATTGACATTTTGAATCATTTTTGGTACAGTCCAAAAAATCAATTTTCGGATGAAAAACGATGACTCCGGACATGTCGAACGATCCCAAAATGGTCAATATGGATGAAACTGTAACATTTAATCTTTTGACTGTAAATGACTGTTGGATGTGAATTATGACTTTTTCAACTAAAATAAGTGTGTTTAAAGTCATTTCTGTGCCTGAAACGCGTCAAAATTGAAGCTTTTGAGTATTCAAAAATCTGGAAAAATGGCAATTTTGGTCACTCTGAGGGTTTTAAAAGTGGTTATTCAACATGAGGCACGACCCAATTGACATTTTGAATCATTTTTGGTACAGTCCAAAAAATCAATTTCCGGATGAAAAACGATGACTCCGGACCTGTTGAACGTTCCCAAAATGGTCTATAATGATGAAATTTTAACATTTAATCTTTTGACTTTAAATGACTGTTGGATGTGAATTATGACTTTGTCAACTAAAATAAGTGTGTTTAAAGTCATTTCTGTGCCTGAAACGGCTCAAAATTGAAGCTTTTGAGTAAGCAAAACTCTGTAAAAATGGCAATTTTGGTCACTCTGAGGGTTTAAAACGTGGTTATTCAACATGAGGCACGATCCAATTGACATTTTGAATCATTTTTGGGACAGTCCAAAAAATCAATTTACGGATGAAAACGATGACTCCGGACATGTCGAACGATCCCAAAATGGCCAATATGGATGAAATTTTAACATTTAATCTTTTGACTGTAAATGACTGTTGGATGTGAATTATGACTTTGTCAACTAAAATAGGTGTGTTTAAAGTCATTTCTGTGCCTGAAACGGCTCAAAATTGAAGCTTTTGAGTAAGCAAAACTCTGTAAAAATGGCAATTTTGGTCACTCTGAGGGTTTAAAACGTGGTTATTCAACATGAGGCACGATCCAATTGACATTTTGAATCATTTTTGGGACAGTCCAAAAAATCAATTTACGGATGAAAACGATGACTCCGGACATGTCGAACGATCCCAAAATGGCCAATATGGATGAAATTTTAACATTTAATCTTTTGACTGTAAATGACTGGTGGATGTGAATTATGACTTTGTCAACTAAAATAAGTGTGTTTAAAGTCATTTCTGTGCCTGAAACGGGTCAAAATTGAAGCTTTTGAGTAAGCAAAAATCTGTAAAAATGGCAATTTTGGTCACTCTGAGGGTTTAAAAAGTGGTTATTCAACATGAGGCACGACCCAATTGACATTTTGAATCCTTTTTGGTACAGTCCAAAAAATAAATTTTCGGATGAAAAACGATGACTCCGGACATGTCGAACGATCCCAAAATGGTCAATATGGATGAAATTTTAACATTTAATCTTTTGACTCTAAATGACTGTTGGATGTGAATTATGACTTTGTCAACTAAAATAAGTGTGTTTAAAGTCATTTCTGTGCCTGTAATGGTTCAAAATTGAAGCTTTTGAGTAAGCAAAACTCTGTAAAAGTGGCAATTTTGGTGACTGTGAGGGTTTAAAAAGTGGTTATTCAACATGAGGCACGACCCAATTGACATTTTGAATCCTTTTTGGTACAGTCCAAAAAATAAATTTTCGGATGAAAAACGATGACTCCGGACATGTCGAACGATCCCAAAATGGTCAATATGGATGAAATTTTAACATTTAATCTTTTGACTCTAAATGGCTGTTGGATGTGAATTATGACTTTGTCAACTAAAATAAGTGTGTTTAAAGTCATTTCTGTGCCTGTAATGGTTCAAAATTGAAGCTTTTGAGTAAGCAAAACTCTGTAAAAGTGGGAATTTTGGTGACTGTGAGGGTTTAAAAAGTGGTTATTCAACATGAGGCACGATCCAATTGACATTTTGAATCATTTTTGGTACAGTCCAAAAAATCAATTTTCGGATGAAAAACGATGACTCCGGACATGTCGAACGATCCCAAAATGGTCAATATGGATAAAATTTTAACATTTAATCTTTTGACTCTAAATGACTGTTGGATGTGAATTATGACTTTGTCAACTAAAATAAGTGTGTTTAAAGTCATTTCTGTGCCTGTAATGGTTCAAAATTGAAGCTTTTGAGTAAGCAAAACTCTGTAAAAGTGGCAATTTTGGTGACTGTGAGGGTTTAAAAAGTGGTTATTCAACATGAGGCACGATCCAATTGACATTTTGAATCCTTTTTGGTACAGTCCAAAAAATAAATTTTCGGATGAAAAACGATGACTCCGGACATGTCGAACGATCCCAAAATGGTCAATATGGATGAAATTTTAACATTTAATCTTTTGACTGTAAATGACTGGTGGATGTGAATTATGACTTTGTCAACTAAAATAAGTGTGTTTAAAGTCATTTCTGTGCCTGAAACGGGTCAAAATTGAAGCTTTTGAGTAAGCAAAAATCTGTAAAAATGGCAATTTTGGTCACTCTGAGGGTTTAAAAAGTGGTTATTCAACATGAGGCACGACCCAATTGACATTTTGAATCCTTTTTGGTACAGTCCAAAAAAAAAATTTTCGGATGAAAAACGATGACTCCGGACATGTCGAACGATCCCAAAATGGTCAATATGGATGAAATTTTAACATTTAATCTTTTGACTCTAAATGACTGTTGGATGTGAATTATGACTTTGTCAACTAAAATAAGTGTGTTTAAAGTCATTTCTGTGCCTGTAATCGTTCAAAATTGAAGCTTTTGAGTAAGCAAAACTCTGTAAAAGTGGCAATTTTGGTGACTGTGAGGGTTTAAAAAGTGGTTATTCAACATGAGGCACGATCCAATTGACATTTTGAATCATTTTTGGTACAGTCCAAAAAATCAATTTTCGGATGAAAAACGATGACTCCGGACATGTCGAACGATCCCAAAATGGTCAATATGGATAAAATTTTAACATTTAATCTTTTGACTCTAAATGACTGTTGGATGTGAATTATGACTTTGTCAACTAAAATAAGTGTGTTTAAAGTCATTTCTGTGCCTGTAATGGTTCAAAATTGAAGCTTTTGAGTAAGCAAAACTCTGTAAAAGTGGCAATTTTGGTGACTGTGAGGGTTTAAAAAGTGGTTATTCAACATGAGGCACGATCCAATTGACATTTTGAATCCTTTTTGGTACAGTCCAAAAAATCAATTTTCGGATGAAAAACGATGACTCCGGACATGTCGAACGATCCCAAAATGGTCAATATGGATGAAATTTTAACATTTAATCTTTTGACTGTAAATGACTGGTGGATGTGAATTATGACTTTGTCAACTAAAATAAGTGTGTTTAAAGTCATTTCTGTGCCTCAAAGGGGTCAAAATTGAAGCTTTTGAGTAATTAAAACTCTGTAAAAATGGCAATTTTGGTCACTCTGAGGCTTTAAAAAGTGGTTATTCAACATGAGGCACGATCCAATTGACATTTTGAATCATTTTTGGTAAAGTCCAAAAAATCAATTTTCGGATGAAAAACGATGACTCCGGACATGTCGAACGATCCCAAAATGGTCAATATGGATGAAACTGTAACATTTAATCTTTTGACTGTAAATGACTGTTGGATGTGAATTATGACTTTTTCAACTAAAATAAGTGTGTTTAAAGTCATTTCTGTGCCTGAAACGCGTCAAAATTGAAGCTTTTGAGTATGCAAAAATCTGGAAAAATGGCAATTTTGGTCACTCTGAGGGTTTTAAAAGTGGTTATTCAACATGAGGCACGACCCAATTGACATTTTGAATCATTTTTGGTACAGTCCAAAAAATCAATTTCCGGATGAAAAACGATGACTCCGGACCTGTTGAACGTTCCCAAAATGGTCTATAATGATGAAATTTTAACATTTAATCTTTTGACTTTAAATGACTGTTGGATGTGAATTATGACTTTGTCAACTAAAATAAGTGTGTTTAAAGTCATTTCTGTGCCTGAAACGGCTCAAAATTGAAGCTTTTGAGTGAGCAAAACTCTGTAAAAATGGCAATTTTGGTCACTCTGCGGGTTTAAAAAGTGGTTATTCAACATGAGGCACGATCCAATTGACATTTTGAATCATTTTTGGTACAGTCCAAAAAATCAATTTTCGGATGAAAACGATGACTCCGGACATGTCGAACGATCCCAAAATGGCCAATATGGATGAAATTTTAACATTTAATCTTTTGACTGTAAATGACTGTTGGATGTGAATTATGACTTTGTCAACTAAAATAAGTGTGTTTAAAGTCATTTCTGTGCCTGAAACGGGTCAAAATTGAAGCTTTTGAGTGAGCAAAACTCTGTAAAAATGGCAATTTTGGTCACTCTGCGGGTTTAAAAAGTGGTTATTCAACATGAGGCACGATCCAATTGACATTTTGAATCATTTTTGGTACAGTCCAAAAAATCAATTTTCGGATGAAAACGATGACTCCGGACATGTCGAACGATCCCAAAATGGCCAATATGGATGAAATTTTAACATTTAATCTTTTGACTGTAAATGACTGTTGGATGTGAATTATGACTTTGTCAACTAAAATAAGTGTGTTTAAAGTCATTTCTGTGCCTGAAATGGTTCAAAATTGAAGCTTTTGAGTAAGCAAAACTCTGTAAAAGTGGCAATTTTGGTGACTGTGAGGGTTTAAAAAGTGGTTATTCAACATGAGGCACGATCCAATTGACATTTTGAATCCTTTTTGGTACAGTCCAAAAAATAAATTTTCGGATGAAAAACGATGACTCCGGACATGTCGAACGATCCCAAAATGGTCAATATGGATGAAATTTTAACATTTAATCTTTTGACTGTAAATGACTGGTGGATGTGAATTATGACTTTGTCAACTAAAATAAGTGTGTTTAAAGTCATTTCTGTGCCTCAAAGGGGTCAAAATTGAAGCTTTTGAGTAATTAAAACTCTGTAAAAATGGCAATTTTGGTCACTCTGAGGCTTTAAAAAGTGGTTATTCAACATGAGGCACGATCCAATTGACATTTTGAATCATTTTTGGTACAGTCCAAAAAATCAATTTTCGGATGAAAAACGATGACTCCGGACATGTCGAACGATCCCAAAATGGTCAATATGGATGAAACTGTAACATTTAATCTTTTGACTGTAAATGACTGTTGGATGTGAATTATGACTTTTTCAACTAAAATAAGTGTGTTTAAAGTCATTTCTGTGCCTGAAACGCGTCAAAATTGAATCTTTTGAGTATGCAAAAATCTGGAAAAATGGCAATTTTGGTCACTCTGAGGGTTTTAAAAGTGGTTATTCAACATGAGGCACGACCCAATTGACATTTTGAATCATTTTTGGTACAGTCCAAAAAATCAATTTCCGGATGAAAAACGATGACTCCGGACCTGTTGAACGTTCCCAAAATGGTCTATAATGATGAAATTTTAACATTTAATCTTTTGACTTTAAATGACTGTTGGATGTGAATTATGACTTTGTCAACTAAAATAAGTGTGTTTAAAGTCATTTCTGTGCCTGAAACGGCTCAAAATTGAAGCTTTTGAGTAAGCAAAACTCTGTAAAAATGGCAATTTTGGTCACTCTGAGGGTTTAAAACGTGGTTATTCAACATGAGGCACGATCCAATTGACATTTTGAATCATTTTTGGGACAGTCCAAAAAATCAATTTACGGATGAAAACGATGACTCCGGACATGTCGAACGATCCCAAAATGGCCAATATGGATGAAATTTTAACATTTAATCTTTTGACTGTAAATGACTGTTGGATGTGAATTATGACTTTGTCAACTAAAATAGGTGTGTTTAAAGTCATTTCTGTGCTTGAAACGGGTCAAAATTGAAGCTTTTGTGTAAGCAAAACTCTGTAAAAATGGCAATTTTGCTCTCTCTGAGGGTTTAAAAAGTGGTTATTCAACATGAGGCACGATCCAATTGACATTTTGAATCATTTTTGGTACAGTCCAAAAAATCAATTTTCGGATGAAAAACGATGACTCTGGACATGTCGAACGATCCCAAAATGGTCAATATGGATGATATTTTAACATTTAATCTTTTGACTCTAAATGACTGTTGGATGTGAATTATGACTTTGTCAACTAAAATAAGTGTGTTTAAAGTCATTTCTGTGCCTGAAACGGGTCAAAATTGAAGCTTTTGAGTAAGCAAAAATCTGTAAAAATTGCAATTTTGGTCACTCTGAGGGTTTAAAAAGTGGTTATTCAACATGAGGCACGACCCAATTGACATTTTGAATCCTTTTTGGTACAGTCCAAAAAATAAATTTTCGGATGAAAAACGATGACTCCGGACATGTCGAACGATCCCAAAATGGTCAATATGGATGAAATTTTAACATTTAATCTTTTGACTCTAAATGACTGTTGGATGTGAATTATGACTTTGTCAACTAAAATAAGTGTGTTTAAAGTCATTTCTGTGCCTGTAATGGTTCAAAATTGAAGCTTTTGAGTAAGCAAAACTCTGTAAAAGTGGCAATTTTGGTGACTGTGAGGGTTTAAAAAGTGGTTATTCAACATGAGGCACGATCCAATTGACATTTTGAATCATTTTTGGTACAGTCCAAAAAATCAATTTTCGGATGAAAAACGATGACTCCGGACATGTCGAACGATCCCAAAATGGTCAATATGGATAAAATTTTAACATTTAATCTTTTGACTCTAAATGACTGTTGGATGTGAATTATGACTTTGTCAACTAAAATAAGTGTGTTTAAAGTCATTTCTGTGCCTGTAATGGTTCAACATTGAAGCTTTTGAGTAAGCAAAACTCTGTAAAAGTGGCAATTTTGGTGACTGTGAGGGTTTAAAAAGTGGTTATTCAACATGAGGCACGATCCAATTGACATTTTGAATCCTTTTTGGTACAGTCCAAAAAATAAATTTTCGGATGAAAAACGATGACTCCGGACATGTCGAACGATCCCAAAATGGTCAATATGGATGAAATTTTAACATTTAATCTTTTGACTGTAAATGACTGGTGGATGTGAATTATGACTTTGTCAACTAAAATAAGTGTGTTTAAAGTCATTTCTGTGCCTGAAACGGGTCAAAATTGAAGCTTTTGAGTAAGCAAAAATCTGTAAAAATGGCAATTTTGGTCACTCTGAGGGTTTAAAAAGTGGTTATTCAACATGAGGCACGACCCAATTGACATTTTGAATCCTTTTTGGTACAGTCCAAAAAATAAATTTTCGGATGAAAAACGATGACTCCGGACATGTCGAACGATCCCAAAATGGTCAATATGGATGAAATTTTAACATTTAATCTTTTGACTCTAAATGACTGTTGGATGTGAATTATGACTTTGTCAACTAAAATAAGTGTGTTTAAAGTCATTTCTGTGCCTGTAATGGTTCAAAATTGAAGCTTTTGAGTAAGCAAAACTCTGTAAAAGTGGCAATTTTGGTGACTGTGAGGGTTTAAAAAGTGGTTATTCAACATGAGGCACGACCCAATTGACATTTTGAATCCTTTTTGGTACAGTCCAAAAAATAAATTTTCGGATGAAAAACGATGACTCCGGACATGTCGAACGATCCCAAAATGGTCAATATGGATGAAATTTTAACATTTAATCTTTTGACTCTAAATGGCTGTTGGATGTGAATTATGACTTTGTCAACTAAAATAAGTGTGTTTAAAGTCATTTCTGTGCCTGTAATGGTTCAAAATTGAAGCTTTTGAGTAAGCAAAACTCTGTAAAAGTGGCAATTTTGGTGACTGTGAGGGTTTAAAAAGTGGTTATTCAACATGAGGCACGATCCAATTGACATTTTGAATCATTTTTGGTACAGTCCAAAAAATCAATTTTCGGATGAAAAACGATGACTCCGGACATGTCGAACGATCCCAAAATGGTCAATATGGATAAAATTTTAACATTTAATCTTTTGACTCTAAATGACTGTTGGATGTGAATTATGACTTTGTCAACTAAAATAAGTGTTTTTAAAGTCATTTCTGTGCCTGTAATGGTTCAAAATTGAAGCTTTTGAGTAAGCAAAACTCTGTAAAAGTGGCAATTTTGGTGACTGTGAGGGTTTAAAAAGTGGTTATTCAACATGAGGCACGATCCAATTGACATTTTGAATCCTTTTTGGTACAGTCCAAAAAATAAATTTTCGGATGAAAAACGATGACTCCGGACATGTCGAACGATCCCAAAATGGTCAATATGGATGAAATTTTAACATTTAATCTTTTGACTGTAAATGACTGGTGGATGTGAATTATGACTTTGTCAACTAAAATAAGTGTGTTTAAAGTCATTTCTGTGCCTGAAACGGGTCAAAATTGAAGCTTTTGAGTAAGCAAAAATCTGTAAAAATGGCAATTTTGGTCACTCTGAGGGTTTAAAAAGTGGTTATTCAACATGAGGCACGACCCAATTGACATTTTGAATCCTTTTTGGTACAGTCCAAAAAATAAATTTTCGGATGAAAAACGATGACTCCGGACATGTCGAACGATCCCAAAATGGTCAATATGGATGAAATTTTAACATTTAATCTTTTGACTCTAAATGACTGTTGGATGTGAATTATGACTTTGTCAACTAAAATAAGTGTGTTTAAAGTCATTTCTGTGCCTGTAATCGTTCAAAATTGAAGCTTTTGAGTAAGCAAAACTCTGTAAAAGTGGCAATTTTGGTGACTGTGAGGGTTTAAAAAGTGGTTATTCAACATGAGGCACGATCCAATTGACATTTTGAATCATTTTTGGTACAGTCCAAAAAATCAATTTTCGGATGAAAAACGATGACTCCGGACATGTCGAACGATCCCAAAATGGTCAATATGGATAAAATTTTAACATTTAATCTTTTGACTCTAAATGACTGTTGGATGTGAATTATGACTTTGTCAACTAAAATAAGTGTGTTTAAAGTCATTTCTGTGCCTGTAATGGTTCAAAATTGAAGCTTTTGAGTAAGCAAAACTCTGTAAAAGTGGCAATTTTGGTGACTGTGAGGGTTTAAAAAGTGGTTATTCAACATGAGGCACGATCCAATTGACATTTTGAATCCTTTTTGGTACAGTCCAAAAAATCAATTTTCGGATGAAAAACGATGACTCCGGACATGTCGAACGATCCCAAAATGGTCAATATGGATGAAATTTTAACATTTAATCTTTTGACTGTAAATGACTGGTGGATGTGAATTATGACTTTGTCAACTAAAATAAGTGTGTTTAAAGTCATTTCTGTGCCTCAAAGGGGTCAAAATTGAAGCTTTTGAGTAATTAAAACTCTGTAAAAATGGCAATTTTGGTCACTCTGAGGCTTTAAAAAGTGGTTATTCAACATGAGGCACGATCCAATTGACATTTTGAATCATTTTTGGTACAGTCCAAAAAATCAATTTTCGGATGAAAAACGATGACTCCGGACATGTCGAACGATCCCAAAATGGTCAATATGGATGAAACTGTAACATTTAATCTTTTGACTGTAAATGACTGTTGGATGTGAATTATGACTTTTTCAACTAAAATAAGTGTGTTTAAAGTCATTTCTGTGCCTGAAACGCGTCAAAATTGAAGCTTTTGAGTATGCAAAAATCTGGAAAAATGGCAATTTTGGTCACTCTGAGGGTTTTAAAAGTGGTTATTCAACATGAGGCACGACCCAATTGACATTTTGAATCATTTTTGGTACAGTCCAAAAAATCAATTTCCGGATGAAAAACGATGACTCCGGACCTGTTGAACGTTCCCAAAATGGTCTATAATGATGAAATTTTAACATTTAATCTTTTGACTTTAAATGACTGTTGGATGTGAATTATGACTTTGTCAACTAAAATAAGTGTGTTTAAAGTCATTTCTGTGCCTGAAACGGCTCAAAATTGAAGCTTTTGAGTGAGCAAAACTCTGTAAAAATGGCAATTTTGGTCACTCTGCGGGTTTAAAAAGTGGTTATTCAACATGAGGCACGATCCAATTGACATTTTGAATCATTTTTGGTACAGTCCAAAAAATCAATTTTCGGATGAAAACGATGACTCCGGACATGTCGAACGATCCCAAAATGGCCAATATGGATGAAATTTTAACATTTAATCTTTTGACTGTAAATGACTGTTGGATGTGAATTATGACTTTGTCAACTAAAATAAGTGTGTTTAAAGTCATTTCTGTGCCTGAAACGGGTCAAAATTGAAGCTTTTGAGTGAGCAAAACTCTGTAAAAATGGCAATTTTGGTCACTCTGCGGGTTTAAAAAGTGGTTATTCAACATGAGGCACGATCCAATTGACATTTTGAATCATTTTTGGTACAGTCCAAAAAATCAATTTTCGGATGAAAACGATGACTCCGGACATGTCGAACGATCCCAAAATGGCCAATATGGATGAAATTTTAACATTTAATCTTTTGACTGTAAATGACTGTTGGATGTGAATTATGACTTTGTCAACTAAAATAAGTGTGTTTAAAGTCATTTCTGTGCCTGAAATGGTTCAAAATTGAAGCTTTTGAGTAAGCAAAACTCTGTAAAAGTGGCAATTTTGGTGACTGTGAGGGTTTAAAAAGTGGTTATTCAACATGAGGCACGATCCAATTGACATTTTGAATCCTTTTTGGTACAGTCCAAAAAATAAATTTTCGGATGAAAAACGATGACTCCGGACATGTCGAACGATCCCAAAATGGTCAATATGCATGAAATTTTAACATTTAATCTTTTGACTGTAAATGACTGGTGGATGTGAATTATGACTTTGTCAACTAAAATAAGTGTGTTTAAAGTCATTTCTGTGCCTCAAAGGGGTCAAAATTGAAGCTTTTGAGTAATTAAAACTCTGTAAAAATGGCAATTTTGGTCACTCTGAGGCTTTAAAAAGTGGTTATTCAACATGAGGCACGATCCAATTGACATTTTGAATCATTTTTGGTACAGTCCAAAAAATCAATTTTCGGATGAAAAACGATGACTCCGGACATGTCGAACGATCCCAAAATGGTCAATATGGATGAAATTGTAACATTTAATCTTTTGACTGTAAATGACTGTTGGATGTGAATTAGGACTTTGTCAACTAAAATAAGTGTGTTTAAAGTCATTTCTGTGCCTGAAACGGGTCAAAATTGAAGCTTTTGAGTAATCAAAACTCTGTAAAAATGGCAATTTTGGTCACTGTGAGGCTTTAAAAAGTGGTTATTCAACATGAGGCACGATCCAATTGACATTTTGAATAATTTTTGGTACAGTCCAAAAAATGAATTTTCGGATGAAAAACGATGACTCCGGACATGTCGAACGATCCCAAAATGGTCAATATGGATGAAATTTTAACATTCAATCTTTTGACTGTAAATGACTGTTGGATGTGAATTATGACTTTGTCAACTAAAATAAGTGTGTTTAAAGTCATTTCTGTGCCTGAAACGGGTCAAAATTGAAGCTTTTGAGTAAGCAAAAATCTGTAAAAATGGCAATTTTGGTCACTCTGAGGGTTTAAAAAGTGGTTATTCAACATGAGGCACGACCCAATTGACATTTTGAATCCTTTTTGGTACAGTCCAAAAAATAAATTTTCGGATGAAAAACGATGACTCCGGACATGTCGAACGATCCCAAAATGGTCAATATGGATGAAATTTTAACATTTAATCTTTTGACTCTAAATGACTGTTGGATGTGAATTATGACTTTGTCAACTAAAATAAGTGTGTTTAAAGTCATTTCTGTGCCTGTAATGGTTCAAAATTGAAGCTTTTGAGTAAGCAAAACTCTGTAAAAGTGGCAATTTTGGTGACTGTGAGGGTTTAAAAAGTGGTTATTCAACATGAGGCACGATCCAATTGACATTTTGAATCATTTTTGGTACAGTCCAAAAAATCAATTTTCGGATGAAAAACGATGACTCCGGACATGTCGAACGATCCCAAAATGGTCAATATCACCATCGATGCTCATGGTATTCTGCTGCTGTGCTGCAGAATTGAAAATCCCATTGTTCATGACGAGCTGGGCTCGTCATCAGTGTTTGAGGAGGCTACACCATGACGAGCCCAGCTCGTCATCAGCCTCGAAGGGGTTAAGGATAAAATTTTAACATTTAATCTTTTGACTCTAAATGACTGTTGGATGTGAATTATGACTTTGTCAACTAAAATAAGTGTGTTTAAAGTCATTTCTGTGCCTGTAATGGTTCAAAATTGAAGCTTTTGAGTAAGCAAAACTCTGTAAAAGTGGCAATTTTGGTGACTGTGAGGGTTTAAAAAGTGGTTATTCAACATGAGGCACGATCCAATTGACATTTTGAATCCTTTTTGGTACAGTCCAAAAAATAAATTTTCGGATGAAAAACGATGACTCCGGACATGTCGAACGATCCCAAAATGGTCAATATGGATGCAATTTTAACATTTATTCTTTTGACTCTAAATGACTGTTGGATGTGAATTATGACTTTGTCAACTAAAATAAGTCTGTTTAAAGTCATTTCTGTGCCTGAAATGGTTCAAAATTGAAGCTTTTGAGTAAGCAAAACTCTGTAAAAGTGGCAATTTTGGTGACTGTGAGGGTTTAAAAAGGTGTTTATTCAACATGAGGCACGATCTAATTGACATTTTGAATCCTTTTTGGTACAGTCCAAAAGATCAATTTTCGGATGAAAAACGATGACTCCGGACATGTCGAACGATCCCAAAATGGTCAATATGGATGAAATTTTAACATTTAATCTTTTGACTCTAAATGACTGTCGGATGTGAATTATAACTTTGTCAACTAAAATAAGTGTGTTTAAAGTCATTTCTGTGCCTGAAATGGTTCAAAATTGAAGCTTTTGAGTAAGCAAAACTCTGTAAAAGTGGCAATTTTGGTGACTGTGAGGGTTTAAAAAGTGGTTATTCAACATGAGGCACGATCCAATTGACATTTTGAATCCTTTTTGGTACAGTCCAAAAAATAAATTTTCGGATGAAAAACAATGACTCCGGACATGTCGAACGATCCCAAAATGGTCAATATGGATGAAATTTTAACATTTAATCTTTTGACTGTAAATGACTGGTGGATGTGAATTATGACTTTGTAAACTAAAATAAGTGTGTTTAAAGTCATTTCTGTGCCTCAAAGGGGTCAAAATTGAAGCTTTTGAGTAATTAAAACTCTGTAAAAATGGCAATTTTGGTCATTCTGAGGCTTTAAAAAGTGGTTATTCAACATGAGGCACGATCCAATTGACATTTTGAATCATTTTTGGTACAGTCCAAAAAATCAATTTTCGGATGAAAAACGATGACTCCGGACATGTCGAACGATCCCAAAATGGTCAATATGGATGAAATTGTAACATTTAATCTTTTGACTGTAAATGACTGTTGGATGTGAATTATGACTTTGTCAACTAAAATAAGTGTGTTTAAAGTCATTTCTGTGCCTGAAACGCGTCAAAATTGAAGCTTTTGAGTAAGCAAAAATCTGTAAAAATGGCAATTTTGGTCACTCTATGGGTTTTAAAAGTGGTTATTCAACATGAGGCACGACCCAATTGACATTTTGAATCATTTTTGGTACAGTCCAAAAAATCAATTTCCGGATGAAAAACGATGACTCCGGACCTGTTGAACGTTCCCAAAATGGTCTATAATGATGACATTTTAACATTTAATCTTTTGACTTTAAATGACTGTTGGATGTGAATTATGACTTTGTCAACTAAAATAAGTGTGTTTTAAGTCATTTCTGTGCCTCAAAGGGGTCAAAATTGAAACTTTTGAGTAATCATAACTCTGTAAACACGGCAATTTTGGTCACTGTGAGGGTTTAAAAAGTGGTTATTCAACATGAGGCATGATCCAATTGACATTTTGAATCATTTTTGGTACAGTCCAAAAAATCAATTTTCGGATGAAAAACGATGACTCCGGACATGTCGAACGATCCCAAAATGGTCAATATGGATGAAATTTTAACATTTAATCTTTTGACTCTAAATGACTGTTGGATGTGAATTATGACTTTGTCAACTAAAATAAGTGTGTTTAAAGTCATTTCTGTGCCTGAAACGGGTCAAAATTGAAGCTTTTGAGTGAGCAAAACTCTGTAAAAATGGCAATTTTGGTCACTCTGCGGGTTTAAAAAGTGGTTATTCAACATGAGGCACGATCCAATTGACATTTTGAATCATTTTTGGTACAGTCCAAAAAATCAATTTTCGGATGAAAACGATGACTCCGGACATGTCGAACGATCCCAAAATGGCCAATATGGATGAAATTTTAACATTTAATCTTTTGACTGTAAATGACTGTTGGATGTGAATTATGACTTTGTCAACTAAAATAAGTGTGTTTAAAGTCATTTCTGTGCCTGAAATGGTTCAAAATTGAAGCTTTTGAGTAAGCAAAACTCTGTAAAAGTGGCAATTTTGGTGACTGTGAGGGTTTAAAAAGTGGTTATTCAACATGAGGCACGATCCAATTGACATTTTGAATCCTTTTTGGTACAGTCCAAAAAATAAATTTTCGGATGAAAAACGATGACTCCGGACATGTCGAACGATCCCAAAATGGTCAATATGGATGAAATTTTAACATTTAATCTTTTGACTGTAAATGACTGGTGGATGTGAATTATGACTTTGTCAACTAAAATAAGTGTGTTTAAAGTCATTTCTGTGCCTCAAAGGGGTCAAAATTGAAGCTTTTGAGTAATCAAAACTCTGTAAAAATGGCAATTTTGGTCACTCTGAGGCTTTAAAAAGTGGTTATTCAACATGAGGCACGATCCAATTGACATTTTGAATCATTTTTGGTACAGTCCAAAAAATCAATTTTCGGATGAAAAACGATGACTCCGGACATGTCGAACGATCCCAAAATGGTCAATATGGATGAAATTGTAACATTTAATCTTTTGACTGTAAATGACTGTTGGATGTGAATTAGGACTTTGTCAACTAAAATAAGTGTGTTTAAAGTCATTTCTGTGCCTGAAACGGGTCAAAATTGAAGCTTTTGAGTAATCAAAACTCTGTAAAAATGGCAATTTTGGTCACTGTGAGGCTTTAAAAAGTGGTTATTCAACATGAGGCACGATCCAATTGACATTTTGAATAATTTTTGGTACAGTCCAAAAAATGAATTTTCGGATGAAAAACGATGACTCCGGACATGTCGAACGATCCCAAAATGGTCAATATGGATGAAATTTTAACATTTAATCTTTTGACTGTAAATGACTGTTGGATGTGAATTATGACTTTGTCAACTAAAATAAGTGTGTTTAAAGTCATTTCTGTGCCTGAAACGGGTCAAAATTGAAGCTTTTGAGTAAGCAAAAATCTGTAAAAATGGCAATTTTGGTCACTCTGAGGGTTTAAAAAGTGGTTATTCAACATGAGGCACGACCCAATTGACATTTTGAATCCTTTTTGGTACAGTCCAAAAAATAAATTTTCGGATGAAAAACGATGACTCCGGACATGTCGAACGATCCCAAAATGGTCAATATGGATGAAATTTTAACATTTAATCTTTTGACTCTAAATGACTGTTGGATGTGAATTATGACTTTGTCAACTAAAATAAGTGTGTTTAAAGTCATTTCTGTGCCTGTAATGGTTCAAAATTGAAGCTTTTGAGTAAGCAAAACTCTGTAAAAGTGGCAATTTTGGTGACTGTGAGGGTTTAAAAAGTGGTTATTCAACATGAGGCACGACCCAATTGACATTTTGAATCCTTTTTGGTACAGTCCAAAAAATAAATTTTCGGATGAAAAACGATGACTCCGGACATGTCGAACGATCCCAAAATGGTCAATATGGATGAAATTTTAACATTTAATCTTTTGACTCTAAATGGCTGTTGGATGTGAATTATGACTTTGTCAACTAAAATAAGTGTGTTTAAAGTCATTTCTGTGCCTGTAATGGTTCAAAATTGAAGCTTTTGAGTAAGCAAAACTCTGTAAAAGTGGCAATTTTGGTGACTGTGAGGGTTTAAAAAGTGGTTATTCAACATGAGGCACGATCCAATTGACATTTTGAATCATTTTTGGTACAGTCCAAAAAATCAATTTTCGGATGAAAAACGATGACTCCGGACATGTCGAACGATCCCAAAATGGTCAATATGGATAAAATTTTAACATTTAATCTTTTGACTCTAAATGACTGTTGGATGTGAATTATGACTTTGTCAACTAAAATAAGTGTGTTTAAAGTCATTTCTGTGCCTGTAATGGTTCAAAATTGAAGCTTTTGAGTAAGCAAAACTCTGTAAAAGTGGCAATTTTGGTGACTGTGAGGGTTTAAAAAGTGGTTATTCAACATGAGGCACGATCCAATTGACATTTTGAATCCTTTTTGGTACAGTCCAAAAAATAAATTTTCGGATGAAAAACGATGACTCCGGACATGTCGAACGATCCCAAAATGGTCAATATGGATGAAATTTTAACATTTAATCTTTTGACTGTAAATGACTGGTGGATGTGAATTATGACTTTGTCAACTAAAATAAGTGTGTTTAAAGTCATTTCTGTGCCTGAAACGGGTCAAAATTGAAGCTTTTGAGTAAGCAAAAATCTGTAAAAATGGCAATTTTGGTCACTCTGAGGGTTTAAAAAGTGGTTATTCAACATGAGGCACGACCCAATTGACATTTTGAATCCTTTTTGGTACAGTCCAAAAAATAAATTTTCGGATGAAAAACGATGACTCCGGACATGTCGAACGATCCCAAAATGGTCAATATGGATGAAATTTTAACATTTAATCTTTTGACTCTAAATGACTGTTGGATGTGAATTATGACTTTGTCAACTAAAATAAGTGTGTTTAAAGTCATTTCTGTGCCTGTAATCGTTCAAAATTGAAGCTTTTGAGTAAGCAAAACTCTGTAAAAGTGGCAATTTTGGTGACTGTGAGGGTTTAAAAAGTGGTTATTCAACATGAGGCACGATCCAATTGACATTTTGAATCATTTTTGGTACAGTCCAAAAAATCAATTTTCGGATGAAAAACGATGACTCCGGACATGTCGAACGATCCCAAAATGGTCAATATGGATAAAATTTTAACATTTAATCTTTTGACTCTAAATGACTGTTGGATGTGAATTATGACTTTGTCAACTAAAATAAGTGTGTTTAAAGTCATTTCTGTGCCTGTAATGGTTCAAAATTGAAGCTTTTGAGTAAGCAAAACTCTGTAAAAGTGGCAATTTTGGTGACTGTGAGGGTTTAAAAAGTGGTTATTCAACATGAGGCACGATCCAATTGACATTTTGAATCCTTTTTGGTACAGTCCAAAAAATAAATTTTCGGATGAAAAACGATGACTCCGGACATGTCGAACGATCCCAAAATGGTCAATATGGATGAAATTTTAACATTTAATCTTTTGACTGTAAATGACTGGTGGATGTGAATTATGACTTTGTCAACTAAAATAAGTGTGTTTAAAGTCATTTCTGTGCCTCAAAGGGGTCAAAATTGAAGCTTTTGAGTAATTAAAACTCTGTAAAAATGGCAATTTTGGTCACTCTGAGGCTTTAAAAAGTGGTTATTCAACATGAGGCACGATCCAATTGACATTTTGAATCATTTTTGGTACAGTCCAAAAAATCAATTTTCGGATGAAAAACGATGACTCCGGACATGTCGAACGATCCCAAAATGGTCAATATGGATGAAACTGTAACATTTAATCTTTTGACTGTAAATGACTGTTGGATGTGAATTATGACTTTTTCAACTAAAATAAGTGTGTTTAAAGTCATTTCTGTGCCTGAAACGCGTCAAAATTGAAGCTTTTGAGTATGCAAAAATCTGGAAAAATGGCAATTTTGGTCACTCTGAGGGTTTTAAAAGTGGTTATTCAACATGAGGCACGACCCAATTGACATTTTGAATCATTTTTGGTACAGTCCAAAAAATCAATTTCCGGATGAAAAACGATGACTCCGGACCTGTTGAACGTTCCCAAAATGGTCTATAATGATGAAATTTTAACATTTAATCTTTTGACTTTAAATGACTGTTGGATGTGAATTATGACTTTGTCAACTAAAATAAGTGTGTTTAAAGTCATTTCTGTGCCTGAAACGGCTCAAAATTGAAGCTTTTGAGTAAGCAAAACTCTGTAAAAATGGCAATTTTGGTCACTCTGAGGGTTTAAAACGTGGTTATTCAACATGAGGCACGATCCAATTGACATTTTGAATCATTTTTGGTACAGTCCAAAAAATCAATTTTCGGATGAAAAACGATGACTCCGGACATGTCGAACGATCCCAAAATGGTCAATATGGATAAAATTTTAACATTTAATCTTTTGACTCTAAATGACTGTTGGATGTGAATTATGACTTTGTCAACTAAAATAAGTGTGTTTAAAGTCATTTCTGTGCCTGTAATGGTTCAAAATTGAAGCTTTTGAGTAAGCAAAACTCTGTAAAAGTGGCAATTTTGGTGACTGTGAGGGTTTAAAAAGTGGTTATTCAACATGAGGCACGATCCAATTGACATTTTGAATCCTTTTTGGTACAGTCCAAAAAATAAATTTTCGGATGAAAAACGATGACTCCGGACATGTCGAACGATCCCAAAATGGTCAATATGGATGAAATTTTAACATTTAATCTTTTGACTGTAAATGACTGGTGGATGTGAATTATGACTTTGTCAACTAAAATAAGTGTGTTTAAAGTCATTTCTGTGCCTGAAACGGGTCAAAATTGAAGCTTTTGAGTAAGCAAAAATCTGTAAAAATGGCAATTTTGGTCACTCTGAGGGTTTAAAAAGTGGTTATTCAACATGAGGCACGACCCAATTGACATTTTGAATCCTTTTTGGTACAGTCCAAAAAATAAATTTTCGGATGAAAAACGATGACTCCGGACATGTCGAACGATCCCAAAATGGTCAATATGGATGAAATTTTAACATTTAATCTTTTGACTCTAAATGACTGTTGGATGTGAATTATGACTTTGTCAACTAAAATAAGTGTGTTTAAAGTCATTTCTGTGCCTGTAATCGTTCAAAATTGAAGCTTTTGAGTAAGCAAAACTCTGTAAAAGTGGCAATTTTGGTGACTGTGAGGGTTTAAAAAGTGGTTATTCAACATGAGGCACGATCCAATTGACATTTTGAATCATTTTTGGTACAGTCCAAAAAATCAATTTTCGGATGAAAAACGATGACTCCGGACATGTCGAACGATCCCAAAATGGTCAATATGGATAAAATTTTAACATTTAATCTTTTGACTCCAAATGACTGTTGGATGTGAATTATGACTTTGTCAACTAAAATAAGTGTGTTTAAAGTCATTTCTGTGCCTGTAATGGTTCAAAATTGAAGCTTTTGAGTAAGCAAAACTCTGTAAAAGTGGCAATTTTGGTGACTGTGAGGGTTTAAAAAGTGGTTATTCAACATGAGGCACGATCCAATTGACATTTTGAATCCTTTTTGGTACAGTCCAAAAAATAAATTTTCGGATGAAAAACGATGACTCCGGACATGTCGAACGATCCCAAAATGGTCAATATGGATGAAATTTTAACATTTAATCTTTTGACTGTAAATGACTGGTGGATGTGAATTATGACTTTGTCAACTAAAATAAGTGTGTTTAAAGTCATTTCTGTGCCTCAAAGGGGTCAAAATTGAAGCTTTTGAGTAATTAAAACTCTGTAAAAATGGCAATTTTGGTCACTCTGAGGCTTTAAAAAGTGGTTATTCAACATGAGGCACGATCCAATTGACATTTTGAATCATTTTTGGTACAGTCCAAAAAATCAATTTTCGGATGAAAAACGATGACTCCGGACATGTCGAACGATCCCAAAATGGTCAATATGGATGAAACTGTAACATTTAATCTTTTGACTGTAAATGACTGTTGGATGTGAATTATGACTTTTTCAACTAAAATAAGTGTGTTTAAAGTCATTTCTGTGCCTGAAACGCGTCAAAATTGAAGCTTTTGAGTATGCAAAAATCTGGAAAAATGGCAATTTTGGTCACTCTGAGGGTTTTAAAAGTGGTTATTCAACATGAGGCACGACCCAATTGACATTTTGAATCATTTTTGGTACAGTCCAAAAAATCAATTTCCGGATGAAAAACGATGACTCCGGACCTGTTGAACGTTCCCAAAATGGTCTATAATGATGAAATTTTAACATTTAATCTTTTGACTTTAAATGACTGTTGGATGTGAATTATGACTTTGTCAACTAAAATAAGTGTGTTTAAAGTCATTTCTGTGCCTGAAACGGCTCAAAATTGAAGCTTTTGAGTAAGCAAAACTCTGTAAAAATGGCAATTTTGGTCACTCTGAGGGTTTAAAACGTGGTTATTCAACATGAGGCACGATCCAATTGACATTTTGAATCATTTTTGGGACAGTCCAAAAAATCAATTTACGGATGAAAACGATGACTCCGGACATGTCGAACGATCCCAAAATGGCCAATATGGATGAAATTTTAACATTTAATCTTTTGACTGTAAATGACTGTTGGATGTGAATTATGACTTTGTCAACTAAAATAGGTGTGTTTAAAGTCATTTCTGTGCTTGAAACGGGTCAAAATTGAAGCTTTTGTGTAAGCAAAACTCTGTAAAAATGGCAATTTTGCTCTCTCTGAGGGTTTAAAAAGTGGTTATTCAACATGAGGCACGATCCAATTGACATTTTGAATCATTTTTGGTACAGTCCAAAAAATCAATTTTCGGATGAAAAACGATGACTCTGGACATGTCGAACGATCCCAAAATGGTCAATATGGATGAAATTTTAACATTTAATCTTTTGACTCTAAATGACTGTTGGATGTGAATTATGACTTTGTCAACTAAAATAAGTGTGTTTAAAGTCATTTCTGTGCCTGTAATGGTTCAAAATTGAAGCTTTTGAGTAAGCAAAACTCTGTAAAAGTGGCAATTTTGGTGACTGTGAGGGTTTAAAAAGTGGTTATTCAACATGAGGCACGATCCAATTGACATTTTGAATCATTTTTGGTACAGTCCAAAAAATCAATTTTCGGATGAAAAACGATGACTCCGGACATGTCGAACGATCCCAAAATGGTCAATATGGATAAAATTTTAACATTTAATCTTTTGACTCTAAATGACTGTTGGATGTGAATTATGACTTTGTCAACTAAAATAAGTGTGTTTAAAGTCATTTCTGTGCCTGTAATGGTTCAAAATTGAAGCTTTTGAGTAAGCAAAACTCTGTAAAAGTGGCAATTTTGGTGACTGTGAGGGTTTAAAAAGTGGTTATTCAACATGAGGCACGATCCAATTGACATTTTGAATCCTTTTTGGTACAGTCCAAAAAATAAATTTTCGGATGAAAAACGATGACTCCGGACATGTCGAACGATCCCAAAATGGTCAATATGGATGAAATTTTAACATTTAATCTTTTGACTGTAAATGACTGGTGGATGTGAATTATGACTTTGTCAACTAAAATAAGTGTGTTTAAAGTCATTTCTGTGCCTGAAACGGGTCAAAATTGAAGCTTTTGAGTAAGCAAAAATCTGTAAAAATGGCAATTTTGGTCACTCTGAGGGTTTAAAAAGTGGTTATTCAACATGAGGCACGACCCAATTGACATTTTGAATCCTTTTTGGTACAGTCCAAAAAATAAATTTTCGGATGAAAAACGATGACTCCGGACATGTCGAACGATCCCAAAATGGTCAATATGGATGAAATTTTAACATTTAATCTTTTGACTCTAAATGACTGTTGGATGTGAATTATGACTTTGTCAACTAAAATAAGTGTGTTTAAAGTCATTTCTGTGCCTGTAATGGTTCAAAATTGAAGCTTTTGAGTAAGCAAAACTCTGTAAAAGTGGCAATTTTGGTGACTGTGAGGGTTTAAAAAGTGGTTATTCAACATGAGGCACGATCCAATTGACATTTTGAATCATTTTTGGTACAGTCCAAAAAATCAATTTTCGGATGAAAAACGATGACTCCGGACATGTCGAACGATCCCAAAATGGTCAATATGGATAAAATTTTAACATTTAATCTTTTGACTCTAAATGACTGTTGGATGTGAATTATGACTTTGTCAACTAAAATAAGTGTGTTTAAAGTCATTTCTGTGCCTGTAATGGTTCAAAATTGAAGCTTTTGAGTAAGCAAAACTCTGTAAAAGTGGCAATTTTGGTGACTGTGAGGGTTTAAAAAGTGGTTATTCAACATGAGGCACGATCCAATTGACATTTTGAATCCTTTTTGGTACAGTCCAAAAAATAAATTTTCGGATGAAAAACGATGACTCCGGACATGTCGAACGATCCCAAAATGGTCAATATGGATGAAATTTTAACATTTAATCTTTTGACTGTAAATGACTGGTGGATGTGAATTATGACTTTGTCAACTAAAATAAGTGTGTTTAAAGTCATTTCTGTGCCTGAAACGGGTCAAAATTGAAGCTTTTGAGTAAGCAAAAATCTGTAAAAATGGCAATTTTGGTCACTCTGAGGGTTTAAAAAGTGGTTATTCAACATGAGGCACGACCCAATTGACATTTTGAATCCTTTTTGGTACAGTCCAAAAAATAAATTTTCGGATGAAAAACGATGACTCCGGACATGTCGAACGATCCCAAAATGGTCAATATGGATGAAATTTTAACATTTAATCTTTTGACTCTAAATGACTGTTGGATGTGAATTATGACTTTGTCAACTAAAATAAGTGTGTTTAAAGTCATTTCTGTGCCTGTAATCGTTCAAAATTGAAGCTTTTGAGTAAGCAAAACTCTGTAAAAGTGGCAATTTTGGTGACTGTGAGGGTTTAAAAAGTGGTTATTCAACATGAGGCACGATCCAATTGACATTTTGAATCATTTTTGGTACAGTCCAAAAAATCAATTTTCGGATGAAAAACGATGACTCCGGACATGTCGAACGATCCCAAAATGGTCAATATGGATAAAATTTTAACATTTAATCTTTTGACTCTAAATGACTGTTGGATGTGAATTATGACTTTGTCAACTAAAATAAGTGTGTTTAAAGTCATTTCTGTGCCTGTAATGGTTCAAAATTGAAGCTTTTGAGTAAGCAAAACTCTGTAAAAGTGGCAATTTTGGTGACTGTGAGGGTTTAAAAAGTGGTTATTCAACATGAGGCACGATCCAATTGACATTTTGAATCCTTTTTGGTACAGTCCAAAAAATAAATTTTCGGATGAAAAACGATGACTCCGGACATGTCGAACGATCCCAAAATGGTCAATATGGATGAAATTTTAACATTTAATCTTTTGACTGTAAATGACTGGTGGATGTGAATTATGACTTTGTCAACTAAAATAAGTGTGTTTAAAGTCATTTCTGTGCCTCAAAGGGGTCAAAATTGAAGCTTTTGAGTAATTAAAACTCTGTAAAAATGGCAATTTTGGTCACTCTGAGGCTTTAAAAAGTGGTTATTCAACATGAGGCACGATCCAATTGACATTTTGAATCATTTTTGGTACAGTCCAAAAAATCAATTTTCGGATGAAAAACGATGACTCCGGACATGTCGAACGATCCCAAAATGGTCAATATGGATGAAACTGTAACATTTAATCTTTTGACTGTAAATGACTGTTGGATGTGAATTATGACTTTTTCAACTAAAATAAGTGTGTTTAAAGTCATTTCTGTGCCTGAAACGCGTCAAAATTGAAGCTTTTGAGTATGCAAAAATCTGGAAAAATGGCAATTTTGGTCACTCTGAGGGTTTTAAAAGTGGTTATTCAACATGAGGCACGACCCAATTGACATTTTGAATCATTTTTGGTACAGTCCAAAAAATCAATTTCCGGATGAAAAACGATGACTCCGGACCTGTTGAACGTTCCCAAAATGGTCTATAATGATGAAATTTTAACATTTAATCTTTTGACTTTAAATGACTGTTGGATGTGAATTATGACTTTGTCAACTAAAATAAGTGTGTTTAAAGTCATTTCTGTGCCTGAAACGGCTCAAAATTGAAGCTTTTGAGTAAGCAAAACTCTGTAAAAATGGCAATTTTGGTCACTCTGAGGGTTTAAAACGTGGTTATTCAACATGAGGCACGATCCAATTGACATTTTGAATCATTTTTGGGACAGTCCAAAAAATCAATTTACGGATGAAAACGATGACTCCGGACATGTCGAACGATCCCAAAATGGTCAATATGGATGATATTTTAACATTTAATCTTTTGACTCTAAATGACTGTTGGATGTGAATTATGACTTTGTCAACTAAAATAAGTGTGTTTAAAGTCATTTCTGTGCCTGAAACGGGTCAAAATTGAAGCTTTTGAGTAAGCAAAAATCTGTAAAAATTGCAATTTTGGTCACTCTGAGGGTTTAAAAAGTGGTTATTCAACATGAGGCACGACCCAATTGACATTTTGAATCCTTTTTGGTACAGTCCAAAAAATAAATTTTCGGATGAAAAACGATGACTCCGGACATGTCGAACGATCCCAAAGTGGTCAATATGGATGAAATTTTAACATTTAATCTTTTGACTCTAAATGACTGTTGGATGTGAATTATGACTTTGTCAACTAAAATAAGTGTGTTTAAAGTCATTTCTGTGCCTGTAATGGTTCAAAATTGAAGCTTTTGAGTAAGCAAAACTCTGTAAAAGTGGCAATTTTGGTGACTGTGAGGGTTTAAAAAGTGGTTATTCAACATGAGGCACGATCCAATTGACATTTTGAATCATTTTTGGTACAGTCCAAAAAATCAATTTTCGGATGAAAAACGATGACTCCGGACATGTCGAACGATCCCAAAATGGTCAATATGGATAAAATTTTAACATTTAATCTTTTGACTCTAAATGACTGTTGGATGTGAATTATGACTTTGTCAACTAAAATAAGTGTGTTTAAAGTCATTTCTGTGCCTGTAATGGTTCAAAATTGAAGCTTTTGAGTAAGCAAAACTCTGTAAAAGTGGCAATTTTGGTGACTGTGAGGGTTTAAAAAGTGGTTATTCAACATGAGGCACGATCCAATTGACATTTTGAATCCTTTTTGGTACAGTCCAAAAAATAAATTTTCGGATGAAAAACGATGACTCCGGACATGTCGAACGATCCCAAAATGGTCAATATGGATGAAATTTTAACATTTAATCTTTTGACTGTAAATGACTGGTGGATGTGAATTATGACTTTCTCAACTAAAATAAGTGTGTTTAAAGTCATTTCTGTGCCTGAAACGGGTCAAAATTGAAGCTTTTGAGTAAGCAAAAATCTGTAAAAATGGCAATTTTGGTCACTCTGAGGGTTTAAAAAGTGGTTATTCAACATGAGGCACGACCCAATTGACATTTTGAATCCTTTTTGGTACAGTCCAAAAAATAAATTTTCGGATGAAAAACGATGACTCCGGACATGTCGAACGATCCCAAAATGGTCAATATGGATGAAATTTTAACATTTAATCTTTTGACTCTAAATGACTGTTGGATGTGAATTATGACTTTGTCAACTAAAATAAGTGTGTTTAAAGTCATTTCTGTGCCTGTAATGGTTCAAAATTGAAGCTTTTGAGTAAGCAAAACTCTGTAAAAGTGGCAATTTTGGTGACTGTGAGGGTTTAAAAAGTGGTTATTCAACATGAGGCACGACCCAATTGACATTTTGAATCCTTTTTGGTACAGTCCAAAAAATAAATTTTCGGATGAAAAACGATGACTCCGGACATGTCGAACGATCCCAAAATGGTCAATATGGATGAAATTTTAACATTTAATCTTTTGACTCTAAATGGCTGTTGGATGTGAATTATGACTTTGTCAACTAAAATAAGTGTGTTTAAAGTCATTTCTGTGCCTGTAATGGTTCAAAATTGAAGCTTTTGAGTAAGCAAAACTCTGTAAAAGTGGCAATTTTGGTGACTGTGAGGGTTTAAAAAGTGGTTATTCAACATGAGGCACGATCCAATTGACATTTTGAATCATTTTTGGTACAGTCCAAAAAATCAATTTTCGGATGAAAAACGATGACTCCGGACATGTCGAACGATCCCAAAATGGTCAATATGGATAAAATTTTAACATTTAATCTTTTGACTCTAAATGACTGTTGGATGTGAATTATGACTTTGTCAACTAAAATAAGTGTGTTTAAAGTCATTTCTGTGCCTGTAATGGTTCAAAATTGAAGCTTTTGAGTAAGCAAAACTCTGTAAAAGTGGCAATTTTGGTGACTGTGAGGGTTTAAAAAGTGGTTATTCAACATGAGGCACGATCCAATTGACATTTTGAATCCTTTTTGGTACAGTCCAAAAAATAAATTTTCGGATGAAAAACGATGACTCCGGACATGTCGAACGATCCCAAAATGGTCAATATGGATGAAATTTTAACATTTAATCTTTTGACTGTAAATGACTGGTGGATGTGAATTATGACTTTGTCAACTAAAATAAGTGTGTTTAAAGTCATTTCTGTGCCTGAAACGGGTCAAAATTGAAGCTTTTGAGTAAGCAAAAATCTGTAAAAATGGCAATTTTGGTCACTCTGAGGGTTTAAAAAGTGGTTATTCAACATGAGGCACGACCCAATTGACATTTTGAATCCTTTTTGGTACAGTCCAAAAAATAAATTTTCGGATGAAAAACGATGACTCCGGACATGTCGAACGATCCCAAAATGGTCAATATGGATGAAATTTTAACATTTAATCTTTTGACTCTAAATGACTGTTGGATGTGAATTATGACTTTGTCAACTAAAATAAGTGTGTTTAAAGTCATTTCTGTGCCTGTAATCGTTCAAAATTGAAGCTTTTGAGTAAGCAAAACTCTGTAAAAGTGGCAATTTTGGTGACTGTGAGGGTTTAAAAAGTGGTTATTCAACATGAGGCACGATCCAATTGACATTTTGAATCATTTTTGGTACAGTCCAAAAAATCAATTTTCGGATGAAAAACGATGACTCCGGACATGTCGAACGATCCCAAAATGGTCAATATGGATAAAATTTTAACATTTAATCTTTTGACTCTAAATGACTGTTGGATGTGAATTATGACTTTGTCAACTAAAATAAGTGTGTTTAAAGTCATTTCTGTGCCTGTAATGGTTCAAAATTGAAGCTTTTGAGTAAGCAAAACTCTGTAAAAGTGGCAATTTTGGTGACTGTGAGGGTTTAAAAAGTGGTTATTCAACATGAGGCACGATCCAATTGACATTTTGAATCCTTTTTGGTACAGTCCAAAAAATAAATTTTCGGATGAAAAACGATGACTCCGGACATGTCGAACGATCCCAAAATGGTCAATATGGATGAAATTTTAACATTTAATCTTTTGACTGTAAATGACTGGTGGATGTGAATTATGACTTTGTCAACTAAAATAAGTGTGTTTAAAGTCATTTCTGTGCCTCAAAGGGGTCAAAATTGAAGCTTTTGAGTAATTAAAACTCTGTAAAAATGGCAATTTTGGTCACTCTGAGGCTTTAAAAAGTGGTTATTCAACATGAGGCACGATCCAATTGACATTTTGAATCATTTTTGGTACAGTCCAAAAAATCAATTTTCGGATGAAAAACGATGACTCCGGACATGTCGAACGATCCCAAAATGGTCAATATGGATGAAACTGTAACATTTAATCTTTTGACTGTAAATGACTGTTGGATGTGAATTATGACTTTTTCAACTAAAATAAGTGTGTTTAAAGTCATTTCTGTGCCTGAAACGCGTCAAAATTGAAGCTTTTGAGTATGCAAAAATCTGGAAAAATGGCAATTTTGGTCACTCTGAGGGTTTTAAAAGTGGTTATTCAACATGAGGCACGACCCAATTGACATTTTGAATCATTTTTGGTACAGTCCAAAAAATCAATTTCCGGATGAAAAACGATGACTCCGGACCTGTTGAACGTTCCCAAAATGGTCTATAATGATGAAATTTTAACATTTAATCTTTTGACTTTAAATGACTGTTGGATGTGAATTATGACTTTGTCAACTAAAATAAGTGTGTTTAAAGTCATTTCTGTGCCTGAAACGGCTCAAAATTGAAGCTTTTGAGTAAGCAAAACTCTGTAAAAATGGCAATTTTGGTCACTCTGAGGGTTTAAAACGTGGTTATTCAACATGAGGCACGATCCAATTGACATTTTGAATCATTTTTGGGACAGTCCAAAAAATCAATTTACGGATGAAAACGATGACTCCGGACATGTCGAACGATCCCAAAATGGCCAATATGGATGAAATTTTAACATTTAATCTTTTGACTGTAAATGACTGTTGGATGTGAATTATGACTTTGTCAACTAAAATAGGTGTGTTTAAAGTCATTTCTGTGCTTGAAACGGGTCAAAATTGAAGCTTTTGTGTAAGCAAAACTCTGTAAAAATGGCAATTTTGCTCTCTCTGAGGGTTTAAAAAGTGGTTATTCAACATGAGGCACGATCCAATTGACATTTTGAATCATTTTTGGTACAGTCCAAAAAATCAATTTTCGGATGAAAAACGATGACTCTGGACATGTCGAACGATCCCAAAATGGTCAATATGGATGAAATTTTAACATTTAATCTTTTGACTCTAAATGACTGTTGGATGTGAATTATGACTTTGTCAACTAAAATAAGTGTGTTTAAAGTCATTTCTGTGCCTGAAATGGTTCAAAATTGAAGCTTTTGAGTAAGCAAAACTCTGTAAAAGTGGCAATTTTGGTGACTGTGAGGGTTTAAAAAGTGGTTATTCAACATGAGGCACGATCCAATTGACATTTTGAATCCTTTTTGGTACAGTCCAAAAAATAAATTTTCGGATGAAAAACGATGACTCCGGACATGTCGAACGATCCCAAAATGGGCAATATGGATGAAATTTTAACATTTAATCTTTTGACTGTAAATGACTGGTGGATGTGAATTATGACTTTGTCAACTAAAATAAGTGTGTTTAAAGTCATTTCTGTGCCTCAAAGGGGTCAAAATTGAAGCTTTTGAGTAATCAAAACTCTGTAAAAATGGCAATTTTGGTCACTCTGAGGCTTTAAAAAGTGGTTATTCAACATGAGGCACGATCCAATTGACATTTTGAATCATTTTTGGTACAGTCCAAAAAATCAATTTTCGGATGAAAAACGATGACTCCGGACATGTCGAACGATCCCAAAATGGTCAATATGGATGAAATTGTAACATTTAATCTTTTGACTGTAAATGACTGTTGGATGTGAATTAGGACTTTGTCAACTAAAATAAGTGTGTTTAAAGTCATTTCTGTGCCTGAAACGGGTCAAAATTGAAGCTTTTGAGTAATCAAAACTCTGTAAAAATGGCAATTTTGGTCACTGTGAGGCTTTAAAAAGTGGTTATTCAACATGAGGCACGATCCAATTGACATTTTGAATAATTTTTGGTACAGTCCAAAAAATGAATTTTCGGATGAAAAACGATGACTCCGGACATGTCGAACGATCCCAAAATGGTCAATATGGATGAAATTTTAACATTCAATCTTTTGACTGTAAATGACTGTTGGATGTGAATTATGACTTTGTCAACTAAAATAAGTGTGTTTAAAGTCATTTCTGTGCCTGAAACGGGTCAAAATTGAAGCTTTTGAGTAAGCAAAAATCTGTAAAAATTGCAATTTTGGTCACTCTGAGGGTTTAAAAAGTGGTTATTCAACATGAGGCACGACCCAATTGACATTTTGAATCCTTTTTGGTACAGTCCAAAAAATAAATTTTCGGATGAAAAACGATGACTCCGGACATGTCGAACGATCCCAAAATGGTCAATATGGATGAAATTTTAACATTTAATCTTTTGACTCTAAATGACTGTTGGATGTGAATTATGACTTTGTCAACTAAAATAAGTGTGTTTAAAGTCATTTCTGTGCCTGTAATGGTTCAAAATTGAAGCTTTTGAGTAAGCAAAACTCTGTAAAAGTGGCAATTTTGGTGACTTTGAGGGTTTAAAAAGTGGTTATTCAACATGAGGCACGATCCAATTGACATTTTGAATCATTTTTGGTACAGTCCAAAAAATCAATTTTCGGATGAAAAACGATGACTCCGGACATGTCGAACGATCCCAAAATGGTCAATATGGATAAAATTTTAACATTTAATCTTTTGACTGTAAATGACTGTTGGATGTGAATTATGACTTTGTCAACTAAAATAAGTGTGTTTAAAGTCATTTCTGTGCCTCAAAGGGGTCAAAATTGAAGCTTTTGAGTAATTAAAACTCTGTAAAAATGGCAATTTTGGTCACTGTGAGGCTTTAAAAAGTGGTTATTCAACATGAGGCACGATCCAATTGACATTTTGAATCATTTTTGGTACAGTCCAAAAAATCAATTTTCGGATGAAAACGATGACTCCGGACATGTCGAACGATCCAAAAATGGTCAATATGGATGAAATTATAACATTTAATCTTTTGACTGTATATGACTGTTGGATGTGAATTAGGACTTTGTCAACTAAAATAAGTGTGTTTAAAGTCATTTCTGTGCCTGAAACGGTTCAAAATTGAAGCTTTTGAGTAATCAAAACTCTGTAAAAATGGCAATTTTGGTCACTGTGAGGCTTTAAAAAGTGGTTATTCAACATGAGGCACGATCCAATTGACATTTTGAATCATTTTTGGTACAGTCTAAAAAATGAATTTTCGGATGAAAAACGATGACTCCGGACATGTCGAACGATCCCTAAATGGTCAATATGGATGACATTTTAACATTCAATCTTTTGACTGTAAATGACTGTTGGATGTGAATTATGACTTTGTCAACTAAAATAAGTGTGTTTAAAGTCATTTCTGTGCCTGAAACTGGTCAAAATTGAAGCTTTTGAGTAAGCAAAACTCTGTAAAAATGGCAATTTTGGTCACTCTGAGGGTTTAAAAAGTGGTTATTCAACATGAGGCACGACCCAATTGACATTTTGAATCATTTTTGGTACAGTCCAAAAAATCAATTTTCGGATGAAAAACGATGACTCCGGACATGTCGAACGATCCCAAAATGGTCAATATGGATAAAATTTTAACATTTAATCTTTTGACTCTAAATGACTGTGGGATGTGAATTATGACTTTGTCAACTAAAATAAGTGTGTTTAAAGTCATTTCTGTGCCTGAAATGGTTCAAAATTGAAGCTTTTGAGTAAGCAAAACTCTGTAAAAGTGGCAATTTTGGTGACTGTGAGGGTTTAAAAAGTGGTTATTCAACATGAGGCACGATCCAATTGACATTTTGAATCCTTTTTGGTACAGTCCAAAAAATAAATTTTCGGATGAAAAACGATGACTCCGGACATGTCGAACGATCCCAAAATGGTCAATATGGATGAAATTTTAACATTTAATCTTTTGACTCTAAATGACTGTTGGATGTGAATTATGACTTTGTCAACTAAAATAAGTGTGTTTTAAGTCATTTCTGTGCCTCAAAGGGGTCAAAATTGAAGCTTTTGAGTAATCATAATTCTGTAAAAATGGCAATTTTGGTCACTGTGAGGGTTTAAAAAGTGGTTATTCAACATGAGGCACGATCCAATTGACATTTTGAATCATTTTTGGTACAGTCCAAAAAAATCAATTTTCGGATGAAAAACGATGACTCCGGACATGTCGAACGATCCCAAAATGGTCAATATGGATAAAATTTTAACATTTAATCTTTTGACTCTAAATGACTGTTGGATGTGAATTATGACTTTGTCAACTAAAATAAGTGTGTTTAAAGTCATTTCTGTGCCTCAAAGGGGTCAAAATTGAAGCTTTTGAGTAAGCAAAACTCTGTAAAAATGGCAATTTTGGTCACTCTGAGGCTTTAAAAAGTGGTTATTCAACATGAGGCACGATCCAATTGACATTTTCAATCATTTTTGGTACAGTCCAAAAAATCAATTTTCGGATGAAAAACGATGACTCCGGACATGTCGAACGATCCCAAAATGGCCAATATGGATGAAATTTTAACATTTAATCTTTTGACTGTAAATGACTGTTGGATGTGAATTATGACTTTGTCAACTAAAATAAGTGTGTTTAAAGTCATTTCTGTGCCTGAAACGGGTCAAAATTGAAGCTTTTGAGTAAGCAAAAATCTGTAAAAATGGCAATTTTGGTCACTCTGAGGGTTTAAAAAGTGGTTATTCAACATGAGGCCCGACCCAATTGACATTTTGAATCATTTTTGGTACAGTCCAAAAAATCAATTTCCGGATGAAAAACAATGACTCCGGACCTGTTGAACGTTCCCAAAATGGTCTATAATGATGAAATTTTAACATTTAATCTTTTGACTCTAAATGACTTTTGGATGTGAATTATGACTTTGTCAACTAAAATAAGTGTGTTTTAAGTCATTTCTGTGCCTCAAAGGGGTCAAAATTGAAGCTTTTGAGTAATCATAACTCTGTAAAAATGGCAATTTTGGTCACTGTGAGGGTTTAAAAAGTGGTTATTCAACAAGAGGCACGATCCAATTGACATTTTGAATCATTTTTGGTACAGTCCAAGAAATCAATTTTCGGATGAAAAACGATGATTCCGGACATGTCAAACGATCCCAAAATGGTCAATATGGATGACATTGTAACATTTAATCTTTTGACTGTAAATGACTGTTGGATGTGAATTAGGACTTTGTCAACTAAAATAAGTGTGTTTAAAGTCATTTCTGTGCCTGAAACGGGTCAAAATTGAAGCTTTTGAGTAATCAAAACTCTGTAAAAATGGCAATTTTGGTCACTGTGAGGCTTTAAAAAGTGGTTATTCAACATGAGGCACGATCCAATTGACATTTTGAATCATTTTTGGTACAGTCCAAAAAATGAATTTTCGGATGAAAAACGATGACTCCGGACATGTCGAACGATCCCAAAATGGTCAATATGGATAAAATTTTAACATTTAATCTTTTGACTCTAAATGACTGTTGGATGTGAATTATGACTTTGTCAACTAAAATAAGTGTGTTTAAAGTCATTTCTGTGCCTGTAATGGTTCAAAATTGAAGCTTTTGAGTAAGCAAAACTCTGTAAAAGTGGCAATTTTGGTGACTGTGAGGGTTTAAAAAGTGGTTATTCAACATGAGGCACGATCCAATTGACATTTTGAATCATTTTTGGTACAGTCCAAAAAATCAATTTTCGGATGAAAAACGATGACTCCGGACATGTCGAACGATCCCAAAATGGTCAATATGGATAAAATTTTAACATTTAATCTTTTGACTCTAAATGACTGTTGGATGTGAATTATGACTTTGTCAACTAAAATAAGTGTGTTTAAAGTCATTTCTGTGCCTGTAATGGTTCAAAATTGAAGCTTTTGAGTAAGCAAAACTCTGTAAAAGTGGCAATTTTGGTGACTGTGAGGGTTTAAAAAGTGGTTATTCAACATGAGGCACGATCCAATTGACATTTTGAATCCTTTTTGGTACAGTCCAAAAAATAAATTTTCGGATGAAAAACGATGACTCCGGACATGTCGAACGATCCCAAAATGGTCAATATGGATGAAATTTTAACATTTAATCTTTTGACTGTAAATGACTGGTGGATGTGAATTATGACTTTGTCAACTAAAATAAGTGTGTTTAAAGTCATTTCTGTGCCTGAAACGGGTCAAAATTGAAGCTTTTGAGTAAGCAAAAATCTGTAAAAATGGCAATTTTGGTCACTCTGAGGGTTTAAAAAGTGGTTATTCAACATGAGGCACGACCCAATTGACATTTTGAATCCTTTTTGGTACAGTCCAAAAAATAAATTTTCGGATGAAAAACGATGACTCCGGACATGTCGAACGATCCCAAAATGGTCAATATGGATGAAATTTTAACATTTAATCTTTTGACTCTAAATGACTGTTGGATGTGAATTATGACTTTGTCAACTAAAATAAGTGTGTTTAAAGTCATTTCTGTGCCTGTAATCGTTCAAAATTGAAGCTTTTGAGTAAGCAAAACTCTGTAAAAGTGGCAATTTTGGTGACTGTGAGGGTTTAAAAAGTGGTTATTCAACATGAGGCACGATCCAATTGACATTTTGAATCATTTTTGGTACAGTCCAAAAAATCAATTTTCGGATGAAAAACGATGACTCCGGACATGTCGAACGATCCCAAAATGGTCAATATGGATAAAATTTTAACATTTAATCTTTTGACTCTAAATGACTGTTGGATGTGAATTATGACTTTGTCAACTAAAATAAGTGTGTTTAAAGTCATTTCTGTGCCTGTAATGGTTCAAAATTGAAGCTTTTGAGTAAGCAAAACTCTGTAAAAGTGGCAATTTTGGTGACTGTGAGGGTTTAAAAAGTGGTTATTCAACATGAGGCACGATCCAATTGACATTTTGAATCCTTTTTGGTACAGTCCAAAAAATAAATTTTCGGATGAAAAACGATGACTCCGGACATGTCGAACGATCCCAAAATGGTCAATATGGATGAAATTTTAACATTTAATCTTTTGACTGTAAATGACTGGTGGATGTGAATTATGACTTTGTCAACTAAAATAAGTGTGTTTAAAGTCATTTCTGTGCCTCAAAGGGGTCAAAATTGAAGCTTTTGAGTAATTAAAACTCTGTAAAAATGGCAATTTTGGTCACTCTGAGGCTTTAAAAAGTGGTTATTCAACATGAGGCACGATCCAATTGACATTTTGAATCATTTTTGGTACAGTCCAAAAAATCAATTTTCGGATGAAAAACGATGACTCCGGACATGTCGAACGATCCCAAAATGGTCAATATGGATGAAACTGTAACATTTAATCTTTTGACTGTAAATGACTGTTGGATGTGAATTATGACTTTTTCAACTAAAATAAGTGTGTTTAAAGTCATTTCTGTGCCTGAAACGCGTCAAAATTGAAGCTTTTGAGTATGCAAAAATCTGGAAAAATGGCAATTTTGGTCACTCTGAGGGTTTTAAAAGTGGTTATTCAACATGAGGCACGACCCAATTGACATTTTGAATCATTTTTGGTACAGTCCAAAAAATCAATTTCCGGATGAAAAACGATGACTCCGGACCTGTTGAACGTTCCCAAAATGGTCTATAATGATGAAATTTTAACATTTAATCTTTTGACTTTAAATGACTGTTGGATGTGAATTATGACTTTGTCAACTAAAATAAGTGTGTTTAAAGTCATTTCTGTGCCTGAAACGGCTCAAAATTGAAGCTTTTGAGTAAGCAAAACTCTGTAAAAATGGCAATTTTGGTCACTCTGAGGGTTTAAAACGTGGTTATTCAACATGAGGCACGATCCAATTGACATTTTGAATCATTTTTGGGACAGTCCAAAAAATCAATTTACGGATGAAAACGATGACTCCGGACATGTCGAACGATCCCAAAATGGCCAATATGGATGAAATTTTAACATTTAATCTTTTGACTGTAAATGACTGTTGGATGTGAATTATGACTTTGTCAACTAAAATAGGTGTGTTTAAAGTCATTTCTGTGCTTGAAACGGGTCAAAATTGAAGCTTTTGTGTAAGCAAAACTCTGTAAAAATGGCAATTTTGCTCTCTCTGAGGGTTTAAAAAGTGGTTATTCAACATGAGGCACGATCCAATTGACATTTTGAATCATTTTTGGTACAGTCCAAAAAATCAATTTTCGGATGAAAAACGATGACTCTGGACATGTCGAACGATCCCAAAATGGTCAATATGGATGAAATTTTAACATTTAATCTTTTGACTCTAAATGACTGTTGGATGTGAATTATGACTTTGTCAACTAAAATAAGTGTGTTTAAAGTCATTTCTGTGCCTGAAATGGTTCAAAATTGAAGCTTTTGAGTAAGCAAAACTCTGTAAAAGTGGCAATTTTGGTGACTGTGAGGGTTTAAAAAGTGGTTATTCAACATGAGGCACGATCCAATTGACATTTTGAATCCTTTTTGGTACAGTCCAAAAAATAAATTTTCGGATGAAAAACGATGACTCCGGACATGTCGAACGATCCCAAAATGGGCAATATGGATGAAATTTTAACATTTAATCTTTTGACTGTAAATGACTGGTGGATGTGAATTATGACTTTGTCAACTAAAATAAGTGTGTTTAAAGTCATTTCTGTGCCTCAAAGGGGTCAAAATTGAAGCTTTTGAGTAATCAAAACTCTGTAAAAATGGCAATTTTGGTCACTCTGAGGCTTTAAAAAGTGGTTATTCAACATGAGGCACGATCCAATTGACATTTTGAATCATTTTTGGTACAGTCCAAAAAATCAATTTTCGGATGAAAAACGATGACTCCGGACATGTCGAACGATCCCAAAATGGTCAATATGGATGAAATTGTAACATTTAATCTTTTGACTGTAAATGACTGTTGGATGTGAATTAGGACTTTGTCAACTAAAATAAGTGTGTTTAAAGTCATTTCTGTGCCTGAAACGGGTCAAAATTGAAGCTTTTGAGTAATCAAAACTCTGTAAAAATGGCAATTTTGGTCACTGTGAGGCTTTAAAAAGTGGTTATTCAACATGAGGCACGATCCAATTGACATTTTGAATAATTTTTGGTACAGTCCAAAAAATGAATTTTCGGATGAAAAACGATGACTCCGGACATGTCGAACGATCCCAAAATGGTCAATATGGATGAAATTTTAACATTCAATCTTTTGACTGTAAATGACTGTTGGATGTGAATTATGACTTTGTCAACTAAAATAAGTGTGTTTAAAGTCATTTCTGTGCCTGAAACGGGTCAAAATTGAAGCTTTTGAGTAAGCAAAAATCTGTAAAAATTGCAATTTTGGTCACTCTGAGGGTTTAAAAAGTGGTTATTCAACATGAGGCACGACCCAATTGACATTTTGAATCCTTTTTGGTACAGTCCAAAAAATAAATTTTCGGATGAAAAACGATGACTCCGGACATGTCGAACGATCCCAAAATGGTCAATATGGATGAAATTTTAACATTTAATCTTTTGACTCTAAATGACTGTTGGATGTGAATTATGACTTTGTCAACTAAAATAAGTGTGTTTAAAGTCATTTCTGTGCCTGTAATGGTTCAAAATTGAAGCTTTTGAGTAAGCAAAACTCTGTAAAAGTGGCAATTTTGGTGACTTTGAGGGTTTAAAAAGTGGTTATTCAACATGAGGCACGATCCAATTGACATTTTGAATCATTTTTGGTACAGTCCAAAAAATCAATTTTCGGATGAAAAACGATGACTCCGGACATGTCGAACGATCCCAAAATGGTCAATATGGATAAAATTTTAACATTTAATCTTTTGACTGTAAATGACTGTTGGATGTGAATTATGACTTTGTCAACTAAAATAAGTGTGTTTAAAGTCATTTCTGTGCCTCAAAGGGGTCAAAATTGAAGCTTTTGAGTAATTAAAACTCTGTAAAAATGGCAATTTTGGTCACTGTGAGGCTTTAAAAAGTGGTTATTCAACATGAGGCACGATCCAATTGACATTTTGAATCATTTTTGGTACAGTCCAAAAAATCAATTTTCGGATGAAAACGATGACTCCGGACATGTCGAACGATCCAAAAATGGTCAATATGGATGAAATTATAACATTTAATCTTTTGACTGTAAATGACTGTTGGATGTGAATTAGGACTTTGTCAACTAAAATAAGTGTGTTTAAAGTCATTTCTGTGCCTGAAACGGTTCAAAATTGAAGCTTTTGAGTAATCAAAACTCTGTAAAAATGGCAATTTTGGTCACTGTGAGGCTTTAAAAAGTGGTTATTCAACATGAGGCACGATCCAATTGACATTTTGAATCATTTTTGGTACAGTCTAAAAAATGAATTTTCGGATGAAAAACGATGACTCCGGACATGTCGAACGATCCCTAAATGGTCAATATGGATGACATTTTAACATTCAATCTTTTGACTGTAAATGACTGTTGGATGTGAATTATGACTTTGTCAACTAAAATAAGTGTGTTTAAAGTCATTTCTGTGCCTGAAACTGGTCAAAATTGAAGCTTTTGAGTAAGCAAAACTCTGTAAAAATGGCAATTTTGGTCACTCTGAGGGTTTAAAAAGTGGTTATTCAACATGAGGCACGACCCAATTGACATTTTGAATCATTTTTGGTACAGTCCAAAAAATCAATTTTCGGATGAAAAACGATGACTCCGGACATGTCGAACGATCCCAAAATGGTCAATATGGATAAAATTTTAACATTTAATCTTTTGACTCTAAATGACTGTGGGATGTGAATTATGACTTTGTCAACTAAAATAAGTGTGTTTAAAGTCATTTCTGTGCCTGAAATGGTTCAAAATTGAAGCTTTTGAGTAAGCAAAACTCTGTAAAAGTGGCAATTTTGGTGACTGTGAGGGTTTAAAAAGTGGTTATTCAACATGAGGCACGATCCAATTGACATTTTGAATCCTTTTTGGTACAGTCCAAAAAATAAATTTTCGGATGAAAAACGATGACTCCGGACATGTCGAACGATCCCAAAATGGTCAATATGGATGAAATTTTAACATTTAATCTTTTGACTCTAAATGACTGTTGGATGTGAATTATGACTTTGTCAACTAAAATAAGTGTGTTTTAAGTCATTTCTGTGCCTCAAAGGGGTCAAAATTGAAGCTTTTGAGTAATCATAATTCTGTAAAAATGGCAATTTTGGTCACTGTGAGGGTTTAAAAAGTGGTTATTCAACATGAGGCACGATCCAATTGACATTTTGAATCATTTTTGGTACAGTCCAAAAAAATCAATTTTCGGATGAAAAACGATGACTCCGGACATGTCGAACGATCCCAAAATGGTCAATATGGATAAAATTTTAACATTTAATCTTTTGACTCTAAATGACTGTTGGATGTGAATTATGACTTTGTCAACTAAAATAAGTGTGTTTAAAGTCATTTCTGTGCCTCAAAGGGGTCAAAATTGAAGCTTTTGAGTAAGCAAAACTCTGTAAAAATGGCAATTTTGGTCACTCTGAGGCTTTAAAAAGTGGTTATTCAACATGAGGCACGATCCAATTGACATTTTCAATCATTTTTGGTACAGTCCAAAAAATCAATTTTCGGATGAAAAACGATGACTCCGGACATGTCGAACGATCCCAAAATGGCCAATATGGATGAAATTTTAACATTTAATCTTTTGACTGTAAATGACTGTTGGATGTGAATTATGACTTTGTCAACTAAAATAAGTGTGTTTAAAGTCATTTCTGTGCCTGAAACGGGTCAAAATTGAAGCTTTTGAGTAAGCAAAAATCTGTAAAAATGGCAATTTTGGTCACTCTGAGGGTTTAAAAAGTGGTTATTCAACATGAGGCCCGACCCAATTGACATTTTGAATCATTTTTGGTACAGTCCAAAAAATCAATTTCCGGATGAAAAACAATGACTCCGGACCTGTTGAACGTTCCCAAAATGGTCTATAATGATGAAATTTTAACATTTAATCTTTTGACTCTAAATGACTTTTGGATGTGAATTATGACTTTGTCAACTAAAATAAGTGTGTTTTAAGTCATTTCTGTGCCTCAAAGGGGTCAAAATTGAAGCTTTTGAGTAATCATAACTCTGTAAAAATGGCAATTTTGGTCACTGTGAGGGTTTAAAAAGTGGTTATTCAACAAGAGGCACGATCCAATTGACATTTTGAATCATTTTTGGTACAGTCCAAGAAATCAATTTTCGGATGAAAAACGATGATTCCGGACATGTCAAACGATCCCAAAATGGTCAATATGGATGACATTGTAACATTTAATCTTTTGACTGTAAATGACTGTTGGATGTGAATTAGGACTTTGTCAACTAAAATAAGTGTGTTTAAAGTCATTTCTGTGCCTGAAACGGGTCAAAATTGAAGCTTTTGAGTAATCAAAACTCTGTAAAAATGGCAATTTTGGTCACTGTGAGGCTTTAAAAAGTGGTTATTCAACATGAGGCACGATCCAATTGACATTTTGAATCATTTTTGGTACAGTCCAAAAAATGAATTTTCGGATGAAAAACGATGACTCCGGACATGTCGAACGATCCCAAAATGGTCAATATGGATGAAATTTAACATTCAATCTTTTGACTGTAAATGACTGTTGGATGTGAATTATGACTTTGTCAACTAAAATAAGTGTGTTTTAAGTCATTTCTGTGCTTCAAAGGGGTCAAAATTGAAGCTTTTGAGTAATCATAACTCTGTAAAAATGGCAATTTTGGTCACTGTGAGGGTTTAAAAAGTGGTTATTCAACATGAGGCACGATCCAATTGACATTTTGAATCATTTTTGGTACAGTCCAAAAAATCAATTTTCGGATGAAAACGATGACTCCGGACATGTCGAACGATCCCAAAATGGCCAATATGGATGAAATTTTAACATTTAATCTTTTGACTGTAAATGACTGTTGGATGTGAATTATGACTTTGTCAACTAAAATAAGTGTGTTTAAAGTCATTTCTGTGCCTCGAAGGGGTCAAAATTGAAGCTTTTGAGTAATTAAAACTCTGTAAAAATGGCAATTTTGGTCACTCTGAGGCTTTAAAAAGTGGTTGTTCAACATGAGGCACGATCCAATTGACATTTTGAATCATTTTTGGTACAGTCCAAAAAATCAATTTCCGGATGAAAAACGATGACTCCGGACCTGTTGACCGTTCCCAAAATGGTCTATAATGATGACATTTTAACATTTAATCTTTTGACTTTAAATGACTGTTGGATGTGAATTATGACTTTGTCAACTAAAATAAGTGTGTTTTAAGTCATTTCTGTGCCTCAAAGGGGTCAAAATTGAAACTTTTGAGTAATCATAACTCTGTAAACACGGCAATTTTGGTCACTGTGAGGGTTTAAAAAGTGGTTATTCAACATGAGGCATGATCCAATTGACATTTTGAATCATTTTTGGTACAGTCCAAAAAATCAATTTTCGGATGAAAAACGATGACTCCGGACATGTCGAACGATCCCAAAATGGTCAATATGGATGAAATTTTAACATTTAATCTTTTGACTCTAAATGACTGTTGGATGTGAATTATGACTTTGTCAACTAAAATAAGTGTGTTTAAAGTCATTTCTGTGCCTGAAACGGGTCAAAATTGAAGCTTTTGAGTGAGCAAAACTCTGTAAAAATGGCAATTTTGGTCACTCTGCGGGTTTAAAAAGTGGTTATTCAACATGAGGCGCGATCCAATTGACATTTTGAATCATTTTTGGTACAGTCCAAAAAATCAATTTTCGGATGAAAACGATGACTCCGGACATGTCGAACGATCCCAAAATGGCCAATATGGATGAAATTTTAACATTTAATCTTTTGACTGTAAATGACTGTTGGATGTGAATTATGACTTTGTCAACTAAAATAAGTGTGTTTAAAGTCATTTCTGTGCCTGAAATGGTTCAAAATTGAAGCTTTTGAGTAAGCAAAACTCTGTAAAAGTGGCAATTTTGGTGACTGTGAGGGTTTAAAAAGTGGTTATTCAACATGAGGCACGATCCAATTGACATTTTGAATCCTTTTTGGTACAGTCCAAAAAATAAATTTTCGGATGAAAAACGATGACTCCGGACATGTCGAACGATCCCAAAATGGTCAATATGGATGAAATTTTAACATTTAATCTTTTGACTGTAAATGACTGGTGGATGTGAATTATGACTTTGTCAACTAAAATAAGTGTGTTTAAAGTCATTTCTGTGCCTCAAAGGGGTCAAAATTGAAGCTTTTGAGTAATCAAAACTCTGTAAAAATGGCAATTTTGGTCACTCTGAGGCTTTAAAAAGTGGTTATTCAACATGAGGCACGATCCAATTGACATTTTGAATCATTTTTGGTACAGTCCAAAAAATCAATTTTCGGATGAAAAACGATGACTCCGGACATGTCGAACGATCCCAAAATGGTCAATATGGATGAAATTGTAACATTTAATCTTTTGACTGTAAATGACTGTTGGATGTGAATTAGGACTTTGTCAACTAAAATAAGTGTGTTTAAAGTCATTTCTGTGCCTGAAACGGGTCAAAATTGAAGCTTTTGAGTAATCAAAACTCTGTAAAAATGGCAATTTTGGTCACTGTGAGGCTTTAAAAAGTGGTTATTCAACATGAGGCACGATCCAATTGACATTTTGAATAATTTTTGGTACAGTCCAAAAAATGAATTTTCGGATGAAAAACGATGACTCCGGACATGTCGAACGATCCCAAAATGGTCAATATGGATGAAATTTTAACATTTAATCTTTTGACTGTAAATGACTGTTGGATGTGAATTATGACTTTGTCAACTAAAATAAGTGTGTTTAAAGTCATTTCTGTGCCTGAAACGGGTCAAAATTGAAGCTTTTGAGTAAGCAAAAATCTGTAAAAATTGCAATTTTGGTCACTCTGAGGGTTTAAAAAGTGGTTATTCAACATGAGGCACGACCCAATTGACATTTTGAATCCTTTTTGGTACAGTCCAAAAAATAAATTTTCGGATGAAAAACGATGACTCCGGACATGTCGAACGATCCCAAAATGGTCAATATGGATGAAATTTTAACATTTAATCTTTTGACTCTAAATGACTGTTGGATGTGAATTATGACTTTGTCAACTAAAATAAGTGTGTTTAAAGTCATTTCTGTGCCTGTAATGGTTCAAAATTGAAGCTTTTGAGTAAGCAAAACTCTGTAAAAGTGGCAATTTTGGTGACTGTGAGGGTTTAAAAAGTGGTTATTCAACATGAGGCACGATCCAATTGACATTTTGAATCATTTTTGGTACAGTCCAAAAAATCAATTTTCGGATGAAAAACGATGACTCCGGACATGTCGAACGATCCCAAAATGGTCAATATGGATAAAATTTTAACATTTAATCTTTTGACTCTAAATGACTGTTGGATGTGAATTATGACTTTGTCAACTAAAATAAGTGTGTTTAAAGTCATTTCTGTGCCTGTAATGGTTCAAAATTGAAGCTTTTGAGTAAGCAAAACTCTGTAAAAGTGGCAATTTTGGTGACTGTGAGGGTTTAAAAAGTGGTTATTCAACATGAGGCACGATCCAATTGACATTTTGAATCCTTTTTGGTACAGTCCAAAAAATAAATTTTCGGATGAAAAACGATGACTCCGGACATGTCGAACGATCCCAAAATGGTCAATATGGATGAAATTTTAACATTTAATCTTTTGACTGTAAATGACTGGTGGATGTGAATTATGACTTTGTCAACTAAAATAAGTGTGTTTAAAGTCATTTCTGTGCCTGAAACGGGTCAAAATTGAAGCTTTTGAGTAAGCAAAAATCTGTAAAAATGGCAATTTTGGTCACTCTGAGGGTTTAAAAAGTGGTTATTCAACATGAGGCACGACCCAATTGACATTTTGAATCCTTTTTGGTACAGTCCAAAAAATAAATTTTCGGATGAAAAACGATGACTCCGGACAAGTCGAACGATCCCAAAATGGTCAATATGGATGAAATTTTAACATTTAATCTTTTGACTCTAAATGACTGTTGGATGTGAATTATGACTTTGTCAACTAAAATAAGTGTGTTTAAAGTCATTTCTGTGCCTGTAATGGTTCAAAATTGAAGCTTTTGAGTAAGCAAAACTCTGTAAAAGTGGCAATTTTGGTGACTGTGAGGGTTTAAAAAGTGGTTATTCAACATGAGGCACGACCCAATTGACATTTTGAATCCTTTTTGGTACAGTCCAAAAAATAAATTTTCGGATGAAAAACGATGACTCCGGACATGTCGAACGATCCCAAAATGGTCAATATGGATGAAATTTTAACATTTAATATTTTGACTCTAAATGGCTGTTGGATGTGAATTATGACTTTGTCAACTAAAATAAGTGTGTTTAAAGTCATTTCTGTGCCTGTAATGGTTCAAAATTGAAGCTTTTGAGTAAGCAAAACTCTGTAAAAGTAGCAATTTTGGTGACTGTGAGGGTTTAAAAAGTGGTTATTCAACATGAGGCACGATCCAATTGACATTTTGAATCATTTTTGGTACAGTCCAAAAAATCAATTTTCGGATGAAAAACGATGACTCCGGACATGTCGAACGATCCCAAAATGGTCAATATGGATAACATTTTAACATTTAATCTTTTGACTCTAAATGACTGTTGGATGTGAATTATGACTTTGTCAACTAAAATAAGTGTGTTTAAAGTCATTTCTGTGCCTGTAATGGTTCAAAATTGAAGCTTTTGAGTAAGCAAAACTCTGTAAAAGTGGCAATTTTGGTGACTGTGAGGGTTTAAATAGTGGTTATTCAACATGAGGCACGATCCAATTGACATTTTGAATCCTTTTTGGTACAGTCCAAAAAATAAATTTTCGGATGAAAAACGATGACTCCGGACATGTCGAACGATCCCAAAATGGTCAATATGGATGAAATTTTAACATTTAATCTTTTGACTGTAAATGACTGGTGGATGTGAATTATGACTTTGTCAACTAAAATAAGTGTGTTTAAAGTCATTTCTGTGCCTGAAACGGGTCAAAATTGAAGCTTTTGAGTAAGCAAAAATCTGTAAAAATGGCAATTTTGGTCACTCTGAGGGTTTAAAAAGTGGTTATTCAACACGAGGCACGACCCAATTGACATTTTGAATCCTTTTTGGTACAGTCCAAAAAATAAATTTTCGGATGAAAAACGATGACTCCGGACATGTCGAACGATCCCAAAATGGTCAATATGGATGAAATTTTAACATTTAATCTTTTGACTCTAAATGACTGTTGGATGTGAATTATGACTTTGTCAACTAAAATAAGTGTGTTTAAAGTCATTTCTGTGCCTGTAATGGTTCAAAATTGAAGCTTTTGAGTAAGCAAAACTCTGTAAAAGTGGCAATTTTGGTGACTGTGAGGGTTTAAAAAGTGGTTATTCAACATGAGGCACGATCCAATTGACATTTTGAATCATTTTTGGTACAGTCCAAAAAATCAATTTTCGGATGAAAAACGATGACTCCGGACATGTCGAACGATCCCAAAATGGTCAATATGGATAAAATTTTAACATTTAATCTTTTGACTCTAAATGACTGTTGGATGTGAATTATGACTTTGTCAACTAAAATAAGTGTGTTTAAAGTCATTTCTGTGCCTGTAATGGTTCAAAATTGAAGCTTTTGAGTAAGCAAAACTCTGTAAAAGTGGCAATTTTGGTGACTGTGAGGGTTTAAAAAGTGGTTATTCAACATGAGGCACGATCCAATTGACATTTTGAATCCTTTTTGGTACAGTCCAAAAAATAAATTTTCGGATGAAAAACGATGACTCCGGACATGTCGAACGATCCCAAAATGGTCAATATGGATGAAATTTTAACATTTAATCTTTTGACTGTAAATGACTGGTGGATGTGAATTATGACTTTGTCAACTAAAATAAGTGTGTTTAAAGTCATTTCTGTGCCTCAAAGGGGTCAAAATTGAAGCTTTTGAGTAATTAAAACTCTGTAAAAATGGCAATTTTGGTCACTCTGAGGCTTTAAAAAGTGGTTATTCAACATGAGGCACGATCCAATTGACATTTTGAATCATTTTTGGTACAGTCCAAAAAATCAATTTTCGGATGAAAAACGATGACTCCGGACATGTCGAACGATCCCAAAATGGTCAATATGGATGAAACTGTAACATTTAATCTTTTGACTGTAAATGACTGTTGGATGTGAATTATGACTTTTTCAACTAAAATAAGTGTGTTTAAAGTCATTTCTGTGCCTGAAACGCGTCAAAATTGAAGCTTTTGAGTATGCAAAAATCTGGAAAAATGGCAATTTTGGTCACTCTGAGGGTTTTAAAAGTGGTTATTCAACATGAGGCACGACCCAATTGACATTTTGAATCATTTTTGGTACAGTCCAAAAAATCAATTTCCGGATGAAAAACGATGACTCCGGACCTGTTGAACGTTCCCAAAATGGTCTATAATGATGAAATTTTAACATTTAATCTTTTGACTTTAAATGACTGTTGGATGTGAATTATGACTTTGTCAACTAAAATAAGTGTGTTTAAAGTCATTTCTGTGCCTGAAACGGCTCAAAATTGAAGCTTTTGAGTAAGCAAAACTCTGTAAAAATGGCAATTTTGGTCACTCTGAGGGTTTAAAACGTGGTTATTCAACATGAGGCACGATCCAATTGACATTTTGAATCATTTTTGGGACAGTCCAAAAAATCAATTTACGGATGAAAACGATGACTCCGGACATGTCGAACGATCCCAAAATGGCCAATATGGATGAAATTTTAACATTTAATCTTTTGACTGTAAATGACTGTTGGATGTGAATTATGACTTTGTCAACTAAAATAGGTGTGTTTAAAGTCATTTCTGTGCTTGAAACGGGTCAAAATTGAAGCTTTTGTGTAAGCAAAACTCTGTAAAAATGGCAATTTTGCTCTCTCTGAGGGTTTAAAAAGTGGTTATTCAACATGAGGCACGATCCAATTGACATTTTGAATCATTTTTGGTACAGTCCAAAAAATCAATTTTCGGATGAAAAACGATGACTCTGGACATGTCGAACGATCCCAAAATGGTCAATATGGATGAAATTTTAACATTTAATCTTTTGACTCTAAATGACTGTTGGATGTGAATTATGACTTTGTCAACTAAAATAAGTGTGTTTAAAGTCATTTCTGTGCCTGAAATGGTTCAAAATTGAAGCTTTTGAGTAAGCAAAACTCTGTAAAAGTGGCAATTTTGGTGACTGTGAGGGTTTAAAAAGTGGTTATTCAACATGAAGCACGATCCAATTGACATTTTGAATCCTTTTTGGTACAGTCCAAAAAATAAATTTTCGGATGAAAAACGATGACTCCGGACATGTCGAACGATCCCAAAATGGGCAATATGGATGAAATTTTAACATTTAATCTTTTGACTGTAAATGACTGGTGGATGTGAATTATGACTTTGTCAACTAAAATAAGTGTGTTTAAAGTCATTTCTGTGCCTCAAAGGGGTCAAAATTGAAGCTTTTGAGTAATTAAAACTCTGTAAAAATGGCAATTTTGGTCACTCTGAGGCTTTAAAAAGTGGTTATTCAACATGAGGCACGATCCAATTGACATTTTGAATCATTTTTGGTACAGTCCAAAAAATCAATTTTCGGATGAAAAACGATGACTCCGGACATGTCGAACGATCCCAAAATGGTCAATATGGATGAAATTGTAACATTTAATCTTTTGACTGTAAATGACTGTTGGATGTGAATTAGGACTTTGTCAACTAAAATAAGTGTGTTTAAAGTCATTTCTGTGCCTGAAACGGGTCAAAATTGAAGCTTTTGAGTAATCAAAACTCTGTAAAAATGGCAATTTTGGTCACTGTGAGGCTTTAAAAAGTGGTTATTCAACATGAGGCACGATCCAATTGACATTTTGAATCATTTTTGGTACAGTCCAAAAAATGAATTTTCGGATGAAAAACGATGACTCCGGACATGTCGAACGATCCCAAAATGGTCAATATGGATGAAATTTTAACATTCAATCTTTTGACTGTAAATGACTGTTGGATGTGAATTATGACTTTGTCAACTAAAATAAGTGTGTTTAAAGTCATTTCTGTGCCTGAAACGGGTCAAAATTGAAGCTTTTGAGTAAGCAAAAATCTGTAAAAATGGCAATTTTGGTCACTCTGAGGGTTTAAAAAGTGGTTATTCAACATGAGGCACGACCCAATTGACATTTTGAATCATTTTTGGTACAGTCCAAAAAATAAATTTCCGGATGAAAAACAATGACTCCGGACCTGTTGAACGTTCCCAAAATGGTCTATAATGATGAAATTTTAACATTTAATCTTTTGACTCTAAATGACTTTTGGATGTGAATTATGACTTTGTCAACTAAAATAAGTGTGTTTTAAGTCATTTCTGTGCCTCAAAGGGGTCAAAATTGAAGCTTTTGAGTAAGCAAAACTCTGTAAAAGTGGCAATTTTGGTGACTGTGAGGGTTTAAAAAGTGGTTATTCAACATGAGGCACGATCCAATTGACATTTTGAATCCTTTTTGGTACAGTCCAAAAAATCAATTTTCGGATGAAAAACGATGACTCCGGACATGTCGAACGATCCCAAAATGGTCAATATGGATGAAATTTTAACATTTAATCTTTTGACTGTAAATGACTGTTGGATGTGAATTATGACTTTGTCAACTAAAATAAGTGTGTTTAAAGTCATTTCTGTGCCTCAAAGGGGTCAAAATTGAAGCTTTTGAGTAATTAAAACTCTGTAAAAATGGCAATTTTGGTCACTGTGAGGCTTTAAAAAGTGGTTATTCAACATGAGGCACGATCCAATTGACATTTTGAATCATTTTTGGTACAGTCCAAAAAATCAATTTTCGGATGAAAACGATGACTCCGGACATGTCGAACGATCCAAAAATGGTCAATATGGATGAAATTATAACATTTAATCTTTTGACTGTAAATGACTGTTGGATGTGAATTAGGACTTTGTCAACTAAAATAAGTGTGTTTAAAGTCATTTCTGTGCCTGAAACGGTTCAAAATTGAAGCTTTTGAGTAATCAAAACTCTGTAAAAATGGCAATTTTGGTCACTGTGAGGCTTTAAAAAGTGGTTATTCAACATGAGGCACGATCCAATTGACATTTTGAATCATTTTTGGTACAGTCTAAAAAATGAATTTTCGGATGAAAAACGACTCCGGACATGTCGAACGATCCCAAAATGGTCAATATGGATGACATTTTAACATTCAATCTTTTGACTGTAAATGACTGTTGGATGTGAATTATGACTTTGTCAACTAAAATAAGTGTGTTTAAAGTCATTTCTGTGCCTGAAACTGGTCAAAATTGAAGCTTTTGAGTAAGCAAAACTCTGTAAAAATGGCAATTTTGGTCACTCTGAGGGTTTAAAAAGTGGTTATTCAACATGAGGCACGACCCAATTGACATTTTGAATCATTTTTGGTACAGTCCAAAAAATCAATTTTCGGATGAAAAACGATGACTCCGGACATGTCGAACGATCCCAAAATGGTCAATATGGATAAAATTTTAACATTTAATCTTTTGACTCTAAATGACTGTGGGATGTGAATTATGACTTTGTCAACTAAAATAAGTGTGTTTAAAGTCATTTCTGTGCCTGAAATGGTTCAAAATTGAAGCTTTTGAGTAAGCAAAACTCTGTAAAAGTGGCAATTTTGGTGACTGTGAGGGTTTAAAAAGTGGTTATTCAACATGAGGCACGATCCAATTGACATTTTGAATCCTTTTTGGTACAGTCCAAAAAATAAATTTTCGGATGAAAAACGATGACTCCGGACATGTCGAACGATCCCAAAATGGTCAATATGGATGAAATTTTAACATTTAATCTTTTGACTCTAAATGACTGTTGGATGTGAATTATGACTTTGTCAACTAAAATAAGTGTGTTTTAAGTCATTTCTGTGCCTCAAAGGGGTCAAAATTGAAGCTTTTGAGTAATCATAATTCTGTAAAAATGGCAATTTTGGTCACTGTGAGGGTTTAAAAAGTGGTTATTCAACATGAGGCACGATCCAATTGACATTTTGAATCATTTTTGGTACAGTCCAAAAAAATCAATTTTCGGATGAAAAACGATGACTCCGGACATGTCGAACGATCCCAAAATGGTCAATATGGATGAAATTTTAACATTTAATCTTTTGTCTCTAAATGACTGTTGGATGTGAATTATGACTTTGTCAACTAAAATAAGTGTGTTTAAAGTCATTTCTGTGCCTCAAAGGGGTCAAAATTGAAGCTTTGAGTAAGCAAAACTCTGTAAAAATGGCAATTTTGGTCACTCTGAGGCTTTAAAAAGTGGTTATTCAACATGAGGCACGATCCAATTGACATTTTCAATCATTTTTGGTACAGTCCAAAAAATCAATTTTCGGATGAAAAACGATGACTCCGGACATGTCGAACGATCCCAAAATGGCCAATATGGATGAAATTTTAACATTTAATCTTTTGACTGTAAATGACTGTTGGATGTGAATTATGACTTTGTCAACTAAAATAAGTGTGTTTAAAGTCATTTCTGTGCCTGAAACGGGTCAAAATTGAAGCTTTTGAGTAAGCAAAAATCTGTAAAAATGGCAATTTTGGTCACTCTGAGGGTTTAAAAAGTGGTTATTCAACATGAGGCCCGACCCAATTGACATTTTGAATCATTTTTGGTACAGTCCAAAAAATCAATTTCCGGATGAAAAACAATGACTCCGGACCTGTTGAACGTTCCCAAAATGGTCTATAATGATGAAATTTTAACATTTAATCTTTTGACTCTAAATGACTTTTGGATGTGAATTATGACTTTGTCAACTAAAATAAGTGTGTTTTAAGTCATTTCTGTGCCTCAAAGGGGTCAAAATTGAAGCTTTTGAGTAATCATAACTCTATAAAAATGGCAATTTTGGTCACTGTGAGGGTTTAAAAAGTGGTTATTCAACAAGAGGCACGATCCAATTGACATTTTGAATCATTTTTGGTACAGTCCAAAAAATCAATTTTCGGATGAAAAACGATGATTCCGGACATGTCAAACGATCCCAAAATGGTCAATATGGATGACATTGTAACATTTAATCTTTTGACTGTAAATGACTGTTGGATGTGAATTAGGACTTTGTCAACTAAAATAAGTGTGTTTAAAGTCATTTCTGTGCCTGAAACGGGTCAAAATTGAAGCTTTTGAGTAATCAAAACTCTGTAAAAATGGCAATTTTGGTCACTGTGAGGCTTTAAAAAGTGGTTATTCAACATGAGGCACGATCCAATTGACATTTTGAATCATTTTTGGTACAGTCCAAAAAATGAATTTTCGGATGAAAAACGATGACTCCGGACATGTCGAACGATCCCAAAATGGTCAATATGGATGAAATTTAACATTCAATCTTTTGACTGTAAATGACTGTTGGATGTGAATTATGACTTTGTCAACTAAAATAAGTGTGTTTTAAGTCATTTCTGTGCTTCAAAGGGGTCAAAATTGAAGCTTTTGAGTAATCATAACTCTGTAAAAATGGCAATTTTGGTCACTGTGAGGGTTTAAAAAGTGGTTATTCAACATGAGGCACGATCCAATTGACATTTTGAATCATTTTTGGTACAGTCCAAAAAATCAATTTTCGGATGAAAACGATGACTCCGGACATGTCGAACGATCCCAAAATGGCCAATATGGATGACATTTTAACATTTAATCTTTTGACTGTAAATGACTGTTGGATGTGAATTATGACTTTGTCAACTAAAATAGGTGTGTTTAAAGTCATTTCTGTGCCTGAAACGGGTCAAAATTGAAGCTTTTGTGTAAGCAAAACTCTGTAAAAATGGCAATTTTGCTCTCTCTGAGGGTTTAAAAAGTGGTTATTCAACATGAGGCACGATCCAATTGACATTTTGAATCATTTTTGGTACAGTCCAAAAAATCAATTTTCGGATGAAAAACGATGACTCTGGACATGTCGAACGATCCCAAAATGGTCAATATGGATGAAATTTTAACATTTAATCTTTTGACTCTAAATGACTGTTGGATGTGAATTATGACTTTCTCAACTAAAATAAGTGTGTTTAAAGTCATTTCTGTGCCTGAAATGGTTCAAAATTGAAGCTTTTGAGTAAGCAAAACTCTGTAAAAGTGGCAATTTTGGTGACTGTGAGGGTTTAAAAAGTAGTTATTCAACATGAGGCACGATCCAATTGACATTTTGAATCCTTTTTGGTACAGTCCAAAAAATCAATTTCCGGATGAAAAACAATGACTCCGGACCTGTTGAACGTTCCCAAAATGGTCTATAATGATGACATTTTAACATTTAATCTTTTGACTCTAAATGACTTTTGGATGTGAATTATGACTTTGTCAACTAAAATAAGTGTGTTTTAAGTCATTTCTGTGCCTCAAAGGGGTCAAAATTGAAGCTTTTGAGTAAGCAAAACTCTGTAAAAGTGGCAATTTTGGTGACTGTGAGGGTTTAAAAAGTGGTTATTCAACATGAGGCACGATCCAATTGACATTTTGAATCCTTTTTGGTACAGTCAAAAAATAAATTTTCGGATGAAAAATGATGACTCCGGACATGTCGAACGATCCCAAAATGGTCAATATGGATGAAATTTTAACATTTAATCTTTTGACTGTAAATGACTGGTGGATGTGAATTATGACTTTGTCAACTAAAATAAGTGTGTTTAAAGTCATTTCTGTGCCTCAAAGGGGTCAAAACTGAAGCTTTTGAGTAATTAAAACTCTGTAAAAATGGCAATTTTGGTCACTCTGAGGCTTTAAAAAGTGGTTATTCAACATGAGGCACGATCCAATTGACATTTTGAATCATTTTTGGTACAGTCCAAAAAATCAATTTTCGGATGAAAAACGATGACTCCGGACATGTCGAACGATCCCAAAATGGTCAATATGGATGAAATTGTAACATTTAATCTTTTGACTGTAAATGACTGTTGGATGTGAATTAGGACTTTGTCAACTAAAATAAGTGTGTTTAAAGTCATTTCTGTGCCTGAAACGGGTAAAAATTGAAGCTTTTGAGTAATCAAAACTCTGTAAAAATGGCAATTTTGGTCACTGTGAGGCTTTAAAAAGTGGTTATTCAACATGAGGCACGATCCAATTGACATTTTGAATCATTTTTGGTACAGTCCAAAAAATGAATTTTCGGATGAAAAACGATGACTCCGGACATGTCGAACGATCCCAAAATGGTCAATATGGATGAAATTTAACATTCAATCTTTTGACTGTAAATGACTGTTGGATGTGAATTATGACTTTGTCAACTAAAATAAGTGTGTTTTAAGTCATTTCTGTGCTTCAAAGGGGTCAAAATTGAAGCTTTTGAGTAATCATAACTCTGTGAAAATGGCAATTTTGGTCACTGTGAGGGTTTAAAAAGTGGTTATTCAACATGAGGCACGATCCAATTGACATTTTGAATCATTTTTGGTACAGTCCAAAAAATCAATTTTCGGATGAAAACGATGACTCCGGACATGTCGAACGATCCAAAAATGGTCAATATGGATGAAATTATAACATTTAATCTTTTGACTGTAAATGACTGTTGGATGTGAATTAGGACTTTGTCAACTAAAATAAGTGTGTTTAAAGTCATTTCTGTGCCTGAAACGGTTCAAAATTGAAGCTTTTGAGTAATCAAAACTCTGTAAAAATGGCAATTTTGGTCACTGTGAGGCTTTAAAAAGTGGTTATTCAACATGAGGCACGATCCAATTGACATTTTGAATCATTTTTGGTGCAGTCCAAAAAATGAATTTTCGGATGAAAAACGATGACTCCGGACATGTCGAACGATCCCAAAATGGTCAATATGGATGACATTTTAACATTCAATCTTTTGACTGTAAATGACTGTTGGATGTGAATTATGACTTTGTCAACTAAAATAAGTGTGTTTAAAGTCATTTCTGTGCCTGAAACTGGTCAAAATTGAAGCTTTTGAGTAAGCAAAACTCTGTAAAAATGGCAATTTTGGTCACTCTGAGGGTTTAAAAAGTGGTTATTCAACATGAGGCACGACCCAATTGACATTTTGAATCATTTTTGGTACAGTCCAAAAAATCAATTTTCGGATGAAAAACGATGACTCCGGACATGTCGAACGATCCCAAATTGGTCAATATGGATAAAATTTTAACATTTAATCTTTTGACTCTAAATGACTGTTGGATGTGAATTATGACTTTGTCAACTAAAATAAGTGTGTTTAAAGTCATTTCTGTGCCTGAAATGGTTCAAAATTGAAGCTTTTGAGTAAGCAAAACTCTGTAAAAGTGGCAATTTTGGTGACTGTGAGGGTTTAAAAAGTGGTTATTCAACATGAGGCACGATCCAATTGACATTTTGAATCCTTTTTGGTACAGTCCAAAAAATAAATTTTCGGATGAAAAACGATGACTCCAGACATGTCGAACGATCCCAAAATGGTCAATATGGATGAAATTTTAACATTTAATCTTTTGACTCTAAATGACTGTTGGATGTGAATTATGACTTTGTCAACTAAAATAAGTGTGTTTTAAGTCATTTCTGTGCCTCAAAGGGGTCAAAATTGAAGCTTTTGAGTAATCATAATTCTGTAAAAATGGCAATTTTGGTCACTGTGAGGGTTTAAAAAGTGGTTATTCAACATGAGGCACGATCCAATTGACATTTTGAATCATTTTTGGTACAGTCCAAAAAAATTCAATTTTCGGATGAAAAACGATGACTCCGGACATGTCGAACGATCCCAAAATGGTCACTATGGATGAAATTTTAACATTTAATCTTTTGACTCTAAATGACTGTTGGATGTGAATTATGACTTTGTCAACTAAAATAAGTGTGTTTAAAGTCATTTCTGTGCCTCAAAGGGGTCAAAATTGAAGCTTTTGAGTAAGCAAAACTCTGTAAAAATGGCAATTTTGGTCACTCTGAGGCTTTAAAAAGTGGTTATTCAACATGAGGCACGATCCAATTGACATTTTCAATCATTTTTGGTACAGTCCAAAAAATCAATTTTCGGATGAAAAACGATGACTCCGGACATGTCGAACGATCCCAAAATGGCCAATATGGATGAAATTTTAACATTTAATCTTTTGACTGTAAATGACTGTTGGATGTGAATTATGACTTTGTCAACTAAAATAAGTGTGTTTAAAGTCATTTCTGTGCCTGAAACGGGTCAAAATTGAAGCTTTTGAGTAAGCAAAAATCTGTAAAAATGGCAATTTTGGTCACTCTGAGGGTTTAAAAAGTGGTTATTCAACATGAGGCACGATCCAATTGACATTTTGAATCATTTTTGGTACAGTCCAAAAAATCAATTTTCGGATGAAAAACGATGACTCTGGACATGTCGAACGATCCCAAAATGGTCAATATGGATGAAATTTTAACATTTAATCTTTTGACTCTAAATGACTGTTGGATGTGAATTATGACTTTCTCAACTAAAATAAGTGTGTTTAAAGTCATTTCTGTGCCTGAAATGGTTCAAAATTGAAGCTTTTGAGTAAGCAAAACTCTGTAAAAGTGGCAATTTTGGTGACTGTGAGGGTTTAAAAAGTAGTTATTCAACATGAGGCACGATCCAATTGACATTTTGAATCCTTTTTGGTACAGTCCAAAAAATCAATTTCCGGATGAAAAACAATGACTCCGGACCTGTTGAACGTTCCCAAAATGGTCTATAATGATGACATTTTAACATTTAATCTTTTGACTCTAAATGACTTTTGGATGTGAATTATGACTTTGTCAACTAAAATAAGTGTGTTTTAAGTCATTTCTGTGCCTCAAAGGGGTCAAAATTGAAGCTTTTGAGTAAGCAAAACTCTGTAAAAGTGGCAATTTTGGTGACTGTGAGGGTTTAAAAAGTGGTTATTCAACATGAGGCACGATCCAATTGACATTTTGAATCCTTTTTGGTACAGTCAAAAAATAAATTTTCGGATGAAAAATGATGACTCCGGACATGTCGAACGATCCCAAAATGGTCAATATGGATGAAATTTTAACATTTAATCTTTTGACTGTAAATGACTGGTGGATGTGAATTATGACTTTGTCAACTAAAATAAGTGTGTTTAAAGTCATTTCTGTGCCTCAAAGGGGTCAAAACTGAAGCTTTTGTGTAATTAAAACTCTGTAAAAATGGCAATTTTGGTCACTCTGAGGCTTTAAAAAGTGGTTATTCAACATGAGGCACGATCCAATTGACATTTTGAATCATTTTTGGTACAGTCCAAAAAATCAATTTTCGGATGAAAAACGATGACTCCGGACATGTCGAACGATCCCAAAATGGTCAATATGGATGAAATTGTAACATTTAATCTTTTGACTGTAAATGACTGTTGGATGTGAATTAGGACTTTGTCAACTAAAATAAGTGTGTTTAAAGTCATTTCTGTGCCTGAAACGGGTAAAAATTGAAGCTTTTGAGTAATCAAAACTCTGTAAAAATGGCAATTTTGGTCACTGTGAGGCTTTAAAAAGTGGTTATTCAACATGAGGCACGATCCAATTGACATTTTGAATCATTTTTGGTACAGTCCAAAAAATGAATTTTCGGATGAAAAACGATGACTCCGGACATGTCGAACGATCCCAAAATGGTCAATATGGATGAAATTTAACATTCAATCTTTTGACTGTAAATGACTGTTGGATGTGAATTATGACTTTGTCAACTAAAATAAGTGTGTTTTAAGTCATTTCTGTGCTTCAAAGGGGTCAAAATTGAAGCTTTTGAGTAATCATAACTCTGTGAAAATGGCAATTTTGGTCACTGTGAGGGTTTAAAAAGTGGTTATTCAACATGAGGCACGATCCAATTGACATTTTGAATCATTTTTGGTACAGTCCAAAAAATCAATTTTCGGATGAAAACGATGACTCCGGACATGTCGAACGATCCAAAAATGGTCAATATGGATGAAATTATAACATTTAATCTTTTGACTGTAAATGACTGTTGGATGTGAATTAGGACTTTGTCAACTAAAATAAGTGTGTTTAAAGTCATTTCTGTGCCTGAAACGGTTCAAAATTGAAGCTTTTGAGTAATCAAAACTCTGTAAAAATGGCAATTTTGGTCACTGTGAGGCTTTAAAAAGTGGTTATTCAACATGAGGCACGATCCAATTGACATTTTGAATCATTTTTGGTGCAGTCCAAGAAATGAATTTTCGGATGAAAAACGATGACTCCGGACATGTCGAACGATCATAAAATGGTCAATATGGATGACATTTTAACATTCAATCTTTTGACTGTAAATGACTGTTGGATGTGAATTATGACTTTGTCAACTAAAATAAGTGTGTTTAAAGTCATTTCTGTGCCTGAAACTGGTCAAAATTGAAGCTTTTGAGTAAGCAAAACTCTGTAAAAATGGCAATTTTGGTCACTCTGAGGGTTTAAAAAGTGGTTATTCAACATGAGGCACGACCCAATTGACATTTTGAATCATTTTTGGTACAGTCCAAAAAATCAATTTTCGGATGAAAAACGATGACTCCGGACATGTCGAACGATCCCAAATTGGTCAATATGGATAAAATTTTAACATTTAATCTTTTGACTCTAAATGACTGTTGGATGTGAATTATGACTTTGTCAACTAAAATAAGTGTGTTTAAAGTCATTTCTGTGCCTGAAATGGTTCAAAATTGAAGCTTTTGAGTAAGCAAAACTCTGTAAAAGTGGCAATTTTGGTGACTGTGAGGGTTTAAAAAGTGGTTATTCAACATGAGGCACGATCCAATTGACATTTTGAATCCTTTTTGGTACAGTCCAAAAAATAAATTTTCGGATGAAAAACGATGACTCCAGACATGTCGAACGATCCCAAAATGGTCAATATGGATGAAATTTTAACATTTAATCTTTTGACTCTAAATGACTGTTGGATGTGAATTATGACTTTGTCAACTAAAATAAGTGTGTTTAAAGTCATTTCTGTGCCTGAAATGGTTCAAAATTGAAGCTTTTGAGTAAGCAAAACTCTGTAAAAGTGGCAATTTTGGTGACTGTGAGGGTTTAAAAAGTGGTTATTCAACATGAGGCACGATCCAATTGACATTTTGAATCATTTTTGGTACAGTCCAAAAAAATTCAATTTTCGGATGAAAAACGATGACTCCGGACATGTCGAACGATCCCAAAATGGTCACTATGGATGAAATTTTAACATTTAATCTTTTGACTCTAAATGACTGTTGGATGTGAATTATGACTTTGTCAACTAAAATAAGTGTGTTTAAAGTCATTTCTGTGCCTCAAAGGGGTCAAAATTGAAGCTTTTGAGTAAGCAAAACTCTGTAAAAATGGCAATTTTGGTCACTCTGAGGCTTTAAAAAGTGGTTATTCAACATGAGGCACGATCCAATTGACATTTTCAATCATTTTTGGTACAGTCCAAAAAATCAATTTTCGGATGAAAAACGATGACTCCGGACATGTCGAACGATCCCAAAATGGCCAATATGGATGAAATTTTAACATTTAATCTTTTGACTGTAAATGACTGTTGGATGTGAATTATGACTTTGTCAACTAAAATAAGTGTGTTTAAAGTCATTTCTGTGCCTGAAACGGGTCAAAATTGAAGCTTTTGAGTAAGCAAAAATCTGTAAAAATGGCAATTTTGGTCACTCTGAGGGTTTAAAAAGTGGTTATTCAACATGAGGCCCGACCCAATTGACATTTTGAATCATTTTTGGTACAGTCCAAAAAATCAATTTCCGGATGAAAAACAATGACTCCGGACCTGTTGAACGTTCCCAAAATGGTCTAAAATGATGAAATTTTAACATTTAATCTTTTGACTCTAAATGACTTTTGGATGTGAATTATGACTTTGTCAACTAAAATAAGTGTGTTTTAAGTCATTTCTGTGCCTCAAAGGGGTCAAAATTGAAGCTTTTGAGTAATCATAACTCTGTAAAAATGGCAATTTTGGTCACTGTGAGGGTTTAAAAAGTGGTTATTCAACAAGAGGCACGATCCAATTGACATTTTGAATCATTTTTGGTACAGTCCAAAAAATCAATTTTCGGATGAAAAACAATGATTCCGGACATGTCAAACGATCTCAAAATGGTCAATATGGATGACATTGTAACATTTAATCTTTTGACTGTAAATGACTGTTGGATGTGAATTAGGACTTTGTCAACTAAAATAAGTGTGTTTAAAGTCATTTCTGTGCCTGAAACGGGTCAAAATTGAAGCTTTTGAGTAATCAAAACTCTGTAAAAATGGCAATTTTGGTCACTGTGAGGCTTTAAAAAGTGGTTATTCAACATGAGGCACGATCCAATTGACATTTTGAATCATTTTTGGTACAGTCCAAAAAATGAATTTTCGGATGAAAAACGATGACTCCGGACATGTCGAACGATCCCAAAATGGTCAATATGGATGAAATTTAAAATTCAATCTTTTGACTGTAAATGACTGTTGGATGTGAATTATGACTTTGTCAACTAAAATAAGTGTGTTTTAAGTCATTTCTGCGCTTCAAAGGGGTCAAAATTGAAGCTTTTGAGTAATCATAACTCTGTAAAAATGGCAATTTTGGTCACTGTGAGGGTTTAAAAAGTGGTTATTCAACATGAGGCACGATCCAATTGACATTTTGAATCATTTTTGGTACAGTCCAAAAAATCAATTTTCGGATGAAAACGATGACTCCGGACATGTCGAACGATCCCAAAATGGCCAATATGGATGAAATTTTAACATTTAATCTTTTGACTGTAAATGACTGTTGGATGTGAATTATGACTTTGTCAACTAAAATAAGTGTGTTTAAAGTCATTTCTGTGCCTCGAAGGGGTCAAAATTGAAGCTTTTGAGTAATTAAAACTCTGTAAAAATGGCAATTTTGGTCACTCTGAGGCTTTAAAAAGTGGTTGTTCAACATGAGGCACGATCCAATTGACATTTTGAATCATTTTTGGTACAGTCCAAAAAATCAATTTTCGGATGAAAAATGATGACTCCGGACATGTCGAACGATCCCAAAATGGTCAATATGGATGAAATTTTAACATTTAATCTTTTGACTCTAAATGACTGTTGGATGTGAATTTTGACTTTGTCAACTAAAATAAGTGTGTTTAAAGTCATTTCTGTGCCTGAAACGGGTCAAAATTGAAGCTTTTGAGTAAGCAAAACTCTGTAAAAATGGCAATTTTGGTCACTCTGAGGGTTTAAAACGTGGTTATTCAACATGAGGCACGATCCAATTGACATTTTGAATCATTTTTGGGACAGTCCAAAAAATCAATTTTCGGATGAAAACGATGACTCCGGACATGTCGAACGATCCCAAAATGGCCAATATGGATGAAATTTTAACATTTAATCTTTTGACTGTAAATGACTGTTGGATGTGAATTATGACTTTGTCAACTAAAATAGGTGTGTTTAAAGTCATATCTGTGCTTGAAACGGGTCAAAATTGAAGCTTTTGTGTAAGCAAAACTCTGTAAAAATGGCAATTTTGGTCACTGTGAGGCTTTAAAAAGTGGTTATTCAACATGAGGCACGATCCAATTGACATTTTGAATCATTTTTGGTACAGTCCAAAAAATGAATTTTCGGATGAAAAACGATGACTCCGGACATGTCGAACGATCCCAAAATGGTCAATATGGATGAAATTTTAACATTCAATCTTTTGACTGTAAATGACTGTTGGATGTGAATTATGACTTTGTCAACTAAAATAAGTGTGTTTAAAGTCATTTCTGTGCCTGAAACGGGTCAAAATTGAAGCTTTTGAGTAAGCAAAAATCTGTAAAAATGGCAATTTTGGTCACTCTGAGGGTTTAAAAAGTGGTTATTCAACATGAGGCACGACCCAATTGACATTTTGAATCATTTTTGGTACAGTCCAAAAAATAAATTTCCGGATGAAAAACAATGACTCCGGACCTGTTGAACGTTCCCAAAATGGTCTATAATGATGAAATTTTAACATTTAATCTTTTGACTCTAAATGACTTTTGGATGTGAATTATGACTTTGTCAGCTAAAATAAGTGTGTTTTAAGTCATTTCTGTGCCTCAAAGGGGTCAAAATTGAAGCTTTTGAGTAAGCAAAACTCTTTAAAAGTGGCAATTTTGGTGACTGTGAGGGTTTAAAAAGTGGTTATTCAACATGAGGCACGATCCAATTGACATTTTGAATCCTTTTTGGTACAGTCCAAAAAATAAATTTTCGGATGAAAAACGATGACTCCGGACATGTCGAACGATCCCAAAATGGTCAATATGGATGAAATTTTAACATTTAATCTTTTGACTGTAAATGACTGTTGGATGTGAATTATGACTTTGTCAACTAAAATAAGTGTGTTTTAAGTCATTTCTGTGCCTCAAAGGGGTCAAAATTGAAGCTTTTGAGTAAGCAAAACTCTGTAAAAGTGGCAATTTTGGTGACTGTGAGGGTTTAAAAAGTGGTTATTCAACATGAGGCACGATCCAATTGACATTTTGAATCCTTTTTGGTACAGTCCAAAAAATAAATTTTCGGATGAAAAACGATGACTCCAGACATGTCGAACGATCCCAAAATGGTCAATATGGATGAAATTTTAACATTTAATCTTTTGACTCTAAATGACTGTTGGATGTGAATTATGACTTTGTCAACTAAAATAAGTGTGTTTTAAGTCATTTCTGTGCCTCAAAGGGGTCAAAATTGAAGCTTTTGAGTAATCATAATTCTGTAAAAATGGCAATTTTGGTCACTGTGAGGGTTTAAAAAGTGGTTATTCAACATGAGGCACGATCCAATTGACATTTTGAATCATTTTTGGTACAGTCCAAAAAAATTCAATTTTCGGATGAAAAACGATGACTCCGGACATGTCGAACGATCCCAAAATGGTCACTATGGATGAAATTTTAACATTTAATCTTTTGACTCTAAATGACTGTTGGATGTGAATTATGACTTTGTCAACTAAAATAAGTGTGTTTAAAGTCATTTCTGTGCCTCAAAGGGGTCAAAATTGAAGCTTTTGAGTAAGCAAAACTCTGTAAAAATGGCAATTTTGGTCACTCTGAGGCTTTAAAAAGTGGTTATTCAACATGAGGCACGATCCAATTGACATTTTCAATCATTTTTGGTACAGTCCAAAAAATCAATTTTCGGATGAAAAACGATGACTCCGGACATGTCGAACGATCCCAAAATGGCCAATATGGATGAAATTTTAACATTTAATCTTTTGACTGTAAATGACTGTTGGATGTGAATTATGACTTTGTCAACTAAAATAAGTGTGTTTAAAGTCATTTCTGTGCCTGAAACGGGTCAAAATTGAAGCTTTTGAGTAAGCAAAAATCTGTAAAAATGGCAATTTTGGTCACTCTGAGGGTTTAAAAAGTGGTTATTCAACATGAGGCCCGACCCAATTGACATTTTGAATCATTTTTGGTACAGTCCAAAAAATCAATTTCCGGATGAAAAACAATGACTCCGGACCTGTTGAACGTTCCCAAAATGGTCTAAAATGATGAAATTTTAACATTTAATCTTTTGACTCTAAATGACTTTTGGATGTGAATTATGACTTTGTCAACTAAAATAAGTGTGTTTTAAGTCATTTCTGTGCCTCAAAGGGGTCAAAATTGAAGCTTTTGAGTAATCATAACTCTGTAAAAATGGCAATTTTGGTCACTGTGAGGGTTTAAAAAGTGGTTATTCAACAAGAGGCACGATCCAATTGACATTTTGAATCATTTTTGGTACAGTCCAAAAAATCAATTTTCGGATGAAAAACAATGATTCCGGACATGTCAAACGATCTCAAAATGGTCAATATGGATGACATTGTAACATTTAATCTTTTGACTGTAAATGACTGTTGGATGTGAATTAGGACTTTGTCAACTAAAATAAGTGTGTTTAAAGTCATTTCTGTGCCTGAAACGGGTCAAAATTGAAGCTTTTGAGTAATCAAAACTCTGTAAAAATGGCAATTTTGGTCACTGTGAGGGTTTAAAAAGTGGTTATTCAACATGAGGCACGATCCAATTGACATTTTGAATCATTTTTGGTACAGTCCAAAAAATCAATTTTCGGATGAAAACGATGACTCCGGACATGTCGAACGATCCCAAAATGGCCAATATGGATGAAATTTTAACATTTAATCTTTTGACTGTAAATGACTGTTGGATGTGAATTATGACTTTGTCAACTAAAATAAGTGTGTTTAAAGTCATTTCTGTGCCTCGAAGGGGTCAAAATTGAAGCTTTTGAGTAATTAAAACTCTGTAAAAATGGCAATTTTGGTCACTCTGAGGCTTTAAAAAGTGGTTGTTCAACATGAGGCACGATCCAATTGACATTTTGAATCATTTTTGGTACAGTCCAAAAAATCAATTTTCGGATGAAAAATGATGACTCCGGACATGTCGAACGATCCCAAAATGGTCAATATGGATGAAATTTTAACATTTAATCTTTTGACTCTAAATGACTGTTGGATGTGAATTTTGACTTTGTCAACTAAAATAAGTGTGTTTAAAGTCATTTCTGTGCCTGAAACGGGTCAAAATTGAAGCTTTTGAGTAAGCAAAACTCTGTAAAAATGGCAATTTTGGTCACTCTGAGGGTTTAAAACGTGGTTATTCAACATGAGGCACGATCCAATTGACATTTTGAATCATTTTTGGGACAGTCCAAAAAATCAATTTTCGGATGAAAACGATGACTCCGGACATGTCGAACGATCCCAAAATGGCCAATATGGATGAAATTTTAACATTTAATCTTTTGACTGTAAATGACTGTTGGATGTGAATTATGACTTTGTCAACTAAAATAGGTGTGTTTAAAGTCATTTCTGTGCTTGAAACGGGTCAAAATTGAAGCTTTTGTGTAAGCAAAACTCTGTAAAAATGGCAATTTTGGTCACTGTGAGGCTTTAAAAAGTGGTTATTCAACATGAGGCACGATCCAATTGACATTTTGAATCATTTTTGGTACAGTCCAAAAAATGAATTTTCGGATGAAAAACTATGACTCCGGACATGTCGAACGATCCCAAAATGGTCAATATGGATGAAATTTTAACATTCAATCTTTTGACTGTAAATGACTGTTGGATGTGAATTATGACTTTGTCAACTAAAATAAGTGTGTTTAAAGTCATTTCTGTGCCTGAAACGGGTCAAAATTGAAGCTTTTGAGTAAGCAAAAATCTGTAAAAATGGCAATTTTGGTCACTCTGAGGGTTTAAAAAGTGGTTATTCAACATGAGGCACGACCCAATTGACATTTTGAATCATTTTTGGTACAGTCCAAAAAATAAATTTCCGGATGAAAAACTATGACTCCGGACATGTCGAACGTTCCCAAAATGGTCTATAATGATGAAATTTTAACATTTAATCTTTTGACTCTAAATGACTTTTGGATGTGAATTATGACTTTGTCAGCTAAAATAAGTGTGTTTTAAGTCATTTCTGTGCCTCAAAGGGGTCAAAATTGAAGCTTTTGAGTAAGCAAAACTCTGTAAAAGTGGCAATTTTGGTGACTGTGAGGGTTTAAAAAGTGGTTATTCAACATGAGGCACGATCCAATTGACATTTTGAATCCTTTTTGGTACAGTCCAAAAAATAAATTTTCGGATGAAAAACGATGACTCCGGACATGTCGAACGATCCCAAAATGGTCAATATGGATGAAATTTTAACATTTAATCTTTTGACTGTAAATGACTGTTGGATGTGAATTATGACTTTGTCAACTAAAATAAGTGTGTTTAAAGTCATTTCTGTGCCTCAAAGGGGTCAAAATTGAAGCTTTTGAGTAATTAAAACTCTGTAAAAATGGCAATTTTGGTCACTGTGAGGCTTTAAAAAGTGGTTATTCAACATGAGGCACGATCCAATTGACATTTTGAATCATTTTTGGGACAGTCCAAAAAATCAATTTACGGATGAAAACGATGACTCCGGACATGTCGAACGATCCCAAAATGGCCAATATGGATGAAATTTTAACATTTAATCTTTTGACTGTAAATGACTGTTGGATGTGAATTATGACTTTGTCAACTAAAATAGGTGTGTTTAAAGTCATTTCTGTGCTTGAAACGGGTCAAAATTGAAGCTTTTGTGTAAGCAAAACTCTGTAAAAATGGCAATTTTGCTCTCTCTGAGGGTTTAAAAAGTGCTTATTCAACATGAGGCACGATCCAATTGACATTTTGAATCATTTTGGGTACAGTCCAAAAAATCAATTTTCGGATGAAAAACGATGACTCTGGACATGTCGAACGATCCCAAAATGGTCAATATGGATGAAATTTTAACATTTAATCTTTTGACTCTAAATGACTGTTGGATGTGAATTATGACTTTGTCAACTAAAATAAGTGTGTTTAAAGTCATTTCTGTGCCTGAAATGGTTCAAAATTGAAGCTTTTGAGTAAGCAAAACTCTGTAAAAGTGGCAATTTTGGTGACTGTGAGGGTTTAAAAAGTGGTTATTCAACATGAGGCACGATCCAATTGACATTTTGAATCCTTTTTGGTACAGTCCAAAAAATCAATTTTCGGATGAAAAACGATGACTCCGGACATGTCGAACGATCCCAAAATGGTCAATATGGATGAAATTGTAACATTTAATCTTTTGACTGTAAATGACTGTTGGATGTGAATTAGGACTTTGTCAACTAAAATAAGTGTGTTTAAAGTCATTTCTGTGCCTGAAACGGGTCAAAATTGAAGCTTTTGAGTAATCAAAACTCTGTAAAAATGGCAATTTTGGTCACTGTGAGGCTTTAAAAAGTGGTTATTCAACATGAGGCACGATCCAATTGACATTTTGAATCATTTTTGGTACAGTCCAAAAAATGAATTTTCGGATGAAAAACGATGACTCCGGACATGTCGAACGATCCCAAAATGGTCAATATGGATGAAATTTTAACATTCAATCTTTTGACTGTAAATGACTGTTGGATGTGAATTATGACTTTGTCAACTAAAATAAGTGTGTTTAAAGTCATATCTGTGCCTGAAACGGGTCAAAATTGAAGCTTTTGAGTAAGCAAAAATCTGTAAAAATGGCAATTTTGGTCACTCTGAGGGTTTAAAAAGTGGTTATTCAACATGAGGCACGACCCAATTGACATTTTGAATCATTTTTGGTACAGTCCAAAAAATAAATTTCCGGATGAAAAACAATGACTCCGGACCTGTCGAACGATCCCAAAATGGTCAATATGGATGAAATTTAACATTCAATCTTTTGACTGTAAATGACTGTTGGATGTGAATTATGACTTTGTCAACTAAAATAAGTGTGTTTAAAGTCATTTCTGTGCCTCGAAGGGGTCAAAATTGAAGCTTTTGAGTAATTAAAACTCTGTAAAAATGGCAATTTTGGTCACTCTGAGGCTTTAAAAAGTGGTTGTTCAACATGAGGCACGATCCAATTGACATTTTGAATCATTTTTGGTACAGTCCAAAAAATCAATTTTCGGATGAAAAACGATGACTCCGGACATGTCGAATGATCCCAAAATGGTCAATATGGATGAAATTTTAACATTCAATCTTTTGACTGTAAATGACTGTTGGATGTGAATTATGACTTTGTCAACTAAAATAAGTGTGTTTAAAGTCATTTCTGTGCCTGAAACTGGTCAAAATTGAAGCTTTTGAGTAAGCAAAACTCTGTAAAAATGGCAATTTTGGTCACTCTGAGGGTTTAAAAAGTGGTTATTCAACATGAGGCACGACCCAATTGACATTTTGAATCATTTTTGGTACAGTCCAAAAAATCAATTTCCGGATGAAAAACGATGACTCCTGACCTGTTGAACGTTCCCAAAATGGTCTATAATGATGAAATTTTAACATTTACTCTTTTGACTCTAAATGACTGTTGGATGTCAATTATGACTTTGTCAACTAAAATAAGTGTGTTTTAAGTCATTTCTGTGCCTCAAAGGGGTCAAAATTGAAGCTTTTGAGTAATCATAACTCTGTAAAAATGGCAATTTTGGTCACTGTGAGGGTTTAAAAAGTGGTTATTCAACATGAGGCACGATCCAATTGACATTTTGAATCATTTTTGGTACAGTCCAAAAAATCAATTTTCGGATGAAAAACGATGACTCCGGACATGTCGAACGATCCCAAAATGGTCAATATGGATGAAATTTTAACATTTAATCTTTTGACTCTAAATGACTGTTGGATGTGAATTTTGACTTTGTCAACTAAAATAAGTGTGTTTAAAGTCATTTCTGTGCCTGAAACGGGTCAAAATTGAAGCTTTTGAGTAAGCAAAACTCTGTAAAAATGGCAATTTTGGTCACTCTGAGGGTTTAAAACGTGGTTATTCAACATGAGGCACGATCCAATTGACATTTTGAATCATTTTTGGTACAGTCCAAAAAATCAATTTTCGGATGAAAACGATGACTCCGGACATGTCGAACGATCCCAAAATGGCCAATATGGATGAAATTTTAACATTTAATCTTTTGACTGTAAATGACTGTTGGATGTGAATTATGACTTTGTCAACTAAAATAGGTGTGTTTAAAGTCATTTCTGTGCCTGAAACGGGTCAAAATTGAAGCTTTTGTGTAAGCAAAACTCTGTAAAAATGGCAATTTTGCTCTCTCTGAGGGTTTAAAAAGTGGTTATTCAACATGAGGCACGATCCAATTGACATTTTGAATCATTTTTGGTACAGTCCAAAAAATCAATTTTCGGATGAAAAACGATGACTCTGGACATGTCGAACGATCCCAAAATGGTCAATATGGATGAAATTTTAACATTTAATCTTTTGACTCTAAATGACTGTTGGATGTGAATTATGACTTTCTCAACTAAAATAAGTGTGTTTAAAGTCATTTCTGTGCCTGAAATGGTTCAAAATTGAAGCTTTTGAGTAAGCAAAACTCTGTAAAAGTGGCAATTTTGGTGACTGTGAGGGTTTAAAAAGTAGTTATTCAACATGAGGCACGATCCAATTGACATTTTGAATCCTTTTTGGTACAGTCCAAAAAATCAATTTCCGGATGAAAAACAATGACTCCGGACCTGTTGAACGTTCCCAAAATGGTCTATAATGATGACATTTTAACATTTAATCTTTTGACTCTAAATGACTTTTGGATGTGAATTATGACTTTGTCAACTAAAATAAGTGTGTTTTAAGTCATTTCTGTGCCTCAAAGGGGTCAAAATTGAAGCTTTTGAGTAAGCAAAACTCTGTAAAAGTGGCAATTTTGGTGACTGTGAGGGTTTAAAAAGTGGTTATTCAACATGAGGCACGATCCAATTGACATTTTGAATCCTTTTTGGTACAGTCAAAAAATAAATTTTCGGATGAAAAATGATGACTCCGGACATGTCGAACGATCCCAAAATGGTCAATATGGATGAAATTTTAACATTTAATCTTTTGACTGTAAATGACTGGTGGATGTGAATTATGACTTTGTCAACTAAAATAAGTGTGTTTAAAGTCATTTCTGTGCCTCAAAGGGGTCAAAACTGAAGCTTTTGAGTAATTAAAACTCTGTAAAAATGGCAATTTTGGTCACTCTGAGGCTTTAAAAAGTGGTTATTCAACATGAGGCACGATCCAATTGACATTTTGAATCATTTTTGGTACAGTCCAAAAAATCAATTTTCGGATGAAAAACGATGACTCCGGACATGTCGAACGATCCCAAAATGGTCAATATGGATGAAATTGTAACATTTAATCTTTTGACTGTAAATGACTGTTGGATGTGAATTAGGACTTTGTCAACTAAAATAAGTGTGTTTAAAGTCATTTCTGTGCCTGAAACGGGTAAAAATTGAAGCTTTTGAGTAATCAAAACTCTGTAAAAATGGCAATTTTGGTCACTGTGAGGCTTTAAAAAGTGGTTATTCAACATGAGGCACGATCCAATTGACATTTTGAATCATTTTTGGTGCAGTCCAAAAAATGAATTTTCGGATGAAAAACGATGACTCCGGACATGTCGAACGATCCCAAAATGGTCAATATGGATGACATTTTAACATTCAATCTTTTGACTCTAAATGACTGTTGGATGTGAATTATGACTTTGTCAACTAAAATAAGTGTGTTTAAAGTCATTTCTGTGCCTGAAATGGTTCAAAATTGAAGCTTTTGAGTAAGCAAAACTCTGTAAAAGTGGCAATTTTGGTGACTGTGAGGGTTTAAAAAGTGGTTATTCAACATGAGGCACGATCCAATTGACATTTTGAATCCTTTTTGGTACAGTCCAAAAAATAAATTTTCGGATGAAAAACGATGACTCCAGACATGTCGAACGATCCCAAAATGGTCAATATGGATGAAATTTTAACATTTAATCTTTTGACTCTAAATGACTGTTGGATGTGAAATATGACTTTGTCAACTAAAATAAGTGTGTTTTAAGTCATTTCTGTGCCTCAAAGGGGTCAAAATTGAAGCTTTTGAGTAATCATAATTCTGTAAAAATTGCAATTTTGGTCACTGTGAGGGTTTAAAAAGTGGTTATTCAACATGAGGCACGATCCAATTGACATTTTGAATCATTTTTGGTACAGTCCAAAAAAATTCAATTTTCGGATGAAAAACGATGACTCCGGACATGTCGAACGATCCCAAAATGGTCACTATGGATGAAATTTTAACATTTAATCTTTTGACTCTAAATGACTGTTGGATGTGAATTATGACTTTGTCAACTAAAATAAGTGTGTTTAAAGTCATTTCTGTGCCTCAAAGGGGTCAAAATTGAAGCTTTTGAGTAAGCAAAACTCTGTAAAAATGGCAATTTTGGTCACTCTGAGGCTTTAAAAAGTGGTTATTCAACATGAGGCACGATCCAATTGACATTTTCAATCATTTTTGGTACAGTCCAAAAAATCAATTTTCGGATGAAAAACGATGACTCCGGACATGTCGAACGATCCCAAAATGGCCAATATGGATGAAATTTTAACATTTAATCTTTTGACTGTAAATGACTGTTGGATGTGAATTATGACTTTGTCAACTAAAATAAGTGTGTTTAAAGTCATTTCTGTGCCTGAAACGGGTCAAAATTGAAGCTTTTGAGTAAGCAAAAATCTGTAAAAATGGCAATTTTGGTCACTCTGAGGGTTTAAAAAGTGGTTATTCAACATGAGGCCCGACCCAATTGACATTTTGAATCATTTTTGGTACAGTCCAAAAAATCAATTTCCGGATGAAAAACAATGACTCCGGACCTGTTGAACGTTCCCAAAATGGTCTATAATGATGAAATTTTAACATTTAATCTTTTGACTCTAAATGACTTTTGGATGTGAATTATGACTTTGTCAACTAAAATAAGTGTGTTTTAAGTCATTTCTGTGCCTCAAAGGGGTCAAAATTGAAGCTTTTGAGTAATCATAACTCTGTAAAAATGGCAATTTTGGTCACTGTGAGGGTTTAAAAAGTGGTTATTCAACAAGAGGCACGATCCAATTGACATTTTGAATCATTTTTGGTACAGTCCAAAAAATCAATTTTCGGATGAAAAACAATGATTCCGGACATGTCAAACGATCTCAAAATGGTCAATATGGATGACATTGTAACATTTAATCTTTTGACTGTAAATGACTGTTGGATGTGAATTAGGACTTTGTCAACTAAAATAAGTGTGTTTAAAGTCATTTCTGTGCCTGAAACGGGTCAAAATTGAAGCTTTTGAGTAATCAAAACTCTGTAAAAATGGCAATTTTGGTCACTGTGAGGCTTTAAAAAGTGGTTATTCAACATGAGGCACGATCCAATTGACATTTTGAATCATTTTTGGTACAGTCCAAAAAATGAATTTTCGGATGAAAAACGATGACTCCGGACATGTCGAACGATCCCAAAATGGTCAATATGGATGAAATTTAACATTCAATCTTTTGACTGTAAATGACTGTTGGATGTGAATTATGACTTTGTCAACTAAAATAAGTGTGTTTTAAGTCATTTCTGTGCTTCAAAGGGGTCAAAATTGAAGCTTTTGAGTAATCATAACTCTGTGAAAATGGCAATTTTGGTCACTGTGAGGGTTTAAAAAGTGGTTATTCAACATGAGGCACGATCCAATTGACATTTTGAATCATTTTTGGTACAGTCCAAAAAATCAATTTTCGGATGAAAACGATGACTCCGGACATGTCGAACGATCCAAATATGGTCAATATGGATGAAATTATAACATTTAATCTTTTGACTGTAAATGACTGTTGGATGTGAATTAGGACTTTGTCAACTAAAATAAGTGTGTTTAAAGTCATTTCTGTGCCTGAAACGGTTCAAAATTGAAGCTTTTGAGTAATCAAAACTCTGTAAAAATGGCAATTTTGGTCACTGTGAGGCTTTAAAAAGTGGTTATTCAACATGAGGCACGATCCAATTGACATTTTGAATCATTTTTGGTGCAGTCCAAAAAATGAATTTTCGGATGAAAAACGATGACTCCGGACATGTCGAACGATCCCAAAATGGTCAATATGGATGACATTTTAACATTCAATCTTTTGACTGTAAATGACTGTTGGATGTGAATTATGACTTTGTCAACTAAAATAAGTGTGTTTAAAGTCATTTCTGTGCCTGAAACTGGTCAAAATTGAAGCTTTTGAGTAAGCAAAACTCTGTAAAAATGGCAATTTTGGTCACTCTGAGGGTTTAAAAAGTGGTTATTCAACATGAGGCACGACCCAATTGACATTTTGAATCATTTTTGGTACAGTCCAAAAAATCAATTTTCGGATGAAAAACGATGACTCCGGACATGTCGAACGATCCCAAATTGGTCAATATGGATAAAATTTTAACATTTAATCTTTTGACTCTAAATGACTGTTGGATGTGAATTATGACTTTGTCAACTAAAATAAGTGTGTTTAAAGTCATTTCTGTGCCTGAAATGGTTCAAAATTGAAGCTTTTGAGTAAGCAAAACTCTGTAAAAGTGGCAATTTTGGTGACTGTGAGGGTTTAAAAAGTGGTTATTCAACATGAGGCACGATCCAATTGACATTTTGAATCATTTTTGGTACAGTCCAAAAAATCAATTTTCGGATGAAAACGATGACTCCGGACATGTCGAACGATCCCAAAATGGCCAATATGGATGAAATTTTAACATTTAATCTTTTGACTGTAAATGACTGGTGGATGTGAATTATGACTTTGTCAACTAAAATAAGTGTGTTTAAAGTCATTTCTGTGCCTCGAAGGGGTCAAAATTGAAGCTTTTGAGTAATTAAAACTCTGTAAAAATGGCAATTTTGGTCACTCTGAGGCTTTAAAAAGTGGTTGTTCAACATGAGGCACGATCCAATTGACATTTTGAATCATTTTTGGTACAGTCCAAAAAATCAATTTTCGGATGAAAAATGATGACTCCGGACATGTCGAACGATCCCAAAATGGTCAATATGGATGAAATTGTAACATTTAATCTTTTGACTGTAAATGACTGTTGGATGTGAATTAGGACTTTGTCAACTAAAATAAGTGTGTTTAAAGTCATTTCTGTGCCTGAAACGGGTAAAAATTGAAGCTTTTGAGTAATCAAAACTCTGTAAAAATGGCAATTTTGGTCACTGTGAGGCTTTAAAAAGTGGTTATTCAACATGAGGCACGATCCAATTGACATTTTGAATCATTTTTGGTACAGTCCAAAAAATGAATTTTCGGATGAAAAACGATGACTCCGGACATGTCGAACGATCCCAAAATGGTCAATATGGATGAAATTTAACATTCAATCTTTTGACTGTAAATGACTGTTGGATGTGAATTATGACTTTGTCAACTAAAATAAGTGTGTTTTAAGTCATTTCTGTGCTTCAAAGGGGTCAAAATTGAAGCTTTTGAGTAATCATAACTCTGTGAAAATGGCAATTTTGGTCACTGTGAGGGTTTAAAAAGTGGTTATTCAACATGAGGCACGATCCAATTGACATTTTGAATCATTTTTGGTACAGTCCAAAAAATCAATTTTCGGATCAAAACGATGACTCCGGACATGTCGAACGATCCAAAAATGGTCAATATGGATGAAATTATAACATTTAATCTTTTGACTGTAAATGACTGTTGGATGTGAATTAGGACTTTGTCAACTAAAATAAGTGTGTTTAAAGTCATTTCTGTGCCTGAAACGGTTCAAAATTGAAGCTTTTGAGTAATCAAAACTCTGTAAAAATGGCAATTTTGGTCACTGTGAGGCTTTAAAAAGTGGTTATTCAACATGAGGCACGATCCAATTGACATTTTGAATCATTTTTGGTGCAGTCCAAAAAATGAATTTTCGGATGAAAAACGATGACTCCGGACATGTCGAACGATCCCAAAATGGTCAATATGGATGACATTTTAACATTCAATCTTTTGACTGTAAATGACTGTTGGATGTGAATTATGACTTTGTCAACTAAAATAAGTGTGTTTAAAGTCATTTCTGTGCCTGAAACTGGTCAAAATTGAAGCTTTTGAGTAAGCAAAACTCTGTAAAAATGGCAATTTTGGTCACTCTGAGGGTTTAAAAAGTGGTTATTCAACACGAGGCACGACCCAATTGACATTTTGAATCATTTTTGGTACAGTCCAAAAAATCAATTTTCGGATGAAAAACGATGACTCCGGACATGTCGAACGATCCCAAATTGGTCAATATGGATAAAATTTTAACATTTAATCTTTTGACTCTAAATGACTGTTGGATGTGAATTATGACTTTGTCAACTAAAATAAGTGTGTTTAAAGTCATTTCTGTGCCTGAAATGGTTCAAAATTGAAGCTTTTGAGTAAGCAAAACTCTGTAAAAGTGGCAATTTTGGTGACTGTGAGGGTTTAAAAAGTGGTTATTCAACATGAGGCACGATCCAATTGACATTTTGAATCCTTTTTGGTACAGTCCAAAAAATAAATTTTCGGATGAAAAACGATGACTCCAGACATGTCGAACGATCCCAAAATGGTCAATATGGATGAAATTTTAACATTTAATCTTTTGACTCTAAATGACTGTTGGATGTGAATTATGACTTTGTCAACTAAAATAAGTGTGTTTTAAGTCATTTCTGTGCCTCAAAGGGGTAAAAATTGAAGCTTTTGAGTAATCATAATTCTGTAAAAATGGCAATTTTGGTCACTGTGAGGGTTTAAAAAGTGGTTATTCAACATGAGGCACGATCCAATTGACATTTTGAATCATTTTTGGTACAGTCCAAAAAATGAATTTTCGGATGAAAAACGATGACTCCGGACATGTCGAACGATCCCAAAATGGTCAATATGGATGAAATTTAACATTCAATCTTTTGACTGTAAATGACTGTTGGATGTGAATTATGACTTTGTCAACTAAAATAAGTGTGTTTTAAGTCATTTCTGTGCTTCAAAGGGGTCAAAATTGAAGCTTTTGAGTAATCATAACTCTGTGAAAATGGCAATTTTGGTCACTGTGAGGGTTTAAAAAGTGGTTATTCAACATGAGGCACGATCCAATTGACATTTTGAATCATTTTTGGTACAGTCCAAAAAATCAATTTTCGGATGAAAACGATGACTCCGGACATGTCGAACGATCCAAAAATGGTCAATATGGATGAAATTATAACATTTAATCTTTTGACTGTAAATGACTGTTGGATGTGAATTAGGACTTTGTCAACTAAAATAAGTGTGTTTAAAGTCATTTCTGTGCCTGAAACGGTTCAAAATTGAAGCTTTTGAGTAATCAAAACTCTGTAAAAATGGCAATTTTGGTCACTGTGAGGCTTTAAAAAGTGGTTATTCAACATGAGGCACGATCCAATTGACATTTTGAATCATTTTTGGTGCAGTCCAAAAAATGAATTTTCGGATGAAAAACGATGACTCCGGACATGTCGAACGATCCCAAAATGGTCAATATGGATGACATTTTAACATTCAATCTTTTGACTGTAAATGACTGTTGGATGTGAATTATGACTTTGTCAACTAAAATAAGTGTGTTTAAAGTCATTTCTGTGCCTGAAACTGGTCAAAATTGAAGCTTTTGAGTAAGCAAAACTCTGTAAAAATGGCAATTTTGGTCACTCTGAGGGTTTAAAAAGTGGTTATTCAACATGAGGCACGACCCAATTGACATTTTGAATCATTTTTGGTACAGTCCAAAAAATCAATTTTCGGATGAAAAACGATGACTCCGGACATGTCGAACGATCCCAAATTGGTCAATATGGATAAAATTTTAACATTTAATCTTTTGACTCTAAATGACTGTTGGATGTGAATTATGACTTTGTCAACTAAAATAAGTGTGTTTAAAGTCATTTCTGTGCCTGAAATGGTTCAAAATTGAAGCTTTTGAGTAAGCAAAACTCTGTAAAAGTGGCAATTTTGGTGACTGTGAGGGTTTAAAAAGTGGTTATTCAACATGAGGCACGATCCAATTGACATTTTGAATCCTTTTTGGTACAGTCCAAAAAATAAATTTTCGGATGAAAAACGATGACTCCAGACATGTCGAACGATCCCAAAATGGTCAATATGGATGAAATTTTAACATTTGATCTTTTGACTCTAAATGACTGTTGGATGTGAATTATGACTTTGTCAACTAAAATAAGTGTGTTTTAAGTCATTTCTGTGCCTCAAAGGGGTCAAAATTGAAGCTTTTGAGTAATCATAATTCTGTAAAAATGGCAATTTTGGTCACTGTGAGGGTTTAAAAAGTGGTTATTCAACATGAGGCACGATCCAATTGACATTTTGAATCATTTTTGGTACAGTCCAAAAAAATTCAATTTTCGGATGAAAAACGATGACTCCGGACATGTCGAACGATCCCAAAATGGTCACTATGGATGAAATTTTAACATTTAATCTTTTGACTCTAAATGACTGTTGGATGTGAATTATGACTTTGTCAACTAAAATAAGTGTGTTTAAAGTCATTTCTGTGCCTCAAAGGGGTCAAAATTGAAGCTTTTGAGTAATCATAATTCTGTAAAAATGGCAATTTTGGTCACTGTGAGGGTTTAAAAAGTGGTTATTCAACATGAGGCACGATCCAATTGACATTTTGAATCATTTTTGGTACAGTCCAAAAAAATTCAATTTTCGGATGAAAAACGATGACTCCGGACATGTCGAACGATCCCAAAATGGTCACTATGGATGGAATTTTAACATTTAATCTTTTGACTCTAAATGACTGTTGGATGTGAATTATGACTTTGTCAACTAAAATAAGTGTGTTTAAAGTCATTTCTGTGCCTCAAAGGGGTCAAAATTGAAGCTTTTGAGTAAGCAAAACTCTGTAAAAATGGCAATTTTGGTCACTCTGAGGCTTTAAAAAGTGGTTATTCAACATGAGGCACGATCCAATTGACATTTTCAATCATTTTTGGTACAGTCCAAAAAATCAATTTTCGGATGAAAAACGATGACTCCGGACATGTCGAACGATCCCAAAATGGCCAATATGGATGAAATTTTAACATTTAATCTTTTGACTGTAAATGACTGTTGGATGTGAATTATGACTTTGTCAACTAAAATAAGTGTGTTTAAAGTCATTTCTGTGCCTGAAACGGGTCAAAATTGAAGCTTTTGAGTAAGCAAAAATCTGTAAAAATGGCAATTTTGGTCACTCTGAGGGTTTAAAAAGTGGTTATTCAACATGAGGCCCGACCCAATTGACATTTTGAATCATTTTTGGTACAGTCCAAAAAATCAATTTCCGGATGAAAAACAATGACTCCGGACCTGTTGAACGTTCCCAAAATGGTCTATAATGATGAAATTTTAACATTTAATCTTTTGACTCTAAATGACTTTTGGATGTGAATTATGACTTTGTCAACTAAAATAAGTGTGTTTTAAGTCATTTCTGTGCCTCAAAGGGGTCAAAATTGAAGCTTTTGAGTAATCATAACTCTGTAAAAATGGCAATTTTGGTCACTCTGAGGGTTTAAAAAGTGGTTATTCAACATGAGGCACGACCCAATTGACATTTTGAATCATTTTTGGTACAGTCCAAAAAATCAATTTCCGGATGAAAAACGATGACTCCGGACCTGTTGAACGTTCCCAAAATGGTCTATAATGATGAAATTTTAACATTTAATCTTTTGACTCTAAATGACTTTTGGATGTGAATTATGACTTTGTCAACTAAAATAAGTGTGTTTTAAGTCATTTCTGTGCCTCAAAGGGGTCAAAATTGAAGCTTTTGAGTAATCATAACTCTGTAAAAATGGCAATTTTGGTCACTGTGAGGGTTTAAAAAGTGGTTATTCAACAAGAGGCACGATCCAATTGACATTTTGAATCATTTTTGGTACAGTCCAAAAAATCAATTTTCGGATGAAAAACAATGATTCCGGACATGTCAAACGATCTCAAAATGGTCAATATGGATGACATTGTAACATTTAATCTTTTGACTGTAAATGACTGTTGGATGTGAATTAGGACTTTGTCAACTAAAATAAGTGTGTTTAAAGTCATTTCTGTGCCTCGAAGGGGTCAAAATTGAAGCTTTTGAGTAATTAAAACTCTGTAAAAATGGCAATTTTGGTCACTCTGAGGCTTTAAAAAGTGGTTGTTCAACATGAGGCACGATCCAATTGACATTTTGAATCATTTTTGGTACAGTCCAAAAAATCAATTTTCGGATGAAAAATGATGACTCCGGACATGTCGAACGATCCCAAAATGGTCAATATGGATGAAATTGTAACATTTAATCTTTTGACTGTAAATGACTGTTGGATGTGAATTAGGACTTTGTCAACTAAAATAAGTGTGTTTAAAGTCATTTCTGTGCCTGAAACGGGTAAAAATTGAAGCTTTTGAGTAATCAAAACTCTGTAAAAATGGCAATTTTGGTCACTGTGAGGCTTTAAAAAGTGGTTATTCAACATGAGGCACGATCCAATTGACATTTTGAATCATTTTTGGTACAGTCCAAAAAATGAATTTTCGGATGAAAAACGATGACTCCGGACATGTCGAACGATCCCAAAATGGTCAATATGGATGAAATTTAACATTCAATCTTTTGACTGTAAATGACTGTTGGATGTGAATTATGACTTTGTCAACTAAAATAAGTGTGTTTTAAGTCATTTCTGTGCTTCAAAGGGGTCAAAATTGAAGCTTTTGAGTAATCATAACTCTGTGAAAATGGCAATTTTGGTCACTGTGAGGGTTTAAAAAGTGGTTATTCAACATGAGGCACGATCCAATTGACATTTTGAATCATTTTTGGTACAGTCCAAAAAATCAATTTTCGGATGAAAACGATGACTCCGGACATGTCGAACGATCCAAAAATGGTCAATATGGATGAAATTATAACATTTAATCTTTTGACTGTAAATGACTGTTGGATGTGAATTAGGACTTTGTCAACTAAAATAAGTGTGTTTAAAGTCATTTCTGTGCCTGAAACGGTTCAAAATTGAAGCTTTTGAGTAATCAAAACTCTGTAAAAATGGCAATTTTGGTCACTGTGAGGCTTTAAAAAGTGGTTATTCAACATGAGGCACGATCCAATTGACATTTTGAATCATTTTTGGTGCAGTCCAAAAAATGAATTTTCGGATGAAAAACGATGACTCCGGACATGTCGAACGATCCCAAAATGGTCAATATGGATGACATTTTAACATTCAATCTTTTGACTGTAAATGACTGTTGGATGTGAATTATGACTTTGTCAACTAAAATAAGTGTGTTTAAAGTCATTTCTGTGCCTGAAACTGGTCAAAATTGAAGCTTTTGAGTAAGCAAAACTCTGTAAAAATGGCAATTTTGGTCACTCTGAGGGTTTAAAAAGTGGTTATTCAACATGAGGCACGACCCAATTGACATTTTGAATCATTTTTGGTACAGTCCAAAAAATCAATTTTCGGATGAAAAACGATGACTCCGGACATGTCGAACGATCCCAAATTGGTCAATATGGATAAAATTTTAACATTTAATCTTTTGACTCTAAATGACTGTTGGATGTGAATTATGACTTTGTCAACTAAAATAAGTGTGTTTAAAGTCATTTCTGTGCCTGAAATGGTTCAAAATTGAAGCTTTTGAGTAAGCAAAACTCTGTAAAAGTGGCAATTTTGGTGACTGTGAGGGTTTAAAAAGTGGTTATTCAACATGAGGCACGATCCAATTGACATTTTGAATCCTTTTTGGTACAGTCCAAAAAATAAATTTTCGGATGAAAAACGATGACTCCAGACATGTCGAACGATCCCAAAATGGTCAATATGGATGAAATTTTAACATTTAATCTTTTGACTCTAAATGACTGTTGGATGTGAATTATGACTTTGTCAACTAAAATAAGTGTGTTTTAAGTCATTTCTGTGCCTCAAAGGGGTCAAAATTGAAGCTTTTGAGTAATCATAATTCTGTAAAAATGGCAATTTTGGTCACTGTGAGGGTTTAAAAAGTGGTTATTCAACATGAGGCACGATCCAATTGACATTTTGAATCATTTTTGGTACAGTCCAAAAAAATTCAATTTTCGGATGAAAAACGATGACTCCGGACATGTCGAACGATCCCAAAATGGTCACTATGGATGAAATTTTAACATTTAATCTTTTGACTCTAAATGACTGTTGGATGTGAATTATGACTTTGTCAACTAAAATAAGTGTGTTTAAAGTCATTTCTGTGCCTCAAAGGGGTCAAAATTGAAGCTTTCGAGTAAGCAAAACTCTGTAAAAATGGCAATTTTGGTCACTCTGAGGCTTTAAAAAGTGGTTATTCAACATGAGGCACGATCCAATTGACATTTTCAATCATTTTTGGTACAGTCCAAAAAATCAATTTTCGGATGAAAAACGATGACTCCGGACATGTCGAACGATCCCAAAATGGCCAATATGGATGAAATTTTAACATTTAATCTTTTGACTGTAAATGACTGTTGGATGTGAATTATGACTTTGTCAACTAAAATAAGTGTGTTTAAAGTCATTTCTGTGCCTGAAACGGGTCAAAATTGAAGCTTTTGAGTAAGCAAAAATCTGTAAAAATGGCAATTTTGGTCACTCTGAGGGTTTAAAAAGTGGTTATTCAACATGAGGCCCGACCCAATTGACATTTTGAATCATTTTTGGTACAGTCCAAAAAATCAATTTCCGGATGAAAAACAATGACTCCGGACCTGTTGAACGTTCCCAAAATGGTCTATAATGATGAAATTTTAACATTTAATCTTTTGACTCTAAATGACTTTTGGATGTGAATTATGACTTTGTCAACTAAAATAAGTGTGTTTTAAGTCATTTCTGTGCCTCAAAGGGGTCAAAATTGAAGCTTTTGAGTAATCATAACTCTGTAAAAATGGCAATTTTGGTCACTGTGAGGGTTTAAAAAGTGGTTATTCAACAAGAGGCACGATCCAATTGACATTTTGAATCATTTTTGGTACAGTCCAAAAAATCAATTTTCGGATGAAAAACAATGATTCCGGACATGTCAAACGATCTCAAAATGGTCAATATGGATGACATTGTAACATTTAATCTTTTGACTGTAAATGACTGTTGGATGTGAATTAGGACTTTGTCAACTAAAATAAGTGTGTTTAAAGTCATTTCTGTGCCTGAAACGGGTCAAAATTGAAGCTTTTGAGTAATCAAAACTCTGTAAAAATGGCAATTTTGGTCACTGTGAGGCTTTAAAAAGTGGTTATTCAACATGAGGCACGATCCAATTGACATTTTGAATCATTTTTGGTACAGTCCAAAAAATGAATTTTCGGATGAAAAACGATGACTCCGGACATGTCGAACGATCCCAAAATGGTCAATATGGATGAAATTTAACATTCAATCTTTTGACTGTAAATGACTGTTGGATGTGAATTATGACTTTGTCAACTAAAATAAGTGTGTTTTAAGTCATTTCTGTGCTTCAAAGGGGTCAAAATTGAAGCTTTTGAGTAATCATAACTCTGTAAAAATGGCAATTTTGGTCACTGTGAGGGTTTAAAAAGTGGTTATTCAACATGAGGCACGATCCAATTGACATTTTGAATCATTTTTGGTACAGTCCAAAAAATCAATTTTCGGATGAAAACGATGACTCCGGACATGTCGAACGATCCCAAAATGGCCAATATGGATGAAATTTTAACATTTAATCTTTTGACTGTAAATGACTGTTGGATGTGAATTATGACTTTGTCAACTAAAATAAGTGTGTTTAAAGTCATTTCTGTGCCTCGAAGGGGTCAAAATTGAAGCTTTTGAGTAATTAAAACTCTGTAAAAATGGCAATTTTGGTCACTCTGAGGCTTTAAAAAGTGGTTGTTCAACATGAGGCACGATCCAATTGACATTTTGAATCATTTTTGGTACAGTCCAAAAAATCAATTTTCGGATGAAAAATGATGACTCCGGACATGTCGAACGATCCCAAAATGGTCAATATGGATGAAATTTTAACATTTAATCTTTTGACTCTAAATGACTGTTGGATGTGAATTTTGACTTTGTCAACTAAAATAAGTGTGTTTAAAGTCATTTCTGTGCCTGAAACGGGTCAAAATTGAAGCTTTTGAGTAAGCAAAACTCTGTAAAAATGGCAATTTTGGTCACTCTGAGGGTTTAAAACGTGGTTATTCAACATGAGGCACGATCCAATTGACATTTTGAATCATTTTTGGGACAGTCCAAAAAATCAATTTTCGGATGAAAACGATGACTCCGGACATGTCGAACGATCCCAAAATGGCCAATATGGATGAAATTTTAACATTTAATCTTTTGACTGTAAATGACTGTTGGATGTGAATTATGACTTTGTCAACTAAAATAGGTGTGTTTAAAGTCATTTCTGTGCTTGAAACGGGTCAAAATTGAAGCTTTTGTGTAAGCAAAACTCTGTAAAAATGGCAATTTTGGTCACTGTGAGGCTTTAAAAAGTGGTTATTCAACATGAGGCACGATCCAATTGACATTTTGAATCATTTTTGGTACAGTCCAAAAAATGAATTTTCGGATGAAAAACGATGACTCCGGACATGTCGAACGATCCCAAAATGGTCAATATGGATGAAATTTTAACATTCAATCTTTTGACTGTAAATGACTGTTGGATGTGAATTATGACTTTGTCAACTAAAATAAGTGTGTTTAAAGTCATTTCTGTGCCTGAAACGGGTCAAAATTGAAGCTTTTGAGTAAGCAAAAATCTGTAAAAATGGCAATTTTGGTCACTCTGAGGGTTTAAAAAGTGGTTATTCAACATGAGGCACGACCCAATTGACATTTTGAATCATTTTTGGTACAGTCCAAAAAATAGATTTCCGGATGAAAAACAATGACTCCGGACCTGTTGAACGTTCCCAAAATGGTCTATAATGATGAAATTTTAACATTTAATCTTTTGACTCTAAATGACTTTTGGATGTGAATTATGACTTTGTCAACTAAAATAAGTGTGTTTTAAGTCATTTCTGTGCCTCAAAGGGGTCAAAATTGAAGCTTTTGAGTAATCATAACTCTGTAAAAATGGCAATTTTGGTCACTGTGAGGGTTTAAAAAGTGGTTATTCAACAAGAGGCACGATCCAATTGACATTTTGAATCATTTTTGGTACAGTCCAAAAAATCAATTTTCGGATGAAAAACAATGATTCCGGACATGTCAAACGATCTCAAAATGGTCAATATGGATGACATTGTAACATTTAATCTTTTGACTGTAAATGACTGTTGGATGTGAATTAGGACTTTGTCAACTAAAATAAGTGTGTTTAAAGTCATTTCTGTGCCTGAAACGGGTCAAAATTGAAGCTTTTGAGTAATCAAAACTCTGTAAAAATGGCAATTTTGGTCACTGTGAGGCTTTAAAAAGTGGTTATTCAACATGAGGCACGATCCAATTGACATTTTGAATCATTTTTGGTACAGTCCAAAAAATGAATTTTCGGATGAAAAACGATGACTCCGGACATGTCGAACGATCCCAAAATGGTCAATATGGATGAAATTTAACATTCAATCTTTTGACTGTAAATGACTGTTGGATGTGAATTATGACTTTGTCAACTAAAATAAGTGTGTTTTAAGTCATTTCTGTGCTTCAAAGGGGTCAAAATTGAAGCTTTTGAGTAATCATAACTCTGTAAAAATGGCAATTTTGGTCACTCTGAGGGTTTAAAAAGTGGTTATTCAACATGAGGCACGACCCAATTGACATTTTGAATCATTTTTGGTACAGTCCAAAAAATCAATTTCCGGATGAAAAACGATGACTCCGGACCTGTTGAACGTTCCCAAAATGGTCTATAATGATGAAATTTTAACATTTAATCTTTTGACTCTAAATGACTTTTGGATGTGAATTATGACTTTGTCAACTAAAATAAGTGTGTTTTAAGTCATTTCTGTGCCTCAAAGGGGTCAAAATTGAAGCTTTTGAGTAATCATAACTCTGTAAAAATGGCAATTTTGGTCACTGTGAGGGTTTAAAAAGTGGTTATTCAACAAGAGACACGATCCAATTGACATTTTGAATCATTTTTGGTACAGTCCAAAAAATGAATTTTCGGATGAAAAACGATGACTCCGGACATGTCGAACGATCCCAAAATGGTCAATATGGATGAAATTTAACATTCAATCTTTTGACTGTAAATGACTGTTGGATGTGAATTATGACTTTGTCAACTAAAATAAGTGTGTTTTAAGTCATTTCTGTGCTTCAAAGGGGTCAAAATTGAAGCTTTTGAGTAATCATAACTCTGTAAAAATGGCAATTTTGGTCACTGTGAGGGTTTAAAAAGTGGTTATTCAACATGAGGCACGATCCAATTGACATTTTGAATCATTTTTGGTACAGTCCAAAAAATCAATTTTCGGATGAAAACGATGACTCCGGACATGTCGAACGATCCCAAAATGGCCAATATGGATGAAATTTTAACATTTAATCTTTTGACTGTAAATGACTGTTGGATGTGAATTATGACTTTGTCAACTAAAATAAGTGTGTTTAAAGTCATTTCTGTGCCTCGAAGGGGTCAAAATTGAAGCTTTTGAGTAATTAAAACTCTGTAAAAATGGCAATTTTGGTCACTCTGAGGCTTTAAAAAGTGGTTGTTCAACATGAGGCACGATCCAATTGACATTTTGAATCATTTTTGGTACAGTCCAAAAAATCAATTTTCGGATGAAAAATGATGACTCCGGACATGTCGAACGATCCCAAAATGGTCAATATGGATGAAATTGTAACATTTAATCTTTTGACTGTAAATGACTGTTGGATGTGAATTAGGACTTTGTCAACTAAAATAAGTGTGTTTAAAGTCATTTCTGTGCCTGAAACGGGTAAAAATTGAAGCTTTTGAGTAATCAAAACTCTGTAAAAATGGCAATTTTGGTCACTGTGAGGCTTTAAAAAGTGGTTATTCAACATGAGGCACGATCCAATTGACATTTTGAATCATTTTTGGTACAGTCCAAAAAATGAATTTTCGGATGAAAAACGATGACTCCGGACATGTCGAACGATCCCAAAATGGTCAATATGGATGAAATTTAACATTCAATCTTTTGACTGTAAATGACTGTTGGATGTGAATTATGACTTTGTCAACTAAAATAAGTGTGTTTTAAGTCATTTCTGTGCTTCAAAGGGGTCAAAATTGAAGCTTTTGAGTAATCATAACTCTGTGAAAATGGCAATTTTGGTCACTGTGAGGGTTTAAAAAGTGGTTATTCAACATGAGGCACGATCCAATTGACATTTTGAATCATTTTTGGTACAGTCCAAAAAATCAATTTTCGGATGAAAACGATGACTCCGGACATGTCGAACGATCCAAAAATGGTCAATATGGATGAAATTATAACATTTAATCTTTTGACTGTAAATGACTGTTGGATGTGAATTAGGACTTTGTCAACTAAAATAAGTGTGTTTAAAGTCATTTCTGTGCCTGAAACGGTTCAAAATTGAAGCTTTTGAGTAATCAAAACTCTGTAAAAATGGCAATTTTGGTCACTGTGAGGCTTTAAAAAGTGGTTATTCAACATGAGGCACGATCCAATTGACATTTTGAATCATTTTTGGTGCAGTCCAAAAAATGAATTTTCGGATGAAAAACGATGACTCCGGACATGTCGAACGATCCCAAAATGGTCAATATGGATGACATTTTAACATTCAATCTTTTGACTGTAAATGACTGTTGGATGTGAATTATGACTTTGTCAACTAAAATAAGTGTGTTTAAAGTCATTTCTGTGCCTGAAACTGGTCAAAATTGAAGCTTTTGAGTAAGCAAAACTCTGTAAAAATGGCAATTTTGGTCACTCTGAGGGTTTAAAAAGTGGTTATTCAACATGAGGCACGACCCAATTGACATTTTGAATCATTTTTGGTACAGTCCAAAAAATCAATTTTCGGATGAAAAACGATGACTCCGGACATGTCGAACGATCCCAAATTGGTCAATATGGATAAAATTTTAACATTTAATCTTTTGACTCTAAATGACTGTTGGATGTGAATTATGACTTTGTCAACTAAAATAAGTGTGTTTAAAGTCATTTCTGTGCCTGAAATGGTTCAAAATTGAAGCTTTTGAGTAAGCAAAACTCTGTAAAAGTGGCAATTTTGGTGACTGTGAGGGTTTAAAAAGTGGTTATTCAACATGAGGCACGATCCAATTGACATTTTGAATCCTTTTTGGTACAGTCCAAAAAATAAATTTTCGGATGAAAAACGATGACTCCAGACATGTCGAACGATCCCAAAATGGTCAATATGGATGAAATTTTAACATTTAATCTTTTGACTCTAAATGACTGTTGGATGTGAATTATGACTTTGTCAACTAAAATAAGTGTGTTTTAAGTCATTTCTGTGCCTCAAAGGGGTCAAAATTGAAGCTTTTGAGTAATCATAATTCTGTAAAAATGGCAATTTTGGTCACTGTGAGGGTTTAAAAAGTGGTTATTCAACATGAGGCACGATCCAATTGACATTTTGAATCATTTTTGGTACAGTCCAAAAAAATTCAATTTTCGGATGAAAAACGATGACTCCGGACATGTCGAACGATCCCAAAATGGTCACTATGGATGAAATTTTAACATTTAATCTTTTGACTCTAAATGACTGTTGGATGTGAATTATGACTTTGTCAACTAAAATAAGTGTGTTTAAAGTCATTTCTGTGCCTCAAAGGGGTCAAAATTGAAGCTTTTGAGTAAGCAAAACTCTGTAAAAATGGCAATTTTGGTCACTCTGAGGCTTTAAAAAGTGGTTATTCAACATGAGGCACGATCCAATTGACATTTTCAATCATTTTTGGTACAGTCCAAAAAATCAATTTTCGGATGAAAAACGATGACTCCGGACATGTCGAACGATCCCAAAATGGCCAATATGGATGAAATTTTAACATTTAATCTTTTGACTGTAAATGACTGTTGGATGTGAATTATGACTTTGTCAACTAAAATAAGTGTGTTTAAAGTCATTTCTGTGCCTGAAACGGGTCAAAATTGAAGCTTTTGAGTAAGCAAAAATCTGTAAAAATGGCAATTTTGGTCACTCTGAGGGTTTAAAAAGTGGTTATTCAACATGAGGCCCGACCCAATTGACATTTTGAATCATTTTTGGTACAGTCCAAAAAATCAATTTCCGGATGAAAAACAATGACTCCGGACCTGTTGAACGTTCCCAAAATGGTCTATAATGATGAAATTTTAACATTTAATCTTTTGACTCTAAATGACTTTTGGATGTGAATTATGACTTTGTCAACTAAAATAAGTGTGTTTTAAGTCATTTCTGTGCCTCAAAGGGGTCAAAATTGAAGCTTTTGAGTAATCATAACTCTGTAAAAATGGCAATTTTGGTCACTGTGAGGGTTTAAAAAGTGGTTATTCAACAAGAGGCACGATCCAATTGACATTTTGAATCATTTTTGGTACAGTCCAAAAAATCAATTTTCGGATGAAAAACAATGATTCCGGACATGTCAAACGATCTCAAAATGGTCAATATGGATGACATTGTAACATTTAATCTTTTGACTGTAAATGACTGTTGGATGTGAATTAGGACTTTGTCAACTAAAATAAGTGTGTTTAAAGTCATTTCTGTGCCTGAAACGGGTCAAAATTGAAGCTTTTGAGTAATCAAAACTCTGTAAAAATGGCAATTTTGGTCACTGTGAGGCTTTAAAAAGTGGTTATTCAACATGAGGCACGATCCAATTGACATTTTGAATCATTTTTGGTACAGTCCAAAAAATGAATTTTCGGATGAAAAACGATGACTCCGGACATGTCGAACGATCCCAAAATGGTCAATATGGATGAAATTTAACATTCAATCTTTTGACTGTAAATGACTGTTGGATGTGAATTATGACTTTGTCAACTAAAATAAGTGTGTTTTAAGTCATTTCTGTGCTTCAAAGGGGTCAAAATTGAAGCTTTTGAGTAATCATAACTCTGTAAAAATGGCAATTTTGGTCACTGTGAGGGTTTAAAAAGTGGTTATTCAACATGAGGCACGATCCAATTGACATTTTGAATCATTTTTGGTACAGTCCAAAAAATCAATTTTCGGATGAAAACGATGACTCCGGACATGTCGAACGATCCCAAAATGGCCAATATGGATGAAATTTTAACATTTAATCTTTTGACTGTAAATGACTGTTGGATGTGAATTATGACTTTGTCAACTAAAATAAGTGTGTTTAAAGTCATTTCTGTGCCTCGAAGGGGTCAAAATTGAAGCTTTTGAGTAATTAAAACTCTGTAAAAATGGCAATTTTGGTCACTCTGAGGCTTTAAAAAGTGGTTGTTCAACATGAGGCACGATCCAATTGACATTTTGAATCATTTTTGGTACAGTCCAAAAAATCAATTTTCGGATGAAAAATGATGACTCCGGACATGTCGAACGATCCCAAAATGGTCAATATGGATGAAATTTTAACATTTAATCTTTTGACTCTAAATGACTGTTGGATGTGAATTTTGACTTTGTCAACTAAAATAAGTGTGTTTAAAGTCATTTCTGTGCCTGAAACGGGTCAAAATTGAAGCTTTTGAGTAAGCAAAACTCTGTAAAAATGGCAATTTTGGTCACTCTGAGGGTTTAAAACGTGGTTATTCAACATGAGGCACGATCCAATTGACATTTTGAATCATTTTTGGGACAGTCCAAAAAATCAATTTTCGGATGAAAACGATGACTCCGGACATGTCGAACGATCCCAAAATGGCCAATATGGATGAAATTTTAACATTTAATCTTTTGACTGTAAATGACTGTTGGATGTGAATTATGACTTTGTCAACTAAAATAGGTGTGTTTAAAGTCATTTCTGTGCTTGAAACGGGTCAAAATTGAAGCTTTTGTGTAAGCAAAACTCTGTAAAAATGGCAATTTTGGTCACTGTGAGGCTTTAAAAAGTGGTTATTCAACATGAGGCACGATCCAATTGACATTTTGAATCATTTTTGGTACAGTCCAAAAAATGAATTTTCGGATGAAAAACGATGACTCCGGACATGTCGAACGATCCCAAAATGGTCAATATGGATGAAATTTTAACATTCAATCTTTTGACTGTAAATGACTGTTGGATGTGAATTATGACTTTGTCAACTAAAATAAGTGTGTTTAAAGTCATTTCTGTGCCTGAAACGGGTCAAGATTGAAGCTTTTGAGTAAGCAAAAATCTGTAAAAATGGCAATTTTGGTCACTCTGAGGGTTTAAAAAGTGGTTATTCAACATGAGGCACGACCCAATTGACATTTTGAATCATTTTTGGTACAGTCCAAAAAATAGATTTCCGGATGAAAAACAATGACTCCGGACCTGTTGAACGTTCCCAAAATGGTCTATAATGATGAAATTTTAACATTTAATCTTTTGACTCTAAATGACTTTTGGATGTGAATTATGACTTTGTCAGCTAAAATAAGTGTGTTTTAAGTCATTTCTGTGCCTCAAAGGGGTCAAAATTGAAGCTTTTGAGTAAGCAAAACTCTGTAAAAGTGGCAATTTTGGTGACTGTGAGGGTTTAAAAAGTGGTTATTCAACATGAGGCACGATCCAATTGACATTTTGAATCCTTTTTGGTACAGTCCAAAAAATAAATTTTCGGATGAAAAACGATGACTCCGGACATGTCGAACGATCCCAAAATGGTCAATATGGATGAAATTTTAACATTTAATCTTTTGACTGTAAATGACTGTTGGATGTGAATTATGACTTTGTCAACTAAAATAAGTGTGTTTAAAGTCATTTCTGTGCCTCAAAGGGGTCAAAATTGAAGCTTTTGAGTAATTAAAACTCTGTAAAAATGGCAATTTTGGTCACTGTGAGGCTTTAAAAAGTGGTTATTCAACATGAGGCACGATCCAATTGACATTTTGAATCATTTTTGGGACAGTCCAAAAAATCAATTTACGGATGAAAACGATGACTCCGGACATGTCGAACGATCCCAAAATGGCCAATATGGATGAAATTTTAACATTTAATCTTTTGACTGTAAATGACTGTTGGATGTGAATTATGACTTTGTCAACTAAAATAGGTGTGTTTAAAGTCATTTCTGTGCTTGAAACGGGTCAAAATTGAAGCTTTTGTGTAAGCAAAACTCTGTAAAAATGGCAATTTTGCTCTCTCTGAGGGTTTAAAAAGTGGTTATTCAACATGAGGCACGATCCAATTGACATTTTGAATCATTTTTGGTACAGTCCAAAAAATCAATTTTCGGATGAAAAACGATGACTCTGGACATGTCGAACGATCCCAAAATGGTCAATATGGATGAAATTTTAACATTTAATCTTTTGACTCTAAATGACTGTTGGATGTGAATTATGACTTTGTCAACTAAAATAAGTGTGTTTAAAGTCATTTCTGTGCCTGAAATGGTTCAAAATTGAAGCTTTTGAGTAAGCAAAACTCTGTAAAAGTGGCAATTTTGGTGACTGTGAGGGTTTAAAAAGTGGTTATTCAACATGAGGCACGATCCAATTGACATTTTGAATCCTTTTTGGTACAGTCCAAAAAATCAATTTTCGGATGAAAAACGATGACTCCGGACATGTCGAACGATCCCAAAATGGTCAATATGGATGAAATTGTAACATTTAATCTTTTGACTGTAAATGACTGTTGGATGTGAATTAGGACTTTGTCAACTAAAATAAGTGTGTTTAAAGTCATTTCTGTGCCTGAAACGGGTCAAAATTGAAGCTTTTGAGTAATCAAAACTCTGTAAAAATGGCAATTTTGGTCACTGTGAGGCTTTAAAAAGTGGTTATTCAACATGAGGCACGATCCAATTGACATTTTGAATCATTTTTGGTACAGTCCAAAAAATGAATTTTCGGATGAAAAACGATGACTCCGGACATGTCGAACGATCCCAAAATGGTCAATATGGATGAAATTTTAACATTCAATCTTTTGACTGTAAATGACTGTTGGATGTGAATTATGACTTTGTCAACTAAAATAAGTGTGTTTAAAGTCATTTCTGTGCCTGAAACGGGTCAAAATTGAAGCTTTTGAGTAAGCAAAAATCTGTAAAAATGGCAATTTTGGTCACTCTGAGGGTTTAAAAAGTGGTTATTCAACATGAGGCACGACCCAATTGACATTTTGAATCATTTTTGGTACAGTCCAAAAAATAAATTTCCGGATGAAAAACAATGACTCCGGACCTGTTGAACGTTCCCAAAATGGTCTATAATGATGAAATTTTAACATTTAATCTTTTGACTCTAAATGACTTTTGGATGTGAATTATGACTTTGTCAACTAAAATAAGTGTGTTTTAAGTCATTTCTGTGCCTCAAAGGGGTCAAAATTGAAGCTTTTGAGTAAGCAAAACTCTGTAAAAGTGGCAATTTTGGTGACTGTGAGGGTTTAAAAAGTGGTTATTCAACATGAGGCACGATCCAATTGACATTTTGAATCCTTTTTGGTACAGTCCAAAAAATAAATTTTCGGATGAAAAACGATGACTCCGGACATGTCGAACGATCCCAAAATGGTCAATATGGATGAAATTTTAACATTTAATCTTTTGACTGTAAATGACTGTTGGATGTGAATTATGACTTTGTCAACTAAAATAAGTGTGTTTAAAGTCATTTCTGTGCCTCAAAGGGGTCAAAATTGAAGCTTTTGAGTAATTAAAACTCTGTAAAAATGGCAATTTTGGTCACTGTGAGGCTTTAAAAAGTGGTTATTCAACATGAGGCACGATCCAATTGACATTTTGAATCATTTTTGGTACAGTCCAAAAAATGAATTTTCGGATGAAAAACGATGACTCCGGACATGTCGAACGATCCCAAAATGGCCAATATGGATGAAATTTTAACATTCAATCTTTTGACTGTAAATGACTGTTGGATGTGAATTATGACTTTGTCAACTAAAATAAGTGTGTTTTAAGTCATTTCTGTGCTTCAAAGGGGTCAAAATTGAAGCTTTTGAGTAATCATAACTCTGTAAAAATGGCAATTTTGGTCACTGTGAGGGTTTAAAAAGTGGTTATTCAACATGAGGCACGATCCAATTGACATTTTGAATCATTTTTGGTACAGTCCAAAAAATCAATTTTCGGATGAAAACGATGACTCCGGACATGTCGAACGATCCAAAAATGGTCAATATGGATGAAATTATAACATTTAATCTTTTGACTGTAAATGACTGTTGGATGTGAATTATGACTTTGTCAACTAAAATAAGTGTGTTTAAAGTCATTTCTGTGCCTCAAAGGGGTCAAAATTGAAGCTTTTGAGTAATTAAAACTCTGTAAAAATGGCAATTTTGGTCACTCTGAGGCTTTAAAAAGTGGTTGTTCAACATGAGGCACGATCCAATTGACATTTTGAATCATTTTTGGTACAGTCCAAAAAATCAATTTTGGATGAAAAATGATGACTCCGGACATGTCGAACGATCCCAAAATGGTCAATATGGATGAAATTTTAACATTTAATCTTTTGACTCTAAATGACTGTTGGATGTGAATTTTGACTTTGTCAACTAAAATAAGTGTGTTTAAAGTCATTTCTGTGCCTGAAACGGGTCAAAATTGAAGCTTTTGAGTAAGCAAAACTCTGTAAAAATGGCAATTTTGGTCACTCTGAGGGTTTAAAACGTGGTTATTCAACATGAGGCACGATCCAATTGACATTTTGAATCATTTTTGGGACAGTCCAAAAAATCAATTTTCGGATGAAAACGATGACTCCGGACATGTCGAACGATCCCAAAATGGCCAATATGGATGAAATTTTAACATTTAATCTTTTGACTGTAAATGACTGTTGGATGTGAATTATGACTTTGTCAACTAAAATAGGTGTGTTTAAAGTCATTTCTGTGCTTGAAACGGGTCAAAATTGAAGCTTTTGTGTAAGCAAAACTCTGTAAAAATGGCAATTTTGGTCACTGTGAGGCTTTAAAAAGTGGTTATTCAACATGAGGCACGATCCAATTGACATTTTGAATCATTTTTGGTACAGTCCAAAAAATGAATTTTCGGATGAAAAACGATGACTCCGGACATGTCGAACGATCCCAAAATGGTCAATATGGATGAAATTTTAACATTCAATCTTTTGACTGTAAATGACTGTTGGATGTGAATTATGACTTTGTCAACTAAAATAAGTGTGTTTAAAGTCATTTCTGTGCCTGAAACGGGTCAAAATTGAAGCTTTTGAGTAAGCAAAAATCTGTAAAAATGGCAATTTTGGTCACTCTGAGGGTTTAAAAAGTGGTTATTCAACATGAGGCACGACCCAATTGACATTTTGAATCATTTTTGGTACAGTCCAAAAAATAAATTTCCGGATGAAAAACAATGACTCCGGACCTGTTGAACGTTCCCAAAATGGTCTATAATGATGAAATTTTAACATTTAATCTTTTGACTCTAAATGACTTTTGGATGTGAATTATGACTTTGTCAACTAAAATAAGTGTGTTTTAAGTCATTTCTGTGCCTCAAAGGGGTCAAAATTGAAGCTTTTGAGTAAGCAAAACTCTGTAAAAGTGGCAATTTTGGTGACTGTGAGGGTTTAAAAAGTGGTTATTCAACATGAGGCACGATCCAATTGACATTTTGAATCCTTTTTGGTACAGTCCAAAAAATAAATTTTCGGATGAAAAACGATGACTCCGGACATGTCGAACGATCCCAAAATGGTCAATATGGATGAAATTTTAACATTTAATCTTTTGACTGTAAATGACTGTTGGATGTGAATTATGACTTTGTCAACTAAAATAAGTGTGTTTAAAGTCATTTCTGTGCCTCAAAGGGGTCAAAATTGAAGCTTTTGAGTAATTAAAACTCTGTAAAAATGGCAATTTTGGTCACTGTGAGGCTTTAAAAAGTGGTTATTCAACATGAGGCACGATCCAATTGACATTTTGAATCATTTTTGGTACAGTCCAAAAAATGAATTTTCGGATGAAAAACGATGACTCCGGACATGTCGAACGATCCCAAAATGGCCAATATGGATGAAATTTTAACATTCAATCTTTTGACTGTAAATGACTGTTGGATGTGAATTATGACTTTGTCAACTAAAATAAGTGTGTTTTAAGTCATTTCTGTGCTTCAAAGGGGTCAAAATTGAAGCTTTTGAGTAATCATAACTCTGTAAAAATGGCAATTTTGGTCACTGTGAGGGTTTAAAAAGTGGTTATTCAACATGAGGCACGATCCAATTGACATTTTGAATCATTTTTGGTACAGTCCAAAAAATCAATTTTCGGATGAAAACGATGACTCCGGACATGTCGAACGATCCAAAAATGGTCAATATGGATGAAATTATAACATTTAATCTTTTGACTGTAAATGACTGTTGGATGTGAATTAGGACTTTGTCAACTAAAATAAGTGTGTTTAAAGTCATTTCTGTGCCTGAAACGGTTCAAAATTGAAGCTTTTGAGTAATCAAAACTCTGTAAAAATGGCAATTTTGGTCACTGTGAGGCTTTAAAAAGTGGTTATTCAACATGAGGCACGATCCAATTGACATTTTGAATCATTTTTGGTAGAGTCCAAAAAATGAATTTTCGGATGAAAAACGATGACTCCGGACATGTCGAACGATCCCAAAATGGTCAATATGGATGACATTTTAACATTCAATCTTTTGACTGTAAATGACTGTTGGATGTGAATTATGACTTTGTCAACTAAAATAAGTGTGTTTAAAGTCATTTCTGTGCCTGAAGCTGGTCAAAATTGAAGCTTTTGAGAAAAGCAAAACTCTGTAAAAATGGCAATTTTGGTCACTCTGAGGGTTTAAAAAGTGGTTATTCAACATGAGGCACGACCCAATTGACATTTTGAATCATTTTTGGTACAGTCCAAAAAATCAATTTTCGGATGAAAAACGATGACTCCGGACATGTCGAACGATCCCAAAATGGTCAATATGGATAAAATTTTAACATTTAATCTTTTGACTCTAAATGACTGTTGGATGTGAATTATGACTTTGTCAACTAAAATAAGTGTGTTTAAAGTCATTTCTGTGCCTGAAATGGTTCAAAATTGAAGCTTTTGAGTAAGCAAAACTCTGTAAAAGTGGCAATTTTGGTGACTGTGAGGGTTTAAAAAGTGGTTATTCAACATGAGGCACGATCCAATTGACATTTTGAATCCTTTTTGGTACAGTCCAAAAAATAAATTTTCGGATGAAAAACGATGACTCCGGACATGTCGAACGATCCCAAAATGGTCAATATGGATGAAATTTTAACATTTAATCTTTTGACTCTAAATGACTGTTGGATGTGAATTATGACTTTGTCAACTAAAATAAGTGTGTTTTAAGCCATTTCTGTGCCTCAAAGGGGTCAAAATTGAAGCTTTTGAGTAATCATAATTCTGTAAAAATGGCAATTTTGGTCACTGTGAGGGTTTAAAAAGTGGTTATTCAACATGAGGCACGATCCAATTGACATTTTGAATCATTTTTGGTACAGTCCAAAAAAATCAATTTTCGGATGAAAAACGATGACTCCGGACATGTCGAACGATCCCAAAATGGTCAATATGGATGAAATTTTAACATTTAATCTTTTGACTCTAAATGACTGTTGGATGTGAATTATGACTTTGTCAACTAAAATAAGTGTGTTTAAAGTCATTTCTGTGCCTCAAAGGGGTCAAAATTGAAGCTTTTGAGTAAGCAAAACTCTGTAAAAATGGCAATTTTGGTCACTCTGAGGCTTTAAAAAGTGGTTATTCAACATGAGGCACGATCCAATTGACATTTTCAATCATTTTTGGCACAGTCCAAAAAATCAATTTTCGGATGAAAAACGATGACTCCGGACATGTCGAACGATCCCAAAATGGCCAATATGGATGAAATTTTAACATTTAATCTTTTGACTGTAAATGACTGTTGGATGTGAATTATGACTTTGTCAACTAAAATAAGTGTGTTTAAAGTCATTTCTGTGCCTGAAACGGGTCAAAATTGAAGCTTTTGAGTAAGCAAAAATCTGTAAAAATGGCAATTTTGGTCACTCTGAGGGTTTAAAAAGTGGTTATTCAACATGAGGCCCGACCCAATTGACATTTTGAATCATTTTTGGTACAGTCCAAAAAATCAATTTCCGGATGAAAAACAATGACTCCGGACCTGTTGAACGTTCCCAAAATGGTCTATAATGATGAAATTTTAACATTTAATCTTTTGACTCTAAATGACTTTTGGATGTGAATTATGACTTTGTCAACTAAAATAAGTGTGTTTTAAGTCATTTCTGTGCCTCAAAGGGGTCAAAATTGAAGCTTTTGAGTAATCATAACTCTGTAAAAATGGCAATTTTGGTCACTGTGAGGGTTTAAAAAGTGGTTATTCAACAAGAGGCACGATCCAATTGACATTTTGAATCATTTTTGGTACAGTCCAAAAAATCAATTTTCGGATGAAAAACGATGATTCCGGACATGTCAAACGATCCCAAAATGGTCAATATGGATGACATTGTAACATTTAATCTTTTGACTGTAAATGACTGTTGGATGTGAATTAGGACTTTGTCAACTAAAATAAGTGTGTTTAACGTCATTTCTGTGCCTGAAACGGGTCAAAATTGAAGCTTTTGAGTAATCAAAACTCTGTAAAAATGGCAATTTTGGTCACTGTGAGGCTTTAAAAAGTGGTTATTCAACATGAGGCACGATCCAATTGACATTTTGAATCATTTTTGGTACAGTCCAAAAAATGAATTTTCGGATGAAAAACGATGACTCCGGACATGTCGAACGATCCCAAAATGGTCAATATGGATGAAATTTAACATTCAATCTTTTGACTGTAAATGACTGTTGGATGTGAATTATGACTTTGTCAACTAAAATAAGTGTGTTTTAAGTCATTTCTGTGCTTCAAAGGGGTCAAAATTGAAGCTTTTGAGTAATCATAACTCTGTAAAAATGGCAATTTTGGTCACTGTGAGGGTTTAAAAAGTGGTTATTCAACATGAGGCACGATCCAATTGACATTTTGAATCATTTTTGGTACAGTCCAAAAAATCAATTTTCGGATGAAAACGATGACTCCGGACATGTCGAACGATCCCAAAATGGCCAATATGGATGAAATTTTAACATTTAATCTTTTGACTGTAAATGACTGTTGGATGTGAATTATGACTTTGTCAACTAAAATAAGTGTGTTTAAAGTCATTTCTGTGCCTCGAAGGGGTCAAAATTGAAGCTTTTGAGTAATTAAAACTCTGTAAAAATGGCAATTTTGGTCACTCTGAGGCTTTAAAAAGTGGTTGTTCAACATGAGGCACGATCCAATTGACATTTTGAATCATTTTTGGTACAGTCCAAAAAATCAATTTTCGGATGAAAAACGATGACTCCGGACATGTCAAACGATCCCAAAATGGTCAATATGGATGAAATTTTAACATTCAATCTTTTGACTGTAAATGACTGTTGGATGTGAATTATGACTTTGTCAACTAAAATAAGTGTGTTTAAAGTCATTTCTGTGCCTGAAACTGGTCAAAATTGAAGCTTTTGAGTAAGCAAAACTCTGTAAAAATGGCAATTTTGGTCACTCTGAGGGTTTAAAAAGTGGTTATTCAACATGAGGCACGACCCAATTGACATTTTGAATCATTTTTGGTACAGTCCAAAAAATCAATTTCCGGATGAAAAACGATGACTCCGGACCTGTTGAACGTTCCCAAAATGGTCTATAATGATGAAATTTTAACATTTACTCTTTTGACTCTAAATGACTGTTGGATGTGAATTATGACTTTGTCAACTAAAATAAGTGTGTTTTAAGTCATTTCTGTGCCTCAAAGGGGTCAAAATTGAAGCTTTTGAGTAATCATAACTCTGTAAAAATGGCAATTTTGGTCACTGTGAGGGTTTAAAAAGTGGTTATTCAACATGAGGCACGATCCAATTGACATTTTGAATCATTTTTGGTACAGTCCAAAAAATCAATTTTCGGATGAAAAACGATGACTCCGGACATGTCGAACGATCCCAAAATGGTCAATATGGATGAAATTTTAACATTTAATCTTTTGACTCTAAATGACTGTTGGATGTGAATTATGACTTTGTCAACTAAAATAAGTGTGTTTAAAGTCATTTCTGTGCCTGAAACGGTTCAAAATTGAAGCTTTTGAGTAAGCAAAACTCTGTAAAAATGGCAATTTTGGTCACTCTGAGGGTTTAAAAAGATGTTATTCAACATGAGGCACGATCCAATTGACATTTTGAATCATTTTTGGTACAGTCCAAAAAATCAATTTTCGGATGAAAAACGATGACTCCGGACATGTCGAACGATCCCAAAATGGTCAATATGGATGAAATTTTAACATTTAATCTTTTGACTCTAAATGACTGTTGGATGTGAATTTTGACTTTGTCAACTAAAATAAGTGTGTTTAAAGTCATTTCTGTGCCTGAAATGGTTCAAAAATTGAAGCTTTTGAGTAAGCAAAACTCTGTAAAAGTGGCAATTTTGGTGACTGTGAGGGTTTAAAAAGTAGTTATTCAACATGAGGCACGATCCAATTGACATTTTGAATCCTTTTTGGTACAGTCCAAAAAATCAATTTCCGGATGAAAAACAATGACTCCGGACCTGTTGAACGTTCCCAAAATGGTCTATAATGATGAAATTTTAACATTTAATCTTTTGACTCTAAATGACTTTTGGATGTGAATTATGACTTTGTCAACTAAAATAAGTGTGTTTTAAGTCATTTCTGTGCCTCAAAGGGGTCAAAATTGAAGCTTTTGAGTAAGCAAAACTCTGTAAAAGTGGCAATTTTGGTGACTGTGAGGGTTTAAAAAGTGGTTATTCAACATGAGGCACGATCCAATTGACATTTTGAATCATTTTTGGTACAGTCCAAAAAATCAATTTTCGGATGAAAAACGATGACTCCGGACATGTCGAACGATCCCAAAATGGTCAATATGGATGAAATTGTAACATTTAATCTTTTGACTGTAAATGACTGTTGGATGTGAATTAGGACTTTGTCAACTAAAATAAGTGTGTTTAAAGTCATTTCTGTGCCTGAAACGGGTCAAAATTGAAGCTTTTGAGTAATCAAAACTCTGTAAAAATGGCAATTTTGGTCACTGTGAGGCTTTAAAAAGTGGTTATTCAACATGAGGCACGATCCAATTGACATTTTGAATCATTTTTGGTACAGTCCAAAAAATGAATTTTCGGATGAAAAACGATGACTCCGGACATGTCGAACGATCCCAAAATGGCCAATATGGATGAAATTTTAACATTCAATCTTTTGACTGTAAATGACTGTTGGATGTGAATTATGACTTTGTCAACTAAAATAAGTGTGTTTTAAGTCATTTCTGTGCTTCAAAGGGGTCAAAATTGAAGCTTTTGAGTAATCATAACTCTGTAAAAATGGCAATTTTGGTCACTGTGAGGGTTTAAAAAGTGGTTATTCAACATGAGGAACGATCCAATTGACATTTTGAATCATTTTTGGTACAGTCCAAAAAATCAATTTTCGGATGAAAACGATGACTCCGGACATGTCGAACGATCCAAAAATGGTCAATATGGATGAAATTATAACATTTAATCTTTTGACTGTAAATGACTGTTGGATGTGAATTAGGACTTTGTCAACTAAAATAAGTGTGTTTAAAGTCATTTCTGTGCCTGAAACGGTTCAAAATTGAAGCTTTTGAGTAATCAAAACTCTGTAAAAATGGCAATTTTGGTCACTGTGAGGCTTTAAAAAGTGGTTATTCAACATGAGGCACAATCCAATTGACATTTTGAATCATTTTTGGTGCAGTCCAAAAAATGAATTTTCGGATGAAAAACGATGACTCCGGACATGTCGAACGATCCCAAAATGGTCAATATGGATGACATTTTAACATTCAATCTTTTGACTGTAAATGACTGTTGGATGTGAATTATGACTTTGTCAACTAAAATAAGTGTGTTTAAAGTCATTTCTGTGCCTGAAACTGGTCAAAATTGAAGCTTTTGAGTAAGCAAAACTCTGTAAAAATGGCAATTTTGGTCACTCTGAGGGTTTAAAAAGTGGTTATTCAACATGAGGCACGACCCAATTGACATTTTGAATCATTTTTGGTACAGTCCAAAAAATCAATTTTCGGATGAAAAACGATGACTCCGGACATGTCGAACGATCCCAAAATGGTCAATATGGATAAAATTTTAACATTTAATCTTTTGACTCTAAATGACTGTTGGATGTGAATTATGACTTTGTCAACTAAAATAAGTGTGTTTAAAGTCATTTCTGTGCCTGAAATGGTTCAAAATTGAAGCTTTTGAGTAAGCAAAACTCTGTAAAAGTGGCAATTTTGGTGACTGTGAGGGTTTAAAAAGTGGTTATTCAACATGAGGCACGATCCAATTGACATTTTGAATCCTTTTTGGTACAGTCCAAAAAATAAATTTTCGGATGAAAAACGATGACTCCGGACATGTCGAACGATCCCAAAATGGTCAATATGGATGAAATTTTAACATTTAATCTTTTGACTCTAAATGACTGTTGGATGTGAATTATGACTTTGTCAACTAAAATAAGTGTGTTTTAAGTCATTTCTGTGCCTCAAAGGGGTCAAAATTGAAGCTTTTGAGTAATCATAATTCTGTAAAAATGGCAATTTTGGTCACTGTGAGGGTTTAAAAAGTGGTTATTCAACATGAGGCACGATCCAATTGACATTTTGAATCATTTTTGGTACAGTCCAAAAAAATTCAATTTTCGGATGAAAAACGATGACTCCGGACATGTCGAACGATCCCAAAATGGTCACTATGGATGAAATTTTAACATTTAATCTTTTGACTCTAAATGACTGTTGGATGTGAATTATGACTTTGTCAACTAAAATAAGTGTGTTTAAAGTCATTTCTGTGCCTCAAAGGGGTCAAAATTGAAGCTTTTGAGTAAGCAAAACTCTGTAAAAATGGCAATTTTGGTCACTCTGAGGCTTTAAAAAGTGGTTATTCAACATGAGGCACGATCCAATTGACATTTTCAATCATTTTTGGTACAGTCCAAAAAATCAATTTTCGGATGAAAAACGATGACTCCGGACATGTCGAACGATCCCAAAATGGCCAATATGGATGAAATTTTAACATTTAATCTTTTGACTGTAAATAACTGTTGGATGTGAATTATGACTTTGTCAACTAAAATAAGTGTGTTTAAAGTCATTTCTGTGCCTGAAACGGGTCAAAATTGAAGCTTTTGAGTAAGCAAAAATCTGTAAAAATGGCAATTTTGGTCACTCTGAGGGTTTAAAAAGTGGTTATTCAACATGAGGCCCGACCCAATTGACATTTTGAATCATTTTTGGTACAGTCCAAAAAATCAATTTCCGGATGAAAAACAATGACTCCGGACCTGTTGAACGTTCCCAAAATGGTCTATAATGATGAAATTTTAACATTTAATCTTTTGACTCTAAATGACTTTTGGATGTGAATTATGACTTTGTCAACTAAAATAAGTGTGTTTTAAGTCATTTCTGTGCCTCAAAGGGGTCAAAATTGAAGCTTTTGAGTAATCATAACTCTGTAAAAATGGCAATTTTGGTCACTGTGAGGGTTTAAAAAGTGGTTATTCAACAAGAGGCACGATCCAATTGACATTTTGAATCATTTTTGGTACAGTCCAAAAAATCAATTTTCGGATGAAAAACGATGATTCCGGACATGTCAAACGATCTCAAAATGGTCAATATGGATGACATTGTAACATTTAATCTTTTGACTGTAAATGACTGTTGGATGTGAATTAGGACTTTGTCAACTAAAATAAGTGTGTTTAAAGTCATTTCTGTGCCTGAAACGGGTCAAAATTGAAGCTTTTGAGTAATCAAAACTCTGTAAAAATGGCAATTTTGGTCACTGTGAGGCTTTAAAAAGTGGTTATTCAACATGAGGCACGATCCAATTGACATTTTGAATCATTTTTGGTACAGTCCAAAAAATGAATTTTCGGATGAAAAACGATGACTCCGGACATGTCGAACGATCCCAAAATGGTCAATATGGATGAAATTTAACATTCAATCTTTTGACTGTAAATGACTGTTGGATGTGAATTATGACTTTGTCAACTAAAATAAGTGTGTTTTAAGTCATTTCTGTGCTTCAAAGGGGTCAAAATTGAAGCTTTTGAGTAATCATAACTCTGTAAAAATGGCAATTTTGGTCACTGTGAGGGTTTAAAAAGTGGTTATTCAACATGAGGCACGATCCAATTGACATTTTGAATCATTTTTGGTACAGTCCAAAAAATCAATTTTCGGATGAAAACGATGACTCCGGACATGTCGAACGATCCCAAAATGGCCAATATGGATGAAATTTTAACATTTAATCTTTTGACTGTAAATGACTGTTGGATGTGAATTATGACTTTGTCAACTAAAATAAGTGTGTTTAAAGTCATTTCTGTGCCTCGAAGGGGTCAAAATTGAAGCTTTTGAGTAATTAAAACTCTGTAAAAATGGCAATTTTGGTCACTCTGAGGCTTTAAAAAGTGGTTGTTCAACATGAGGCACGATCCAATTGACATTTTCAATCATTTTTGGTACAGTCCAAAAAATCAATTTTCGGATGAAAAACGATGACTCCGGACATGTCGAACGATCCCAAAATGGTCAATATGGATGAAATTTTAACATTCAATCTTTTGACTGTAAATGACTGTTGGATGTGAATTATGACTTTGTCAACTAAAATAAGTGTGTTTAAAGTCATTTCTGTGCCTGAAACTGGTCAAAATTGAAGCTTTTGAGTAAGCAAAACTCTGTAAAAATGGCAATTTTGGTCACTCTGAGGGTTTAAAAAGTGGTTATTCAACATGAGGCACGACCCAATTGACATTTTGAATCATTTTTGGTACAGTCCAAAAAATCAATTTCCGGATGAAAAACGATGACTCCGGACCTGTTGAACGTTCCCAAAATGGTCTATAATGATGAAATTTTAACATTTACTCTTTTGACTCTAAATGACTGTTGGATGTGAATTATGACTTTGTCAACTAAAATAAGTGTGTTTTAAGTCATTTCTGTGCCTCAAAGGGGTCAAAATTGAAGCTTTTGAGTAATCATAACTCTGTAAAAATGGCAATTTTGGTCACTGTGAGGGTTTAAAAAGTGGTTATTCAACATGAGGCACGATCCAATTGACATTTTGAATCATTTTTGGTACAGTCCAAAAAATCAATTTTCGGATGAAAAACGATGACTCCGGACATGTCGAACGATCCCAAAATGGTCAATATGGATGAAATTTAACATTCAATCTTTTGACTGTAAATGACTGTTGGATGTGAATTATGACTTTGTCAGCTAAAATAAGTGTGTTTTAAGTCATTTCTGTGCTTCAAAGGGGTCAAAATTGAAGCTTTTGAGTAATCATAACTCTGTAAAAATGGCAATTTTGGTCACTGTGAGGGTTTAAAAAGTGGTTATTCAACATGAGGCACGATCCAATTGACATTTTGAATCATTTTTGGTACAGTCCAAAAAATCAATTTACGGATGAAAACGATGACTCCGGACATGTCGAACGATCCCAAAATGGCCAATATGGATGAAATTTTAACATTTAATCTTTTGACTGTAAATGACTGTTGGATGTGAATTATGACTTTGTCAACTAAAATAAGTGTGTTTAAAGTCATTTCTGTGCCTCGAAGGGGTCAAAATTGAAGCTTTTGAGTAATTAAAACTCTGTAAAAATGGCAATTTTGGTCACTCTGAGGGTTTAAAACGTGGTTATTCAACATGAGGCACGATCCAATTGACATTTTGAATCATTTTTGGTACAGTCCAAAAAATCAATTTTCGGATGAAAACGATGACTCCGGACATGTCGAACGATCCCAAAATGGCCAATATGGATGAAATTTTAACATTTAATCTTTTGACTGTAAATGACTGTTGGATGTGAATTATGACTTTGTCAACTAAAATAGGTGTGTTTAAAGTCATTTCTGTGCCTGAAACGGGTCAAAATTGAAGCTTTTGTGTAAGCAAAACTCTGTAAAAATGGCAATTTTGCTCTCTCTGAGGGTTTAAAAAGTGGTTATTCAACATGAGGCACGATCCAATTGACATTTTGAATCATTTTTGGTACAGTCCAAAAAATCAATTTTCGGATGAAAAACGATGACTCTGGACATGTCGAACGATCCCAAAATGGTCAATATGGATGAAATTTTAACATTTAATCTTTTGACTCTAAATGAATGTTGGATGTGAATTATGACTTTGTCAACTAAAATAAGTGTGTTTAAAGTCATTTCTGTGCCTGAAATGGTTCAAAATTGAAGCTTTTGAGTAAGCAAAACTCTGTAAAAGTGGCAATTTTGGTGACTGTGAGGGTTTAAAAAGTAGTTATTCAACATGAGGCACGATCCAATTGACATTTTGAATCCTTTTTGGTACAGTCCAAAAAATCAATTTCCGGATGAAAAACAATGACTCCGGACCTGTTGAACGTTCCCAAAATGGTCTATAATGATGAAATTTTAACATTTAATCTTTTGACTCTAAATGACTTTTGGATGTGAATTATGACTTTGTCAACTAAAATAAGTGTGTTTTAAGTCATTTCTGTGCCTCAAAGGGGTCAAAATTGAAGCTTTTGAGTAAGCAAAACTCTGTAAAAGTGGCAATTTTGGTGACTGTGAGGGTTTAAAAAGTGGTTATTCAACATGAGGCACGATCCAATTGACATTTTGAATCCTTTTTGGTACAGTCAAAAAATAAATTTTCGGATGAAAAATGATGACTCCGGACATGTCGAACGATCCCAAAATGGTCAATATGGATGAAATTTTAACATTTAATCTTTTGACTGTAAATGACTGGTGGATGTGAATTATGACTTTGTCAACTAAAATAAGTGTGTTTAAAGTCATTTCTGTGCCTCAAAGGGGTCAAAACTGAAGCTTTTGAGTAATTAAAACTCTGTAAAAATGGCAATTTTGGTCACTCTGAGGCTTTAAAAAGTGGTTATTCAACATGAGGCATGATCCAATTGACATTTTGAATCATTTTTGGTACAGTCCAAAAAATCAATTTTCGGATGAAAAACGATGACTCCGGACATGTCGAACGATCCCAAAATGGTCAATATGGATGAAATTGTAACATTTAATCTTTTGACTGTAAATGACTGTTGGATGTGAATTAGGACTTTGTCAGCTAAAATAAGTGTGTTTAAAGTCATTTCTGTGCCTGAAACGGGTCAAAATTGAAGCTTTTGAGTAATCAAAACTCTGTAAAAATGGCAATTTTGGTCACTGTGAGGCTTTAAAAAGTGGTTATTTAACATGAGGCACGATCCAATTGACATTTTGAATCATTTTTGGTACAGTCCAAAAAATGAATTTTCGGATGAAAAACGATGACTCCGGACATGTCGAACGATCCCAAAATGGTCAATATGGATGAAATTTTAACATTCAATCTTTTGACTGTAAATGACTGTTGGATGTGAATTATGACTTTGTCAACTAAAATAAGTGTGTTTTAAGTCATTTCTGTGCTTCAAAGGGGTCAAAATTGAAGCTTTTGAGTAATCATAACTCTGTAAAAATGGCAATTTTGGTCACTGTGAGGGTTTAAAAAGTGGTTATTCAACATGAGGCACGATCCAATTGACATTTTGAATCATTTTTGGTACAGTCCAAAAAATCGATTTTCGGATGAAAACGATGACTCCGGACATGTCGAACGATCCCAAAATGGCCAATATGGATGAAATTTTAACATTTAATCTTTTGACTGTAAATGACTGTTGGATGTGAAGTATGACTTTGTCAACTAAAATAAGTGTGTTTAAAGTCATTTCTGTGCCTCAAAGGGGTTGAAATTGAAGCTTTTGAGTAATTAAAACTCTGTAAAAATGGCAATTTTGGTCACTCTGAGGCTTTAAAAAGTGGTTATTCAACATGAGGCACGATCCAATTGACATTTTGAATCATTTTTGGTACAGTCCAAAAAATCAATTTTCGGATGAAAAACGATGACTCCGGACATGTTGAACGATCCAAAAATGGTCAATATGGATGAAATTGTAACATTTAATCTTTTGACTGTAAATGACTGTTGGATGTGAATTAGGACTTTGTCAACTAAAATAAGTGTGTTTAAAGTCATTTCTGTGCCTGAAACAGGTCAAAATTGAAGCTTTTGAGTAATCAAAACTCTGTAAAAATGGCAATTTTGGTCACTGTGAGGCTTTAAAAAGTGGTTATTCAACATGAGGCACGATCCAATTGACATTTTGAATCATTTTTGGTACAGTCCAAAAAATGAATTTTCGGATGAAAAACGATGACTCCGGACATGTCGAACGATCCCAAAATGGTCAATATGGATGACATTTTAACATTCAATCTTTTGACTGTAAATGACTGTTGGATGTGAATTATGACTTTGTCAACTAAAATAAGTGTGTTTAAAGTCATTTCTGTGCCTGAAACTGGTCAAAATTGAAGCTTTTGAGTAAGCAAAACTCTGTAAAAATGGCAATTTTGGTCACTCTGAGGGTTTAAAAAGTGGTTATTCAACATGAGGCACGACCCAATTGACATTTTGAATCATTTTTGGTACAGTCCAAAAAATCAATTTTCGGATGAAAACGATGACTCCGGACATGTCGAACGATCCCAAAATGGCCAATATGGATGAAATTTTAACATTTAATCTTTTGACTGTAAATGACTGTTGGATGTGAATTATGACTTTGTCAACTAAAATAGGTGTGTTTAAAGTCATTTCTGTGCCTGAAACAGGTCAAAATTGAAGCTTTTGTGTAAGCAAAACTCTGTAAAAATGGCAATTTTGCTCTCTCTGAGGGTTTAAAAAGTGGTTATTCAACATGAGGCACGAGCCAATTGACATTTTGAATCATTTTTGGTACAGTCCAAAAAATCAATTTTCGGATGAAAAACAATGACTCTGGACATGTCGAACGATCCCAAAATGGTCAATATGGATGAAATTTTAACATTTAATCTTTTGACTCTAAATGACTGTTGGATGTGAATTATGACTTTGTCAACTAAAATAAGTGTGTTTAAAGTCATTTCTGTGCCTGAAATGGTTCAAAATTGAAGCTTTTGAGTAAGCAAAACTCTGTAAAAGTGGCAATTTTGGTGACTGTGAGGGTTTAAAAAGTGGTTATTCAACATGAGGCACGATCCAATTGACATTTTGAATCCTTTTTGGTACAGTCCAAAAAATCAATTTCCGGATGAAAAACAATGACTCCGGACCTGTTGAACGTTCCCAAAATGGTCTATAATGATGAAATTTTAACATTTAATCTTTTGACTCTAAATGACTTTTGGATGTGAATTATGACTATGTCAACTAAAATAAGTGTGTTTTAAGTCATTTCTGTGCCTCAAAGGGGTCAAAATTGAAGCTTTTGAGTAAGCAAAACTCTGTAAAAGTGGCAATTTTGGTGACTGTGAGGGTTTAAAAAGTGGTTATTCAACATGAGGCACGATCCAATTGACATTTTGAATCCTTTTTGGTACAGTCCAAAAAATAAATTTTCGGATGAAAAATGATGACTCCGGACATGTCGAACGATCCCAAAATGGTCAATATGGATGAAATTTTAACATTTAATCTTTTGACTGTAAATGACTGGTGGATGTGAATTATGACTTTGTCAACTAAAATAAGTGTGTTTAAAGTCATTTCTGTGCCTCAAAGGGGTCAAAATTGAAGCTTTTGAGTAATTAAAACTCTGTAAAAATGGCAATTTTGGTCACTCTGAGGCTTTAAAAAGTGGTTATTCAACATGAGGCACGATCCAATTGACATTTTGAATCATTTTTGGTACAGTCCAAAAAATCAATTTTCGGATGAAAAACGATGACTCCGGACATGTCGAACGATCCCAAAATGGTCAATATGGATGAAATTGTAACATTTAATCTTTTGACTGTAAATGACTGTTGAATGTGAATTAGGACTTTGTCAACTAAAATAAGTGTGTTTAAAGTCATTTCTGTACCTGAAACGGGTCAAAATTGAAGCTTTTGAGTAATCAAAACTCTGTAAAAATGGCAATTTTGGTCACTGTGAGGCTTTAAAAAGTGGTTATTCAACATGAGGCACGATCCAATTGACATTTTGAATCATTTTTGGTACAGTCCAAAAAATGAATTTTCGGATGAAAAACGATGACTCCGGACATGTCGAACGATCCCAAAATGGTCAATATGGATGAAATTTTAACATTCAATCTTTTGACTGTAAATGACTGTTGGATGTGAATTATGACTTTGTCAACTAAAATAAGTGTGTTTTAAGTCATTTCTGTGCTTCAAAGGGGTCAAAATTGAAGCTTTTGAGTAATCATAACTCTGTAAAAATGGCAATTTTGGTCACTGTGAGGGTTTAAAAAGTGGTTATTCAACATGAGGCACGAATCAATTGATATTTTGAATCATTTTTGGTACAGTCCAAAAAATCAATTTTCGGATGAAAACGATGACTCCGGACATGTCGAACGATCCCAAAATGGCCAATATGGATGAAATTTTAACATTTAATCTTTTGACTGTAAATGACTGTTGGATGTGAAGTATGACTTTGTCAACTAAAATAAGTGTGTTTAAAGTCATTTCTGTGCCTCAAAGGGGTCAAAATTGAAGCTTTTGAGTAATTAAAACTCTGTAAAAATGGCAATTTTGGTCACTCTGAGGCTTTAAAAAGTGGTTATTCAACATGAGGCACGATCCAATTGACATTTTGAATCATTTTTGGTACAGTCCAAAAAATCAATTTTCGGATGAAAAACGATGACTCCGGACATGTCGAACGATCCAAAAATGGTCAATATGGATGAAATTGTAACATTTAATCTTTTGACTGTAAATGACTGTTGGATGTGAATTAGGACTTTGTCAACTAAAATAAGTGTGTTTTAAGTCATTTCTGTGCCTCAAAGGGGTCAAAATTGAAGCTTTTGAGTAATCATAATTCTGTAAAAATGGCAATTTTGGTCACTGTGAGGGTTTAAAAAGTGGTTATTCAACATGAGGCACGATCCAATTGACATTTTGAATCATTTTTGGTACAGTCCAAAAAATCAATTTTCGGATGAAAAACGATGACTCCGGACATGTCGAACGATCTCAAAATGGCCAATATGGATGAAATTTTAACATTTAATCTTTTGACTGTAAATGACTGTTGGATGTGAATTATGACTTTGTCAACTAAAATAAGTGTGTTTAAAGTCATTTCTGTGCCTGAAACGGGTCAAAATTGAAGCTTTTGAGTAAGCAAAAATCTGTAAAAATGGCAATTTTGGTCACTCTGAGGGTTTAAAAAGTGGTTATTCAACATGAGGCACGACCCAATTGACATTTTGAATCATTTTTGGTACAGTCCAAAAAATCAATTTCCGGATGAAAAACAATGACTCCGGACCTGTTGAACGTTCCCAAAATGGCCTATAATGATGAAATTTTAACATTTAATCTTTTGACTCTAAATGACTTTTGGATGTGAATTATGACTTTGTCAACTAAAATAAGTGTGTTTTAAGTCATTTATGTGCCTCAAAGGGGTCAAAATTGAAGCTTTTGAGTAATCATAACTCTGTAAAAATGGCAATTTTGGTCACTGTGAGGGTTTAAAAAGTGGTTATTCAACAAGAGGCACGATCCAATTGACATTTTGAATCATTTTTGGTACAGTCCAAAAAATCAATTTTCGGATGAAAAACGATGATTCCGGACATGTCAAACGATCCCAAAATGGTCAATATGGATGAAATTGTAACATTTAATCTTTTGACTGTAAATGACTGTTGGATGTGAATTAGGACTTTGTCAACTAAAATAAGTGTGTTTAAAGTCATTTCTGTGCCTGAAACGGGTCAAAATTGAAGCTTTTGAGTAAGCAAAAATCTGTAAAAATGGCAATTTTGGTCACTCTGAGGGTTTAAAAAGTGGTTATTCAACATGAGGCCCGACCCAATTGACATTTTGAATCATTTTTGGTACAGTCCAAAAAATCAATTTCCGGATGAAAAACAATGACTCCGGACCTGTTGAACGTTCCCAAAATGGTCTATAATGATGAAATTTTAACATTTAATCTTTTGACTCTAAATGACTTTTGGATGTGAATTATGACTTTGTCAACTAAAATAAGTGTGTTTTAAGTCATTTCTGTGCCTCAAAGGGGTCAAAATTGAAGCTTTTGAGTAATCATAACTCTGTAAAAATGGCAATTTTGGTCACTGTGAGGGTTTAAAAAGTGGTTATTCAACAAGAGGCACGATCCAATTGACATTTTGAATCATTTTTGGTACAGTCCAAAAAATCAATTTTCGGATGAAAAACGATGATTCCGGACATGTCAAACGATCTCAAAATGGTCAATATGGATGACATTGTAACATTTAATCTTTTGACTGTAAATGACTGTTGGATGTGAATTAGGACTTTGTCAACTAAAATAAGTGTGTTTAAAGTCATTTCTGTGCCTGAAACGGGTCAAAATTGAAGCTTTTGAGTAATCAAAACTCTGTAAAAATGGCAATTTTGGTCACTGTGAGGCTTTAAAAAGTGGTTATTCAACATGAGGCACGATCCAATTGACATTTTGAATCATTTTTGGTACAGTCCAAAAAATGAATTTTCGGATGAAAAACGATGACTCCGGACATGTCGAACGATCCCAAAATGGTCAATATGGATGAAATTTAACATTCAATCTTTTGACTGTAAATGACTGTTGGATGTGAATTATGACTTTGTCAACTAAAATAAGTGTGTTTTAAGTCATTTCTGTGCTTCAAAGGGGTCAAAATTGAAGCTTTTGAGTAATCATAACTCTGTAAAAATGGCAATTTTGGTCACTGTGAGGGTTTAAAAAGTGGTTATTCAACATGAGGCACGATCCAATTGACATTTTGAATCATTTTTGGTACAGTCCAAAAAATCAATTTTCGGATGAAAACGATGACTCCGGACATGTCGAACGATCCCAAAATGGCCAATATGGATGAAATTTTAACATTTAATCTTTTGACTGTAAATGACTGTTGGATGTGAATTATGACTTTGTCAACTAAAATAAGTGTGTTTAAAGTCATTTCTGTGCCTCGAAGGGGTCAAAATTGAAGCTTTTGAGTAATTAAAACTCTGTAAAAATGGCAATTTTGGTCACTCTGAGGCTTTAAAAAGTGGTTGTTCAACATGAGGCACGATCCAATTGACATTTTCAATCATTTTTGGTACAGTCCAAAAAATCAATTTTCGGATGAAAAACGATGACTCCGGACATGTCGAACGATCCCAAAATGGTCAATATGGATGAAATTTTAACATTCAATCTTTTGACTGTAAATGACTGTTGGATGTGAATTATGACTTTGTCAACTAAAATAAGTGTGTTTAAAGTCATTTCTGTGCCTGAAACTGGTCAAAATTGAAGCTTTTGAGTAAGCAAAACTCTGTAAAAATGGCAATTTTGGTCACTCTGAGGGTTTAAAAAGTGGTTATTCAACATGAGGCACGACCCAATTGACATTTTGAATCATTTTTGGTACAGTCCAAAAAATCAATTTCCGGATGAAAAACGATGACTCCGGACCTGTTGAACGTTCCCAAAATGGTCTATAATGATGAAATTTTAACATTTACTCTTTTGACTCTAAATGACTGTTGGATGTGAATTATGACTTTGTCAACTAAAATAAGTGTGTTTTAAGTCATTTCTGTGCCTCAAAGGGGTCAAAATTGAAGCTTTTGAGTAATCATAACTCTGTAAAAATGGCAATTTTGGTCACTGTGAGGGTTTAAAAAGTGGTTATTCAACATGAGGCACGATCCAATTGACATTTTGAATCATTTTTGGTACAGTCCAAAAAATCAATTTTCGGATGAAAAACGATGACTCCGGACATGTCGAACGATCCCAAAATGGTCAATATGGATGAAATTTAACATTCAATCTTTTGACTGTAAATGACTGTTGGATGTGAATTATGACTTTGTCAGCTAAAATAAGTGTGTTTTAAGTCATTTCTGTGCTTCAAAGGGGTCAAAATTGAAGCTTTTGAGTAATCATAACTCTGTAAAAATGGCAATTTTGGTCACTGTGAGGGTTTAAAAAGTGGTTATTCAACATGAGGCACGATCCAATTGACATTTTGAATCATTTTTGGTACAGTCCAAAAAATCAATTTACGGATGAAAACGATGACTCCGGACATGTCGAACGATCCCAAAATGGCCAATATGGATGAAATTTTAACATTTAATCTTTTGACTGTAAATGACTGTTGGATGTGAATTATGACTTTGTCAACTAAAATAAGTGTGTTTAAAGTCATTTCTGTGCCTCGAAGGGGTCAAAATTGAAGCTTTTGAGTAATTAAAACTCTGTAAAAATGGCAATTTTGGTCACTCTGAGGGTTTAAAACGTGGTTATTCAACATGAGGCACGATCCAATTGACATTTTGAATCATTTTTGGTACAGTCCAAAAAATCAATTTTCGGATGAAAACGATGACTCCGGACATGTCGAACGATCCCAAAATGGCCAATATGGATGAAATTTTAACATTTAATCTTTTGACTGTAAATGACTGTTGGATGTGAATTATGACTTTGTCAACTAAAATAGGTGTGTTTAAAGTCATTTCTGTGCCTGAAACGGGTCAAAATTGAAGCTTTTGTGTAAGCAAAACTCTGTAAAAATGGCAATTTTGCTCTCTCTGAGGGTTTAAAAAGTGGTTATTCAACATGAGGCACGATCCAATTGACATTTTGAATCATTTTTGGTACAGTCCAAAAAATCAATTTTCGGATGAAAAACGATGACTCTGGACATGTCGAACGATCCCAAAATGGTCAATATGGATGAAATTTTAACATTTAATCTTTTGACTCTAAATGAATGTTGGATGTGAATTATGACTTTGTCAACTAAAATAAGTGTGTTTAAAGTCATTTCTGTGCCTGAAATGGTTCAAAATTGAAGCTTTTGAGTAAGCAAAACTCTGTAAAAGTGGCAATTTTGGTGACTGTGAGGGTTTAAAAAGTAGTTATTCAACATGAGGCACGATCCAATTGACATTTTGAATCCTTTTTGGTACAGTCCAAAAAATCAATTTCCGGATGAAAAACAATGACTCCGGACCTGTTGAACGTTCCCAAAATGGTCTATAATGATGAAATTTTAACATTTAATCTTTTGACTCTAAATGACTTTTGGATGTGAATTATGACTTTGTCAACTAAAATAAGTGTGTTTTAAGTCATTTCTGTGCCTCAAAGGGGTCAAAATTGAAGCTTTTGAGTAAGCAAAACTCTGTAAAAGTGGCAATTTTGGTGACTGTGAGGGTTTAAAAAGTGGTTATTCAACATGAGGCACGATCCAATTGACATTTTGAATCCTTTTTGGTACAGTCAAAAAATAAATTTTCGGATGAAAAATGATGACTCCGGACATGTCGAACGATCCCAAAATGGTCAATATGGATGAAATTTTAACATTTAATCTTTTGACTGTAAATGACTGGTGGATGTGAATTATGACTTTGTCAACTAAAATAAGTGTGTTTAAAGTCATTTCTGTGCCTCAAAGGGGTCAAAACTGAAGCTTTTGAGTAATTAAAACTCTGTAAAAATGGCAATTTTGGTCACTCTGAGGCTTTAAAAAGTGGTTATTCAACATGAGGCATGATCCAATTGACATTTTGAATCATTTTTGGTACAGTCCAAAAAATCAATTTTCGGATGAAAAACGATGACTCCGGACATGTCGAACGATCCCAAAATGGTCAATATGGATGAAATTGTAACATTTAATCTTTTGACTGTAAATGACTGTTGGATGTGAATTAGGACTTTGTCAGCTAAAATAAGTGTGTTTAAAGTCATTTCTGTGCCTGAAACGGGTCAAAATTGAAGCTTTTGAGTAATCAAAACTCTGTAAAAATGGCAATTTTGGTCACTGTGAGGCTTTAAAAAGTGGTTATTTAACATGAGGCACGATCCAATTGACATTTTGAATCATTTTTGGTACAGTCCAAAAAATGAATTTTCGGATGAAAAACGATGACTCCGGACATGTCGAACGATCCCAAAATGGTCAATATGGATGAAATTTTAACATTCAATCTTTTGACTGTAAATGACTGTTGGATGTGAATTATGACTTTGTCAACTAAAATAAGTGTGTTTTAAGTCATTTCTGTGCTTCAAAGGGGTCAAAATTGAAGCTTTTGAGTAATCATAACTCTGTAAAAATGGCAATTTTGGTCACTGTGAGGGTTTAAAAAGTGGTTATTCAACATGAGGCACGATCCAATTGACATTTTGAATCATTTTTGGTACAGTCCAAAAAATCGATTTTCGGATGAAAACGATGACTCCGGACATGTCGAACGATCCCAAAATGGCCAATATGGATGAAATTTTAACATTTAATCTTTTGACTGTAAATGACTGTTGGATGTGAAGTATGACTTTGTCAACTAAAATAAGTGTGTTTAAAGTCATTTCTGTGCCTCAAAGGGGTTGAAATTGAAGCTTTTGAGTAATTAAAACTCTGTAAAAATGGCAATTTTGGTCACTCTGAGGCTTTAAAAAGTGGTTATTCAACATGAGGCACGATCCAATTGACATTTTGAATCATTTTTGGTACAGTCCAAAAAATCAATTTTCGGATGAAAAACGATGACTCCGGACATGTTGAACGATCCAAAAATGGTCAATATGGATGAAATTGTAACATTTAATCTTTTGACTGTAAATGACTGTTGGATGTGAATTAGGACTTTGTCAACTAAAATAAGTGTGTTTAAAGTCATTTCTGTGCCTGAAACAGGTCAAAATTGAAGCTTTTGAGTAATCAAAACTCTGTAAAAATGGCAATTTTGGTCACTGTGAGGCTTTAAAAAGTGGTTATTCAACATGAGGCACGATCCAATTGACATTTTGAATCATTTTTGGTACAGTCCAAAAAATGAATTTTCGGATGAAAAACGATGACTCCGGACATGTCGAACGATCCCAAAATGGTCAATATGGATGACATTTTAACATTCAATCTTTTGACTGTAAATGACTGTTGGATGTGAATTATGACTTTGTCAACTAAAATAAGTGTGTTTAAAGTCATTTCTGTGCCTGAAACTGGTCAAAATTGAAGCTTTTGAGTAAGCAAAACTCTGTAAAAATGGCAATTTTGGTCACTCTGAGGGTTTAAAAAGTGGTTATTCAACATGAGGCACGACCCAATTGACATTTTGAATCATTTTTGGTACAGTCCAAAAAATCAATTTTCGGATGAAAACGATGACTCCGGACATGTCGAACGATCCCAAAATGGCCAATATGGATGAAATTTTAACATTTAATCTTTTGACTGTAAATGACTGTTGGATGTGAATTATGACTTTGTCAACTAAAATAGGTGTGTTTAAAGTCATTTCTGTGCCTGAAACAGGTCAAAATTGAAGCTTTTGTGTAAGCAAAACTCTGTAAAAATGGCAATTTTGCTCTCTCTGAGGGTTTAAAAAGTGGTTATTCAACATGAGGCACGAGCCAATTGACATTTTGAATCATTTTTGGTACAGTCCAAAAAATCAATTTTCGGATGAAAAACAATGACTCTGGACATGTCGAACGATCCCAAAATGGTCAATATGGATGAAATTTTAACATTTAATCTTTTGACTCTAAATGACTGTTGGATGTGAATTATGACTTTGTCAACTAAAATAAGTGTGTTTAAAGTCATTTCTGTGCCTGAAATGGTTCAAAATTGAAGCTTTTGAGTAAGCAAAACTCTGTAAAAGTGGCAATTTTGGTGACTGTGAGGGTTTAAAAAGTGGTTATTCAACATGAGGCACGATCCAATTGACATTTTGAATCCTTTTTGGTACAGTCCAAAAAATCAATTTCCGGATGAAAAACAATGACTCCGGACCTGTTGAACGTTCCCAAAATGGTCTATAATGATGAAATTTTAACATTTAATCTTTTGACTCTAAATGACTTTTGGATGTGAATTATGACTATGTCAACTAAAATAAGTGTGTTTTAAGTCATTTCTGTGCCTCAAAGGGGTCAAAATTGAAGCTTTTGAGTAAGCAAAACTCTGTAAAAGTGGCAATTTTGGTGACTGTGAGGGTTTAAAAAGTGGTTATTCAACATGAGGCACGATCCAATTGACATTTTGAATCCTTTTTGGTACAGTCCAAAAAATAAATTTTCGGATGAAAAATGATGACTCCGGACATGTCGAACGATCCCAAAATGGTCAATATGGATGAAATTTTAACATTTAATCTTTTGACTGTAAATGACTGGTGGATGTGAATTATGACTTTGTCAACTAAAATAAGTGTGTTTAAAGTCATTTCTGTGCCTCAAAGGGGTCAAAATTGAAGCTTTTGAGTAATTAAAACTCTGTAAAAATGGCAATTTTGGTCACTCTGAGGCTTTAAAAAGTGGTTATTCAACATGAGGCACGATCCAATTGACATTTTGAATCATTTTTGGTACAGTCCAAAAAATCAATTTTCGGATGAAAAACGATGACTCCGGACATGTCGAACGATCCCAAAATGGTCAATATGGATGAAATTGTAACATTTAATCTTTTGACTGTAAATGACTGTTGAATGTGAATTAGGACTTTGTCAACTAAAATAAGTGTGTTTAAAGTCATTTCTGTACCTGAAACGGGTCAAAATTGAAGCTTTTGAGTAATCAAAACTCTGTAAAAATGGCAATTTTGGTCACTGTGAGGCTTTAAAAAGTGGTTATTCAACATGAGGCACGATCCAATTGACATTTTGAATCATTTTTGGTACAGTCCAAAAAATGAATTTTCGGATGAAAAACGATGACTCCGGACATGTCGAACGATCCCAAAATGGTCAATATGGATGAAATTTTAACATTCAATCTTTTGACTGTAAATGACTGTTGGATGTGAATTATGACTTTGTCAACTAAAATAAGTGTGTTTTAAGTCATTTCTGTGCTTCAAAGGGGTCAAAATTGAAGCTTTTGAGTAATCATAACTCTGTAAAAATGGCAATTTTGGTCACTGTGAGGGTTTAAAAAGTGGTTATTCAACATGAGGCACGAATCAATTGATATTTTGAATCATTTTTGGTACAGTCCAAAAAATCAATTTTCGGATGAAAACGATGACTCCGGACATGTCGAACGATCCCAAAATGGCCAATATGGATGAAATTTTAACATTTAATCTTTTGACTGTAAATGACTGTTGGATGTGAAGTATGACTTTGTCAACTAAAATAAGTGTGTTTAAAGTCATTTCTGTGCCTCAAAGGGGTCAAAATTGAAGCTTTTGAGTAATTAAAACTCTGTAAAAATGGCAATTTTGGTCACTCTGAGGCTTTAAAAAGTGGTTATTCAACATGAGGCACGATCCAATTGACATTTTGAATCATTTTTGGTACAGTCCAAAAAATCAATTTTCGGATGAAAAACGATGACTCCGGACATGTCGAACGATCCAAAAATGGTCAATATGGATGAAATTGTAACATTTAATCTTTTGACTGTAAATGACTGTTGGATGTGAATTAGGACTTTGTCAACTAAAATAAGTGTGTTTTAAGTCATTTCTGTGCCTCAAAGGGGTCAAAATTGAAGCTTTTGAGTAATCATAATTCTGTAAAAATGGCAATTTTGGTCACTGTGAGGGTTTAAAAAGTGGTTATTCAACATGAGGCACGATCCAATTGACATTTTGAATCATTTTTGGTACAGTCCAAAAAATCAATTTTCGGATGAAAAACGATGACTCCGGACATGTCGAACGATCTCAAAATGGCCAATATGGATGAAATTTTAACATTTAATCTTTTGACTGTAAATGACTGTTGGATGTGAATTATGACTTTGTCAACTAAAATAAGTGTGTTTAAAGTCATTTCTGTGCCTGAAACGGGTCAAAATTGAAGCTTTTGAGTAAGCAAAAATCTGTAAAAATGGCAATTTTGGTCACTCTGAGGGTTTAAAAAGTGGTTATTCAACATGAGGCACGACCCAATTGACATTTTGAATCATTTTTGGTACAGTCCAAAAAATCAATTTCCGGATGAAAAACAATGACTCCGGACCTGTTGAACGTTCCCAAAATGGCCTATAATGATGAAATTTTAACATTTAATCTTTTGACTCTAAATGACTTTTGGATGTGAATTATGACTTTGTCAACTAAAATAAGTGTGTTTTAAGTCATTTATGTGCCTCAAAGGGGTCAAAATTGAAGCTTTTGAGTAATCATAACTCTGTAAAAATGGCAATTTTGGTCACTGTGAGGGTTTAAAAAGTGGTTATTCAACAAGAGGCACGATCCAATTGACATTTTGAATCATTTTTGGTACAGTCCAAAAAATCAATTTTCGGATGAAAAACGATGATTCCGGACATGTCAAACGATCCCAAAATGGTCAATATGGATGAAATTGTAACATTTAATCTTTTGACTGTAAATGACTGTTGGATGTGAATTAGGACTTTGTCAACTAAAATAAGTGTGTTTAAAGTCATTTCTGTGCCTGAAACGGGTCAAAATTGAAGCTTTTGAGTAATAAAAACTCTGTAAAAATGGCAATTTTGGTCACTGTGAGGCTTTAAAAAGTGGTTATTCAACATGAGGCACGATCCAATTGACATTTTGAATCATTTTTGGTACAGTCCAAAAAATGAATTTTCGGATGAAAAACGATGACTCCGGACATGTCGAACGATCCCAAAATGGTCAATATGGATGAAATTTAACATTCAATCTTTTGACTGTAAATGACTGTTGGATGTGAATTATGACTTTGTCAACTAAAATAAGTGTGTTTTAAGTCATTTCTGTGCTTCAAAGGGGTCAAAATTGAAGCTTTTGAGTAATCATAACTCTGTAAAAATGGCAATTTTGGTCACTGTGAGGGTTTAAAAAGTGGTTATTCAACATGAGGCACAATCCAATTGACATTTTGAATCATTTTTGGTACAGTCCAAAAAATCAATTTTCGGATGAAAACGATGACTCCGGGCATGTCGAACGATCCCAAAATGGCCAATATGGATGAAATTTTAACATTTAATCTTTTGACTGTAAATAACTGTTGGATGTGAATTATGACTTTGTCAACTAAAATAAGTGTGTTTAAAGTCATTTCTGTGCCTCGAAGGGGTCAAAATTGAAGCTTTTGAGTAATTAAAACTCTGTAAAAATGGCAATTTTGGTCACTCTGAGGCTTTAAAAAGTGGTTATTCAACATGAGGCACGATCCAATTGACATTTTGAATCATTTTTGGTACAGTCCAAAAAATCAATTTTCGGATGAAAAACGATGACTCCGGACATGTCGAACGATCCCAAAATGGTCAATATGGATGAAATTGTAACATTTAATCTTTTGACTGTAAATGACTGTTGGATGTGAATTAGGACTTTGTCAACTAAAATAAGTGTGTTTAAAGTCATTTCTGTGCCTGAAACGGGTCGAAATTGAAGCTTTTGAGTAATCAAAACTCTGTGAAAATGGCAATTTTGGTCACTGTGAGGCTTTAAAAAGTGGTTATTCAACATGAGGCACGATCCAATTGACATTTTGAATCATTTTTGGTACAGTCCAAAAAATCAATTTTCGGATGAAAAACGATGACTCCGGACATGTCGAACGATCCCAAAATGGTCAATATGGATGAAATTTTAACATTTAATCTTTTGACTCTAAATGACTGTTGGATGTGAATTATGACTTTGTCAACTAAAATAAGTGTGTTTAAAGTCATTTCTGTGCCTGAAACTGGTCAAAATTGAAGCTTTTGAGTAAGCAAAACTCTGTAAAAATGGCAATTTTGGTGACTGTGAGGGTTTAAAAAGTGGTTATTCAACATGAGGCACGATCCAATTGACATTTTGAATCCTTTTTGGTACAGTCCAAAAAATAAATTTTCGGATGAAAAATGATGACTCCGGACATGTCGAACGATCCCAAAATGGTCAATATGGATGAAATTTTAACATTTAATCTTTTGACTGTAAATGACTGGTGGATGTGAATTATGACTTTGTCAACTAAAATAAGTGTGTTTAAAGTCATTTCTGTGCCTCAAAGGGGTCAAAATTGAAGCTTTTGAGTAATTAAAACTCTGTAAAAATGGCAATTTTGGTCACTCTGAGGCTTTAAAAAGTGGTTATTCAACATGAGGCACGATCCAATTGACATTTTGAATCATTTTTGGTACAGTCCAAAAAATCAATTTTCGGATGAAAAACGATGACTCCGGACATGTCGAACGATCCCAAAATGGTCAATATGGATGAAATTGTAACATTTAATCTTTTGACTGTAAATGACTGTTGGATGTGAATTAGGACTTTGTCAACTAAAATAAGTGTGTTTAAAGTCATTTCTGTGCCTGAAACGGGTCAAAATTGAAGCTTTTGAGTAATCAAAACTCTGTAAAAATGGCAATTTTGGTCACTGTGAGGCTTTAAAAAGTGGTTATTCAACATGAGGCACGATCCAATTGACATTTTGAATCATTTTTGGTACAGTCCAAAAAATGAATTTTCGGATGAAAAACGATGACTCCGGACATGTCGAACGATTCCAAAATGGTCAATATGGATGAAATTTTAACATTCAATCTTTTGACTGTAAATGACTGTTGGATGTGAATTATGACTTTGTCAACTAAAATAAGTGTGTTTTAAGTCATTTCTGTGCTTTAAAGGGGTCAAAATTGAAGCTTTTGAGTAATCATAACTCTGTAAAAATGGCAATTTTGGTCACTGTGAGGGTTTAAAAAGTGGTTATTCAACATGAGGCACGATCCAATTGACATTTTGAATCATTTTTGTTACAGTCCAAAAAATCAATTTTCGGATGAAAACGATGACTCCGGACATGTCGAACGATCCCAAAATGGCCAATATGGATGAAATTTTAACATTTAATCTTTTGACTGTAAATGACTGTTGGATGTGAAGTATGACTTTGTCAACTAAAATAAGTGTGTTTAAAGTCATTTCTGTGCCTCAAAGGGGTCAAAATTGAAGCTTTTGAGTAATTAAAACTCTGTAAAAATGGCAATTTTGGTCACTCTGAGGCTTTAAAAAGTGGTTATTCAACATGAGGCACGATCCAATTGACATTTTGAATCATTTTTGGTACAGTCCAAAAAATCAATTTTCGGATGAAAAACGATGACTCCGGACATGTCGAACGATCCAAAAATGGTCAATATGGATGAAATTGTAACATTTAATCTTTTGACTGTAAATAACTGTTGGATGTGAATTAGGACTTTGTCAACTAAAATAAGTGTGTTTAAAGTCATTTCTGTGCCTGAAACGGTTCAAAATTGAAGCTTTTGAGTAATCAAAACTCTGTAAAAATGGCAATTTTGGTCACTGTGAGGCTTTAAAAAGTGGTTATTCAACATGAGGCACGATCCAATTGACATTTTGAATCATTTTTGGTACAGTCCAAAAAATGAATTTTCGGATGAAAAACGATGACTCCGGACATGTCGAACGATCCCAAAATGGTCAATATGGATGACATTTTAACATTCAATCTTTTGACTGTAAATGACTGTTGGATGTGAATTATGACTTTGTCAACTAAAATAAGTGTGTTTAAAGTCATTTCTGTGCCTGAAACTGGTCAAAATTGAAGCTTTTGAGTAAGCAAAACTCTGTAAAAATGGCAATTTTGGTCACTCTGAGGGTTTAAAAATTGGTTATTCAACATGAGGCACGACCCAATTGACATTTTGAATCATTTTTGGTACAGTCCAAAAAATCAATTTTCGGATGAAAAACGATGACTCCGGACATGTCGAACGATCCCAAAATGGTCAATATGGATAAAATTTTAACATTTAATCTTTTGACTCTAAATGACTGTTGGATGTGAATTATGACTTTGTCAACTAAAATAAGTGTGTTTAAAGTCATTTCTGTGCCTGAAATGGTTCAAAATTGAAGCTTTTGAGTAAGCAAAACTCTGTAAAAGTGGCAATTTTGGTGACTGTGAGGGTTTAAAAAGTGGTTATTCAACATGAGGCACGATCCAATTGACATTTTGAATCCTTTTTGGTACAGTCCAAAAAATAAATTTTCGGATGAAAAACGATGACTCCGGACATGTCGAACGATCCCAAAATGGTCAATATGGATGAAATTTTAACATTTAATCTTTTGACTCTAAATGACTGTTGGATGTGAATTATGACTTTGTCAACTAAAATAAGTGTGTTTTAAGTCATTTCTGTGCCTCAAAGGGGTCAAAATTGAAGCTTTTGAGTAATCTTAATTCTGTAAAAATGGCAATTTTGGTCACTGTGAGGGTTTAAAAAGTGGTTATTCAACATGAGGCACGATCCAATTGACATTTTGAATCATTTTTGGTACAGTCCAAAAAATCAATTTTCGGATGAAAAACGATGACTCCGGACATGTCGAACGATCCCAAAATGGTCAATATGGATGAAATTTTAACATTTAATCTTTTGACTCTAAATGACTGTTGGATGTGAATTATGACTTTGTCAACTAAAATAAGTGTGTTTAAAGTCATTTCTGTGCCTGAAATGGTTCAAAATTGAAGCTTTTGAGTAAGCAAAACTCTGTAAAAGTGGCAATTTTGGTGACTGTGAGGGTTTAAAAAGTGGTTATTCAACATGAGGCACGATCCAATTGACATTTTGAATCCTTTTTGGTACAGTCCAAAAAATAAATTTTCGGATGAAAAACGATGACTCCGGACGTGTCGAACGATCCCAAAATGGTCAATATGGATGAAATTTTAACATTTAATCTTTTGACTCTAAATGACTGTTGGATGTGAATTATGACTTAGTCAACTAAAATAAGTGTGTTTTAAGTCATTTCTGTGCCTCAAAGGGGTCAAAATTGAAGCTTTTGAGTAATCATAATTCTGTAAAAATGGCAATTTTGGTCACTGTGAGGGTTTAAAAAGTGGTTATTCAACATGAGGCACGATCCAATTGACATTTTGAATCATTTTTGGTACAGTCCAAAAAATCAATTTTCGGATGAAAAACGATGACTCCGGACATGTCGAACGATCCCAAAATGGTCAATATGGATGAAATTTTAACATTTAATCTTTTGACTCTAAATGACTGTTGGATGTGAATTATGACTTTGTCAACTAAAATAAGTGTGTTTAAAGTCATTTCTGTGCCTGAAACGGGTCAAAATTGAAGCTTTTGAGTAAGCAAAAATCTGTAAAAATGGCAATTTTGGTCACTCTGAGGGTTTAAAAAGTGCTTATTCAACATGAGGCCCGACCCAATTGACATTTTGAATCATTTTTGGTACAGTCCAAAAAATCAATTTCCGGATGAAAAACAATGACTCCGGACCTGTTGAACGTTCCCAAAATGGTCTATAATGATGAAATTTTAACATTTAATCTTTTGACTCTAAATGACTTTTGGATGTGAATTATGACTTTGTCAACTAAAATAAGTTTGTTTTAAGTCATTTCTGTGCCTCAAAGGGGTCAAAATTGAAGCTTTTGAGTAATCATAACTCTGTAAAAATGGCAATTTTGGTCACTGTGAGGGTTTAAAAAGTGGTTATTCAACAAGAGGCACGATCCAATTGACATTTTGAGTCATTTTTGGTACAGTCCAAAAAATCAATTTTCGGATGAAAAACGATGATTCCGGACATGTCAAACGATCCCAAAATGGTCAATATGGATGACATTGTAACATTTAATCTTTTGACTGTAAATGACTGTTGGATGTGAATTAGGACTTTGTCAACTAAAATAAGTGTGTTTAAAGTCATTTCTGTGCCTGAAACGGGTCAAAATTGAAGCTTTTGAGTAATCAAAACTCTGTAAAAATGGCAATTTTGGTCACTGTGAGGCTTTAAAAAGAGGTTATTCAACATGAGGCACGATCCAATTGACATTTTGAATCATTTTTGGTACAGTCCAAAAAATGAATTTTCGGATGAAAAACGATGACTCCGGACATGTCGAACGATCCCAAAATGGTCAATATGGATGAAATTTAACATTCAATCTTTTGACTGTAAATGACTGTTGGATGTGAATTATGACTTTGTCAACTAAAATAAGTGTGTTTAAAGTCATTTCTGTGCTTCAAAGGGGTCAAAATTGAAGCTTTTGAGTAATCATAACTCTGTAAAAATGGCAATTTTGGTCACTGTGAGGGTTTAAAAAGTGGTTATTCAACATGAGGCACGATCCAATTGACATTTTGAATCATTTTTGGTACAGTCCAAAAAATCAATTTTCGGATGAAAACGATGACTCCGGACATGTCGAACGATCCCAAAATGGCCAATATGGATGAAATTTTAACATTTAATCTTTTGACTGTAAATGACTGTTGGATGTGAATTATGACTTTGTCAACTAAAATAAGTGTGTTTTAAGTCATTTATGTGCCTCAAAGGGGTCAAAATTGAAGCTTTTGAGTAATCATAACTCTGTAAAAATGGCAATTTTGGTCACTGTGAGGGTTTAAAAAGTGGTTATTCAACAAGAGGCACGATCCAATTGACATTTTGAATCATTTTTGGTACAGTCCAAAAAATCAATTTTCGGATGAAAAACGATGATTCCGGACATGTCAAACGATCCCAAAATGGTCAATATGGATGAAATTGTAACATTTAATCTTTTGACTGTAAATGACTGTTGGATGTGAATTAGGACTTTGTCAACTAAAATAAGTGTGTTTAAAGTCATTTCTGTGCCTGAAACGGGTCAAAATTGAAGCTTTTGAGTAATCAAAACTCTGTAAAAATGGCAATTTTGGTCACTGTGAGGCTTTAAAAAGTGGTTATTCAACATGAGGCACGATCCAATTGACATTTTGAATCATTTTTGGTACAGTCCAAAAAATGAATTTTCGGATGAAAAACGATGACTCCGGACATGTCGAACGATCCCAAAATGGTCAATATGGAGGAAATTTAACATTCAATCTTTTGACTGTAAATGACTGTTGGATGTGAATTATGACTTTGTCAACTAAAATAAGTGTGTTTTAAGTCATTTCTGTGCTTCAAAGGGGTCAAAATTGAAGCTTTTGAGTAATCATAACTCTGTAAAAATGGCAATTTTGGTCACTGTGAGGGTTTAAAAAGTGGTTATTCAACATGAGGCACGATCCAATTGACATTTTGAATCATTTTTGGTACAGTCCAAAAAATCAATTTTCGGATGAAAACGATGACTCCGGACATGTCGAACGATCCCAAAATGGCCAATATGGATGAAATTTTAACATTTAATCTTTTGACTGTAAATAACTGTTGGATGTGAATTATGACTTTGTCAACTAAAATAAGTGTGTTTAAAGTCATTTCTGTGCCTCGAAGGGGTCAAAATTGAAGCTTTTGAGTAATTAAAACTCTGTAAAAATGGCAATTTTGGTCACTCTGAGGCTTTAAAAAGTGGTTATTCAACATGAGGCACGATCCAATTGACATTTTGAATCATTTTTGGTACAGTCCAAAAAATCAATTTTCGGATGAAAAACGATGACTCCGGACATGTCGAACGATCCCAAAATGGTCAATATGGATGAAATTGTAACATTTAATCTTTTGACTGTAAATGACTGTTGGATGTGAATTAGGACTTTGTCAACTAAAATAAGTGTGTTTAAAGTCATTTCTGTGCCTGAAACGGGTCGAAATTGAAGCTTTTGAGTAATCAAAACTCTGTGAAAATGGCAATTTTGGTCACTGTGAGGCTTTAAAAAGTGGTTATTCAACATGAGGCACGATCCAATTGACATTTTGAATCATTTTTGGTACAGTCCAAAAAATGAATTTTCGGATGAAAAACGATGACTCCGGACATGTCGAACGATCCCAAAATGGTCAATATGGAGGAAATTTAACATTCAATCTTTTGACTGTAAATGACTGTTGGATGTGAATTATGACTTTGTCAACTAAAATAAGTGTGTTTTAAGTCATTTCTGTGCTTCAAAGGGGTCAAAATTGAAGCTTTTGAGTAATCATAACTCTGTAAAAATGGCAATTTTGGTCACTGTGAGGGTTTAAAAAGTGGTTATTCAACATGAGGCACGATCCAATTGACATTTTGAATCATTTTTGGTACAGTCCAAAAAATCAATTTTCGGATGAAAACGATGACTCCGGACATGTCGAACGATCCCAAAATGGCCAATATGGATGAAATTTTAACATTTAATCTTTTGACTGTAAATAACTGTTGGATGTGAATTATGACTTTGTCAACTAAAATAAGTGTGTTTAAAGTCATTTCTGTGCCTCGAAGGGGTCAAAATTGAAGCTTTTGAGTAATTAAAACTCTGTAAAAATGGCAATTTTGGTCACTCTGAGGCTTTAAAAAGTGGTTATTCAACATGAGGCACGATCCAATTGACATTTTGAATCATTTTTGGTACAGTCCAAAAAATCAATTTTCGGATGAAAAACGATGACTCCGGACATGTCGAACGATCCCAAAATGGTCAATATGGATGAAATTGTAACATTTAATCTTTTGACTGTAAATGACTGTTGGATGTGAATTAGGACTTTGTCAACTAAAATAAGTGTGTTTAAAGTCATTTCTGTGCCTGAAACGGGTCGAAATTGAAGCTTTTGAGTAATCAAAACTCTGTGAAAATGGCAATTTTGGTCACTGTGAGGCTTTAAAAAGTGGTTATTCAACATGAGGCACGATCCAATTGACATTTTGAATCATTTTTGGTACAGTCCAAAAAATCAATTTTCGGATGAAAAACGATGACTCCGGACATGTCGAACGATCCCAAAATGGTCAATATGGATGAAATTTTAACATTTAATCTTTTGACTCTAAATGACTGTTGGATGTGAATTATGACTTTGTCAACTAAAATAAGTGTGTTTAAAGTCATTTCTGTGCCTGAAACTGGTCAAAATTGAAGCTTTTGAGTAAGCAAAACTCTGTAAAAATGGCAATTTTGGTGACTGTGAGGGTTTAAAAAGTGGTTATTCAACATGAGGCACGATCCAATTGACATTTTGAATCCTTTTTGGTACAGTCCAAAAAATAAATTTTCGGATGAAAAATGATGACTCCGGACATGTCGAACGATCCCAAAATGGTCAATATGGATGAAATTTTAACATTTAATCTTTTGACTGTAAATGACTGGTGGATGTGAATTATGACTTTGTCAACTAAAATAAGTGTGTTTAAAGTCATTTCTGTGCCTCAAAGGGGTCAAAATTGAAGCTTTTGAGTAATTAAAACTCTGTAAAAATGGCAATTTTGGTCACTCTGAGGCTTTAAAAAGTGGTTATTCAACATGAGGCACGATCCAATTGACATTTTGAATCATTTTTGGTACAGTCCAAAAAATCAATTTTCGGATGAAAAACGATGACTCCGGACATGTCGAACGATCCCAAAATGGTCAATATGGATGAAATTTTAACATTTAATCTTTTGACTCTAAATGACTGTTGGATGTGAATTATGACTTTGTCAACTAAAATAAGTGTGTTTTAAGTCATTTCTGTGCCTCAAAGGGGTCAAAATTGAAGCTTTTGAGTAATCATAATTCTGTAAAAATGGCAATTTTGGTCACTGTGAGGGTTTAAAAAGTGGTTATTCAACATGAGGCACGATCCAATTGACATTTTGAATCATTTTTGGTACAGTCCAAAAAATCAATTTTCGGATGAAAAACGATGACTCCGGACATGTCGAACGATCCCAAAATGGTCAATATGGATGAAATTTTAACATTTAATCTTTTGACTCTAAATGACTGTTGGATGTGAATTATGACTTTGTCAACTAAAATAAGTGTGTTTAAAGTCATTTCTGTGCCTCAAAGGGGTCAAAATTGAAGCTTTTGAGTAAGCAAAACTCTGTAAAAATGGCAATTTTGGTCACTCTGAGGCTTTAAAAAGTGGTTATTCAACATGAGGCACGATCCAATTGACATTTTGAATCATTTTTGGTACAGTCCAAAAAATCAATTTTCGGATGAAAAACGATGACTCCGGACATGTCGAACGATCTCAAAATGGCCAATATGGATGAAATTTTAACATTTAATCTTTTGACTGTAAATGACTGTTGGATGTGAATTATGACTTTGTCAACTAAAATAAGTGTGTTTAAAGTCATTTCTGTGCCTGAAACTGGTCAAAATTGAAGCTTTTGAGTAAGCAAAACTCTGTAAAAATGGCAATTTTGGTCACTCTGAGGGTTTAAAAAGTGGTTATTCAACATGAGGCACGACCCAATTGACATTTTGAATCATTTTTGGTACAGTCCAAAAAATCAATTTTCGGATGAAAAACGATGACTCCGGACATGTCGAACGATCCCAAAATGGTCAATATGGATAAAATTTTAACATTTAATCTTTTGACTCTAAATGACTGTTGGATGTGAATTATGACTTTGTCAACTAAAATAAGTGTGTTTAAAGTCATTTCTGTGCCTGAAATGGTTCAAAATTGAAGCTTTTGAGTAAGCAAAACTCTGTAAAAGTGGCAATTTTGGTGACTGTGAGGGTTTAAAAAGTGGTTATTCAACATGAGGCACGATCCAATTGACATTTTGAATCCTTTTTGGTACAGTCCAAAAAATAAATTTTCGGATGAAAAACGATGACTCCGGACGTGTCGAACGATCCCAAAATGGTCAATATGGATGAAATTTTAACATTTAATCTTTTGACTCTAAATGACTGTTGGATGTGAATTATGACTTAGTCAACTAAAATAAGTGTGTTTTAAGTCATTTCTGTGCCTCAAAGGGGTCAAAATTGAAGCTTTTGAGTAATCATAATTCTGTAAAAATGGCAATTTTGGTCACTGTGAGGGTTTAAAAAGTGGTTATTCAACATGAGGCACGATCCAATTGACATTTTGAATCATTTTTGGTACAGTCCAAAAAATCAATTTTCGGATGAAAAACGATGACTCCGGACATGTCGAACGATCCCAAAATGGTCAATATGGATGAAATTTTAACATTTAATCTTTTGACTCTAAATGACTTTTGGATGTGAATTATGACTTTGTCAACTAAAATAAGTTTGTTTTAAGTCATTTCTGTGCCTCAAAGGGGTCAAAATTGAAGCTTTTGAGTAATCATAACTCTGTAAAAATGGCAATTTTGGTCACTGTGAGGGTTTAAAAAGTGGTTATTCAACAAGAGGCACGATCCAATTGACATTTTGAGTCATTTTTGGTACAGTCCAAAAAATCAATTTTCGGATGAAAAACGATGATTCCGGACATGTCAAACGATCCCAAAATGGTCAATATGGATGACATTGTAACATTTAATCTTTTGACTGTAAATGACTGTTGGATGTGAATTAGGACTTTGTCAACTAAAATAAGTGTGTTTAAAGTCATTTCTGTGCCTGAAACGGGTCAAAATTGAAGCTTTTGAGTAATCAAAACTCTGTAAAAATGGCAATTTTGGTCACTGTGAGGCTTTAAAAAGAGGTTATTCAACATGAGGCACGATCCAATTGACATTTTGAATCATTTTTGGTACAGTCCAAAAAATGAATTTTCGGATGAAAAACGATGACTCCGGACATGTCGAACGATCCCAAAATGGTCAATATGGATGAAATTTAACATTCAATCTTTTGACTGTAAATGACTGTTGGATGTGAATTATGACTTTGTCAACTAAAATAAGTGTGTTTTAAGTCATTTCTGTGCTTCAAAGGGGTCAAAATTGAAGCTTTTGAGTAATCATAACTCTGTAAAAATGGCAATTTTGGTCACTGTGAGGGTTTAAAAAGTGGTTATTCAACATGAGGCACGATCCAATTGACATTTTGAATCATTTTTGGTACAGTCCAAAAAATCAATTTTCGGATGAAAACGATGACTCCGGACATGTCGAACGATCCCAAAATGGCCAATATGGATGAAATTTTAACATTTAATCTTTTGACTGTAAATGACTGTTGGATGTGAATTATGACTTTGTCAACTAAAATAAGTGTGTTTAAAGTCATTTCTGTGCCTCAAAGGGGTCAAAATTGAAGCTTTTGAGTAATTAAAACTCTGTAAAAATGGCAATTTTGGTCACTCTGAGGCTTTAAAAAGCGGTTGTTCAACATGAGGCACAATCCAATTGACATTTTGAATCATTTTTGGTACAGTCCAAAAAATCAATTTTCGGATGAAAAACGATGACTCCGGACATGTCGAACGATCCCAAAATGGTCAATATGGATGAAATTTTAACATTCAATCTTTTGACTGTAAATGACTGTTGGATGTGAATTATGACTTTGTCAACTAAAATAAGTGTGTTTAAAGTCATTTCTGTGCCTGAAACTGGTCAAAATTGAAGCTTTTGAGTAAGCAAAACTCTGTAAAAATGGCAATTTTGGTCACTCTGAGGGTTTAAAAAGTGGTTATTCAACATGAGGCACGACCCAATTGACATATTGAATAATTTTTGGTACAGTCCAAAAAATCAATTTCCGGATGAAAAACAATGACTCCGGACCTGTTGAACATTCCCAAAATGGTCTATAATGATGAAATTTTAACATTTAATCTTTTGACTCTAAATGACTTTTGGATGTGAATTATGACTTTGTCAACTAAAATAAGTGTGTTTTAAGTCATTTCTGTGCCTCAAAGGGGTCAAAATTGAAGCTTTTGAGTAAGCAAAACTCTGTAAAAATGGCAATTTTGGTCACTGTGAGGCTTTAAAAAGTGGTTATTCAACATGAGGCACGATCCAATTGACATTTTGAATCATTTTTGGTACAGTCCAAAAAATAAATTTTCGGATGAAAAACGATGACTCCGGACATGTCGAACGATCCCAAAATGGTCAATATGGATGAAATTTTAACATTTAATCTTTTGACTGTAAATGACTGTTGGATGTGAATTATGACTTTGTCAACTAAAATAAGTGTGTTTAAAGTCATTTCTGTGCCTCAAAGGGGTCAAAATTGAAGCTTTTGAGTAATTAAAACTCTGTAAAAATGGCAATTTTGGTCACTGTGAGGCTTTAAAAAGTGGTTATTCAACATGAGGCACGATCCAATTGACATTTTGAATCATTTTTGGTACAGTCCAAAAAATGAATTTTCGGATGAAAAACGATGACTCCGGACATGTCGAACGATCCCAAAATGGCCAATATGGATGAAATTTTAACATTCAATCTTTTGACTGTAAATGACTGTTGGATGTGAATTATGACTTTGTCAACTAAAATAAGTGTGTTTTAAGTCATTTCTGTGCTTCAAAGGGGTCAAAATTGAAGCTTTTGAGTAATCATAACTCTGTAAAAATGGCAATTTTGGTCACTGTGAGGGTTTAAAAAGTGGTTATTCAACATGAGGCACGATCCAATTGACATTTTGAATCATTTTTGGTACAGTCCAAAAAATCAATTTTCGGATGAAAACGATGACTCCGGACATGTCGAACGATCCAAAAATGGTCAATATGGATGAAATTATAACATTTAATCTTTTGACTGTAAATGACTGTTGGATGTGAATTAGGACTTTGTCAACTAAAATAAGTGTGTTTAAAGTCATTTCTGTGCCTGAAACGGTTCAAAATTGAAGCTTTTGAGTAATCAAAACTATGTAAAAATGGCAATTTTGGTCACTGTGAGGCTTTAAAAAGTGGTTATTCAACATGAGGCACGATCCAATTGACATTTTGAATCATTTTTGGTACAGTCCAAAAAATGAATTTTCGGATGAAAAACGATGACTCCGGACATGTCGAACGATCCCAAAATGGTCAATATGGATGACATTTTAACATTCAATCTTTTGACTGTAAATGACTGTTGGATGTGAATTATGACTTTGTCAACTAAAATAAGTGTGTTTAAAGTCATTTCTGTGCCTGAAACTGGTCAAAATTGAAGCTTTTGAGTAAGCAAAACTCTGTAAAAATGGCAATTTTGGTCACTCTGAGGGTTTAAAAAGTGGTTATTCAACATGAGGCACGACCCAATTGACATTTTGAATCATTTTTGGTACAGTCCAAAAAATCAATTTTCGGATGAAAAACGATGACTCCGGACATGTCGAACGATCCCAAAATGGTCAATATGGATGAAATTTTAACATTTAATCTTTTGACTGTAAATGACTGTTGGATGTGAATTATGACTTTGTCAACTAAAATAAGTGTGTTTAAAGTCATTTCTGTGCCTCAAAGGGGTCAAAATTGAAGCTTTTGAGTAATTAAAACTCTGTAAAAATGGCAATTTTGGTCACTGTGAGGCTTTAAAAAGTGGTTATTCAACATGAGGCACGATCCAATTGACATTTTGAATCATTTTTGGTACAGTCCAAAAAATGAATTTTCGGATGAAAAACGATGACTCCGGACATGTCGAACGATCCCAAAATGGTCAATATGGATGAAATTTTAACATTTAATATTTTGACTCTAAATGACTGTTGGATGTGAATTATGACTTTGTCAACTAAAATAAGTGTGTTTAAAGTCATTTCTGTGCCTCAAAGGGGTCAAAATTGAAGCTTTTGAGTAAGCAAAACTCTGTAAAAATGGCAATTTTGGTCACTCTGAGGCTTTAAAAAGTGGTTATTCAACATGAGGCACGATCCAATTGACATTTTGAATCATTTTTGGTACAGTCCAAAAAATCAATTTTCGGATGAAAAACGATGACTCCGGACATGTCGAACGATCTCAAAATGGCCAATATGGATGAAATTTTAACATTTAATCTTTTGACTGTAAATGACTGTTGGATGTGAATTATGACTTTGTCAACTAAAATAAGTGTGTTTAAAGTCATTTCTGTGCCTGAAACTGGTCAAAATTGAAGCTTTTGAGTAAGCAAAACTCTGTAAAAATGGCAATTTTGGTCACTCTGAGGGTTTAAAAAGTGGTTATTCAACATGAGGCACGACCCAATTGACATTTTGAATCATTTTTGGTACAGTCCAAAAAATCAATTTTCGGATGAAAAACGATGACTCCGGACATGTCGAACGATCCCAAAATGGTCAATATGGATAAAATTTTAACATTTAATCTTTTGACTCTAAATGACTGTTGGATGTGAATTATGACTTTGTCAACTAAAATAAGTGTGTTTAAAGTCATTTCTGTGCCTGAAATGGTTCAAAATTGAAGCTTTTGAGTAAGCAAAACTCTGTAAAAATGGCAATTTTGGTCACTCTGAGGGTTTAAAAAGTGGTTATTCAACATGAGGCACGACCCAATTGACATTTTGAATCATTTTTGGTACAGTCCAAAAAATCAATTTTCGGATGAAAAACGATGACTCCGGACATGTCGAACGATCCCAAAATGGTCAATATGGATGAAATTTTAACATTTAATCTTTTGACTGTAAATGACTGTTGGATGTGAATTATGACTTTGTCAACTAAAATAAGTGTGTTTAAAGTCATTTCTGTGCCTCAAAGGGGTCAAAATTGAAGCTTTTGAGTAATTAAAACTCTGTAAAAATGGCAATTTTGGTCACTGTGAGGCTTTAAAAAGTGGTTATTCAACATGAGGCACGATCCAATTGACATTTTGAATCATTTTTGGTACAGTCCAAAAAATGAATTTTCGGATGAAAAACGATGACTCCGGACATGTCGAACAATCCCAAAATGGCCAATATGGATGAAATTTTAACATTCAATCTTTTGACTGTAAATGACTGTTGGATGTGAATTATGACTTTGTCAACTAAAATAAGTGTGTTTAAAGTCATTTCTGTGCTTCAAAGGGGTCAAAATTGAAGCTTTTGAGTAATCATAACTCTGTAAAAATTGCAATTTTGGTGACTGTGAGGGTTTAAAAAGTGGTTATTCAACATGAGGCACGATCCAATTGACATTTTGAATCCTTTTTGGTACAGTCCAAAAAATAAATTTTCGGATGAAAAATGATGACTCCGGACATGTCGAACGATCCCAAAATGGTCAATATGGATGAAATTTTAACATTTAATCTTTTGACTGTAAATGACTGGTGGATGTGAATTATGACTTTGTCAACTAAAATAAGTGTGTTTAAAGTCATTTCTGTGCCTCAAAGGGGTCAAAATTGAAGCTTTTGAGTAATTAAAACTCTGTAAAAATGGCAATTTTGGTCACTCTGAGGCTTTAAAAAGTGGTTATTCAACATGAGGCACGATCCAATTGACATTTTGAATCATTTTTGGTACAGTCCAAAAAATGAATTTTCGGATGAAAAACGATGACTCCGGACATGTCGAACGATCCCAAAATGGTCAATATGGATGAAATTTTAACATTCAATCTTTTGACTGTAAATGACTGTTGGATGTGAATTATGACTTTGTCAACTAAAATAAGTGTGTTTTAAGTCATTTCTGTGCTTCAAAGGGGTCAAAATTGAAGCTTTTGAGTAATCATAACTCTGTAAAAATGGCAATTTTGGTCACTGTGAGGGTTTAAAAAGTGGTTATTCAACATGAGGCACGATCCAATTGACATTTTGAATCATTTTTGGTACAGTCCAAAAAATCAATTTTCGGATGAAAACGATGACTCCGGACATGTCGAACGATCCCAAAATGGCCAATATGGATGAAATTTTAACATTTAATCTTTTGACTGTAAATGACTGTTGGATGTGAAGTATGACTTTGTCAACTAAAATAAGTGTGTTTAAAGTCATTTGTGTGCCTCAAAGGGGTCAAAATTGAAGCTTTTGAGTAATTAAAACTCTGTAAAAATGGCAATTTTGGTCACTCTGAGGCTTTAAAAAGTGGTTATTCAACATGAGGCACGATCCAATTGACATTTTGAATCATTTTTGATACAGTCCAAAAAATCAATTTTCGGATGAAAAACGATGACTCCGGACATGTCGAACGATCCAAAAATGGTCAATATGGATGAAATTGTAACATTTAATCTTTTGACTGTAAATGACTGTTGGATGTGAATTAGGACTTTGTCAACTAAAATAAGTGTGTTTAAAGTCATTTCTTTGCCTGAAACGGTTCAAAATTGAAGCTTTTGAGTAATCAAAACTCTGTAAAAATTGCAATTTTGGTCACTGTGAGGCTTTAAAAAGCGGTTATTCAACATGAGGCACGATCCAATTGACATTTTGAATCATTTTTGGTACAGTCCAAAAAATGAATTTTCGGATGAAAAACGATGACTCCGGACATGTCGAACGATCCCAAAATGGTCAATATGGATGACATTTTAACATTCAATCTTTTGACTGTAAATGACTGTTGGATGTGAATTATGACTTTGTCAACTAAAATAAGTGTGTTTAAAGTCATTTCTGTGCCTGAAACTGGTCAAAATTGAAGCTTTTGAGTAAGCAAAACTCTGTAAAAATGGCAATTTTGGTCACTCTGAGGGTTTAAAAAGTGGTTATTCAACATGAGGCACGACCCAATTGACATTTTGAATCATTTTTGGTACAGTCCAAAAAATCAATTTTCGGATGAAAAACGATGACTCCGGACATGTCGAACGATCCCAAAATGGTCAATATGGATAAAATTTTAACATTTAATCTTTTGACTCTAAATGACTGTTGGATGTGAATTATGACTTTGTCAACTAAAATAAGTGTGTTTAAAGTCATTTCTGTGCCTGAAATGGTTCAAAATTGAAGCTTTTGAGTAAGCAAAACTCTGTAAAAGTGGCAATTTTGGTGACTGTGAGGGTTTAAAAAGTGGTTATTCAACATGAGGCACGATCCAATTGACATTTTGAATCCTTTTTGGTACAGTCCAAAAAATAAATTTTCGGATGAAAAACGATGACTCCGGACATGTCGAACAATCCCAAAATGGTCAATATGGATGAAATTTTAACATTTAATCTTTTGACTCTAAATGACTGTTGGATGTGAATTATGACTTTGTCAACTAAAATAAGTGTGTTTTAAGTCATTTCTGTGCCTCAAAGGGGTCAAAATTGAAGCTTTTGAGTAATCATAATTCTGTAAAAATGGCAATTTTGGTCACTGTGAGGGTTTAAAAAGTGGTTATTCAACATGAGGCACGATCCAATTGACATTTTGAATCATTTTTGGTACAGTCCAAAAAATCAATTTTCGGATGAAAAACGATGACTCCGGACATGTCGAACGATCCCAAAATGGTCAATATGGATGAAATTTTAACATTTAATCTTTTGACTCTAAATGACTGTTGGATGTGAATTATGACTTTGTCAACTAAAATAAGTGTGTTTAAAGTCATTTCTGTGCCTCAAAGGGGTCAAAATTGAAGCTTTTGAGTAAGCAAAACTCTGTAAAAATGGCAATTTTGGTCACTCTGAGGCTTTAAAAAGTGGTTATTCAACATGAGGCACGATCCAATTGACATTTTGAATCATTTTTGGTACAGTCCAAAAAATCAATTTTCGGATGAAAACGATGACTCCGGACATGTCGAACGATCCCAAAATGGCCAATATGGATGAAATTTTAACATTTAATCTTTTGACTGTAAATGACTGTTGGATGTGAAGTATGACTTTGTCAACTAAAATAAGTGTGTTTAAAGTCATTTGTGTGCCTCAAAGGGGTCAAAATTGAAGCTTTTGAGTAATTAAAACTCTGTAAAAATGGCAATTTTGGTCACTCTGAGGCTTTAAAAAGTGGTTATTCAACATGAGGCACGATCCAATTGACATTTTGAATCATTTTTGGTACAGTCCAAAAAATCAATTTTCGGATGAAAAACGATGACTCCGGACATGTCGAACGATCCAAAAATGGTCAATATGGATGAAATTGTAACATTTAATCTTTTGACTGTAAATGACTGTTGGATGTGAATTAGGACTTTGTCAACTAAAATAAGTGTGTTTAAAGTCATTTCTTTGCCTGAAACGGTTCAAAATTGAAGCTTTTGAGTAATCAAAACTCTGTAAAAATTGCAATTTTGGTCACTGTGAGGCTTTAAAAAGTGGTTATTCAACATGAGGCACGATCCAATTGACATTTTGAATCATTTTTGGTACAGTCCAAAAAATGAATTTTCGGATGAAAAACGATGACTCCGGACATGTTGAACGATCCCAAAATGGTCAATATGGATGACATTTTAACATTCAATCTTTTGACTGTAAATGACTGTTGGATGTGAATTATGACTTTGTCAACTAAAATAAGTGTGTTTAAAGTCATTTCTGTGCCTGAAACTGGTCAAAATTGAAGCTTTTGAGTAAGCAAAACTCTGTAAAAATGGCAATTTTGGTCACTCTGAGGGTTTAAAAAGTGGTTATTCAACATGAGGCACGACCCAATTGACATTTTGAATCATTTTTAGTACAGTCCAAAAAATCAATTTTCGGATGAAAAACGATGACTCCGGACATGTCGAACGATCCCAAAATGGTCAATATGGATAAAATTTTAACATTTAATCTTTTGACTCTAAATGACTGTTGGATGTGAATTATGACTTTGTCAACTAAAATAAGTGTGTTTAAAGTCATTTCTGTGCCTGAAATGGTTCAAAATTGAAGCTTTTGAGTAAGCAAAACTCTGTAAAAGTGGCAATTTTGGTGACTGTGAGGGTTTAAAAAGTGGTTATTCAACATGAGGCACGATCCAATTGACATTTTGAATCCTTTTTGGTACAGTCCAAAAAATAAATTTTCGGATGAAAAACGATGACTCCGGACATGTCGAACAATCCCAAAATGGTCAATATGGATGAAATTTTAACATTTAATCTTTTGACTCTAAATGACTGTTGGATGTGAATTATGACTTTGTCAACTAAAATAAGTGTGTTTTAAGTCATTTCTGTGCCTCAAAGGGGTCAAAATTTAAGCTTTTGAGTAATCATAATTCTGTAAAAATGGCAATTTTGGTCACTGTGAGGGTTTAAAAAGTGGTTATTCAACATGAGGCACGATCCAATTGACATTTTGAATCATTTTTGGTACAGTCCAAAAAATCAATTTTCGGATGAAAAACGATGACTCCGGACATGTCGAACGATCCCAAAATGGTCAATATGGATGAAATTTTAACATTTAATCTTTTGACTCTAAATGACTGTTGGATGTGAATTATGACTTTGTCAACTAAAATAAGTGTGTTTAAAGTCATTTCTGTGCCTCAAAGGGGTCAAAATTGAAGCTTTTGAGTAAGCAAAACTCTGTAAAAATGGCAATTTTGGTCACTCTGAGGCTTTAAAAAGTGGTTATTCAACATGAGGCACGATCCAATTGACATTTTGAATCATTTTTGGTACAGTCCAAAAAATCAATTTTCGGATGAAAAACGATGACTCCGGACATGTCGAACGATCTCAAAATGGCCAATATGGATGAAATTTTAACATTTAATCTTTTGACTGTAAATGACTGTTGGATGTGAATTATGACTTTGTCAACTAAAATAAGTGTGTTTAAAGTCATTTCTGTGCCTGAAACTGGTCAAAATTGAAGCTTTTGAGTAAGCAAAACTCTGTAAAAATGGCAATTTTGGTCACTCTGAGGGTTTAAAAAGTGGTTATTCAACATGAGGCACGACCCAATTGACATTTTGAATCATTTTTGGTACAGTCCAAAAAATCAATTTTCGGATGAAAAACGATGACTCCGGACATGTCGAACGATCCCAAAATGGTCAATATGGATAAAATTTTAACATTTAATCTTTTGACTCTAAATGACTGTTGGATGTGAATTATGACTTTGTCAACTAAAATAAGTGTGTTTAAAGTCATTTCTGTGCCTGAAATGGTTCAAAATTGAAGCTTTTGAGTAAGCAAAACTCTGTAAAAGTGGCAATTTTGGTGACTGTGAGGGTTTAAAAAGTGGTTATTCAACATGAGGCACGATCCAATTGACATTTTGAATCCTTTTTGGTACAGTCCAAAAAATAAATTTTCGGATGAAAAACGATGACTCCGGACATTTCGAACGATCCCAAAATGGTCAATATGGATGAAATTTTAACATTTAATCTTTTGACTCTAAATGACTGTTGGATGTGAATTATGACTTTGTCAACTAAAATAAGTGTGTTTTAAGTCATTTCTGTGCCTCAAAGGGGTCAAAATTGAAGCTTTTGAGTAATCATAATTCTGTAAAAATGGCAATTTTGGTCACTGTGAGGGTTTAAAAAGTGGTTATTCAACATGAGGCACGATCCAATTGACATTTTGAATCATTTTTGGTACAGTCCAAAAAATCAATTTTCGGATGAAAAACGATGACTCCGGACATGTCGAACGATCCCAAAATGGTCAATATGGATGAAATTTTAACATTTAATCTTTTGACTCTAAATGACTGTTGGATGTGAATTATGACTTTGTCAACTAAAATAAGTGTGTTTAAAGTCATTTCTGTGCCTCAAAGGGGTCAAAATTGAAGCTTTTGAGTAAGCAAAACTCTGTAAAAATGGCAATTTTGGTCACTCTGAGGCTTTAAAAAGTGGTTATTCAACATGAGGCACGATCCAATTGACATTTTCAATCATTTTTGGTACAGTCCAAAAAATCAATTTTCGGATGAAAAACGATGACTCCGGACATGTCGAACGATCCCAAAATGGCCAATATGGATGAAATTTTAACATTTAATCCTTTGACTGTAAATGACTGTTGGATGTGAATTATGACTTTGTCAACTAAAATAAGTGTGTTTAAAGTCATTTCTGTGCCTGAAACGGGTCAAAATTGAAGCTTTTGAGTAAGCAAAAATCTGTAAAAATGGCAATTTTGGTCACTCTGAGGGTTTAAAAAGTGGTTATTCAACATGAGGCCCGACCCAATTGACATTTTGAATCATTTTTGGTACAGTCCAAAAAATCAATTTCCGGATGAAAAACAATGACTCCGGACCTGTTGAACGTTCCCAAAATGGTCTATAATGATGAAATTTTAACATTTAATCTTTTGACTCTAAATGACTTTTGGATGTGAATTATGACTTTGTCAACTAAAATAAGTGTGTTTTAAGTCATTTCTGTGCCTCAAAGGGGTCAAAATTGAAGCTTTTGAGTAATCATAACTCTGTAAAAATGGCAATTTTGGTCACTGTGAGGGTTTAAAAAGTGGTTATTCAACAAGAGGCACGATCCAATTGACATTTTGAGTCATTTTTGGTACAGTCCAAAAAATCAATTTTCGGATGAAAAACGATGATTCCGGACATGTCAAACGATCCCAAAATGGTCAATATGGATGACATTGTAACATTTAATCTTTTGACTGTAAATGACTGTTGGATGTGAATTAGGACTTTGTCAACTAAAATAAGTGTGTTTAAAGTCATTTCTGTGCCTGAAACGGGTCAAAATTGAAGCTTTTGAGTAATCAAAACTCTGTAAAAATGGCAATTTTGGTCACTGTGAGGCTTTAAAAAGTGGTTATTCAACATGAGGCACGATCCAATTGACATTTTGAATCATTTTTGGTACAGTCCAAAAAATGAATTTTCGGATGAAAAACGATGACTCCGGACATGTCGAACGATCCCAAAATGGTCAATATGGATGAAATTTAACATTCAATCTTTTGACTGTAAATGACTTTTGGATGTGAATTATGACTTTGTCAACTAAAATAAGTGTGTTTAAAGTCATTTCTGTGCCTCGAAGGGGTCAAAATTGAAGCTTTTGAGTAATTAAAACTCTGTAAAAATGGCAATTTTGGTCACTCTGAGGCTTTAAAAAGTGGTTGTTCAACATGAGGCACAATCCAATTGACATTTTGAATCATTTTTGGTACAGTCCAAAAAATCAATTTTCGGATGAAAAACGATGACTCCGGACATGTCGAACGATCCCAAAATGGTCAATATGGATGAAATTTTAACATTCAATCTTTTGACTGTAAATGACTGTTGGATGTGAATTATGACTTTGTCAACTAAAATAAGTGTGTTTAAAGTCATTTCTGTGCCTGAAACTGGTCAAAATTGAAGCTTTTGAGTAAGCAAAACTCTGTAAAAGTGGCAATTTTGGTGACTGTGAGGGTTTAAAAAGTGGTTATTCAACATGAGGCATGACCCAATTGGCATTTTGAATCATTTTTGGTACAGTCCAAAAAATCAATTTCCGGATGAAAAACAATGACTCCGGACCTGTTGAACGTTCCCAAAATGGTCTATAATGATGAAATTTTAACAGTTAATCTTTTGACTCTAAATGACTTTTGGATGTGAATTATGACTTTGTCAACTAAAATAAGTGTGTTTTAAGTCATTTCTGTGCCTCAAAGGGGTCAAAATTGAAGCTTTTGAGTAAGCAAAACTCTGTAAAAGTGGCAATTTTGGTGACTGTGAGGGTTTAAAAAGTGGTTATTCAACATGAGGCACGATCCAATTGACATTTTGAATCCTTTTTGGTACAGTCCAAAAAATAAATTTTCGGATGAAAAACGATGACTCCGGACATGTCGAACGATCCCAAAATGGTCAATATGGATGAAATTTTAACATTTAATCTTTTGACTGTAAATGACTGTTGGATGTGAATTATGACTTTGTCAACTAAAATAAGTGTGTTTTAAGTCATTTCTGTGCTTCAAAGGGGTCAAAATTGAAGCTTTTGAGTAATTAAAACTCTGTAAAAATGGCAATTTTGGTCACTGTGAGGCTTTAAAAAGTGGTTATTCAACATGAGGCACGATCCAATTGACATTTTGAATCATTTTTGGTACAGTCCAAAAAATGAATTTTCGGATGAAAAACGATGACTCCGGACATGTCGAACGATCCCAAAATGGCCAATATGGATGAAATTTTAACATTCAATCTTTTGACTGTAAATGACTGTTGGATGTGAATTATGACTTTGTCAACTAAAATAAGTGTGTTTTAAGTCATTTCTGTGCTTCAAAGGGGTCAAAATTGAAGCTTTTGAGTAATCATAACTCTGTAAAAATGGCAATTTTGGTCACTGTGAGGGTTTAAAAAGTGGTTATTCAACATGAGGCACGATCCAATTGACATTTTGAATCATTTTTGGTACAGTCCAAAAAATCAATTTTCGGATGAAAACGATGACTCCGGACATGTCGAACGATCCAAAAATGGTCAATATGGATGAAATTATAACATTTAATCTTTTGACTGTAAATGACTGTTGGATGTGAATTAGGACTTTGTCAACTAAAATAAGTGTGTTTAAAGTCATTTCTGTGCCTGAAACGGTTCAAAATTGAAGCTTTTGAGTAATCAAAACTCTGTAAAAATGGCAATTTTGGTCACTGTGAGGCTTTAAAAAGTGGTTATTCAACATGAGGCACGATCCAATTGACATTTTGAATCCTTTTTGGTACAGTCCAAAAAATAAATTTTCGGATGAAAAATGATGACTCCGGACATGTCGAACGATCCCAAAATGGTCAATATGGATGAAATTTTAACATTTAATCTTTTGACTGTAAATGACTGGTGGATGTGAATTATGACTTTGTCAACTAAAATAAGTGTGTTTAAAGTCATTTCTGTGCCTCAAAGGGGTCAAAATTGAAGCTTTTGAGTAATTAAAACTCTGTAAAAATGGCAATTTTGGTCACTCTGAGGCTTTAAAAAGTGGTTATTCAACATGAGGCACGATCCAATTGACATTTTGAATCATTTTTGGTACAGTCCAAAAAATGAATTTTCGGATGAAAAACGATGACTCCGGACATGTCGAACGATCCCAAAATGGTCAATATGGATGAAATTTTAACATTCAATCTTTTGACTGTAAATGACTGTTGGATGTGAATTATGACTTTGTCAACTAAAATAAGTGTGTTTTAAGTCATTTCTGTGCTTCAAAGGGGTCAAAATTGAAGCTTTTGAGTAATCATAACTCTGTAAAAATGGCAATTTTGGTCACTGTGAGGGTTTAAAAAGTGGTTATTCAACATGAGGCACGATCCAATTGACATTTTGAATCATTTTTGGTACAGTCCAAAAAATCAATTTTCGGATGAAAACGATGACTCCGGACATGTCGAACGATCCCAAAATGGCCAATATGGATGAAATTTTAACATTTAATCTTTTGACTGTAAATGACTGTTGGATGTGAAGTATGACTTTGTCAACTAAAATAAGTGTGTTTAAAGTCATTTGTGTGCCTCAAAGGGGTCAAAATTGAAGCTTTTGAGTAATTAAAACTCTGTAAAAATGGCAATTTTGGTCACTCTGAGGCTTTAAAAAGTGGTTATTCAACATGAGGCACGATCCAATTGACATTTTGAATCATTTTTGATACAGTCCAAAAAATCAATTTTCGGATGAAAAACGATGACTCCGGACATGTCGAACGATCCAAAAATGGTCAATATGGATGAAATTGTAACATTTAATCTTTTGACTGTAAATGACTGTTGGATGTGAATTAGGACTTTGTCAACTAAAATAAGTGTGTTTAAAGTCATTTCTTTGCCTGAAACGGTTCAAAATTGAAGCTTTTGAGTAATCAAAACTCTGTAAAAATTGCAATTTTGGTCACTGTGAGGCTTTAAAAAGCGGTTATTCAACATGAGGCACGATCCAATTGACATTTTGAATCATTTTTGGTACAGTCCAAAAAATGAATTTTCGGATGAAAAACGATGACTCCGGACATGTCGAACGATCCCAAAATGGTCAATATGGATGACATTTTAACATTCAATCTTTTGACTGTAAATGACTGTTGGATGTGAATTATGACTTTGTCAACTAAAATAAGTGTGTTTAAAGTCATTTCTGTGCCTGAAACTGGTCAAAATTGAAGCTTTTGAGTAAGCAAAACTCTGTAAAAATGGCAATTTTGGTCACTCTGAGGGTTTAAAAAGTGGTTATTCAACATGAGGCACGACCCAATTGACATTTTGAATCATTTTTGGTACAGTCCAAAAAATCAATTTTCGGATGAAAAACGATGACTCCGGACATGTCGAACGATCCCAAAATGGTCAATATGGATAAAATTTTAACATTTAATCTTTTGACTCTAAATGACTGTTGGATGTGAATTATGACTTTGTCAACTAAAATAAGTGTGTTTAAAGTCATTTCTGTGCCTGAAATGGTTCAAAATTGAAGCTTTTGAGTAAGCAAAACTCTGTAAAAGTGGCAATTTTGGTGACTGTGAGGGTTTAAAAAGTGGTTATTCAACATGAGGCACGATCCAATTGACATTTTGAATCCTTTTTGGTACAGTCCAAAAAATAAATTTTCGGATGAAAAACGATGACTCCGGACATGTCGAACAATCCCAAAATGGTCAATATGGATGAAATTTTAACATTTAATCTTTTGACTCTAAATGACTGTTGGATGTGAATTATGACTTTGTCAACTAAAATAAGTGTGTTTTAAGTCATTTCTGTGCCTCAAAGGGGTCAAAATTGAAGCTTTTGAGTAATCATAATTCTGTAAAAATGGCAATTTTGGTCACTGTGAGGGTTTAAAAAGTGGTTATTCAACATGAGGCACGATCCAATTGACATTTTGAATCATTTTTGGCACAGTCCAAAAAATCAATTTTCGGATGAAAAACGATGACTCCGGACATGTCGAACGATCCCAAAATGGTCAATATGGATGAAATTTTAACATTTAATCTTTTGACTCTAAATGACTGTTGGATGTGAATTATGACTTTGTCAACTAAAATAAGTGTGTTTAAAGTCATTTCTGTGCCTCAAAGGGGTCAAAATTGAAGCTTTTGAGTAAGCAAAACTCTGTAAAAATGGCAATTTTGGTCACTCTGAGGCTTTAAAAAGTGGTTATTCAACATGAGGCACGATCCAATTGACATTTTGAATCATTTTTGGTACAGTCCAAAAAATCAATTTTCGGATGAAAACGATGACTCCGGACATGTCGAACGATCCCAAAATGGCCAATATGGATGAAATTTTAACATTTAATCTTTTGACTGTAAATGACTGTTGGATGTGAAGTATGACTTTGTCAACTAAAATAAGTGTGTTTAAAGTCATTTGTGTGCCTCAAAGGGGTCAAAATTGAAGCTTTTGAGTAATTAAAACTCTGTAAAAATGGCAATTTTGGTCACTCTGAGGCTTTAAAAAGTGGTTATTCAACATGAGGCACGATCCAATTGACATTTTGAATCATTTTTGGTACAGTCCAAAAAATCAATTTTCGGATGAAAAACGATGACTCCGGACATGTCGAACGATCCAAAAATGGTCAATATGGATGAAATTGTAACATTTAATCTTTTGACTGTAAATGACTGTTGGATGTGAATTAGGACTTTGTCAACTAAAATAAGTGTGTTTAAAGTCATTTCTTTGCCTGAAACGGTTCAAAATTGAAGCTTTTGAGTAATCAAAACTCTGTAAAAATTGCAATTTTGGTCACTGTGAGGCTTTAAAAAGTGGTTATTCAACATGAGGCACGATCCAATTGACATTTTGAATCATTTTTGGTACAGTCCAAAAAATGAATTTTCGGATGAAAAACGATGACTCCGGACATGTTGAACGATCCCAAAATGGTCAATATGGATGACATTTTAACATTCAATCTTTTGACTGTAAATGACTGTTGGATGTGAATTATGACTTTGTCAACTAAAATAAGTGTGTTTAAAGTCATTTCTGTGCCTGAAACTGGTCAAAATTGAAGCTTTTGAGTAAGCAAAACTCTGTAAAAATGGCAATTTTGGTCACTCTGAGGGTTTAAAAAGTGGTTATTCAACATGAGGCACGACCCAATTGACATTTTGAATCATTTTTAGTACAGTCCAAAAAATCAATTTTCGGATGAAAAACGATGACTCCGGACATGTCGAACGATCCCAAAATGGTCAATATGGATAAAATTTTAACATTTAATCTTTTGACTCTAAATGACTGTTGGATGTGAATTATGACTTTGTCAACTAAAATAAGTGTGTTTAAAGTCATTTCTGTGCCTGAAATGGTTCAAAATTGAAGCTTTTGAGTAAGCAAAACTCTGTAAAAGTGGCAATTTTGGTGACTGTGAGGGTTTAAAAAGTGGTTATTCAACATGAGGCACGATCCAATTGACATTTTGAATCCTTTTTGGTACAGTCCAAAAAATAAATTTTCGGATGAAAAACGATGACTCCGGACATGTCGAACAATCCCAAAATGGTCAATATGGATGAAATTTTAACATTTAATCTTTTGACTCTAAATGACTGTTGGATGTGAATTATGACTTTGTCAACTAAAATAAGTGTGTTTTAAGTCATTTCTGTGCCTCAAAGGGGTCAAAATTTAAGCTTTTGAGTAATCATAATTCTGTAAAAATGGCAATTTTGGTCACTGTGAGGGTTTAAAAAGTGGTTATTCAACATGAGGCACGATCCAATTGACATTTTGAATCATTTTTGGTACAGTCCAAAAAATCAATTTTCGGATGAAAAACGATGACTCCGGACATGTCGAACGATCCCAAAATGGTCAATATGGATGAAATTTTAACATTTAATCTTTTGACTCTAAATGACTGTTGGATGTGAATTATGACTTTGTCAACTAAAATAAGTGTGTTTAAAGTCATTTCTGTGCCTCAAAGGGGTCAAAATTGAAGCTTTTGAGTAAGCAAAACTCTGTAAAAATGGCAATTTTGGTCACTCTGAGGCTTTAAAAAGTGGTTATTCAACATGAGGCACGATCCAATTGACATTTTGAATCATTTTTGGTACAGTCCAAAAAATCAATTTTCGGATGAAAAACGATGACTCCGGACATGTCGAACGATCTCAAAATGGCCAATATGGATGAAATTTTAACATTTAATCTTTTGACTGTAAATGACTGTTGGATGTGAATTATGACTTTGTCAACTAAAATAAGTGTGTTTAAAGTCATTTCTGTGCCTGAAACTGGTCAAAATTGAAGCTTTTGAGTAAGCAAAACTCTGTAAAAATGGCAATTTTGGTCACTCTGAGGGTTTAAAAAGTGGTTATTCAACATGAGGCACGACCCAATTGACATTTTGAATCATTTTTGGTACAGTCCAAAAAATCAATTTTCGGATGAAAAACGATGACTCCGGACATGTCGAACGATCCCAAAATGGTCAATATGGATAAAATTTTAACATTTAATCTTTTGACTCTAAATGACTGTTGGATGTGAATTATGACTTTGTCAACTAAAATAAGTGTGTTTAAAGTCATTTCTGTGCCTGAAATGGTTCAAAATTGAAGCTTTTGAGTAAGCAAAACTCTGTAAAAGTGGCAATTTTGGTGACTGTGAGGGTTTAAAAAGTGGTTATTCAACATGAGGCACGATCCAATTGACATTTTGAATCCTTTTTGGTACAGTCCAAAAAATAAATTTTCGGATGAAAAACGATGACTCCGGACATTTCGAACGATCCCAAAATGGTCAATATGGATGAAATTTTAACATTTAATCTTTTGACTCTAAATGACTGTTGGATGTGAATTATGACTTTGTCAACTAAAATAAGTGTGTTTTAAGTCATTTCTGTGCCTCAAAGGGGTCAAAATTGAAGCTTTTGAGTAATCATAATTCTGTAAAAATGGCAATTTTGGTCACTGTGAGGGTTTAAAAAGTGGTTATTCAACATGAGGCACGATCCAATTGACATTTTGAATCATTTTTGGTACAGTCCAAAAAATCAATTTTCGGATGAAAAACGATGACTCCGGACATGTCGAACGATCCCAAAATGGTCAATATGGATGAAATTTTAACATTTAATCTTTTGACTCTAAATGACTGTTGGATGTGAATTATGACTTTGTCAACTAAAATAAGTGTGTTTAAAGTCATTTCTGTGCCTCAAAGGGGTCAAAATTGAAGCTTTTGAGTAAGCAAAACTCTGTAAAAATGGCAATTTTGGTCACTCTGAGGCTTTAAAAAGTGGTTATTCAACATGAGGCACGATCCAATTGACATTTTCAATCATTTTTGGTACAGTCCAAAAAATCAATTTTCGGATGAAAAACGATGACTCCGGACATGTCGAACGATCCCAAAATGGCCAATATGGATGAAATTTTAACATTTAATCCTTTGACTGTAAATGACTGTTGGATGTGAATTATGACTTTGTCAACTAAAATAAGTGTGTTTAAAGTCATTTCTGTGCCTGAAACGGGTCAAAATTGAAGCTTTTGAGTAAGCAAAAATCTGTAAAAATGGCAATTTTGGTCACTCTGAGGGTTTAAAAAGTGGTTATTCAACATGAGGCCCGACCCAATTGACATTTTGAATCATTTTTGGTACAGTCCAAAAAATCAATTTCCGGATGAAAAACAATGACTCCGGACCTGTTGAACGTTCCCAAAATGGTCTATAATGATGAAATTTTAACATTTAATCTTTTGACTCTAAATGACTTTTGGATGTGAATTATGACTTTGTCAACTAAAATAAGTGTGTTTTAAGTCATTTCTGTGCCTCAAAGGGGTCAAAATTGAAGCTTTTGAGTAATCATAACTCTGTAAAAATGGCAATTTTGGTCACTGTGAGGGTTTAAAAAGTGGTTATTCAACAAGAGGCACGATCCAATTGACATTTTGAGTCATTTTTGGTACAGTCCAAAAAATCAATTTTCGGATGAAAAACGATGATTCCGGACATGTCAAACGATCCCAAAATGGTCAATATGGATGACATTGTAACATTTAATCTTTTGACTGTAAATGACTGTTGGATGTGAATTAGGACTTTGTCAACTAAAATAAGTGTGTTTAAAGTCATTTCTGTGCCTGAAACGGGTCAAAATTGAAGCTTTTGAGTAATCAAAACTCTGTAAAAATGGCAATTTTGGTCACTGTGAGGCTTTAAAAAGTGGTTATTCAACATGAGGCACGATCCAATTGACATTTTGAATCATTTTTGGTACAGTCCAAAAAATGAATTTTCGGATGAAAAACGATGACTCCGGACATGTCGAACGATCCCAAAATGGTCAATATGGATGAAATTTAACATTCAATCTTTTGACTGTAAATGACTGTTGGATGTGAATTATGACTTTGTCAACTAAAATAAGTGTGTTTAAAGTCATTTCTGTGCCTCGAAGGGGTCAAAATTGAAGCTTTTGAGTAATTAAAACTCTGTAAAAATGGCAATTTTGGTCACTCTGAGGCTTTAAAAAGTGGTTGTTCAACATGAGGCACAATCCAATTGACATTTTGAATCATTTTTGGTACAGTCCAAAAAATCAATTTTCGGATGAAAAACGATGACTCCGGACATGTCGAACGATCCCAAAATGGTCAATATGGATGAAATTTTAACATTCAATCTTTTGACTGTAAATGACTGTTGGATGTGAATTATGACTTTGTCAACTAAAATAAGTGTGTTTAAAGTCATTTCTGTGCCTGAAACTGGTCAAAATTGAAGCTTTTGAGTAAGCAAAACTCTGTAAAAGTGGCAATTTTGGTGACTGTGAGGGTTTAAAAAGTGGTTATTCAACATGAGGCATGACCCAATTGGCATTTTGAATCATTTTTGGTACAGTCCAAAAAATCAATTTCCGGATGAAAAACAATGACTCCGGACCTGTTGAACGTTCCCAAAATGGTCTATAATGATGAAATTTTAACAGTTAATCTTTTGACTCTAAATGACTTTTGGATGTGAATTATGACTTTGTCAACTAAAATAAGTGTGTTTTAAGTCATTTCTGTGCCTCAAAGGGGTCAAAATTGAAGCTTTTGAGTAAGCAAAACTCTGTAAAAGTGGCAATTTTGGTGACTGTGAGGGTTTAAAAAGTGGTTATTCAACATGAGGCACGATCCAATTGACATTTTGAATCCTTTTTGGTACAGTCCAAAAAATAAATTTTCGGATGAAAAACGATGACTCCGGACATGTCGAACGATCCCAAAATGGTCAATATGGATGAAATTTTAACATTTAATCTTTTGACTGTAAATGACTGTTGGATGTGAATTATGACTTTGTCAACTAAAATAAGTGTGTTTTAAGTCATTTCTGTGCTTCAAAGGGGTCAAAATTGAAGCTTTTGAGTAATTAAAACTCTGTAAAAATGGCAATTTTGGTCACTGTGAGGCTTTAAAAAGTGGTTATTCAACATGAGGCACGATCCAATTGACATTTTGAATCATTTTTGGTACAGTCCAAAAAATGAATTTTCGGATGAAAAACGATGACTCCGGACATGTCGAACGATCCCAAAATGGCCAATATGGATGAAATTTTAACATTCAATCTTTTGACTGTAAATGACTGTTGGATGTGAATTATGACTTTGTCAACTAAAATAAGTGTGTTTTAAGTCATTTCTGTGCTTCAAAGGGGTCAAAATTGAAGCTTTTGAGTAATCATAACTCTGTAAAAATGGCAATTTTGGTCACTGTGAGGGTTTAAAAAGTGGTTATTCAACATGAGGCACGATCCAATTGACATTTTGAATCATTTTTGGTACAGTCCAAAAAATCAATTTTCGGATGAAAACGATGACTCCGGACATGTCGAACGATCCAAAAATGGTCAATATGGATGAAATTATAACATTTAATCTTTTGACTGTAAATGACTGTTGGATGTGAATTAGGACTTTGTCAACTAAAATAAGTGTGTTTAAAGTCATTTCTGTGCCTGAAACGGTTCAAAATTGAAGCTTTTGAGTAATCAAAACTCTGTAAAAATGGCAATTTTGGTCACTGTGAGGCTTTAAAAAGTGGTTATTCAACATGAGGCACGATCCAATTGACATTTTGATTCATTTTTGGTACAGTCCAAAAAATGAATTTTCGGATGAAAAACGATGACTCCGGACATGTCGAACGATCCCAAAATGGCCAATATGGATGAAATTTTAACATTCAATCTTTTGACTGTAAATGACTGTTGGATGTGAATTATGACTTTGTCAACTAAAATAAGTGTGTTTTAAGTCATTTCTGTGCTTCAAAGGGGTCAAAATTGAAGCTTTTGAGTAATCATAACTCTGTAAAAATGGCAATTTTGGTCACTGTGAGGCTTTAAAAAGTGGTTATTCAACATGAGGCACGATCCAATCGACATTTTGAATCATTTTTGGTACAGTCCAAAAAATGAATTTTCGGATGAAAAACGATGACTCCGGACATGTCGAACGATCCCAAAATGGCCAATATGGATGAAATTTTAACATTCAATCTTTTGACTGTAAATGACTGTTGGATGTGAATTATGACTTTGTCAACTAAAATAAGTGTGTTTTAAGTCATTTCTGTGCTTCAAAGGGGTCAAAATTGAAGCTTTTGAGTAATCATAACTCTGTAAAAATGGCAATTTTGGTCACTGTGAGGGTTTAAAAAGTGGTTATTCAACATGAGGCACGAGCCAATTGACATTTTGAATCATTTTTGGTACAGTCCAAAAAATGAATTTTCGGATGAAAAACGATGACTCCGGACATGTCGAACGATCCCAAAATGGTCAATATGGATGACATTTTAACATTCAATCTTTTGACTGTAAATGACTGTTGGATGTGAATTATGACTTTGTCAACTAAAATAAGTGTGTTTAAAGTCATTTCTGTGCCTGAAACTGGTCAAAATTGAAGCTTTTGAGTAAGCAAAACTCTGTAAAAATGGCAATTTTGGTCACTCTGAGGGTTTAAAAAGTGGTTATTCAACATGAGGCACGACCCAATTGACATTTTGAATCATTTTTGGTACAGTCCAAAAAATCAATTTTCGGATGAAAAACGATGACTCCGGACATGTCGAACGATCCCAAAATGGTCAATATGGATAAAATTTTAACATTTAATCTTTTGACTCTAAATGACTGTTGGATGTGAATTATGACTTTGTCAACTAAAATAAGTGTGTTTTAAGTCATTTCTGTGCTTCAAAGGGGTCAAAATTGAAGCTTTTGAGTAATCATAACTCTCTAAAAATGGCTATTTTGGTCACTGTGAGGGTTTAAAAAGTGGTTATTCAACATGAGGCACGATCCAATTGACATTTTGAATCATTTTTGGTACAGTCCAAAAAATCAATTTTCGGATGAAAACGATGACTCCGGACATGTCGAACGATCCCAAAATGGCCAATATGGATGACATTTTAACATTTAATCTTTTGACTGTAAATAACTGTTGGATGTGAATTATGACTTTGTCAACTAAAATAAGTGTGTTTAAAGTCATTTCTGTGCCTCGAAGGGGTCAAAATTGAAGCTTTTGAGTAATTAAAACTCTGTAAAAATGGCAATTTTGGTCACTCTGAGGCTTTAAAAAGTGGTTATTCAACATGAGGCACGATCCAATTGACATTTTGAATCATTTTTGGTACAGTCCAAAAAATCAATTTTCGGATGAAAAACGATGACTCCGGACATGTCGAACGATCCCAAAATGGTCAATATGGATGAAATTGTAACATTTAATCTTTTGACTGTAAATGACTGTTGGATGTGAATTAGGACTTTGTCAACTAAAATAAGTGTGTTTAAAGTCATTTCTGTGCCTGAAACGGGTCGAAATTGAAGCTTTTGAGTAAACAAAACTCTGTGAAAATGGCAATTTTGGTCACTGTGAGGCTTTAAAAAGTGGTTATTCAACATGAGGCACGATCCAATTGACATTTTGAATCATTTTTGGTACAGTCCAAAAAATCAATTTTCGGATGAAAAACGATGACTCCGGACATGTCGAACGATCCCAAAATGGTCAATATGGATGAAATTTTAACATTTAATCTTTTGACTCTAAATGACTGTTGGATGTGAATTATGACTTTGTCAACTAAAATAAGTGTGTTTAAAGTCATTTCTGTGCCTGAAACTGGTCAAAATTGAAGCTTTTGAGTAAGCAAAACTCTGTAAAAATGGCAATTTTGGTGACTGTGAGGGTTTAAAAAGTGGTTATTCAACATGAGGCACGATCCAATTGACATTTTGAATCCTTTTTGGTACAGTCCAAAAAATAAATTTTCGGATGAAAAATGATGACTCCGGACATGTCGAACGATCCCAAAATGGTCAATATGGATGAAATTTTAACATTTAATCTTTTGACTGTAAATGACTGGTGGATATGAATTATGACTTTGTCAACTAAAATAAGTGTGTTTAAAGTCATTTCTGTGCCTCAAAGGGGTCAAAATTGAAGCTTTTGAGTAATTAAAACTCTGTAAAAATGGCAATTTTGGTCACTCTGAGGCTTTAAAAAGTGGTTATTCAACATGAGGCACGATCCAATTGACATTTTGAATCATTTTTGGTACAGTCCAAAAAATCAATTTTCGGATGAAAAACGATGACTCCGGACATGTCGAACGATCCCAAAATGGTCAATATGGATGAAATTGTAACATTTAATCTTTTGACTGTAAATGACTGTTGGATGTGAATTAGGACTTTGTCAACTAAAATAAGTGTGTTTAAAGTCATTTCTGTGCCTGAAACGGGTCAAAATTGAAGCTTTTGAGTAATCAAAACTCTGTAAAAATGGCAATTTTGGTCACTGTGAGGCTTTAAAAAGTGGTTATTCAACATGAGGCACGATCCAATTGACATTTTGAATCATTTTTGGTACAGTCCAAAAAATGAATTTTCGGATGAAAAACGATGACTCCGGACATGTCGAACGATCCCAAAATGGTCAATATGGATGAAATTTTAACATTCAATCTTTTGACTGTAAATGACTGTTGGATGTGAATTATGACTTTGTCAACTAAAATAAGTGTGTTTTAAGTCATTTCTGTGCTTCAAAGGGGTCAAAATTGAAGCTTTTGAGTAATCATAACTCTGTAAAAATGGCAATTTTGGTCACTGTGAGGGTTTAAAAAGTGGTTATTCAACATGAGGCACGATCCAATTGACATTTTGAATCATTTTTGGTACAGTCCAAAAAATCAATTTTCGGATGAAAACGATGACTCCGGACATGTCGAACGATCCCAAAATGGCCAATATGGATGAAATTTTAACATTTAATCTTTTGACTGTAAATGACTGTTGGATGTGAAGTATGACTTTGTCAACTAAAATAAGTGTGTTTAAAGTCATTTCTGTGCCTCAAAGGGGTCAAAATTGAAGCTTTTGAGTAAGCAAAACTCTGTAAAAATGGCAATTTTGGTCACTCTGAGGGTTTAAAAAGTGGTTATTCAACATGAGGCACGACCCAATTGACATTTTGAATCATTTTTGGTACAGTCCAAAAAATCAATTTTCGGATGAAAAACGATGACTCCGGACATGTCGAACGATCCCAAAATGGTCAATATGGATAAAATTTTAACATTTAAACTTTTGACTCTAAATGACTGTTGGATGTGAATTATGACTTTGTCAACTAAAATAAGTGTGTTTAAAGTCATTTCTGTGCCTGAAATGGTTCAAAATTGAAGCTTTTGAGTAAGCAAAACTCTGTAAAAGTGGCAATTTTGGTGACTGTGAGGGTTTAAAAAGTGGTTATTCAACATGAGGCACGATCCAATTGACATTTTGAATCCTTTTTGGTACAGTCCAAAAAATAAATTTTCGGATGAAAAACGATGACTCCGGACATGTCGAACGATCCCAAAATGGTCAATATGGATGAAATTTTAACATTTAATCTTTTGACTCTAAATGACTTTTGGATGTGAATTATGACTTTGTCAACTAAAATAAGTGTGTTTTAAGTCATTTCTGTGCCTCAAAGGGGTCAAAATTGAAGCTTTTGAGTAATCATAACTCTGTAAAAATGGCAATTTTGGTCACTGTGAGGGTTTAAAAAGTGGTTATTCAACAAGAGGCACGATCCAATTGACATTTTGAGTCATTTTTGGTACAGTCCAAAAAATCAATTTTCGGATGAAAAACGATGATTCCGGACATGTCAAACGATCCCAAAATGGTCAATATGGATGACATTGTAACATTTAATCTTTTGACTGTAAATGACTGTTGGATGTGAATTAGGACTTTGTCAACTAAAATAAGTGTGTTTAAAGTCATTTCTGTGCCTGAAACGGGTCAAAATTGAAGCTTTTGAGTAATCAAAACTCTGTAAAAATGGCAATTTTGGTCACTGTGAGGCTTTAAAAAGTGGTTATTCAACATGAGGCACGATCCAATTGACATTTTGAATCATTTTTGGTACAGTCCAAAAAATGAATTTTCGGATGAAAACGATGACTCCGGACATGTCGAACGATCCCAAAATGGCCAATATGGATGAAATTTTAACATTTAATCTTTTGACTGTAAATGACTGTTGGATGTGAATTATGACTTTGTCAACTAAAATAAGTGTGTTTAAAGTCATTTCTGTGCCTCGAAGGGGTCAAAATTGAAGCTTTTGAGTAATGAAAACTCTGTAAAAATGGCAATTTTGGTCACTCTGAGGCTTTAAAAAGTGGTTGTTCAACATGAGGCACAATCCAATTGACATTTTGAATCATTTTTGGTACAGTCCAAAAAATCAATTTTCGGATGAAAAACGATGACTCCGGACATGTCGAACGATCCCAAAATGGTCAATATGGATGAAATTTTAACATTCAATCTTTTGACTGTAAATGACTGTTGGATGTGAATTATGACTTTGTCAACTAAAATAAGTGTGTTTAAAGTCATTTCTGTGCCTGAAACTGGTCAAAATTGAAGCTTTTGAGTAAGCAAAACTCTGTAAAAATGGCAATTTTGGTCACTCTGAGGGTTTAAAAAGTGGTTATTCAACATGAGGCATGACCCAATTGACATTTTGAATCATTTTTGGTACAGTCCAAAAAATCAATTTCCGGATGAAAAACAATGACTCCGGACCTGTTGAACGTTCCCAAAATGGTCTATAATGATGAAATTTTAACATTTAATCTTTTGACTCTAAATGACTTTTGGATGTGAATTATGACTTTGTCAACTAAAATAAGTGTGTTTAAAGTCATTTCTGTGCCTCAAAGGGGTCAAAATTGAAGCTTTTGAGTAATCATAACTCTGTAAAAATGGCAATTTTGGTCACTGTGAGGGTTTAAAAAGTGGTTATTCAACATGAGGCACGATCCAATTGACATTTTGAATCATTTTTGGTACAGTCCAAAAAATCAATTTTCGGATGAAAACGATGACTCCGGACATGTCGAACGATCCAAAAATGGTCAATATGGATGAAATTATAACATTTAATCTTTTGACTGTAAATGACTGTTGGATGTGAATTAGGACTTTGTCAACTAAAATAAGTGTGTTTAAAGTCATTTCTGTGCCTGAAACGGTTCAAAATTGAAGCTTTTGAGTAATCAAAACTCTGTAAAAATGGCAATTTTGGTCACTGTGAGGCTTTAAAAAGTGGTTATTCAACATGAGGCACGATCCAATTGACATTTTGAATCATTTTTGGTACAGTCCAAAAAATGAATTTTCGGATGAAAAACGATGACTCCGGACATGTCGAACGATCCCAAAATGGTCAATATGGATGACATTTTAACATTCAATCTTTTGACTGTAAATGACTGTTGGATGTGAATTATGACTTTGTCAACTAAAATAAGTGTGTTTAAAGTCATTTCTGTGCCTGAAACTGGTCAAAATTGAAGCTTTTGAGTAAGCAAAACTCTGTAAAAATTGCAATTTTGGTCACTCTGAGGGTTTAAAAAGTGGTTATTCAACATGAGGCACGATCCAATTGACATTTTGAATCATTTTTGGTACAGTCCAAAAAATGAATTTTCGGATGAAAAACGATGACTCCGGACATGTCGAACGATCCCAAAATGGCCAATATGGATGAAATTTTAACATTCAATCTTTTGACTGTAAATGACTGTTGGATGTGAATTATGACTTTGTCAACTAAAATAAGTGTGTTTTAAGTCATTTCTGTGCTTCAAAGGGGTCAAAATTGAAGCTTTTGAGTAATCATAACTCTGTAAAAATGGCAATTTTGGTCACTGTGAGGGTTTAAAAAGTGGTTATTCAACATGAGGCACGATCCAATTGACATTTTGAATCATTTTTGGTACAGTCTAAAAAATCAATTTTCGGATGAAAACGATGACTCCGGACATGTCGAACGATCCAAAAATGGTCAATATGGATGAAATTATAACATTTAATCTTTTGACTGTAAATGACTGTTGGATGTGAATTAGGACTTTGTCAACTAAAATAAGTGTGTTTAAAGTCATTTCTGTGCCTGAAACGGTTCAAAATTGAAGCTTTTGAGTAATCAAAACTCTGTAAAAATGGCAATTTTGGTCACTGTGAGGCTTTAAAAAGTGGTTATTCAACATGAGGCACGATCCAATTGACATTTTGAATCATTTTTGGTACAGTCCAAAAAATGAATTTTCGGATGAAAAACGATGACTCCGGACATGTCGAACGATCCCAAAATGGCCAATATGGATGAAATTTTAACATTCAATCTTTTGACTGTAAATGACTGTTGGATGTGAATTATGACTTTGTCAACTAAAATAAGTGTGTTTTAAGTCATTTCTGTGCTTCAAAGGGGTCAAAATTGAAGCTTTTGAGTAATCATAACTCTGTAAAAATGGCAATTTTGGTCACTGTGAGACTTTAAAAAGTGGTTATTCAACATGAGGCACGATCCAATTGACATTTTGAATCATTTTTGGTACAGTCCAAAAAATGAATTTTCGGATGAAAAACGATGACTCCGGACATGTCGAACGATCCCAAAATGGCCAATATGGATGAAATTTTAACATTCAATCTTTTGACTGTAAATGACTGTTGGATGTGAATTATGACTTTGTCAACTAAAATAAGTGTGTTTTAAGTCATTTCTGTGCTTCAAAGGGGTCAAAATTGAAGCTTTTGAGTAATCATAACTCTGTAAAAATGGCAATTTTGGTCACTGTGAGGGTTTAAAAAGTGGTTATTCAACATGAGGCACGAGCCAATTGACATTTTGAATCATTTTTGGTACAGTCCAAAAAATCAATTTTCGGATGAAAAACGATGACTCCGGACATGTCGAACGATCCCAAAATGGTCAATATGGATGACATTTTAACATTCAATCTTTTGACTGTAAATGACTGTTGGATGTGAATTATGACTTTGTCAACTAAAATAAGTGTGTTTAAAGTCATTTCTGTGCCTGAAACTGGTCAAAATTGAAGCTTTTGAGTAAGCAAAACTCTGTAAAAATGGCAATTTTGGTCACTCTGAGGGTTTAAAAAGTGGTTATTCAACATGAGGCACGACCCAATTGACATTTTGAATCATTTTTGGTACAGTCCAAAAAATCAATTTTCGGATGAAAAACGATGACTCCGGACATGTCGAACGATCCCAAAATGGTCAATATGGATAAAATTTTAACATTTAATCTTTTGACTCTAAATGACTGTTGGATGTGAATTATGACTTTGTCAACTAAAATAAGTGTGTTTTAAGTCATTTCTGTGCTTCAAAGGGGTCAAAATTGAAGCTTTTGAGTAATCATAACTCTCTAAAAATGGCTATTTTGGTCACTGTGAGGGTTTAAAAAGTGGTTATTCAACATGAGGCACGATCCAATTGACATTTTGAATCATTTTTGGTACAGTCCAAAAAATCAATTTTCGGATGAAAACGATGACTCCGGACATGTCGAACGATCCCAAAATGGCCAATATGGATGACATTTTAACATTTAATCTTTTGACTGTAAATAACTGTTGGATGTGAATTATGACTTTGTCAACTAAAATAAGTGTGTTTAAAGTCATTTCTGTGCCTCGAAGGGGTCAAAATTGAAGCTTTTGAGTAATTAAAACTCTGTAAAAATGGCAATTTTGGTCACTCTGAGGCTTTAAAAAGTGGTTATTCAACATGAGGCACGTTCCAATTGACATTTTGAATCATTTTTGGTACAGTCCAAAAAATCAATTTTCGGATGAAAAACGATGACTCCGGACATGTCGAACGATCCCAAAATGGTCAATATGGATGAAATTGTAACATTTAATCTTTTGACTGTAAATGACTGTTGGATGTGAATTAGGACTTTGTCAACTAAAATAAGTGTGTTTAAAGTCATTTCTGTGCCTGAAACTGGTCAAAATTGAAGCTTTTGAGTAAGCAAAACTCTGTAAAAATGGCAATTTTGGTGACTGTGAGGGTTTAAAAAGTGGTTATTCAACATGAGGCACGATCCAATTGACATTTTGAATCCTTTTTGGTACAGTCCAAAAAATAAATTTTCGGATGAAAAATGATGACTCCGGACATGTCGAACGATCCCAAAATGGTCAATATGGATGAAATTTTAACATTTAATCTTTTGACTGTAAATGACTGGTGGATGTGAATTATGACTTTGTCAACTAAAATAAGTGTGTTTAAAGTCATTTCTGTGCCTCAAAGGGGTCAAAATTGAAGCTTTTGAGTAATTAAAACTCTGTAAAAATGGCAATTTTGGTCACTCTGAGGCTTTAAAAAGTGGTTATTCAACATGAGGCACGATCCAATTGACATTTTGAATCATTTTTGGTACAGTCCAAAAAATCAATTTTCAGATGAAAAACGATGACTCCGGACATGTCGAACGATCCCAAAATGGTCAATATGGATGAAATTGTAACATTTAATCTTTTGACTGTAAATGACTGTTGGATGTGAATTAGGACTTTGTCAACTAAAATAAGTGTGTTTAAAGTCATTTCTGTGCCTGAAACGGGTCAAAATTGAAGCTTTTGAGTAATCAAAACTCTGTAAAAATGGCAATTTTGGTCACTGTGAGGCTTTAAAAAGTGGTTATTCAACATGAGGCACGATCCAATTGACATTTTGAATCATTTTTGGTACAGTCCAAAAAATGAATTTTCGGATGAAAAACGATGACTCCGGACATGTCGAACGATCCCAAAATGGTCAATATGGATGAAATTTTAACATTCAATCTTTTGACTGTAAATGACTGTTGGATGTGAATTATGACTTTGTCAACTAAAATAAGTGTGTTTTAAGTCATTTCTGTGCTTCAAAGGGGTCAAAATTGAAGCTTTTGAGTAATCATAACTCTGTAAAAATGGCAATTTTGGTCACTGTGAGGGTTTAAAAAGTGGTTATTCAACATGAGGCACGATCCAATTGACATTTTGAATCATTTTTGGTACAGTCCAAAAAATCAATTTTCGGATGAAAACGATGACTCCGGACATGTCGAACGATCCCAAAATGGCCAATATGGATGAAATTTTAACATTTAATCTTTTGACTGTAAATGACTGTTGGATGTGAAGTATGACTTTGTCAACTAAAATAAGTGTGTTTAAAGTCATTTCTGTGCCTCAAAGGGGTCAAAATTGAAGCTTTTGAGTAAGCAAAACTCTGTAAAAATGGCAATTTTGGTCACTCTGAGGGTTTAAAAAGTGGTTATTCAACATGAGGCACGACCCAATTGACATTTTGAATCATTTTTGGTAGAGTCCAAAAAATCAATTTTCGGATGAAAAACGATGACTCCGGACATGTCGAACGATCCCAAAATGGTCAATATGGATAAAATTTTAACATTTAATCTTTTGACTCTAAATGACTGTTGGATGTGAATTATGACTTTGTCAACTAAAATAAGTGTGTTTAAAGTCATTTCTGTGCCTGAAATGGTTCAAAATTGAAGCTTTTGAGTAAGCAAAACTCTGTAAAAGTGGCAATTTTGGTGACTGTGAGGGTTTAAAAAGTGGTTATTCAACATGAGGCACGATCCAATTGACATTTTGAATCCTTTTTGGTACAGTCCAAAAAATAAATTTTCGGATGAAAAACAATGACTCCGGACCTGTTGAACGTTCCCAAAATGGTCTATAATGATGAAATTTTAACATTTAATCTTTTGACTGTAAATGACTGTTGGATGTGAATTATGACTTTGTCAACTAAAATAAGTGTGTTTAAAGTCATTTCTGTGCCTGAAACTGGTCAAAATTGAAGCTTTTGAGTAAGCAAAACTCTGTAAAAGTGGCAATTTTGGTGACTGTGAGGGTTTAAAAAGTGGTTATTCAACATGAGGCATGACCCAATTGGCATTTTGAATCATTTTTGGTACAGTCCAAAAAATCAATTTCCGGATGAAAAACAATGACTCCGGACCTGTTGAACGTTCCCAAAATGGTCTATAATGATGAAATTTTAACAGTTAATCTTTTGACTCTAAATGACTTTTGGATGTGAATTATGACTTTGTCAACTAAAATAAGTGTGTTTTAAGTCATTTCTGTGCCTCAAAGGGGTCAAAATTGAAGCTTTTGAGTAAGCAAAACTCTGTAAAAGTGGCAATTTTGGTGACTGTGAGGGTTTAAAAAGTGGTTATTCAACATGAGGCACGATCCAATTGACATTTTGAATCCTTTTTGGTACAGTCCAAAAAATAAATTTTCGGATGAAAAACGATGACTCCGGACATGTCGAACGATCCCAAAATGGTCAATATGGATGAAATTTTAACATTTAATCTTTTGACTGTAAATGACTGTTGGATGTGAATTATGACTTTGTCAACTAAAATAAGTGTGTTTTAAGTCATTTCTGTGCTTCAAAGGGGTCAAAATTGAAGCTTTTGAGTAATTAAAACTCTGTAAAAATGGCAATTTTGGTCACTGTGAGGCTTTAAAAAGTGGTTATTCAACATGAGGCACGATCCAATTGACATTTTGAATCATTTTTGGTACAGTCCAAAAAATGAATTTTCGGATGAAAAACGATGACTCCGGACATGTCGAACGATCCCAAAATGGCCAATATGGATGAAATTTTAACATTCAATCTTTTGACTGTAAATGACTGTTGGATGTGAATTATGACTTTGTCAACTAAAATAAGTGTGTTTTAAGTCATTTCTGTGCTTCAAAGGGGTCAAAATTGAAGCTTTTGAGTAATCATAACTCTGTAAAAATGGCAATTTTGGTCACTGTGAGGGTTTAAAAAGTGGTTATTCAACATGAGGCACGATCCAATTGACATTTTGAATCATTTTTGGTACAGTCCAAAAAATCAATTTTCGGATGAAAACGATGACTCCGGACATGTCGAACGATCCAAAAATGGTCAATATGGATGAAATTATAACATTTAATCTTTTGACTGTAAATGACTGTTGGATGTGAATTAGGACTTTGTCAACTAAAATAAGTGTGTTTAAAGTCATTTCTGTGCCTGAAACGGTTCAAAATTGAAGCTTTTGAGTAATCAAAACTCTGTAAAAATGGCAATTTTGGTCACTGTGAGGCTTTAAAAAGTGGTTATTCAACATGAGGCACGATCCAATTGACATTTTGATTCATTTTTGGTACAGTCCAAAAAATGAATTTTCGGATGAAAAACGATGACTCCGGACATGTCGAACGATCCCAAAATGGCCAATATGGATGAAATTTTAACATTCAATCTTTTGACTGTAAATGACTGTTGGATGTGAATTATGACTTTGTCAACTAAAATAAGTGTGTTTTAAGTCATTTCTGTGCTTCAAAGGGGTCAAAATTGAAGCTTTTGAGTAATCATAACTCTGTAAAAATGGCAATTTTGGTCACTGTGAGGCTTTAAAAAGTGGTTATTCAACATGAGGCACGATCCAATTGACATTTTGAATCATTTTTGGTACAGTCCAAAAAATGAATTTTCGGATGAAAAACGATGACTCCGGACATGTCGAACGATCCCAAAATGGCCAATATGGATGAAATTTTAACATTCAATCTTTTGACTGTAAATGACTGTTGGATGTGAATTATGACTTTGTCAACTAAAATAAGTGTGTTTTAAGTCATTTCTGTGCTTCAAAGGGGTCAAAATTGAAGCTTTTGAGTAATCATAACTCTGTAAAAATGGCAATTTTGGTCACTGTGAGGGTTTAAAAAGTGGTTATTCAACATGAGGCACGAGCCAATTGACATTTTGAATCATTTTTGGTACAGTCCAAAAAATGAATTTTCGGATGAAAAACGATGACTCCGGACATGTCGAACGATCCCAAAATGGTCAATATGGATGACATTTTAACATTCAATCTTTTGACTGTAAATGACTGTTGGATGTGAATTATGACTTTGTCAACTAAAATAAGTGTGTTTAAAGTCATTTCTGTGCCTGAAACTGGTCAAAATTGAAGCTTTTGAGTAAGCAAAACTCTGTAAAAATGGCAATTTTGGTCACTCTGAGGGTTTAAAAAGTGGTTATTCAACATGAGGCACGACCCAATTGACATTTTGAATCATTTTTGGTACAGTCCAAAAAATCAATTTTCGGATGAAAAACGATGACTCCGGACATGTCGAACGATCCCAAAATGGTCAATATGGATAAAATTTTAACATTTAATCTTTTGACTCTAAATGACTGTTGGATGTGAATTATGACTTTGTCAACTAAAATAAGTGTGTTTTAAGTCATTTCTGTGCTTCAAAGGGGTCAAAATTGAAGCTTTTGAGTAATCATAACTCTCTAAAAATGGCTATTTTGGTCACTGTGAGGGTTTAAAAAGTGGTTATTCAACATGAGGCACGATCCAATTGACATTTTGAATCATTTTTGGTACAGTCCAAAAAATCAATTTTCGGATGAAAACGATGACTCCGGACATGTCGAACGATCCCAAAATGGCCAATATGGATGACATTTTAACATTTAATCTTTTGACTGTAAATAACTGTTGGATGTGAATTATGACTTTGTCAACTAAAATAAGTGTGTTTAAAGTCATTTCTGTGCCTCGAAGGGGTCAAAATTGAAGCTTTTGAGTAATTAAAACTCTGTAAAAATGGCAATTTTGGTCACTCTGAGGCTTTAAAAAGTGGTTATTCAACATGAGGCACGATCCAATTGACATTTTGAATCATTTTTGGTACAGTCCAAAAAATCAATTTTCGGATGAAAAACGATGACTCCGGACATGTCGAACGATCCCAAAATGGTCAATATGGATGAAATTGTAACATTTAATCTTTTGACTGTAAATGACTGTTGGATGTGAATTAGGACTTTGTCAACTAAAATAAGTGTGTTTAAAGTCATTTCTGTGCCTGAAACGGGTCGAAATTGAAGCTTTTGAGTAAACAAAACTCTGTGAAAATGGCAATTTTGGTCACTGTGAGGCTTTAAAAAGTGGTTATTCAACATGAGGCACGATCCAATTGACATTTTGAATCATTTTTGGTACAGTCCAAAAAATCAATTTTCGGATGAAAAACGATGACTCCGGACATGTCGAACGATCCCAAAATGGTCAATATGGATGAAATTTTAACATTTAATCTTTTGACTCTAAATGACTGTTGGATGTGAATTATGACTTTGTCAACTAAAATAAGTGTGTTTAAAGTCATTTCTGTGCCTGAAACTGGTCAAAATTGAAGCTTTTGAGTAAGCAAAACTCTGTAAAAATGGCAATTTTGGTGACTGTGAGGGTTTAAAAAGTGGTTATTCAACATGAGGCACGATCCAATTGACATTTTGAATCCTTTTTGGTACAGTCCAAAAAATAAATTTTCGGATGAAAAATGATGACTCCGGACATGTCGAACGATCCCAAAATGGTCAATATGGATGAAATTTTAACATTTAATCTTTTGACTGTAAATGACTGGTGGATATGAATTATGACTTTGTCAACTAAAATAAGTGTGTTTAAAGTCATTTCTGTGCCTCAAAGGGGTCAAAATTGAAGCTTTTGAGTAATTAAAACTCTGTAAAAATGGCAATTTTGGTCACTCTGAGGCTTTAAAAAGTGGTTATTCAACATGAGGCACGATCCAATTGACATTTTGAATCATTTTTGGTACAGTCCAAAAAATCAATTTTCGGATGAAAAACGATGACTCCGGACATGTCGAACGATCCCAAAATGGTCAATATGGATGAAATTGTAACATTTAATCTTTTGACTGTAAATGACTGTTGGATGTGAATTAGGACTTTGTCAACTAAAATAAGTGTGTTTAAAGTCATTTCTGTGCCTGAAACGGGTCAAAATTGAAGCTTTTGAGTAATCAAAACTCTGTAAAAATGGCAATTTTGGTCACTGTGAGGCTTTAAAAAGTGGTTATTCAACATGAGGCACGATCCAATTGACATTTTGAATCATTTTTGGTACAGTCCAAAAAATGAATTTTCGGATGAAAAACGATGACTCCGGACATGTCGAACGATCCCAAAATGGTCAATATGGATGAAATTTTAACATTCAATCTTTTGACTGTAAATGACTGTTGGATGTGAATTATGACTTTGTCAACTAAAATAAGTGTGTTTTAAGTCATTTCTGTGCTTCAAAGGGGTCAAAATTGAAGCTTTTGAGTAATCATAACTCTGTAAAAATGGCAATTTTGGTCACTGTGAGGGTTTAAAAAGTGGTTATTCAACATGAGGCACGATCCAATTGACATTTTGAATCATTTTTGGTACAGTCCAAAAAATCAATTTTCGGATGAAAACGATGACTCCGGACATGTCGAACGATCCCAAAATGGCCAATATGGATGAAATTTTAACATTTAATCTTTTGACTGTAAATGACTGTTGGATGTGAAGTATGACTTTGTCAACTAAAATAAGTGTGTTTAAAGTCATTTCTGTGCCTCAAAGGGGTCAAAATTGAAGCTTTTGAGTAAGCAAAACTCTGTAAAAATGGCAATTTTGGTCACTCTGAGGGTTTAAAAAGTGGTTATTCAACATGAGGCACGACCCAATTGACATTTTGAATCATTTTTGGTACAGTCCAAAAAATCAATTTTCGGATGAAAAACGATGACTCCGGACATGTCGAACGATCCCAAAATGGTCAATATGGATAAAATTTTAACATTTAAACTTTTGACTCTAAATGACTGTTGGATGTGAATTATGACTTTGTCAACTAAAATAAGTGTGTTTAAAGTCATTTCTGTGCCTGAAATGGTTCAAAATTGAAGCTTTTGAGTAAGCAAAACTCTGTAAAAGTGGCAATTTTGGTGACTGTGAGGGTTTAAAAAGTGGTTATTCAACATGAGGCACGATCCAATTGACATTTTGAATCCTTTTTGGTACAGTCCAAAAAATAAATTTTCGGATGAAAAACGATGACTCCGGACATGTCGAACGATCCCAAAATGGTCAATATGGATGAAATTTTAACATTTAATCTTTTGACTCTAAATGACTTTTGGATGTGAATTATGACTTTGTCAACTAAAATAAGTGTGTTTTAAGTCATTTCTGTGCCTCAAAGGGGTCAAAATTGAAGCTTTTGAGTAATCATAACTCTGTAAAAATGGCAATTTTGGTCACTGTGAGGGTTTAAAAAGTGGTTATTCAACAAGAGGCACGATCCAATTGACATTTTGAGTCATTTTTGGTACAGTCCAAAAAATCAATTTTCGGATGAAAAACGATGATTCCGGACATGTCAAACGATCCCAAAATGGTCAATATGGATGACATTGTAACATTTAATCTTTTGACTGTAAATGACTGTTGGATGTGAATTAGGACTTTGTCAACTAAAATAAGTGTGTTTAAAGTCATTTCTGTGCCTGAAACGGGTCAAAATTGAAGCTTTTGAGTAATCAAAACTCTGTAAAAATGGCAATTTTGGTCACTGTGAGGCTTTAAAAAGTGGTTATTCAACATGAGGCACGATCCAATTGACATTTTGAATCATTTTTGGTACAGTCCAAAAAATGAATTTTCGGATGAAAACGATGACTCCGGACATGTCGAACGATCCCAAAATGGCCAATATGGATGAAATTTTAACATTTAATCTTTTGACTGTAAATGACTGTTGGATGTGAATTATGACTTTGTCAACTAAAATAAGTGTGTTTAAAGTCATTTCTGTGCCTCGAAGGGGTCAAAATTGAAGCTTTTGAGTAATGAAAACTCTGTAAAAATGGCAATTTTGGTCACTCTGAGGCTTTAAAAAGTGGTTGTTCAACATGAGGCACAATCCAATTGACATTTTGAATCATTTTTGGTACAGTCCAAAAAATCAATTTTCGGATGAAAAACGATGACTCCGGACATGTCGAACGATCCCAAAATGGTCAATATGGATGAAATTTTAACATTCAATCTTTTGACTGTAAATGACTGTTGGATGTGAATTATGACTTTGTCAACTAAAATAAGTGTGTTTAAAGTCATTTCTGTGCCTGAAACTGGTCAAAATTGAAGCTTTTGAGTAAGCAAAACTCTGTAAAAATGGCAATTTTGGTCACTCTGAGGGTTTAAAAAGTGGTTATTCAACATGAGGCATGACCCAATTGACATTTTGAATCATTTTTGGTACAGTCCAAAAAATCAATTTCCGGATGAAAAACAATGACTCCGGACCTGTTGAACGTTCCCAAAATGGTCTATAATGATGAAATTTTAACATTTAATCTTTTGACTCTAAATGACTTTTGGATGTGAATTATGACTTTGTCAACTAAAATAAGTGTGTTTAAAGTCATTTCTGTGCCTCAAAGGGGTCAAAATTGAAGCTTTTGAGTAATCATAACTCTGTAAAAATGGCAATTTTGGTCACTGTGAGGGTTTAAAAAGTGGTTATTCAACATGAGGCACGATCCAATTGACATTTTGAATCATTTTTGGTACAGTCCAAAAAATCAATTTTCGGATGAAAACGATGACTCCGGACATGTCGAACGATCCAAAAATGGTCAATATGGATGAAATTATAACATTTAATCTTTTGACTGTAAATGACTGTTGGATGTGAATTAGGACTTTGTCAACTAAAATAAGTGTGTTTAAAGTCATTTCTGTGCCTGAAACGGTTCAAAATTGAAGCTTTTGAGTAATCAAAACTCTGTAAAAATGGCAATTTTGGTCACTGTGAGGCTTTAAAAAGTGGTTATTCAACATGAGGCACGATCCAATTGACATTTTGAATCATTTTTGGTACAGTCCAAAAAATGAATTTTCGGATGAAAAACGATGACTCCGGACATGTCGAACGATCCCAAAATGGTCAATATGGATGACATTTTAACATTCAATCTTTTGACTGTAAATGACTGTTGGATGTGAATTATGACTTTGTCAACTAAAATAAGTGTGTTTAAAGTCATTTCTGTGCCTGAAACTGGTCAAAATTGAAGCTTTTGAGTAAGCAAAACTCTGTAAAAATTGCAATTTTGGTCACTCTGAGGGTTTAAAAAGTGGTTATTCAACATGAGGCACGATCCAATTGACATTTTGAATCATTTTTGGTACAGTCCAAAAAATGAATTTTCGGATGAAAAACGATGACTCCGGACATGTCGAACGATCCCAAAATGGCCAATATGGATGAAATTTTAACATTCAATCTTTTGACTGTAAATGACTGTTGGATGTGAATTATGACTTTGTCAACTAAAATAAGTGTGTTTTAAGTCATTTCTGTGCTTCAAAGGGGTCAAAATTGAAGCTTTTGAGTAATCATAACTCTGTAAAAATGGCAATTTTGGTCACTGTGAGGGTTTAAAAAGTGGTTATTCAACATGAGGCACGATCCAATTGACATTTTGAATCATTTTTGGTACAGTCTAAAAAATCAATTTTCGGATGAAAACGATGACTCCGGACATGTCGAACGATCCAAAAATGGTCAATATGGATGAAATTATAACATTTAATCTTTTGACTGTAAATGACTGTTGGATGTGAATTAGGACTTTGTCAACTAAAATAAGTGTGTTTAAAGTCATTTCTGTGCCTGAAACGGTTCAAAATTGAAGCTTTTGAGTAATCAAAACTCTGTAAAAATGGCAATTTTGGTCACTGTGAGGCTTTAAAAAGTGGTTATTCAACATGAGGCACGATCCAATTGACATTTTGAATCATTTTTGGTACAGTCCAAAAAATGAATTTTCGGATGAAAAACGATGACTCCGGACATGTCGAACGATCCCAAAATGGCCAATATGGATGAAATTTTAACATTCAATCTTTTGACTGTAAATGACTGTTGGATGTGAATTATGACTTTGTCAACTAAAATAAGTGTGTTTTAAGTCATTTCTGTGCTTCAAAGGGGTCAAAATTGAAGCTTTTGAGTAATCATAACTCTGTAAAAATGGCAATTTTGGTCACTGTGAGACTTTAAAAAGTGGTTATTCAACATGAGGCACGATCCAATTGACATTTTGAATCATTTTTGGTACAGTCCAAAAAATGAATTTTCGGATGAAAAACGATGACTCCGGACATGTCGAACGATCCCAAAATGGCCAATATGGATGAAATTTTAACATTCAATCTTTTGACTGTAAATGACTGTTGGATGTGAATTATGACTTTGTCAACTAAAATAAGTGTGTTTTAAGTCATTTCTGTGCTTCAAAGGGGTCAAAATTGAAGCTTTTGAGTAATCATAACTCTGTAAAAATGGCAATTTTGGTCACTGTGAGGGTTTAAAAAGTGGTTATTCAACATGAGGCACGAGCCAATTGACATTTTGAATCATTTTTGGTACAGTCCAAAAAATCAATTTTCGGATGAAAAACGATGACTCCGGACATGTCGAACGATCCCAAAATGGTCAATATGGATGACATTTTAACATTCAATCTTTTGACTGTAAATGACTGTTGGATGTGAATTATGACTTTGTCAACTAAAATAAGTGTGTTTAAAGTCATTTCTGTGCCTGAAACTGGTCAAAATTGAAGCTTTTGAGTAAGCAAAACTCTGTAAAAATGGCAATTTTGGTCACTCTGAGGGTTTAAAAAGTGGTTATTCAACATGAGGCACGACCCAATTGACATTTTGAATCATTTTTGGTACAGTCCAAAAAATCAATTTTCGGATGAAAAACGATGACTCCGGACATGTCGAACGATCCCAAAATGGTCAATATGGATAAAATTTTAACATTTAATCTTTTGACTCTAAATGACTGTTGGATGTGAATTATGACTTTGTCAACTAAAATAAGTGTGTTTTAAGTCATTTCTGTGCTTCAAAGGGGTCAAAATTGAAGCTTTTGAGTAATCATAACTCTCTAAAAATGGCTATTTTGGTCACTGTGAGGGTTTAAAAAGTGGTTATTCAACATGAGGCACGATCCAATTGACATTTTGAATCATTTTTGGTACAGTCCAAAAAATCAATTTTCGGATGAAAACGATGACTCCGGACATGTCGAACGATCCCAAAATGGCCAATATGGATGACATTTTAACATTTAATCTTTTGACTGTAAATAACTGTTGGATGTGAATTATGACTTTGTCAACTAAAATAAGTGTGTTTAAAGTCATTTCTGTGCCTCGAAGGGGTCAAAATTGAAGCTTTTGAGTAATTAAAACTCTGTAAAAATGGCAATTTTGGTCACTCTGAGGCTTTAAAAAGTGGTTATTCAACATGAGGCACGTTCCAATTGACATTTTGAATCATTTTTGGTACAGTCCAAAAAATCAATTTTCGGATGAAAAACGATGACTCCGGACATGTCGAACGATCCCAAAATGGTCAATATGGATGAAATTGTAACATTTAATCTTTTGACTGTAAATGACTGTTGGATGTGAATTAGGACTTTGTCAACTAAAATAAGTGTGTTTAAAGTCATTTCTGTGCCTGAAACTGGTCAAAATTGAAGCTTTTGAGTAAGCAAAACTCTGTAAAAATGGCAATTTTGGTGACTGTGAGGGTTTAAAAAGTGGTTATTCAACATGAGGCACGATCCAATTGACATTTTGAATCCTTTTTGGTACAGTCCAAAAAATAAATTTTCGGATGAAAAATGATGACTCCGGACATGTCGAACGATCCCAAAATGGTCAATATGGATGAAATTTTAACATTTAATCTTTTGACTGTAAATGACTGGTGGATGTGAATTATGACTTTGTCAACTAAAATAAGTGTGTTTAAAGTCATTTCTGTGCCTCAAAGGGGTCAAAATTGAAGCTTTTGAGTAATTAAAACTCTGTAAAAATGGCAATTTTGGTCACTCTGAGGCTTTAAAAAGTGGTTATTCAACATGAGGCACGATCCAATTGACATTTTGAATCATTTTTGGTACAGTCCAAAAAATCAATTTTCAGATGAAAAACGATGACTCCGGACATGTCGAACGATCCCAAAATGGTCAATATGGATGAAATTGTAACATTTAATCTTTTGACTGTAAATGACTGTTGGATGTGAATTAGGACTTTGTCAACTAAAATAAGTGTGTTTAAAGTCATTTCTGTGCCTGAAACGGGTCAAAATTGAAGCTTTTGAGTAATCAAAACTCTGTAAAAATGGCAATTTTGGTCACTGTGAGGCTTTAAAAAGTGGTTATTCAACATGAGGCACGATCCAATTGACATTTTGAATCATTTTTGGTACAGTCCAAAAAATGAATTTTCGGATGAAAAACGATGACTCCGGACATGTCGAACGATCCCAAAATGGTCAATATGGATGAAATTTTAACATTCAATCTTTTGACTGTAAATGACTGTTGGATGTGAATTATGACTTTGTCAACTAAAATAAGTGTGTTTTAAGTCATTTCTGTGCTTCAAAGGGGTCAAAATTGAAGCTTTTGAGTAATCATAACTCTGTAAAAATGGCAATTTTGGTCACTGTGAGGGTTTAAAAAGTGGTTATTCAACATGAGGCACGATCCAATTGACATTTTGAATCATTTTTGGTACAGTCCAAAAAATCAATTTTCGGATGAAAACGATGACTCCGGACATGTCGAACGATCCCAAAATGGCCAATATGGATGAAATTTTAACATTTAATCTTTTGACTGTAAATGACTGTTGGATGTGAAGTATGACTTTGTCAACTAAAATAAGTGTGTTTAAAGTCATTTCTGTGCCTCAAAGGGGTCAAAATTGAAGCTTTTGAGTAAGCAAAACTCTGTAAAAATGGCAATTTTGGTCACTCTGAGGGTTTAAAAAGTGGTTATTCAACATGAGGCACGACCCAATTGACATTTTGAATCATTTTTGGTAGAGTCCAAAAAATCAATTTTCGGATGAAAAACGATGACTCCGGACATGTCGAACGATCCCAAAATGGTCAATATGGATAAAATTTTAACATTTAATCTTTTGACTCTAAATGACTGTTGGATGTGAATTATGACTTTGTCAACTAAAATAAGTGTGTTTAAAGTCATTTCTGTGCCTGAAATGGTTCAAAATTGAAGCTTTTGAGTAAGCAAAACTCTGTAAAAGTGGCAATTTTGGTGACTGTGAGGGTTTAAAAAGTGGTTATTCAACATGAGGCACGATCCAATTGACATTTTGAATCCTTTTTGGTACAGTCCAAAAAATAAATTTTCGGATGAAAAACGATGACTCCGGACATGTCGAACGATCCCAAAATGGTCAATATGGATGAAATTTTAACATTTAATCTTTTGACTCTAAATGACTTTTGGATGTGAATTATGACTTTGTCAACTAAAATAAGTGTGTTTTAAGTCATTTCTGTGCCTCAAAGGGGTCAAAATTGAAGCTTTTGAGTAATCATAACTCTGTAAAAATGGCAATTTTGGTCACTGTGAGGGTTTAAAAAGTGGTTATTCAACATGAGGCACGATCCAATTGACATTTTGAATCATTTTTGGTACAGTCCAAAAAATGAATTTTCGGATGAAAACGATGACTCCGGACATGTCGAACGATCCCAAAATGGCCAATATGGATGAAATTTTAACATTTAATCTTTTGACTGTAAATGACTGTTGGATGTGAATTATGACTTTGTCAACTAAAATAAGTGTGTTTAAAGTCATTTCTGTGCCTCGAAGGGGTCAAAATTGAAGCTTTTGAGTAATGAAAACTCTGTAAAAATGGCAATTTTGGTCACTCTGAGGCTTTAAAAAGTGGTTGTTCATCATGAGGCACAATCCAATTGACATTTTGAATCATTTTTGGTACAGTCCAAAAAATCAATTTTCGGATGAAAAACGATGACTCCGGACATGTCGAACGATCCCAAAATGGTCAATATGGATGAAATTTTAACATTCAATCTTTTGACTGTAAATGACTGTTGGATGTGAATTATGACTTTGTCAACTAAAATAAGTGTGTTTAAAGTCATTTCTGTGCCTGAAACTGGTCAAAATTGAAGCTTTTGAGTAAGCAAAACTCTGTAAAAATGGCAATTTTGGTCACTCTGAGGGTTTAAAAAGTGGTTATTCAACATGAGGCATGACCCAATTGACATTTTGAATCATTTTTGGTACAGTCCAAAAAATCAATTTCCGGATGAAAAACAATGACTCCGGACCTGTTGAACGTTCCCAAAATGGTCTATAATGATGAAATTTTAACATTTAATCTTTTGACTCTAAATGACTTTTGGATGTGAATTATGACTTTGTCAACTAAAATAAGTGTGTTTAAAGTCATTTCTGTGCCTCAAAGGGGTCAAAATTGAAGCTTTTGAGTAATTAAAACTCTGTAAAAATGGCAATTTTGGTCACTGTGAGGCTTTAAAAAGTGGTTATTCAACATGAGGCACGATCCAATTGACATTTTGAATCATTTTTGGTACAGTCCAAAAAATGAATTTTCGGATGAAAAACGATGACTCCGGACATGTCGAACGATCCCAAAATGGCCAATATGGATGAAATTTTAACATTCAATCTTTTGACTGTAAATGACTGTTGGATGTGAATTATGACTTTGTCAACTAAAATAAGTGTGTTTTAAGTCATTTCTGTGCTTCAAAGGGGTCAAAATTGAAGCTTTTGAGTAATCATAACTCTGTAAAAATGGCAATTTTGGTCACTGTGAGGGTTTAAAAAGTGGTTATTCAACATGAGGCACGATCCAATTGACATTTTGAATCATTTTTGGTACAGTCCAAAAAATCAATTTTCGGATGAAAACGATGACTCCGGACATGTCGAACGATCCAAAAATGGTCAATATGGATGAAATTATAACATTTAATCTTTTGACTGTAAATGACTGTTGGATGTGAATTAGGACTTTGTCAACTAAAATAAGTGTGTTTAAAGTCATTTCTGTGCCTGAAACGGTTCAAAATTGAAGCTTTTGAGTAATCAAAACTCTGTAAAAATGGCAATTTTGGTCACTGTGAGGCTTTAAAAAGTGGTTATTCAACATGAGGCACGATCCAATTGACATTTTGAATCATTTTTGGTACAGTCCAAAAAATGAATTTTCGGATGAAAAACGATGACTCCGGACATGTCGAACGATCCCAAAATGGTCAATATGGATGACATTTTAACATTCAATCTTTTGACTGTAAATGACTGTTGGATGTGAATTATGACTTTGTCAACTAAAATAAGTGTGTTTAAAGTCATTTCTGTGCCTGAAACTGGTCAAAATTGAAGCTTTTGAGTAAGCAAAACTCTGTAAAAATGGCAATTTTGGTCACTCTGAGGGTTTAAAAAGTGGTTATTCAACATGAGGCACGACCCAATTGACATTTTGAATCATTTTTGGTACAGTCCAAAAAATCAATTTTCGGATGAAAAACGATGACTCCGGACATGTCGAACGATCCCAAAATGGTCAATATGGATGAAATTTTAACATTTAATCTTTTGACTGTAAATGACTGTTGGATGTGAATTATGACTTTGTCAACTAAAATAAGTGTGTTTAAAGTCATTTCTGTGCCTCAAAGGGGTCAAAATTGAAGCTTTTGAGTAATTAAAACTCTGTAAAAATGGCAATTTTGGTCACTGTGAGGCTTTAAAAAGTGGTTATTCAACATGAGGCACGATCCAATTGACATTTTGAATCATTTTTGGTACAGTCCAAAAAATCAATTTTCGGATGAAAAACGATGACTCCGGACATGTCGAACGATCTCAAAATGGCCAATATGGATGAAATTTTAACATTTAATCTTTTGACTGTAAATGACTGTTGGATGTGAATTATGACTTTGTCAACTAAAATAAGTGTGTTTAAAGTCATTTCTGTGCCTGAAACTGGTCAAAATTGAAGCTTTTGAGTAAGCAAAACTCTGTAAAAATGGCAATTTTGGTCACTCTGAGGGTTTAAAAAGTGGTTATTCAACATGAGGCACGACCCAATTGACATTTTGAATCATTTTTGGTACAGTCCAAAAAATCAATTTTCGGATGAAAAACGATGACTCCGGACATGTCGAACGATCCCAAAATGGTCAATATGGATAAAATTTTAACATTTAATCTTTTGACTCTAAATGACTGTTGGATGTGAATTATGACTTTGTCAACTAAAATAAGTGTGTTTAAAGTCATTTCTGTGCCTGAAATGGTTCAAAATTGAAGCTTTTGAGTAAGCAAAACTCTGTAAAAGTGGCAATTTTGGTGACTGTGAGGGTTTAAAAAGTGGTTATTCAACATGAGGCACGATCCAATTGACATTTTGAATCCTTTTTGGTACAGTCCAAAAAATAAATTTTCGGATGAAAAACGATGACTCCGGACATTTCGAACGATCCCAAAATGGTCAATATGGATGAAATTTTAACATTTAATCTTTTGACTCTAAATGACTGTTGGATGTGAATTATGACTTTGTCAACTAAAATAAGTGTGTTTTAAGTCATTTCTGTGCCTCAAAGGGGTCAAAATTGAAGCTTTTGAGTAATCATAATTCTGTAAAAATGGCAATTTTGGTCACTGTGAGGGTTTAAAAAGTGGTTATTCAACATGAGGCACGATCCAATTGACATTTTGAATCATTTTTGGTACAGTCCAAAAAATCAATTTTCGGATGAAAAACGATGACTCCGGACATGTCGAACGATCCCAAAATGGTCAATATGGATGAAATTTTAACATTTAATCTTTTGACTCTAAATGACTGTTGGATGTGAATTATGACTTTGTCAACTAAAATAAGTGTGTTTAAAGTCATTTCTGTGCCTCAAAGGGGTCAAAATTGAAGCTTTTGAGTAAGCAAAACTCTGTAAAAATGGCAATTTTGGTCACTCTGAGGCTTTAAAAAGTGGTTATTCAACATGAGGCACGATCCAATTGACATTTTCAATCATTTTTGGTACAGTCCAAAAAATCAATTTTCGGATGAAAAACGATGACTCCGGACATGTCGAACGATCCCAAAATGGCCAATATGGATGAAATTTTAACATTTAATCCTTTGACTGTAAATGACTGTTGGATGTGAATTATGACTTTGTCAACTAAAATAAGTGTGTTTAAAGTCATTTCTGTGCCTGAAACGGGTCAAAATTGAAGCTTTTGAGTAAGCAAAAATCTGTAAAAATGGCAATTTTGGTCACTCTGAGGGTTTAAAAAGTGGTTATTCAACATGAGGCCCGACCCAATTGACATTTTGAATCATTTTTGGTACAGTCCAAAAAATCAATTTCCGGATGAAAAACAATGACTCCGGACCTGTTGAACGTTCCCAAAATGGTCTATAATGATGAAATTTTAACATTTAATCTTTTGACTCTAAATGACTTTTGGATGTGAATTATGACTTTGTCAACTAAAATAAGTGTGTTTTAAGTCATTTCTGTGCCTCAAAGGGGTCAAAATTGAAGCTTTTGAGTAATCATAACTCTGTAAAAATGGCAATTTTGGTCACTGTGAGGGTTTAAAAAGTGGTTATTCAACAAGAGGCACGATCCAATTGACATTTTGAGTCATTTTTGGTACAGTCCAAAAAATCAATTTTCGGATGAAAAACGATGATTCCGGACATGTCAAACGATCCCAAAATGGTCAATATGGATGACATTGTAACATTTAATCTTTTGACTGTAAATGACTGTTGGATGTGAATTAGGACTTTGTCAACTAAAATAAGTGTGTTTAAAGTCATTTCTGTGCCTGAAACGGGTCAAAATTGAAGCTTTTGAGTAATCAAAACTCTGTAAAAATGGCAATTTTGGTCACTGTGAGGCTTTAAAAAGTGGTTATTCAACATGAGGCACGATCCAATTGACATTTTGAATCATTTTTGGTACAGTCCAAAAAATGAATTTTCGGATGAAAAACGATGACTCCGGACATGTCGAACGATCCCAAAATGGTCAATATGGATGAAATTTAACATTCAATCTTTTGACTGTAAATGACTGTTGGATGTGAATTATGACTTTGTCAACTAAAATAAGTGTGTTTAAAGTCATTTCTGTGCCTCGAAGGGGTCAAAATTGAAGCTTTTGAGTAATTAAAACTCTGTAAAAATGGCAATTTTGGTCACTCTGAGGCTTTAAAAAGTGGTTGTTCAACATGAGGCACAATCCAATTGACATTTTGAATCATTTTTGGTACAGTCCAAAAAATCAATTTTCGGATGAAAAACGATGACTCCGGACATGTCGAACGATCCCAAAATGGTCAATATGGATGAAATTTTAACATTCAATCTTTTGACTGTAAATGACTGTTGGATGTGAATTATGACTTTGTCAACTAAAATAAGTGTGTTTAAAGTCATTTCTGTGCCTGAAACTGGTCAAAATTGAAGCTTTTGAGTAAGCAAAACTCTGTAAAAGTGGCAATTTTGGTGACTGTGAGGGTTTAAAAAGTGGTTATTCAACATGAGGCATGACCCAATTGGCATTTTGAATCATTTTTGGTACAGTCCAAAAAATCAATTTCCGGATGAAAAACAATGACTCCGGACCTGTTGAACGTTCCCAAAATGGTCTATAATGATGAAATTTTAACAGTTAATCTTTTGACTCTAAATGACTTTTGGATGTGAATTATGACTTTGTCAACTAAAATAAGTGTGTTTTAAGTCATTTCTGTGCCTCAAAGGGGTCAAAATTGAAGCTTTTGAGTAAGCAAAACTCTGTAAAAGTGGCAATTTTGGTGACTGTGAGGGTTTAAAAAGTGGTTATTCAACATGAGGCACGATCCAATTGACATTTTGAATCCTTTTTGGTACAGTCCAAAAAATAAATTTTCGGATGAAAAACGATGACTCCGGACATGTCGAACGATCCCAAAATGGTCAATATGGATGAAATTTTAACATTTAATCTTTTGACTGTAAATGACTGTTGGATGTGAATTATGACTTTGTCAACTAAAATAAGTGTGTTTTAAGTCATTTCTGTGCTTCAAAGGGGTCAAAATTGAAGCTTTTGAGTAATTAAAACTCTGTAAAAATGGCAATTTTGGTCACTGTGAGGCTTTAAAAAGTGGTTATTCAACATGAGGCACGATCCAATTGACATTTTGAATCATTTTTGGTACAGTCCAAAAAATGAATTTTCGGATGAAAAACGATGACTCCGGACATGTCGAACGATCCCAAAATGGCCAATATGGATGAAATTTTAACATTCAATCTTTTGACTGTAAATGACTGTTGGATGTGAATTATGACTTTGTCAACTAAAATAAGTGTGTTTTAAGTCATTTCTGTGCTTCAAAGGGGTCAAAATTGAAGCTTTTGAGTAATCATAACTCTGTAAAAATGGCAATTTTGGTCACTGTGAGGGTTTAAAAAGTGGTTATTCAACATGAGGCACGATCCAATTGACATTTTGAATCATTTTTGGTACAGTCCAAAAAATCAATTTTCGGATGAAAACGATGACTCCGGACATGTCGAACGATCCAAAAATGGTCAATATGGATGAAATTATAACATTTAATCTTTTGACTGTAAATGACTGTTGGATGTGAATTAGGACTTTGTCAACTAAAATAAGTGTGTTTAAAGTCATTTCTGTGCCTGAAACGGTTCAAAATTGAAGCTTTTGAGTAATCAAAACTCTGTAAAAATGGCAATTTTGGTCACTGTGAGGCTTTAAAAAGTGGTTATTCAACATGAGGCACGATCCAATTGACATTTTGATTCATTTTTGGTACAGTCCAAAAAATGAATTTTCGGATGAAAAACGATGACTCCGGACATGTCGAACGATCCCAAAATGGCCAATATGGATGAAATTTTAACATTCAATCTTTTGACTGTAAATGACTGTTGGATGTGAATTATGACTTTGTCAACTAAAATAAGTGTGTTTTAAGTCATTTCTGTGCTTCAAAGGGGTCAAAATTGAAGCTTTTGAGTAATCATAACTCTGTAAAAATGGCAATTTTGGTCACTGTGAGGCTTTAAAAAGTGGTTATTCAACATGAGGCACGATCCAATTGACATTTTGAATCATTTTTGGTACAGTCCAAAAAATGAATTTTCGGATGAAAAACGATGACTCCGGACATGTCGAACGATCCCAAAATGGCCAATATGGATGAAATTTTAACATTCAATCTTTTGACTGTAAATGACTGTTGGATGTGAATTATGACTTTGTCAAATAAAATAAGTGTGTTTTACGTCATTTCTGTGCTTCAGAGGGGTGAAAATTGAAGCTTTTGAGTAATCATAACTCTGTAAAAATGGCAATTTTGGTCACTGTGAGGGTTTAAAAAGTGGTTATTCAACATGAGGCACGAGCCAATTGACATTTTGAATCATTTTTGGTACAGTCCAAAAAATGAATTTTCGGATGAAAAACGATGACTCCGGACATGTCGAACGATCCCAAAATGGTCAATATGGATGACATTTTAACATTCAATCTTTTGACTGTAAATGACTGTTGGATGTGAATTATGACTTTGTCAACTAAAATAAGTGTGTTTAAAGTCATTTCTGTGCCTGAAACTGGTCAAAATTGAAGCTTTTGAGTAAGCAAAACTCTGTAAAAATGGCAATTTTGGTCACTCTGAGGGTTTAAAAAGTGGTTATTCAACATGAGGCACGACCCAATTGACATTTTGAATCATTTTTGGTACAGTCCAAAAAATCAATTTTCGGATGAAAAACGATGACTCCGGACATGTCGAACGATCCCAAAATGGTCAATATGGATAAAATTTTAACATTTAATCTTTTGACTCTAAATGACTGTTGGATGTGAATTATGACTTTGTCAACTAAAATAAGTGTGTTTTAAGTCATTTCTGTGCTTCAAAGGGGTCAAAATTGAAGCTTTTGAGTAATCATAACTCTCTAAAAATGGCTATTTTGGTCACTGTGAGGGTTTAAAAAGTGGTTATTCAACATGAGGCACGATCCAATTGACATTTTGAATCATTTTTGGTACAGTCCAAAAAATCAATTTTCGGATGAAAACGATGACTCCGGACATGTCGAACGATCCCAAAATGGCCAATATGGATGACATTTTAACATTTAATCTTTTGACTGTAAATAACTGTTGGATGTGAATTATGACTTTGTCAACTAAAATAAGTGTGTTTAAAGTCATTTCTGTGCCTCGAAGGGGTCAAAATTGAAGCTTTTGAGTAATTAAAACTCTGTAAAAATGGCAATTTTGGTCACTCTGAGGCTTTAAAAAGTGGTTATTCAACATGAGGCACGATCCAATTGACATTTTGAATCATTTTTGGTACAGTCCAAAAAATCAATTTTCGGATGAAAAACGATGACTCCGGACATGTCGAACGATCCCAAAATGGTCAATATGGATGAAATTGTAACATTTAATCTTTTGACTGTAAATGACTGTTGGATGTGAATTAGGACTTTGTCAACTAAAATAAGTGTGTTTAAAGTCATTTCTGTGCCTGAAACGGGTCGAAATTGAAGCTTTTGAGTAAACAAAACTCTGTGAAAATGGCAATTTTGGTCACTGTGAGGCTTTAAAAAGTGGTTATTCAACATGAGGCACGATCCAATTGACATTTTGAATCATTTTTGGTACAGTCCAAAAAATCAATTTTCGGATGAAAAACGATGACTCCGGACATGTCGAACGATCCCAAAATGGTCAATATGGATGAAATTTTAACATTTAATCTTTTGACTCTAAATGACTGTTGGATGTGAATTATGACTTTGTCAACTAAAATAAGTGTGTTTAAAGTCATTTCTGTGCCTGAAACTGGTCAAAATTGAAGCTTTTGAGTAAGCAAAACTCTGTAAAAATGGCAATTTTGGTGACTGTGAGGGTTTAAAAAGTGGTTATTCAACATGAGGCACGATCCAATTGACATTTTGAATCCTTTTTGGTACAGTCCAAAAAATAAATTTTCGGATGAAAAATGATGACTCCGGACATGTCGAACGATCCCAAAATGGTCAATATGGATGAAATTTTAACATTTAATCTTTTGACTGTAAATGACTGGTGGATATGAATTATGACTTTGTCAACTAAAATAAGTGTGTTTAAAGTCATTTCTGTGCCTCAAAGGGGTCAAAATTGAAGCTTTTGAGTAATTAAAACTCTGTAAAAATGGCAATTTTGGTCACTCTGAGGCTTTAAAAAGTGGTTATTCAACATGAGGCACGATCCAATTGACATTTTGAATCATTTTTGGTACAGTCCAAAAAATCAATTTTCGGATGAAAAACGATGACTCCGGACATGTCGAACGATCCCAAAATGGTCAATATGGATGAAATTGTAACATTTAATCTTTTGACTGTAAATGACTGTTGGATGTGAATTAGGACTTTGTCAACTAAAATAAGTGTGTTTAAAGTCATTTCTGTGCCTGAAACGGGTCAAAATTGAAGCTTTTGAGTAATCAAAACTCTGTAAAAATGGCAATTTTGGTCACTGTGAGGCTTTAAAAAGTGGTTATTCAACATGAGGCACGATCCAATTGACATTTTGAATCATTTTTGGTACAGTCCAAAAAATGAATTTTCGGATGAAAAACGATGACTCCGGACATGTCGAACGATCCCAAAATGGTCAATATGGATGAAATTTTAACATTCAATCTTTTGACTGTAAATGACTGTTGGATGTGAATTATGACTTTGTCAACTAAAATAAGTGTGTTTTAAGTCATTTCTGTGCTTCAAAGGGGTCAAAATTGAAGCTTTTGAGTAATCATAACTCTGTAAAAATGGCAATTTTGGTCACTGTGAGGGTTTAAAAAGTGGTTATTCAACATGAGGCACGATCCAATTGACATTTTGAATCATTTTTGGTACAGTCCAAAAAATCAATTTTCGGATGAAAACGATGACTCCGGACATGTCGAACGATCCCAAAATGGCCAATATGGATGAAATTTTAACATTTAATCTTTTGACTGTAAATGACTGTTGGATGTGAAGTATGACTTTGTCAACTAAAATAAGTGTGTTTAAAGTCATTTCTGTGCCTCAAAGGGGTCAAAATTGAAGCTTTTGAGTAAGCAAAACTCTGTAAAAATGGCAATTTTGGTCACTCTGAGGGTTTAAAAAGTGGTTATTCAACATGAGGCACGACCCAATTGACATTTTGAATCATTTTTGGTACAGTCCAAAAAATCAATTTTCGGATGAAAAACGATGACTCCGGACATGTCGAACGATCCCAAAATGGTCAATATGGATAAAATTTTAACATTTAAACTTTTGACTCTAAATGACTGTTGGATGTGAATTATGACTTTGTCAACTAAAATAAGTGTGTTTAAAGTCATTTCTGTGCCTGAAATGGTTCAAAATTGAAGCTTTTGAGTAAGCAAAACTCTGTAAAAGTGGCAATTTTGGTGACTGTGAGGGTTTAAAAAGTGGTTATTCAACATGAGGCACGATCCAATTGACATTTTGAATCCTTTTTGGTACAGTCCAAAAAATAAATTTTCGGATGAAAAACGATGACTCCGGACATGTCGAACGATCCCAAAATGGTCAATATGGATGAAATTTTAACATTTAATCTTTTGACTCTAAATGACTTTTGGATGTGAATTATGACTTTGTCAACTAAAATAAGTGTGTTTTAAGTCATTTCTGTGCCTCAAAGGGGTCAAAATTGAAGCTTTTGAGTAATCATAACTCTGTAAAAATGGCAATTTTGGTCACTGTGAGGGTTTAAAAAGTGGTTATTCAACAAGAGGCACGATCCAATTGACATTTTGAGTCATTTTTGGTACAGTCCAAAAAATCAATTTTCGGATGAAAAACGATGATTCCGGACATGTCAAACGATCCCAAAATGGTCAATATGGATGACATTGTAACATTTAATCTTTTGACTGTAAATGACTGTTGGATGTGAATTAGGACTTTGTCAACTAAAATAAGTGTGTTTAAAGTCATTTCTGTGCCTGAAACGGGTCAAAATTGAAGCTTTTGAGTAATCAAAACTCTGTAAAAATGGCAATTTTGGTCACTGTGAGGCTTTAAAAAGTGGTTATTCAACATGAGGCACGATCCAATTGACATTTTGAATCATTTTTGGTACAGTCCAAAAAATGAATTTTCGGATGAAAACGATGACTCCGGACATGTCGAACGATCCCAAAATGGCCAATATGGATGAAATTTTAACATTTAATCTTTTGACTGTAAATGACTGTTGGATGTGAATTATGACTTTGTCAACTAAAATAAGTGTGTTTAAAGTCATTTCTGTGCCTCGAAGGGGTCAAAATTGAAGCTTTTGAGTAATGAAAACTCTGTAAAAATGGCAATTTTGGTCACTCTGAGGCTTTAAAAAGTGGTTGTTCAACATGAGGCACAATCCAATTGACATTTTGAATCATTTTTGGTACAGTCCAAAAAATCAATTTTCGGATGAAAAACGATGACTCCGGACATGTCGAACGATCCCAAAATGGTCAATATGGATGAAATTTTAACATTCAATCTTTTGACTGTAAATGACTGTTGGATGTGAATTATGACTTTGTCAACTAAAATAAGTGTGTTTAAAGTCATTTCTGTGCCTGAAACTGGTCAAAATTGAAGCTTTTGAGTAAGCAAAACTCTGTAAAAATGGCAATTTTGGTCACTCTGAGGGTTTAAAAAGTGGTTATTCAACATGAGGCATGACCCAATTGACATTTTGAATCATTTTTGGTACAGTCCAAAAAATCAATTTCCGGATGAAAAACAATGACTCCGGACCTGTTGAACGTTCCCAAAATGGTCTATAATGATGAAATTTTAACATTTAATCTTTTGACTCTAAATGACTTTTGGATGTGAATTATGACTTTGTCAACTAAAATAAGTGTGTTTAAAGTCATTTCTGTGCCTCAAAGGGGTCAAAATTGAAGCTTTTGAGTAATCATAACTCTGTAAAAATGGCAATTTTGGTCACTGTGAGGGTTTAAAAAGTGGTTATTCAACATGAGGCACGATCCAATTGACATTTTGAATCATTTTTGGTACAGTCCAAAAAATCAATTTTCGGATGAAAACGATGACTCCGGACATGTCGAACGATCCAAAAATGGTCAATATGGATGAAATTATAACATTTAATCTTTTGACTGTAAATGACTGTTGGATGTGAATTAGGACTTTGTCAACTAAAATAAGTGTGTTTAAAGTCATTTCTGTGCCTGAAACGGTTCAAAATTGAAGCTTTTGAGTAATCAAAACTCTGTAAAAATGGCAATTTTGGTCACTGTGAGGCTTTAAAAAGTGGTTATTCAACATGAGGCACGATCCAATTGACATTTTGAATCATTTTTGGTACAGTCCAAAAAATGAATTTTCGGATGAAAAACGATGACTCCGGACATGTCGAACGATCCCAAAATGGTCAATATGGATGACATTTTAACATTCAATCTTTTGACTGTAAATGACTGTTGGATGTGAATTATGACTTTGTCAACTAAAATAAGTGTGTTTAAAGTCATTTCTGTGCCTGAAACTGGTCAAAATTGAAGCTTTTGAGTAAGCAAAACTCTGTAAAAATTGCAATTTTGGTCACTCTGAGGGTTTAAAAAGTGGTTATTCAACATGAGGCACGATCCAATTGACATTTTGAATCATTTTTGGTACAGTCCAAAAAATGAATTTTCGGATGAAAAACGATGACTCCGGACATGTCGAACGATCCCAAAATGGCCAATATGGATGAAATTTTAACATTCAATCTTTTGACTGTAAATGACTGTTGGATGTGAATTATGACTTTGTCAACTAAAATAAGTGTGTTTTAAGTCATTTCTGTGCTTCAAAGGGGTCAAAATTGAAGCTTTTGAGTAATCATAACTCTGTAAAAATGGCAATTTTGGTCACTGTGAGGGTTTAAAAAGTGGTTATTCAACATGAGGCACGATCCAATTGACATTTTGAATCATTTTTGGTACAGTCTAAAAAATCAATTTTCGGATGAAAACGATGACTCCGGACATGTCGAACGATCCAAAAATGGTCAATATGGATGAAATTATAACATTTAATCTTTTGACTGTAAATGACTGTTGGATGTGAATTAGGACTTTGTCAACTAAAATAAGTGTGTTTAAAGTCATTTCTGTGCCTGAAACGGTTCAAAATTGAAGCTTTTGAGTAATCAAAACTCTGTAAAAATGGCAATTTTGGTCACTGTGAGGCTTTAAAAAGTGGTTATTCAACATGAGGCACGATCCAATTGACATTTTGAATCATTTTTGGTACAGTCCAAAAAATGAATTTTCGGATGAAAAACGATGACTCCGGACATGTCGAACGATCCCAAAATGGCCAATATGGATGAAATTTTAACATTCAATCTTTTGACTGTAAATGACTGTTGGATGTGAATTATGACTTTGTCAACTAAAATAAGTGTGTTTTAAGTCATTTCTGTGCTTCAAAGGGGTCAAAATTGAAGCTTTTGAGTAATCATAACTCTGTAAAAATGGCAATTTTGGTCACTGTGAGACTTTAAAAAGTGGTTATTCAACATGAGGCACGATCCAATTGACATTTTGAATCATTTTTGGTACAGTCCAAAAAATGAATTTTCGGATGAAAAACGATGACTCCGGACATGTCGAACGATCCCAAAATGGCCAATATGGATGAAATTTTAACATTCAATCTTTTGACTGTAAATGACTGTTGGATGTGAATTATGACTTTGTCAACTAAAATAAGTGTGTTTTAAGTCATTTCTGTGCTTCAAAGGGGTCAAAATTGAAGCTTTTGAGTAATCATAACTCTGTAAAAATGGCAATTTTGGTCACTGTGAGGGTTTAAAAAGTGGTTATTCAACATGAGGCACGAGCCAATTGACATTTTGAATCATTTTTGGTACAGTCCAAAAAATCAATTTTCGGATGAAAAACGATGACTCCGGACATGTCGAACGATCCCAAAATGGTCAATATGGATGACATTTTAACATTCAATCTTTTGACTGTAAATGACTGTTGGATGTGAATTATGACTTTGTCAACTAAAATAAGTGTGTTTAAAGTCATTTCTGTGCCTGAAACTGGTCAAAATTGAAGCTTTTGAGTAAGCAAAACTCTGTAAAAATGGCAATTTTGGTCACTCTGAGGGTTTAAAAAGTGGTTATTCAACATGAGGCACGACCCAATTGACATTTTGAATCATTTTTGGTACAGTCCAAAAAATCAATTTTCGGATGAAAAACGATGACTCCGGACATGTCGAACGATCCCAAAATGGTCAATATGGATAAAATTTTAACATTTAATCTTTTGACTCTAAATGACTGTTGGATGTGAATTATGACTTTGTCAACTAAAATAAGTGTGTTTTAAGTCATTTCTGTGCTTCAAAGGGGTCAAAATTGAAGCTTTTGAGTAATCATAACTCTCTAAAAATGGCTATTTTGGTCACTGTGAGGGTTTAAAAAGTGGTTATTCAACATGAGGCACGATCCAATTGACATTTTGAATCATTTTTGGTACAGTCCAAAAAATCAATTTTCGGATGAAAACGATGACTCCGGACATGTCGAACGATCCCAAAATGGCCAATATGGATGACATTTTAACATTTAATCTTTTGACTGTAAATAACTGTTGGATGTGAATTATGACTTTGTCAACTAAAATAAGTGTGTTTAAAGTCATTTCTGTGCCTCGAAGGGGTCAAAATTGAAGCTTTTGAGTAATTAAAACTCTGTAAAAATGGCAATTTTGGTCACTCTGAGGCTTTAAAAAGTGGTTATTCAACATGAGGCACGTTCCAATTGACATTTTGAATCATTTTTGGTACAGTCCAAAAAATCAATTTTCGGATGAAAAACGATGACTCCGGACATGTCGAACGATCCCAAAATGGTCAATATGGATGAAATTGTAACATTTAATCTTTTGACTGTAAATGACTGTTGGATGTGAATTAGGACTTTGTCAACTAAAATAAGTGTGTTTAAAGTCATTTCTGTGCCTGAAACTGGTCAAAATTGAAGCTTTTGAGTAAGCAAAACTCTGTAAAAATGGCAATTTTGGTGACTGTGAGGGTTTAAAAAGTGGTTATTCAACATGAGGCACGATCCAATTGACATTTTGAATCCTTTTTGGTACAGTCCAAAAAATAAATTTTCGGATGAAAAATGATGACTCCGGACATGTCGAACGATCCCAAAATGGTCAATATGGATGAAATTTTAACATTTAATCTTTTGACTGTAAATGACTGGTGGATGTGAATTATGACTTTGTCAACTAAAATAAGTGTGTTTAAAGTCATTTCTGTGCCTCAAAGGGGTCAAAATTGAAGCTTTTGAGTAATTAAAACTCTGTAAAAATGGCAATTTTGGTCACTCTGAGGCTTTAAAAAGTGGTTATTCAACATGAGGCACGATCCAATTGACATTTTGAATCATTTTTGGTACAGTCCAAAAAATCAATTTTCAGATGAAAAACGATGACTCCGGACATGTCGAACGATCCCAAAATGGTCAATATGGATGAAATTGTAACATTTAATCTTTTGACTGTAAATGACTGTTGGATGTGAATTAGGACTTTGTCAACTAAAATAAGTGTGTTTAAAGTCATTTCTGTGCCTGAAACGGGTCAAAATTGAAGCTTTTGAGTAATCAAAACTCTGTAAAAATGGCAATTTTGGTCACTGTGAGGCTTTAAAAAGTGGTTATTCAACATGAGGCACGATCCAATTGACATTTTGAATCATTTTTGGTACAGTCCAAAAAATGAATTTTCGGATGAAAAACGATGACTCCGGACATGTCGAACGATCCCAAAATGGTCAATATGGATGAAATTTTAACATTCAATCTTTTGACTGTAAATGACTGTTGGATGTGAATTATGACTTTGTCAACTAAAATAAGTGTGTTTTAAGTCATTTCTGTGCTTCAAAGGGGTCAAAATTGAAGCTTTTGAGTAATCATAACTCTGTAAAAATGGCAATTTTGGTCACTGTGAGGGTTTAAAAAGTGGTTATTCAACATGAGGCACGATCCAATTGACATTTTGAATCATTTTTGGTACAGTCCAAAAAATCAATTTTCGGATGAAAACGATGACTCCGGACATGTCGAACGATCCCAAAATGGCCAATATGGATGAAATTTTAACATTTAATCTTTTGACTGTAAATGACTGTTGGATGTGAAGTATGACTTTGTCAACTAAAATAAGTGTGTTTAAAGTCATTTCTGTGCCTCAAAGGGGTCAAAATTGAAGCTTTTGAGTAAGCAAAACTCTGTAAAAATGGCAATTTTGGTCACTCTGAGGGTTTAAAAAGTGGTTATTCAACATGAGGCACGACCCAATTGACATTTTGAATCATTTTTGGTAGAGTCCAAAAAATCAATTTTCGGATGAAAAACGATGACTCCGGACATGTCGAACGATCCCAAAATGGTCAATATGGATAAAATTTTAACATTTAATCTTTTGACTCTAAATGACTGTTGGATGTGAATTATGACTTTGTCAACTAAAATAAGTGTGTTTAAAGTCATTTCTGTGCCTGAAATGGTTCAAAATTGAAGCTTTTGAGTAAGCAAAACTCTGTAAAAGTGGCAATTTTGGTGACTGTGAGGGTTTAAAAAGTGGTTATTCAACATGAGGCACGATCCAATTGACATTTTGAATCCTTTTTGGTACAGTCCAAAAAATAAATTTTCGGATGAAAAACGATGACTCCGGACATGTCGAACGATCCCAAAATGGTCAATATGGATGAAATTTTAACATTTAATCTTTTGACTCTAAATGACTTTTGGATGTGAATTATGACTTTGTCAACTAAAATAAGTGTGTTTTAAGTCATTTCTGTGCCTCAAAGGGGTCAAAATTGAAGCTTTTGAGTAATCATAACTCTGTAAAAATGGCAATTTTGGTCACTGTGAGGGTTTAAAAAGTGGTTATTCAACATGAGGCACGATCCAATTGACATTTTGAATCATTTTTGGTACAGTCCAAAAAATGAATTTTCGGATGAAAACGATGACTCCGGACATGTCGAACGATCCCAAAATGGCCAATATGGATGAAATTTTAACATTTAATCTTTTGACTGTAAATGACTGTTGGATGTGAATTATGACTTTGTCAACTAAAATAAGTGTGTTTAAAGTCATTTCTGTGCCTCGAAGGGGTCAAAATTGAAGCTTTTGAGTAATGAAAACTCTGTAAAAATGGCAATTTTGGTCACTCTGAGGCTTTAAAAAGTGGTTGTTCATCATGAGGCACAATCCAATTGACATTTTGAATCATTTTTGGTACAGTCCAAAAAATCAATTTTCGGATGAAAAACGATGACTCCGGACATGTCGAACGATCCCAAAATGGTCAATATGGATGAAATTTTAACATTCAATCTTTTGACTGTAAATGACTGTTGGATGTGAATTATGACTTTGTCAACTAAAATAAGTGTGTTTAAAGTCATTTCTGTGCCTGAAACTGGTCAAAATTGAAGCTTTTGAGTAAGCAAAACTCTGTAAAAATGGCAATTTTGGTCACTCTGAGGGTTTAAAAAGTGGTTATTCAACATGAGGCATGACCCAATTGACATTTTGAATCATTTTTGGTACAGTCCAAAAAATCAATTTCCGGATGAAAAACAATGACTCCGGACCTGTTGAACGTTCCCAAAATGGTCTATAATGATGAAATTTTAACATTTAATCTTTTGACTCTAAATGACTTTTGGATGTGAATTATGACTTTGTCAACTAAAATAAGTGTGTTTAAAGTCATTTCTGTGCCTCAAAGGGGTCAAAATTGAAGCTTTTGAGTAATTAAAACTCTGTAAAAATGGCAATTTTGGTCACTGTGAGGCTTTAAAAAGTGGTTATTCAACATGAGGCACGATCCAATTGACATTTTGAATCATTTTTGGTACAGTCCAAAAAATGAATTTTCGGATGAAAAACGATGACTCCGGACATGTCGAACGATCCCAAAATGGCCAATATGGATGAAATTTTAACATTCAATCTTTTGACTGTAAATGACTGTTGGATGTGAATTATGACTTTGTCAACTAAAATAAGTGTGTTTTAAGTCATTTCTGTGCTTCAAAGGGGTCAAAATTGAAGCTTTTGAGTAATCATAACTCTGTAAAAATGGCAATTTTGGTCACTGTGAGGGTTTAAAAAGTGGTTATTCAACATGAGGCACGATCCAATTGACATTTTGAATCATTTTTGGTACAGTCCAAAAAATCAATTTTCGGATGAAAACGATGACTCCGGACATGTCGAACGATCCAAAAATGGTCAATATGGATGAAATTATAACATTTAATCTTTTGACTGTAAATGACTGTTGGATGTGAATTAGGACTTTGTCAACTAAAATAAGTGTGTTTAAAGTCATTTCTGTGCCTGAAACGGTTCAAAATTGAAGCTTTTGAGTAATCAAAACTCTGTAAAAATGGCAATTTTGGTCACTGTGAGGCTTTAAAAAGTGGTTATTCAACATGAGGCACGATCCAATTGACATTTTGAATCATTTTTGGTACAGTCCAAAAAATGAATTTTCGGATGAAAAACGATGACTCCGGACATGTCGAACGATCCCAAAATGGTCAATATGGATGACATTTTAACATTCAATCTTTTGACTGTAAATGACTGTTGGATGTGAATTATGACTTTGTCAACTAAAATAAGTGTGTTTAAAGTCATTTCTGTGCCTGAAACTGGTCAAAATTGAAGCTTTTGAGTAAGCAAAACTCTGTAAAAATGGCAATTTTGGTCACTCTGAGGGTTTAAAAAGTGGTTATTCAACATGAGGCACGACCCAATTGACATTTTGAATCATTTTTGGTACAGTCCAAAAAATCAATTTTCGGATGAAAAACGATGACTCCGGACATGTCGAACGATCCCAAAATGGTCAATATGGATGAAATTTTAACATTTAATCTTTTGACTGTAAATGACTGTTGGATGTGAATTATGACTTTGTCAACTAAAATAAGTGTGTTTAAAGTCATTTCTGTGCCTCAAAGGGGTCAAAATTGAAGCTTTTGAGTAATTAAAACTCTGTAAAAATGGCAATTTTGGTCACTGTGAGGCTTTAAAAAGTGGTTATTCAACATGAGGCACGATCCAATTGACATTTTGAATCATTTTTGGTACAGTCCAAAAAATGAATTTTCGGATGAAAAACGATGACTCCGGACATGTCGAACGATCCCAAAATGGCCAATATGGATGAAATTTTAACATTCAATCTTTTGACTGTAAATGACTGTTGGATGTGAATTATGACTTTGTCAACTAAAATAAGTGTGTTTTAAGTCATTTCTGTGCTTCAAAGGGGTCAAAATTGAAGCTTTTGAGTAATCATAACTCTGTAAAAATGGCAATTTTGGTCACTGTGAGGGTTTAAAAAGTGGTTATTCAACATGAGGCACGATCCAATTGACATTTTGAATCATTTTTGGTACAGTCCAAAAAATGAATTTTCGGATGAAAAACGATGACTCCGGACATGTCGAACGATCCCAAAATGGTCAATATGGATGACATTTTAACATTCAATCTTTTGACTGTAAATGACTGTTGGATGTGAATTATGACTTTGTCAACTAAAATAAGTGTGTTTAAAGTCATTTCTGTGCCTGAAACTGGTCAAAATTGAAGCTTTTGAGTAAGCAAAACTCTGTAAAAATGGCAATTTTGGTCACTCTGAGGGTTTAAAAAGTGGTTATTCAAAATGAGGCACGACCCAATTGACATTTTGAATCATTTTTGGTACAGTCCAAAAAATCAATTTTCGGATGAAAAACGATGACTCCGGACATGTCGAACGATCCCAAAATGGTCAATATGGATAAAATTTTAACATTTAATCTTTTGACTCTAAATGACTGTTGGATGTGAATTATGACTTTGTCAACTAAAATAAGTGTGTTTTAAGTCATTTCTGTGCTTCAAAGGGGTCAAAATTGAAGCTTTTGAGTAATCATAACTCTGTAAAAATGGCTATTTTGGTCACTGTGAGGGTTTAAAAAGTGGTTATTCAACATGAGGCACGATCCAATTGACATTTTGAATCATTTTTGGTACAGTCCAAAAAATCAATTTTCGGATGAAAACGATGACTCCGGACATGTGGAACGATCCCAAAATGGCCAATATGGATGAAATTTTAACATTTAATCTTTTGACTGTAAATAACTGTTGGATGTGAATTATGACTTTGTCAACTAAAATAAGTGTGTTTAAAGTCATTTCTGTGCCTCGAAGGGGTCAAAATTGAAGCTTTTGAGTAATTAAAACTCTGTAAAAATGGCAATTTTGGTCACTCTGAGGCTTTAAAAAGTGGTTATTCAACATGAGGCACGATCCAATTGACATTTTGAATCATTTTTGGTACAGTCCAAAAAATCAATTTTCGGATGAAAAACGATGACTCCGGACATGTCGAACGATCCCAAAATGGTCAATATGGATGAAATTGTAACATTTAATCTTTTGACTGTAAATGACTGTTGGATGTGAATTAGGACTTTGTCAACTAAAATAAGTGTGTTTAAAGTCATTTCTGTGCCTGAAACGGGTCGAAATTGAAGCTTTTGAGTAATCAAAACTCTGTGAAAATGGCAATTTTGGTCACTGTGAGGCTTTAAAAAGTGGTTATTCAACATGAGGCACGATCCAATTGACATTTTGAATCATTTTTGGTACAGTCCAAAAAATCAATTTTCGGATGGAAAACGATGACTCCGGACATGTCGAACGATCCCAAAATGGTCAATATGGATGACATTTTAACATTTAATCTTTTGACTCTAAATGACTGTTGGATGTGAATTATGACTTTGTCAACTAAAATAAGTGTGTTTAAAGTCATTTCTGTGCCTGAAACTGGTCAAAATTGAAGCTTTTGAGTAAGCAAAACTCTGTAAAAATGGCAATTTTGGTGACTGTGAGGGTTTAAAAAGTGGTTATTCAACATGAGGCACGATCCAATTGACATTTTGAATCATTTTTGGTACAGTCCAAAAAATGAATTTTCGGATGAAAAACGATGACTCCGGACATGTCGAACGATCCCAAAATGGCCAATATGGATGAAATTTTAACATTCAATCTTTTGACTGTAAATGACTGTTGGATGTGAATTATGACTTTGTCAACTAAAATAAGTGTGTTTTAAGTCATTTCTGTGCTTCAAAGGGGTCAAAATTGAAGCTTTTGAGTAATCATAACTCTGTAAAAATGGCAATTTTGGTCACTGTGAGGGTTTAAAAAGTGGTTATTCAACATGAGGCACGATCCAATTGACATTTTGAATCATTTTTGGTACAGTCCAAAAAATCAATTTTCGGATGAAAACGATGACTCCGGACATGTCGAACGATCCAAAAATGGTCAATATGGATGAAATTATAACATTTAATCTTTTGACTGTAAATGACTGTTGGATGTGAATTAGGACTTTGTCAACTAAAATAAGTGTGTTTAAAGTCATTTCTGTGCCTGAAACGGTTCAAAATTGAAGCTTTTGAGTAATCAAAACTCTGTAAAAATGGCAATTTTGGTCACTGTGAGGCTTTAAAAAGTGGTTATTCAACATGAGGCACGATCCAATTGACATTTTGAATCATTTTTGGTACAGTCCAAAAAATGAATTTTCGGATGAAAAACGATGACTCCGGACATGTCGAACGATCCCAAAATGGTCAATATGGATGACATTTTAACATTCAATCTTTTGACTGTAAATGACTGTTGGATGTGAATTATGACTTTGTCAACTAAAATAAGTGTGTTTAAAGTCATTTCTGTGCCTGAAACTGGTCAAAATTGAAGCTTTTGAGTAAGCAAAACTCTGTAAAAATGGCAATTTTGGTCACTCTGAGGGTTTAAAAAGTGGTTATTCAACATGAGGCACGACCCAATTGACATTTTGAATCATTTTTGGTACAGTCCAAAAAATCAATTTTCGGATGAAAAACGATGACTCCGGACATGTCGAACGATCCCAAAATGGTCAATATGGATGAAATTTTAACATTTAATCTTTTGACTGTAAATGACTGTTGGATGTGAATTATGACTTTGTCAACTAAAATAAGTGTGTTTAAAGTCATTTCTGTGCCTCAAAGGGGTCAAAATTGAAGCTTTTGAGTAATTAAAACTCTGTAAAAATGGCAATTTTGGTCACTGTGAGGCTTTAAAAAGTGGTTATTCAACATGAGGCACGATCCAATTGACATTTTGAATCATTTTTGGTACAGTCCAAAAAATGAATTTTCGGATGAAAAACGATGACTCCGGACATGTCGAACGATCCCAAAATGGTCAATATGGATAAAATTTTAACATTTAATCTTTTGACTCTAAATGACTGTTGGATGTGAATTATGACTTTGTCAACTAAAATAAGTGTGTTTTAAGTCATTTCTGTGCTTCAAAGGGGTCAAAATTGAAGCTTTTGAGTAATCATAACTCTGTAAAAATGGCTATTTTGGTCACTGTGAGGGTTTAAAAAGTGGTTATTCAACATGAGGCACGATCCAATTGACATTTTGAATCATTTTTGGTACAGTCCAAAAAATCAATTTTCGGATGAAAACGATGACTCCGGACATGTCGAACGATCCCAAAATGGCCAATATGGATGAAATTTTAACATTTAATCTTTTGACTGTAAATAACTGTTGGATGTGAATTATGACTTTGTCAACTAAAATAAGTGTGTTTAAAGTCATTTCTGTGCCTCGAAGGGGTCAAAATTGAAGCTTTTGAGTAATTAAAACTCTGTAAAAATGGCAATTTTGGTCACTCTGAGGCTTTAAAAAGTGGTTATTCAACATGAGGCACGATCCAATTGACATTTTGAATCATTTTTGGTACAGTCCAAAAAATCAATTTTCGGATGAAAAACGATGACTCCGGACATGTCGAACGATCCCAAAATGGTCAATATGGATGAAATTGTAACATTTAATCTTTTGACTGTAAATGACTGTTGGATGTGAATTAGGACTTTGTCAACTAAAATAAGTGTGTTTAAAGTCATTTCTGTGCCTGAAACGGGTCGAAATTGAAGCTTTTGAGTAATCAAAACTCTGTGAAAATGGCAATTTTGGTCACTGTGAGGCTTTAAAAAGTGGTTATTCAACATGAGGCACGATCCAATTGACATTTTGAATCATTTTTGGTACAGTCCAAAAAATCAATTTTCGGATGAAAAACGATGACTCCGGACATGTCGAACGATCCCAAAATGGTCAATATGGATGACATTTTAACATTTAATCTTTTGACTCTAAATGACTGTTGGATGTGAATTATGACTTTGTCAACTAAAATAAGTGTGTTTAAAGTCATTTCTGTGCCTGAAACTGGTCAAAATTGAAGCTTTTGAGTAAGCAAAACTCTGTAAAAATGGCAATTTTGGTGACTGTGAGGGTTTAAAAAGTGGTTATTCAACATGAGGCACGATCCAATTAACATTTTGAATCCTTTTTGGTACAGTCCAAAAAATAAATTTTCGGATGAAAAATGATGACTCCGGACATGTCGAACGATCCCAAAATGGTCAATATGGATGAAATTTTAACATTTAATCTTTTGACTGTAAATGACTGGTGGATGTGAATTATGACTTTGTCAACTAAAATAAGTGTGTTTAAAGTCATTTCTGTGCCTCAAAGGGGTCAAAATTGAAGCTTTTGAGTAATTAAAACTCTGTAAAAATGGCAATTTTGGTCACTCTGAGGCTTTAAAAAGTGGTTATTCAACATGAGGCAAGATCCAATTGACATTTTGAATCATTTTTGGTACAGTCCAAAAAATCAATTTTCGGATGAAAAACGATGACTCCGGACATGTCGAACGATCCCAAAATGGTCAATATGGATGAAATTGTAACATTTAATCTTTTGACTGTAAATGACTGTTGGATGTGAATTAGGACTTTGTCAACTAAAATAAGTGTGTTTAAAGTCATTTCTGTGCCTGAAACGGGTCAAAATTGAAGCTTTTGAGTAATCAAAACTCTGTAAAAATGGCAATTTTGGTCACTGTGAGGCTTTAAAAAGTGGTTATTCAACATGAGGCACGATCCAATTGACATTTTGAATCATTTTTGGTACAGTCCAAAAAATGAATTTTCGGATGAAAAACGATGACTCCGGACATGTCGAACGATCCCAAAATGGTCAATATGGATGACATTTTAACATTCAATCTTTTGACTGTAAATGACTGTTGGATGTGAATTATGACTTTGTCAACTAAAATAAGTGTGTTTTAAGTCATTTCTGTGCTTCAAAGGGGTCAAAATTGAAGCTTTTGAGTAATCATAACTCTGTAAAAATGGCAATTTTGGTCACTGTGAGGGTTTAAAAAGTGGTTATTCAACATGAGGCACGATCCAATTGACATTTTGAATCTTTTTTGGTACAGTCCAAAAAATCAATTTTCGGATGAAAACGATGACTCCGGACATGTCGAACGATCCCAAAATGGCCAATATGGATGAAATTTTAACATTTAATCTTTTGACTGTAAATGACTGTTGGATGTGAAGTATGACTTTGTCAACTAAAATAAGTGTGTTTAAAGTCATTTCTGTGCCTCAAAGGGGTCAAAATTGAAGCTTTTGAGTAAGCAAAACTCTGTAAAAATGGCAATTTTGGTCACTGTGAGGGTTTAAAAAGTGGTTATTCAACATGAGGCACGACCCAATTGACATTTTGAATCATTTTTGGTACAGTCCAAAAAATCAATTTTCGGATGAAAAACGATGACTCTGGACATGTCGAACGATCCCAAAATGGTCAATATGGATAAAATTTTAACATTTAATCTTTTGACTCTAAATGACTGTTGGATGTGAATTATGACTTTGTCAACTAAAATACGTGTGTTTAAAGTCATTTCTGTGCCTGAAATGGTTCAAAATTGAAGCTTTTGAGTAAGCAAAACTCTGTAAAAGTGGCAATTTTGGTGACTGTGAGGGTTTAAAAAGTGGTTATTCAACATGAGGCACGATCCAATTGACATTTTGAATCCTTTTTGGTACAGTCCAAAAAATAAATTTTCGGATGAAAAACGATGACTCCGGACATGTCGAACGATCCCAAAATGGTCAATATGGATGAAATTTTAACATTTAATCTTTTGACTCTAAATGACTGTTGGATGTGAATTATGACTTTGTCAACTAAAATAAGTGTGTTTTAAGTCATTTCTGTGCCTCAAAGGGGTCAAAATTGAAGCTTTTGAGTAATCATAATTCTGTAAAAATGGCAATTTTGGTCACTGTGAGGGTTTAAAAAGTGGTTATTCAACATGAGGCACGATCCAATTGACATTTTGAATCATTTTTGGTACAGTCCAAAAAATCAATTTTCGGATGAAAAACGATGACTCCGGACATGTCGAACGATCCCAAAATGGTCAATATGGATGAAATTTTAACATTTAATCTTTTGACTGTAAATGACTGTTGGATGTGAATTATGACTTTGTCAACTAAAATAAGTGTGTTTAAAGTCATTTCTGTGCCTGAAACTGGTCAAAATTGAAGCTTTTGAGTAAGCAAAACTCTGTAAAAATGGCAATTTTGGTCACTCTGAGGGTTTTAAAAGTGGTTATTCAACATGAGGCACGACCCAATTGACATTTTGAATCATTTTTGGTACAGTCCAAAAAATCAATTTTCGGATGAAAAACGATGACTCCGGACATGTCGAACGATCCCAAAATGGTCAATATGGATAAAATTTTAACATTTAATCTTTTGACTGTAAATGACTGTTGGATGTGAATTATGACTTTGTCAACTAAAATAAGTGTGTTTAAAGTCATTTCTGTGCCTGAAATGGTTCAAAATTGAAGCTTTTGAGTAAGCAAAACTCTGTAAAAGTGGCAATTTTGGTGAATGTGAGGGTTTAAAAAGTGGTTATTCAACATGAGGCACGATCCAATTGACATTTTGAATCCTTTTTGGTACAGTCCAAAAAATCAATTTTCGGATGAAAAACGATGACTCCGGACATGTCGAACGATCCCAAAATGGTCAATATGGATGAAATTTTAACATTTAATCTTTTGACTCTAAATGACTGTTGGATGTGAATTATGACTTTGTCAACTAAAATAAGTGTGCTTAAAGTCATTTCTGTGCCTCAAAGGGGTCAAAATTGAAGCTTTTGAGTAAGCAAAACTCTGTAAAAATGGCAATTTTGGTCACTCTGAGGCTTTAAAAAGTGGTTATTCAACATGAGGCACGATCCAATTGACATTTTCAATCATTTTTGGTACAGTCCAAAAAATCAATTTTCGGATGAAAAACGATGACTCCGGACATGTCGAACGATCCCAAAATGGCCAATATGGATGAAATTTTAACATTTAATCTTTTGACTGTAAATGACTGTTGGATGTGAATTATGACTTTGTCAACTAAAATAAGTGTGTTTAAAGTCATTTCTGTGCCTGAAACGGGTCAAAATTGAAGCTTTTGAGTAAGCAAAAATCTGTAAAAATGGCAATTTTGGTCACTCTGAGGGTTTAAAAAGTGGTTATTCAACATGAGGCCCGACCCAATTGACATTTTGAATCATTTTTGGTACAGTCCAAAAAATCAATTTCCGGATGAAAAACAATGACTCCGGACCTGTTGAACGTTCCCAAAATGGTCTATAATGATGAAATTTTAACATTTAATCTTTTGACTCTAAATGACTTTTGGATGTGAATTATGACTTTGTCAACTAAAATAAGTGTGTTTTAAGTCATTTCTGTGCCTCAAAGGGGTCAAAATTGAAGCTTTTGAGTAATCATAACTCTGTAAAAATGGCAATTTTGGTCACTGTGAGGGTTTAAAAAGTGGTTATTCAACATGAGGCACGATCCAATTGACATTTTGAATCCTTTTTGGTACAGTCCAAAAAATCAATTTTCGGATGAAAAACGATGATTCCGGACATGTCAAACGATCCCAAAATGGTCAATATGGATGAAATTTTAACATTTAATCTTTTGACTGTAAATGACTGTTGGATGTGAATTATGACTTTGTCAACTAAAATAAGTGTGTTTAAAGTCATTTCTGTGCCTCAAAGGGGTCAAAATTGAAGCTTTTGAGTAATCAAAACTCTGTAAAAATGGCAATTTTGGTCACTGTGAGGCTTTAAAAAGTGGTTATTCAACATGAGGCACGATCCAATTGACATTTTGAATCATTTTTGGTACAGTCCAAAAAATGAATTTTCGGATGAAAAACGATGACTCCGGACATGTCGAACGATCCCAAAATGGCCAATATGGATGAAATTTAACATTCAATCTTTTGACTGTAAATGACTGTTGGATGTGAATTATGACTTTGTCAACTAAAATAAGTGTGTTTTAAGTCATTTCTGTGCTTCAAAGGGGTCAAAATTGAAGCTTTTGAGTAATCATAACTCTGTAAAAATGGCAATTTTGGTCACTGTGAGGGTTTAAAAAGTGGTTATTCAACATGAGGCACGATCCAATTGACATTTTGAATCATTTTTGGTACAGTCCAAAAAATCAATTTTCGGATGAAAACGATGACTCCGGACATGTCGAACGATCCCAAAATGGCCAATATGGATGAAATTTTAACATTTAATCTTTTGACTGTAAATGACTGTTGGATGTGAATTAGGACTTTGTCAACTAAAATAAGTGTGTTTAAAGTCATTTCTGTGCCTGAAACGGTTCAAAATTGAAGCTTTTGAGTAATCAAAACTCTGTAAAAATGGCAATTTTGGTCACTGTGAGGCTTTAAAAAGTGGTTATTCAACATGAGGCACGATCCAATTGACATTTTGAATCATTTTTGGTACAGTCCAAAAAATGAATTTTCGGATGAAAAACGATGACTCCGGACATGTCGAACGATCCCAAAATGGTCAATATGGATGAAATTTTAACATTTAATCTTTTGACTCTAAATGACTGTTGGATGTGAATTATGACTTTGTCAACTAAAATAAGTGTGTTTTAAGTCATTTCTGTGCCTCAAAGGGGTCAAAATTGAAGCTTTTGAGTAATCATAATTCTGTAAAAATGGCAATTTTGGTCACTGTGAGGGTTTAAAAAGTGGTTATTCAACATGAGGCACGATCCAATTGACATTTTGAATCATTTTTGGTACAGTCCAAAAAATCAATTTTCGGATGAAAAACGATGACTCCGGACATGTCGAACGATCCCAAAATGGTCAATATGGATGAAATTTTAACATTTAATCTTTTGACTCTAAATGACTGTTGGATGTGAATTATGACTTTGTCAACTAAAATAAGTGTGTTTAAAGTCATTTCTGTGCCTCAAAGGGGTCAAAATTGAAGCTTTTGAGTAAGCAAAACTCTGTAAAAATGGCAATTTTGGTCACTCTGAGGCTTTAAAAAGTGGTTATTCAACATGAGGCACGATCCAATTGACATTTTCAATCATTTTTGGTACAGTCCAAAAAATCAATTTTCGGATGAAAAACGATGACTCCGGACATGTCGAACGATCCCAAAATGGCCAATATGGATGAAATTTTAACATTTAATCTTTTGACTGTAAATGACTGTTGGATGTGAATTATGACTTTGTCAACTAAAATAAGTGTGTTTAAAGTCATTTCTGTGCCTGAAACGGGTCAAAATTGAAGCTTTTGAGTAAGCAAAAATCTGTAAACAATGGCAATTTTGGTCACTCTGAGGGTTTAAAAAGTGGTTATTCAACATGAGGCCCGACCCAATTGACATTTTGAATCATTTTTGGTACAGTCCAAAAAATCAATTTCCGGATGAAAAACAATGACTCCGGACCTGTTGAACGTTCCCAAAATGGTCTATAATGATGAAATTTTAACATTTAATCTTTTGACTCTAAATGACTTTTGGATGTGAATTATGACTTTGTCAACTAAAATAAGTGTGTTTTAAGTCATTTCTGTGCCTCAAAGGGGTCAAAATTGAAGCTTTTGAGTAATCATAACTCTGTAAAAATGGCAATTTTGGTCACTGTGAGGGTTTAAAAAGTGGTTATTCAACAAGAGGCACGATCCAATTGACATTTTGAATCATTTTTGGTACAGTCCAAAAAATGAATTTTCGGATGAAAAACGATGATTCCGGACATGTCGAACGATCCCAAAATGGTCAATATGGATGACATTTTAACATTCAATCTTTTGACTGTAAATGACTGTTGGATGTGAATTATGACTTTGTCAACTAAAATAAGTGTGTTTAAAGTCATTTCTGTGCCTGAAACTGGTCAAAATTGAAGCTTTTGAGTAAGCAAAACTCTGTAAAAATGGCAATTTTGGTCACTCTGAGGGTTTAAAAAGTGGTTATTCAACATGAGGCACGACCCAATTGACATTTTGAATCATTTTTGGTACAGTCCAAAAAATCAATTTTCGGATGAAAAACGATGACTCCGGACATGTCGAACGATCCCAAAATGGTCAATATGGATGAAATTTTAACATTTAATCTTTTGACTGTAAATGACTGTTGGATGTGAATTATGACTTTGTCAACTAAAATAAGTGTGTTTAAAGTCATTTCTGTGCCTCAAAGGGGTCAAAATTGAAGCTTTTGAGTAATTAAAACTCTGTAAAAATGGCAATTTTGGTCACTGTGAGGCTTTAAAAAGTGGTTATTCAACATGAGGCACGATCCAATTGACATTTTGAATCATTTTTGGTACAGTCCAAAAAATGAATTTTCGGATGAAAAACGATGACTCCGGACATGTCGAACGATCCCAAAATGGCCAATATGGATGAAATTTTAACATTCAATCTTTTGACTGTAAATGACTGTTGGATGTGAATTATGACTTTGTCAACTAAAATAAGTGTGTTTAAAGTCATTTCTGTGCCTCAAAGGGGTCAAAATTGAAGCTTTTGAGTAATTAAAACTCTGTAAAAATGGCAATTTTGGTCACTGTGAGGCTTTAAAAAGTGGTTATTCAACATGAGGCACGATCCAATTGACATTTTGAATCATTTTTGGTACAGTCCAAAAAATGAATTTTCGGATGAAAAACGATGACTCCGGACATGTCGAACGATCCCAAAATGGTCAATATGGATGAAATTTTAACATTTAATCTTTTGACTGTAAATGACTGTTGGATGTGAATTATGACTTTGTCAACTAAAATAAGTGTGTTTAAAGTCATTTCTGTGCCTGAAACTGGTCAAAATTGAAGCTTTTGAGTAAGCAAAACTCTGTAAAAATGGCAATTTTGGTCACTCTGAGGGTTTTAAAAGTGGTTATTCAACATGAGGCACGACCCAATTGACATTTTGAATCATTTTTGGTACAGTCCAAAAAATCAATTTTCGGATGAAAAACGATGACTCCGGACATGTCGAACGATCCCAAAATGGTCAATATGGATAAAATTTTAACATTTAATCTTTTGACTGTAAATGACTGTTGGATGTGAATTATGACTTTGTCAACTAAAATAAGTGTGTTTAAAGTCATTTCTGTGCCTGAAATGGTTCAAAATTGAAGCTTTTGAGTAAGCAAAACTCTGTAAAAGTGGCAATTTTGGTGAATGTGAGGGTTTAAAAAGTGGTTATTCAACATGAGGCACGATCCAATTGACATTTTGAATCCTTTTTGGTACAGTCCAAAAAATCAATTTTCGGATGAAAAACGATGACTCCGGACATGTCGAACGATCCCAAAATGGTCAATATGGATGAAATTTTAACATTTAATCTTTTGACTCTAAATGACTGTTGGATGTGAATTATGACTTTGTCAACTAAAATAAGTGTGCTTAAAGTCATTTCTGTGCCTCAAAGGGGTCAAAATTGAAGCTTTTGAGTAAGCAAAACTCTGTAAAAATGGCAATTTTGGTCACTCTGAGGCTTTAAAAAGTGGTTATTCAACATGAGGCACGATCCAATTGACATTTTCAATCATTTTTGGTACAGTCCAAAAAATCAATTTTCGGATGAAAAACGATGACTCCGGACATGTCGAACGATCCCAAAATGGCCAATATGGATGAAATTTTAACATTTAATCTTTTGACTGTAAATGACTGTTGGATGTGAATTATGACTTTGTCAACTAAAATAAGTGTGTTTAAAGTCATTTCTGTGCCTGAAACGGGTCAAAATTGAAGCTTTTGAGTAAGCAAAAATCTGTAAAAATGGCAATTTTGGTCACTCTGAGGGTTTAAAAAGTGGTTATTCAACATGAGGCCCGACCCAATTGACATTTTGAATCATTTTTGGTACAGTCCAAAAAATCAATTTCCGGATGAAAAACAATGACTCCGGACCTGTTGAACGTTCCCAAAATGGTCTATAATGATGAAATTTTAACATTTAATCTTTTGACTCTAAATGACTTTTGGATGTGAATTATGACTTTGTCAACTAAAATAAGTGTGTTTTAAGTCATTTCTGTGCCTCAAAGGGGTCAAAATTGAAGCTTTTGAGTAATCATAACTCTGTAAAAATGGCAATTTTGGTCACTGTGAGGGTTTAAAAAGTGGTTATTCAACATGAGGCACGATCCAATTGACATTTTGAATCCTTTTTGGTACAGTCCAAAAAATCAATTTTCGGATGAAAAACGATGATTCCGGACATGTCAAACGATCCCAAAATGGTCAATATGGATGAAATTTTAACATTTAATCTTTTGACTGTAAATGACTGTTGGATGTGAATTATGACTTTGTCAACTAAAATAAGTGTGTTTAAAGTCATTTCTGTGCCTCAAAGGGGTCAAAATTGAAGCTTTTGAGTAATCAAAACTCTGTAAAAATGGCAATTTTGGTCACTGTGAGGCTTTAAAAATGGTTATTCAACATGAGGCACGATCCAATTGACATTTTGAATCATTTTTGGTACAGTCCAAAAAATGAATTTTCGGATGAAAAACGATGACTCCGGACATGTCGAACGATCCCAAAATGGCCAATATGGATGAAATTTAACATTCAATCTTTTGACTGTAAATGACTGTTGGATGTGAATTATGACTTTGTCAACTAAAATAAGTGTGTTTTAAGTCATTTCTGTGCTTCAAAGGGGTCAAAATTGAAGCTTTTGAGTAATCATAACTCTGTAAAAATGGCAATTTTGGTCACTGTGAGGGTTTAAAAAGTGGTTATTCAACATGAGGCACGATCCAATTGACATTTTGAATCATTTTTGGTACAGTCCAAAAAATCAATTTTCGGATGAAAACGATGACTCCGGACATGTCGAACGATCCCAAAATGGCCAATATGGATGAAATTTTAACATTTAATCTTTTGACTGTAAATGACTGTTGGATGTGAATTAGGACTTTGTCAACTAAAATAAGTGTGTTTAAAGTCATTTCTGTGCCTGAAACGGTTCAAAATTGAAGCTTTTGAGTAATCAAAACTCTGTAAAAATGGCAATTTTGGTCACTGTGAGGCTTTAAAAAGTGGTTATTCAACATGAGGCACGATCCAATTGACATTTTGAATCATTTTTGGTACAGTCCAAAAAATGAATTTTCGGATGAAAAACGATGACTCCGGACATGTCGAACGATCCCAAAATGGTCAATATGGATGAAATTTTAACATTTAATCTTTTGACTCTAAATGACTGTTGGATGTGAATTATGACTTTGTCAACTAAAATAAGTGTGTTTTAAGTCATTTCTGTGCCTCAAAGGGGTCAAAATTGAAGCTTTTGAGTAATCATAATTCTGTAAAAATGGCAATTTTGGTCACTGTGAGGGTTTTAAAAAGTGGTTATTCAACATGAGGCACGATCCAATTGACATTTTGAATCATTTTTGGTACAGTCCAAAAAATCAATTTTCGGATGAAAAACGATGACTCCGGACATGTCGAACGATCCCAAAATGGTCAATATGGATGAAATTTTAACATTTAATCTTTTGACTCTAAATGACTGTTGGATGTGAATTATGACTTTGTCAACTAAAATAAGTGTGTTTAAAGTCATTTCTGTGCCTCAAAGGGGTCAAAATTGAAGCTTTTGAGTAAGCAAAACTCTGTAAAAATGGCAATTTTGGTCACTCTGAGGCTTTAAAAAGTGGTTATTCAACATGAGGCACGATCCAATTGACATTTTCAATCATTTTTGGTACAGTCCAAAAAATCAATTTTCGGATGAAAAACGATGACTCCGGACATGTCGAACGATCCCAAAATGGCCAATATGGATGAAATTTTAACATTTAATCTTTTGACTGTAAATGACTGTTGGATGTGAATTATGACTTTGTCAACTAAAATAAGTGTGTTTAAAGTCATTTCTGTGCCTGAAACGGGTCAAAATTGAAGCTTTTGAGTAAGCAAAAATCTGTAAACAATGGCAATTTTGGTCACTCTGAGGGTTTAAAAAGTGGTTATTCAACATGAGGCCCGACCCAATTGACATTTTGAATCATTTTTGGTACAGTCCAAAAAATCAATTTCCGGATGAAAAACAATGACTCCGGACCTGTTGAACGTTCCCAAAATGGTCTATAATGATGAAATTTTAACATTTAATCTTTTGACTCTAAATGACTTTTGGATGTGAATTATGACTTTGTCAACTAAAATAAGTGTGTTTTAAGTCATTTCTGTGCCTCAAAGGGGTCAAAATTGAAGCTTTTGAGTAATCATAACTCTGTAAAAATGGCAATTTTGGTCACTGTGAGGGTTTAAAAAGTGGTTATTCAACAAGAGGCACGATCCAATTGACATTTTGAATCATTTTTGGTACAGTCCAAAAAATGAATTTTCGGATGAAAAACGATGATTCCGGACATGTCGAACGATCCCAAAATGGTCAATATGGATGACATTTTAACATTCAATCTTTTGACTGTAAATGACTGTTGGATGTGAATTATGACTTTGTCAACTAAAATAAGTGTGTTTAAAGTCATTTCTGTGCCTGAAACTGGTCAAAATTGAAGCTTTTGAGTAAGCAAAACTCTGTAAAAATGGCAATTTTGGTCACTCTGAGGGTTTAAAAAGTGGTTATTCAACATGAGGCACGACCCAATTGACATTTTGAATCATTTTTGGTACAGTCCAAAAAATCAATTTTCGGATGAAAAACGATGACTCCGGACATGTCGAACGATCCCAAAATGGTCAATATGGATGAAATTTTAACATTTAATCTTTTGACTGTAAATGACTGTTGGATGTGAATTATGACTTTGTCAACTAAAATAAGTGTGTTTAAAGTCATTTCTGTGCCTCAAAGGGGTCAAAATTGAAGCTTTTGAGTAATTAAAACTCTGTAAAAATGGCAATTTTGGTCACTGTGAGGCTTTAAAAAGTGGTTATTCAACATGAGGCACGATCCAATTGACATTTTGAATCATTTTTGGTACAGTCCAAAAAATGAATTTTCGGATGAAAAACGATGACTCCGGACATGTCGAACGATCCCAAAATGGCCAATATGGATGAAATTTTAACATTCAATCTTTTGACTGTAAATGACTGTTGGATGTGAATTATGACTTTGTCAACTAAAATAAGTGTGTTTAAAGTCATTTCTGTGCCTCAAAGGGGTCAAAATTGAAGCTTTTGAGTAATTAAAACTCTGTAAAAATGGCAATTTTGGTCACTGTGAGGCTTTAAAAAGTGGTTATTCAACATGAGGCACGATCCAATTGACATTTTGAATCATTTTTGGTACAGTCCAAAAAATGAATTTTCGGATGAAAAACGATGACTCCGGACATGTCGAACGATCCCAAAATGGCCAATATGGATGAAATTTTAACATTCAATCTTTTGACTGTAAATGACTGTTGGATGTGAATTATGACTTTGTCAACTAAAATAAGTGTGTTTTAAGTCATTTCTGTGCTTCAAAGGGGTCAAAATTGAAGCTTTTGAGTAATCATAACTCTGTAAAAATGGCAATTTTGGTCACTGTGAGGGTTTAAAAAGTGGTTATTCAACATGAGGCACGATCCAATTGACATTTTGAATCATTTTTGGTACAGTCCAAAAAATGAATTTTCGGATGAAAAACGATGACTCCGGACATGTCGAACGATCCCAAAATGGTCAATATGGATGACATTTTAACATTCAATCTTTTGACTGTAAATGACTGTTGGATGTGAATTATGACTTTGTCAACTAAAATAAGTGTGTTTAAAGTCATTTCTGTGCCTGAAACTGGTCAAAATTGAAGTTTTTGAGTAAGCAAAACTCTGTAAAAATGGCAATTTTGGTCACTCTGAGGGTTTAAAAAGTGGTTATTCAACATGAGGCACGACCCAATTGACATTTTGAATCATTTTTGGTACAGTCCAAAAAATCAATTTTCGGATGAAAAACGATGACTCCGGACATGTCGAACGATCCCAAAATGGTCAATATGGATAAAATTTTAACATTTAATCTTTTGACTCTAAATGACTGTTGGATGTGAATTATGACTTTGTCAACTAAAATAAGTGTGTTTTAAGTCATTTCTGTGCTTCAAAGGGGTCAAAATTGAAGCTTTTGAGTAATCATAACTCTGTAAAAATGGCTATTTTGGTCACTGTGAGGGTTTAAAAAGTGGTTATTCAACATGAGGCACGATCCAATTGACATTTTGAATCATTTTTGGTACAGTCCAAAAAATCAATTTTCGGATGAAAACGATGACTCCGGACATGTCGAACGATCCCAAAATGGCCAATATGGATGAAATTTTAACATTTAATCTTTTGACTGTAAATAACTGTTGGATGTGAATTATGACTTTGCCAACTAAAATAAGTGTGTTTAAAGTCATTTCTGTGCCTCGAAGGGGTCAAAATTGAAGCTTTTGAGTAATTAAAACTCTGTAAAAATGGCAATTTTGGTCACTCTGAGGCTTTAAAAAGTGGTTATTCAACATGAGGCACGATCCAATTGACATTTTGAATCATTTTTGGTACAGTCCAAAAAATCAATTTTCGGATGAAAAACGATGACTCCGGACATGTCGAACGATCCCAAAATGGTCAATATGGATGACATTTTAACATTTAATCTTTTGACTCTAAATGACTGTTGGATGTGAATTATGACTTTGTCAACTAAAATAAGTGTGTTTAAAGTCATTTCTGTGCCTGAAACTGGTCAAAATTGAAGCTTTTGAGTAAGCAAAACTCTGTAAAAATGGCAATTTTGGTGACTGTGAGGGTTTAAAAAGTGGTTATTCAACATGAGGCACGATCCAATTGACATTTTGAATCCTTTTTGGTACAGTCCAAAAAATAAATTTTCGGATGAAAAATGATGACTCCGGACATGTCGAACGATCCCAAAATGGTCAATATGGATGAAATTTTAACATTTAATCTTTTGACTGTAAATGACTGGTGGATGTGAATTATGACTTTGTCAACTAAAATAAGTGTGTTTAAAGTCATTTCTGTGCCTCAAAGGGGTCAAAATTGAAGCTTTTGAGTAATTAAAACTCTGTAAAAATGGCAATTTTGGTCACTCTGAGGCTTTAAAAAGTGGTTATTCAACATGAGGCAAGATCCAATTGACATTTTGAATCATTTTTGGTACAGTCCAAAAAATCAATTTTCGGATGAAAAACGATGACTCCGGACATGTCGAACGATCCCAAAATGGTCAATATGGATGAAATTGTAACATTTAATCTTTTGACTGTAAATGACTGTTGGATGTGAATTAGGACTTTGTCAACTAAAATAAGTGTGTTTAAAGTCATTTCTGTGCCTGAAACGGGTCAAAATTGAAGCTTTTGAGTAATCAAAACTCTGTAAAAATGGCAATTTTGGTCACTGTGAGGCTTTAAAAAGTGGTTATTCAACATGAGGCACGATCCAATTGACATTTTGAATCATTTTTGGTACAGTCCAAAAAATGAATTTTCGGATGAAAAACGATGACTCCGGACATGTCGAACGATCCCAAAATGGTCAATATGGATGAAATTTTAACATTCAATCTTTTGACTGTAAATGACTGTTGGATGTGAATTATGACTTTGTCAACTAAAATAAGTGTGTTTTAAGTCATTTCTGTGCTTCAAAGGGGTCAAAATTGAAGCTTTTGAGTAATCATAACTCTGTAAAAATGGCAATTTTGGTCACTGTGAGGGTTTAAAAAGTGGTTATTCAACATGAGGCACGATCCAATTGACATTTTGAATCATTTTTGGTACAGTCCAAAAAATCAATTTTCGGATGAAAACGATCCAATTGACATGTCGAACGATCCCAAAATGGCCAAAGGGGTCAAAATTGAAGCTTTTGAGTAAGCAAAACTCTGTAAAAGTGGCAATTTTGGTGACTGTGAGGGTTTAAAAAGTGGTTATTCACGATCCAATTGACATTTTGAATCATTTTTGGTACAGTCCAAAAAATCAATTTTCGGATGAAAACGATCCAATTGACATGTCGAACGATCCCAAAATGGCCAATATGGATGAAATTTTAACATTTAATCTTTTGACTGTAAATGACTGTTGGATGTGAAGTATGACTTTGTCAACTAAAATAAGTGTGTTTAAAGTCATTTCTGTGCCTCAAAGGGGTCAAAATTGAAGCTTTTGAGTAAGCAAAACTCTGTAAAAGTGGCAATTTTGGTGACTGTGAGGGTTTAAAAAGTGGTTATTCAACATGAGGCACGATCCAATTGACATTTTGAATCCTTTTTGGTACAGTCCAAAAAATAAATTTTCGGATGAAAAACGATGACTCCGGACATGTCGAACGATCCCAAAATGGTCAATATGGATGAAATTTTAACATTTAATCTTTTGACTCTAAATGACTGTTGGATGTGAATTATGACTTTGTCAACTAAAATAAGTGTGTTTAAAGTCATTTCTGTGCCTCAAAGGGGTCAAAATTGAAGCTTTTGAGTAAGCAAAACTCTGTAAAAATGGCAATTTTGGTCACTCTGAGGCTTTAAAAAGTGGTTATTCAACATGAGGCACGATCCAATTGACATTTTGAATCATTTTTGGTACAGTCCAAAAAATCAATTTTCGGATGAAAAACGATGACTCCGGACATGTCGAACGATCTCAAAATGGCCAATATGGATGAAATTTTAACATTTAATCTTTTGACTGTAAATGACTGTTGGATGTGAATTATGACTTTGTCAACTAAAATAAGTGTGTTTAAAGTCATTTCTGTGCCTGAAACTGGTCAAAATTGAAGCTTTTGAGTAAGCAAAACTCTGTAAAAATGGCAATTTTGGTCACTCTGAGGGTTTTAAAAGTGGTTATTCAACATGAGGCACGACCCAATTGACATTTTGAATCATTTTTGGTACAGTCCAAAAAATCAATTTTCGGATGAAAAACGATGACTCCGGACATGTCGAACGATCCCAAAATGGTCAATATGGATAAAATTTTAACATTTAATATTTTGACTTTAAATGACTGTTGGATGTGAATTATGACTTTGTCAACTAAAATAAGTGTGTTTAAAGTCATTTCTGTGCCTGAAATGGTTCAAAATTGAAGCTTTTGAGTAAGCAAAACTCTGTAAAAGTGGCAATTTTGGTGACTGTGAGGGTTTAAAAAGTGGTTATTCAACATGAGGCACGATCCAATTGACATTTTGAATCCTTTTTGGTACAGTCCAAAAAATCAATTTTCGGATGAAAAACGATGACTCCGGACATGTCGAACGATCCCAAAATGGTCAATATGGATGAAATTTTAACATTTAATCTTTTGACTCTAAATGACTGTTGGATGTGAATTATGACTTTGTCAACTAAAATAAGTGTGTTTTAAGTCATTTCTGTGCCTCAAAGGGGTCAAAATTGAAGCTTTTGAGTAATCATAATTCTGTAAAAATGGCAATTTTGGTCACTGTGAGGGTTTAAAAAGTGGTTATTCAACATGAGGCACGATCCAATTGACATTTTGAATCATTTTTGGTACAGTCCAAAAAATCAATTTTCGGATGAAAAACGATGACTACGGACATGTCGAACGATCCCAAAATGGTCAATATGGATGAAATTTTAACATTTAATCTTTTGACTCTAAATGACTGTTGGATGTGAATTATGACTTTGTCAACTAAAATAAGTGTGCTTAAAGTCATTTCTGTGCCTCAAAGGGGTCAAAATTGAAGCTTTTGAGTAAGCAAAACTCTGTAAAAATGGCAATTTTGGTCACTCTGAGGCTTTAAAAAGTGGTTATTCAACATGAGGCACGATCCAATTGACATTTTCAATCATTTTTGGTACAGTCCAAAAAATCAATTTTCGGATGAAAAACGATGACTCCGGACATGTCGAACGATCCCAAAATGGCCAATATGGATGAAATTTTAACATTTAATCTTTTGACTGTAAATGACTGTTGGATGTGAATTATGACTTTGTCAACTAAAATAAGTGTGTTTAAAGTCATTTCTGTGCCTGAAACGGGTCAAAATTGAAGCTTTTGAGTAAGCAAAAATCTGTAAACAATGGCAATTTTGGTCACTCTGAGGGTTTAAAAAGTGGTTATTCAACATGAGGCCCGACCCAATTGACATTTTGAATCATTTTTGGTACAGTCCAAAAAATCAATTTCCGGATGAAAAACAATGACTCCGGACCTGTTGAACGTTCCCAAAATGGTCTATAATGATGAAATTTTAACATTTAATCTTTTGACTCTAAATGACTTTTGGATGTGAATTATGACTTTGTCAACTAAAATAAGTGTGTTTTAAGTCATTTCTGTGCCTCAAAGGGGTCAAAATTGAAGCTTTTGAGTAATCATAACTCTGTAAAAATGGCAATTTTGGTCACTGTGAGGGTTTAAAAAGTGGTTATTCAACAAGAGGCACGATCCAATTGACATTTTGAATCATTTTTGGTACAGTCCAAAAAATGAATTTTCGGATGAAAAACGATGATTCCGGACATGTCGAACGATCCCAAAATGGTCAATATGGATGACATTTTAACATTCAATCTTTTGACTGTAAATGACTGTTGGATGTGAATTATGACTTTGTCAACTAAAATAAGTGTGTTTAAAGTCATTTCTGTGCCTGAAACTGGTCAAAATTGAAGCTTTTGAGTAAGCAAAACTCTGTAAAAATGGCAATTTTGGTCACTCTGAGGGTTTAAAAAGTGGTTATTCAACATGAGGCACGACCCAATTGACATTTTGAATCATTTTTGGTACAGTCCAAAAAATCAATTTTCGGATGAAAAACGATGACTCCGGACATGTCGAACGATCCCAAAATGGTCAATATGGATGAAATTTTAACATTTAATCTTTTGACTGTAAATGACTGTTGGATGTGAATTATGACTTTGTCAACTAAAATAAGTGTGTTTAAAGTCATTTCTGTGCCTCAAAGGGGTCAAAATTGAAGCTTTTGAGTAATTAAAACTCTGTAAAAATGGCAATTTTGGTCACTGTGAGGCTTTAAAAAGTGGTTATTCAACATGAGGCACGATCCAATTGACATTTTGAATCATTTTTGGTACAGTCCAAAAAATGAATTTTCGGATGAAAAACGATGACTCCGGACATGTCGAACGATCCCAAAATGGCCAATATGGATGAAATTTTAACATTCAATCTTTTGACTGTAAATGACTGTTGGATGTGAATTATGACTTTGTCAACTAAAATAAGTGTGTTTAAAGTCATTTCTGTGCCTCAAAGGGGTCAAAATTGAAGCTTTTGAGTAATTAAAACTCTGTAAAAATGGCAATTTTGGTCACTGTGAGGCTTTAAAAAGTGGTTATTCAACATGAGGCACGATCCAATTGACATTTTGAATCATTTTTGGTACAGTCCAAAAAATGAATTTTCGGATGAAAAACGATGACTCCGGACATGTCGAACGATCCCAAAATGGTCAATATGGATGAAATTTTAACATTTAATCTTTTGACTGTAAATGACTGTTGGATGTGAATTATGACTTTGTCAACTAAAATAAGTGTGTTTAAAGTCATTTCTGTGCCTGAAACTGGTCAAAATTGAAGCTTTTGAGTAAGCAAAACTCTGTAAAAATGGCAATTTTGGTCACTCTGAGGGTTTTAAAAGTGGTTATTCAACATGAGGCACGACCCAATTGACATTTTGAATCATTTTTGGTACAGTCCAAAAAATCAATTTTCGGATGAAAAACGATGACTCCGGACATGTCGAACGATCCCAAAATGGTCAATATGGATAAAATTTTAACATTTAATCTTTTGACTGTAAATGACTGTTGGATGTGAATTATGACTTTGTCAACTAAAATAAGTGTGTTTAAAGTCATTTCTGTGCCTGAAATGGTTCAAAATTGAAGCTTTTGAGTAAGCAAAACTCTGTAAAAGTGGCAATTTTGGTGAATGTGAGGGTTTAAAAAGTGGTTATTCAACATGAGGCACGATCCAATTGACATTTTGAATCCTTTTTGGTACAGTCCAAAAAATCAATTTTCGGATGAAAAACGATGACTCCGGACATGTCGAACGATCCCAAAATGGTCAATATGGATGAAATTTTAACATTTAATCTTTTGACTCTAAATGACTGTTGGATGTGAATTATGACTTTGTCAACTAAAATAAGTGTGCTTAAAGTCATTTCTGTGCCTCAAAGGGGTCAAAATTGAAGCTTTTGAGTAAGCAAAACTCTGTAAAAATGGCAATTTTGGTCACTCTGAGGCTTTAAAAAGTGGTTATTCAACATGAGGCACGATCCAATTGACATTTTCAATCATTTTTGGTACAGTCCAAAAAATCAATTTTCGGATGAAAAACGATGACTCCGGACATGTCGAACGATCCCAAAATGGCCAATATGGATGAAATTTTAACATTTAATCTTTTGACTGTAAATGACTGTTGGATGTGAATTATGACTTTGTCAACTAAAATAAGTGTGTTTAAAGTCATTTCTGTGCCTGAAACGGGTCAAAATTGAAGCTTTTGAGTAAGCAAAAATCTGTAAAAATGGCAATTTTGGTCACTCTGAGGGTTTAAAAAGTGGTTATTCAACATGAGGCCCGACCCAATTGACATTTTGAATCATTTTTGGTACAGTCCAAAAAATCAATTTCCGGATGAAAAACAATGACTCCGGACCTGTTGAACGTTCCCAAAATGGTCTATAATGATGAAATTTTAACATTTAATCTTTTGACTCTAAATGACTTTTGGATGTGAATTATGACTTTGTCAACTAAAATAAGTGTGTTTTAAGTCATTTCTGTGCCTCAAAGGGGTCAAAATTGAAGCTTTTGAGTAATCATAACTCTGTAAAAATGGCAATTTTGGTCACTGTGAGGGTTTAAAAAGTGGTTATTCAACATGAGGCACGATCCAATTGACATTTTGAATCCTTTTTGGTACAGTCCAAAAAATCAATTTTCGGATGAAAAACGATGATTCCGGACATGTCAAACGATCCCAAAATGGTCAATATGGATGAAATTTTAACATTTAATCTTTTGACTGTAAATGACTGTTGGATGTGAATTATGACTTTGTCAACTAAAATAAGTGTGTTTAAAGTCATTTCTGTGCCTCAAAGGGGTCAAAATTGAAGCTTTTGAGTAATCAAAACTCTGTAAAAATGGCAATTTTGGTCACTGTGAGGCTTTAAAAAGTGGTTATTCAACATGAGGCACGATCCAATTGACATTTTGAATCATTTTTGGTACAGTCCAAAAAATGAATTTTCGGATGAAAAACGATGACTCCGGACATGTCGAACGATCCCAAAATGGCCAATATGGATGAAATTTAACATTCAATCTTTTGACTGTAAATGACTGTTGGATGTGAATTATGACTTTGTCAACTAAAATAAGTGTGTTTTAAGTCATTTCTGTGCTTCAAAGGGGTCAAAATTGAAGCTTTTGAGTAATCATAACTCTGTAAAAATGGCAATTTTGGTCACTGTGAGGGTTTAAAAAGTGGTTATTCAACATGAGGCACGATCCAATTGACATTTTGAATCATTTTTGGTACAGTCCAAAAAATCAATTTTCGGATGAAAACGATGACTCCGGACATGTCGAACGATCCCAAAATGGCCAATATGGATGAAATTTTAACATTTAATCTTTTGACTGTAAATGACTGTTGGATGTGAATTAGGACTTTGTCAACTAAAATAAGTGTGTTTAAAGTCATTTCTGTGCCTGAAACGGTTCAAAATTGAAGCTTTTGAGTAATCAAAACTCTGTAAAAATGGCAATTTTGGTCACTGTGAGGCTTTAAAAAGTGGTTATTCAACATGAGGCACGATCCAATTGACATTTTGAATCATTTTTGGTACAGTCCAAAAAATGAATTTTCGGATGAAAAACGATGACTCCGGACATGTCGAACGATCCCAAAATGGTCAATATGGATGAAATTTTAACATTTAATCTTTTGACTCTAAATGACTGTTGGATGTGAATTATGACTTTGTCAACTAAAATAAGTGTGTTTTAAGTCATTTCTGTGCCTCAAAGGGGTCAAAATTGAAGCTTTTGAGTAATCATAATTCTGTAAAAATGGCAATTTTGGTCACTGTGAGGGTTTAAAAAGTGGTTATTCAACATGAGGCACGATCCAATTGACATTTTGAATCATTTTTGGTACAGTCCAAAAAATCAATTTTCGGATGAAAAACGATGACTCCGGACATGTCGAACGATCCCAAAATGGTCAATATGGATGAAATTTTAACATTTAATCTTTTGACTCTAAATGACTGTTGGATGTGAATTATGACTTTGTCAACTAAAATAAGTGTGTTTAAAGTCATTTCTGTGCCTCAAAGGGGTCAAAATTGAAGCTTTTGAGTAAGCAAAACTCTGTAAAAATGGCAATTTTGGTCACTCTGAGGCTTTAAAAAGTGGTTATTCAACATGAGGCACGATCCAATTGACATTTTCAATCATTTTTGGTACAGTCCAAAAAATCAATTTTCGGATGAAAAACGATGACTCCGGACATGTCGAACGATCCCAAAATGGCCAATATGGATGAAATTTTAACATTTAATCTTTTGACTGTAAATGACTGTTGGATGTGAATTATGACTTTGTCAACTAAAATAAGTGTGTTTAAAGTCATTTCTGTGCCTGAAACGGGTCAAAATTGAAGCTTTTGAGTAAGCAAAAATCTGTAAACAATGGCAATTTTGGTCACTCTGAGGGTTTAAAAAGTGGTTATTCAACATGAGGCCCGACCCAATTGACATTTTGAATCATTTTTGGTACAGTCCAAAAAATCAATTTCCGGATGAAAAACAATGACTCCGGACCTGTTGAACGTTCCCAAAATGGTCTATAATGATGAAATTTTAACATTTAATCTTTTGACTCTAAATGACTTTTGGATGTGAATTATGACTTTGTCAACTAAAATAAGTGTGTTTTAAGTCATTTCTGTGCCTCAAAGGGGTCAAAATTGAAGCTTTTGAGTAATCATAACTCTGTAAAAATGGCAATTTTGGTCACTGTGAGGGTTTAAAAAGTGGTTATTCAACAAGAGGCACGATCCAATTGACATTTTGAATCATTTTTGGTACAGTCCAAAAAATGAATTTTCGGATGAAAAACGATGATTCCGGACATGTCGAACGATCCCAAAATGGTCAATATGGATGACATTTTAACATTCAATCTTTTGACTGTAAATGACTGTTGGATGTGAATTATGACTTTGTCAACTAAAATAAGTGTGTTTAAAGTCATTTCTGTGCCTGAAACTGGTCAAAATTGAAGCTTTTGAGTAAGCAAAACTCTGTAAAAATGGCAATTTTGGTCACTCTGAGGGTTTAAAAAGTGGTTATTCAACATGAGGCACGACCCAATTGACATTTTGAATCATTTTTGGTACAGTCCAAAAAATCAATTTTCGGATGAAAAACGATGACTCCGGACATGTCGAACGATCCCAAAATGGTCAATATGGATGAAATTTTAACATTTAATCTTTTGACTGTAAATGACTGTTGGATGTGAATTATGACTTTGTCAACTAAAATAAGTGTGTTTAAAGTCATTTCTGTGCCTCAAAGGGGTCAAAATTGAAGCTTTTGAGTAATTAAAACTCTGTAAAAATGGCAATTTTGGTCACTGTGAGGCTTTAAAAAGTGGTTATTCAACATGAGGCACGATCCAATTGACATTTTGAATCATTTTTGGTACAGTCCAAAAAATGAATTTTCGGATGAAAAACGATGACTCCGGACATGTCGAACGATCCCAAAATGGCCAATATGGATGAAATTTTAACATTCAATCTTTTGACTGTAAATGACTGTTGGATGTGAATTATGACTTTGTCAACTAAAATAAGTGTGTTTAAAGTCATTTCTGTGCCTCAAAGGGGTCAAAATTGAAGCTTTTGAGTAATTAAAACTCTGTAAAAATGGCAATTTTGGTCACTGTGAGGCTTTAAAAAGTGGTTATTCAACATGAGGCACGATCCAATTGACATTTTGAATCATTTTTGGTACAGTCCAAAAAATGAATTTTCGGATGAAAAACGATGACTCCGGACATGTCGAACGATCCCAAAATGGCCAATATGGATGAAATTTTAACATTCAATCTTTTGACTGTAAATGACTGTTGGATGTGAATTATGACTTTGTCAACTAAAATAAGTGTGTTTTAAGTCATTTCTGTGCTTCAAAGGGGTCAAAATTGAAGCTTTTGAGTAATCATAACTCTGTAAAAATGGCAATTTTGGTCACTGTGAGGGTTTAAAAAGTGGTTATTCAACATGAGGCACGATCCAATTGACATTTTGAATCATTTTTGGTACAGTCCAAAAAATGAATTTTCGGATGAAAAACGATGACTCCGGACATGTCGAACGATCCCAAAATGGTCAATATGGATGACATTTTAACATTCAATCTTTTGACTGTAAATGACTGTTGGATGTGAATTATGACTTTGTCAACTAAAATAAGTGTGTTTAAAGTCATTTCTGTGCCTGAAACTGGTCAAAATTGAAGTTTTTGAGTAAGCAAAACTCTGTAAAAATGGCAATTTTGGTCACTCTGAGGGTTTAAAAAGTGGTTATTCAACATGAGGCACGACCCAATTGACATTTTGAATCATTTTTGGTACAGTCCAAAAAATCAATTTTCGGATGAAAAACGATGACTCCGGACATGTCGAACGATCCCAAAATGGTCAATATGGATAAAATTTTAACATTTAATCTTTTGACTCTAAATGACTGTTGGATGTGAATTATGACTTTGTCAACTAAAATAAGTGTGTTTTAAGTCATTTCTGTGCTTCAAAGGGGTCAAAATTGAAGCTTTTGAGTAATCATAACTCTGTAAAAATGGCTATTTTGGTCACTGTGAGGGTTTAAAAAGTGGTTATTCAACATGAGGCACGATCCAATTGACATTTTGAATCATTTTTGGTACAGTCCAAAAAATCAATTTTCGGATGAAAACGATGACTCCGGACATGTCGAACGATCCCAAAATGGCCAATATGGATGAAATTTTAACATTTAATCTTTTGACTGTAAATAACTGTTGGATGTGAATTATGACTTTGCCAACTAAAATAAGTGTGTTTAAAGTCATTTCTGTGCCTCGAAGGGGTCAAAATTGAAGCTTTTGAGTAATTAAAACTCTGTAAAAATGGCAATTTTGGTCACTCTGAGGCTTTAAAAAGTGGTTATTCAACATGAGGCACGATCCAATTGACATTTTGAATCATTTTTGGTACAGTCCAAAAAATCAATTTTCGGATGAAAAACGATGACTCCGGACATGTCGAACGATCCCAAAATGGTCAATATGGATGACATTTTAACATTTAATCTTTTGACTCTAAATGACTGTTGGATGTGAATTATGACTTTGTCAACTAAAATAAGTGTGTTTAAAGTCATTTCTGTGCCTGAAACTGGTCAAAATTGAAGCTTTTGAGTAAGCAAAACTCTGTAAAAATGGCAATTTTGGTGACTGTGAGGGTTTAAAAAGTGGTTATTCAACATGAGGCACGATCCAATTGACATTTTGAATCCTTTTTGGTACAGTCCAAAAAATAAATTTTCGGATGAAAAATGATGACTCCGGACATGTCGAACGATCCCAAAATGGTCAATATGGATGAAATTTTAACATTTAATCTTTTGACTGTAAATGACTGGTGGATGTGAATTATGACTTTGTCAACTAAAATAAGTGTGTTTAAAGTCATTTCTGTGCCTCAAAGGGGTCAAAATTGAAGCTTTTGAGTAATTAAAACTCTGTAAAAATGGCAATTTTGGTCACTCTGAGGCTTTAAAAAGTGGTTATTCAACATGAGGCAAGATCCAATTGACATTTTGAATCATTTTTGGTACAGTCCAAAAAATCAATTTTCGGATGAAAAACGATGACTCCGGACATGTCGAACGATCCCAAAATGGTCAATATGGATGAAATTGTAACATTTAATCTTTTGACTGTAAATGACTGTTGGATGTGAATTAGGACTTTGTCAACTAAAATAAGTGTGTTTAAAGTCATTTCTGTGCCTGAAACGGGTCAAAATTGAAGCTTTTGAGTAATCAAAACTCTGTAAAAATGGCAATTTTGGTCACTGTGAGGCTTTAAAAAGTGGTTATTCAACATGAGGCACGATCCAATTGACATTTTGAATCATTTTTGGTACAGTCCAAAAAATGAATTTTCGGATGAAAAACGATGACTCCGGACATGTCGAACGATCCCAAAATGGTCAATATGGATGAAATTTTAACATTCAATCTTTTGACTGTAAATGACTGTTGGATGTGAATTATGACTTTGTCAACTAAAATAAGTGTGTTTTAAGTCATTTCTGTGCTTCAAAGGGGTCAAAATTGAAGCTTTTGAGTAATCATAACTCTGTAAAAATGGCAATTTTGGTCACTGTGAGGGTTTAAAAAGTGGTTATTCAACATGAGGCACGATCCAATTGACATTTTGAATCATTTTTGGTACAGTCCAAAAAATCAATTTTCGGATGAAAACGATCCAATTGACATGTCGAACGATCCCAAAATGGCCAAAGGGGTCAAAATTGAAGCTTTTGAGTAAGCAAAACTCTGTAAAAGTGGCAATTTTGGTGACTGTGAGGGTTTAAAAAGTGGTTATTCACGATCCAATTGACATTTTGAATCATTTTTGGTACAGTCCAAAAAATCAATTTTCGGATGAAAACGATCCAATTGACATGTCGAACGATCCCAAAATGGCCAATATGGATGAAATTTTAACATTTAATCTTTTGACTGTAAATGACTGTTGGATGTGAAGTATGACTTTGTCAACTAAAATAAGTGTGTTTAAAGTCATTTCTGTGCCTCAAAGGGGTCAAAATTGAAGCTTTTGAGTAAGCAAAACTCTGTAAAAGTGGCAATTTTGGTGACTGTGAGGGTTTAAAAAGTGGTTATTCAACATGAGGCACGATCCAATTGACATTTTGAATCCTTTTTGGTACAGTCCAAAAAATAAATTTTCGGATGAAAAACGATGACTCCGGACATGTCGAACGATCCCAAAATGGTCAATATGGATGAAATTTTAACATTTAATCTTTTGACTCTAAATGACTGTTGGATGTGAATTATGACTTTGTCAACTAAAATAAGTGTGTTTAAAGTCATTTCTGTGCCTCAAAGGGGTCAAAATTGAAGCTTTTGAGTAAGCAAAACTCTGTAAAAATGGCAATTTTGGTCACTCTGAGGCTTTAAAAAGTGGTTATTCAACATGAGGCACGATCCAATTGACATTTTGAATCATTTTTGGTACAGTCCAAAAAATCAATTTTCGGATGAAAAACGATGACTCCGGACATGTCGAACGATCTCAAAATGGCCAATATGGATGAAATTTTAACATTTAATCTTTTGACTGTAAATGACTGTTGGATGTGAATTATGACTTTGTCAACTAAAATAAGTGTGTTTAAAGTCATTTCTGTGCCTGAAACTGGTCAAAATTGAAGCTTTTGAGTAAGCAAAACTCTGTAAAAATGGCAATTTTGGTCACTCTGAGGGTTTTAAAAGTGGTTATTCAACATGAGGCACGACCCAATTGACATTTTGAATCATTTTTGGTACAGTCCAAAAAATCAATTTTCGGATGAAAAACGATGACTCCGGACATGTCGAACGATCCCAAAATGGTCAATATGGATAAAATTTTAACATTTAATATTTTGACTTTAAATGACTGTTGGATGTGAATTATGACTTTGTCAACTAAAATAAGTGTGTTTAAAGTCATTTCTGTGCCTGAAATGGTTCAAAATTGAAGCTTTTGAGTAAGCAAAACTCTGTAAAAGTGGCAATTTTGGTGACTGTGAGGGTTTAAAAAGTGGTTATTCAACATGAGGCACGATCCAATTGACATTTTGAATCCTTTTTGGTACAGTCCAAAAAATCAATTTTCGGATGAAAAACGATGACTCCGGACATGTCGAACGATCCCAAAATGGTCAATATGGATGAAATTTTAACATTTAATCTTTTGACTCTAAATGACTGTTGGATGTGAATTATGACTTTGTCAACTAAAATAAGTGTGTTTTAAGTCATTTCTGTGCCTCAAAGGGGTCAAAATTGAAGCTTTTGAGTAATCATAATTCTGTAAAAATGGCAATTTTGGTCACTGTGAGGGTTTAAAAAGTGGTTATTCAACATGAGGCACGATCCAATTGACATTTTGAATCATTTTTGGTACAGTCCAAAAAATCAATTTTCGGATGAAAAACGATGACTACGGACATGTCGAACGATCCCAAAATGGTCAATATGGATGAAATTTTAACATTTAATCTTTTGACTCTAAATGACTGTTGGATGTGAATTATGACTTTGTCAACTAAAATAAGTGTGCTTAAAGTCATTTCTGTGCCTCAAAGGGGTCAAAATTGAAGCTTTTGAGTAAGCAAAACTCTGTAAAAATGGCAATTTTGGTCACTCTGAGGCTTTAAAAAGTGGTTATTCAACATGAGGCACGATCCAATTGACATTTTCAATCATTTTTGGTACAGTCCAAAAAATCAATTTTCGGATGAAAAACGATGACTCCGGACATGTCGAACGATCCCAAAATGGCCAATATGGATGAAATTTTAACATTTAATCTTTTGACTGTAAATGACTGTTGGATGTGAATTATGACTTTGTCAACTAAAATAAGTGTGTTTAAAGTCATTTCTGTGCCTGAAACGGGTCAAAATTGAAGCTTTTGAGTAAGCAAAAATCTGTAAAAATGGCAATTTTGGTCACTCTGAGGGTTTAAAAAGTGGTTATTCAACATGAGGCCCGACCCAATTGACATTTTGAATCATTTTTGGTACAGTCCAAAAAATCAATTTCCGGATGAAAAACAATGACTCCGGACCTGTTGAACGTTCCCAAAATGGTCTATAATGATGAAATTTTAACATTTAATCTTTTGACTCTAAATGACTTTTGGATGTGAATTATGACTTTGTCAACTAAAATAAGTGTGTTTTAAGTCATTTCTGTGCCTCAAAGGGGTCAAAATTGAAGCTTTTGAGTAATCATAACTTTGTAAAAATGGCAATTTTGGTCACTGTGAGGGTTTAAAAAGTGGTTATTCAACATGAGGCACGATCCAATTGACATTTTGAATCCTTTTTGGTACAGTCCAAAAAATCAATTTTCGGATGAAAAACGATGATTCCGGACATGTCAAACGATCCCAAAATGGTCAATATGGATGAAATTTTAACATTTAATCTTTTGACTGTAAATGACTGTTGGATGTGAATTATGACTTTGTCAACTAAAATAAGTGTGTTTAAAGTCATTTCTGTGCCTCAAAGGGGTCAAAATTGAAGCTTTTGAGTAATCAAAACTCTGTAAAAATGGCAATTTTGGTCACTGTGAGGCTTTAAAAAGTGGTTATTCAACATGAGGCACGATCCAATTGACATTTTGAATCATTTTTGGTACAGTCCAAAAAATGAATTTTCGGATGAAAAACGATGACTCCGGACATGTCGAACGATCCCAAAATGGCCAATATGGATGAAATTTAACATTCAATCTTTTGACTGTAAATGACTGTTGGATGTGAATTATGACTTTGTCAACTAAAATAAGTGTGTTTTAAGTCATTTCTGTGCTTCAAAGGGGTCAAAATTGAAGCTTTTGAGTAATCATAACTCTGTAAAAATGGCAATTTTGGTCACTGTGAGGGTTTAAAAAGTGGTTATTCAACATGAGGCACGATCCAATTGACATTTTGAATCATTTTTGGTACAGTCCAAAAAATCAATTTTCGGATGAAAACGATGACTCCGGACATGTCGAACGATCCCAAAATGGCCAATATGGATGAAATTTTAACATTTAATCTTTTGACTGTAAATGACTGTTGGATGTGAATTAGGACTTTGTCAACTAAAATAAGTGTGTTTAAAGTCATTTCTGTGCCTGAAACGGTTCAAAATTGAAGCTTTTGAGTAATCAAAACTCTGTAAAAATGGCAATTTTGGTCACTGTGAGGCTTTAAAAAGTGGTTATTCAACATGAGGCATGATCCAATTGACATTTTGAATCATTTTTGGTACAGTCCAAAAAATGAATTTTCGGATGAAAAACGATGACTCCGGACATGTCGAACGATCCCAAAATGGTCAATATGGATAACATTTTAACATTTAATCTTTTGACTCTAAATGACTGTTGGATGTGAATTATGACTTTGTCAACTAAAATAAGTGTGTTTAAAGTCATTTCTGTGCCTGAAATGGTTCAAAATTGAAGCTTTTGAGTAAGCAAAACTCTGTAAAAGTGGCAATTTTGGTGACTGTGAGGGTTTAAAAAGTGGTTATTCAACATGAGGCACGATCCAATTGACATTTTGAATCCTTTTTGGTACAGTCCCAAAAATAAATTTTCGGATGAAAAACGATGACTCCGGACATGTCGAACGATCCCAAAATGGTCAATATGGATGAAATTTTAACATTTAATCTTTTGACTCTAAATGACTGTTGGATGTGAATTATGACTTTGTCAACTAAAATAAGTGTGTTTTAAGTCATTTCTGTGCCTCAAAGGGGTCAAAATTGAAGCTTTTGAGTAATCATAATTCTGTAAAAATGGCAATTTTGGTCACTGTGAGGGTTTAAAAAGTGGTTTTTCAACATGAGGCACGATCCAATTGACATTTTGAATCATTTTTGGTACAGTCCAAAAAATCAATTTTCGGATGAAAAACGATGACTCCGGACATGTCGAACGATCCCAAAATGGTCAATATGGATGAAATTTTAACATTTAATCTTTTGACTCTAAATGACTGTTGGATGTGAATTATGACTTTGTCAACTAAAATAAGTGTGTTTAAAGTCATTTCTGTGCCTCAAAGGGGTCAAAATTGAAGCTTTTGAGTAAGCAAAACTCTGTAAAAATGGCAATTTTGGTCACTCTGAGGCTTTAAAAAGTGGTTATTCAACATGAGGCACGATCCAATTGACATTTTCAATCATTTTTGGTACAGTCCAAAAAATCAATTTTCGGATGAAAAACGATGACTCCGGACATGTCGAACGATCCCAAAATGGCCAATATGGATGAAATTTAAACATTTAATCTTTTGACTGTAAATGACTGTTGGATGTGAATTATGACTTTGTCAACTAAAATAAGTGTGTTTAAAGTCATTTCTGTGCCTGAAACGGGTCAAAATTGAAGCTTTTGAGTAAGCAAAAATCTGTAAAAATGGCAATTTTGGTCACTCTGAGGGTTTAAAAAGTGGTTATTCAACATGAGGCCCGACCCAATTGACATTTTGAATCATTTTTGGTACAGTCCAAAAAATCAATTTCCGGATGAAAAACAATGACTCCGGACCTGTTGAACGTTCCCAAAATGGTCTATAATGATGAAATTTTAACATTTAATCTTTTGACTCTAAATGACTGTTGGATGTGAATTATGACTTTGTCAACTAAAATAAGTGTGTTTAAAGTCATTTCTGTGCCTCAAAGGGGTCAAAATTGAAGCTTTTGAGTAAGCAAAACTCTGTAAAAATGGCAATTTTGGTCACTCTGAGGCTTTAAAAAGTGGTTATTCAACATGAGGCACGATCCAATTGACATTTTGAATCATTTTTGGTACAGTCCAAAAAATGAATTTTCGGATGAAAAACGATGACTCCGGACATGTCGAACGATCTCAAAATGGCCAATATGGATGAAATTTTAACATTTAATCTTTTGACTGTAAATGACTGTTGGATGTGAATTATGACTTTGTCAACTAAAATAAGTGTGTTTAAAGTCATTTCTGTGCCTGAAACTGGTCAAAATTGAAGCTTTTGAGTAAGCAAAACTCTGTAAAAATGGCAATTTTGGTCACTCTGAGGGTTTTAAAAGTGGTTATTCAACATGAGGCACGACCCAATTGACATTTTGAATCATTTTTGGTACAGTCCAAAAAATCAATTTTCGGATGAAAAACGATGACTCCGGACATGTCGAACGATCCCAAAATGGTCAATATGGATAAAATTTTAACATTTAATCTTTTGACTCTAAATGACTGTTGGATGTGAATTATGACTTTGTCAACTAAAATAAGTGTGTTTAAAGTCATTTCTGTGCCTGAAATGGTTCAAAATTGAAGCTTTTGAGTAAGCAAAACTCTGTAAAAGTGGCAATTTTGGTGACTGTGAGGGTTTAAAAAGTGGTTATTCAACATGAGGCACGATCCAATTGACATTTTGAATCCTTTTTGGTACAGTCCAAAAAATCAATTTTCGGATGAAAAACGATGACTCCGGACATGTCGAACGATACCAAAATGGTCAATATGGATGAAATTTTAACATTTAATCTTTTGACTCTAAATGACTGTTGGATGTGAATTATGACTTTGTCAACTAAAATAAGTGTGTTTTAAGTCATTTCTGTGCCTCAAAGGGGTCAAAATTGAAGCTTTTGAGTAATCATAATTCTGTAAAAATGGCAATTTTGGTCACTGTGAGGGTTTAAAAAGTGGTTATTCAACATGAGGCACGATCCAATTGACATTTTGAATCATTTTTGGTACAGTCCAAAAAATCAATTTTCGGATGAAAAACGATGACTACGGACATGTCGAACGATCCCAAAATGGTCAATATGGATGAAATTTTAACATTTAATCTTTTGACTCTAAATGACTGTTGGATGTGAATTATGACTTTGTCAACTAAAATAAGTGTGCTTAAAGTCATTTCTGTGCCTCAAAGGGGTCAAAATTGAAGCTTTTGAGTAAGCAAAACTCTGTAAAAATGGCAATTTTGGTCACTCTGAGGCTTTAAAAAGTGGTTATTCAACATGAGGCACGATCCAATTGACATTTTCAATCATTTTTGCTACAGTCCAAAAAATCAATTTTCGGATGAAAAACGATGACTCCGGACATGTCGAACGATCCCAAAATGGCCAATATGGATGAAATTTTAACATTTAATCTTTTGACTGTAAATGACTGTTGGATGTGAATTATGACTTTGTCAACTAAAATAAGTGTGTTTAAAGTCATTTCTGTGCCTGAAACGGGTCAAAATTGAAGCTTTTGAGTAAGCAAAAATCTGTAAAAATGGCAATTTTGGTCACTCTGAGGGTTTAAAAAGTGGTTATTCAACATGAGGCCCGACCCAATTGACATTTTGAATCATTTTTGGTACAGTCCAAAAAATCAATTTCCGGATGAAAAACAATGACTCCGGACCTGTTGAACGTTCCCAAAATGGTCTATAATGATGAAATTTTAACATTTAATCTTTTGACTCTAAATGACTTTTGGATGTGAATTATGACTTTGTCAACTAAAATAAGTGTGTTTTAAGTCATTTCTGTGCCTCAAAGGGGTCAAAATTGAAGCTTTTGAGTAATCATAACTTTGTAAAAATGGCAATTTTGGTCACTGTGAGGGTTTAAAAAGTGGTTATTCAACATGAGGCACGATCCAATTGACATTTTGAATCCTTTTTGGTACAGTCCAAAAAATCAATTTTCGGATGAAAAACGATGATTCCGGACATGTCAAACGATCCCAAAATGGTCAATATGGATGAAATTTTAACATTTAATCTTTTGACTGTAAATGACTGTTGGATGTGAATTATGACTTTGTCAACTAAAATAAGTGTGTTTAAAGTCATTTCTGTGCCTCAAAGGGGTCAAAATTGAAGCTTTTGAGTAATCAAAACTCTGTAAAAATGGCAATTTTGGTCACTGTGAGGCTTTAAAAAGTGGTTATTCAACATGAGGCACGATCCAATTGACATTTTGAATCATTTTTGGTACAGTCCAAAAAATGAATTTTCGGATGAAAAACGATGACTCCGGACATGTCGAACGATCCCAAAATGGCCAATATGGATGAAATTTAACATTCAATCTTTTGACTGTAAATGACTGTTGGATGTGAATTATGACTTTGTCAACTAAAATAAGTGTGTTTTAAGTCATTTCTGTGCTTCAAAGGGGTCAAAATTGAAGCTTTTGAGTAATCATAACTCTGTAAAAATGGCAATTTTGGTCACTGTGAGGGTTTAAAAAGTGGTTATTCAACATGAGGCACGATCCAATTGACATTTTGAATCATTTTTGGTACAGTCCAAAAAATCAATTTTCGGATGAAAACGATGACTCCGGACATGTCGAACGATCCCAAAATGGCCAATATGGATGAAATTTTAACATTTAATCTTTTGACTGTAAATGACTGTTGGATGTGAATTAGGACTTTGTCAACTAAAATAAGTGTGTTTAAAGTCATTTCTGTGCCTGAAACGGTTCAAAATTGAAGCTTTTGAGTAATCAAAACTCTGTAAAAATGGCAATTTTGGTCACTGTGAGGCTTTAAAAAGTGGTTATTCAACATGAGGCATGATCCAATTGACATTTTGAATCATTTTTGGTACAGTCCAAAAAATGAATTTTCGGATGAAAAACGATGACTCCGGACATGTCGAACGATCCCAAAATGGTCAATATGGATAAAATTTTAACATTTAATCTTTTGACTCTAAATGACTGTTGGATGTGAATTATGACTTTGTCAACTAAAATAAGTGTGTTTAAAGTCATTTCTGTGCCTGAAATGGTTCAAAATTGAAGCTTTTGAGTAAGCAAAACTCTGTAAAAGTGGCAATTTTGGTGACTGTGAGGGTTTAAAAAGTGGTTATTCAACATGAGGACCGATCCAATTGACATTTTGAATCCTTTTTGGTACAGTCCCAAAAATAAATTTTCGGATGAAAAACGATGACTCCGGACATGTCGAACGATCCCAAAATGGTCAATATGGATGAAATTTTAACATTTAATCTTTTGACTCTAAATGACTGTTGGATGTGAATTATGACTTTGTCAACTAAAATAAGTGTGTTTTAAGTCATTTCTGTGCCTCAAAGGGGTCAAAATTGAAGCTTTTGAGTAATCATAATTCTGTAAAAATGGCAATTTTGGTCACTGTGAGGGTTTAAAAAGTGGTTATTCAACATGAGGCACGATCCAATTGACATTTTGAATCATTTTTGGTACAGTCCAAAAAATCAATTTTCGGATGAAAAACGATGACTCCGGACATGTCGAACGATCCCAAAATGGTCAATATGGATGAAATTTTAACATTTAATCTTTTGACTCTAAATGACTGTTGGATGTGAATTATGACTTTGTCAACTAAAATAAGTGTGTTTAAAGTCATTTCTGTGCCTCAAAGGGGTCAAAATTGAAGCTTTTGAGTAAGCAAAACTCTGTAAAAATGGCAATTTTGGTCACTCTGAGGCTTTAAAAAGTGGTTATTCAACATGAGGCACGATCCAATTGACATTTTCAATCATTTTTGGTACAGTCCAAAAAATCAATTTTCGGATGAAAAACGATGACTCCGGACATGTCGAACGATCCCAAAATGGCCAATATGGATGAAATTTAAACATTTAATCTTTTGACTGTAAATGACTGTTGGATGTGAATTATGACTTTGTCAACTAAAATAAGTGTGTTTAAAGTCATTTCTGTGCCTGAAACGGGTCAAAATTGAAGCTTTTGAGTAAGCAAAAATCTGTAAAAATGGCAATTTTGGTCACTCTGAGGGTTTAAAAAGTGGTTATTCAACATGAGGCCCGACCCAATTGACATTTTGAATCATTTTTGGTACAGTCCAAAAAATCAATTTCCGGATGAAAAACAATGACTCCGGACCTGTTGAACGTTCCCAAAATGGTCTATAATGATGAAATTTTAACATTTAATCTTTTGACTCTAAATGACTTTTGGATGTGAATTATGACTTTGTCAACTAAAATAAGTGTGTTTTAAGTCATTTCTGTGCCTCAAAGGGGTCAAAATTGAAGCTTTTGAGTAATCATAACTCTGTAAAAATGGCAATTTTGGTCACTGTGAGGGTTTAAAAAGTGGTTATTCAACAAGAGGCACGATCCAATTGACATTTTGAATCATTTTTGGTACAGTCCAAAAAATGAATTTTCGGATGAAAAACGATGATTCCGGACATGTCGAACGATCCCAAAATGGTCAATATGGATGACATTTTAACATTCAACCTTTTGACTGTAAATGACTGTTGGATGTGAATTATGACTTTGTCAACTAAAATAAGTGTGTTTAAAGTCATTTCTGTGCCTGAAACTGGTCAAAATTGAAGCTTTTGAGTAAGCAAAACTCTGTAAAAATGGCAATTTTGGTCACTCTGAGGGTTTAAAAAGTGGTTATTCAACATGAGGCACGACCCAATTGACATTTTGAATCATTTTTGGTACAGTCCAAAAAATCAATTTTCGGATGAAAAACGATGACTCCGGACATGTCGAACGATCCCAAAATGGTCAATATGGATGAAATTTTAACATTTAATCTTTTGACTGTAAATGACTGTTGGATGTGAATTATGACTTTGTCAACTAAAATAAGTGTGTTTAAAGTCATTTCTGTGCCTCAAAGGGGTCAAAATTGAAGCTTTTGAGTAATTAAAACTCTGTAAAAATGGCAATTTTGGTCACTGTGAGGCTTTAAAAAGTGGTTATTCAACATGAGGCACGATCCAATTGACATTTTGAATCATTTTTGGTACAGTCCAAAAAATGAATTTTCGGATGAAAAACGATGACTCCGGACATGTCGAACGATCCCAAAATGGCCAATATGGATGAAATTTTAACATTCAATCTTTTGACTGTAAATGACTGTTGGATGTGAATTATGACTTTGTCAACTAAAATAAGTGTGTTTTAAGTCATTTCTGTGCTTCAAAGGGGTCCAAATTGAAGCTTTTGAGTAATCATAACTCTGTAAAAATGGCAATTTTGGTCACTGTGAGGGTTTAAAAAGTGGTTATTCAACATGAGGCACGATCCAATTGACATTTTGAATAATTTTTGGTACAGTCCAAAAAATGAATTTTCGGATGAAAAACGATGACTCCGGACATGTCGAACGATCCCAAAATGGTCAATATGGATGACATTTTAACATTCAATCTTTTGACTGTAAATGACTGTTGGATGTGAATTATGACTTTGTCAACTAAAATAAGTGTGTTTAAAGTCATTTCTGTGCCTGAAACTGGTCAAAATTGAAGCTTTTGAGTAAGCAAAACTCTGTAAAAATGGCAATTTTGGTCACTCTGAGGGTTTAAAAAGTGGTTATTCAACATGAGGCACGACCCAATTGACATTTTGAATCATTTTTGGTACAGTCCAAAAAATCAATTTTCGGATGAAAAACGATGACTCCGGACGTGTCGAACGATCCCAAAATGGTCAATATGGATAAAATTGTAACATTTAATCTTTTGACTCTAAATGACTGTTGGATGTGAATTATGACTTTGTCAACTAAAATAAGTGTGTTTTAAGTCATTTCTGTGCTTCAAAGGGGTCAAAATTGAAGCTTTTGAGTAATCATAACTCTGTAAAAATGGCTATTTTGGTCACTGTGAGGGTTTAAAAAGTGGTTATTCAACATGAGGCACGATCCAATTGACATTTTGAATCATTTTTGGTACAGTCCAAAAAATCAATTTTCGGATGAAAACGATGACTCCGGACATGTCGAACGATCCCAAAATGGCCAATATGGATGAAATTTTAACATTTAATCTTTTGACTGTAAATAACTGTTGGATGTGAATTATGACTTTGTCAACTAAAATAAGTGTGTTTAAAGTCATTTCTGTGCCTCGAAGGGGTCAAAATTGAAGCTTTTGAGTAATTAAAACTCTGTAAAAATGGCAATTTTGGTCACTCTGAGGCTTTAAAAAGTGGTTATTCAACATGAGGCACGATCCAATTGACATTTTGAATCATTTTTGGTACAGTCCAAAAAATCAATTTTCGGATGAAAAACGATGACTCCGGACATGTCGAACGATCCCAAAATGGTCAATATGGATGAAATTGTAACATTTAATCTTTTGACTGTAAATGACTGTTGGATGTGAATTAGGACTTTGTCAACTAAAATAAGTGTGTTTAAAGTCATTTCTGTGCCTGAAACGGGTCGAAATTGAAGCTTTTGAGTAATCAAAACTCTGTGAAAATGGCAATTTTGGTCACTGTGAGGCTTTAAAAAGTGGTTATTCAACATGAGGCACGATCCAATTGACATTTTGAATCATTTTTGGTACAGTCCAAAAAATGAATTTTCGGATGAAAAACGATGACTCCGGACATGTCGAACGATCCCAAAATGGTCAATATGGATGAAATTTTAACATTCAATCTTTTGACTGTAAATGACTGTTGGATGTGAATTATGACTTTGTCAACTAAAATAAGTGTGTTTTAAGTCATTTCTGTGCTTCAAAGGGGTCAAAATTGAAGCTTTTGAGTAATCATAACTCTGTAAAAATGGCAATTTTGGTCACTGTGAGGGTTTAAAAAGTGGTTATTCAACATGAGGCACGATCCAATTGACATTTTGAATCATTTTTGGTACAGTCCAAAAAATCAATTTTCGGATGAAAACGATGACTCCGGACATGTCGAACGATCCCAAAATGGCCAATATGGATGACATTTTAACATTCAACCTTTTGACTGTAAATGACTGTTGGATGTGAATTATGACTTTGTCAACTAAAATAAGTGTGTTTAAAGTCATTTCTGTGCCTGAAACTGGTCAAAATTGAAGCTTTTGAGTAAGCAAAACTCTGTAAAAATGGCAATTTTGGTCACTCTGAGGGTTTAAAAAGTGGTTATTCAACATGAGGCACGACCCAATTGACATTTTGAATCATTTTTGGTACAGTCCAAAAAATCAATTTTCGGATGAAAAACGATGACTCCGGACATGTCGAACGATCCCAAAATGGTCAATTTGGATGAAATTTTAACATTTAATCTTTTGACTGTAAATGACTGTTGGATGTGAATTATGACTTTGTCAACTAAAATAAGTGTGTTTAAAGTCATTTCTGTGCCTCAAAGGGGTCAAAATTGAAGCTTTTGAGTAATTAAAACTCTGTAAAAATGGCAATTTTGGTCACTGTGAGGCTTTAAAAAGTGGTTATTCAACATGAGGCACGATCCAATTGACATTTTGAATCATTTTTGGTACAGTCCAAAAAATGAATTTTCGGATGAAAAACGATGACTCCGGACATGTCGAACGATCCCAAAATGGCCAATATGGATGAAATTTTAACATTCAATCTTTTGACTGTAAATGACTGTTGGATGTGAATTATGACTTTGTCAACTAAAATAAGTGTGTTTTAAGTCATTTCTGTGCTTCAAAGGGGTCCAAATTGAAGCTTTTGAGTAATCATAACTCTGTAAAAATGGCAATTTTGGTCACTGTGAGGGTTTAAAAAGTGGTTATTCAACATGAGGCACGATCCAATTGACATTTTGAATCATTTTTGGTACAGTCCAAAAAATGAATTTTCGGATGAAAAACGATGACTCCGGACATGTCGAACGATCCCAAAATGGTCAATATGGATGACATTTTAACATTCAATCTTTTGACTGTAAATGACTGTTGGATGTGAATTATGACTTTGTCAACTAAAATAAGTGTGTTTAAAGTCATTTCTGTGCCTGAAACTGGTCAAAATTGAAGCTTTTGAGTAAGCAAAACTCTGTAAAAATGGCAATTTTGGTCACTCTGAGGGTTTAAAAAGTGGTTATTCAACATGAGGCACGACCCAATTGACATTTTGAATCATTTTTGGTACAGTCCAAAAAATCAATTTTCGGATGAAAAACGATGACTCCGGACATGTCGAACGATCCCAAAATGGTCAATATGGATAAAATTTTAACATTTAATCTTTTGACTCTAAATGACTGTTGGATGTGAATTATGACTTTGTCAACTAAAATAAGTGTGTTTTAAGTCATTTCTGTGCTTCAAAGGGGTCAAAATTGAAGCTTTTGAGTAATCATAACTCTGTAAAAATGGCTATTTTGGTCACTGTGAGGGTTTAAAAAGTGGTTATTCAACATGAGGCACGATCCAATTGACATTTTGAATCATTTTTGGTACAGTCCAAAAAATCAATTTTCGGATGAAAACGATGACTCCGGACATGTCGAACGATCCCAAAATGGCCAATATGGATGAAATTTTAACATTTAATCTTTTGACTGTAAATAACTGTTGGATGTGAATTATGACTTTGTCAACTAAAATAAGTGTGTTTAAAGTCATTTCTGTGCCTCGAAGGGGTCAAAATTGAAGCTTTTGAGTAATTAAAACTCTGTAAAAATGGCAATTTTGGTCACTCTGAGGCTTTAAAAAGTGGTTATTCAACATGAGGCACGATCCAATTGACATTTTGAATCATTTTTGGTACAGTCCAAAAAATCAATTTTCGGATGGAAAACGATGACTCCGGACATGTCGAACGATCCCAAAATGGTCAATATGGATGAAATTGTAACATTTAATCTTTTGACTGTAAATGACTGTTGGATGTGAATTAGGACTTTGTCAACTAAAATAAGTGTGTTTAAAGTCATTTCTGTGCCTGAAACGGGTCGAAATTGAAGCTTTTGAGTAATCAAAACTCTGTGAAAATGGCAATTTTGGTCACTGTGAGGCTTTAAAAAGTGGTTATTCAACATGAGGCACGATCCAATTGACATTTTGAATCATTTTTGGTACAGTCCAAAAAATGAATTTTCGGATGAAAAACGATGACTCCGGACATGTCGAACGATCCCAAAATGGTCAATATGGATGAAATTTTAACATTCAATCTTTTGACTGTAAATGACTGTTGGATGTGAATTATGACTTTGTCAACTAAAATAAGTGTGTTTTAAGTCATTTCTGTGCTTCAAAGGGGTCAAAATTGAAGCTTTTGAGTAATCATAACTCTGTAAAAATGGCAATTTTGGTCACTGTGAGGGTTTAAAAAGTGGTTATTCAACATGAGGCACGATCCAATTGACATTTTGAATCATTTTTGGTACAGTCCAAAAAATCAATTTTCGGATGAAAACGATGACTCCGGACATGTCGAACGATCCCAAAATGGCCAATATGGATGAAATTTTAACATTTAATCTTTTGACTGTAAATGACTGTTGGATGTGAATTAGGACTTTGTCAACTAAAATAAGTGTGTTTAAAGTCATTTCTGTGCCTGAAACGGGTCGAAATTGAAGCTTTTGAGTAATCAAAACTCTGTGAAAATGGCAATTTTGGTCACTGTGAGGCTTTAAAAAGTGGTTATTCAACATGAGGCACGATCCAATTGACATTTTGAATCATTTTTGGTACAGTCCAAAAAATGAATTTTCGGATGAAAAACGATGACTCCGGACATGTCGAACGATCCCAAAATGGTCAATATGGATGAAATTTTAACATTCAATCTTTTGACTGTAAATGACTGTTGGATGTGAATTATGACTTTGTCAACTAAAATAAGTGTGTTTTAAGTCATTTCTGTGCTTCAAAGGGGTCAAAATTGAAGCTTTTGAGTAATCATAACTCTGTAAAAATGGCAATTTTGGTCACTGTGAGGGTTTAAAAAGTGGTTATTCAACATGAGGCACGATCCAATTGACATTTTGAATCATTTTTGGTACAGTCCAAAAAATCAATTTTCGGATGAAAACGATGACTCCGGACATGTCGAACGATCCCAAAATGGCCAATATGGATGAAATTTTAACATTTAATCTTTTGACTGTAAATGACTGTTGGATGTGAAGTATGACTTTGTCAACTAAAATAAGTGTGTTTAAAGTCATTTCTGTGCCTCAAAGGGGTCAAAATTGAAGCTTTTGAGTAAGCAAAACTCTGTAAAAATGGCAATTTTGGTCACTCTGAGGGTTTAAAAAGTGGTTATTCAACATGAGGCACGACCCAATTGACATTTTGAATCATTTTTGGTACAGTCCAAAAAATCAATTTTCGGATGAAAAACGATGACTCCGGACATGTCGAACGATCCCAAAATGGTCAATATGGATAAAATTTTAACATTTAATCTTTTGACTCTAAATGACTGTTGGATGTGAATTATGACTTTGTCAACTAAAATAAGTGTGTTTAAAGTCATTTTAGAGCCCGATATCGTACAGGCTCTTCCGACTGGTTTTACCCTTACCAGGTTGGATAGGAAAGATGGTAGAGGGGGAGGCATAGCGATAGCCACTAAGACTCCATTAGAATGCACCCTCTCCCATATCTTGATTGATCACAGTGAGGCGGCCACTTTTACAATCACCACTGGTCCGAATCATTCCTTTTCAGGCATCCTGGTGTATCGGCCCCCTGGACAACTGTATGACTTCACCCCTACTTTGGTTGAAGCCATTACTCATCTGGCAATAAAAAAATCACGTCTCCTAGTACTTGGTGACCTAAACGTCCATTTTGACGATCCACTTAATAAAGAGGCGGCAGAAATCAGATCTGAGTTACGCACCTTAGAACTAGAGTTAAAAAACACTGCCCCCACACACCAACACGGACATTTATTAGATCCTGTTTTTGGAAATTGGAAGGGAATTGAGACCTTAGATCCTCAGCCAATCCCCTGGTCTGATCATCACATAGTGCCGATAGTTATTCAACTAGAAAAGGCGGAGTTATATAACCAAAGCTCTCAGCGCTTCAAGCGTAGAAGCTGGAAAAAATTTTCCATAGATGCTTTTTCTCACATAATCCAGGCCACCGGCCTCCCAATAGGAAATGACAGTGAGACTGTATATGCTCAGCTACAAAACAATATCGCTAAAGCACTGGATACGACCGCCCCCAACCGCACTATTACCAATGCTACTAGAACGAAAAAAACTGCCCCTTGGTATAATCAAGAGCTCCAGATTGCTAAAACAGCATGCAAGAAACTCGAAAGAGATTGGCGTGTAAATTTCTGTCCAGAAACAAAAATTAGATATAAAACAGCTCAAAAAAACTACTATAAACTGGTGCGAGCGTCCAAAGCCTCCTATTATAACACACGCATTGTGGAAGCGGAGAATTCCTCTAAAGAGCTTTTTCAAATCTATAAAGAAATCTCCACAGTCGAGTCCAACCCTACCTCTCAGAAAGACTCAGTGGATACCTGTAATAAAATTGCAAAATACTTTTCTGACAAAATCACCAACATTTACGCTAATTTTTCTGGCAATATAAAATCTGGCATTGATTTTTCAGAGAATGTAGATCACATCAACACGTCTCTCCACCTATGTGCCTTCTCTGTACCTCCAACTGGAATCTTGGAAAAAATGTGTAAGGGGATTAAATCTGGATCTTCCCGTGACCCCGCACCTCCGAAAATATTAAATGCTAGCCTCCCGGTCCTGAGGCCACACTTTAGACGTATGTTGGAAACATCTTTCTCCACAGCCACCCTCCCTGCTGACTGGAAACAAGCCATAGTGTTTCCCATTAAGAAAAAACCAAATTTAAGTCAGGACATACTGGAGAATCTTCGCCCAATTTCCCTACTCCCCTACCTTGCCAAGTTGGCCGAGAAAGTGGTCAACGTCCAACTAATGACCCATCTCGAAACCCAAAATATCTTCCACCCATCTCAATCGGGTTTCAGAACAGGTTACTCCACAGAGACGGCTCTCTTAAGAGCTATTGAAACTCTGCGGGAGGGAGCTGATAAAGGCAAAACTATGGCTTTGATCATGCTGGACCTCAGTGCCGCGTTTGACACTGTAGCTCACTCCATACTGCTACAGTGTCTAAACAGAGCGGGAGTCACTAAAAAGGCTCTATGCTGGCTGAAGGCTTTTTTAACAAACAGAAGCTTTCAGGTCCAAAGAGGGACCTATCTCTCTGAAAGTTTGATCTTAGAACAGGGGGTACCTCAGGGCTCGACCCTGAGTCCCACCCTGTTCAATTTATATATGTCCCCTTTGGCAGAGGTGATCCAATCGTTCGGCGTAGAGCTTGTCTCTTACGCCGACGACACTCAACTCTTGATCTCCCTGTCTCAATCCCCCTCCTCTGAGGCAGATAACTTCAACTCATGTATGTGCAAGGTGGCTACATGGATGAACGAGCATTGCCTCAAATTAAACGGAACAAAAACAGAGGTACTCGTCATAGGTGGGAACAACACCAACTGGACCAAGGATTGGTGGCCCTCATGTCTGGGATCATTACCCACCCCCAGTCAGGAGGCCAAGAACTTGGGCGTCTGGATTGACACCAAACTTTCATTTGACAGTCATGTCAAAAAAATAGTTGGAAAATGCTTCGGAGTGATGAAGACACTCCGTCGCACCCTGGATCTTCTTCCCCTGAGTTCCAGGCGTACCATGACGCAGGCCCTCATCACATCCCGAATTGACTATGGGAATGTGCTTCTTTTGGGAACCTCAGAAAAAAACGTCAGGAAGTTACAGGTCCTACAAAATTCAGCAGCACGCCTTGTGCTACGACTTCCGCGAAGAGCTCCTTCCAAACCTTCCTTGGATGCTCTACATTGGTTGCCCATAAAAAAGAGAATAATATTCAAGGCCCTTCTCTGGTGCCACAGAATTGTTCACCACAGAGCCCCCTCCTATCTGCTTGACTTAGCCTCACCCTATGAACCTTCCAGATCCCTTCGCTCGAAGGGAACAGGTTTGCTTAAGATCATGCGCCCAAAAAAAGCCAGACTTGGAGGAAGATCCTTTCGCATTCTCGCAGCCAAGGAATGGAATACCCTTCCTATGAATATCAGACAGGAAAAAAGTGAAACATTCTTTAGGAAACATCTAAAAACATATCTTTTTACCACTTAAACTGTCTGATGCTCTGCTCCATACAAGCAACACTCTTCTCCACAGCGCGGGGACACGTCGAGAGACGTCACCAGGCGCTCTATAAGCTCCTATAATAAATAAATAATAAATAATTTCTGTGCCTCAAAGGGGTCAAAATTGAAGCTTTTGAGTAATCATAATTCTGTAAAAATGGCAATTTTGGTCACTTTGAGGGTTTAAAAAGTGGTTATTCAACATGAGGCACGATCCAATTGACATTTTGAATCATTTTTGGTACAGTCCAAAAAATAAATTTTCGGATGAAAAACGATGACTCCGGACATGTCGAACGATCCCAAAATGGTCAATATGGATGAAATTTTAACATTTAATCTTTTGACTCTAAATGACTGTTGGATGTGAATTATGACTTTGTCAACTAAAATAAGTGTGTTTTAAGTCATTTCTGTGCCTCAAAGGGGTCAAAATTGAAGCTTTTGAGTAATCATAATTCTGTAAAAATGGCAATTTTGGTCACTGTGAGGGTTTAAAAAGTGGTTATTCAACATGAGGCACGATCCAATTGACATTTTGAATCATTTTTGGTACAGTCCAAAAAATCAATTTTCGGATGAAAAACGATGACTCCGGACATGTCGAACGATCCCAAAATGGTCAATATGGATGAAATTTTAACATTTAATCTTTTGACTCTAAATGACTGTTGGATGTGAATTATGACTTTGTCAACTAAAATAAGTGTGTTTAAAGTCATTTCTGTGCCTCAAAGGGGTCAAAATTGAAGCTTTTGAGTAAGCAAAACTCTGTAAAAATGGCAATTTTGGTCACTCTGAGGCTTTAAAAAGTGGTTATTCAACATGAGGCACGATCCAATTGACATTTTGAATCATTTTTGGTACAGTCCAAAAAATCAATTTTCGGATGAAAAACGATGACTCCGGACATGTCGAACGATCTCAAAATGGCCAATATGGATGAAATTTTAACATTTAATCTTTTGACTGTAAATGACTGTTGGATGTGAATTATGACTTTGTCAACTAAAATAAGTGTGTTTAAAGTCATTTCTGTGCCTGAAACTGGTCAAAATTGAAGCTTTTGAGTAAGCAAAACTCTGTAAAAATGGCAATTTTGGTCACTCTGAGGGTTTAAAAAGTGGTTATTCAACATGAGGCACGACCCAATTGACATTTTGAATCATTTTTGGTACAGTCCAAAAAATCAATTTTCGGATGAAAAACGATGACTCCGGACATGTCGAACGATCCCAAAATGGTCAATATGGATAAAATTTTAACATTTAATCTTTTGACTCTAAATGACTGTTGGATGTGAATTATGACTTTGTCAACTAAAATAAGTGTGTTTAAAGTCATTTCTGTGCCTGAAATGGTTCAAAATTGAAGCTTTTGAGTAAGCAAAACTCTGTAAAAGTGGCAATTTTGGTGACTGTGAGGGTTTAAAAAGTGGTTATTCAACATGAGGCACGATCCAATTGACATTTTGAATCCTTTTTGGTACAGTCCAAAAAATAAATTTTCGGATGAAAAACGATGACTCCGGACATGTCGAACGATCCCAAAATGGTCAATATGGATGAAATTTTAACATTTAATCTTTTGACTCTAAATGACTGTTGGATGTGAATTATGACTTTGTCAACTAAAATAAGTGTGTTTTAAGTCATTTCTGTGCCTCAAAGGGGTCAAAATTGAAGCTTTTGAGTAATCATAATTCTGTAAAAATGGCAATTTTGGTCACTGTGAGGGTTTAAAAAGTGGTTATTCAACATGAGGCACGATCCAATTGACATTTTGAATCATTTTTGGTACAGTCCAAAAAATCAATTTTCGGATGAAAAACGATGACTACGGACATGTCGAACGATCCCAAAATGGTCAATATGGATGAAATTTTAACATTTAATCTTTTGACTCTAAATGACTGTTGGATGTGAATTATGACTTTGTCAACTAAAATAAGTGTGCTTAAAGTCATTTCTGTGCCTCAAAGGGGTCAAAATTGAAGCTTTTGAGTAAGCAAAACTCTGTAAAAATGGCAATTTTTGTCACTCTGAGGCTTTAAAAAGTGGTTATTCAACATGAGGCACGATCCAATTGACATTTTCAATCATTTTTGGTACAGTCCAAAAAATCAATTTTCGGATGAAAAACGATGACTCCGGACATGTCGAACGATCCCAAAATGGCCAATATGGATGAAATTTTAACATTTAATCTTTTGACTGTAAATGACTGTTGGATGTGAATTATGACTTTGTCAACTAAAATAAGTGTGTTTAAAGTCATTTCTGTGCCTGAAACGGGTCAAAATTGAAGCTTTTGAGTAAGCAAAAATCTGTAAAAATGGCAATTTTGGTCACTCTGAGGGTTTAAAAAGTGGTTATTCAACATGAGGCCCGACCCAATTGACATTTTGAATCATTTTTGGTACAGTCCAAAAAATCAATTTCCGGATGAAAAACAATGACTCCGGACCTGTTGAACGTTCCCAAAATGGTCTATAATGATGAAATTTTAACATTTAATCTTTTGACTCTAAATGACTTTTGGATGTGAATTATGACTTTGTCAACTAAAATAAGTGTGTTTTAAGTCATTTCTGTGCCTCAAAGGGGTCAAAATTGAAGCTTTTGAGTAATCATAACTCTGTAAAAATGGCAATTTTGGTCACTGTGAGGGTTTAAAAAGTGGTTATTCAACAAGAGGCACGATCCAATTGACATTTTGAGTCATTTTTGGTACAGTCCAAAAAATCAATTTTCGGATGAAAAACGATGATTCCGGACATGTCAAACGATCCCAAAATGGTCAATATGGATGACATTGTAACATTTAATCTTTTGACTGTAAATGACTGTTGGATGTGAATTAGGACTTTGTCAACTAAAATAAGTGTGTTTAAAGTCATTTCTGTGCCTGAAACGGGTCAAAATTGAAGCTTTTGAGTAATCAAAACTCTGTAAAAATGGCAATTTTGGTCACTGTGAGGCTTTAAAAAGTGGTTATTCAACATGAGGCACGATCCAATTGACATTTTGAATCATTTTTGGTACAGTCCAAAAAATGAATTTTCGGATGAAAAACGATGACTCCGGACATGTCGAACGATCCCAAAATGGTCAATATGGATGAAATTTAACATTCAATCTTTTGACTGTAAATGACTGTGGATGTGAATTATGACTTTGTCAACTAAAATAAGTGTGTTTTAAGTCATTTCTGTGCTTCAAAGGGGTCAAAATTGAAGCTTTTGAGTAATCATAACTCTGTAAAAATGGCAATTTTGGTCACTGTGAGGGTTTCAAAAGTGGTTATTCAACATGAGGCACGATCCAATTGACATTTTGAATCATTTTTGGTACAGTCCAAAAAATCAATTTTCGGATGAAAACGATGACTCCGGACATGTCGAACGATCCCAAAATGGCCAATATGGATGAAATTTTAACATTTAATCTTTTGACTGTAAATGACTGTTGGATGTGAATTATGACTTTGTCAACTAAAATAAGTGTGTTTAAAGTCATTTCTGTGCCTCGAAGGGGTCAAAATTGAAGCTTTTGAGTAATTAAAACTCTGTAAAAATGGCAATTTTGGTCACTCTGAGGCTTTAAAAAGTGGTTGTTCAACATGAGGCACAATCCAATTGACATTTTGAATCATTTTTGGTACAGTCCAAAAAATCAATTTTCGGATGAAAAACGATGACTCCGGACATGTCGAACGATCCCAAAATGGTCAATATGGATGAAATTTTAACATTCAATCTTTTGACTGTAAATGACTGTTGGATGTGAATTATGACTTTGTCAACTAAAATAAGTGTGTTTAAAGTCATTTCTGTGCCTGAAACTGGTCAAAATTGAAGCTTTTGAGTAAGCAAAACTCTGTAAAAATGGCAATTTTGGTCACTCTGAGGGTTTAAAAAGTGGTTATTCAACATGAGGCACGACCCAATTGACATTTTGAATCATTTTTGGTACAGTCCAAAAAATCAATTTCCGGATGAAAAACAATGACTCCGGACCTGTTGAACGTTCCCAAAATGGTCTATAATGATGAAATTTTAACATTTAATCTTTTGACTCTAAATGACTTTTGGATGTGAATTATGACTTTGTCAACTAAAATAAGTGTGTTTTAAGTCATTTCTGTGCCTCAAAGGGGTCAAAATTGAAGCTTTTGAGTAATCAAAACTCTGTAAAAGTGGCAATTTTGGTGACTGTGAGGGTTTAAAAAGTGGTTATTCAACATGAGGCACGATCCAATTGACATTTTGAATCCTTTTTGGTACAGTCCAAAAAATAAATTTTCGGATGAAAAACGATGACTCCGGACATGTCGAACGATCCCAAAATGGTCAATATGGATGAAATTTTAACATTTAATCTTTTGACTGTAAATGACTGTTGGATGTGAATTATGACTTTGTCAACTAAAATAAGTGTGTTTAAAGTCATTTCTGTGCCTCAAAGGGGTCAAAATTGAAGCTTTTGAGTAATTAAAACTCTGTAAAAATGGCAATTTTGGTCACTGTGAGGCTTTAAAAAGTGGGTATTCAACATGAGGCACGATCCAATTGACATTTTGAATCATTTTTGGTACAGTCCAAAAAATGAATTTTCGGATGAAAAACGATGACTCCGGACATGTCGAACGATCCCAAAATGGCCAATATGGATGAAATTTTAACATTCAATCTTTTGACTGTAAATGACTGTTGGATGTGAATTATGACTTTGTCAACTAAAATAAGTGTGTTTTAAGTCATTTCTGTGCTTCAAAGGGGTCAAAATTGAAGCTTTTGAGTAATCATAACTCTGTAAAAATGGCAATTTTGGTCACTGTGAGGGTTTAAAAAGTGGTTATTCAACATGAGGCACGATCCAATTGACATTTTGAATCATTTTTGGTACAGTCCAAAAAATCAATTTTCGGATGAAAACGATGACTCCGGACATGTCGAACGATCCAAAAATGGTCAATATGGATGAAATTATAACATTTAATCTTTTGACTGTAAATGACTGTTGGATGTGAATTAGGACTTTGTCAACTAAAATAAGTGTGTTTAAAGTCATTTCTGTGCCTGAAACGGTTCAAAATTGAAGCTTTTGAGTAATCAAAACTCTGTAAAAATGGCAATTTTGGTCACTGTGAGGCTTTAAAAAGTGGTTATTCAACATGAGGCACGATCCAATTGACATTTTGAATCATTTTTGGTACAGTCCAAAAAATGAATTTTCGGATGAAAAACGATGACTCCGGACATGTCGAACGATCCCAAAATGGTCAATATGGATAAAATTTTAACATTTAATCTTTTGACTCTAAATGACTGTTGGATGTGAATTATGACTTTGTCAACTAAAATAAGTGTGTTTAAAGTCATTTCTGTGCCTGAAATGGTTCAAAATTGAAGCTTTTGAGTAAGCAAAACTCTGTAAAAGTGGCAATTTTGGTGACTGTGAGGGTTTAAAAAGTGGTTATTCAACATGAGGCACGATCCAATTGACATTTTGAATCATTTTTGGTACAGTCCAAAAAATCAATTTTCGGATGAAAAACGATGACTCCGGACATGTCGAACGATCCCAAAATGGTCAATATGGATGAAATTTTAACATTTAATCTTTTGACTCTAAATGACTGTTGGATGTGAATTATGACTTTGTCAACTAAAATAAGTGTGTTTAAAGTCATTTCTGTGCCTCAAAGGGGTCAAAATTGAAGCTTTTGAGTAAGCAAAACTCTGTAAAAATGGCAATTTTGGTCACTCTGAGGCTTTAAAAAGTGGTTATTCAACATGAGGCACGATCCAATTGACATTTTCAATCATTTTTGGTACAGTCCAAAAAATCAATTTTCGGATGAAAAACGATGACTCCGGACATGTCGAACGATCCCAAAATGGCCAATATGGATGAAATTTTAACATTTAATCTTTTGACTGTAAATGACTGTTGGATGTGAATTATGACTTTGTCAACTAAAATAAGTGTGTTTAAAGTCATTTCTGTGCCTGAAACGGGTCAAAATTGAAGCTTTTGAGTAATCATAACTCTGTAAAAATGGCAATTTTGGTCACTGTGAGGGTTTAAAAAGTGGTTATTCAACAAGAGGCACGATCCAATTGACATTTTGAATCATTTTTGGTACAGTCCAAAAAATCAATTTTCGGATGAAAAACGATGATTCCGGACATGTCAAACGATCCCAAAATGGTCAATATGGATGACATTGTAACATTTAATCTTTTGACTGTAAATGACTGTTGGATGTGAATTAGGACTTTGCCAACTAAAATAAGTGTGTTTAAAGTCATTTCTGTGCCTGAAACGGGTCAAAATTGAAGCTTTTGAGTAATCAAAACTCTGTAAAAATGGCAATTTTGGTCACTGTGAGGCTTTAAAAAGTGGTTATTCAACATGAGGCACGATCCAATTGACATTTTGAATCATTTTTGGTACAGTCCAAAAAATGAATTTTCGGATGAAAAAAGATGACTCCGGACATGTCGAACGATCCCAAAATGGTCAATATGGATGAAATTTAACATTCAATCTTTTGACTGTAAATGACTGTTGGATGTGAATTATGACTTTGTCAACTAAAATAAGTGTGTTTTAAGTCATTTCTGTGCTTCAAAGGGGTCAAAATTGAAGCTTTTGAGTAATCATAACTCTGTAAAAATGGCAATTTTGGTCACTGTGAGGGTTTAAAAAGTGGTTATTCAACATGAGGCACGATCCAATTGACATTTTGAATCATTTTTGGTACAGTCCAAAAAATCAATTTTCGGATGAAAACGATGACTCCGGACATGTCGAACGATCCCAAAATGGCCAATATGGATGAAATTTTAACATTTAATCTTTTGACTGTAAATGACTGTTGGATGTGAATTATGACTTTGTCAACTAAAATAAGTGTGTTTAAAGTCATTTCTGTGCCTGAAACTGGTCAAAATTGAAGCTTTTGAGTAAGCAAAACTCTGTAAAAATGGCAATTTTGGTCACTCTGAGGGTTTAAAAAGTGGTTATTCAACATGAGGCACGACCCAATTGACATTTTGAATCATTTTTGGTACAGTCCAAAAAATCAATTTTCGGATGAAAACGATGACTCCGGACATGTCGAACGATCCCAAAATGGCCAATATGGATGAAATTTTAACATTTAATCTTTTGACTGTAAATGACTGTTGGATGTGAATTATGACTTTGTCAACTAAAATAGGTGTGTTTAAAGTCATTTCTGTGCCTGAAACGGGTCAAAATTGAAGCTTTTGTGTAAGCAAAACTCTGTAAAAATGGCAATTTTGCTCTCTCTGAGGGTTTAAAAAGTGGTTATTCAACATGAGGCACGATCCAATTGACATTTTGAATCATTTTTGGTACAGTCCAAAAAATGAATTTTCGGATGAAAAACGATGACTCCGGACATGTCGAACGATCCCAAAATGGTCAATATGGATGAAATTTAACATTCAATCTTTTGACTGTAAATGACTGTTGGATGTGAATTATGACTTTGTCAACTAAAATAAGTGTGTTTTAAGTCATTTCTGTGCTTCAAAGGGGTCAAAATTGAAGCTTTTGAGTAATCATAACTCTGTAAAAATGGCAATTTTGGTCACTGTGAGGGTTTAAAAAGTGGTTATTCAACTGAGGCACGATCCAATTGACATTTTGAATCATTTTTGGTACAGTCCAAAAAATCAATTTTCGGATGAAAACGATGACTCCGGACATGTCGAACGATCCCAAAATGGCCAATATGGATGAAATTTTAACATTTAATCTTTTGACTGTAAATGACTGTTGGATGTGAATTATGACTTTGTCAACTAAAATAAGTGTGTTTAAAGTCATTTCTGTGCCTCGAAGGGGTCAAAATTGAAGCTTTTGAGTAATTAAAACTCTGTAAAAATGGCAATTTTGGTCACTCTGAGGCTTTAAAAAATGGTTGTTCAACATGAGGCACGATCCAATTGACATTTTGAATCATTTTTGGTACAGTCCAAAAAATCAATTTTCGGATGAAAAACGATGACTCCGGACATGTCGAACGATCCCAAAATGGTCAATATGGATGAAATTTTAACATTCAATCTTTTGACTGTAAATGACTGTTGGATGTGAATTATGACTTTGTCAACTAAAATAAGTGTGTTTAAAGTCATTTCTGTGCCTGAAACTGGTCAAAATTGAAGCTTTTGAGTAAGCAAAACTCTGTAAAAATGGCAATTTTGGTCACTCTGAGGGTTTAAAAAGTGGTTATTCAACATGAGGCACGACCCAATTGACATTTTGAATCATTTTTGGTACAGTCCAAAAAATCAATTTCCGGATGAAAAACGATGACTCCGGACCTGTTGAACGTTCCCAAAATGGTCTATAATGATGAAATTTTAACATTTACTCTTTTGACTCTAAATGACTGTTGGATGTGAATTATGACTTTGTCAACTAAAATAAGTGTGTTTTAAGTCATTTCTGTGCCTCAAAGGGGTCAAAATTGAAGCTTTTGAGTAATCATAACTCTGTAAAAATGGCAATTTTGGTCACTCTGAGGCTTTAAAAAGTGGTTATTCAACATGAGGCACGATCCAATTGACATTTTGAATCATTTTTGGTACAGTCCAAAAAATCAATTTTCGGATGAAAAACGATGACTCCGGACATGTCGAACGATCCCAAAATGGTCAATATGGATGAAATTTTAACATTCAATCTTTTGACTGTAAATGACTGTTGGATGTGAATTATGACTTTGTCAACTAAAATAAGTGTGTTTAAAGTCATTTCTGTGCCTGAAACTGGTCAAAATTGAAGCTTTTGAGTAAGCAAAACTCTGTAAAAATGGCAATTTTGGTCACTCTGAGGGTTTAAAAAGTGGTTATTCAACATGAGGCACGACCCAATTGACATTTTGAATCATTTTTGGTACAGTCCAAAAAATCAATTTCCGGATGAAAAACGATGACTCCGGACCTGTTGAACGTTCCCAAAATGGTCTATAATGATGAAATTTTAACATTTACTCTTTTGACTCTAAATGACTGTTGGATGTGAATTATGACTTTGTCAACTAAAATAAGTGTGTTTTAAGTCATTTCTGTGCCTCAAAGGGGTCAAAATTGAAGCTTTTGAGTAATCATAACTCTGTAAAAATGGCAATTTTGGTCACTCTGAGGCTTTAAAAAGTGGTTATTCAACATGAGGCACGATCCAATTGACATTTTGAATCATTTTTGGTACAGTCCAAAAAATCAATTTTCGGATGAAAAACGATGACTCCGGACATGTCGAACGATCCAAAAATGGTCAATATGGATGAAATTGTAACATTTAATCTTTTGACTGTAAATGACTGTTGGATGTGAATTAGGACTTTGTCAACTAAAATAAGTGTGTTTAAAGTCATTTCTGTGCCTGAAACGGTTCAAAATTGAAGCTTTTGAGTAATCAAAACTCTGTAAAAATGGCAATTTTGGTCACTGTGAGGCTTTAAAAAGTGGTTATTCAACATGAGGCACGATCCAATTGACATTTTGAATCATTTTTGGTACAGTCCAAAAAATGAATTTTCGGATGAAAAACGATGACTCCGGACATGTCGAACGATCCCAAAATGGTCAATATGGATGACATTTTAACATTCAATCTTTTGACTGTAAATGACTGTTGGATGTGAATTATGACTTTGTCAACTAAAATAAGTGTGTTTAAAGTCATTTCTGTGCCTGAAACTGGTCAAAATTGAAGCTTTTTAGTAAGCAAAACTCTGTAAAAATGGCAATTTTGGTCACTCTGAGGGTTTAAAAAGTGGTTATTCAACATGAGGCACGACCCAATTGACATTTTGAATCATTTTTGGTACAGTCCAAAAAATCAATTTTCGGATGAAAACGATGACTCCGGACATGTCGAACGATCCCAAAATGGCCAATATGGATGAAATTTTAACATTTAATCTTTTGACTGTAAATGACTGTTGGATGTGAATTATGACTTTGTCAACTAAAATAGGTGTGTTTAAAGTCATTTCTGTGCCTGAAACGGGTCAAAATTGAAGCTTTTGTGTAAGCAAAACTCTGTAAAAATGGCAATTTTGCTCTCTCTGAGGGTTTAAAAAGTGGTTATTCAACATGAGGCACGATCCAATTGACATTTTGAATCATTTTTGGTACAGTCCAAAAAATCAATTTTCGGATGAAAAACGATGACTCTGGACATGTCGAACGATCCCAAAATGGTCAATATGGATGAAATTTTAACATTTAATCTTTTGACTCTAAATGACTGTTGGATGTGAATTATGACTTTGTCAACTAAAATAAGTGTGTTTAAAGTCATTTCTGTGCCTGAAATGGTTCAAAATTGAAGCTTTTGAGTAAGCAAAACTCTGTAAAAGTGGCAATTTTGGTGACTGTGAGGGTTTAAAAAGTAGTTATTCAACATGAGGCACGATCCAATTGACATTTTGAATCCTTTTTGGTACAGTCCAAAAAATCAATTTTCGGATGAAAACGATGACTCCGGACATGTCGAACGATCCCAAAATGGCCAATATGGATGAAATTTTAACATTTAATCTTTTGACTGTAAATGACTGTTGGATGTGAATTATGACTTTGTCAACTAAAATAGGTGTGTTTAAAGTCATTTCTGTGCCTGAAACAGGTCAAAATTGAAGCTTTTGTGTAAGCAAAACTCTGTAAAAATGGCAATTTTGCTCTCTCTGAGGGTTTAAAAAGTGGTTATTCAACATGAGGCACGATCCAATTGACATTTTGAATCATTTTTGGTACAGTCCAAAAAATGAATTTTCGGATGAAAAACGATGACTCCGGACATGTCGAACGATCCCAAAATGGTCAATATGGATGAAATTTAACATTCAATCTTTTGACTGTAAATGACTGTTGGATGTGAATTATGACTTTGTCAACTAAAATAAGTGTGTTTTAAGTCATTTCTGTGCTTCAAAGGGGTCAAAATTGAAGCTTTTGAGTAATCATAACTCTGTAAAAATGGCAATTTTGGTCACTGTGAGGGTTTAAAAAGTGGTTAATCAACATGAGGCACGATCCAATTGACATTTTGAATCATTTTTGGTACAGTCCAAAAAATCAATTTTCGAATGAAAACGATGACTCCGGACATGTCGAACGATCCCAATATGGCCAATATGGATGAAATTTTAACATTTAATCTTTTGACTGTAAATGACTGTTGGATGTGAATTATGACTCTGTCAACTAAAATAAGTGTGTTTAAAGTCATTTCTGTGCCTCGAAGGGGTCAAAATTGAAGCTTTTGAGTAATTAAAACTCTGTAAAAATGGCAATTTTGGTCACTCTGAGGCTTTAAAAAGTGGTTGTTCAACATGAGGCACGATCCAATTGACATTTTGAATCATTTTTGGTACAGTCCAAAAAAATCAATTTTCGGATGAAAAACGATGACTCCGGACATGTCGAACGATCCCAAAATGGTCAATATGGATGAAATTTTAACATTCAATCTTTTGACTGTAAATGACTGTTGGATGTGAATTATGACTTTGTCAACTAAAATAAGTGTGTTTAAAGTCATTTCTGTGCCTGAAACTGGTCAAAATTGAAGCTTTTGAGTAAGCAAAACTCTGTAAAAATGGCAATTTTGGTCACTCTGAGGGTTTAAAAAGTGGTTATTCAACATGAGGCACGACCCAATTGACATTTTGAATCATTTTTGGTACAGTCCAAAAAATCAATTTCCGGATGAAAAACGATGACTCCGGACCTGTTGAACGTTCCCAAAATGGTCTATAATGATGAAATTTTAACATTTACTCTTTTGACTCTAAATGACTGTTGGATGTGAATTATGACTTTGTCAACTAAAATAAGTGTGTTTTAAGTCATTTCTGTGCCTCAAAGGGGTCAAAATTGAAGCTTTTGAGTAATCATAACTCTGTAAAAATGGCAATTTTGGTCACTCTGAGGCTTTAAAAAGTGGTTATTCAACATGAGGCACGATCCAATTGACATTTTGAATCATTTTTGGTACAGTCCAAAAAATCAATTTTCGGATGAAAAACGATGACTCCGGACATGTCGAACGATCCAAAAATGGTCAATATGGATGAAATTGTAACATTTAATCTTTTGACTGTAAATGACTGTTGGATGTGAATTAGGACTTTGTCAACTAAAATAAGTGTGTTTAAAGTCATTTCTGTGCCTGAAACGGTTCAAAATTGAAGCTTTTGAGTAATCAAAACTCTGTAAAAATGGCAATTTTGGTCACTGTGAGGCTTTAAAAAGTGGTTATTCAACATGAGGCACGATCCAATTGACATTTTGAATCATTTTTGGTACAGTCCAAAAAATGAATTTTCGGATGAAAAACGATGACTCCGGACATGTCGAACGATCCCAAAATGGTCAATATGGATGACATTTTAACATTCAATCTTTTGACTGTAAATGACTGTTGGATGTGAATTATGACTTTGTCAACTAAAATAAGTGTGTTTAAAGTCATTTCTGTGCCTGAAACTGGTCAAAATTGAAGCTTTTGAGTAAGCAAAACTCTGTAAAAATGGCAATTTTGGTCACTCTGAGGGTTTAAAAAGTGGTTATTCAACATGAGGCACGACCCAATTGACATTTTGAATCATTTTTGGTACAGTCCAAAAAATTAATTTTCGGATGAAAACGATGACTCCGGACATGTCGAACGATCCCAAAATGGCCAATATGGATGAAATTTTAACATTTAATCTTTTGACTGTAAATGACTGTTGGATGTGAATTATGACTTTGTCAACTAAAATAGGTGTGTTTAAAGTCATTTCTGTGCCTGAAACGGGTCAAAATTGAAGCTTTTGTGTAAGCAAAACTCTGTAAAAATGGCAATTTTGCTCTCTCTGAGGGTTTAAAAAGTGGTTATTCAACATGAGGCACGATCCAATTGACATTTTGAATCATTTTTGGTACAGTCCAAAAAATCAATTTTCGGATGAAAAACGATGACTCTGGACATGTCGAACGATCCCAAAATGGTCAATATGGATGAAATTTTAACATTTAATCTTTTGACTCTAAATGACTGTTGGATGTGAATTATGACTTTGTCAACTAAAATAAGTGTGTTTAAAGTCATTTCTGTGCCTGAAATGGTTCAAAATTGAAGCTTTTGAGTAAGCAAAACTCTGTAAAAGTGGCAATTTTGGTGACTTTGAGGGTTTAAAAAGTAGTTATTCAACATGAGGCACGATCCAATTGACATTTTGAATCCTTTTTGGTACAGTCCAAAAAATAAATTTTCGGATGAAAAATGATGACTCCGGACATGTCGAACGATCCCAAAATGGTCAATATGGATGAAATTTTAACATTTAATCTTTTGACTGTAAATGACTGGTGGATGTGAATTATGACTTTGTCAACTAAAATAAGTGTGTTTAAAGTCATTTCTGTGCCTCAAAGGGGTCAAAATTGAAGCTTTTGAGTAATTAAAACTCTGTAAAAATGGCAATTTTGGTCACTCTGAGGCTTTAAAAAGTGGTTATTCAACATGAGGCACGATCCAATTGACATTTTGAATCATTTTTGGTACAGTCCAAAAAATCAATTTTCGGATGAAAAACGATGACTCCGGACATGTCGAACGATCCCAAAATCGTCAATATGGATGAAATTGTAACATTTAATCTTTTGACTGTAAATGACTGTTGGATGTGAATTAGGACTTTGTCAACTAAAATAAGTGTGTTTAAAGTCATTTCTGTACCTGAAACGGGTCAAAATTGAAGCTTTTGAGTAATCAAAACTCTGTAAAAATGGCAATTTTGGTCACTGTGAGGCTTTAAAAAGTGGTTATTCAACATGAGGCACGATCCAATTGACATTTTGAATCATTTTTGGTACAGTCCAAAAAATGAATTTTCGGATGAAAAACGATGACTCCGGACATGTCGAACGATCCCAAAATGGTCAATATGGATGAAATTTTAACATTCAATCTTTTGACTGTAAATGACTGTTGGATGTGAATTATGACTTTGTCAACTAAAATAAGGGTGTTTTAAGTCATTTCTGTGCTTCAAAGGGGTCAAAATTGAAGCTTTTGAGTAATCATAACTCTGTAAAAATGGCAATTTTGGTCACTGTGAGGGTTTAAAAAGTGGTTATTCAACATGAGGCACGATCCAATTGACATTTTGAATCATTTTTGGTACAGTCCAAAAAATCAATTTTCGGATGAAAACGATGACTCCGGACATGTCGAACGATCCCAAAATGGCCAATATGGATGAAATTTTAACATTTAATCTTTTGACTGTAAATGACTGTTGGATGTGAATTATGACTTTGTCAACTAAAATAAGTGTGTTTTAAGTCATTTCTGTGCTTCAAAGGGGTCAAAATTGAAGCTTTTGAGTAATCATAACTCTGTAAAAATGGCAATTTTGGTCACTGTGAGGGTTTAAAAAGTGGTTATTCAACATGAGGCACGATCTAATTGACATTTTGAATCATTTTTGGTACAGTCCAAAAAATCAATTTTCGGATGAAAACGATGACTCCGGACATGTCGAACGATCCAAAAATGGTCAATATGGATGAAATTATAACATTTAATCTTTTGACTGTAAATGACTGTTGGATGTGAATTAGGACTTTGTCAACTAAAATAAGTGTGTTTAAAGTCATTTCTGTGCCTGAAACGGTTCAAAATTGAAGCTTTTGAGTAATCAAAACTCTGTAAAAATGGCAATTTTGGTCACTGTGAGGCTTTAAAAAGTGGTTATTCAACATGAGGCACGATCCAATTGACATTTTGAATCATTTTTGGTACAGTCCAAAAAATGAATTTTCGGATGAAAAACGATGACTCCGGACATGTCGAACGATCCCAAAATGGTCAATATGGATAAAATTTTAACATTTAATCTTTTCACTCTAAATGACTGTTGGGTGTGAATTATGACTTTGTCAACTAAAATAAGTGTGTTTAAAGTCATTTCTGTGCCTGAAATGGTTCAAAATTGAAGCTTTTGAGTAAGCAAAAGTCTGTAAAAGTGGCAATTTTGGTGACTGTGAGGGTTTAAAAAGTGGTTATTCAACATGAGGCACGATCCAATTGACATTTTGAATCCTTTTTGGTACAGTCCCAAAAATAAATTTTCGGATGAAAAACGATGACTCAGGACATGTCGAACGATCCCAAAATGGTCAATATGGATGAAATTTTAACATTTAATCTTTTGACTCTAAATGACTGTTGGATGTGAATTATGACTTTGTCAACTAAAATAAGTGTGTTTAAAGTCATTTCTGTGCCTCAAAGGGGTCAAAATTGAAGCTTTTGAGTAAGCAAAACTCTGTAAAAATGGCAATTTTGGTCACTCTGAGGCTTTAAAAAGTGGTTATTCAACATGAGGCACGATCCAATTGACATTTTCAATCATTTTTGGTACAGTCCAAAAAATCAATTTTCGGATGAAAAACGATGACTCCGGACATGTCGAACGATCCCAAAATGGCCAATATGGATGAAATTTTAACATTTATTCTTTTGACTGTAAATGACTGTTGGATGTGAATTATGACTTTGTCAACTAAAATAAGTGTGTTTAAAGTCATTTCTGTGCCTGAAACGGGTCAAAATTGAAGCTTTTGAGTAAGCAAAAATCTGTAAAAATGGCAATTTTGGTCACTCTGAGGGTTTAAAAAGTGGTTATTCAACATGAGGCCCGACCCAATTGACATTTTGAATCATTTTTGGTACAGTCCAAAAAATCAATTTCCGGATGAAAAACAATGACTCCGGACCTGTTGAACGTTCCCAAAATGGTCTATAATGATGAAATTTTAACATTTAATCTTTTGACTCTAAATGACTTTTGGATGTGAATTATGACTTTGTCAACTAAAATAAGTGTGTTTAAAGTCATTTCTGTGCCTCAAAGGGGTCAAAATTGAAGCTTTTGAGTAATATTAACTCTGTAAAAATGGCAATTTTGGTCACTGTGAGGGTTTAAAAAGTGGTTATTCAACAAGAGGCACGATCCAATTGACATTTTGAATCATTTTTGGTACAGTCCAAAAAATCAATTTTCGGATGAAAAACGATGATTCCGGACATGTCAAACGATCCCAAAATGGTCAATATGGATGACATTGTAACTTTTAATCTTTTGACTGTAAATGACTGTTGGATGTGAATTAGGACTTTGTCAACTAAAATAAGTGTGTTTAAAGTCATTTCTGTGCCTGAAACGGGTCAAAATTGAAGCTTTTGAGTAATCAAAACTCTGTAAAAATGGCAATTTTGGTCACTGTGAGGCTTTAAAAAGTGGTTATTCAACATGAGGCACGATCCAATTGACATTTTGAATCATTTTTGGTACAGTCCAAAAAATGAATTTTCGGATGAAAAAAGATGACTCCGGACATGTCGAACGATCCCAAAATGGTCAATATGGATGAAATTTAACATTCAATCTTTTGACTGTAAATGACTGTTGGATGTGAATTATGACTTTGTCAACTAAAATAAGTGTGTTTTAAGTCATTTCTGTGCTTCAAAGGGGTCAAAATTGAAGCTTTTGAGTAATCATAACTCTGTAAAAATGGCAATTTTGGTCACTGTGAGGGTTTAAAAAGTGGTTATTCAACATGAGGCACGATCCAATTGACATTTTGAATCATTTTTGGTACAGTCCAAAAAATCAATTTTCGGATGAAAACGATGACTCCGGACATGTCGAACGATCCCAAAATGGCCAATATGGATGAAATTTTAACATTTAATCTTTTGACTGTAAATGACTGTTGGATGTGAATTATGACTTTGTCAACTAAAATAAGTGTGTTTAAAGTCATTTCTGTGCCTCGAAGGGGTCAAAATTGAAGCTTTTGAGTAATTAAAACTCTGTAAAAATGGCCATTTTGGTCACTCTGAGGCTTTAAAAAGTGGTTGTTCAACATGAGGCACGATCCAATTGACATTTTGAATCATTTTTGGTACAGTCCAAAAAATCAATTTTCGGATGAAAAACGATGACTCCGGACATGTCGAACGATCCCAAAATGGTCAATATGGATGAAATTTTAACATTCAATCTTTTGACTGTAAATGACTGTTGGATGTGAATTATGACTTTGTCAACTAAAATAAGTGTGTTTAAAGTCATTTCTGTGCCTGAAACTGGTCAAAATTGAAGCTTTTGAGTAAGCAAAACTCTGTAAAAATGGCAATTTTGGTCACTCTGAGGGTTTAAAAAGTGGTTATTCAACATGAGGCACGACCCAATTGACATTTTGAATCATTTTTGGTACAGTCCAAAAAATCAATTTCCGGATGAAAAACGATGACTCCGGACCTGTTGAACGTTCCCAAAATGGTCTATAATGATGAAATTTTAACATTTACTCTTTTGACTCTAAATGACTGTTGGATGTGAATTATGACTTTGTCAACTAAAATAAGTGTGTTTTAAGTCATTTCTGTGCCTCAAAGGGGTCAAAATTGAAGCTTTTGAGTAATCATAACTCTGTAAAAATGGCAATTTTGGTCACTCTGAGGCTTTAAAAAGTGGTTATTCAACATGAGGCACGATCCAATTGACATTTTGAATCATTTTTGGTACAGTCCAAAAAATCAATTTTCGGATGAAAAACGATGACTCCGGACATGTCGAACGATCCAAAAATGGTCAATATGGATGAAATTGTAACATTTAATCTTTTGACTGTAAATGACTGTTGGATGTGAATTAGGACTTTGTCAACTAAAATAAGTGTGTTTAAAGTCATTTCTGTGCCTGAAACGGTTCAAAATTGAAGCTTTTGAGTAATCAAAACTCTGTAAAAATGGCAATTTTGGTCACTGTGAGGCTTTAAAAAGTGGTTATTCAACATGAGGCACGATCCAATTGACATTTTGAATCATTTTTGGTACAGTCCAAAAAATGAATTTTCGGATGAAAAACGATGACTCCGGACATGTCGAACGATCCCAAAATGGCCAATATGGATGAAATTTTAACATTTAATCTTTTGAATGTAAATGACTGTTGGATGTGAATTATGACTTTGTCAACTAAAATAGGTGTGTTTAAAGTCATTTCTGTGCCTGAAACGGGTCAAAATTGAAGCTTTTGTGTAAGCAAAACTCTGTAAAAATGGCAATTTTGCTCTCTCTGAGGGTTTAAAAAGTGGTTATTCAACATGAGGCACGATCCAATTGACATTTTGAATCATTTTTGGTACAGTCCAAAAAATCAATTTTCGGATGAAAAACGATGACTCTGGACATGTCGAACGATCCCAAAATGGTCAATATGGATGAAATTTTAACATTTAATCTTTTGACTCTAAATGACTGTTGGATGTGAATTATGACTTTGTCAACTAAAATAAGTGTGTTTAAAGTCATTTCTGTGCCTGAAATGGTTCAAAATTGAAGCTTTTGAGTAAGCAAAACTCTGTAAAAGTGGCAATTTTGGTGACTTTGAGGGTTTAAAAAGTAGTTATTCAACATGAGGCACGATCCAATTGACATTTTGAATCCTTTTTGGTACAGTCCAAAAAATAAATTTTCGGATGAAAAATGATGACTCCGGACATGTCGAACGATCCCAAAATGGTCAATATGGATGAAATTTTAACATTTAATCTTTTGACTGTAAATGACTGGTGGATGTGAATTATGACTTTGTCAACTAAAATAAGTGTGTTTAAAGTCATTTCTGTGCCTCAAAGGGGTCAAAATTGAAGCTTTTGAGTAATTAAAACTCTGTAAAAATGGCAATTTTGGTCACTCTGAGGCTTTAAAAAGTGGTTATTCAACATGAGGCACGATCCAATTGACATTTTGAATCATTTTTGGTACAGTCCAAAAAATCAATTTTCGGATGAAAAACGATGACTCCGGACATGTCGAACGATCCCAAAATCGTCAATATGGATGAAATTGTAACATTTAATCTTTTGACTGTAAATGACTGTTGGATGTGAATTAGGACTTTGTCAACTAAAATAAGTGTGTTTAAAGTCATTTCTGTACCTGAAACGGGTCAAAATTGAAGCTTTTGAGTAATCAAAACTCTGTAAAAATGGCAATTTTGGTCACTGTGAGGCTTTAAAAAGTGGTTATTCAACATGAGGCACGATCCAATTGACATTTTGAATCATTTTTGGTACAGTCCAAAAAATGAATTTTCGGATGAAAAACGATGACTCCGGACATGTCGAACGATCCCAAAATGGTCAATATGGATGAAATTTTAACATTCAATCTTTTGACTGTAAATGACTGTTGGATGTGAATTATGACTTTGTCAACTAAAATAAGTGTGTTTTAAGTCATTTCTGTGCTTCAAAGGGGTCAAAATTGAAGCTTTTGAGTAATCATAACTCTGTAAAAATGGCAATTTTGGTCACTGTGAGGGTTTAAAAAGTGGTTATTCAACATGAGGCACGATCCAATTGACATTTTGAATCATTTTTGGTACAGTCCAAAAAATCAATTTTCGGATGAAAACGATGACTCCGGACATGTCGAACGATCCCAAAATGGCCAATATGGATGAAATTTTAACATTTAATCTTTTGACTGTAAATGACTGTTGGATGTGAATTATGACTTTGTCAACTAAAATAAGTGTGTTTTAAGTCATTTCTGTGCTTCAAAGGGGTCAAAATTGAAGCTTTTGAGTAATCATAACTCTGTAAAAATGGCAATTTTGGTCACTGTGAGGGTTTAAAAAGTGGTTATTCAACATGAGGCACGATCTAATTGACATTTTGAATCATTTTTGGTACAGTCCAAAAAATCAATTTTCGGATGAAAACGATGACTCCGGACATGTCGAACGATCCAAAAATGGTCAATATGGATGAAATTATAACATTTAATCTTTTGACTGTAAATGACTGTTGGATGTGAATTAGGACTTTGTCAACTAAAATAAGTGTGTTTAAAGTCATTTCTGTGCCTGAAACGGTTCAAAATTGAAGCTTTTGAGTAATCAAAACTCTGTAAAAATGGCAATTTTGGTCACTGTGAGGCTTTAAAAAGTGGTTATTCAACATGAGGCACGATCCAATTGACATTTTGAATCATTTTTGGTACAGTCCAAAAAATGAATTTTCGGATGAAAAACGATGACTCCGGACATGTCGAACGATCCCAAAATGGTCAATATGGATAAAATTTTAACATTTAATCTTTTCACTCTAAATGACTGTTGGGTGTGAATTATGACTTTGTCAACTAAAATAAGTGTGTTTAAAGTCATTTCTGTGCCTGAAATGGTTCAAAATTGAAGCTTTTGAGTAAGCAAAAGTCTGTAAAAGTGGCAATTTTGGTGACTGTGAGGGTTTAAAAAGTGGTTATTCAACATGAGGCACGATCCAATTGACATTTTGAATCCTTTTTGGTACAGTCCCAAAAATAAATTTTCGGATGAAAAACGATGACTCAGGACATGTCGAACGATCCCAAAATGGTCAATATGGATGAAATTTTAACATTTAATCTTTTGACTCTAAATGACTGTTGGATGTGAATTATGACTTTGTCAACTAAAATAAGTGTGTTTAAAGTCATTTCTGTGCCTCAAAGGGGTCAAAATTGAAGCTTTTGAGTAAGCAAAACTCTGTAAAAATGGCAATTTTGGTCACTCTGAGGCTTTAAAAAGTGGTTATTCAACATGAGGCACGATCCAATTGACATTTTCAATCATTTTTGGTACAGTCCAAAAAATCAATTTTCGGATGAAAAACGATGACTCCGGACATGTCGAACGATCCCAAAATGGCCAATATGGATGAAATTTTAACATTTAATCTTTTGACTGTAAATGACTGTTGGATGTGAATTATGACTTTGTCAACTAAAATAAGTGTGTTTAAAGTCATTTCTGTGCCTGAAACGGGTCAAAATTGAAGCTTTTGAGTAAGCAAAAATCTGTAAAAATGGCAATTTTGGTCACTCTGAGGGTTTAAAAAGTGGTTATTCAACATGAGGCCCGACCCAATTGACATTTTGAATCATTTTTGGTACAGTCCAAAAAATCAATTTCCGGATGAAAAACAATGACTCCGGACCTGTTGAACGTTCCCAAAATGGTCTATAATGATGAAATTTTAACATTTAATCTTTTGACTCTAAATGACTTTTGGATGTGAATTATGACTTTGTCAACTAAAATAAGTGTGTTTAAAGTCATTTCTGTGCCTCAAAGGGGTCAAAATTGAAGCTTTTGAGTAATCATAACTCTGTAAAAATGGCAATTTTGGTCACTGTGAGGGTTTAAAAAGTGGTTATTCAACAAGAGGCACGATCCAATTGACATTTTGAATCATTTTTGGTACAGTCCAAAAAATCAATTTTCGGATGAAAAACGATGATTCCGGACATGTCAAACGATCCCAAAATGGTCAATATGGATGACATTGTAACTTTTAATCTTTTGACTGTAAATGACTGTTGGATGTGAATTAGGACTTTGTCAACTAAAATAAGTGTGTTTAAAGTCATTTCTGTGCCTGAAACGGGTCAAAATTGAAGCTTTTGAGTAATCAAAACTCTGTAAAAATGGCAATTTTGGTCACTGTGAGGCTTTAAAAAGTGGTTATTCAACATGAGGCACGATCCAATTGACATTTTGAATCATTTTTGGTACAGTCCAAAAAATGAATTTTCGGATGAAAAAAGATGACTCCGGACATGTCGAACGATCCCAAAATGGTCAATATGGATGAAATTTAACATTCAATCTTTTGACTGTAAATGACTGTTGGATGTGAATTATGACTTTGTCAACTAAAATAAGTGTGTTTTAAGTCATTTCTGTGCTTCAAAGGGGTCAAAATTGAAGCTTTTGAGTAATCATAACTCTGTAAAAATGGCAATTTTGGTCACTGTGAGGGTTTAAAAAGTGGTTATTCAACATGAGGCACGATCCAATTGACATTTTGAATCATTTTTGGTACAGTCCAAAAAATCAATTTTCGGATGAAAACGATGACTCCGGACATGTCGAACGATCCCAAAATGGCCAATATGGATGAAATTTTAACATTTAATCTTTTGACTGTAAATGACTGTTGGATGTGAATTATGACTTTGTCAACTAAAATAAGTGTGTTTAAAGTCATTTCTGTGCCTCGAAGGGGTCAAAATTGAAGCTTTTGAGTAATTAAAACTCTGTAAAAATGGCAATTTTGGTCACTCTGAGGCTTTAAAAAGTGGTTGTTCAACATGAGGCACGATCCAATTGACATTTTGAATCATTTTTGGTACAGTCCAAAAAATCAATTTTCGGATGAAAAACGATGACTCCGGACATGTCGAACGATCCCAAAATGGTCAATATGGATGAAATTTTAACATTCAATCTTTTGACTGTAAATGACTGTTGGATGTGAATTATGACTTTGTCAACTAAAATAAGTGTGTTTAAAGTCATTTCTGTGCCTGAAACTGGTCAAAATTGAAGCTTTTGAGTAAGCAAAACTCTGTAAAAATGGCAATTTTGGTCACTCTGAGGGTTTAAAAAGTGGTTATTCAACATGAGGCACGACCCAATTGACATTTTGAATCATTTTTGGTACAGTCCAAAAAATCAATTTCCGGATGAAAAACGATGACTCCGGACCTGTTGAACGTTCCCAAAATGGTCTATAATGATGAAATTTTAACATTTACTCTTTTGACTCTAAATGACTGTTGGATGTGAATTATGACTTTGTCAACTAAAATAAGTGTGTTTTAAGTCATTTCTGTGCCTCAAAGGGGTCAAAATTGAAGCTTTTGAGTAATCATAACTCTGTAAAAATGGCAATTTTGGTCACTCTGAGGCTTTAAAAAGTGGTTATTCAACATGAGGCACGATCCAATTGACATTTTGAATCATTTTTGGTACAGTCCAAAAAATCAATTTTCGGATGAAAAACGATGACTCCGGACATGTCAAACGATCCAAAAATGGTCAATATGGATGAAATTGTAACATTTAATCTTTTGACTGTAAATGACTGTTGGATGTGAATTAGGACTTTGTCAACTAAAATAAGTGTGTTTAAAGTCATTTCTGTGCCTGAAACGGTTCAAAATTGAAGCTTTTGAGTAATCAAAACTCTGTAAAAATGGCAATTTTGGTCACTGTGAGGCTTTAAAAAGTGGTTATTCAACATGAGGCACGATCCAATTGACATTTTGAATCATTTTTGGTACAGTCCAAAAAATGAATTTTCGGATGAAAAACAATGACTCCGGACATGTCGAACGATCCCAAAATGGTCAATATGGATGACATTTTAACATTCAATCTTTTGACTGTAAATGACTGTTGGATGTGAATTATGACTTTGTCAACTAAAATAAGTGTGTTTAAAGTCATTTCTGTGCCTGAAACTGGTCAAAATTGAAGCTTTTGAGTAAGCAAAACTCTGTAAAAATGGCAATTTTGGTCACTCTGAGGGTTTAAAAAGTGGTTATTCAACATGAGGCACGACCCAATTGACATTTTGAATCATTTTTGGTACAGTCCTTAAAATCAATTTTCGGATGAAAACGATGACTCCGGACATGTCGAACGATCCCAAAATGGCCAATATGGATGAAATTTTAACATTTAATCTTTTGACTGTAAATGACTGTTGGATGTGAATTATGACTTTGTCAACTAAAATAGGTGTGTTTAAAGTCATTTCTGTGCCTGAAACGGGTCAAAATTGAAGCTTTTGTGTAAGCAAAACTCTGTAAAAATGGCAATTTTGCTCTCTCTGAGGGTTTAAAAAGTGGTTATTCAACATGAGGCACGATCCAATTGACATTTTGAATCATTTTTGGTACAGTCCAAAAAATGAATTTTCGGATGAAAAACGATGACTCCGGACATGTCGAACGATCCCAAAATGGTCAATATGGATGAAATTTAACATTCAATCTTTTGACTGTAAATGACTGTTGGATGTGAATTATGACTTTGTCAACTAAAATAAGTGTGTTTTAAGTCATTTCTGTGCTTCAAAGGGGTCAAAATTGAAGCTTTTGAGTAATCATAACTCTGTAAAAATGGCAATTTTGGTCACTGTGAGGGTTTAAAAAGTGGTTATTCAACATGAGGCACGATCCAATTGACATTTTGAATCATTTTTGGTACAGTCCAAAAAATCAATTTTCGGATGAAAACGATGACTCCGGACATGTCGAACGATCCCAAAATGGCCAATATGGATGAAATTTTAACATTTAATCTTTTGACTGTAAATGACTGTTGGATGTGAATTATGACTTTGTCAACTGAAATAAGTGTGTTTAAAGTCATTTCTGTGCCTCGAAGGGGTCAAAATTGAAGCTTTTGAGTAATTAAAACTCTGTAAAAATGGCAATTTTGGTCACTCTGAGGCTTTAAAAAGTGGTTGTTCAACATGAGGCACGATCCAATTGACATTTTGAATCATTTTTGGTACAGTCCAAAAAATCAATTTTCGGATGAAAAACGATGACTCCGGACATGTCGAACGATCCCAAAATGGTCAATATGGATGAAATTTTAACATTCAATCTTTTGACTGTAAATGACTGTTGGATGTGAATTATGACTTTGTCAACTAAAATAAGTGTGTTTAAAGTCATTTCTGTGCCTGAAACTGGTCAAAATTGAAGCTTTTGAGTAAGCAAAACTCTGTAAAAATGGCAATTTTGGTCACTCTGAGGGTTTAAAAAGTGGTTATTCAACATGAGGCACGACCCAATTGACATTTTGAATCATTTTTGGTACAGTCCAAAAAATCAATTTCCGGATGAAAAACGATGACTCCGGACCTGTTGAACGTTCCCAAAATGGTCTATAATGATGAAATTTTAACATTTACTCTTTTGACTCTAAATGACTGTTGGATGTGAATTATGACTTTGTCAACTAAAATAAGTGTGTTTTAAGTCATTTCTGTGCCTCAAAGGGGTCAAAATTGAAGCTTTTGAGTAATCATAACTCTGTAAAAATGGCAATTTTGGTCACTCTGAGGCTTTAAAAAGTGGTTATTCAACATGAGGCACGATCCAATTGACATTTTGAATCATTTTTGGTACAGTCCAAAAAATCAATTTTCGGATGAAAAACGATGACTCCGGACATGTCAAACGATCCAAAAATGGTCAATATGGATGAAATTGTAACATTTAATCTTTTGACTGTAAATGACTGTTGGATGTGAATTAGGACTTTGTCAACTAAAATAAGTGTGTTTAAAGTCATTTCTGTGCCTGAAACGGTTCAAAATTGAAGCTTTTGAGTAATCAAAACTCTGTAAAAATGGCAATTTTGGTCACTGTGAGGCTTTAAAAAGTGGTTATTCAACATGAGGCACGATCCAATTGACATTTTGAATCATTTTTGGTACAGTCCAAAAAATGAATTTTCGGATGAAAAACGATGACTCCGGACATGTCGAACGATCCCAAAATGGTCAATATGGATGACATTTTAACATTCAATCTTTTGACTGTAAATGACTGTTGGATGTGAATTATGACTTTGTCAACTAAAATAAGTGTGTTTAAAGTCATTTCTGTGCCTGAAACTGGTCAAAATTGAAGCTTTTGAGTAAGCAAAACTCTGTAAAAATGGCAATTTTGGTCACTCTGAGGGTTTAAAAAGTGGTTATTCAACATGAGGCACGACCCAATTGACATTTTGAATCATTTTTGGTACAGTCCTTAAAATCAATTTTCGGATGAAAACGATGACTCCGGACATGTCGAACGATCCCAAAATGGCCAATATGGATGAAATTTTAACATTTAATCTTTTGACTGTAAATGACTGTTGGATGTGAATTATGACTTTGTCAACTAAAATAGGTGTGTTTAAAGTCATTTCTGTGCCTGAAACGGGTCAAAATTGAAGCTTTTGTGTAAGCAAAACTCTGTAAAAATGGCAATTTTGCTCTCTCTGAGGGTTTAAAAAGTGGCTATTCAACATGAGGCACGATCCAATTGACATTTTGAATCATTTTTGGTACAGTCCAAAAAATGAATTTTCGGATGAAAAACGATGACTCCGGACATGTCGAACGATCCCAAAATGGTCAATATGGATGAAATTTAACATTCAATCTTTTGACTGTAAATGACTGTTGGATGTGAATTATGACTTTGTCAACTAAAATAAGTGTGTTTAAAGTCATTTCTGTGCCTCGAAGGGGTCAAAATTGAAGCTTTTGAGTAATTAAAACTCTGTAAAAATGGCAATTTTGGTAACTCTGAGGCTTTAAAAAGTGGTTGTTCAACATGAGGCACGATCCAATTGACATTTTGAATCATTTTTGGTACAGTCCAAAAAATCAATTTTCGGATGAAAAACGATGACTCCGGACATGTCGAACGATCCCAAAATGGTCAATATGGATGAAATTTTAACATTCAATCTTTTGACTGTAAATGACTGTTGGATGTGAATTATGACTTTGTCAACTAAAATAAGTGTGTTTAAAGTCATTTCTGTGCCTGAAACTGGTCAAAATTGAAGCTTTTGAGTAAGCAAAACTCTGTAAAAATGGCAATTTTGGTCACTCTGAGGGTTTAAAAAGTGGTTATTCAACATGAGGCACGACCCAATTGACATTTTGAATCATTTTTGGTACAGTCCAAAAAATCAATTTCCGGATGAAAAACGATGACTCCGGACCTGTTGAACGTTCCCAAAATGGTCTATAATGATGAAATTTTAACATTTACTCTTTTGACTCTAAATGACTGTTGGATGTGAATTATGACTTTGTCAACTAAAATAAGTGTGTTTTAAGTCATTTCTGTGCCTCAAAGGGGTCAAAATTGAAGCTTTTGAGTAATCATAACTCTGTAAAAATGGCAATTTTGGTCACTCTGAGGCTTTAAAAAGTGGTTATTCAACATGAGGCACGATCCAATTGACATTTTGAATCATTTTTGGTACAGTCCAAAAAATCAATTTTCGGATGAAAAACGATGACTCCGGACATGTCGAACGATCCAAAAATGGTCAATATGGATGAAATTGTAACATTTAATCTTTTGACTGTAAATGACTGATGGATGTGAATTATGACTTTGTCAACTAAAATAAGTGTGTTTAAAGTCATTTCTGTGCCTGAAACGGGTCAAAATTGAAGCTTTTGAGTAAGCAAAACTCTGTAAAAATGGCAATTTTGGTCACTCTGAGGGTTTAAAAAGTGGTTATTCAACATGAGGCACGACCCAATTGACATTTTGAATCATTTTTGGTACAGTCCTTAAAATCAATTTTCGGATGAAAACGATGACTCCGGACATGTCGAACGATCCCAAAATGGCCAATATGGATGAAATTTTAACATTTAATCTTTTGACTGTAAATGACTGTTGGATGTGAATTATGACTTTGTCAACTAAAATAAGTGTGTTTTAAGTCATTTCTGTGCCTCAAAGGGGTCAAAATTGAAGCTTTTGAGTAATCATAACTCTGTAAAAATGGCAATTTTGGTCACTCTGAGGCTTTAAAAAGTGGTTATTCAACATGAGGCACGATCCAATTGACATTTTGAATCATTTTTGGTACAGTCCAAAAAATCAATTTTCGGATGAAAAACGATGACTCCGGACATGTCGAACGATCCAAAAATGGTCAATATGGATGAAATTGTAACATTTAATCTTTTGACTGTAAATGACTGTTGGATGTGAATTAGGACTTTGTCAACTAAAATAAGTGTGTTTAAAGTCATTTCTGTACCTGAAACGGTTCAAAATTGAAGCTTTTGAGTAATCAAAACTCTGTAAAAATGGCAATTTTGGTCACTGTGAGGCTTTAAAAAGTGGTTATTCAACAGGAGGCACGATCCAATTGACATTTTGAATCATTTTTGGTACAGTCCAAAAAATGAATTTTCGGATGAAAAACGATGACTCCGGACATGTCGAACGATCCCAAAATGGTCAATATGGATGACATTTTAACATTCAATCTTTTGACTGTAAATGACTGTTGGATGTGAATTATGACTTTGTCAACTAAAATAAGTGTGTTTAAAGTCATTTCTGTGCCTGAAACTGGTCAAAATTGAAGCTTTTGAGTAAGCAAAACTCTGTAAAAATGGCAATTTTGGTCACTCTGAGGGTTTAAAAAGTGGTTATTCAACATGAGGCACGACCCAATTGACATTTTGAATCATTTTTGGTACAGTCCTTAAAATCAATTTTCGGATGAAAACGATGACTCCGGACATGTCGAACGATCCCAAAATGGCCAATATGGATGAAATTTTAACATTTAATCTTTTGACTGTAAATGACTGTTGGATGTGAATTATGACTTTGTCAACTAAAATAGGTGTGTTTAAAGTCCTTTCTGTGCCTGAAACGGGTCAAAATTGAAGCTTTTGTGTAAGCAAAACTCTGTAAAAATGGCAATTTTGCTCTCTCTGAGGGTTTAAAAAGTGGTTATTCAACATGAGGCACGATCCAATTGACATTTTGAATCATTTTTGGTACAGTCCAAAAAATGAATTTTCGGATGAAAAACGATGACTCCGGACATGTCGAACGATCCCAAAATGGTCAATATGGATGAAATTTAACATTCAATCTTTTGACTGTAAATGACTGTTGGATGAGAATTATGACTTTGTCAACTAAAATAAGTGTGTTTAAAGTCATTTCTGTGCCTGAAACTGGTCAAAATTGAAGCTTTTGAGTAAGCAAAACTCTGTAAAAATGGCAATTTTGGTCACTCTGAGGGTTTAAAAAGTGGTTATTCAACATGAGGCACGACCCAATTGACATTTTGAATCATTTTTGGTACAGTCCTTAAAATCAATTTTCGGATGAAAACGATGACTCCGGACATGTCGAACGATCCCAAAATGGCCAATATGGATGAAATTTTAACATTTAATCTTTTGACTGTAAATGACTGTTGGATGTGAATTATGACTTTGTCAACTAAAATAAGTGTGTTTTAAGTCATTTCTGTGCCTCAAAGGGGTCAAAATTGAAGCTTTTGAGTAATCATAACTCTGTAAAAATGGCAATTTTGGTCACTCTGAGGCTTTAAAAAGTGGTTATTCAACATGAGGCACGATCCAATTGACATTTTGAATCATTTTTGGTACAGTCCAAAAAATCAATTTTCGGATGAAAAACGATGACTCCGGACATGTCGAACGATCCAAAAATGGTCAATATGGATGAAATTGTAACATTTAATCTTTTGACTGTAAATGACTGTTGGATGTGAATTAGGACTTTGTCAACTAAAATAAGTGTGTTTAAAGTCATTTCTGTGCCTGAAACGGTTCAAAATTGAAGCTTTTGAGTAATCAAAACTCTGTAAAAATGGCAATTTTGGTCACTGTGAGGCTTTAAAAAGTGGTTATTCAACAGGAGGCACGATCCAATTGACATTTTGAATCATTTTTGGTACAGTCCAAAAAATGAATTTTCGGATGAAAAACGATGACTCCGGACATGTCGAACGATCCCAAAATGGTCAATATGGATGACATTTTAACATTCAATCTTTTGACTGTAAATGACTGTTGGATGTGAATTATGACTTTGTCAACTAAAATAAGTGTGTTTAAAGTCATTTCTGTGCCTGAAACTGGTCAAAATTGAAGCTTTTGAGTAAGCAAAACTCTGTAAAAATGGCAATTTTGGTCACTCTGAGGGTTTAAAAAGTGGTTATTCAACATGAGGCACGACCCAATTGACATTTTGAATCATTTTTGGTACAGTCCTTAAAATCAATTTTCGGATGAAAACGATGACTCCGGACATGTCGAACGATCCCAAAATGGCCAATATGGATGAAATTTTAACATTTAATCTTTTGACTGTAAATGACTGTTGGATGTGAATTATGACTTTGTCAACTAAAATAGGTGTGTTTAAAGTCATTTCTGTGCCTGAAACGGGTCAAAATTGAAGCTTTTGTGTAAGCAAAACTCTGTAAAAATGGCAATTTTGCTCTCTCTGAGGGTTTAAAAAGTGGTTATTCAACATGAGGCACGATCCAATTGACATTTTGAATCATTTTTGGTACAGTCCAAAAAATGAATTTTCGGATGAAAAACGATGACTCCGGACATGTCGAACGATCCCAAAATGGTCAATATGGATGAAATTTAACATTCAATCTTTTGACTGTAAATGACTGTTGGATGTGAATTATGACTTTGTCAACTAAAATAAGTGTGTTTTAAGTCATTTCTGTGCTTCAAAGGGGTCAAAATTGAAGCTTTTGAGTAATCATAACTCTGTAAAAATGGCAATTTTGGTCACTGTGAGGGTTTAAAAAGTGGTTATTCAACATGAGGCACGATCCAATTGACATTTTGAATCATTTTTGGTACAGTCCAAAAAATCAATTTTCGGATGAAAACGATGACTCCGGACATGTCGAACGATCCCAAAATGGCCAATATGGATGAAATTTTAACATTTAATCTTTTGACTGTAAATGACTGTTGGATGTGAATTATGACTTTGTCAACTAAAATAAGTGTGTTTAAAGTCATTTCTGTGCCTCGAAGGGGTCAAAATTGAAGCTTTTGAGTAATTAAAACTCTGTAAAAATGGCAATTTTGGTCACTCTGAGGCTTTAAAAAGTGGTTGTTCAACATGAGGCACGATCCAATTGACATTTTGAATCATTTTTGGTACAGTCCAAAAAATCAATTTTCGGATGAAAAACGATGACTCCGGACATGTCGAACGATCCCAAAATGGTCAATATGGATGAAATTTTAACATTCAATCTTTTGACTGTAAATGACTGTTGGATGTGAATTATGACTTTGTCAACTAAAATAAGTGTGTTTAAAGTCATTTCTGTGCCTGAAACTGGTCAAAATTGAAGCTTTTGAGTAAGCAAAACTCTGTAAAAATGGCAATTTTGGTCACTCTGAGGGTTTAAAAAGTGGTTATTCAACATGAGGCACGACCCAATTGACATTTTGAATCATTTTTGGTACAGTCCAAAAAATCAATTTCCGGATGAAAAACGATGACTCCGGACCTGTTGAACGTTCCCAAAATGGTCTATAATGATGAAATTTTAACATTTACTCTTTTGACTCTAAATGACTGTTGGATGTGAATTATGACTTTGTCAACTAAAATAAGTGTGTTTTAAGTCATTTCTGTGCCTCAAAGGGGTCAAAATTGAAGCTTTTGAGTAATCATAACTCTGTAAAAATGGCAATTTTGGTCACTCTGAGGCTTTAAAAAGTGGTTATTCAACATGAGGCACGATCCAATTGACATTTTGAATCATTTTTGGTACAGTCCAAAAAATCAATTTTCGGATGAAAAACGATGACTCTGGACATGTCGAACGATCCCAAAATGGTCAATATGGATGAAATTTTAACATTTAATCTTTTGACTCTAAATGACTGTTGGATGTGAATTATGACTTTGTCAACTAAAATAAGTGTGTTTAAAGTCATTTCTGTGCCTGAAATGGTTCAAAATTGAAGCTTTTGAGTAAGCAAAACTCTGTAAAAGTGGCAATTTTGGTGACTTTGAGGGTTTAAAAAGTAGTTATTCAACATGAGGCACGATCCAATTGACATTTTGAATCCTTTTTGGTACAGTCCAAAAAATAAATTTTCGGATGAAAAATGATGACTCCGGACATGTCGAACGATCCCAAAATGGTCAATATGGATGAAATTTTAACATTTAATCTTTTGACTGTAAATGACTGGTGGATGTGAATTATGACTTTGTCAACTAAAATAAGTGTGTTTAAAGTCATTTCTGTGCCTCAAAGGGGTCAAAATTGAAGCTTTTGAGTAATTAAAACTCTGTAAAAATGGCAATTTTGGTCACTCTGAGGCTTTAAAAAGTGGTTATTCAACATGAGGCACGATCCAATTGACATTTTGAATCATTTTTGGTACAGTCCAAAAAATCAATTTTCGGATGAAAAACGATGACTCCGGACATGTCGAACGATCCCAAAATCGTCAATATGGATGAAATTGTAACATTTAATCTTTTGACTGTAAATGACTGTTGGATGTGAATTAGGACTTTGTCAACTAAAATAAGTGTGTTTAAAGTCATTTCTGTACCTGAAACGGGTCAAAATTGAAGCTTTTGAGTAATCAAAACTCTGTAAAAATGGCAATTTTGGTCACTGTGAGGCTTTAAAAAGTGGTTATTCAACATGAGGCACGATCCAATTGACATTTTGAATCATTTTTGGTACAGTCCAAAAAATGAATTTTCGGATGAAAAACGATGACTCCGGACATGTCGAACGATCCCAAAATGGTCAATATGGATGAAATTTTAACATTCAATCTTTTGACTGTAAATGACTGTTGGATGTGAATTATGACTTTGTCAACTAAAATAAGTGTGTTTTAAGTCATTTCTGTGCTTCAAAGGGGTCAAAATTGAAGCTTTTGAGTAATCATAACTCTGTAAAAATGGCAATTTTGGTCACTGTGAGGGTTTAAAAAGTGGTTATTCAACATGAGGCACGATCCAATTGACATTTTGAATCATTTTTGGTACAGTCCAAAAAATCAATTTTCGGATGAAAACGATGACTCCGGACATGTCGAACGATCCCAAAATGGCCAATATGGATGAAATTTTAACATTTAATCTTTTGACTGTAAATGACTGTTGGATGTGAATTATGACTTTGTCAACTAAAATAAGTGTGTTTTAAGTCATTTCTGTGCTTCAAAGGGGTCAAAATTGAAGCTTTTGAGTAATCATAACTCTGTAAAAATGGCAATTTTGGTCACTGTGAGGGTTTAAAAAGTGGTTATTCAACATGAGGCACGATCTAATTGACATTTTGAATCATTTTTGGTACAGTCCAAAAAATCAATTTTCGGATGAAAACGATGACTCCGGACATGTCGAACGATCCAAAAATGGTCAATATGGATGAAATTATAACATTTAATCTTTTGACTGTAAATGACTGTTGGATGTGAATTAGGACTTTGTCAACTAAAATAAGTGTGTTTAAAGTCATTTCTGTGCCTGAAACGGTTCAAAATTGAAGCTTTTGAGTAATCAAAACTCTGTAAAAATGGCAATTTTGGTCACTGTGAGGCTTTAAAAAGTGGTTATTCAACATGAGGCACGATCCAATTGACATTTTGAATCATTTTTGGTACAGTCCAAAAAATGAATTTTCGGATGAAAAACGATGACTCCGGACATGTCGAACGATCCCAAAATGGTCAATATGGATAAAATTTTAACATTTAATCTTTTCACTCTAAATGACTGTTGGGTGTGAATTATGACTTTGTCAACTAAAATAAGTGTGTTTAAAGTCATTTCTGTGCCTGAAATGGTTCAAAATTGAAGCTTTTGAGTAAGCAAAAGTCTGTAAAAGTGGCAATTTTGGTGACTGTGAGGGTTTAAAAAGTGGTTATTCAACATGAGGCACGATCCAATTGACATTTTGAATCCTTTTTGGTACAGTCCCAAAAATAAATTTTCGGATGAAAAACGATGACTCCGGACATGTCGAACGATCCCAAAATGGTCAATATGGATGAAATTTTAACATTTAATCTTTTGACTCTAAATGACTGTTGGATGTGAATTATGACTTTGTCAACTAAAATAAGTGTGTTTAAAGTCATTTCTGTGCCTCAAAGGGGTCAAAATTGAAGCTTTTGAGTAAGCAAAACTCTGTAAAAATGGCAATTTTGGTCACTCTGAGGCTTTAAAAAGTGGTTATTCAACATGAGGCACGATCCAATTGACATTTTCAATCATTTTTGGTACAGTCCAAAAAATCAATTTTCGGATGAAAAACGATGACTCCGGACATGTCGAACGATCCCAAAATGGCCAATATGGATGAAATTTTAACATTTAATCTTTTGACTGTAAATGACTGTTGGATGTGAATTATGACTTTGTCAACTAAAATAAGTGTGTTTAAAGTCATTTCTGTGCCTGAAACGGGTCAAAATTGAAGCTTTTGAGTAAGCAAAAATCTGTAAAAATGGCAATTTTGGTCACTCTGAGGGTTTAAAAAGTGGTTATTCAACATGAGGCCCGACCCAATTGACATTTTGAATCATTTTTGGTACAGTCCAAAAAATCAATTTCCGGATGAAAAACAATGACTCCGGACCTGTTGAACGTTCCCAAAATGGTCTATAATGATGAAATTTTAACATTTAATCTTTTGACTCTAAATGACTTTTGGATGTGAATTATGACTTTGTCAACTAAAATAAGTGTGTTTAAAGTCATTTCTGTGCCTCAAAGGGGTCAAAATTGAAGCTTTTGAGTAATCATAACTCTGTAAAAATGGCAATTTTGGTCACTGTGAGGGTTTAAAAAGTGGTTATTCAACAAGAGGCACGATCCAATTGACATTTTGAATCATTTTTGGTACAGTCCAAAAAATCAATTTTCGGATGAAAAACGATGATTCCGGACATGTCAAACGATCCCAAAATGGTCAATATGGATGACATTGTAACTTTTAATCTTTTGACTGTAAATGACTGTTGGATGTGAATTAGGACTTTGTCAACTAAAATAAGTGTGTTTAAAGTCATTTCTGTGCCTGAAACGGGTCAAAATTGAAGCTTTTGAGTAATCAAAACTCTGTAAAAATGGCAATTTTGGTCACTGTGAGGCTTTAAAAAGTGGTTATTCAACATGAGGCACGATCCAATTGACATTTTGAATCATTTTTGGTACAGTCCAAAAAATGAATTTTCGGATGAAAAAAGATGACTCCGGACATGTCGAACGATCCCAAAATGGTCAATATGGATGAAATTTAACATTCAATCTTTTGACTGTAAATGACTGTTGGATGTGAATTATGACTTTGTCAACTAAAATAAGTGTGTTTTAAGTCATTTCTGTGCTTCAAAGGGGTCAAAATTGAAGCTTTTGAGTAATCATAACTCTGTAAAAATGGCAATTTTGGTCACTGTGAGGGTTTAAAAAGTGGTTATTCAACATGAGGCACGATCCAATTGACATTTTGAATCATTTTTGGTACAGTCCAAAAAATCAATTTTCGGATGAAAACGATGACTCCGGACATGTCGAACGATCCCAAAATGGCCAATATGGATGAAATTTTAACATTTAATCTTTTGACTGTAAATGACTGTTGGATGTGAATTATGACTGTGTCAACTAAAATAAGTGTGTTTAAAGTCATTTCTGTGCCTCGAAGGGGTCAAAATTGAAGCTTTTGAGTAATTAAAACTCTGTAAAAATGGCAATTTTGGTCACTCTGAGGCTTTAAAAAGTGGTTGTTCAACATGAGGCACGATCCAATTGACATTTTGAATCATTTTTGGTACAGTCCAAAAAATCAATTTTCGGATGAAAAACGATGACTCCGGACATGTCGAACGATCCCAAAATGGTCAATATGGATGAAATTTTAACATTCAATCTTTTGACTGTAAATGACTGTTGGATGTGAATTATGACTTTGTCAACTAAAATAAGTGTGTTTAAAGTCATTTCTGTGCCTGAAACTGGTCAAAATTGAAGCTTTTGAGTAAGCAAAACTCTGTAAAAATGGCAATTTTGGTCACTCTGAGGGTTTAAAAAGTGGTTATTCAACATGAGGCACGACCCAATTGACATTTTGAATCATTTTTGGTACAGTCCAAAAAATCAATTTCCGGATGAAAAACGATGACTCCGGACCTGTTGAACGTTCCCAAAATGGTCTATAATGATGAAATTTTAACATTTACTCTTTTGACTCTAAATGACTGTTGGATGTGAATTATGACTTTGTCAACTAAAATAAGTGTGTTTTAAGTCATTTCTGTGCCTCAAAGGGGTCAAAATTGAAGCTTTTGAGTAATCATAACTCTGTAAAAATGGCAATTTTGGTCACTCTGAGGCTTTAAAAAGTGGTTATTCAACATGAGGCACGATCCAATTGACATTTTGAATCATTTTTGGTACAGTCCAAAAAATCAATTTTCGGATGAAAAACGATGACTCCGGACATGTCAAACGATCCAAAAATGGTCAATATGGATGAAATTGTAACATTTAATCTTTTGACTGTAAATGACTGTTGGATGTGAATTAGGACTTTGTCAACTAAAATAAGTGTGTTTAAAGTCATTTCTGTGCCTGAAACGGTTCAAAATTGAAGCTTTTGAGTAATCAAAACTCTGTAAAAATGGCAATTTTGGTCACTGTGAGGCTTTAAAAAGTGGTTATTCAACATGAGGCACGATCCAATTGACATTTTGAATCATTTTTGGTACAGTCCAAAAAATGAATTTTCGGATGAAAAAAGATGACTCCGGACATGTCGAACGATCCCAAAATGGTCAATATGGATGAAATTTAACATTCAATCTTTTGACTGTAAATGACTGTTGGATGTGAATTATGACTTTGTCAACTAAAATAAGTGTGTTTTAAGTCATTTCTGTGCTTCAAAGGGGTCAAAATTGAAGCTTTTGAGTAATCATAACTCTGTAAAAATGGCAATTTTGGTCACTGTGAGGGTTTAAAAAGTGGTTATTCAACATGAGGCACGATCCAATTGACATTTTGAATCATTTTTGGTACAGTCCAAAAAATCAATTTTCGGATGAAAACGATGACTCCGGACATGTCGAACGATCCCAAAATGGCCAATATGGATGAAATTTTAACATTTAATCTTTTGACTGTAAATGACTGTTGGATGTGAATTATGACTGTGTCAACTAAAATAAGTGTGTTTAAAGTCATTTCTGTGCCTCGAAGGGGTCAAAATTGAAGCTTTTGAGTAATTAAAACTCTGTAAAAATGGCAATTTTGGTCACTCTGAGGCTTTAAAAAGTGGTTGTTCAACATGAGGCACGATCCAATTGACATTTTGAATCATTTTTGGTACAGTCCAAAAAATCAATTTTCGGATGAAAAACGATGACTCCGGACATGTCGAACGATCCCAAAATGGTCAATATGGATGAAATTTTAACATTCAATCTTTTGACTGTAAATGACTGTTGGATGTGAATTATGACTTTGTCAACTAAAATAAGTGTGTTTAAAGTCATTTCTGTGCCTGAAACTGGTCAAAATTGAAGCTTTTGAGTAAGCAAAACTCTGTAAAAATGGCAATTTTGGTCACTCTGAGGGTTTAAAAAGTGGTTATTCAACATGAGGCACGACCCAATTGACATTTTGAATCATTTTTGGTACAGTCCAAAAAATCAATTTCCGGATGAAAAACGATGACTCCGGACCTGTTGAACGTTCCCAAAATGGTCTATAATGATGAAATTTTAACATTTACTCTTTTGACTCTAAATGACTGTTGGATGTGAATTATGACTTTGTCAACTAAAATAAGTGTGTTTTAAGTCATTTCTGTGCCTCAAAGGGGTCAAAATTGAAGCTTTTGAGTAATCATAACTCTGTAAAAATGGCAATTTTGGTCACTCTGAGGCTTTAAAAAGTGGTTATTCAACATGAGGCACGATCCAATTGACATTTTGAATCATTTTTGGTACAGTCCAAAAAATCAATTTTCGGATGAAAAACGATGACTCCGGACATGTCAAACGATCCAAAAATGGTCAATATGGATGAAATTGTAACATTTAATCTTTTGACTGTAAATGACTGTTGGATGTGAATTAGGACTTTGTCAACTAAAATAAGTGTGTTTAAAGTCATTTCTGTGCCTGAAACGGTTCAAAATTGAAGCTTTTGAGTAATCAAAACTCTGTAAAAATGGCAATTTTGGTCACTGTGAGGCTTTAAAAAGTGGTTATTCAACATGAGGCACGATCCAATTGACATTTTGAATCATTTTTGGTACAGTCCAAAAAATGAATTTTCGGATGAAAAACGATGACTCCGGACATGTCGAACGATCCCAAAATGGTCAATATGGATGACATTTTAACATTCAATCTTTTGACTGTAAATGACTGTTGGATGTGAATTATGACTTTGTCAACTAAAATAGGTGTGTTTAAAGTCATTTCTGTGCCTGAAACGGGTCAAAATTGAAGCTTTTGTGTAAGCAAAACTCTGTAAAAATGGCAATTTTGCTCTCTCTGAGGGTTTAAAAAGTGGTTATTCAACATGAGGCACGATCCAATTGACATTTTGAATCATTTTTGGTACAGTCCAAAAAATGAATTTTCGGATGAAAAACGATGACTCCGGACATGTCGAACGATCCCAAAATGGTCAATATGGATGAAATTTAACATTCAATCTTTTGACTGTAAATGACTGTTGGATGTGAATTATGACTTTGTCAACTAAAATAAGTGTGTTTTAAGTCATTTCTGTGCTTCAAAGGGGTCAAAATTGAAGCTTTTGAGTAATCAAAACTCTGTAAAAATGGCAATTTTGGTCACTGTGAGGCTTTAAAAAGTGGTTATTCAACATGAGGCACGATCCAATTGACATTTTGAATCATTTTTGGTACAGTCCAAAAAATGAATTTTCGGATGAAAAACGATGACTCCGGACATGTCGAACGATCCCAAAATGGTCAATATGGATGACATTTTAACATTCAATCTTTTGACTGTAAATGACTGTTGGATGTGAATTATGACTTTGTCAACTAAAATAGGTGTGTTTAAAGTCATTTCTGTGCCTGAAACTGGTCAAAATTGAAGCTTTTGAGTAAGCAAAACTCTGTAAAAATGGCAATTTTGGTCACTCTGAGGGTTTAAAAAGTGGTTATTCAACATGAGGCACGACCCAATTGACATTTTGAATCATTTTTGGTACAGTCCAAAAAATCAATTTCCGGATGAAAAACGATGACTCCGGACCTGTTGAACGTTCCCAAAATGGTCTATAATGATGAAATTTTAACATTTACTCTTTTGACTCTAAATGACTGTTGGATGTGAATTATGACTTTGTCAACTAAAATAAGTGTGTTTTAAGTCATTTCTGTGCCTCAAAGGGGTCAAAATTGAAGCTTTTGAGTAATCATAACTCTGTAAAAATGGCAATTTTGGTCACTCTGAGGCTTTAAAAAGTGGTTATTCAACATGAGGCACGATCCAATTGACATTTTGAATCATTTTTGGTACAGTCCAAAAAATCAATTTTCGGATGAAAAACGATGACTCCGGACATGTCAAACGATCCAAAAATGGTCAATATGGATGAAATTGTAACATTTAATCTTTTGACTGTAAATGACTGTTGGATGTGAATTAGGACTTTGTCAACTAAAATAAGTGTGTTTAAAGTCATTTCTGTGCCTGAAACGGTTCAAAATTGAAGCTTTTGAGTAATCAAAACTCTGTAAAAATGGCAATTTTGGTCACTGTGAGGCTTTAAAAAGTGGTTATTCAACATGAGGCACGATCCAATTGACATTTTGAATCATTTTTGGTACAGTCCAAAAAATGAATTTTCGGATGAAAAACGATGACTCCGGACATGTCGAACGATCCCAAAATGGTCAATATGGATGACATTTTAACATTCAATCTTTTGACTGTAAATGACTGTTGGATGTGAATTATGACTTTGTCAACTAAAATAAGTGTGTTTAAAGTCATTTCTGTGCCTGAAACTGGTCAAAATTGAAGCTTTTGAGTAAGCAAAACTCTGTAAAAATGGCAATTTTGGTCACTCTGAGGGTTTAAAAAGTGGTTATTCAACATGAGGCACGACCCAATTGACATTTTGAATCATTTTTGGTACAGTCCTTAAAATCAATTTTCGGATGAAAACGATGACTCCGGACATGTCGAACGATCCCAAAATGGCCAATATGGATGAAATTTTAACATTTAATCTTTTGACTGTAAATGACTGTTGGATGTGAATTATGACTTTGTCAACTAAAATAGGTGTGTTTAAAGTCATTTCTGTGCCTGAAACGGGTCAAAATTGAAGCTTTTGTGTAAGCAAAACTCTGTAAAAATGGCAATTTTGCTCTCTCTGAGGGTTTAAAAAGTGGTTATTCAACATGAGGCACGATCCAATTGACATTTTGAATCATTTTTGGTACAGTCCAAAAAATGAATTTTCGGATGAAAAACGATGACTCCGGACATGTCGAACGATCCCAAAATGGTCAATATGGATGAAATTTAACATTCAATCTTTTGACTGTAAATGACTGTTGGATGTGAATTATGACTTTGTCAACTAAAATAAGTGTGTTTAAAGTCATTTCTGTGCCTCGAAGGGGTCAAAATTGAAGCTTTTGAGTAATTAAAACTCTGTAAAAATGGCAATTTTGGTCACTCTGAGGCTTTAAAAAGTGGTTATTCAACATGAGGCACGACCCAATTGACATTTTGAATCATTTTTGGTACAGTCCAAAAAATCAATTTCCGGATGAAAAACGATGACTCCGGACCTGTTGAACGTTCCCAAAATGGTCTATAATGATGAAATTTTAACATTTACTCTTTTGACTCTAAATGACTGTTGGATGTGAATTATGACTTTGTCAACTAAAATAAGTGTGTTTTAAGTCATTTCTGTGCCTCAAAGGGGTCAAAATTGAAGCTTTTGAGTAATCATAACTCTGTAAAAATGGCAATTTTGGTCACTCTGAGGCTTTAAAAAGTGGTTATTCAACATGAGGCACGATCCAATTGACATTTTGAATCATTTTTGGTACAGTCCAAAAAATCAATTTTCGGATGAAAAACGATGACTCCGGACATGTCGAACGATCCAAAAATGGTCAATATGGATGAAATTGTAACATTTAATCTTTTGACTGTAAATGACTGATGGATGTGAATTAGGACTTTGTCAACTAAAATAAGTGTGTTTAAAGTCATTTCTGTGCCTGAAACGGTTCAAAATTGAAGCTTTTGAGTAATCAAAACTCTGTAAAAATGGCAATTTTGGTCACTGTGAGGCTTTAAAAAGTGGTTATTCAACATGAGGCATGATCCAATTGACATTTTGAATCATTTTTGGTACAGTCCAAAAAATGAATTTTCGGATGAAAAACGATGACTCCGGACATGTCGAACGATCCCAAAATGGTCAATATGGATGACATTTTAACATTCAATCTTTTGACTGTAAATGACTGTTGGATGTGAATTATGACTTTGTCAACTAAAATAAGTGTGTTTAAAGTCATTTCTGTGCCTGAAACTGGTCAAAATTGAAGCTTTTGAGTAAGCAAAACTCTGTAAAAATGGCAATTTTGGTCACTCTGAGGGTTTAAAAAGTGGTTATTCAACATGAGGCACGACCCAATTGACATTTTGAATCATTTTTGGTACAGTCCTTAAAATCAATTTTCGGATGAAAACGATGACTCCGGACATGTCGAACGATCCCAAAATGGCCAATATGGATGAAATTTTAACATTTAATCTTTTGACTGTAAATGACTGTTGGATGTGAATTATGACTTTGTCAACTAAAATAAGTGTGTTTTAAGTCATTTCTGTGCCTCAAAGGGGTCAAAATTGAAGCTTTTGAGTAATCATAACTCTGTAAAAATGGCAATTTTGGTCACTCTGAGGCTTTAAAAAGTGGTTATTCAACATGAGGCACGATCCAATTGACATTTTGAATCATTTTTGGTACAGTCCAAAAAATCAATTTTCGGATGAAAAACGATGACTCCGGACATGTCGAACGATCCAAAAATGGTCAATATGGATGAAATTGTAACATTTAATCTTTTGACTGTAAATGACTGTTGGATGTGAATTAGGACTTTGTCAACTAAAATAAGTGTGTTTAAAGTCATTTCTGTGCCTGAAACGGTTCAAAATTGAAGCTTTTGAGTAATCAAAACTCTGTAAAAATGGCAATTTTGGTCACTGTGAGGCTTTAAAAAGTGGTTATTCAACAGGAGGCACGATCCAATTGACATTTTGAATCATTTTTGGTACAGTCCAAAAAATGAATTTTCGGATGAAAAACGATGACTCCGGACATGTCGAACGATCCCAAAATGGTCAATATGGATGACATTTTAACATTCAATCTTTTGACTGTAAATGACTGTTGGATGTGAATTATGACTTTGTCAACTAAAATAAGTGTGTTTAAAGTCATTTCTGTGCCTGAAACTGGTCAAAATTGAAGCTTTTGAGTAAGCAAAACTCTGTAAAAATGGCAATTTTGGTCACTCTGAGGGTTTAAAAAGTGGTTATTCAACATGAGGCACGACCCAATTGACATTTTGAATCATTTTTGGTACAGTCCTTAAAATCAATTTTCGGATGAAAACGATGACTCCGGACATGTCGAACGATCCCAAAATGGCCAATATGGATGAAATTTTAACATTTAATCTTTTGACTGTAAATGACTGTTGGATGTGAATTATGACTTTGTCAACTAAAATAGGTGTGTTTAAAGTCCTTTCTGTGCCTGAAACGGGTCAAAATTGAAGCTTTTGTGTAAGCAAAACTCTGTAAAAATGGCAATTTTGCTCTCTCTGAGGGTTTAAAAAGTGGTTATTCAACATGAGGCACGATCCAATTGACATTTTGAATCATTTTTGGTACAGTCCAAAAAATGAATTTTCGGATGAAAAACGATGACTCCGGACATGTCGAACGATCCCAAAATGGTCAATATGGATGAAATTTAACATTCAATCTTTTGACTGTAAATGACTGTTGGATGTGAATTATGACTTTGTCAACTAAAATAAGTGTGTTTAAAGTCATTTCTGTGCCTGAAACTGGTCAAAATTGAAGCTTTTGAGTAAGCAAAACTCTGTAAAAATGGCAATTTTGGTCACTCTGAGGGTTTAAAAAGTGGTTATTCAACATGAGGCACGACCCAATTGACATTTTGAATCATTTTTGGTACAGTCCTTAAAATCAATTTTCGGATGAAAACGATGACTCCGGACATGTCGAACGATCCCAAAATGGCCAATATGGATGAAATTTTAACATTTAATCTTTTGACTGTAAATGACTGTTGGATGTGAATTATGACTTTGTCAACTAAAATAAGTGTGTTTTAAGTCATTTCTGTGCCTCAAAGGGGTCAAAATTGAAGCTTTTGAGTAATCATAACTCTGTAAAAATGGCAATTTTGGTCACTCTGAGGCTTTAAAAAGTGGTTATTCAACATGAGGCACGATCCAATTGACATTTTGAATCATTTTTGGTACAGTCCAAAAAATCAATTTTCGGATGAAAAACGATGACTCCGGACATGTCGAACGATCCAAAAATGGTCAATATGGATGAAATTGTAACATTTAATCTTTTGACTGTAAATGACTGTTGGATGTGAATTAGGACTTTGTCAACTAAAATAAGTGTGTTTAAAGTCATTTCTGTGCCTGAAACGGTTCAAAATTGAAGCTTTTGAGTAATCAAAACTCTGTAAAAATGGCAATTTTGGTCACTGTGAGGCTTTAAAAAGTGGTTATTCAACAGGAGGCACGATCCAATTGACATTTTGAATCATTTTTGGTACAGTCCAAAAAATGAATTTTCGGATGAAAAACGATGACTCCGGACATGTCGAACGATCCCAAAATGGTCAATATGGATGACATTTTAACATTCAATCTTTTGACTGTAAATGACTGTTGGATGTGAATTATGACTTTGTCAACTAAAATAAGTGTGTTTAAAGTCATTTCTGTGCCTGAAACTGGTCAAAATTGAAGCTTTTGAGTAAGCAAAACTCTGTAAAAATGGCAATTTTGGTCACTCTGAGGGTTTAAAAAGTGGTTATTCAACATGAGGCACGACCCAATTGACATTTTGAATCATTTTTGGTACAGTCCTTAAAATCAATTTTCGGATGAAAACGATGACTCCGGACATGTCGAACGATCCCAAAATGGCCAATATGGATGAAATTTTAACATTTAATCTTTTGACTGTAAATGACTGTTGGATGTGAATTATGACTTTGTCAACTAAAATAGGTGTGTTTAAAGTCATTTCTGTGCCTGAAACGGGTCAAAATTGAAGCTTTTGTGTAAGCAAAACTCTGTAAAAATGGCAATTTTGCTCTCTCTGAGGGTTTAAAAAGTGGTTATTCAACATGAGGCACGATCCAATTGACATTTTGAATCATTTTTGGTACAGTCCAAAAAATGAATTTTCGGATGAAAAACGATGACTCCGGACATGTCGAACGATCCCAAAATGGTCAATATGGATGAAATTTAACATTCAATCTTTTGACTGTAAATGACTGTTGGATGTGAATTATGACTTTGTCAACTAAAATAAGTGTGTTTTAAGTCATTTCTGTGCTTCAAAGGGGTCAAAATTGAAGCTTTTGAGTAATCATAACTCTGTAAAAATGGCAATTTTGGTCACTGTGAGGGTTTAAAAAGTGGTTATTCAACATGAGGCACGATCCAATTGACATTTTGAATCATTTTTGGTACAGTCCAAAAAATCAATTTTCGGATGAAAACGATGACTCCGGACATGTCGAACGATCCCAAAATGGCCAATATGGATGAAATTTTAACATTTAATCTTTTGACTGTAAATGACTGTTGGATGTGAATTATGACTTTGTCAACTAAAATAAGTGTGTTTAAAGTCATTTCTGTGCCTCGAAGGGGTCAAAATTGAAGCTTTTGAGTAATTAAAACTCTGTAAAAATGGCAATTTTGGTCACTCTGAGGCTTTAAAAAGTGGTTGTTCAACATGAGGCACGATCCAATTGACATTTTGAATCATTTTTGGTACAGTCCAAAAAATCAATTTTCGGATGAAAAACGATGACTCCGGACATGTCGAACGATCCCAAAATGGTCAATATGGATGAAATTTTAACATTCAATCTTTTGACTGTAAATGACTGTTGGATGTGAATTATGACTTTGTCAACTAAAATAAGTGTGTTTAAAGTCATTTCTGTGCCTGAAACTGGTCAAAATTGAAGCTTTTGAGTAAGCAAAACTCTGTAAAAATGGCAATTTTGGTCACTCTGAGGGTTTAAAAAGTGGTTATTCAACATGAGGCACGACCCAATTGACATTTTGAATCATTTTTGGTACAGTCCAAAAAATCAATTTCCGGATGAAAAACGATGACTCCGGACCTGTTGAACGTTCCCAAAATGGTCTATAATGATGAAATTTTAACATTTACTCTTTTGACTCTAAATGACTGTTGGATGTGAATTATGACTTTGTCAACTAAAATAAGTGTGTTTTAAGTCATTTCTGTGCCTCAAAGGGGTCAAAATTGAAGCTTTTGAGTAATCATAACTCTGTAAAAATGGCAATTTTGGTCACTCTGAGGCTTTAAAAAGTGGTTATTCAACATGAGGCACGATCCAATTGACATTTTGAATCATTTTTGGTACAGTCCAAAAAATCAATTTTCGGATGAAAAACGATGACTCCGGACATGTCGAACGATCCAAAAATGGTCAATATGGATGAAATTGTAACATTTAATCTTTTGACTGTAAATGACTGATGGATGTGAATTAGGACTTTGTCAACTAAAATAAGTGTGTTTAAAGTCATTTCTGTGCCTGAAACGGTTCAAAATTGAAGCTTTTGAGTAATCAAAACTCTGTAAAAATGGCAATTTTGGTCACTGTGAGGCTTTAAAAAGTGGTTATTCAACATGAGGCACGATCCAATTGACATTTTGAATCATTTTTGGTACAGTCCAAAAAATGAATTTTCGGATGAAAAACGATGACTCCGGACATGTCGAACGATCCCAAAATGGTCAATATGGATGACATTTTAACATTCAATCTTTTGACTGTAAATGACTGTTGGATGTGAATTATGACTTTGTCAACTAAAATAAGTGTGTTTAAAGTCATTTCTGTGCCTGAAACTGGTCAAAATTGAAGCTTTTGAGTAAGCAAAACTCTGTAAAAATGGCAATTTTGGTCACTCTGAGGGTTTAAAAAGTGGTTATTCAACATGAGGCACGACCCAATTGACATTTTGAATCATTTTTGGTACAGTCCTTAAAATCAATTTTCGGATGAAAACGATGACTCCGGACATGTCGAACGATCCCAAAATGGCCAATATGGATGAAATTTTAACATTTAATCTTTTGACTGTAAATGACTGTTGGATGTGAATTATGACTTTGTCAACTAAAATAGGTGTGTTTAAAGTCATTTCTGTGCCTGAAACAGGTCAAAATTGAAGCTTTTGTGTAAGCAAAACTCTGTAAAAATGGCAATTTTGCTCTCTCTGAGGGTTTAAAAAGTGGTTATTCAACATGAGGCACGATCCAATTGACATTTTGAATCATTTTTGGTACAGTCCAAAAAATGAATTTTCGGATGAAAAACGATGACTCCGGACATGTCGAACGATCCCAAAATGGTCAATATGGATGAAATTTAACATTCAATCTTTTGACTGTAAATGACTGTTGGATGTGAATTATGACTTTGTCAACTAAAATAAGTGTGTTTTAAGTCATTTCTGTGCTTCAAAGGGGTCAAAATTGAAGCTTTTGAGTAATCATAACTCTGTAAAAATGGCAATTTTGGTCACTCTGAGGGTTTAAAAAGTGGTTATTCAACATGAGGCACGACCCAATTGACATTTTGAATCATTTTTGGTACAGTCCAAAAAATCAATTTTCGGATGAAAAACGATGACTCCGGACATGTCGAACGATCCAAAAATGGTCAATATGGATGAAATTGTAACATTTAATCTTTTGACTGTAAATGACTGATGGATGTGAATTAGGACTTTGTCAACTAAAATAAGTGTGTTTAAAGTCATTTCTGTGCCTGAAACGGTTCAAAATTGAAGCTTTTGAGTAATCAAAACTCTGTAAAAATGGCAATTTTGGTCACTGTGAGGCTTTAAAAAGTGGTTATTCAACATGAGGCACGATCCAATTGACATTTTGAATCATTTTTGGTACAGTCCAAAAAATGAATTTTCGGATGAAAAACGATGACTCCGGACATGTCGAACGATCCCAAAATGGTCAATATGGATGACATTTTAACATTCAATCTTTTGACTGTAAATGACTGTTGGATGTGAATTATGACTTTGTCAACTAAAATAAGTGTGTTTAAAGTCATTTCTGTGCCTGAAACTGGTCAAAATTGAAGCTTTTGAGTAAGCAAAACTCTGTAAAAATGGCAATTTTGGTCACTCTGAGGGTTTAAAAAGTGGTTATTCAACATGAGGCACGACCCAATTGACATTTTGAATCATTTTTGGTACAGTCCTTAAAATCAATTTTCGGATGAAAACGATGACTCCGGACATGTCGAACGATCCCAAAATGGCCAATATGGATGAAATTTTAACATTTAATCTTTTGACTGTAAATGACTGTTGGATGTGAATTATGACTTTGTCAACTAAAATAGGTGTGTTTAAAGTCATTTCTGTGCCTGAAACGGGTCAAAATTGAAGCTTTTGTGTAAGCAAAACTCTGTAAAAATGGCAATTTTGCTCTCTCTGAGGGTTTAAAAAGTGGTTATTCAACATGAGGCACGATCCAATTGACATTTTGAATCATTTTTGGTACAGTCCAAAAAATGAATTTTCGGATGAAAAACGATGACTCCGGACATGTCGAACGATCCCAAAATGGTCAATATGGATGAAATTTAACATTCAATCTTTTGACTGTAAATGACTGTTGGATGTGAATTATGACTTTGTCAACTAAAATAAGTGTGTTTTAAGTCATTTCTGTGCTTCAAAGGGGTCAAAATTGAAGCTTTTGAGTAATCATAACTCTGTAAAAATGGCAATTTTGGTCACTGTGAGGGTTTAAAAAGTGGTTATTCAACATGAGGCACGATCCAATTGACATTTTGAATCATTTTTGGTACAGTCCAAAAAATCAATTTTCGGATGAAAACGATGACTCCGGACATGTCGAACGATCCCAAAATGGCCAATATGGATGAAATTTTAACATTTAATCTTTTGACTGTAAATGACTGTTGGATGTGAATTATGACTTTGTCAACTAAAATAAGTGTGTTTAAAGTCATTTCTGTGCCTCGAAGGGGTCAAAATTGAAGCTTTTGAGTAATTAAAACTCTGTAAAAATGGCAATTTTGGTCACTCTGAGGCTTTAAAAAGTGGTTGTTCAACATGAGGCACGATCCAATTGACATTTTGAATCATTTTTGGTACAGTCCAAAAAATCAATTTTCGGATGAAAAACGATGACTCCGGACATGTCGAACGATCCCAAAATGGTCAATATGGATGAAATTTTAACATTCAATCTTTTGACTGTAAATGACTGTTGGATGTGAATTATGACTTTGTCAACTAAAATAAGTGTGTTTAAAGTCATTTCTGTGCCTGAAACTGGTCAAAATTGAAGCTTTTGAGTAAGCAAAACTCTGTAAAAATGGCAATTTTGGTCACTCTGAGGGTTTAAAAAGTGGTTATTCAACATGAGGCACGACCCAATTGACATTTTGAATCATTTTTGGTACTGTCCAAAAAATCAATTTCCGGATGAAAAACGATGACTCCGGACCTGTTGAACGTTCCCAAAATGGTCTATAATGATGAAATTTTAACATTTACTCTTTTGACTCTAAATGACTGTTGGATGTGAATTATGACTTTGTCAACTAAAATAAGTGTGTTTTAAGTCATTTGTGTGCCTCAAAGGGGTCAAAATTGAAGCTTTTGAGTAATCATAACTCTGTAAAAATGGCAATTTTGGTCACTCTGAGGCTTTAAAAAGTGGTTATTCAACATGAGGCACGATCCAATTGACATTTTGAATCATTTTTGGTACAGTCCAAAAAATCAATTTTCGGATGAAAAACGATGACTCCGGACATGTCGAACGATCCAAAAATGGTCAATATGGATGAAATTGTAACATTTAATCTTTTGACTGTAAATGACTGTTGGATGTGAATTAGGACTTTGTCAACTAAAATAAGTGTGTTTAAAGTCATTTCTGTGCCTGAAACGGTTCAAAATTGAAGCTTTTGAGTAATCAAAACTCTGTAAAAATGGCCATTTTGGTCACTGTGAGGCTTTAAAAAGTGGTTATTCAACATGAGGCACGATCCAATTGACATTTTGAATCATTTTTGGTACAGTCCAAAAAATGAATTTTCGGATGAAAAACGATGACTCCGGACATGTCGAACGATCCCAAAATGGTCAATATGGATGACATTTTAACATTCAATCTTTTGACTGTAAATGACTGTTGGATGTGAATTATGACTTTGTCAACTAAAATAAGTGTGTTTAAAGTCATTTCTGTGCCTGAAACTGGTCAAAATTGAAGCTTTTGAGTAAGCAAAACTCTGTAAAAATGGCAATTTTGGTCACTCTGAGGGTTTAAAAAGTGGTTATTCAACATGAGGCACGACCCAATTGACATTTTGAATCATTTTTGGTACAGTCCAAAAAATCAATTTTCGGATGAAAACGATGACTCCGGACATGTCGAACGATCCCAAAATGGCCAATATGGATGAAATTTTAACATTTAATCTTTTGACTGTAAATGACTGTTGGATGTGAATTATGACTTTGTCAACTAAAATAGGTGTGTTTAAAGTCATTTCTGTGCCTGAAACGGGTCAAAATTGAAGCTTTTGTGTAAGCAAAACTCTGTAAAAATGGCAATTTTGCTCTCTCTGAGGGTTTAAAAAGTGGTTATTCAACATGAGGCACGATCCAATTGACATTTTGAATCATTTTTGGTACAGTCCAAAAAATCAATTTTCGGATGAAAAACGATGACTCTGGACATGTCGAACGATCCCAAAATGGTCAATATGGATGAAATTTTAACATTTAATCTTTTGACTCTAAATGACTGTTGGATGTGAATTATGACTTTGTCAACTAAAATAAGTGTGTTTAAAGTCATTTCTGTGCCTGAAATGGTTCAAAATTGAAGCTTTTGAGTAAGCAAAACTCTGTAAAAGTGGCAATTTTGGTGACTGTGAGGGTTTAAAAAGTAGTTATTCAACATGAGGCACGATCCAATTGACATTTTGAATCCTTTTTGGTACAGTCCAAAAAATAAATTTTCGGATGAAAACGATGACTCCGGACATGTCGAACGATCCCAAAATGGCCAATATGGATGAAATGTTAACATTTAATCTTTTGACTGTAAATGACTGTTGGATGTGAATTATGACTTTGTCAACTAAAATAGGTGTGTTTAAAGTCATTTCTGTGCCTGAAACGGGTCAAAATTGAAGCTTTTGTGTAAGCAAAACTCTGTAAAAATGGCAATTTTGCTCTCTCTGAGGGTTTAAAAAGTGGTTATTCAACATGAGGCACGATCCAATTGACATTTTGAATCATTTTTGGTACAGTCCAAAAAATGAATTTTCGGATGAAAAACGATGACTCCGGACATGTCGAACGATCCCAAAATGGTCAATATGGATGAAATTTAACATTCAATCTTTTGACTGTAAATGACTGTTGGATGTGAATTATGACTTTGTCAACTAAAATAAGTGTGTTTTAAGTCATTTCTGTGCTTCAAAGGGGTCAAAATTGAAGCTTTTGAGTAATCATAACTCTGTAAAAATGGCAATTTTGGTCACTGTGAGGGTTTAAAAAGTGGTTATTCAACATGAGGCACGATCCAATTGACATTTTGAATCATTTTTGGTACAGTCCAAAAAATCAATTTTCGGATGAAAACGATGACTCCGGACATGTCGAACGATCCCAAAATGGCCAATATGGATGAAATTTTAACATTTAATCTTTTGACTGTAAATGACTGTTGGATGTGAATTATGACTTTGTCAACTAAAATAAGTGTGTTTAAAGTCATTTCTGTGCCTCGAAGGGGTCAAAATTGAAGCTTTTGAGTAATTAAAACTCTGTAAAAATGGCAATTTTGGTCACTCTGAGGCTTTAAAAAGTGGTTGTTCAACATGAGGCACGATCCAATTGACATTTTGAATCATTTTTGGTACAGTCCAAAAAATCAATTTTCGGATGAAAAACGATGACTCCGGACATGTCGAACGATCCCAAAATGGTCAATATGGATGAAATTTTAACATTCAATCTTTTGACTGTAAATGACTGTTGGATGTGAATTATGACTTTGTCAACTAAAATAAGTGTGTTTAAAGTCATTTCTGTGCCTGAAACTGGTCAAAATTGAAGCTTTTGAGTGAGCAAAACTCTGTAAAAATGGCAATTTTGGTCACTCTGAGGGTTTAAAAAGTGGTTATTCAACATGAGGCACGACCCAATTGACATTTTGAATCATTTTTGGTACAGTCCAAAAAATCAATTTCCGGATGAAAAACGATGACTCCGGACCTGTTGAACGTTCCCAAAATGGTCTATAATGATGAAATTTTAACATTTACTCTTTTGACTCTAAATGACTGTTGGATGTGAATTATGACTTTGTCAACTAAAATAAGTGTGTTTTAAGTCATTTCTGTGCCTCAAAGGGGTCAAAATTGAAGCTTTTGAGTAATCATAACTCTGTAAAAATGGCAATTTTGGTCACTGTGAGGCTTTAAAAAGTGGTTATTCAACATGAGGCACGATCCAATTGACATTTTGAATCATTTTTGGTACAGTCCAAAAAATGAATTTTCGGATGAAAAACGATGACTCCGGACATGTCGAACGATCCCAAAATGGTCAATATGGATGACATTTTAACATTCAATCTTTTGACTGTAAATGACTGTTGGATGTGAATTATGACTTTGTCAACTAAAATAAGTGTGTTTAAAGTCATTTCTGTGCCTGAAACTGGTCAAAATTGAAGCTTTTGAGTAAGCAAAACTCTGTAAAAATGGCAATTTTGGTCACTGTGAGGGTTTAAAAAGTGGTTATTCAACATGAGGCACGATCCAATTGACATTTTGAATCATTTGTGGTACAGTCCAAAAAATCCATTTTCGGATGAAAACGCTGACTCCGGACATGTCGAACGATCCCAAAATGGCCAATATGGATGAAATTTTAACATTTAATCTTTTGACTGTAAATGACTGTTGGATGTGAAGTATGACTTTGTCAACTAAAATAAGTGTGTTTAAAGTCATTTCTGTGCCTGAAACGGGTCAAAATTGAAGCTTTTGAGTAATCAAAACTCTGTAAAAATGGCAATTTTGGTCACTGTGAGGCTTTAAAAAGTGGTTATTCAACATGAGGCACGATCCAATTGACATTTTGAATCATTTTTGGTACAGTCCAAAAAATGAATTTTCGGATGAAAAACGATGACTCCGGACATGTCGAACGATCCCAAAATGGTCAATATGGATGACATTTTAACATTCAATCTTTTGACTGTAAATGACTGTTGGATGTGAATTATGACTTTGTCAACTAAAATAAGTGTGTTTAAAGTCATTTCTGTGCCTGAAACTGGTCAAAATTGAAGCTTTTGAGTAAGCAAAACTCTGTAAAAATGGCAATTTTGGTCACTCTGAGGGTTTAAAAAGTGGTTATTCAACATGAGGCACGACCCAATTGACATTTTGAATCATTTTTGGTACAGTCCAAAAAATCAATTTTCGGATGAAAAACGATGACTCCGGACATGTCGAACGATCCCAAAATGGTCAATATGGATACAATTTTAACATTTAATCTTTTGACTCTAAATGACTGTTGGATGTGAATTATGACTTTGTCAACTAAAATAAGTGTGTTTAAAGTCATTTCTGTGCCTGAAATGGTTAAAAATTGAAGCTTTTGAGTAAGCAAAACTCTGTAAAAGTGGCAATTTTGGTGACTGTGAGGGTTTAAAAAGTGGTTATTCAACATGAGGCACGATCCAATTGACATTTTGAATCCTTTTTGGTACAGTCCAAAAAATAAATTTTCGGATGAAAAACGATGACTCCGGACATGTCGAACGATCCCAAAATGGTCAATATGGATGAAATTTTAACATTTAATCTTTTGACTCTAAATGACTGTTGGATGTGATTTATGACTTTGTCAACTAAAATAAGTGTGTTTAAAGTCATTTCTGTGCCTCAAAGGGGTCAAAATTGAAGCTTTTGAGTAAGCAAAACTCTGTAAAAATGGCAATTTTGGTCACTCTGAGGCTTTAAAAAGTGGTTATTCAACATGAGGCACGATCCAATTGACATTTTGAATCATTTTTGGTACAGTCCAAAAAATCAATTTTCGGATGAAAAACGATGACTCCGGACATGTCGAACGATCTCCAAATTGGCCAATTTGGATGAAATTTTAACATTTAATCTTTTGACTGTAAATGACTGTTGGATGTGAATTATGACTTTGTCAACTAAAATAAGTGTGTTTAAAGTCATTTCTGTGCCTGAAACGGGTCAAAATTGAAGCTTTTGAGTAAGCAAAAATCTGTAAAAATGGCAATTTTGGTCACTCTGAGGGTTTAAAAAGTGGTTATTCAACATAAGGCACGACCCAATTGACATTTTGAATCATTTTTGGTACAGTCCAAAAAATCAATTTCCGGATGAAAAACAATGACTCCGGACCTGTTGAACGTTCCCAAAATGGCCTATAATGATGAAATTTTAACATTTAATCTTTTGACTCTAAATGACTTTTGGATGTGAATTATGACTTTGTCAACTAAAATAAGTGTGTTTTAAGTCATTTCTGTGCCTCAAAGGGGTCAAAATTGAAGCTTTTGAGTAATCATAACTCTGTAAAAATGGCAATTTTGGTCACTGTGAGGGTTTAAAAAGTGGTTATTCAACAAGAGGCACGATCCAATTGACATTTTGAATCATTTTTGGTACAGTCCAAAAAATCAATTTTCGGATGAAAAACGATGATTCCGGACATGTCAAACGATCCCAAAATGGTCAATATGGATGAAATTGTAACATTTAATCTTTTGACTGTAAATGACTGTTGGATGTGAATTAGGACTTTGTCAACTAAAATAAGTGTGTTTAAAGTCATTTCTGTGCCTGAAACGGGTCAAAATTGAAGCTTTTGAGTAATCAAAACTCTGTAAAAATGGCAATTTTGGTCACTGTGAGGCTTTAAAAAGTGGTTATTCAACATGAGGCACGATCCAATTGACATTTTGAATCATTTTTGGTACAGTCCAAAAAATGAATTTTCGGATGAAAAACGATGACTCCGGACATGTCGAACGATCCCAAAATGGTCAATATGGATGAAATTTAACATTCAATCTTTTGACTGTAAATGACTGTTGGATGTGAATTATGACTTTGTCAACTAAAATAAGTGTGTTTTAAGTCATTTCTGTGCTTCAAAGGGGTCAAAATTGAAGCTTTTGAGTAATCATAACTCTGTAAAAATGGCAATTTTGGTCACTGTGAGGGTTTAAAAAGTGGTTATTCAACATGAGGCACGATCCAATTGACATTTTGAATCATTTTTGGTACAGTCCAAAAAATCAATTTTCGGATGAAAAACGATGACTCCGGACATGTCGAACGATCCCAAAATGGTCAATATGGATGAAATTGTAACATTTAATCTTTTGACTGTAAATGACTGTTGGATGTGAATTAGGACTTTGTCAACTAAAATACGTGTGTTTAAAGTCATTTCTGTGCCTGAAACGGGTCGAAATTGAAGCTTTTGAGTAATCAAAACTCTGTGAAAATGGCAATTTTGGTCACTGTGAGGCTTTAAAAAGTGGTTATTCAACATGAGGCACGATCCAATTGACATTTTGAATCATTTTTGGTACAGTCCAAAAAATCAATTTTCGGATGAAAAACGATGACTCCTGACATGTCGAACGATCCCAAAATGGTCAATATGGATGAAATTTTAACATTTAATCTTTTGACTCTAAATGACTGTTGGATGTGAATTATGACTTTGTCAACTAAAATAAGTGTGTTTAAAGTCATTTCTGTGCCTGAAACTGGTCAAAATTGAAGCTTTTGAGTAAGCAAAACTTTGTAAAAATGGCAATTTTGGTGACTGTGAGGGTTTAAAAAGTGGTTATTCAACATGAGGCACGATCCAATTGACATTTTGAATCCTTTTTGGTACAGTCCAAAAAATAAATTTTCGGATGAAAAATGATGACTCCGGACATGTCGAACGATCCCAAAATGGTCAATATGGATGAAATTTTAACATTTAATCTTTTGACTGTAAATGACTGGTGGATGTGAATTATGACTTTGTCAACTAAAATAAGTGTGTTTAAAGTCATTTCTGTGCCTCAAAGGGGTCAAAATTGAAGCTTTTGAGTAATTAAAACTCTGTAAAAATGGCAATTTTGGTCACTCTGAGGCTTTAAAAAGTGGTTATTCAACATGAGGCACGATCCAATTGACATTTTGAATCATTTTTTGTACAGTCCAAAAAATCAATTTTCGGATGAAAAACAATGACTCCGGACATGTCGAACGATCCCAAAATGGTCAATATGGATGAAATTGTAACATTTAATCTTTTGACTGTAAATGACTGTTGGATGTGAATTAGGACTTTGTCAACTAAAATAAGTGTGTTTAAAGTCATTTCTGTGCTTCAAAGGGGTCAAAATTGAAGCTTTTGAGTAATCATAACTCTGTAAAAATGGCAATTTTGGTCACTGTGAGGGTTTAAAAAGTGGTTATTCAACATGAGGCACGATCCAATTGACATTTTGAATCATTTTTGGTACAGTCCAAAAAATCAATTTTCGGATGAAAAACGATGACTCCGGACATGTCGAACGATCCAAAAATGGTCAATATGGATGAAATTGTAACATTTAATCTTTTGACTGTAAATGACTGTTGGATGTGAATTAGGACTTTGTCAACTAAAATAAGTGTGTTTAAAGTCATTTCTGTGCCTGAAACGGTTCAAAATTGAAGCTTTTGAGTAATCAAAACTCTGTAAAAATGGCAATTTTGGTCACTGTGAGGCTTTAAAAAGTGGTTATTCAACATGAGGCACGATCCAATTGACATTTTGAATCATTTTTGGTACAGTCCAAAAAATGAATTTTCGGATGAAAAACGATGACTCCGGACATGTCGAACGATCCCAAAATGGTCAATATGGATGACATTTTAACATTCAATCTTTTGACTGTAAATGACTGTTGGATGTGAATTATGACTTTGTCAACTAAAATAAGTGTGTTTAAAGTCATTTCTGTGCCTGAAACTGGTCAAAATTGAAGCTTTTGAGTAAGCAAAACTCTGTAAAAATGGCAATTTTGGTCACTCTGAGGGTTTAAAAAGTGGTTATTCAACATGAGGCACGACCCAATTGACATTTTGAATCATTTTTGGTACAGTCCAAAAAATCAATTTTCGGATGAAAAACGATGACTCCGGACATGTCGAACGATCCCAAAATGGTCAATATGGATAAAATTTTAACATTTAATCTTTTGACTCTAAATGACTGTTGGATGTGAATTATGACTTTGTCAACTAAAATAAGTGTGTTTAAAGTCATTTCTGTGCCTGAAATGGTTCAAAATTGAAGCTTTTGAGTAAGCAAAACTCTGTAAAAGTGGCAATTTTGGTGACTGTGAGGGTTTAAAAAGTGGTTATTCAACATGAGGCACGATCCAATTGACATTTTGAATCCTTTTTGGTACAGTCCAAAAAATAAATTTTCGGATGAAAAACGATGACTCCGGACATGTCGAACGATCCCAAAATGGTCAATATGGATGAAATTTTAACATTTAATCTTTTGACTCTAAATGACTGTTGGATGTGAATTATGACTTTGTCAACTAAAATAAGTGTGTTTTAAGTCATTTCTGTGCCTCAAAGGGGTCAAAATTGAAGCTTTTGAGTAATCATAATTCTGTAAAAATGGCAATTTTGGTCACTGTGAGGGTTTAAAAAGTGGTTATTCAACAGGAGGCACGATCCAATTGACATTTTGAATCATTTTTGGTACAGTCCAAAAAATCAATTTTCGGATGAAAAACGATGACTCCGGACATGTCGAACGATCCCAAAATGGTCAATATGGATGAAATTTTAACATTTAATCTTTTGACTCTAAATGACTGTTGGATGTGAATTATGACTTTGTCAACTAAAATAAGTGTGTTTAAAGTCATTTCTGTGCCTCAAAGGGGTCAAAATTGAAGCTTTTGAGTAAGCAAAACTCTGTAAAAATGGCAATTTTGGTCACTCTGAGGCTTTAAAAAGTGGTTATTCAACATGAGGCACGATCCAATTGACATTTTGAATCATTTTTGGTACAGTCCAAAAAATCAATTTTCGGATGAAAAACGATGACTCCGGACATGTCGAACGATCTCAAAATGGCCAATATGGATGAAATTTTAGCATTTAATCTTTTGACTGTAAATGACTGTTGGATGTGAATTATGACTTTGTCAACTAAAATAAGTGTGTTTAAAGTCATTTCTGTGCCTGAAACGGGTCAAAATTGAAGCTTTTGAGTAAGCAAAAATCTGTAAAAATGGCAATTTTGGTCACTCTGAGGGTTTAAAAAGTGGTTATTCAACATGAGGCACGACCCAATTGACATTTTGAATCATTTTTGGTACAGTCCAAAAAATCAATTTCCGGATGAAAAACAATGACTCCGGACCTGTTGAACGTTCCCAAAATGGTCTATAATGATGAAATTTTAACATTTAATCTTTTGACTCTAAATGACTTTTGGATGTGAATTATGACTTTGTCAACTAAAATAAGTGTGTTTTAAGTCATTTCTGTGCCTCAAAGGGGTCAACATTGAAGCTTTTGAGTAATCATAACTCTGTAAAAATGGCAATTTTGGTCACTGTGAGGGTTTAAAAAGTGGTTATTCAACAAGAGGCACGATCCAATTGACATTTTGAATCATTTTTGGTACAGTCCAAAAAATCAATTTTCGGATGAAAAACGATGATTCCGGACATGTCAAACGATCCCAAAATGGTCAATATGGTTGAAATTGTAACATTTATTCTTTTGACTGTAAATGACTGTTGGATGTGAATTAGGACTTTGTCAACTAAAATAAGTGTGTTTAAAGTCATTTCTGTGCCTGAAACGGGTCAAAATTGAAGCTTTTGAGTAATCAAAACTCTGTAAAAATGGCAATTTTGGTCACTGTGAGGCTTTAAAAAGTGGTTATTCAACATGAGGCACGATCCAATTGACATTTTGAATCATTTTTGGTACAGTCCAAAAAATGAATTTTCGGATGAAAAACGATGACTCCGGACATGTCGAACGATCCCAAAATGGTCAATATGGATGAAATTTAACATTCAATCTTTTGACTGTAAATGACTGTTGGATGTGAATTATGACTTTGTCAACTAAAATAAGTGTGTTTTAAGTCATTTCTGTGCTTCAAAGGGGTCAAAATTGAAGCTTTTGAGTAATCATAACTCTGTAAAAATGGCAATTTTGGTCACTGTGAGGGTTTAAAAAGTGGTTATTCAACATGAGGCACGATCCAATTGACATTTTGAATCATTTTTGGTACAGTCCAAAAAATCAATTTTCGGATGAAAAACGATGACTCCGGACATGTCGAACGATCCCAAAATGGTCAATATGGATGAAAATGTAACATTTAATCTTTTGACTGTAAATGACTGTTGGATGTGAATTAGGACTTTGTCAACTAAAATAAGTGTGTTTAAAGTCATTTCTGTGCCTGAAACTGGTCAAAATTGAAGCTTTTGAGTAAGCAAAACTCTGTAAAAATGGCAATTTTGGTCACTCTGAGGGTTTAAAAAGTGGTTATTCAACATGAGGCACGACCCAATTGACATTTTGAATCATTTTTGGTACAGTCCAAAAAATCAATTTTCGGATGAAAAACGATGACTCCGGACCTGTTGAACGTTCCCAAAATGGTCTATAATGATGAAATTTTAACATTTAATCTTTTGACTGTAAATGACTGTTGGATGTGAATTATGACTTTGTCAACTAAAATAAGTGTGTTTAAAGTCATTTCTGTGCCTGAAACGGGTCAAAATTGAAGCTTTTGAGTAAGCAAAACTCTGTAAAAATGGCAATTTTGGTCACTCTGAGGGTTTAAAAAGTGGTTATTCAACATGAGGCACGATCCAATTGACATTTTGAATCATTTTTGGTACAGTCCAAAAAATCAATTTTCGTATGAAAAATGATGACTCCGGACATGTCGAACGATCCCAAAATGGTCAATATGGATGAAATTTTAACATTTATTCTTTTGACTCTAAATGACTGTTGGATGTGAATTAGGAGTTTGTCAACTAAAATAAGTGTGTTTAAAATCATTTCTGTGCCTGAAACGGGTCAAAATTGAAGCTTTTGAGTAAGCAAAACTCTGTAAAAATGGCAATTTTGGTCACTCTGAGGGTTTAAAAAGTGGTTATTCAACATGAGGCACGATCCAATTGACATTTTGAATCATTTTTGGTACAGTCCAAAAAATCAATTTTCGGATGAAAAATGATGACTCCGGACATGTCGAACGATCCCAAAATGGTCAATATGGATGAAATTTTAACATTTATTCTTTTGACTCTAAATGACTGTTGGATGTGAATTATGACTTTGTCAACTAAAATAAGTGTGTTTAAAGTCATTTCTGTGCCTGAAATGGTTCAAAATTGAAGCTTTTGAGTAAGCAAAACTCTGTAAAAGAGGCAATTTTGGTGACTGTGAGGGTTTAAAAAGTGGTTATTCAACATGAGGCACAATCCAATTGACATTTTGAATCCTTTTTGGTACAGTCCAAAAAATCAATTTTCGGATGAAAAACGATGACTCCGGACCTGTTGAACGTTCCCAAAATGGTCTATAATGATGAAATTTTAACATTTAATCTTTTGACTCTAAATGACTGGTGGATGTGAATTATGACTTTGTCAACTAAAATAAGTGTGTTTTAAGTCATTTCTGTGCCTCAAAGGGGTCAAAATTGAAGCTTTTGAGTAATCATAACTCTGTAAAAATGGCAATTTTGGTCACTGTGAGGGTTTAAAAAGTGGTTATTCAACATGAGGCACGATCCAATTTACATTTTGAATCATTTTTGGTACAGTCCAAAAAATCAATTTTCGGATGAAATACGATGACTCCGGACATGTCGAACGATCCCAAAATGATCAATATGGATGAAATTTTAACATTTAATCTTTTGACTCTAGATGACTGTTGGATGTGAATTATGACTTTGTCAACTAAAATAAGTGTTTAAAGTCATTTCTGTGCCTGAAACGGGTCAAAATTGAAGCTTTTGAGTAAGCAAAACTCTGTAAAAATGGCAATTTTGGTCACTCTGAGGCTTTAAAAAGTGGTTATTCAACATGAGGCACGATCCAATTGACATTTTGAATCATTTTTGGTACAGTCCAAAAAATTAATTTTCGGATGAAAACGATGACTCCGGACATGTCGAACGATCCCAAAATGGTCAATATGGATGAAATTTTAACATTTAATCTTTTGACTCTAAATGACTGTTGGATGTGAATTATGACTTTGTCAACTAAAATAAGTGTGTTTAAAGTCATTTCTGTGCCTGAAATGGTTCAAAATTGAAGCTTTTGAGTAAGCAAAACTCTGTAAAAGTGGCAATTTTGGTGACTGTGAGGCTTTAAAAAGTGGTTATTCAACATGAGGCACGATCCAATTGACATTTTGAATCATTTTTGGTACAGTCCAAAAAATGAATTTTCGGATGAAAAACGATGACTCCGGACATGTCGAACGATCCCAAAATGGTCAATATGGATGACATTTTAACATTCAATCTTTTGACTGTAAATGACTGTTGGATGTGAATTATGACTTTGTCAACTAAAATAAGTGTGTTTAAAGTCATTTCTGTGCCTGAAACTGGTCAAAATTGAAGCTTTTGAGTAAGCAAAACTCTGTAAAAATGGCAATTTTGGTCACTCTGAGGGTTTAAAAAGTGGTTATTCAACATGAGGCACGACCCAATTGACATTTTGAATCATTTTTGGTACAGTCCAAAAAATCAATTTTCGGATGAAAAACGATGACTCCGGACATGTCGAACGATCCCAAAATGGTCAATATGGATAAAATTTTAACATTTAATCTTTTGACTCTAAATGACTGTTGGATGTGAATTATGACTTTGTCAACTAAAATAAGTGTGTTTAAAGTCATTTCTGTGCCTGAAATGGTTCAAAATTGAAGCTTTTGAGTAAGCAAAACTCTGTAAAAGTGGCAATTTTGGTGACTGTGAGGGTTTAAAAAGTGGTTATTCAACATGAGGCACGATCCAATTGACATTTTGAATCCTTTTTGGTACAGTCCAAAAAATAAATTTTCGGATGAAAAACGATGACTCCGGACATGTCGAACGATCCCAAAATGGTCAATATGGATGAAATTTTAACATTTAATCTTTTGACTCTAAATGACTGTTGGATGTGAATTATGACTTTGTCAACTAAAATAAGTGTGTTTTAAGTCATTTCTGTGCCTCAAAGGGGTCAAAATTGAAGCTTTTGAGTAATCATAATTCTGTAAATATGGCAATTTTGGTCACTGTGAGGGTTTAAAAAGTGGTTATTCAACAGGAGGCACGATCCAATTGACATTTTGAATCATTTTTGGTACAGTCCAAAAAATCAATTTTCGGATGAAAAACGATGACTCCGGACATGTCGAACGATCCCAAAATGGTCAATATGGATGAAATTTTAACATTTAATCTTTTGACTCTAAATGACTGTTGGATGTGAATTATGACTTTGTCAACTAAAATAAGTGTGTTTAAAGTCATTTCTGTGCCTCAAAGGGGTCAAAATTGAAGCTTTTGAGTAAGCAAAACTCTGTAAAAATGGCAATTTTGGTCACTCTGAGGCTTTAAAAAGTGGTTATTCAACATGAGGCACGATCCAATTGACATTTTGAATCATTTTTGGTACAGTCCAAAAAATCAATTTTCGGATGAAAAACGATGACTCCGGACATGTCGAACGATCTCAAAATGGCCAATATGGATGAAATTTTAGCATTTAATCTTTTGACTGTAAATGACTGTTGGATGTGAATTATGACTTTGTCAACTAAAATAAGTGTGTTTAAAGTCATTTCTGTGCCTGAAACGGGTCAAAATTGAAGCTTTTGAGTAAGCAAAAATCTGTAAAAATGGCAATTTTGGTCACTCTGAGGGTTTAAAAAGTGGTTATTCAACATGAGGCACGACCCAATTGACATTTTGAATCATTTTTGGTACAGTCCAAAAAATCAATTTCCGGATGAAAAACAATGACTCCGGACCTGTTGAACGTTCCCAAAATGGTCTATAATGATGAAATTTTAACATTTAATCTTTTGACTCTAAATGACTTTTGGATGTGAATTATGACTTTGTCAACTAAAATAAGTGTGTTTTAAGTCATTTCTGTGCCTCAAAGGGGTCAACATTGAAGCTTTTGAGTAATCATAACTCTGTAAAAATGGCAATTTTGGTCACTGTGAGGGTTTAAAAAGTGGTTATTCAACAAGAGGCACGATCCAATTGACATTTTGAATCATTTTTGGTACAGTCCAAAAAATCAATTTTCGGATGAAAAACGATGATTCCGGACATGTCAAACGATCCCAAAATGGTCAATATGGTTGAAATTGTAACATTTAATCTTTTGACTGTAAATGACTGTTGGATGTGAATTAGGACTTTGTCAACTAAAATAAGTGTGTTTAAAGTCATTTCTGTGCCTGAAACTGGTCAAAATTGAAGCTTTTGAGTAAGCAAAACTCTGTAAAAATGGCAATTTTGGTCACTCTGAGGGTTTAAAAAGTGGTTATTCAACATGAGGCACGACCCAATTGACATTTTGAATCATTTTTGGTACAGTCCAAAAAATCAATTTTCGGATGAAAAACGATGACTCCGGACCTGTTGAACGTTCCCAAAATGGTCTATAATGATGAAATTTTAACATTTAATCTTTTGACTGTAAATGACTGTTGGATGTGAATTATGACTTTGTCAACTAAAATAAGTGTGTTTAAAGTCATTTCTGTGCCTGAAACGGGTCAAAATTGAAGCTTTTGAGTAAGCAAAACTCTGTAAAAATGGCAATTTTGGTCACTCTGAGGGTTTAAAAAGTGGTTATTCAACATGAGGCACGATCCAATTGACATTTTGAATCATTTTTGGTACAGTCCAAAAAATCAATTTTCGGATGAAAAATGATGACTCCGGACATGTCGAACGATCCCAAAATGGTCAATATGGATGAAATTTTAACATTTATTCTTTTGACTCTAAATGACTGTTGGATGTGAATTAGGAGTTTGTCAACTAAAATAAGTGTGTTTAAAATCATTTCTGTGCCTGAAACGGGTCAAAATTGAAGCTTTTGAGTAATCAAAACTCTGTAAAAATGGCAATTTTGGTCACTGTGAGGCTTTAAAAAGTGGTTATTCAACATGAGGCACGATCCAATTGACATTTTGAATCATTTTTGGTACAGTCCAAAAAATCAATTTTCGGATGAAAAACGATGACTCCGGACATGTCGAACGATCCCAAAATGGTCAATATGGATGAAATTTTAACATTTAATCTTTTGACTGTAAATGACTGGTGGATGTGAATTATGACTTTGTCAACTAAAATAAGTGTGTTTAAAGTCATTTCTGTGACTCAAACGGGTCAAAATTGAAGCTTTTGAGTAAGCAAAACTCTGTAAAAATGGCAATTTTGGTCACTCTGAGGGTTTAAAAAGTGGTTATTCAACATGAGGCACGATCCAATTGACATTTTGAATCATTTTTGGTACAGTCCAAAAAATCAATTTTCGGATGAAAAATGATGACTCCGGACATGTCGAACGATCCCAAAATGGTCAATATGGATGAAATTTTAACATTTATTCTTTTGACTCTAAATGACTGTTGGATGTGAATTATGACTTTGTCAACTAAAATAAGTGTGTTTAAAGTCATTTCTGTGCCTGAAATGGTTCAAAATTGAAGCTTTTGAGTAAGCAAAACTCTGTAAAAGAGGCAATTTTGGTGACTGTGAGGGTTTAAAAAGTGGTTATTCAACATGAGGCACAATCCAATTGACATTTTGAATCCTTTTTGGTACAGTCCAAAAAATCAATTTTCGGATGAAAAACGATGACTCCGGACCTGTTGAACGTTCCCAAAATGGTCTATAATGATGAAATTTTAACATTTAATCTTTTGACTCTAAATGACTGGTGGATGTGAATTATGACTTTGTCAACTAAAATAAGTGTGTTTTAAGTCATTTCTGTGCCTCAAAGGGGTCAAAATTGAAGCTTTTGAGTAATCATAACTCTGTAAAAATGGCAATTTTGGTCACTGTGAGGGTTTAAAAAGTGGTTATTCAACATGAGGCACGATCCAATTGACATTTTGAATCCTTTTTGGTACAGTCCAAAAAATCAATTTTCGGATGAAAAACGATGACTCCGGACATGTCGAACGATCCCAAAATGGTCAATATGGATGAAATTTTAACATTTAATCTTTTGACTGTAAATGACTGGTGGATGTGAATTATGACTTTGTCAACTAAAATAAGTGTGTTTAAAGTCATTTCTGTGCCTCAAAGGGGTCAAAATTGAAGCTTTTGAGTAATTAAAACTCTGTAAAAATGGCAATTTTGGTCACTCTGAGGCTTTAAAAAGTGGTTATTCAACATGAGGCACGATCCAATTGACATTTTGAATCATTTTTGGTACAGTCCAAAAAATCAATTTTCGGATGAAAAACGATGACTCCGGACATGTCGAACGATCCCAAAATGGTCAATATGGATGAAATTTTAACATTTATTCTTTTGACTCTAAATGACTGTTGGATGTGAATTAGGAGTTTGTCAACTAAAATAAGTGTGTTTAAAATCATTTCTGTGCCTGAAACGGGTCAAAATTGAAGCTTTTGAGTAATCAAAACTCTGTAAAAATGGCAATTTTGGTCACTGTGAGGCTTTAAAAAGTGGTTATTCAACATGAGGCACGATCCAATTGACATTTTGAATCATTTTTGGTACAGTCCAAAAAATCAATTTTCGGATGAAAAACGATGACTCCGGACATGTCGAACGATCCCAAAATGGTCAATATGGATGAAATTTTAACATTTAATCTTTTGACTGTAAATGACTGGTGGATGTGAATTATGACTTTGTCAACTAAAATAAGTGTGTTTAAAGTCATTTCTGTGACTCAAACGGGTCAAAATTGAAGCTTTTGAGTAAGCAAAACTCTGTAAAAATGGCAATTTTGGTCACTCTGAGGGTTTAAAAAGTGGTTATTCAACATGAGGCACGATCCAATTGACATTTTGAATCATTTTTGGTACAGTCCAAAAAATCAATTTTCGGATGAAAAATGATGACTCCGGACATGTCGAACGATCCCAAAATGGTCAATATGGATGAAATTTTAACATTTATTCTTTTGACTCTAAATGACTGTTGGATGTGAATTATGACTTTGTCAACTAAAATAAGTGTGTTTAAAGTCATTTCTGTGCCTGAAATGGTTCAAAATTGAAGCTTTTGAGTAAGCAAAACTCTGTAAAAGAGGCAATTTTGGTGACTGTGAGGGTTTAAAAAGTGGTTATTCAACATGAGGCACAATCCAATTGACATTTTGAATCCTTTTTGGTACAGTCCAAAAAATCAATTTTCGGATGAAAAACGATGACTCCGGACCTGTTGAACGTTCCCAAAATGGTCTATAATGATGAAATTTTAACATTTAATCTTTTGACTCTAAATGACTGGTGGATGTGAATTATGACTTTGTCAACTAAAATAAGTGTGTTTTAAGTCATTTCTGTGCCTCAAAGGGGTCAAAATTGAAGCTTTTGAGTAATCATAACTCTGTAAAAATGGCAATTTTGGTCACTGTGAGGGTTTAAAAAGTGGTTATTCAACATGAGGCACGATCCAATTGACATTTTGAATCCTTTTTGGTACAGTCCAAAAAATCAATTTTCGGATGAAAAACGATGACTCCGGACATGTCGAACGATCCCAAAATGGTCAATATGGATGAAATTTTAACATTTAATCTTTTGACTGTAAATGACTGGTGGATGTGAATTATGACTTTGTCAACTAAAATAAGTGTGTTTAAAGTCATTTCTGTGCCTCAAAGGGGTCAAAATTGAAGCTTTTGAGTAATTAAAACTCTGTAAAAATGGCAATTTTGGTCACTCTGAGGCTTTAAAAAGTGGTTATTCAACATGAGGCACGATCCAATTGACATTTTGAATCATTTTTGGTACAGTCCAAAAAATCAATTTTCGGATGAAAAACGATGACTCCGGACATGTCGAACGATCCGAAAATGGTCAATATGGATGAAATTGTAACATTTAATCTTTTGACTGTAAATGACTGTTGGATGTGAATTAGGACTTTGTCAACTAAAATAAGTGTGTTTAAAGTCATTTCTGTGCCTGAAACGGGTCAAAATTGAAGCTTTTGAGTAATCAAAACTCTGTAAAAATGGCAATTTTGGTCACTCTGAGGGTTTAAAAAGTGGTTATTCAACATGAGGCACGATCCAATTGACATTTTGAATCATTTTTGGTACAGTCCAAAAAATCAATTTTCGGATGAAAACGATGACTCCGGACATGTCGAACGATCCCAAAATGGCCAATATGGATGAAATTTTAACATTTAATCTTTTGACTGTAAATGACTGTTGGATGTGAATTATGACTTTGTCAACTAAAATAAGTGTGTTTAAAGTCATTTCTGTGCCTGAAACGGGTCAAAATTGAAGCTTTTGAGTAAGCAAAACTCTGTAAAAATGGCAACTTTGGTCACTCTGAGGGTTTAAAAAGTGGTTATTCAACATGAGGCACGATCCAATTGACATTTGGAATCATTTTTGGTACAGTCCAAAAAATCAATTTTCGGATGAAAAATGATGACTCCGGACATGTCGAACGATCCAAAAATGGTCAATATGGATGAAATTTTAACATTTATTCTTTTGACTCTAAATGACTGTTGGATGTGAATTATGACTTTGTCAACTAAAATAAGTGTGTTTAAAGTCATTTCTGTGCCTGAAATGGTTCAAAATTGAAGCTTTTTAGTAAGCAAAACTCTGTAAAAGTGGCAATTTTGGTGACTGTGAGGGTTTAAAAAGTGGTTATTCAACATGAGGCACGATCTAATTGACATTTTGAATCCTTTTTGGTACAGTCCAAAAAATCAATTTTCGGATGAAAAACGATGACTCCGGACATGTCGAACGATCCCAAAATGGTCAATATGGATGAAATTTTAACATTTAATCTTTTGACTGTAAATGACTGGTGGATGTGAATTATGACTTTGTCAACTAAAATAAGTGTGTTTAAAGTCATTTCTGTGCCTCAAACGGGTCAAAATTGAAGCTTTTGAGTAATCAAAACTCTGTAAAAATTGCAATTTTGGTCACTGTGAGGCTTTAAAAAGTGGTTATTCAACATGAGGCACGATCCAATTGACATTTTGAATCATTTTTGGTACAGTCCAAAAAATCAATTTTCGGATGAAAAACGATGACTCCGGACATGTTGAACGTTCCCAAAATGGTCTATAATGATGAAATTTTAACATTTAATCTTTTGACTCTAAATGACTGTTGGATGTGAATTATGACTTTGTCAACTAAAATAAGTGTGTTTTAAGTCATTTCTGTGCCTCAAAGGGGTCAAAATTGAAGCTTTTGAGTAATCATAACTCTGTAAAAATGGCAATTTTGGTCACTGTGAGGGTTTAAAAAGTGGTTATTCAACATGAGGCAAGATCCAATTGACATTTTGAATCATTTTTGGTACAGTCCAAAAAATCAATTTTCGGATGAAAAACGATGACTCCGGACATGTCGAACGATCCCAAAATGGTCAATATGGATGAAATTTTAACATTTAATCTTTTGACTCTAAATGACTGTTGGATGTGAATTATGACTTTGTCAACTAAAATAAGTGTGTTTAAAGTCATTTCTGTGCCTGAAACGGGTCAAAATTGAAGCTTTTGAGTAAGCAAAACTCTGTAAAAATGGCAATTTTGGTCACTCTGAGGGTTTAAAAAGATGTTATTCAACATGAGGCACGATCCAATTGACATTTTGAATCATTTTTGGTACAGTCCAAAAAATCAATTCTCGGATGAAAAACGATGACTCCGGACATGTCGAACGATCTCAAAATGGCCAATATGGATGAAATTTTAGCATTTAATCTTTTGACTGTAAATGACTGTTGGATGTGAATTATGACTTTGTCAACTAAAATAAGTGTGTTTAAAGTCATTTCTGTGCCTGAAACGGGTCAAAATTGAAGCTTTTGAGTAAGCAAAAATCTGTAAAAATGGCAATTTTGGTCACTCTGAGGGTTTAAAAAGTGGTTATTCAACATGAGGCACGACCCAATTGACATTTTGAATCATTTTTGGTACAGTCCAAAAAATCAATTTCCGGATGAAAAACAATGACTCCGGACCTGTTGAACGTTCCCAAAATGGTCTATAATGATGAAATTTTAACATTTAATCTTTTGACTCTAAATGACTTTTGGATGTGAATTATGACTTTGTCAACTAAAATAAGTGTGTTTTAAGTCATTTCTGTGCCTCAAAGGGGTCAAAATTGAAGCTTTTGAGTAATCATAACTCTGTAAAAATGGCAATTTTGGTCACTGTGAGGGTTTAAAAAGTGGTTATTCAACAAGAGGCACGATCCAATTGACATTTTGAATCATTTTTGGTACAGTCCAAAAAATCAATTTTCGGATGAAAAACGATGATTCCGGACATGTCAAACGATCCCAAAATGGTCAATATGGTTGAAATTGTAACATTTATTCTTTTGACTGTAAATGACTGTTGGATGTGAATTAGGACTTTGTCAACTAAAATAAGTGTGTTTAAAGTCATTTCTGTGCCTGAAACGGGTCAAAATTGAAGCTTTTGAGTAATCAAAACTCTGTAAAAATGGCAATTTTGGTCACTGTGAGGCTTTAAAAAGTGGTTATTCAACATGAGGCACGATCCAATTGACATTTTGAATCATTTTTGGTACAGTCCAAAAAATGAATTTTCGGATGAAAAACGATGACTCCGGACATGTCGAACGATCCCAAAATGGTCAATATGGATAAAATTTAACATTCAATCGTTTGACTGTAAATGACTGTTGGATGTGAATTATGACTTTGTCAACTAAAATAAGTGTGTTTTAAGTCATTTCTGTGCTTCAAAGGGGTCAAAATTGAAGCTTTTGAGTAATCATAACTCTGTAAAAATGGCAATTTTGGTCACTGTGAGGGTTTAAAAAGTGGTTATTCAACATGAGGCACGATCCAATTGACATTTTGAATCATTTTTGGTACAGTCCAAAAAATCAATTTTCGGATGAAAAACGATGACTCCGGACATGTCGAACGATCCCAAAATGGTCAATATGGATGAAAATGTAACATTTAATCTTTTGACTGTAAATGACTGTTGGATGTGAATTAGGACTTTGTCAACTAAAATAAGTGTGTTTAAAGTCATTTCTGTGCCTGAAACTGGTCAAAATTGAAGCTTTTGAGTAAGCAAAACTCTGTAAAAATGGCAATTTTGGTCACTCTGAGGGTTTAAAAAGTGGTTATTCAACATGAGGCACGACCCAATTGACATTTTGAATCATTTTTGGTACAGTCCAAAAAATCAATTTTCGGATGAAAAACGATGACTCCGGACCTGTTGAACGTTCCCAAAATGGTCTATAATGATGAAATTTTAACATTTAATCTTTTGACTGTAAATGACTGTTGGATGTGAATTATGACTTTGTCAACTAAAATAAGTGTGTTTAAAGTCATTTCTGTGCCTGAAACGGGTCAAAATTGAAGCTTTTGAGTAAGCAAAACTCTGTAAAAATGGCAATTTTGGTCACTCTGAGGGTTTAAAAAGTGGTTATTCAACATGAGGCACGATCCAATTGACATTTTGAATCATTTTTGGTACAGTCCAAAAAATCAATTTTCGGATGAAAAATGATGACTCCGGACATGTCGAACGATCCCAAAATGGTCAATATGGATGAAATTTTAACATTTATTCTTTTGACTCTAAATGACTGTTGGATGTGAATTAGGAGTTTGTCAACTAAAATAAGTGTGTTTAAAATCATTTCTGTGCCTGAAACGGGTCAAAATTGAAGCTTTTGAGTAATCAAAACTCTGTAAAAATGGCAATTTTGGTCACTGTGAGGCTTTAAAAAGTGGTTATTCAACATGAGGCACGATCCAATTGACATTTTGAATCATTTTTGGTACAGTCCAAAAAATCAATTTTCGGATGAAAAACGATGACTCCGGACATGTCGAACGATCCCAAAATGGTCAATATGGATGAAATTTTAACATTTAATCTTTTGACTGTAAATGACTGGTGGATGTGAATTATGACTTTGTCAACTAAAATAAGTGTGTTTAAAGTCATTTCTGTGACTCAAACGGGTCAAAATTGAAGCTTTTGAGTAAGCAAAACTCTGTAAAAATGGCAATTTTGGTCACTCTGAGGGTTTAAAAAGTGGTTATTCAACATGAGGCACGATCCAATTAACATTTTGAATCATTTTTGGTACAGTCCAAAAAATCAATTTTCGGATGAAAAATGATGACTCCGGACATGTCGAACGATCCCAAAATGGTCAATATGGATGAAATTTTAACATTTATTCTTTTGACTCTAAATGACTGTTGGATGTGAATTATGACTTTGTCAACTAAAATAAGTGTGTTTAAAGTCATTTCTGTGCCTGAAATGGTTCAAAATTGAAGCTTTTGAGTAAGCAAAACTCTGTAAAAGAGGCAATTTTGGTGACTGTGAGGGTTTAAAAAGTGGTTATTCAACATGAGGCACAATCCAATTGACATTTTGAATCCTTTTTGGTACAGTCCAAAAAATCAATTTTCGGATGAAAAACGATGACTCCGGACCTGTTGAACGTTCCCAAAATGGTCTATAATGATGAAATTTTAACATTTAATCTTTTGACTCTAAATGACTGGTGGATGTGAATTATGACTTTGTCAACTAAAATAAGTGTGTTTTAAGTCATTTCTGTGCCTCAAAGGGGTCAAAATTGAAGCTTTTGAGTAATCATAACTCTGTAAAAATGGCAATTTTGGTCACTGTGAGGGTTTAAAAAGTGGTTATTCAACATGAGGCACGATCCAATTTACATTTTGAATCATTTTTGGTACAGTCCAAAAAAATCAATTTTCGGATGAAATACGATGACTCCGGACATGTCGAACGATCCCAAAATGATCAATATGGATGAAATTTTAACATTTAATCTTTTGACTCTAGATGACTGTTGGATGTGAATTATGACTTTGTCAACTAAAATAAGTGTGTTTAAAGTCATTTCTGTGCCTGAAACGGGTCAAAATTGAAGCTTTTGAGTAAGCAAAACTCTGTAAAAATGGCAATTTTGGTCACTCTGAGGCTTTAAAAAGTGGTTATTCAACATGAGGCACGATCCAATTGACATTTTGAATCATTTTTGGTACAGTCCAAAAAATTAATTTTCGGATGAAAACGATGACTCCGGACATGTCGAACGATCCCAAAATGGTCAATATGGATGAAATTTTAACATTTAATCTTTTGACTCTAAATGACTGTTGGATGTGAATTATGACTTTGTCAACTAAAATAAGTGTGTTTAAAGTCATTTCTGTGCCTGAAATGGTTCAAAATTGAAGCTTTTGAGTAAGCAAAACTCTGTAAAAGTGGCAATTTTGGTGACTGTGAGGGTTTAAAAAGTGGTTATTCAACATGAGGCACGATCCAATTGACATTTTGAATCCTTTTTGGTACAGTCCAAAAAATAAATTTTCGGATGAAAAACGATGACTCCGGACATGTCGAACGATCCCAAAATGGTCAATATGGATGAAATTTTAACATTTAATCTTTTGACTGTAAATGACTGGTGGATGTGAATTATGACTTTGTCAACTAAAATAAGTGTGTTTAAAGTCATTTCTGTGCCTCACAGGGGTCAAAATTGAAGCTTTTGAGTAATTAAAACTCTGTAAAAATGGCAATTTTGGTCACTCTGAGGCTTTAAAAAGTGGTTATTCAACATGAGGCACGATCCAATTGACATTTTGAATCATTTTTGGTACAGTCCAAAAAATCAATTTTCGGATGAAAAACGATGACTCCGGACATGTCGAACGATCCGAAAATGGTCAATATGGATGAAATTGTAACATTTAATCTTTTGACTGTAAATGACTGTTGGATGTGAATTAGGACTTTGTCAACTAAAATAAGTGTGTTTAAAGTCATTTCTGTGCCTGAAACGGGTCAAAATTGAAGCTTTTGAGTAATCAAAACTCTGTAAAAATGGCAATTTTGGTCACTCTGAGGGTTTAAAAAGTGGTTATTCAACATGAGGCACGATCCAATTGACATTTTGAATCATTTTTGGTACAGTCCAAAAAATCAATTTTCGGATGAAAACGATGACTCCGGACATGTCGAACGATCCAAAAATGGTCAATATGGATGAAATTTTAACATTTATTCTTTTGACTCTAAATGACTGTTGGATGTGAATTATGACTTTGTCAACTAAAATAAGTGTGTTTAAAGTCATTTCTGTGCCTGAAATGGTTCAAAATTGAAGCTTTTTAGTAAGCAAAACTCTGTAAAAGTGGCAATTTTGGTGACTGTGAGGGTTTAAAAAGTGGTTATTCAACATGAGGCACGATCTAATTGACATTTTGAATCCTTTTTGGTACAGTCCAAAAAATCAATTTTCGGATGAAAAACGATGACTCCGGACATGTCGAACGATCCCAAAATGGTCAATATGGATGAAATTTTAACATTTAATCTTTTGACTGTAAATGACTGGTGGATGTGAATTATGACTTTGTCAACTAAAATAAGTGTGTTTAAAGTCATTTCTGTGCCTCAAACGGGTCAAAATTGAAGCTTTTGAGTAATCAAAACTCTGTAAAAATTGCAATTTTGGTCACTGTGAGGCTTTAAAAAGTGGTTATTCAACATGAGGCACGATCCAATTGACATTTTGAATCATTTTTGGTACAGTCCAAAAAATCAATTTTCGGATGAAAAATGATGACTCCGGACATGTCGAACGATCCAAAAATGGTCAATATGGATGAAATTTTAACATTTATTCTTTTGACTCTAAATGACTGTTGGATGTGAATTATGACTTTGTCAACTAAAATAAGTGTGTTTAAAGTCATTTCTGTGCCTGAAATGGTTCAAAATTGAAGCTTTTGAGTAAGCAAAACTCTGTAAAAGAGGCAATTTTGGTGACTGTGAGGGTTTAAAAAGTGGTTATTCAACATGAGGCACAATCCAATTGACATTTTGAATCCTTTTTGGTACAGTCCAAAAAATCAATTTTCGGATGAAAAACGATGACTCCGGACCTGTTGAACGTTCCCAAAATGGTCTATAATGATGAAATTTTAACATTTAATCTTTTGACTCTAAATGACTGGTGGATGTGAATTATGACTTTGTCAACTAAAATAAGTGTGTTTTAAGTCATTTCTGTGCCTCAAAGGGGTCAAAATTGAAGCTTTTGAGTAATCATAACTCTGTAAAAATGGCAATTTTGGTCACTGTGAGGGTTTAAAAAGTGGTTATTCAACATGAGGCACGATCCAATTTACATTTTGAATCATTTTTGGTACAGTCCAAAAAATCAATTTTCGGATGAAATACGATGACTCCGGACATGTCGAACGATCCCAAAATGATCAATATGGATGAAATTTTAACATTTAATCTTTTGACTCTAGATGACTGTTGGATGTGAATTATGACTTTGTCAACTAAAATAAGTGTGTTTAAAGTCATTTCTGTGCCTGAAACGGGTCAAAATTGAAGCTTTTGAGTAAGCAAAACTCTGTAAAAATGGCAATTTTGGTCACTCTGAGGCTTTAAAAAGTGGTTATTCAACATGAGGCACGATCCAATTGACATTTTGAATCATTTTTGGTACAGTCCAAAAAATTAATTTTCGGATGAAAACGATGACTCCGGACATGTCGAACGATCCCAAAATGGTCAATATGGATGAAATTTTAACATTTAATCTTTTGACTCTAAATGACTGTTGGATGTGAATTATGACTTTGTCAACTAAAATAAGTGTGTTTAAAGTCATTTCTGTGCCTGAAATGGTTCAAAATTGAAGCTTTTGAGTAAGCAAAACTCTGTAAAAGTGGCAATTTTGGTGACTGTGAGGGTTTAAAAAGTGGTTATTCAACATGAGGCACGATCCAATTGACATTTTGAATCCTTTTTGGTACAGTCCAAAAAATCAATTTTCGGATGAAAAACGATGACTCCGGACATGTCGAACGATCCGAAAATGGTCAATATGGATGAAATTGTAACATTTAATCTTTTGACTGTAAATGACTGTTGGATGTGAATTAGGACTTTGTCAACTAAAATAAGTGTGTTTAAAGTCATTTCTGTGCCTGAAACGGGTCAAAATTGAAGCTTTTGAGTAATCAAAACTCTGTAAAAATGGCAATTTTGGTCACTCTGAGGGTTTAAAAAGTGGTTATTCAACATGAGGCACGATCCAATTGACATTTTGAATCATTTTTGGTACAGTCCAAAAAATCAATTTTCGGATGAAAACGATGACTCCGGACATGTCGAACGATCCCAAAATGGCCAATATGGATGAAATTTTAACATTTAATCTTTTGACTGTAAATGACTGTTGGATGTGAATTATGACTTTGTCAACTAAAATAAGTGTGTTTAAAGTCATTTCTGTGCCTGAAACGGGTCAAAATTGAAGCTTTTGAGTAAGCAAAACTCTGTAAAAATGGCAACTTTGGTCACTCTGAGGGTTTAAAAAGTGGTTATTCAACATGAGGCACGATCCAATTGACATTTGGAATCATTTTTGGTACAGTCCAAAAAATCAATTTTCGGATGAAAAATGATGACTCCGGACATGTCGAACGATCCAAAAATGGTCAATATGGATGAAATTTTAACATTTATTCTTTTGACTCTAAATGACTGTTGGATGTGAATTATGACTTTGTCAACTAAAATAAGTGTGTTTAAAGTCATTTCTGTGCCTGAAATGGTTCAAAATTGAAGCTTTTTAGTAAGCAAAACTCTGTAAAAGTGGCAATTTTGGTGACTGTGAGGGTTTAAAAAGTGGTTATTCAACATGAGGCACGATCTAATTGACATTTTGAATCCTTTTTGGTACAGTCCAAAAAATCAATTTTCGGATGAAAAACGATGACTCCGGACATGTCGAACGATCCCAAAATGGTCAATATGGATGAAATTTTAACATTTAATCTTTTGACTGTAAATGACTGGTGGATGTGAATTATGACTTTGTCAACTAAAATAAGTGTGTTTAAAGTCATTTCTGTGCCTCAAACGGGTCAAAATTGAAGCTTTTGAGTAATCAAAACTCTGTAAAAATTGCAATTTTGGTCACTGTGAGGCTTTAAAAAGTGGTTATTCAACATGAGGCACGATCCAATTGACATTTTGAATCATTTTTGGTACAGTCCAAAAAATCAATTTTCGGATGAAAAACGATGACTCCGGACATGTTGAACGTTCCCAAAATGGTCTATAATGATGAAATTTTAACATTTAATCTTTTGACTCTAAATGACTGTTGGATGTGAATTATGACTTTGTCAACTAAAATAAGTGTGTTTTAAGTCATTTCTGTGCCTCAAAGGGGTCAAAATTGAAGCTTTTGAGTAATCATAACTCTGTAAAAATGGCAATTTTGGTCACTGTGAGGGTTTAAAAAGTGGTTATTCAACATGAGGCAAGATCCAATTGACATTTTGAATCATTTTTGGTACAGTCCAAAAAATCAATTTTCGGATGAAAAACGATGACTCCGGACATGTCGAACGATCCCAAAATGGTCAATATGGATGAAATTTTAACATTTAATCTTTTGACTCTAAATGACTGTTGGATGTGAATTATGACTTTGTCAACTAAAATAAGTGTGTTTAAAGTCATTTCTGTGCCTGAAACGGGTCAAAATTGAAGCTTTTGAGTAAGCAAAACTCTGTAAAAATGGCAATTTTGGTCACTCTGAGGGTTTAAAAAGATGTTATTCAACATGAGGCACGATCCAATTGACATTTTGAATCATTTTTGGTACAGTCTAAAAAAATCAATTCTCGGATGAAAAACGATGACTCCGGACATGTCGAACGATCCCAAAATGGTCCATATGGATGAAATTATAACATTTAATCTTTTGACTCTAAATGACTGTTGGATGTGAATTATGACTTTGTCAACTAAAAAAAGTGTGTTTAAAGTCATTTCTGTGCCTGAAACGGGTCAAAATTGAAGCTTTTGAGTAAGCAAAACTCTGTAAAAATGGCAATTTTGGTCACTCTGAGGGTTTAAAAAGTGGTTATTCAACATGAGGCACGATCCAATTGACATTTTGAATCATTTTTGGTACAGTCCAAAAAATCAATTTTCGGATGAAAAACGATGACTCCGGACATGTCGAACGATCCCAAAATGGTCAATATGGATGAAATTTTAACATTTAATCTTTTGACTGTAAATGACTGTTGGATGTGAATTATGACTTTGTCAACTAAAATAAGTGTGTTTAAAGTCATTTCTGTGCCTGAAACGGGTCAAAATTGAAGCTTTTGAATAAGCAAAACTCCGTAAAAATGGCAATTTTGGTCACTCTGAGGGTTTAAAAAGTGGTTATTCAACATGAGGCACGATCCAATTGACATTTTGAATAATTTTTGGTACAGTCCAAAAAATCAATTTTCGGATGAAAAACGATGACTCCGGACATGTTGAACGTTCCCAAAATGGTCTATAATGATGAAATTTTAACATTTAATCTTTTGACTCTAAATGACTGTTGGATGTGAATTATGACTTTGTCAACTAAAATAAGTGTGTTTTAAGTCATTTCTGTGCCTCAAAGGGGTCAAAATTGAAGCTTTTGAGTAATCATAACTCTGTAAAAATGGCAATTTTGGTCACTCTGAGGGTTTAAAAAGATGTTATTCAACATGAGGCACGATCCAATTGACATTTTGAATCATTTTTGGTACAGTCCAAAAAATCAATTCTCGGATGAAAAACGATGACTCCGGACATGTTGAACGATCCCAAAATGGTCAATATGGATGAAATTATAACATTTAATCTTTTGACTCTAAATGACTGTTGGATGTGAATTATGACTTTGTCAACTGAAATAAGTGTGTTTAAAGTCATTTCTGTGCCTGAAACGGGTCAAAATTGAAGCTTTTGAGTAAGCAAAACTCTGTAAAAATGGCAATTTTGGTCACTCTGAGGGTTTAAAAAGTGGTTATTCAACATGAGGCACGATCCAATTGACATTTTGAATCATTTGGTACAGTCCAAAAAATCAATTTTCGGATGAGAAACGATGACTCCGGACATGTCGAACGATCACAAAATGGTCAATATGGATGAAATTTTAACATTTAATCTTTTGACTCTAAATGACTGTTGAATGTGAATTATGACTTTGTCAACTAAAATAAGTGTGTTTAAAGTCATTTCTGTGCCTGAAATGGTTCAAAATTGAAGCTTTTGAGTAAGCAAAACTCTGTAAAAGTGGCAATTTTGGTGACTGTGAGGGTTTAAAAAGTGGTTATTCAACATGAGGCACGATCCAATTGACATTTTGAATCATTTTTGGTACAGTCCAAAAAATCAATTTTCGGATGAAAAATGATGACTCCGGACATGTCGAACGATCCCAAAATGGTCAATATGGATGAAATTTTAACATTTATTCTTTTGACTCTAAATGACTGTTGGATGTGAATTATGACTTTGTCAACTAAAATAAGTGTGTTTAAAGTCATTTCTGTGCCTGAAATGGTTCAAAATTGAAGCTTTTGAGTAAGCAAAACTCTGTAAAAGTGGCAATTTTGGTGACTGTGAGGGTTTAAAAAGTGGTTATTCAACATGAGGCACGATCTAATTGACATTTTGAATCCTTTTTGGTACAGTCCAAAAAATCAATTTTCGGATGAAAAACGATGACTGGACATGTCGAACGATCCCAAAATGGTCAATATGGATGAAATTGTAACATTTAATCTTTTGACTCTAAATGACTGTTGGATGTGAATTATGACTTTGTCAACTAAAATAAGTGTGTTTTAAGTCATTTCTGTGCCTCAAAGGGGTCAAAATTGAAGCTTTTGAGTAATCATAACTCTGTAAAAATGGCAATTTTGGTCACTGTGAGGGTTTAAAAAGTGGTTATTCAACATGAGGCACGATCCAATTGACATTTTGAATCATTTTTGGTACAGTCCAAAAAATCAATTTTCGGATGAAAAACGATGACTCCGGACATGTCGAACGATCCCAAAATGGTCAATATGGATGAAATTTTAACATTTAATCTTTTGACTCTAAATGACTGTTGGATGTGAATTATGACTTTGTCAACTAAAATAAGTGTGTTTAAAGTCATTTCTGTGCCTGAAACGGGTCAAAATTGAAGCTTTTGAGTAAGCAAAACTCTGTAAAAATGGCAATTTTGGTCACTCTGAGGGTTTAAAAAGATGTTATTCAACATGAGGCACGATCCAATTGACATTTTGAATCATTTTTGGTACAGTCCAAAAAATCAATTCTCGGATGAAAAACGATGACTCCGGACATGTTGAACGATCCCAAAATGGTCAATATGGATGAAATTATAACATTTAATCTTTTGACTCTAAATGACTGTTGGATGTGAATTATGACTTTGTCAACTGAAATAAGTGTGTTTAAAGTCATTTCTGTGCCTGAAACGGGTCAAAATTGAAGCTTTTGAGTAAGCAAAACTCTGTAAAAATGGCAATTTTGGTCACTCTGAGGGTTTAAAAAGTGGTTATTCAACATGAGGCACGATCCAATTGACATTTTGAATCATTTGGTACAGTCCAAAAAATCAATTTTCGGATGAGAAACGATGACTCCGGACATGTCGAACGATCCCAAAATGGTCAATATGGATGAAATTTTAACATTTAATCTTTTGACTCTAAATGACTGTTGAATGTGAATTATGACTTTGTCAACTAAAATAAGTGTGTTTAAAGTCATTTCTGTGCCTGAAACGGGTAAAAATTGAAGCTTTTGAGTAAGCAAAACTCTGTAAAAATGGCAATTTTGGTCACTCTGAGGGTTTAAAAAGTGGTTATTCAACATGAGGCACGATCCAATTGACATTTTGAATCATTTTTGGTACAGTCCAAAAAATCAATTTTCGGATGAGAAACGATGACTCCGGACATGTCGAACGATCCCAAAATGGTCAATATGGATGAAATTTTAACATTTAATCTTTTGACTCTAAATGACTGTTGGATGTGAATTATGACTTTGTCAACTAAAATAAGTGTGTTTTAAGTCATTTCTGTGCCTCAAAGGGGTCAAAATTGAAGCTTTTGAGTAATCATAACTCTGTAAAAATGGCAATTTTGGTTACTGTGATGGTTTAAAAAGTGGTTATTCAACATGAGGCACGATCCAATTGACATTTTGAATCATTTTTGGTACATTCCAAAAAATCAATTTTCGGATGAAAAACGATGACTCCGGACATGTCGAACGATCCCAAAATGGTCAATATGGATGAAATTTTGACATTTAATCTTTTGACTCTAAATGACTGTTGGATGTGAATTATGACTTTGTCAACTAAAATAAGTGTGTTTAAAGTCATTTCTGTGCCTGAAACGGGTCAAAATTGAAGCTTTTGAGTAAGCAAAACTCTGTAAAAATGGCAATTTTGGTCACTCTGAGGGTTTAAAAAGATGTTATTCAACATGAGGCACGATCCAATTGACATTTTGAATCATTTTTGGTACAGTCCAAAAAATCAATTCTCGGATGAAAAACGATGGCTCCGGACATGTTGAACGATCCCAAAATGGTCAATATGGATGAAATTATAACATTTAATCTTTTGACTCTAAATGACTGTTGGATGTGAATTATGACTTTGTCAACTGAAATAAGTGTGTTTAAAGTCATTTCTGTGCCTGAAACGGGTCAAAATTGAAGCTTTTGAGTAAGCAAAACTCTGTAAAAATGGCAATTTTGGTCATTCTGAGGGTTTAAAAAGGGGTTATTCAACATGAGGCACGATCCAATTGACATTTTGAATCATTTTTGGTACAGTCCAAAAAATCAATTTTCGGATGAGAAACGATGACTCCGGACATGTCGAACGATCCCAAAATGGTCAATATGGATGAAATTTTAACATTTAATCTTTTGACTCTAAATGACTGTTGAATGTGAATTATGACTTTGTCAACTAAAATAAGTGTGTTTAAAGTCATTTCTGTGCCTGAAACGGGTAAAAATTGAAGCTTTTGAGTAAGCAAAACTCTGTAAAAATGGCAATTTTGGTCACTCTGAGGGTTTAAAAAGTGGTTATTCAACATGAGGCACGATCCAATTGACATTTTGAATCATTTTTGGTACAGTCCAAAAAATCAATTTTCGGATGAAAAACGATGACTCCGGACATGTCGAACGATCCCAAAATGGTCAATATGGATGAAATTTTAACATTTAATCTTTTGACTGTAAATGACTGTTGGATGTGAATTATGACTTTGTCAACTAAAATAAGTGTGTTTAAAGTCATTTCTGTGCCTGAAACGGGTCAAAATTGAAGCTTTTGAATAAGCAAAACTCTGTAAAAATTGCAATTTTGGTCACTCTGAGGGTTTAAAAAGTGGTTATTCAACATGAGGCACGATCCAATTAACATTTTGAATAATTTTTGGTACAGTCCAAAAAATCAATTTTCGGATGAAAAACGATGACTCCGGACATGTTGAACGTTCCCAAAATGGTCTATAATGATGAAATTTTAACATTTAATCTTTTGACTCTAAATGACTGTTGGATGTGAATTATGACTTTGTCAACTAAAATAAGTGTGTTTTAAGTCATTTCTGTGCCTCAAAGGGGTCAAAATTGAAGCTTTTGAGTAATTAAAACTCTGTAAAAATGGCAATTTTGGTCACTGTGAGGGTTTAAAAAGTGGTTATTCAACATGAGGCACAATCCAATTGACATTTTGAATCATTTTTGGTACAGTCCAAAAAATCAATTTTCGGATGAAAAACGATGACTCCGGACATGTCGAACGATCCCAAAATGGTCAATATGGATGAAATTTTAACATTTAATCTTTTGACTCTAAATGACTGTTGGATGTGAATTATGACTTTGTCAACTAAAATAAGTGTGTTTAAAGTCATTTCTGTGCCTGAAACGGGTCAAAATTGAAGCTTTTGAGTAAGCAAAACTCTGTAAAAATGGCAATTTAGGTCACTCTGAGGGTTTAAAAAGATGTTATTCAACATGAGGCACGATCCAATTGACATTTTGAATCATTTTTGGTACAGTCCAAAAAATCAATTCTCGGATGAAAAACGATGACTCCGGACATGTCGAACGATCCCAAAATGGTCAATATGGATGAAATTATAACATTTAATCTTTTGACTCTAAATGACTGTTGGATGTGAATTATGACTTTGTCAACTAAAATAAGTGTGTTTAAAGTCATTTCTGTGCCTGAAACGGGTCAAAATTGAAGCTTTTGAGTAAGCAAAACTCTGTAAAAATGGCAATTTTGGTCACTCTGAGGGTTTAAAAAGTGGTTATTCAACATGAGGCACGATCCAATTGACATTTTGAATCATTTTTGGTACAGTCCAAAAAATCAATTTTCGGATGAAAAACGATGACTCCGGACATGTCGAACGATCCCAAAATGGTCAATATGGATGAAATTTTAACATTTAATCTTTTGACTCTAAATGACTGTTGAATGTGAATTATGACTTTGTCAACTAAAATAAGTGTGTTTAAAGTCATTTCTGTGCCTGAAACGGGTAAAAATTGAAGCTTTTGAGTAAGCAAAACTCTGTAAAAATGGCAATTTTGGTCACTCTGAGGGTTTAAAAAGTGGTTATTCAACATGAGGCACGATCCAATTGACATTTTGAATCATTTTTGGTACAGTCCAAAAAATCAATTTTCGGATGAAAAACGATGACTCCGGACATGTCGAACGATCCCAAAATGGTCAATATGGATGAAATTTTAACATTTAATCTTTTGACTGTAAATGACTGTTGGATGTGAATTATGACTTTGTCAACTAAAATAAGTGTGTTTAAAGTCATTTCTGTGCCTGAAACGGGTCAAAATTGAAGCTTTTGAATAAGCAAAACTCCGTAAAAATGGCAATTTTGGTCACTCTGAGGGTTTAAAAAGTGGTTATTCAACATGAGGCACGATCCAATTGACATTTTGAATAATTTTTGGTACAGTCCAAAAAATCAATTTTCGGATGAAAAACGATGACTCCGGACATGTCGAACGATCCCAAAATGGTCAATATGGATGAAATTTTAACATTTAATCTTTTGACTGTAAATGACTGGTGGATGTGAATTATGACTTTGTCAACTAAAATAAGTGTGTTTTAAGTCATTTCTGTGCCTCAAAGGGGTCAAAATTGAAGCTTTTGAGTAATCATAACTCTGTAAAAATGGCAATTTTGGTCACTGTGAGGGTTTAAAAAGTGGTTATTCAACATGAGGCACGATCCAATTGACATTTTGAATCATTTTTGGTACAGTCCAAAAAATCAATTTTCGGATGAAAACGATGACTCCGGACATGTCGAACGATCCCAAAATGGCCAATATGGATGAAATTTTAACATTTAATCTTTTGACTGTAAATGACTGTTGGATGTGAATTATGACTTTGTCAACTAAAATAAGTGTGTTTAAAGTCATTTCTGTGCCTCAAAGGGGTCAAAATTGAAGCTTTTGAGTAATTAAAACTCTGTAAAAATGGCAATTTTGGTCACTCTGAGGCTTTAAAAAGTGGTTATTCAACATGAGGCACGATCCAATTGACATTTTGAATCATTTTTGGTACAGTCCAAAAAATCAATTTTCGGATGAAAAACGATGACTCCGGACATGTCGAACGATCCCAAAATGGTCAATATGGATGAAATTGTAACATTTAATCTTTTGACTGTAAATGACTGTTGGATGTGAATTATGACTTTGTCAACTAAAATAAGTGTGTTTAAAGTCATTTCTGTGCCTGAAACGGGTCAAAATTGAAGCTTTTGAGTAAGCAAAAATCTGTAAAAATGGCAATTCTGGTCACTCTGAGGGTTTAAAAAGTGGTTATTCAACATGAGGCACGACCCAATTGACATTTTGAATCATTTTTGGTACAGTCCAAAAAATAAATTTCCGGATGAAAAACGATGACTCCGGACCTGTTGAACGTTCCCAAAATGGTCTATAATGATGAAATTTAAACATTTAATCTTTTGACTTTAAATGACTGTTGGGTGTGAATTATGACTTTGTCAACTAAAATAAGTGTGTTTTAAGTCATTTCTGTGCCTCAAAGGGGTCAAAATTGAAGCTTTTGAGTAAGCAACAATCTGTAAAAATGGCAATTTTGGTCACTCTGAGGGTTTAAAAAGTGGTTATTCAACATGAGGCACGATCCAATTGACATTTTGAATCATTTTTGGTACAGTCCAAAAAATCAATTTTCGGATGAAAAACGATGACTCCGGACATGTCGAACGATCCCAAAATGGTCAATATGGATGAAATTTTAACATTTAATCTTTTGACTCTAAATGACTGTTGGATGTGAATTATGACTTTGTCAACTAAAATAAGTGTGTTTAAAGTCATTTCTGTGCCTGAAATGGTTCAAAATTGAAGCTTTTGAGTAAGCAAAACTCTGTAAAAGTGGCAATTTTGGTGACTCTGAGGCGTTAAAAAGTGCTTATTCAACATGAGGCACGATCCAATTGACATTTTGAATCATTTTTGGTACAGTCCAAAAAATCAATTTTCGGATGAAAAACGATGACTCTGGACATGTCGAACGATCCCAAAATGGTCAATATGGATGAAATTTTAACATTTAATCTTTTGACTCTAAATGACTGTTGGATGTGAATTATGACTTTGTCAACTAAAATAAGTGTGTTTAAAGTCATTTCTGTGCCTCAAAGGGGTCAAAATTGAAGCTTTTGAGTAATTAAAACTCTGTAAAAATGGCAATTTTGGTCACTGTGAGGCTTTAAAAAGTGGTTATTCAACATGAGGCACGATCCAATTGACATTTTGAATCATTTTTGGTACAGTCCAAAAAATCAATTTTCGGATGAAAAACGATGACTCCAGACATGTCGAACGATCCCAAAATGGTCAATATGGATGAAATTTTAACATTCAATCTTTTGACTGTAAATGACTGTTGGATGTGAATTATGACTTTGTCAACTAAAATAAGTGTGTTTAAAGTCATTTCTGTGCCTGAAACGGGTCAAAATTGAAGCTTTTGAGTAAGCAAAAATCTGTAAAAATGGCAATTTTGGTCACTCTGAGGGTTTAAAAAGTGGTTATTCAACATGAGGCACGACCCAATTGACATTTTGAATCATTTTTGGTACAGTCCAAAAAATCAATTTTCGGATGAAAAACGATGACTCCGGACATGTTGAACGTTCCCAAAATGGTCTATAATGATGAAATTTTAACATTTAATCTTTTGACTCTAAATGACTGTTGGATGTGAATTATGACTTTGTCAACTAAAATAAGTGTGTTTTAAGTCATTTCTGTGCCTCAAAGGGGTCAAAATTGAAGCTTTTGAGTAATCATAACTCTGTAAAAATGGCAATTTTGGTCACTGTGAGGGTTTAAAAAGTGGTTATTCAACATGAGGCACGATCCAATTGACATTTTGAATCATTTTTGGTACAGTCCAAAAAATCAATTTTCGGATGAAAAACGATGACTCCGGACATGTTGAACGTTCCCAAAATGGTCTATAATGATGAAATTTTAACATTTAATCTTTTGACTCTAAATGACTGTTGGATGTGAATTATGACTTTGTCAACTAAAATAAGTGTGTTTTAAGTCATTTCTGTGCCTCAAAGGGGTCAAAATTGAAGCTTTTGAGTAATCATAACTCTGTAAAAATGGCAATTTTGGTCACTGTGAGGGTTTAAAAAGTGGTTATTCAACACGAGGCACGATCCAATTGACATTTTGAATCATTTTTGGTACAGTCCAAAAAATCAATTTTCGGATGAAAAACGATGACTCCGGACATGTCGAACGATCCCAAAATGGTCAATATGGATGAAATTATAACATTTAATCTTTTGACTCTAAATGACTGTTGGATGTGAATTATGACTTTGTCAACTGAAATAAGTGTGTTTAAAGTCATTTCTGTGCCTGAAACGGGTCAAAATTGAAGCTTTTGAGTAAGCAAAACTCTGTAAAAATGGCAATTTTGGTCACTCTGAGGGTTTAAAAAGTGGTTATTCAACATGAGGCACGATCCAATTGACATTTTGAATCATTTTTGGTACAGTCCAAAAAATCAATTTTCGGATGAGAAACGATGACTCCGGACATGTCGAACGATCCCAAAATGGTCAATATGGATGAAATTTTAACATTTAATCTTTTGACTCTAAATGACTGTTGAATGTGAATTATGACTTTGTCAACTAAAATAAGTGTGTTTAAAGTCATTTCTGTGCCTCAAAGGGGTCAAAATTGAAGCTTTTGAGTAATCATAACTCTGTAAAAATGGCAAATTTGGTCACTTTGAGGGTTTAAAAAGTGGTTATTCAACATGAGGCACGATCCAATTGACATTTTGAATCATTTTTGGTACAGTCCAAAAAATGAATTTTCGGATGAAAAATGATGACTCCGGACCTGTTGAATGTTCCCAAAATGGTCTATAATGATGAAATTTTAACATTTAATCTTTTGACTCTAAATGACTGTTGGATGTGAATTATGACTTTGTCAACTAAAATAAGTGTGTTTTAAGTCATTTCTGTGCCTCAAAGGGGTCAAAATTGAAGCTTTTGAGTAATCATAACTCTGTAAAAATGGCAATTTTGGTCACTGTGAGGGTTTAAAAAGTGGTAATTCATCATGAGGCACGATCCAATTGACATTTTGAATCATTTTTGGTACAGTCCAAAAAATCAATTTTCGGATGAAAACGATGTCTCCGGACATGTCGAACGATCCCAAAATGGCCAATATGGATGAAATTTTAACATTTAATCTTTTGACTGTAAATGACTGTTGGATGTGAATTATGACTTTGTCAACTAAAATAAGTGTGTTTAAAGTCATTTCTGTGCCTGAAACGGGTCAAAATTGAAGCTTTTGAGTAAGCAAAAATCTGTAAAAATGGCAAATTTGGTCACTCTGAGGGTTTAAAAAGTGGTTATTCAACATGTGGCACGATCCAACTGACATTTTGAATCATTTTTGGTACAGTCCAAAAAATCAATTTTCGGATGAAAAATGATGACTCCGGACATGTCGAACGATCCCAAAATGGTCAATATGGATGAAATTTTAACATTTATTCTTTTGACTCTAAATGACTGTTGGATGTGAATTATGACTTTGTCAACTAAAATAAGTGTGTTTAAAGTCATTTCTGTGCCTGAAATGGTTCAAAATTGAAGCTTTTGAGTAAGCAAAACTCTGTAAAAGTGGCAATTTTGGTGACTGTGAGGGTTTAAAAAGTGGTTATTCAACATGAGGCACGATCTAATTGACATTTTGAATCCTTTTTGGTACAGTCCAAAAAATCAATTTTCGGATGAAAAACGATGACTCTGGAAATGTCGAACGATCCCAAAATGGTCAATATGGATGAAATTTTAACATTTAATCTTTTGACTGTAAATGACTGGTGGATGTGAATTATGACTTTGTCAACTAAAATAAGTGTGTTTAAAGTCATTTCTGTGCCTCAAAGGGGTCAAAATTGAAGCTTTTGAGTAATCAAAACTCTGTAAAAATGGCAATTTTGGTCACTGTGAGGCTTTAAAAAGTGGTTATTCAACATGAGGCACGATCCAATTGACATTTTGAATCATTTTTGGTACAGTCCAAAAAATCAATTTTCGGATGAAAAATGATGACTCCGGACCTGTTGAACGTTCCCAAACTGGTCTATAATGATGAAATTTTAACATTTAATCTTTTGACTTTAAATGACTGTTGGGTGTGAATTATGACTTTGTCAACTAAAATAAGTGTGTTTTAAGTCATTTCTGTGCCTCAAAGGGGTCAAAATTGAAGCTTTTGAGTAAGCAAAAATCTGTAAAAATGGCAATTTTGGTCACTCTGAGGGTTTAAAAAGTGGTTATTCAACATGAGGCACGATCCAATTGACATTTTGAATCATTTTTGGTACAGTCCAAAAATTCAATTTTCGGATGAAAAACGATGACTCCGGACATGTCGAACGATCCCAAAATGGTCAATATGGATGAAATTTTAACATTTAATCTTTTGACTCTAAATGACTGTTGGATGTGAATTATGACTTTGTCAACTAAAATAAGTGTGTTTAAAGTCATTTCTGTGCCTGAAACGGGTCAAAATTGAAGCTTTTGAGTAAGCAAAACTCTGTAAAAATGGCAATTTTGGTCACTCTGAGGGTTTAAAAAGTGGTTATTCAACATGAGGCACGATCCAATTGACATTTTGAATCATTTTTGGTACAGTCCAAAAAATCAATTTTCGGATGAAAACGATGACTCCGGACATGTCGAACGATCCCAAAATGGCCAATATGGATGAAATTTTAACATTTAATCTTTTGACTGTAAATGACTGGTGGATGTGAATTATGACTTTGTCAACTAAAATAAGTGTGTTTAAAGTCATTTCTGTGCCTCAAAGGGGTCAAAATTGAAGCTTTTGAGTAATTAAAACTCTGTAAAAATGGCAATTTTGGTCACTCTGAGGCTTTAAAAAGTGGTTATTCAACATGAGGCACGATCCAATTGACATTTTGAATCATTTTTGGTACAGTCCAAAAAATGAATTTTCGGATGAAAACGATGACTCCGGACATGTCGAACGATCCCAAAATGGCCAATATGGATGAAATTTTAACATTTAATCTTTTGACTGTAAATGACTGTTGGATGTGAATTATGACTTTGTCAACTAAAATAAGTGTGTTTAAAGTCATTTCTGTGCCTGAAACGGGTCAAAATTGAAGCTTTTGAGTAAGCAAAACTCTGTAAAAATGGCAATTTTGGTCACTCTGAGGGTTTAAAAAGTGGTTATTCAACATGAGGCACGATCCAATTGACATTTTGAATCATATATGGTACAGTCCAAAAAATCAATTTTCGGATGAAAAATGATGACTCCGGACATGTCGAACGATCCCAAAATGGTCAATATGGATGAAATTTTAACATTTATTCTTTTGACTCTAAATGACTGTTGGATGTGAATTATGACTTTGTCAACTAAAATAAGTGTGTTTAAAGTCATTTCTGTGCCTGAAATGGTTCAAAATTGAAGCTTTTGAGTAAGCAAAACTCTGTAAAAGTGGCAATTTTGGTGACTGTGAGGGTTTAAAAAGTGGTTATTCAACATGAGGCACGATCTAATTGACATTTTGAATCCTTTTTGGTACAGTCCAAAAAATCAATTTTCGGATGAAAAACGATGACTCTGGACATGTCGAACGATCCCAAAATGGTCAATATGGATGAAATTTTAACATTTAATCTTTTGACTGTAAATGACTGGTGGATGTGAATTATGACTTTGTCAACTAAAATAAGTGTGTTTAAAGTCATTTCTGTGCCTCAAAGGGGTCAAAATTGAAGCTTTTGAGTAATCGAAACTCTGTAAAAATGGCAATTTTGGTCACTGTGAGGCTTTAAAAAGTGGTTATTCAACATGAGGCACGATCCAATTGACATTTTGAATCATTTTTGGTACAGTCCAAAAAATCAATTTTCGGATGAAAAACGATGACTCCGGACATGTTGAACGTTCCCAAAATGGTCTATAATGATGAAATTTTAACATTTAATCTTTTGACTCTAAATGACTGTTGGATGTGAATTATGACTTTGTCAACTAAAATAAGTGTGTTTTAAGTCATTTCTGTGCCTCAAAGGGGTCAAAATTGAAGCTTTTGAGTAATCATAACTCTGTAAAAATGGCAATTTTGGTCACTGTGAGGGTTTAAAAAGTGGTTATTCAACATGAGGCACGATCCAATTGACATTTTGAATCATTTTTGGTACAGTCCAAAAAATCAATTTTCGGATGAAAAACGATGACTCCGGACATGTTGAACGTTCCCAAAATGGTCTATAATGATGAAATTTTAACATTTAACCTTTTGACTCTAAATGACTGTTGGATGTGAATTATGACTTTGTCAACTAAAATAAGTGTGTTTTAAGTCATTTCTGTGCCTCAAAGGGGTCAAAATTGAAGCTTTTGAGTAATCATAACTCTGTAAAAATGGCAATTTTGGTCACTGTGAGGGTTTAAAAAGTGGTTATTCAACATGAGGCACGATCCAATTGACATTTTGAATCATTTTTGGTACAGTCCAAAAAATCAATTTTCGGATGAAAAACGATGACTCCGGACATGTCGAACGATCCCAAAATGGTCAATATGGATGAAATTTTAACATTTAATCTTTTGACTGTAAATGACTGGTGGATGTGAATTATGACTTTGTCAACTAAAATAAGTGTGTTTAAAGTCATTTCTGTGCCTCAAAGGGGTCAAAATTGAAGCTTTTGAGTAATCGAAACTCTGTAAAAATGGCAATTTTGGTCACTGTGAGGCTTTAAAAAGTGTTTATTCAACATGAGGCACGATCCAATTGACATTTTGAATCATTTTTGGTACAGTCCAAAAAATCAATTTTCGGATGAAAAATGATGACTCCGGACCTGTTGAACGTTCCCAAACTGGTCTATAATGATGAAATTTTAACATTTAATCTTTTGACTTTAAATGACTGTTGGGTGTGAATTATGACTTTGTCAACTAAAATAAGTGTGTTTTAAGTCATTTCTGTGCCTCAAAGGGGTCAAAATTGAAGCTTTTGAGTAATCGAAACTCTGTAAAAATGGCAATTTTGGTCACTGTGAGGCTTTAAAAAGTGTTTATTCAACATGAGGCACGATCCAATTGACATTTTGAATCATTTTTGGTACAGTCCAATAAATCAATTTTCGGATGAAAAATGATGACTCCGGACCTGTCGAACGATCCCAAAATGGTCAATATGGATGAAATTTTAACATTTAATCTTTTGACTCTAAATGACTGTTGGATGTGAATTATGACTTTGTCAACTAAAATAAGTGTGTTTAAAGTCATTTCTGTGCCTGAAACGGGTCAAAATTGAAGCTTTTGAGTAAGCAAAACTCTGTAAAAATGGCAATTTTGGTCACTCTGAGGGTTTAAAAAGTGGTTATTCAACATGAGGCACGATCCAATTGACATTTTGAATCATTTTTGGTACAGTCCAAAAAATCAATTTTCGGATGAAAACGATGACTCCGGACATGTCGAACGATCCCAAAATGGCCAATATGGATGAAATTTTAACATTTAATCTTTTGACTGTAAATGACTGGTGGATGTGAATTATGACTTTGTCAACTAAAATAAGTGTGTTTAAAGTCATTTCTGTGCCTCAAAGGGGTCAAAATTGAAGCTTTTGAGTAATTAAAACTCTGTAAAAATGGCAATTTTGGTCACTCTGAGGCTTTAAAAAGTGGTTATTCAACATGAGGCACGATCCAATTGACATTTTGAATCATTTTTGGTACAGTCCAAAAAATGAATTTTCGGATGAAAACGATGACTCCGGACATGTCGAACGATCCCAAAATGGCCAATATGGATGAAATTTTAACATTTAATCTTTTGACTGTAAATGACTGTTGGATGTGAATTATGACTTTGTCAACTAAAATAAGTGTGTTTAAAGTCATTTCTGTGCCTGAAACGGGTCAAAATTGAAGCTTTTGAGTAAGCAAAACTCTGTAAAAATGGCAATTTTGGTCACTCTGAGGGTTTAAAAAGTGGTTATTCAACATGAGGCACGATCCAATTGACATTTTGAATCATTTTTGGTACAGTCCAAAAAATCAATTTTCGGATGAAAAATGATGACTCCGGACATGTCGAACGATCCCAAAATGGTCAATATGGATGAAATTTTAACATTTATTCTTTTGACTCTAAATGACTGTTGGATGTGAATTATGACTTTTTCAACTAAAATAAGTGTGTTTAAAGTCATTTCTGTGCCTGAAATGGTTCAAAATTGAAGCTTTTGAGTAAGCAAAACTCTGTAAAAGTGGCAATTTTGGTGACTGTGAGGGTTTAAAAAGTGGTTATTCAACATGAGGCACGATCTAATTGACATTTTGAATCCTTTTTGGTACAGTCCAAAAAATCAATTTTCGGATGAAAAACGATGACTCTGGACATGTCGAACGATCCCAAAATGGTCAATATGGATGAAATTTTAACATTTAATCTTTTGACTGTAAATGACTGGTGGATGTGAATTATGACTTTGTCAACTAAAATAAGTGTGTTTAAAGTCATTTCTGTGCCTCAAAGGGGTCAAAATTGAAGCTTTTGAGTAATCGAAACTCTGTAAAAATGGCAATTTTGGTCACTGTGAGGCTTTAAAAAGTGGTTATTCAACATGAGGCACGATCCAATTGACATTTTGAATCATTTTTGGTACAGTCCAAAAAATCAATTTTCGGATGAAAAACGATGACTCCGGACATGTTGAACGTTCCCAAAATGGTCTATAATGATGAAATTTTAACATTTAATCTTTTGACTCTAAATGACTGTTGGATGTGAATTATGACTTTGTCAACTAAAATAAGTGTGTTTTAAGTCATTTCTGTGCCTCAAAGGGGTCAAAATTGAAGCTTTTGAGTAATCATAACTCTGTAAAAATGGCAATTTTGGTCACTGTGAGGGTTTAAAAAGTGGTTATTCAACATGAGGCACGATCCAATTGACATTTTGAATCATTTTTGGTACAGTCCAAAAAATAAATTTTCGGATGAAAAACGATGACTCCGGACATGTTGAACGTTCCCAAAATGGTCTATAATGATGAAATTTTAACATTTAATCTTTTGACTCTAAATGACTGTTGGATGTGAATTATGACTTTGTCAACTAAAATAAGTGTGTTTTAAGTCATTTCTGTGCCTCAAAGGGGTCAAAATTGAAGCTTTTGAGTAATCATAACTCTGTAAAAATGGCAATTTTGGTCACTGTGAGGGTTTAAAAAGTGGTTATTCAACATGAGGCACGATCCAATTGACATTTTGAATCATTTTTGGTACAGTCCAAAAAATCAATTTTCGGATGAAAAACGATGACTCCGGACATGTCGAACGATCCCAAAATGGTCAATATGGATGAAATTTTAACATTTAATCTTTTGACTCTAAATGACTGTTGGATGTGAATTATGACTTTGTCAACTAAAATAAGTGTGTTTAAAGTCATTTCTGTGCCTGAAACGGGTCAAAATTGAAGCTTTTGAGTAAGCAAAACTCTGTAAAAATGGCAATTTTGGTCACTCTGAGGGTTTAAAAAGATGTTATTCAACATGAGGCACGATCCAATTGAATATTTTGAATCATTTTTGGTACAGTCCAAAAAATCAATTCTCGGATGAAAAACGATGACTCCGGACATGTTGAACGATCCCAAAATGGTCAATATGGATGAAATTATAACATTTAATCTTTTGACTCTAAATGACTGTTGGATGTGAATTATGACTTTGTCAACTGAAATAAGTGTGTTTAAAGTCATTTCTGTGCCTGAAACGGGTCAAAATTGAAGCTTTTGAGTAAGCAAAACTCTGTAAAAATGGCAATTTTGGTCACTCTGAGGGTTTAAAAAGTGGTTATTCAACATGAGGCACGATCCAATTGACATTTTGAATCATTTTTGGTACAGTCCAAAAAATCAATTTTCGGATGAGAAACGATGACTCCGGACATGTCGAACGATCCCAAAATGGTCAATATGGATGAAATTTTAACATTTAATCTTTTGACTCTAAATGACTGTTGAATGTGAATTATGACTTTGTCAACTAAAATAAGTGTGTTTAAAGTCATTTCTGTGCCTGAAACGGGTAAAAATTGAAGCTTTTGAGTAAGCAAAACTCTGTAAAAATGGCAATTTTGGTCACTCTGAGGGTTTAAAAAGTGGTTATTCAACATGAGGCACGATCCAATTGACATTTTGAATCATTTTTGGTACAGTCCCAAAAATCAATTTTCGGATGAAAAACGATGACTCCGGACATGTCGAACGATCCCAAAATGGTCAATATGGATGAAATTTTAACATTTAATCTTTTGACTGTAAATGACTGGTGGATGTGAATTATGACTTTGTCAACTAAAATAAGTGTGTTTTAAGTCATTTCTGTGCCTGAAACGGGTAAAAATTGAAGCTTTTGAGTAAGCAAAACTCTGTAAAAATGGCAATTTTGGTCACTCTGAGGGTTTAAAAAGTGGTTATTCAACATGAGGCACGATCCAATTGACATTTTGAATCATTTTTGGTACAGTCCAAAAAATGAATTTTCGGATGAAAAATGATGACTCCGGACCTGTTGAATGTTCCCAAAACGGTCTATAATGATGAAATTTTAACATTTAATCTTTTGACTCTAAATGACTGTTGGATGTGAATTATGACTTTGTCAACTAAAATAAGTGTGTTTTAAGTCATTTCTGTGCCTCAAAGGGGTCAAAATTGAAGCTTTTGAGTAATCATAACTCTGTAAAAATGGCAATTTTGGTCACTGTGAGGGTTTAAAAAGTGGTAATTCAACATGAGGCACGATCCAATTGACATTTTGAATCATTTTTGGTACAGTCCAAAAAATCAATTTTCGGATGAAAACGATGACTCCGGACATGTCGAACGATCCCAAAATGGCCAATATGGATGAAATTTTAACATTTAATCTTTTGACTGTAAATGACTGTTGGATGTGAATTATGACTTTGTCAACTAAAATAAGTGTGTTTAAAGTCATTTCTGTGCCTGAAACGGGTCAAAATTGAAGCTTTTGAGTAAGCAAAAATCTGTAAAAATGGCAAATTTGGTCACTCTGAGGGTTTAAAAAGTGGTTATTCAACATGAGGCACGATCCAATTGACATTTTGAATCATTTTTGGTACAGTCCAAAAAATCAATTTTCGGATGAAAACGATGACTCCGGACATGTCGAACGATCCCAAAATGGCCAATATGGATGAAATTTTAACATTTAATCTTTTGACTGTAAATGACTGTTGGATGTGAATTATGACTTTGTCAACTAAAATAAGTGTGTTTAAAGTCATTTCTGTGCCTGAAACGGGTCAAAATTGAAGCTTTTGAGTAAGCAAAACTCTGTAAAAATGGCAATTTTGGTCACTCTGAGGGTTTAAAAAGTGGTTATTCAACATGAGGCACGATCCAATTGACATTTTGAATCATTTTTGGTACAGTCCAAAAAATCAATTTTCGGATGAAAAATGATGACTCCGGACATGTCGAACGATCCCAAAATGGTCAATATGGATGAAATTTTAACATTTATTCTTTTGACTCTAAATGACTGTTGGATGTGAATTATGACTTTGTCAACTCAAATAAGTGTGTTTAAAGTCATTTCTGTGCCTGAAATGGTTCAAAATTGAAGCTTTTGAGTAAGCAAAACTCTGTAAAAGTGGCAATTTTGGTGACTGTGAGGGTTTAAAAAGTGGTTATTCAACATGAGGCACGATCTAATTGACATTTTGAATCCTTTTTGGTACAGTCCAAAAAATCAATTTTCGGATGAAAAACGATGACTCTGGACATGTCGAACGATCCCAAAATGGTCAATATGGATGAAATTTTAACATTTAATCTTTTGACTGTAAATGACTGGTGGATGTGAATTATGACTTTGTCAACTAAAATAAGTGTGTTTAAAGTCATTTCTGTGCCTCAAAGGGGTCAAAATTGAAGCTTTTGAGTAATCGAAACTCTGTAAAAATGGCAATTTTGGTCACTGTGAGGCTTTAAAAAGTGGTTATTCAACATGAGGCACGATCCAATTGACATTTTGAATCATTTTTGGTACAGTCCAAAAAATCAATTTTCGGATGAAAAATGATGACTCCGGACCTGTTGAACGTTCCCAAACTGGTCTATAATGATGAAATTTTAACATTTAATCTTTTGACTTTAAATGACTGTTGGGTGTGAATTATGACTTTGTCAACTAAAATAAGTGTGTTTTAAGTCATTTCTGTGCCTCAAAGGGGTCAAAATTGAAGCTTTTGAGTAAGCAAAAATCTGTAAAAATGGCAATTTTGGTCACTCTGAGGGTTTAAAAAGTGGTTATTCAACATGAGGCACGATCCAATTGACATTTTGAATCATTTTTGGTACAGTCCAAAAATTCAATTTTCGGATGAAAAACGATGACTCCGGACATGTCGAACGATCCCAAAATGGTCAATATGGATGAAATTTTAACATTTAATCTTTTGACTCTAAATGACTGTTGGATGTGAATTATGACTTTGTCAACTAAAATAAGTGTGTTTAAAGTCATTTCTGTGCCTGAAACGGGTCAAAATTGAAGCTTTTGAGTAAGCAAAACTCTGTAAAAATGGCAATTTTGGTCACTCTGAGGGTTTAAAAAGTGGTTATTCAACATGAGGCACGATCCAATTGACATTTTGAATCATTTTTGGTACAGTCCAAAAAATCAATTTTCGGATGAAAACGATGACTCCGGACATGTCGAACGATCCCAAAATGGCCAATATGGATGAAATTTTAACATTTAATCTTTTGACTGTAAATGACTGGTGGATGTGAATTATGACTTTGTCAACTAAAATAAGTGTGTTTAAAGTCATTTCTGTGCCTCAAAGGGGTCAAAATTGAAGCTTTTGAGTAATTAAAACTCTGTAAAAATGGCAATTTTGGTCACTCTGAGGCTTTAAAAAGTGGTTATTCAACATGAGGCACGATCCAATTGACATTTTGAATCATTTTTGGTACAGTCCAAAAAATGAATTTTCGGATGAAAACGATGACTCCGGACATGTCGAACGATCCCAAAATGGCCAATATGGATGAAATTTTAACATTTAATCTTTTGACTGTAAATGACTGTTGGATGTGAATTATGACTTTGTCAACTAAAATAAGTGTGTTTAAAGTCATTTCTGTGCCTGAAACGGGTCAAAATTGAAGCTTTTGAGTAAGCAAAACTCTGTAAAAATGGCAATTTTGGTCACTCTGAGGGTTTAAAAAGTGGTTATTCAACATGAGGCACGATCCAATTGACATTTTGAATCATTTTTGGTACAGTCCAAAAAATCAATTTTCGGATGAAAAATGATGACTCCGGACATGTCGAACGATCCCAAAATGGTCAATATGGATGAAATTTTAACATTTATTCTTTTGACTCTAAATGACTGTTGGATGTGAATTATGACTTTTTCAACTAAAATAAGTGTGTTTAAAGTCATTTCTGTGCCTGAAATGGTTCAAAATTGAAGCTTTTGAGTAAGCAAAACTCTGTAAAAGTGGCAATTTTGGTGACTGTGAGGGTTTAAAAAGTGGTTATTCAACATGAGGCACGATCTAATTGACATTTTGAATCCTTTTTGGTACAGTCCAAAAAATCAATTTTCGGATGAAAAACGATGACTCTGGACATGTCGAACGATCCCAAAATGGTCAATATGGATGAAATTTTAACATTTAATCTTTTGACTGTAAATGACTGGTGGATGTGAATTATGACTTTGTCAACTAAAATAAGTGTGTTTAAAGTCATTTCTGTGCCTCAAAGGGGTCAAAATTGAAGCTTTTGAGTAATCGAAACTCTGTAAAAATGGCAATTTTGGTCACTGTGAGGCTTTAAAAAGTGGTTATTCAACATGAGGCACGATCCAATTGACATTTTGAATCATTTTTGGTACAGTCCAAAAAATCAATTTTCGGATGAAAAACGATGACTCCGGACATGTTGAACGTTCCCAAAATGGTCTATAATGATGAAATTTTAACATTTAATCTTTTGACTCTAAATGACTGTTGGATGTGAATTATGACTTTGTCAACTAAAATAAGTGTGTTTTAAGTCATTTCTGTGCCTCAAAGGGGTCAAAATTGAAGCTTTTGAGTAATCATAACTCTGTAAAAATGGCAATTTTGGTCACTGTGAGGGTTTAAAAAGTGGTTATTCAACATGAGGCACGATCCAATTGACATTTTGAATCATTTTTGGTACAGTCCAAAAAATCAATTTTCGGATGAAAAACGATGACTCCGGACATGTTGAACGTTCCCAAAATGGTCTATAATGATGAAATTTTAACATTTAATCTTTTGACTCTAAATGACTGTTGGATGTGAATTATGACTTTGTCAACTAAAATAAGTGTGTTTTAAGTCATTTCTGTGCCTCAAAGGGGTCAAAATTGAAGCTTTTGAGTAATCATAACTCTGTAAAAATGGCAATTTTGGTCACTGTGAGGGTTTAAAAAGTGGTTATTCAACATGAGGCACGATCCAATTGACATTTTGAATCATTTTTGGTACAGTCCAAAAAATCAATTTTCGGATGAAAAACGATGACTCCGGACATGTCGAACGATCCCAAAATGGTCAATATGGATGAAATTTTAACATTTAATCTTTTGACTCTAAATGACTGTTGGATGTGAATTATGACTTTGTCAACTAAAATAAGTGTGTTTAAAGTCATTTCTGTGCCTGAAACGGGTCAAAATTGAAGCTTTTGAGTAAGCAAAACTCTGTAAAAATGGCAATTTTGGTCACTCTGAGGGTTTAAAAAGATGTTATTCAACATGAGGCACGATCCAATTGAATATTTTGAATAATTTTTGGTACAGTCCAAAAAATCAATTCTCGGATGAAAAACGATGACTCCGGACATGTTGAACGATCCCAAAATGGTCAATATGGATGAAATTATAACATTTAATCTTTTGACTCTAAATGACTGTTGGATGTGAATTATGACTTTGTCAACTGAAATAAGTGTGTTTAAAGTCATTTCTGTGCCTGAAACGGGTCAAAATTGAAGCTTTTGAGTAAGCAAAACTCTGTAAAAATGGCAATTTTGGTCACTCTGAGGGTTTAAAAAGTGGTTATTCAACATGAGGCACGATCCAATTGACATTTTGAATCATTTTTGGTACAGTCCAAAAAATCAATTTTCGGATGAGAAACGATGACTCCGGACATGTCGAACGATCCCAAAATGGTCAATATGGATGAAATTTTAACATTTAATCTTTTGACTCTAAATGACTGTTGAATGTGAATTATGACTTTGTCAACTAAAATAAGTGTGTTTAAAGTCATTTCTGTGCCTGAAACGGGTAAAAATTGAAGCTTTTGAGTAAGCAAAACTCTGTAAAAATGGCAATTTTGGTCACTCTGAGGGTTTAAAAAGTGGTTATTCAACATGAGGCACGATCCAATTGACATTTTGAATCATTTTTGGTACAGTCCAAAAAATCAATTTTCGGATGAAAAACGATGACTCCGGACATGTCGAACGATCCCAAAATGGTCAATATGGATGAAATTTTAACATTTAATCTTTTGACTGTAAATGACTGGTGGATGTGAATTATGACTTTGTCAACTAAAATAAGTGTGTTTAAAGTCATTTCTGTGCCTGAAACGGGTCAAAATTGAAGCTTTTGAGTAAGCAAAACTCTGTAAAAATGGCAATTTTGGTGACTGTGAGGGTTTAAAAAGTGGTTATTCAACATGAGGCACGATCTAATTGACATTTTGAATCCTTTTTGGTACAGTCCAAAAAATCAATTTTCGGATGAAAAACGATGACTCTGGAAATGTCGAACGATCCCAAAATGGTCAATATGGATGAAATTTTAACATTTAATCTTTTGACTGTAAATGACTGGTGGATGTGAATTATGACTTTGTCAACTAAAATAAGTGTGTTTAAAGTCATTTCTGTGCCTCAAAGGGGTCAAAATTGAAGCTTTTGAGTAATCAAAACTCTGTAAAAATGGCAATTTTGGTCACTGTGAGGCTTTAAAAAGTGGTTATTCAACATGAGGCACGATCCAATTGACATTTTGAATCATTTTTGGTACAGTCCAAAAAATCAATTTTCGGATGAAAAATGATGACTCCGGACCTGTTGAACGTTCCCAAACTGGTCTATAATGATGAAATTTTAACATTTAATCTTTTGACTTTAAATGACTGTTGGGTGTGAATTATGACTTTGTCAACTAAAATAAGTGTGTTTTAAGTCATTTCTGTGCCTCAAAGGGGTCAAAATTGAAGCTTTTGAGTAAGCAAAAATCTGTAAAAATGGCAATTTTGGTCACTCTGAGGGTTTAAAAAGTGGTTATTCAACATGAGGCACGATCCAATTGACATTTTGAATCATTTTTGGTACAGTCCAAAAATTCAATTTTCGGATGAAAAACGATGACTCCGGACATGTCGAACGATCCCAAAATGGTCAATATGGATGAAATTTTAACATTTAATCTTTTGACTCTAAATGACTGTTGGATGTGAATTATGACTTTGTCAACTAAAATAAGTGTGTTTAAAGTCATTTCTGTGCCTGAAACGGGTCAAAATTGAAGCTTTTGAGTAAGCAAAACTCTGTAAAAATGGCAATTTTGGTCACTCTGAGGGTTTAAAAAGTGGTTATTCAACATGAGGCACGATCCAATTGACATTTTGAATCATTTTTGGTACAGTCCAAAAAATCAATTTTCGGATGAAAACGATGACTCCGGACATGTCGAACGATCCCAAAATGGCCAATATGGATGAAATTTTAACATTTAATCTTTTGACTGTAAATGACTGGTGGATGTGAATTATGACTTTGTCAACTAAAATAAGTGTGTTTAAAGTCATTTCTGTGCCTCAAAGGGGTCAAAATTGAAGCTTTTGAGTAATTAAAACTCTGTAAAAATGGCAATTTTGGTCACTCTGAGGCTTTAAAAAGTGGTTATTCAACATGAGGCACGATCCAATTGACATTTTGAATCATTTTTGGTACAGTCCAAAAAATGAATTTTCGGATGAAAACGATGACTCCGGACATGTCGAACGATCCCAAAATGGCCAATATGGATGAAATTTTAACATTTAATCTTTTGACTGTAAATGACTGTTGGATGTGAATTATGACTTTGTCAACTAAAATAAGTGTGTTTAAAGTCATTTCTGTGCCTGAAACGGGTCAAAATTGAAGCTTTTGAGTAAGCAAAACTCTGTAAAAATGGCAATTTTGGTCACTCTGAGGGTTTAAAAAGTGGTTATTCAACATGAGGCACGATCCAATTGACATTTTGAATCATTTTTGGTACAGTCCAAAAATTCAATTTTCGGATGAAAAACGATGACTCCGGACATGTCGAACGATCCCAAAATGGTCAATATGGATGAAATTTTAACATTTAATCTTTTGACTCAAAATGACTGTTGGATGTGAATTATGACTTTGTCAACTAAAATAAGTGTGTTTAAAGTCATTTCTGTGCCTGAAACGGGTCAAAATTGAAGCTTTTGAGTAAGCAAAACTCTGTAAAAGTGGCAATTTTGGTGACTGTGAGGGTTTAAAAAGTGGTTATTCAACATGAGGCACGATCTAATTGACATTTTGAATCCTTTTTGGTACAGTCCAAAAAAATCAATTTTCGGATGAAAAACGATGACTCTGGACATGTCGAACGATCCCAAAATGGTCAATATGGATGAAATTTTAACATTTAATCTTTTGACTGTAAATGACTGGTGGATGTGAATTATGACTTTGTCAACTAAAATAAGTGTGTTTAAAGTCATTTCTGTGCCTCAAAGGGGTCAAAATTGAAGCTTTTGAGTAATCGAAACTCTGTAAAAATGGCAATTTTGGTCACTGTGAGGCTTTAAAAAGTGGTTATTCAACATGAGGCACGATCGAATTGACATTTTGAATCATTTTTGGTACAGTCCAAAAAATCAATTTTCGGATGAAAAACGATGACTCCGGACATGTTGAACGTTCCCAAAATGGTCTATAATGATGAAATTTTAACATTTAATCTTTTGACTCTAAATGACTGTTGGATGTGAATTATGACTTTGTCAACTAAAATAAGTGTGTTTTAAGTCATTTCTGTGCCTCAAAGGGGTCAAAATTGAAGCTTTTGAGTAATCATAACTCTGTAAAAATGGCAATTTTGGTCACTGTGAGGGTTTAAAAAGTGGTTATTCAACATGAGGCACGATCCAATTGACATTTTGAATCATTTTTGGTACAGTCCAAAAAATCAATTTTCGGATGAAAAACGATGACTCCGGACATGTTGAACGTTCCCAAAATGGTCTATAATGATGAAATTTTAACATTTAATCTTTTGACTCTAAATGACTGTTGGATGTGAATTATGACTTTGTCAACTAAAATAAGTGTGTTTTAAGTCATTTCTGTGCCTCAAAGGGGTCAAAATTGAAGCTTTTGAGTAATCATAACTCTGTAAAAATGGCAATTTTGGTCACTGTGAGGGTTTAAAAAGTGGTTATTCAACATGAGGCACGATCCAATTGACATTTTGAATCATTTTTGGTACAGTCCAAAAAATCAATTTTCGGATGAAAAACGATGACTCCGGACATGTCGAACGATCCCAAAATGGTCAATATGGATGAAATTTTAACATTTAATCTTTTGACTCTAAATGACTGTTGGATGTGAATTATGACTTTGTCAACTAAAATAAGTGTGTTTAAAGTCATTTCTGTGCCTGAAACGGGTCAAAATTGAAGCTTTTGAGTAAGCAAAACTCTGTAAAAATGGCAATTTTGGTCACTCTGAGGGTTTAAAAAGATGTTATTCAACATGAGGCACGACCCAATTGACATTTTGAATCATTTTTGGTACAGTCCAAAAAATAAATTTCCGGATGAAAAACGATGACTCCGGACCTGTTGAACGTTCCCAAAATGGTCTATAATGATGAAATTTAAACATTTAATCTTTTGACTTTAAATGACTGTTGGGTGTGAATTATGACTTTGTCAACTAAAATAAGTGTGTTTTAAGTCATTTCTGTGCCTCAAAGGGGTCAAAATTGAAGCTTTTGAGTAAGCAAAAATCTGTAAAAATGGCAATTTTGGTCACTCTGAGGGTTTAAAAAGTGGTTATTCAACATGAGGCACGATCCAATTGACATTTTGAATCATTTTTGGTACAGTCCAAAAAATCAATTTTCGGATGAAAAACGATGACTCCGGACATGTCGAACGATCCCAAAATGGTCAATATGGATGAAATTTTAACATTTAATCTTTTGACTCTAAATGACTGTTGGATGTGAATTATGACTTTGTCAACTAAAATAAGTGTGTTTAAAGTCATTTCTGTGCCTGAAATGGTTCAAAATTGAAGCTTTTGAGTAAGCAAAACTCTGTAAAAGTGGCAATTTTGGTGACTCTGAGGCGTTAAAAAGTGCTTATTCAACATGAGGCACGATCCAATTGACATTTTGAATCATTTTTGGTACAGTCCAAAAAATCAATTTTCGGATGAAAAACGATGACTCTGGACATGTCGAACGATCCCAAAATGGTCAATATGGATGAAATTTTAACATTTAATCTTTTGACTCTAAATGACTGTTGGATGTGAATTATGACTTTGTCAACTAAAATAAGTGTGTTTAAAGTCATTTCTGTGCCTCAAAGGGGTCAAAATTGAAGCTTTTGAGTAATTAAAACTCTGTAAAAATGGCAATTTTGGTCACTGTGAGGCTTTAAAAAGTGGTTATTCAACATGAGGCACGATCCAATTGACATTTTGAATCATTTTTGGTACAGTCCAAAAAATCAATTTTCGGATGAAAAACGATGACTCCAGACATGTCGAACGATCCCAAAATGGTCAATATGGATGAAATTTTAACATTCAATCTTTTGACTGTAAATGACTGTTGGATGTGAATTATGACTTTGTCAACTAAAATAAGTGTGTTTAAAGTCATTTCTGTGCCTGAAACGGGTCAAAATTGAAGCTTTTGAGTAAGCAAAAATCTGTAAAAATGGCAATTTTGGTCACTCTGAGGGTTTAAAAAGTGGTTATTCAACATGAGGCACGACCCAATTGACATTTTGAATCATTTTTGGTACAGTCCAAAAAATCAATTTTCGGATGAAAAACGATGACTCCGGACATGTCGAACGATCCCAAAATGGTCAATATGGATGAAATTTTAACATTCAATCTTTTGACTGTAAATGACTGTTGGATGTGAATTATGACTTTGTCAACTAAAATAAGTGTGTTTTAAGTCATTTCTGTGCCTCAAAGGGGTCAAAATTGAAGCTTTTGAGTAATCATAACTCTGTAAAAATGGCAATTTTGGTCACTGTGAGGGTTTAAAAAGTGGTTATTCAACATGAGGCACGATCCAATTGACATTTTGAATCATTTTTGGTACAGTCCAAAAAATCAATTTTCGGATGAAAAACGATGACTCCGGACATGTTGAACGTTCCCAAAATGGTCTATAATGATGAAATTTTAACATTTAATCTTTTGACTCTAAATGACTGTTGGATGTGAATTATGACTTTGTCAACTAAAATAAGTGTGTTTTAAGTCATTTCTGTGCCTCAAAGGGGTCAAAATTGAAGCTTTTGAGTAATCATAACTCTGTAAAAATGGCAATTTTGGTCACTGTGAGGGTTTAAAAAGTGGTTATTCAACACGAGGCACGATCCAATTGACATTTTGAATCATTTTTGGTACAGTCCAAAAAATCAATTTTCGGATGAAAAACGATGACTCCGGACATGTCGAACGATCCCAAAATGGTCAATATGGATGAAATTTTAACATTTAATCTTTTGACTCTAAATGACTGTTGGATGTGAATTATGACTTTGTCAACTAAAATAAGTGTGTTTAAAGTCATTTCTGTGCCTGAAACGGGTCAAAATTGAAGCTTTTGAGTAAGCAAAACTCTGTAAAAATGGCAATTTTGGTCACTCTGAGGGTTTAAAAAGATGTTATTCAACATGAGGCACGATCCAATTGAATATTTTGAATCATTTTTGGTACAGTCCAAAAAATCAATTCTCGGATGAAAAACGATGACTCCGGACATGTTGAACGATCCCAAAATGGTCAATATGGATGAAATTATAACATTTAATCTTTTGACTCTAAATGACTGTTGGATGTGAATTATGACTTTGTCAACTGAAATAAGTGTGTTTAAAGTCATTTCTGTGCCTGAAACGGGTCAAAATTGAAGCTTTTGAGTAAGCAAAACTCTGTAAAAATGGCAATTTTGGTCACTCTGAGGGTTTAAAAAGTGGTTATTCAACATGAGGCACGATCCAATTGACATTTTGAATCATTTTTGGTACAGTCCAAAAAATCAATTTTCGGATGAGAAACGATGACTCCGGACATGTCGAACGATCCCAAAATGGTCAATATGGATGAAATTTTAACATTTAATCTTTTGACTCTAAATGACTGTTGAATGTGAATTATGACTTTGTCAACTAAAATAAGTGTGTTTAAAGTCATTTCTGTGCCTGAAACGGGTAAAAATTGAAGCTTTTGAGTAAGCAAAACTCTGTAAAAATGGCAATTTTGGTCACTCTGAGGGTTTAAAAAGTGGTTATTCAACATGAGGCACGATCCAATTGACATTTTGAATCATTTTTGGTACAGTCCAAAAAATCAATTTTCGGATGAAAAACGATGACTCCGGACATGTCGAACGATCCCAAAATGGTCAATATGGATGAAATTTTAACATTTAATCTTTTGACTGTAAATGACTGGTGGATGTGAATTATGACTTTGTCAACTAAAATAAGTGTGTTTTAAGTCATTTCTGTGCCTCAAAGGGGTCAAAATTGAAGCTTTTGAGTAATCATAACTCTGTAAAAATGGCAAATTTGGTCACTTTGAGGGTTTAAAAAGTGGTTATTCAACATGAGGCACGATCCAATTGACATTTTGAATCATTTTTGGTACAGTCCAAAAAATGAATTTTCGGATGAAAAATGATGACTCCGGACCTGTTGAATGTTCCCAAAATGGTCTATAATGATGAAATTTTAACATTTAATCTTTTGACTCTAAATGACTGTTGGATGTGAATTATGACTTTGTCAACTAAAATAAGTGTGTTTTAAGTCATTTCTGTGCCTCAAAGGGGTCAAAATTGAAGCTTTTGAGTAATCATAACTCTGTAAAAATGGCAATTTTGGTCACTGTGAGGGTTTAAAAAGTGGTAATTCAACATGAGGCACGATCCAATTGACATTTTGAATCATTTTTGGTACAGTCCAAAAAATCAATTTTCGGATGAAAACGATGTCTCCGGACATGTCGAACGATCCCAAAATGGCCAATATGGATGAAATTTTAACATTTAATCTTTTGACTGTAAATGACTGTTGGATGTGAATTATGACTTTGTCAACTAAAATAAGTGTGTTTAAAGTCATTTCTGTGCCTGAAACGGGTCAAAATTGAAGCTTTTGAGTAAGCAAAAATCTGTAAAAATGGCAAATTTGGTCACTCTGAGGGTTTAAAAAGTGGTTATTCAACATGAGGCACGATCCAATTGACATTTTGAATCATTTTTGGTACAGTCCAAAAAATCAATTTTCGGATGAAAACGATGACTCCGGACATGTCGAACGATCCCAAAATGGCCAATATGGATGAAATTTTAACATTTAATCTTTTGACTGTAAATGACTGTTGGATGTGAATTATGACTTTGTCAACTAAAATAAGTGTGTTTAAAGTCATTTCTGTGCCTGAAACGGGTCAAAATTGAAGCTTTTGAGTAAGCAAAACTCTGTAAAAATGGCAATTTTGGTCACTCTGAGGGTTTAAAAAGTGGTTATTCAACATGAGGCACGATCCAACTGACATTTTGAATCATTTTTGGTACAGTCCAAAAAATCAATTTTCGGATGAAAAATGATGACTCCGGACATGTCGAACGATCCCAAAATGGTCAATATGGATGAAATTTTAACATTTATTCTTTTGACTCTAAATGACTGTTGGATGTGAATTATGACTTTGTCAACTAAAATAAGTGTGTTTAAAGTCATTTCTGTGCCTGAAATGGTTCAAAATTGAAGCTTTTGAGTAAGCAAAACTCTGTAAAAGTGGCAATTTTGGTGACTGTGAGGGTTTAAAAAGTGGTTATTCAACATGAGGCACGATCTAATTGACATTTTGAATCCTTTTTGGTACAGTCCAAAAAATCAATTTTCGGATGAAAAACGATGACTCTGGAAATGTCGAACGATCCCAAAATGGTCAATATGGATGAAATTTTAACATTTAATCTTTTGACTGTAAATGACTGGTGGATGTGAATTATGACTTTGTCAACTAAAATAAGTGTGTTTAAAGTCATTTCTGTGCCTCAAAGGGGTCAAAATTGAAGCTTTTGAGTAATCGAAACTCTGTAAAAATGGCAATTTTGGTCACTGTGAGGCTTTAAAAAGTGGTTATTCAACATGAGGCACGATCCAATTGACATTTTGAATCATTTTTGGTACAGTCCAAAAAATCAATTTTCGGATGAAAAATGATGACTCCGGACCTGTTGAACGTTCCCAAACTGGTCTATAATGATGAAATTTTAACATTTAATCTTTTGACTTTAAATGACTGTTGGGTGTGAATTATGACTTTGTCAACTAAAATAAGTGTGTTTTAAGTCATTTCTGTGCCTCAAAGGGGTCAAAATTGAAGCTTTTGAGTAAGCAAAAATCTGTAAAAATGGCAATTTTGGTCACTCTGAGGGTTTAAAAAGTGGTTATTCAACATGAGGCACGATCCAATTGACATTTTGAATCATTTTTGGTACAGTCCAAAAATTCAATTTTCGGATGAAAAACGATGACTCCGGACATGTCGAACGATCCCAAAATGGTCAATATGGATGAAATTTTAACATTTAATCTTTTGACTCTAAATGACTGTTGGATGTGAATTATGACTTTGTCAACTAAAATAAGTGTGTTTAAAGTCATTTCTGTGCCTGAAACGGGTCAAAATTGAAGCTTTTGAGTAAGCAAAACTCTGTAAAAATGGCAATTTTGGTCACTCTGAGGGTTTAAAAAGTGGTTATTCAACATGAGGCACGATCCAATTGACATTTTGAATCATTTTTGGTACAGTCCAAAAAATCAATTTTCGGATGAAAACGATGACTCCGGACATGTCGAACGATCCCAAAATGGCCAATATGGATGAAATTTTAACATTTAATCTTTTGACTGTAAATGACTGGTGGATGTGAATTATGACTTTGTCAACTAAAATAAGTGTGTTTAAAGTCATTTCTGTGCCTCAAAGGGGTCAAAATTGAAGCTTTTGAGTAATTAAAACTCTGTAAAAATGCCAATTTTGGTCACTCTGAGGCTTTAAAAAGTGGTTATTCAACATGAGGCACGATCCAATTGACATTTTGAATCATTTTTGGTACAGTCCAAAAAATGAATTTTCGGATGAAAACGATGACTCCGGACATGTCGAACGATCCCAAAATGGCCAATATGGATGAAATTTTAACATTTAATCTTTTGACTGTAAATGACTGTTGGATGTGAATTATGACTTTGTCAACTAAAATAAGTGTGTTTAAAGTCATTTCTGTGCCTGAAACGGGTCAAAATTGAAGCTTTTGAGTAAGCAAAACTCTGTAAAAATGGCAATTTTGGTCACTCTGAGGGTTTAAAAAGTGGTTATTCAACATGAGGCACGATCCAATTGACATTTTGAATCATTTTTGGTACAGTCCAAAAAATCAATTTTCGGATGAAAAATGATGACTCCGGACATGTCGAACGATCCCAAAATGGTCAATATGGATGAAATTTTAACATTTATTCTTTTGACTCTAAATGACTGTTGGATGTGAATTATGACTTTGTCAACTAAAATAAGTGTGTTTAAAGTCATTTCTGTGCCTGAAATGGTTCAAAATTGAAGCTTTTGAGTAAGCAAAACTCTGTAAAAGTGGCAATTTTGGTGACTGTGAGGGTTTAAAAAGTGGTTATTCAACATGAGGCACGATCTAATTGACATTTTGAATCCTTTTTGGTACAGTCCAAAAAATCAATTTTCGGATGAAAAACGATGACTCTGGAAATGTCGAACGATCCCAAAATGGTCAATATGGATGAAATTTTAACATTTAATCTTTTGACTGTAAATGACTGGTGGATGTGAATTATGACTTTGTCAACTAAAATAAGTGTGTTTAAAGTCATTTCTGTGCCTCAAAGGGGTCGAAATTGAAGCTTTTGAGTAATCGAAACTCTGTAAAAATGGCAATTTTGGTCACTGTGAGGCTTTAAAAAGTGGTTATTCAACATGAGGCACGATCCAATTGACATTTTGAATCATTTTTGGTACAGTCCAAAAAATCAATTTTCGGATGAAAAATGATGACTCCGGACCTGTTGAACGTTCCCAAACTGGTCTATAATGATGAAATTTTAACATTTAATCTTTTGACTTTAAATGACTGTTGGGTGTGAATTATGACTTTGTCAACTAAAATAAGTGTGTTTTAAGTCATTTCTGTGCCTCAAAGGGGTCAAAATTGAAGCTTTTGAGTAAGCAAAAATCTGTAAAAATGGCAATTTTGGTCACTCTGAGGGTTTAAAAAGTGGTTATTCAACATGAGGCACGATCCAATTGACATTTTGAATCATTTTTGGTACAGTCCAAAAATTCAATTTTCGGATGAAAAACGATGACTCCGGACATGTCGAACGATCCCAAAATGGTCAATATGGATGAAATTTTAACATTTAATCTTTTGACTCTAAATGACTGTTGGATGTGAATTATGACTTTGTCAACTAAAATAAGTGTGTTTAAAGTCATTTCTGTGCCTGAAACGGGTCAAAATTGAAGCTTTTGAGTAAGCAAAACTCTGTAAAAATGGCAATTTTGGTCACTCTGAGGGTTTAAAAAGTGGTTATTCAACATGAGGCACGATCCAATTGACATTTTGAATCATTTTTGGTACAGTCCAAAAAATCAATTTTCGGATGAAAACGATGACTCCGGACATGTCGAACGATCCCAAAATGGCCAATATGGATGAAATTTTAACATTTAATCTTTTGACTGTAAATGACTGGTGGATGTGAATTATGACTTTGTCAACTAAAATAAGTGTGTTTAAAGTCATTTCTGTGCCTCAAAGGGGTCAAAATTGAAGCTTTTGAGTAATTAAAACTCTGTAAAAATGCCAATTTTGGTCACTCTGAGGCTTTAAAAAGTGGTTATTCAACATGAGGCACGATCCAATTGACATTTTGAATCATTTTTGGTACAGTCCAAAAAATGAATTTTCGGATGAAAACGATGACTCCGGACATGTCGAACGATCCCAAAATGGCCAATATGGATGAAATTTTAACATTTAATCTTTTGACTGTAAATGACTGTTGGATGTGAATTATGACTTTGTCAACTAAAATAAGTGTGTTTAAAGTCATTTCTGTGCCTGAAACGGGTCAAAATTGAAGCTTTTGAGTAAGCAAAACTCTGTAAAAATGGCAATTTTGGTCACTCTGAGGGTTTAAAAAGTGGTTATTCAACATGAGGCACGATCCAATTGACATTTTGAATCATTTTTGGTACAGTCCAAAAAATCAATTTTCGGATGAAAAATGATGACTCCGGACATGTCGAACGATCCCAAAATGGTCAATATGGATGAAATTTTAACATTTATTCTTTTGACTCTAAATGACTGTTGGATGTGAATTATGACTTTGTCAACTAAAATAAGTGTGTTTAAAGTCATTTCTGTGCCTGAAATGGTTCAAAATTGAAGCTTTTGAGTAAGCAAAACTCTGTAAAAGTGGCAATTTTGGTGACTGTGAGGGTTTAAAAAGTGGTTATTCAACATGAGGCACGATCTAATTGACATTTTGAATCCTTTTTGGTACAGTCCAAAAAAATCAATTTTCGGATGAAAAACGATGACTCTGGACATGTCGAACGATCCCAAAATGGTCAATATGGATGAAATTTTAACATTTAATCTTTTGACTGTAAATGACTGGTGGATGTGAATTATGACTTTGTCAACTAAAATAAGTGTGTTTAAAGTCATTTCTGTGCCTCAAAGGGGTCAAAATTGAAGCTTTTGAGTAATCGAAACTCTGTAAAAATGGCAATTTTGGTCACTGTGAGGCTTTAAAAAGTGGTTATTCAACATGAGGCACGATCCAATTGACATTTTGAATCATTTTTGGTACAGTCCAAAAAATCAATTTTCGGATGAAAAACGATGACTCCGGACATGTTGAACGTTCCCAAAATGGTCTATAATGATGAAATTTTAACATTTAATCTTTTGACTCTAAATGACTGTTGGATGTGAATTATGACTTTGTCAACTAAAATAAGTGTGTTTTAAGTCATTTCTGTGCCTCAAAGGGGTCAAAATTGAAGCTTTTGAGTAATCATAACTCTGTAAAAATGGCAATTTTGGTCACTGTGAGGGTTTAAAAAGTGGTTATTCAACATGAGGCACGATCCAATTGACATTTTGAATCATTTTTGGTACAGTCCAAAAAATCAATTTTCGGATGAAAAACGATGACTCCGGACATGTTGAACGTTCCCAAAATGGTCTATAATGATGAAATTTTAACATTTAACCTTTTGACTCTAAATGACTGTTGGATGTGAATTATGACTTTGTCAACTAAAATAAGTGTGTTTTAAGTCATTTCTGTGCCTCAAAGGGGTCAAAATTGAAGCTTTTGAGTAATCATAACTCTGTAAAAATGGCAATTTTGGTCACTGTGAGGGTTTAAAAAGTGGTTATTCAACATGAGGCACGATCCAATTGACATTTTGAATCATTTTTGGTACAGTCCAAAAAATCAATTTTCGGATGAAAAACGATGACTCCGGACATGTCGAACGATCCCAAAATGGTCAATATGGATGAATTTTTAACATTTAATCTTTTGACTGTAAATGACTGGTGGATGTGAATTATGACTTTGTCAACTAAAATAAGTGTGTTTAAAGTCATTTCTGTGCCTCAAAGGGGTCAAAATTGAAGCTTTTGAGTAATCGAAACTCTGTAAAAATGGCAATTTTGGTCACTGTGAGGCTTTAAAAAGTGTTTATTCAACATGAGGCACGATCCAATTGACATTTTGAATCATTTTTGGTACAGTCCAAAAAATCAATTTTCGGATGAAAAATGATGACTCCGGACCTGTTGAACGTTCCCAAACTGGTCTATAATGATGAAATTTTAACATTTAATCTTTTGACTTTAAATGACTGTTGGGTGTGAATTATGACTTTGTCAACTAAAATAAGTGTGTTTTAAGTCATTTCTGTGCCTCAAAGGGGTCAAAATTGAAGCTTTTGAGTAAGCAAAAATCTGTAAAAATGGCAATTTTGGTCACTCTGAGGGTTTAAAAAGTGGTTATTCAACATGAGGCACGATCCAATTGACATTTTGAATCATTTTTGGTACAGTCCAAAAATTCAATTTTCGGATGAAAAACGATGACTCCGGACATGTCGAACGATCCCAAAATGGTCAATATGGATGAAATTTTAACATTTAATCTTTTGACTCTAAATGACTGTTGGATGTGAATTATGACTTTGTCAACTAAAATAAGTGTGTTTAAAGTCATTTCTGTGCCTGAAACGGGTCAAAATTGAAGCTTTTGAGTAAGCAAAACTCTGTAAAAATGGCAATTTTGGTCACTCTGAGGGTTTAAAAAGTGGTTATTCAACATGAGGCACGATCCAATTGACATTTTGAATCATTTTTGGTACAGTCCAAAAAATCAATTTTCGGATGAAAACGATGACTCCGGACATGTCGAACGATCCCAAAATGGCCAATATGGATGAAATTTTAACATTTAATCTTTTGACTGTAAATGACTGGTGGATGTGAATTATGACTTTGTCAACTAAAATAAGTGTGTTTAAAGTCATTTCTGTGCCTCAAAGGGGTCAAAATTGAAGCTTTTGAGTAATTAAAACTCTGTAAAAATGGCAATTTTGGTCACTCTGAGGCTTTAAAAAGTGGTTATTCAACATGAGGCACGATCCAATTGACATTTTGAATCATTTTTGGTACAGTCCAAAAAATGAATTTTCGGATGAAAACGATGACTCCGGACATGTCGAACGATCCCAAAATGGCCAATATGGATGAAATTTTAACATTTAATCTTTTGACTGTAAATGACTGTTGGATGTGAATTATGACTTTGTCAACTAAAATAAGTGTGTTTAAAGTCATTTCTGTGCCTGAAACGGGTCAAAATTGAAGCTTTTGAGTAAGCAAAACTCTGTAAAAATGGCAATTTTGGTCACTCTGAGGGTTTAAAAAGTGGTTATTCAACATGAGGCACGATCCAATTGACATTTTGAATCATTTTTGGTACAGTCCAAAAAATCAATTTTCGGATGAAAAATGATGACTCCGGACATGTCGAACGATCCCAAAATGGTCAATATGGATGAAATTTTAACTTTTATTCTTTTGACTCTAAATGACTGTTGGATGTGAATTATGACTTTTTCAACTAAAATAAGTGTGTTTAAAGTCATTTCTGTGCCTGAAATGGTTCAAAATTGAAGCTTTTGAGTAAGCAAAACTCTGTAAAAGTGGCAATTTTGGTGACTGTGAGGGTTTAAAAAGTGGTTATTCAACATGAGGCACGATCTAATTGACATTTTGAATCCTTTTTGGTACAGTCCAAAAAATCAATTTTCGGATGAAAAACGATGACTCTGGACATGTCGAACGATCCCAAAATGGTCAATATGGATGAAATTTTAACATTTAATCTTTTGACTGTAAATGACTGGTGGATGTGAATTATGACTTTGTCAACTAAAATAAGTGTGTTTAAAGTCATTTCTGTGCCTCAAAGGGGTCAAAATTGAAGCTTTTGAGTAATCGAAACTCTGTAAAAATGGCAATTTTGGTCACTGTGAGGCTTTAAAAAGTGGTTATTCAACATGAGGCACGATCCAATTGACATTTTGAATCATTTTTGGTACAGTCCAAAAAATCAATTTTCGGATGAAAAACGATGACTCCGGACATGTTGAACGTTCCCAAAATGGTCTATAATGATGAAATTTTAACATTTAATCTTTTGACTCTAAATGACTGTTGGATGTGAATTATGACTTTGTCAACTAAAATAAGTGTGTTTTAAGTCATTTCTGTGCCTCAAAGGGGTCAAAATTGAAGCTTTTGAGTAATCATAACTCTGTAAAAATGGCAATTTTGGTCACTGTGAGGGTTTAAAAAGTGGTTATTCAACATGAGGCACGATCCAATTGACATTTTGAATCATTTTTGGTACAGTCCAAAAAATCAATTTTCGGATGAAAAACGATGACTCCGGACATGTTGAACGTTCCCAAAATGGTCTATAATGATGAAATTTTAACATTTAATCTTTTGACTCTAAATGACTGTTGGATGTGAATTATGACTTTGTCAACTAAAATAAGTGTGTTTTAAGTCATTTCTGTGCCTCAAAGGGGTCAAAATTGAAGCTTTTGAGTAATCATAACTCTGTAAAAATGGCAATTTTGGTCACTGTGAGGGTTTAAAAAGTGGTTATTCAACATGAGGCACGATCCAATTGACATTTTGAATCATTTTTGGTACAGTCCAAAAAATCAATTTTCGGATGAAAAACGATGACTCCGGACATGTCGAACGATCCCAAAATGGTCAATATGGATGAAATTTTAACATTTAATCTTTTGACTCTAAATGACTGTTGGATGTGAATTATGACTTTGTCAACTAAAATAAGTGTGTTTAAAGTCATTTCTGTGCCTGAAACGGGTCAAAATTGAAGCTTTTGAGTAAGCAAAACTCTGTAAAAATGGCAATTTTGGTCACTCTGAGGGTTTAAAAAGATGTTATTCAACATGAGGCACGATCCAATTGAATATTTTGAATCATTTTTGGTACAGTCCAAAAAATCAATTCTCGGATGAAAAACGATGACTCCGGACATGTTGAACGATCCCAAAATGGTCAATATGGATGAAATTATAACATTTAATCTTTTGACTCTAAATGACTGTTGGATGTGAATTATGACTTTGTCAACTGAAATAAGTGTGTTTAAAGTCATTTCTGTGCCTGAAACGGGTCAAAATTGAAGCTTTTGAGTAAGCAAAACTCTGTAAAAATGGCAATTTTGGTCACTCTGAGGGTTTAAAAAGTGGTTATTCAACATGAGGCACGATCCAATTGACATTTTGAATCATTTTTGGTACAGTCCAAAAAATCAATTTTCGGATGAAAAACGATGACTCCGGACATGTCGAACGATCCCAAAATGGTCAATATGGATGAAATTTTAACATTTAATCTTTTGACTGTAAATGACTGGTGGATGTGAATTATGACTTTGTCAACTAAAATAAGTGTGTTTTAAGTCATTTCTGTGCCTCAAAGGGGTCAAAATTGAAGCTTTTGAGTAATCATAACTCTGTAAAAATGGCAAATTTGGTCACTTTGAGGGTTTAAAAAGTGGTTATTCAACATGAGGCACGATCCAATTGACATTTTGAATCATTTTTGGTACAGTCCAAAAAATGAATTTTCGGATGAAAAATGATGACTCCGGACCTGTTGAATGTTCCCAAAGTGGTCTATAATGATGAAATTTTAACATTTAATCTTTTGACTCTAAATGACTGTTGGATGTGAATTATGACTTTGTCAACTAAAATAAGTGTGTTTTAAGTCATTTCTGTGCCTCAAAGGGGTCAAAATTGAAGCTTTTGAGTAATCATAACTCTGTAAAAATGGCAATTTTGGTCACTGTGAGGGTTTAAAAAGTGGTAATTCAACATGAGGCACGATCCAATTGACATTTTGAATCATTTTTGGTACAGTCCAAAAAATCAATTTTCGGATGAAAACGATGTCTCCGGACATGTCGAACGATCCCAAAATGGCCAATATGGATGAAATTTTAACATTTAATCTTTTGACTGTAAATGACTGTTGGATGTGAATTATGACTTTGTCAACTAAAATAAGTGTGTTTAAAGTCATTTCTGTGCCTGAAACGGGTCAAAATTGAAGCTTTTGAGTAAGCAAAAATCTGTAAAAATGGCAAATTTGGTCACTCTGAGGGTTTAAAAAGTGGTTATTCAACATGAGGCACGATCCAATTGACATTTTGAATCATTTTTGGTACAGTCCAAAAAATCAATTTTCGGATGAAAACGATGACTCCGGACATGTCGAACGATCCCAAAATGGCCAATATGGATGAAATTTTAACATTTAATCTTTTGACTGTAAATGACTGTTGGATGTGAATTATGACTTTGTCAACTAAAATAAGTGTGTTTAAAGTCATTTCTGTGCCTGAAACGGGTCAAAATTGAAGCTTTTGAGTAAGCAAAACTCTGTAAAAATGGCAATTTTGGTCACTCTGAGGGTTTAAAAAGTGGTTATTCAACATGAGGCACGATCCAACTGACATTTTGAATCATTTTTGGTACAGTCCAAAAAATCAATTTTCGGATGAAAAATGATGACTCCGGACATGTCGAACGATCCCAAAATGGTCAATATGGATGAAATTTTAACATTTATTCTTTTGACTCTAAATGACTGTTGGATGTGAATTATGACTTTGTCAACTAAAATAAGTGTGTTTAAAGTCATTTCTGTGCCTGAAATGGTTCAAAATTGAAGCTTTTGAGTAAGCAAAACTCTGTAAAAGTGGCAATTTTGGTGACTGTGAGGGTTTAAAAAGTGGTTATTCAACATGAGGCACGATCTAATTGACATTTTGAATCCTTTTTGGTACAGTCCAAAAAATCAATTTTCGGATGAAAAACGATGACTCTGGAAATGTCGAACGATCCCAAAATGGTCAATATGGATGAAATTTTAACATTTAATCTTTTGACTGTAAATGACTGGTGGATGTGAATTATGACTTTGTCAACTAAAATAAGTGTGTTTAAAGTCATTTCTGTGCCTCAAAGGGGTCAAAATTGAAGCTTTTGAGTAATTAAAACTCTGTAAAAATGGCAATTTTGGTCACTCTGAGGCTTTAAAAAGTGGTTATTCAACATGAGGCACGATCCAATTGACATTTTGAATCATTTTTGGTACAGTCCAAAAAATGAATTTTCGGATGAAAACGATGACTCCGGACATGTCGAACGATCCCAAAATGGCCAATATGGATGAAATTTTAACATTTAATCTTTTGACTGTAAATGACTGTTGGATGTGAATTATGACTTTGTCAACTAAAATAAGTGTGTTTAAAGTCATTTCTGTGCCTGAAACGGGTCAAAATTGAAGCTTTTGAGTAAGCAAAACTCTGTAAAAATGGCAATTTTGGTCACTCTGAGGGTTTAAAAAGTGGTTATTCAACATGAGGCACGATCCAATTGACATTTTGAATCATTTTTGGTACAGTCCAAAAAATCAATTTTCGGATGAAAAATGATGACTCCGGACATGTCGAACGATCCCAAAATGGTCAATATGGATGAAATTTTAACTTTTATTCTTTTGACTCTAAATGACTGTTGGATGTGAATTATGACTTTTTCAACTAAAATAAGTGTGTTTAAAGTCATTTCTGTGCCTGAAATGGTTCAAAATTGAAGCTTTTGAGTAAGCAAAACTCTGTAAAAGTGGCAATTTTGGTGACTGTGAGGGTTTAAAAAGTGGTTATTCAACATGAGGCACGATCTAATTGACATTTTGAATCCTTTTTGGTACAGTCCAAAAAATCAATTTTCGGATGAAAAACGATGACTCTGGACATGTCGAACGATCCCAAAATGGTCAATATGGATGAAATTTTAACATTTAATCTTTTGACTGTAAATGACTGGTGGATGTGAATTATGACTTTGTCAACTAAAATAAGTGTGTTTAAAGTCATTTCTGTGCCTCAAAGGGGTCAAAATTGAAGCTTTTGAGTAATCGAAACTCTGTAAAAATGGCAATTTTGGTCACTGTGAGGCTTTAAAAAGTGGTTATTCAACATGAGGCACGATCCAATTGACATTTTGAATCATTTTTGGTACAGTCCAAAAAATCAATTTTCGGATGAAAAACGATGACTCCGGACATGTTGAACGTTCCCAAAATGGTCTATAATGATGAAATTTTAACATTTAATCTTTTGACTCTAAATGACTGTTGGATGTGAATTATGACTTTGTCAACTAAAATAAGTGTGTTTTAAGTCATTTCTGTGCCTCAAAGGGGTCAAAATTGAAGCTTTTGAGTAATCATAACTCTGTAAAAATGGCAATTTTGGTCACTGTGAGGGTTTAAAAAGTGGTTATTCAACATGAGGCACGATCCAATTGACATTTTGAATCATTTTTGGTACAGTCCAAAAAATCAATTTTCGGATGAAAAACGATGACTCCGGACATGTTGAACGTTCCCAAAATGGTCTATAATGATGAAATTTTAACATTTAATCTTTTGACTCTAAATGACTGTTGGATGTGAATTATGACTTTGTCAACTAAAATAAGTGTGTTTTAAGTCATTTCTGTGCCTCAAAGGGGTCAAAATTGAAGCTTTTGAGTAATCATAACTCTGTAAAAATGGCAATTTTGGTCACTGTGAGGGTTTAAAAAGTGGTTATTCAACATGAGGCACGATCCAATTGACATTTTGAATCATTTTTGGTACAGTCCAAAAAATCAATTTTCGGATGAAAAACGATGACTCCGGACATGTCGAACGATCCCAAAATGGTCAATATGGATGAAATTTTAACATTTAATCTTTTGACTCTAAATGACTGTTGGATGTGAATTATGACTTTGTCAACTAAAATAAGTGTGTTTAAAGTCATTTCTGTGCCTGAAACGGGTCAAAATTGAAGCTTTTGAGTAAGCAAAACTCTGTAAAAATGGCAATTTTGGTCACTCTGAGGGTTTAAAAAGATGTTATTCAACATGAGGCACGATCCAATTGAATATTTTGAATCATTTTTGGTACAGTCCAAAAAATCAATTCTCGGATGAAAAACGATGACTCCGGACATGTTGAACGATCCCAAAATGGTCAATATGGATGAAATTATAACATTTAATCTTTTGACTCTAAATGACTGTTGGATGTGAATTATGACTTTGTCAACTGAAATAAGTGTGTTTAAAGTCATTTCTGTGCCTGAAACGGGTCAAAATTGAAGCTTTTGAGTAAGCAAAACTCTGTAAAAATGGCAATTTTGGTCACTCTGAGGGTTTAAAAAGTGGTTATTCAACATGAGGCACGATCCAATTGACATTTTGAATCATTTTTGGTACAGTCCAAAAAATCAATTTTCGGATGAAAAACGATGACTCCGGACATGTCGAACGATCCCAAAATGGTCAATATGGATGAAATTTTAACATTTAATCTTTTGACTGTAAATGACTGGTGGATGTGAATTATGACTTTGTCAACTAAAATAAGTGTGTTTTAAGTCATTTCTGTGCCTCAAAGGGGTCAAAATTGAAGCTTTTGAGTAATCATAACTCTGTAAAAATGGCAAATTTGGTCACTTTGAGGGTTTAAAAAGTGGTTATTCAACATGAGGCACGATCCAATTGACATTTTGAATCATTTTTGGTACAGTCCAAAAAATGAATTTTCGGATGAAAAATGATGACTCCGGACCTGTTGAATGTTCCCAAAGTGGTCTATAATGATGAAATTTTAACATTTAATCTTTTGACTCTAAATGACTGTTGGATGTGAATTATGACTTTGTCAACTAAAATAAGTGTGTTTTAAGTCATTTCTGTGCCTCAAAGGGGTCAAAATTGAAGCTTTTGAGTAATCATAACTCTGTAAAAATGGCAATTTTGGTCACTGTGAGGGTTTAAAAAGTGGTAATTCAACATGAGGCACGATCCAATTGACATTTTGAATCATTTTTGGTACAGTCCAAAAAATCAATTTTCGGATGAAAACGATGTCTCCGGACATGTCGAACGATCCCAAAATGGCCAATATGGATGAAATTTTAACATTTAATCTTTTGACTGTAAATGACTGTTGGATGTGAATTATGACTTTGTCAACTAAAATAAGTGTGTTTAAAGTCATTTCTGTGCCTGAAACGGGTCAAAATTGAAGCTTTTGAGTAAGCAAAAATCTGTAAAAATGGCAAATTTGGTCACTCTGAGGGTTTAAAAAGTGGTTATTCAACATGAGGCACGATCCAATTGACATTTTGAATCATTTTTGGTACAGTCCAAAAAATCAATTTTCGGATGAAAACGATGACTCCGGACATGTCGAACGATCCCAAAATGGCCAATATGGATGAAATTTTAACATTTAATCTTTTGACTGTAAATGACTGTTGGATGTGAATTATGACTTTGTCAACTAAAATAAGTGTGTTTAAAGTCATTTCTGTGCCTGAAACGGGTCAAAATTGAAGCTTTTGAGTAAGCAAAACTCTGTAAAAATGGCAATTTTGGTCACTCTGAGGGTTTAAAAAGTGGTTATTCAACATGAGGCACGATCCAACTGACATTTTGAATCATTTTTGGTACAGTCCAAAAAATCAATTTTCGGATGAAAAATGATGACTCCGGACATGTCGAACGATCCCAAAATGGTCAATATGGATGAAATTTTAACATTTATTCTTTTGACTCTAAATGACTGTTGGATGTGAATTATGACTTTGTCAACTAAAATAAGTGTGTTTAAAGTCATTTCTGTGCCTGAAATGGTTCAAAATTGAAGCTTTTGAGTAAGCAAAACTCTGTAAAAGTGGCAATTTTGGTGACTGTGAGGGTTTAAAAAGTGGTTATTCAACATGAGGCACGATCTAATTGACATTTTGAATCCTTTTTGGTACAGTCCAAAAAATCAATTTTCGGATGAAAAACGATGACTCTGGAAATGTCGAACGATCCCAAAATGGTCAATATGGATGAAATTTTAACATTTAATCTTTTGACTGTAAATGACTGGTGGATGTGAATTATGACTTTGTCAACTAAAATAAGTGTGTTTAAAGTCATTTCTGTGCCTCAAAGGGGTCAAAATTGAAGCTTTTGAGTAATTAAAACTCTGTAAAAATGCCAATTTTGGTCACTCTGAGGCTTTAAAAAGTGGTTATTCAACATGAGGCACGATCCAATTGACATTTTGAATCATTTTTGGTACAGTCCAAAAAATGAATTTTCGGATGAAAACGATGACTCCGGACATGTCGAACGATCCCAAAATGGCCAATATGGATGAAATTTTAACATTTAATCTTTTGACTGTAAATGACTGTTGGATGTGAATTATGACTTTGTCAACTAAAATAAGTGTGTTTAAAGTCATTTCTGTGCCTGAAACGGGTCAAAATTGAAGCTTTTGAGTAAGCAAAACTCTGTAAAAATGGCAATTTTGGTCACTCTGAGGGTTTAAAAAGTGGTTATTCAACATGAGGCACGATCCAATTGACATTTTGAATCATTTTTGGTACAGTCCAAAAAATCAATTTTCGGATGAAAAACGATGACTCCGGACATGTTGAACGTTCCCAAAATGGTCTATAATGATGAAATTTTAACATTTAATCTTTTGACTCTAAATGACTGTTGGATGTGAATTATGACTTTGTCAACTAAAATAAGTGTGTTTTAAGTCATTTCTGTGCCTCAAAGGGGTCAAAATTGAAGCTTTTGAGTAATCATAACTCTGTAAAAATGGCAATTTTGGTCACTGTGAGGGTTTAAAAAGTGGTTATTCAACATGAGGCACGATCCAATTGACATTTTGAATCATTTTTGGTACAGTCCAAAAAATCAATTTTCGGATGAAAAACGATGACTCCGGACATGTTGAACGTTCCCAAAATGGTCTATAATGATGAAATTTTAACATTTAACCTTTTGACTCTAAATGACTGTTGGATGTGAATTATGACTTTGTCAACTAAAATAAGTGTGTTTTAAGTCATTTCTGTGCCTCAAAGGGGTCAAAATTGAAGCTTTTGAGTAATCATAACTCTGTAAAAATGGCAATTTTGGTCACTGTGAGGGTTTAAAAAGTGGTTATTCAACATGAGGCACGATCCAATTGACATTTTGAATCATTTTTGGTACAGTCCAAAAAATCAATTTTCGGATGAAAAACGATGACTCCGGACATGTCGAACGATCCCAAAATGGTCAATATGGATGAAATTTTAACATTTAATCTTTTGACTGTAAATGACTGGTGGATGTGAATTATGACTTTGTCAACTAAAATAAGTGTGTTTAAAGTCATTTCTGTGCCTCAAAGGGGTCAAAATTGAAGCTTTTGAGTAATCGAAACTCTGTAAAAATGGCAATTTTGGTCACTGTGAGGCTTTAAAAAGTGTTTATTCAACATGAGGCACGATCCAATTGACATTTTGAATCATTTTTGGTACAGTCCAAAAAATCAATTTTCGGATGAAAAATGATGACTCCGGACCTGTTGAACGTTCCCAAACTGGTCTATAATGATGAAATTTTAACATTTAATCTTTTGACTTTAAATGACTGTTGGGTGTGAATTATGACTTTGTCAACTAAAATAAGTGTGTTTTAAGTCATTTCTGTGCCTCAAAGGGGTCAAAATTGAAGCTTTTGAGTAAGCAAAAATCTGTAAAAATGGCAATTTTGGTCACTCTGAGGGTTTAAAAAGTGGTTATTCAACATGAGGCACGATCCAATTGACATTTTGAATCATTTTTGGTACAGTCCAAAAATTCAATTTTCGGATGAAAAACGATGACTCCGGACATGTCGAACGATCCCAAAATGGTCAATATGGATGAAATTTTAACATTTAATCTTTTGACTCTAAATGACTGTTGGATGTGAATTATGACTTTGTCAACTAAAATAAGTGTGTTTAAAGTCATTTCTGTGCCTGAAACGGGTCAAAATTGAAGCTTTTGAGTAAGCAAAACTCTGTAAAAATGGCAATTTTGGTCACTCTGAGGGTTTAAAAAGTGGTTATTCAACATGAGGCACGATCCAATTGACATTTTGAATCATTTTTGGTACAGTCCAAAAAATCAATTTTCGGATGAAAACGATGACTCCGGACATGTCGAACGATCCCAAAATGGCCAATATGGATGAAATTTTAACATTTAATCTTTTGACTGTAAATGACTGGTGGATGTGAATTATGACTTTGTCAACTAAAATAAGTGTGTTTAAAGTCATTTCTGTGCCTCAAAGGGGTCAAAATTGAAGCTTTTGAGTAATTAAAACTCTGTAAAAATGGCAATTTTGGTCACTCTGAGGCTTTAAAAAGTGGTTATTCAACATGAGGCACGATCCAATTGACATTTTGAATCATTTTTGGTACAGTCCAAAAAATGAATTTTCGGATGAAAACGATGACTCCGGACATGTCGAACGATCCCAAAATGGCCAATATGGATGAAATTTTAACATTTAATCTTTTGACTGTAAATGACTGTTGGATGTGAATTATGACTTTGTCAACTAAAATAAGTGTGTTTAAAGTCATTTCTGTGCCTGAAACGGGTCAAAATTGAAGCTTTTGAGTAAGCAAAACTCTGTAAAAATGGCAATTTTGGTCACTCTGAGGGTTTAAAAAGTGGTTATTCAACATGAGGCACGATCCAATTGACATTTTGAATCATTTTTGGTACAGTCCAAAAAATCAATTTTCGGATGAAAAATGATGACTCCGGACATGTCGAACGATCCCAAAATGGTCAATATGGATGAAATTTTAACATTTATTCTTTTGACTCTAAATGACTGTTGGATGTGAATTATGACTTTTTCAACTAAAATAAGTGTGTTTAAAGTCATTTCTGTGCCTGAAATGGTTCAAAATTGAAGCTTTTGAGTAAGCAAAACTCTGTAAAAGTGGCAATTTTGGTGACTGTGAGGGTTTAAAAAGTGGTTATTCAACATGAGGCACGATCTAATTGACATTTTGAATCCTTTTTGGTACAGTCCAAAAAATCAATTTTCGGATGAAAAACGATGACTCTGGACATGTCGAACGATCCCAAAATGGTCAATATGGATGAAATTTTAACATTTAATCTTTTGACTGTAAATGACTGGTGGATGTGAATTATGACTTTGTCAACTAAAATAAGTGTGTTTAAAGTCATTTCTGTGCCTCAAAGGGGTCAAAATTGAAGCTTTTGAGTAATCGAAACTCTGTAAAAATGGCAATTTTGGTCACTGTGAGGCTTTAAAAAGTGGTTATTCAACATGAGGCACGATCCAATTGACATTTTGAATCATTTTTGGTACAGTCCAAAAAATCAATTTTCGGATGAAAAACGATGACTCCGGACATGTTGAACGTTCCCAAAATGGTCTATAATGATGAAATTTTAACATTTAATCTTTTGACTCTAAATGACTGTTGGATGTGAATTATGACTTTGTCAACTAAAATAAGTGTGTTTTAAGTCATTTCTGTGCCTCAAAGGGGTCAAAATTGAAGCTTTTGAGTAATCATAACTCTGTAAAAATGGCAATTTTGGTCACTGTGAGGGTTTAAAAAGTGGTTATTCAACATGAGGCACGATCCAATTGACATTTTGAATCATTTTTGGTACAGTCCAAAAAATCAATTTTCGGATGAAAAACGATGACTCCGGACATGTTGAACGTTCCCAAAATGGTCTATAATGATGAAATTTTAACATTTAATCTTTTGACTCTAAATGACTGTTGGATGTGAATTATGACTTTGTCAACTAAAATAAGTGTGTTTTAAGTCATTTCTGTGCCTCAAAGGGGTCAAAATTGAAGCTTTTGAGTAATCATAACTCTGTAAAAATGGCAATTTTGGTCACTGTGAGGGTTTAAAAAGTGGTTATTCAACATGAGGCACGATCCAATTGACATTTTGAATCATTTTTGGTACAGTCCAAAAAATCAATTTTCGGATGAAAAACGATGACTCCGGACATGTCGAACGATCCCAAAATGGTCAATATGGATGAAATTTTAACATTTAATCTTTTGACTCTAAATGACTGTTGGATGTGAATTATGACTTTGTCAACTAAAATAAGTGTGTTTAAAGTCATTTCTGTGCCTGAAACGGGTCAAAATTGAAGCTTTTGAGTAAGCAAAACTCTGTAAAAATGGCAATTTTGGTCACTCTGAGGGTTTAAAAAGATGTTATTCAACATGAGGCACGATCCAATTGAATATTTTGAATCATTTTTGGTACAGTCCAAAAAATCAATTCTCGGATGAAAAACGATGACTCCGGACATGTTGAACGATCCCAAAATGGTCAATATGGATGAAATTATAACATTTAATCTTTTGACTCTAAATGACTGTTGGATGTGAATTATGACTTTGTCAACTGAAATAAGTGTGTTTAAAGTCATTTCTGTGCCTGAAACGGGTCAAAATTGAAGCTTTTGAGTAAGCAAAACTCTGTAAAAATGGCAATTTTGGTCACTCTGAGGGTTTAAAAAGTGGTTATTCAACATGAGGCACGATCCAATTGACATTTTGAATCATTTTTGGTACAGTCCAAAAAATCAATTTTCGGATGAAAAACGATGACTCCGGACATGTCGAACGATCCCAAAATGGTCAATATGGATGAAATTTTAACATTTAATCTTTTGACTGTAAATGACTGGTGGATGTGAATTATGACTTTGTCAACTAAAATAAGTGTGTTTTAAGTCATTTCTGTGCCTCAAAGGGGTCAAAATTGAAGCTTTTGAGTAATCATAACTCTGTAAAAATGGCAAATTTGGTCACTTTGAGGGTTTAAAAAGTGGTTATTCAACATGAGGCACGATCCAATTGACATTTTGAATCATTTTTGGTACAGTCCAAAAAATGAATTTTCGGATGAAAAATGATGACTCCGGACCTGTTGAATGTTCCCAAAATGGTCTATAATGATGAAATTTTAACATTTAATCTTTTGACTCTAAATGACTGTTGGATGTGAATTATGACTTTGTCAACTAAAATAAGTGTGTTTTAAGTCATTTCTGTGCCTCAAAGGGGTCAAAATTGAAGCTTTTGAGTAATCATAACTCTGTAAAAATGGCAATTTTGGTCACTGTGAGGGTTTAAAAAGTGGTAATTCAACATGAGGCACGATCCAATTGACATTTTGAATCATTTTTGGTACAGTCCAAAAAATCAATTTTCGGATGAAAACGATGTCTCCGGACATGTCGAACGATCCCAAAATGGCCAATATGGATGAAATTTTAACATTTAATCTTTTGACTGTAAATGACTGTTGGATGTGAATTATGACTTTGTCAACTAAAATAAGTGTGTTTAAAGTCATTTCTGTGCCTGAAACGGGTCAAAATTGAAGCTTTTGAGTAAGCAAAAATCTGTAAAAATGGCAAATTTGGTCACTCTGAGGGTTTAAAAAGTGGTTATTCAACATGAGGCACGATCCAATTGACATTTTGAATCATTTTTGGTACAGTCCAAAAAATCAATTTTCGGATGAAAACGATGACTCCGGACATGTCGAACGATCCCAAAATGGCCAATATGGATGAAATTTTAACATTTAATCTTTTGACTGTAAATGACTGTTGGATGTGAATTATGACTTTGTCAACTAAAATAAGTGTGTTTAAAGTCATTTCTGTGCCTGAAACGGGTCAAAATTGAAGCTTTTGAGTAAGCAAAACTCTGTAAAAATGGCAATTTTGGTCACTCTGAGGGTTTAAAAAGTGGTTATTCAACATGAGGCACGATCCAACTGACATTTTGAATCATTTTTGGTACAGTCCAAAAAATCAATTTTCGGATGAAAAATGATGACTCCGGACATGTCGAACGATCCCAAAATGGTCAATATGGATGAAATTTTAACATTTATTCTTTTGACTCTAAATGACTGTTGGATGTGAATTATGACTTTGTCAACTAAAATAAGTGTGTTTAAAGTCATTTCTGTGCCTGAAATGGTTCAAAATTGAAGCTTTTGAGTAAGCAAAACTCTGTAAAAGTGGCAATTTTGGTGACTGTGAGGGTTTAAAAAGTGGTTATTCAACATGAGGCACGATCTAATTGACATTTTGAATCCTTTTTGGTACAGTCCAAAAAATCAATTTTCGGATGAAAAACGATGACTCTGGAAATGTCGAACGATCCCAAAATGGTCAATATGGATGAAATTTTAACATTTAATCTTTTGACTGTAAATGACTGGTGGATGTGAATTATGACTTTGTCAACTAAAATAAGTGTGTTTAAAGTCATTTCTGTGCCTCAAAGGGGTCAAAATTGAAGCTTTTGAGTAATCGAAACTCTGTAAAAATGGCAATTTTGGTCACTGTGAGGCTTTAAAAAGTGGTTATTCAACATGAGGCACGATCCAATTGACATTTTGAATCATTTTTGGTACAGTCCAAAAAATCAATTTTCGGATGAAAAATGATGACTCCGGACCTGTTGAACGTTCCCAAACTGGTCTATAATGATGAAATTTTAACATTTAATCTTTTGACTTTAAATGACTGTTGGGTGTGAATTATGACTTTGTCAACTAAAATAAGTGTGTTTTAAGTCATTTCTGTGCCTCAAAGGGGTCAAAATTGAAGCTTTTGAGTAAGCAAAAATCTGTAAAAATGGCAATTTTGGTCACTCTGAGGGTTTAAAAAGTGGTTATTCAACATGAGGCACGATCCAATTGACATTTTGAATCATTTTTGGTACAGTCCAAAAATTCAATTTTCGGATGAAAAACGATGACTCCGGACATGTCGAACGATCCCAAAATGGTCAATATGGATGAAATTTTAACATTTAATCTTTTGACTCTAAATGACTGTTGGATGTGAATTATGACTTTGTCAACTAAAATAAGTGTGTTTAAAGTCATTTCTGTGCCTGAAACGGGTCAAAATTGAAGCTTTTGAGTAAGCAAAACTCTGTAAAAATGGCAATTTTGGTCACTCTGAGGGTTTAAAAAGTGGTTATTCAACATGAGGCACGATCCAATTGACATTTTGAATCATTTTTGGTATAGTCCAAAAAATCAATTTTCGGATGAAAACGATGACTCCGGACATGTCGAACGATCCCAAAATGGCCAATATGGATGAAATTTTAACATTTAATCTTTTGACTGTAAATGACTGGTGGATGTGAATTATGACTTTGTCAACTAAAATAAGTGTGTTTAAAGTCATTTCTGTGCCTCAAAGGGGTCAAAATTGAAGCTTTTGAGTAATTAAAACTCTGTAAAAATGCCAATTTTGGTCACTCTGAGGCTTTAAAAAGTGGTTATTCAACATGAGGCACGATCCAATTGACATTTTGAATCATTTTTGGTACAGTCCAAAAAATGAATTTTCGGATGAAAACGATGACTCCGGACATGTCGAACGATCCCAAAATGGCCAATATGGATGAAATTTTAACATTTAATCTTTTGACTGTAAATGACTGTTGGATGTGAATTATGACTTTGTCAACTAAAATAAGTGTGTTTAAAGTCATTTCTGTGCCTGAAACGGGTCAAAATTGAAGCTTTTGAGTAAGCAAAACTCTGTAAAAATGGCAATTTTGGTCACTCTGAGGGTTTAAAAAGTGGTTATTCAACATGAGGCACGATCCAATTGACATTTTGAATCATTTTTGGTACAGTCCAAAAAATCAATTTTCGGATGAAAAATGATGACTCCGGACATGTCGAACGATCCCAAAATGGTCAATATGGATGAAATTTTAACATTTATTCTTTTGACTCTAAATGACTGTTGGATGTGAATTATGACTTTGTCAACTAAAATAAGTGTGTTTAAAGTCATTTCTGTGCCTGAAATGGTTCAAAATTGAAGCTTTTGAGTAAGCAAAACTCTGTAAAAGTGGCAATTTTGGTGACTGTGAGGGTTTAAAAAGTGGTTATTCAACATGAGGCACGATCTAATTGACATTTTGAATCCTTTTTGGTACAGTCCAAAAAATCAATTTTCGGATGAAAAACGATGACTCTGGACATGTCGAACGATCCCAAAATGGTCAATATGGATGAAATTTTAACATTTAATCTTTTGACTGTAAATGACTGGTGGATGTGAATTATGACTTTGTCAACTAAAATAAGTGTGTTTAAAGTCATTTCTGTGCCTCAAAGGGGTCAAAATTGAAGCTTTTGAGTAATCGAAACTCTGTAAAAATGGCAATTTTGGTCACTGTGAGGCTTTAAAAAGTGGTTATTCAACATGAGGCACGATCCAATTGACATTTTGAATCATTTTTGGTACAGTCCAAAAAATCAATTTTCGGATGAAAAACGATGACTCCGGACATGTTGAACGTTCCCAAAATGGTCTATAATGATGAAATTTTAACATTTAATCTTTTGACTCTAAATGACTGTTGGATGTGAATTATGACTTTGTCAACTAAAATAAGTGTGTTTTAAGTCATTTCTGTGCCTCAAAGGGGTCAAAATTGAAGCTTTTGAGTAATCATAACTCTGTAAAAATGGCAATTTTGGTCACTGTGAGGGTTTAAAAAGTGGTTATTCAACATGAGGCACGATCCAATTGACATTTTGAATCATTTTTGGTACAGTCCAAAAAATCAATTTTCGGATGAAAAACGATGACTCCGGACATGTTGAACGTTCCCAAAATGGTCTATAATGATGAAATTTTAACATTTAACCTTTTGACTCTAAATGACTGTTGGATGTGAATTATGACTTTGTCAACTAAAATAAGTGTGTTTTAAGTCATTTCTGTGCCTCAAAGGGGTCAAAATTGAAGCTTTTGAGTAATCATAACTCTGTAAAAATGGCAATTTTGGTCACTGTGAGGGTTTAAAAAGTGGTTATTCAACATGAGGCACGATCCAATTGACATTTTGAATCATTTTTGGTACAGTCCAAAAAATCAATTTTCGGATGAAAAACGATGACTCCGGACATGTCGAACGATCCCAAAATGGTCAATATGGATGAAATTTTAACATTTAATCTTTTGACTGTAAATGACTGGTGGATGTGAATTATGAATTTGTCAACTAAAATAAGTGTGTTTAAAGTCATTTCTGTGCCTCAAAGGGGTCAAAATTGAAGCTTTTGAGTAATCGAAACTCTGTAAAAATGGCAATTTTGGTCACTGTGAGGCTTTAAAAAGTGTTTATTCAACATGAGGCACGATCCAATTGACATTTTGAATCATTTTTGGTACAGTCCAAAAAATCAATTTTCGGATGAAAAATGATGACTCCGGACCTGTTGAACGTTCCCAAACTGGTCTATAATGATGAAATTTTAACATTTAATCTTTTGACTTTAAATGACTGTTGGGTGTGAATTATGACTTTGTCAACTAAAATAAGTGTGTTTTAAGTCATTTCTGTGCCTCAAAGGGGTCAAAATTGAAGCTTTTGAGTAAGCAAAAATCTGTAAAAATGGCAATTTTGGTCACTCTGAGGGTTTAAAAAGTGGTTATTCAACATGAGGCACGATCCAATTGACATTTTGAATCATTTTTGGTACAGTCCAAAAATTCAATTTTCGGATGAAAAACGATGACTCCGGACATGTCGAACGATCCCAAAATGGTCAATATGGATGAAATTTTAACATTTAATCTTTTGACTCTAAATGACTGTTGGATGTGAATTATGACTTTGTCAACTAAAATAAGTGTGTTTAAAGTCATTTCTGTGCCTGAAACGGGTCAAAATTGAAGCTTTTGAGTAAGCAAAACTCTGTAAAAATGGCAATTTTGGTCACTCTGAGGGTTTAAAAAGTGGTTATTCAACATGAGGCACGATCCAATTGACATTTTGAATCATTTTTGGTACAGTCCAAAAAATCAATTTTCGGATGAAAACGATGACTCCGGACATGTCGAACGATCCCAAAATGGCCAATATGGATGAAATTTTAACATTTAATCTTTTGACTGTAAATGACTGGTGGATGTGAATTATGACTTTGTCAACTAAAATAAGTGTGTTTAAAGTCATTTCTGTGCCTCAAAGGGGTCAAAATTGAAGCTTTTGAGTAATTAAAACTCTGTAAAAATGGCAATTTTGGTCACTCTGAGGCTTTAAAAAGTGGTTATTCAACATGAGGCACGATCCAATTGACATTTTGAATCATTTTTGGTACAGTCCAAAAAATGAATTTTCGGATGAAAACGATGACTCCGGACATGTCGAACGATCCCAAAATGGCCAATATGGATGAAATTTTAACATTTAATCTTTTGACTGTAAATGACTGTTGGATGTGAATTATGACTTTGTCAACTAAAATAAGTGTGTTTAAAGTCATTTCTGTGCCTGAAACGGGTCAAAATTGAAGCTTTTGAGTAAGCAAAACTCTGTAAAAATGGCAATTTTGGTCACTCTGAGGGTTTAAAAAGTGGTTATTCAACATGAGGCACGATCCAATTGACATTTTGAATCATTTTTGGTACAGTCCAAAAAATCAATTTTCGGATGAAAAATGATGACTCCGGACATGTCGAACGATCCCAAAATGGTCAATATGGATGAAATTTTAACATTTATTCTTTTGACTCTAAATGACTGTTGGATGTGAATTATGACTTTTTCAACTAAAATAAGTGTGTTTAAAGTCATTTCTGTGCCTGAAATGGTTCAAAATTGAAGCTTTTGAGTAAGCAAAACTCTGTAAAAGTGGCAATTTTGGTGACTGTGAGGGTTTAAAAAGTGGTTATTCAACATGAGGCACAATCTAATTGACATTTTGAATCCTTTTTGGTACAGTCCAAAAAATCAATTTTCGGATGAAAAACGATGACTCTGGACATGTCGAACGATCCCAAAATGGTCAATATGGATGAAATTTTAACATTTAATCTTTTGACTGTAAATGACTGGTGGATGTGAATTATGACTTTGTCAACTAAAATAAGTGTGTTTAAAGTCATTTCTGTGCCTCAAAGGGGTCAAAATTGAAGCTTTTGAGTAATCGAAACTCTGTAAAAATGGCAATTTTGGTCACTGTGAGGCTTTAAAAAGTGGTTATTCAACATGAGGCACGATCCAATTGACATTTTGAATCATTTTTGGTACAGTCCAAAAAATCAATTTTCGGATGAAAAACGATGACTCCGGACATGTTGAACGTTCCCAAAATGGTCTATAATGATGAAATTTTAACATTTAATCTTTTGACTCTAAATGACTGTTGGATGTGAATTATGACTTTGTCAACTAAAATAAGTGTGTTTTAAGTCATTTCTGTGCCTCAAAGGGGTCAAAATTGAAGCTTTTGAGTAATCATAACTCTGTAAAAATGGCAATTTTGGTCACTGTGAGGGTTTAAAAAGTGGTTATTCAACATGAGGCACGATCCAATTGACATTTTGAATCATTTTTGGTACAGTCCAAAAAGTCAATTTTCGGATGAAAAACGATGACTCCGGACATGTTGAACGTTCCCAAAATGGTCTATAATGATGAAATTTTAACATTTAATCTTTTGACTCTAAATGACTGTTGGATGTGAATTATGACTTTGTCAACTAAAATAAGTGTGTTTTAAGTCATTTCTGTGCCTCAAAGGGGTCAAAATTGAAGCTTTTGAGTAATCATAACTCTGTAAAAATGGCAATTTTGGTCACTGTGAGGGTTTAAAAAGTGGTTATTCAACATGAGGCACGATCCAATTGACATTTTGAATCATTTTTGGTACAGTCCAAAAAATCAATTTTCGGATGAAAAACGATGACTCCGGACATGTCGAACGATCCCAAAATGGTCAATATGGATGAAATTTTAACATTTAATCTTTTGACTCTAAATGACTGTTGGATGTGAATTATGACTTTGTCAACTAAAATAAGTGTGTTTAAAGTCATTTCTGTGCCTGAAACGGGTCAAAATTGAAGCTTTTGAGTAAGCAAAACTCTGTAAAAATGGCAATTTTGGTCACTCTGAGGGTTTAAAAAGATGTTATTCAACATGAGGCACGATCCAATTGAATATTTTGAATCATTTTTGGTACAGTCCAAAAAATCAATTCTCGGATGAAAAACGATGACTCCGGACATGTTGAACGATCCCAAAATGGTCAATATGGATGAAATTATAACATTTAATCTTTTGACTCTAAATGACTGTTGGATGTGAATTATGACTTTGTCAACTGAAATAAGTGTGTTTAAAGTCATTTCTGTGCCTGAAACGGGTCAAAATTGAAGCTTTTGAGTAAGCAAAACTCTGTAAAAATGGCAATTTTGGTCACTCTGAGGGTTTAAAAAGTGGTTATTCAACATGAGGCACGATCCAATTGACATTTTGAATCATTTTTGGTACAGTCCAAAAAATCAATTTTCGGATGAGAAACGATGACTCCGGACATGTCGAACGATCCCAAAATGGTCAATATGGATGAAATTTTAACATTTAATCTTTTGACTCTAAATGACTGTTGAATGTGAATTATGACTTTGTCAACTAAAATAAGTGTGTTTAAAGTCATTTCTGTGCCTGAAACGGGTAAAAATTGAAGCTTTTGAGTAAGCAAAACTCTGTAAAAATGGCAATTTTGGTCACTCTGAGGGTTTAAAAAGTGGTTATTCAACATGAGGCACGATCCAATTGACATTTTGAATCATTTTTGGTACAGTCCAAAAAATGAATTTTCGGATGAAAAATGATGACTCCGGACCTGTTGAATGTTCCCAAAACGGTCTATAATGATGAAATTTTAACATTTAATCTTTTGACTCTAAATGACTGTTGGATGTGAATTATGACTTTGTCAACTAAAATAAGTGTGTTTTAAGTCATTTCTGTGCCTCAAAGGGGTCAAAATTGAAGCTTTTGAGTAATCATAACTCTGTAAAAATGGCAATTTTGGTCACTGTGAGGGTTTAAAAAGTGGTAATTCAACATGAGGCACGATCCAATTGACATTTTGAATCATTTTTGGTACAGTCCAAAAAATCAATTTTCGGATGAAAACGATGACTCCGGACATGTCGAACGATCCCAAAATGGCCAATATGGATGAAATTTTAACATTTAATCTTTTGACTGTAAATGACTGTTGGATGTGAATTATGACTTTGTCAACTAAAATAAGTGTGTTTAAAGTCATTTCTGTGCCTGAAACGGGTCAAAATTGAAGCTTTTGAGTAAGCAAAAATCTGTAAAAATGGCAAATTTGGTCACTCTGAGGGTTTAAAAAGTGGTTATTCAACATGAGGCACGATCCAATTGACATTTTGAATCATTTTTGGTACAGTCCAAAAAATCAATTTTCGGATGAAAACGATGACTCCGGACATGTCGAACGATCCCAAAATGGCCAATATGGATGAAATTTTAACATTTAATCTTTTGACTGTAAATGACTGTTGGATGTGAATTATGACTTTGTCAACTAAAATAAGTGTGTTTAAAGTCATTTCTGTGCCTGAAACGGGTCAAAATTGAAGCTTTTGAGTAAGCAAAACTCTGTAAAAATGGCAATTTTGGTCACTCTGAGGGTTTAAAAAGTGGTTATTCAACATGAGGCACGATCCAATTGACATTTTGAATCATTTTTGGTACAGTCCAAAAAATCAATTTTCGGATGAAAAATGATGACTCCGGACATGTCGAACGATCCCAAAATGGTCAATATGGATGAAATTTTAACATTTATTCTTTTGACTCTAAATGACTGTTGGATGTGAATTATGACTTTGTCAACTCAAATAAGTGTGTTTAAAGTCATTTCTGTGCCTGAAATGGTTCAAAATTGAAGCTTTTGAGTAAGCAAAACTCTGTAAAAGTGGCAATTTTGGTGACTGTGAGGGTTTAAAAAGTGGTTATTCAACATGAGGCACGATCTAATTGACATTTTGAATCCTTTTTGGTACAGTCCAAAAAATCAATTTTCGGATGAAAAACGATGACTCTGGACATGTCGAACGATCCCAAAATGGTCAATATGGATGAAATTTTAACATTTAATCTTTTGACTGTAAATGACTGGTGGATGTGAATTATGACTTTGTCAACTAAAATAAGTGTGTTTAAAGCCATTTCTGTGCCTCAAAGGGGTCAAAATTGAAGCTTTTGAGTAATCGAAACTCTGTAAAAATGGCAATTTTGGTCACTGTGAGGCTTTAAAAAGTGGTTATTCAACATGAGGCACGATCCAATTGACATTTTGAATCATTTTTGGTACAGTCCAAAAAATCAATTTTCGGATGAAAAATGATGACTCCGGACCTGTTGAACGTTCCCAAACTGGTCTATAATGATGAAATTTTAACATTTAATCTTTTGACTTTAAATGACTGTTGGGTGTGAATTATGACTTTGTCAACTAAAATAAGTGTGTTTTAAGTCATTTCTGTGCCTCAAAGGGGTCAAAATTGAAGCTTTTGAGTAAGCAAAAATCTGTAAAAATGGCAATTTTGGTCACTCTGAGGGTTTAAAAAGTGGTTATTCAACATGAGGCACGATCCAATTGACATTTTGAATCATTTTTGGTACAGTCCAAAAATTCAATTTTCGGATGAAAAACGATGACTCCGGACATGTCGAACGATCCCAAAATGGTCAATATGGATGAAATTTTAACATTTAATCTTTTGACTCTAAATGACTGTTGGATGTGAATTATGACTTTGTCAACTAAAATAAGTGTGTTTAAAGTCATTTCTGTGCCTGAAACGGGTCAAAATTGAAGCTTTTGAGTAAGCAAAACTCTGTAAAAGTGGCAATTTTGGTGACTGTGAGGGTTTAAAAAGTGGTTATTCAACATGAGGCACGATCTAATTGACATTTTGAATCCTTTTTGGTACAGTCCAAAAAATCAATTTTCGGATGAAAAACGATGACTCTGGACATGTCGAACGATCCCAAAATGGTCAATATGGATGAAATTTTAACATTTAATCTTTTGACTGTAAATGACTGGTGGATGTGAATTATGACTTTGTCAACTAAAATAAGTGTGTTTAAAGTCATTTCTGTGCCTCAAAGGGGTCAAAATTGAAGCTTTTGAGTAATCGAAACTCTGTAAAAATGGCAATTTTGGTCACTGTGAGGCTTTAAAAAGTGGTTATTCAACATGAGGCACGATCCAATTGACATTTTGAATCATTTTTGGTACAGTCCAAAAAATCAATTTTCGGATGAAAAACGATGACTCCGGACATGTTGAACGTTCCCAAAATGGTCTATAATGATGAAATTTTAACATTTAATCTTTTGACTCTAAATGACTGTTGGATGTGAATTATGACTTTGTCAACTAAAATAAGTGTGTTTTAAGTCATTTCTGTGCCTCAAAGGGGTCAAAATTGAAGCTTTTGAGTAATCATAACTCTGTAAAAATGGCAATTTTGGTCACTGTGAGGGTTTAAAAAGTGGTTATTCAACATGAGGCACGATCCAATTGACATTTTGAATCATTTTTGGTACAGTCCAAAAAATCAATTTTCGGATGAAAAACGATGACTCCGGACATGTTGAACGTTCCCAAAATGGTCTATAATGATGAAATTTTAACATTTAATCTTTTGACTCTAAATGACTGTTGGATGTGAATTATGACTTTGTCAACTAAAATAAGTGTGTTTTAAGTCATTTCTGTGCCTCAAAGGGGTCAAAATTGAAGCTTTTGAGTAATCATAACTCTGTAAAAATGGCAATTTTGGTCACTGTGAGGGTTTAAAAAGTGGTTATTCAACATGAGGCACGATCCAATTGACATTTTGAATCATTTTTGGTACAGTCCAAAAAATCAATTTTCGGATGAAAAACGATGACTCCGGACATGTCGAACGATCCCAAAATGGTCAATATGGATGAAATTTTAACATTTAATCTTTTGACTCTAAATGACTGTTGGATGTGAATTATGACTTTGTCAACTAAAATAAGTGTGTTTAAAGTCATTTCTGTGCCTGAAACGGGTCAAAATTGAAGCTTTTGAGTAAGCAAAACTCTGTAAAAATGGCAATTTTGGTCACTCTGAGGGTTTAAAAAGATGTTATTCAACATGAGGCACGATCCAATTGAATATTTTGAATCATTTTTGGTACAGTCCAAAAAATCAATTCTCGGATGAAAAACGATGACTCCGGACATGTTGAACGATCCCAAAATGGTCAATATGGATGAAATTATAACATTTAATCTTTTGACTCTAAATGACTGTTGGATGTGAATTATGACTTTGTCAACTGAAATAAGTGTGTTTAAAGTCATTTCTGTGCCTGAAACGGGTCAAAATTGAAGCTTTTGAGTAAGCAAAACTCTGTAAAAATGGCAATTTTGGTCACTCTGAGGGTTTAAAAAGTGGTTATTCAACATGAGGCACGATCCAATTGACATTTTGAATCATTTTTGGTACAGTCCAAAAAATCAATTTTCGGATGAGAAACGATGACTCCGGACATGTCGAACGATCCCAAAATGGTCAATATGGATGAAATTTTAACATTTAATCTTTTGACTCTAAATGACTGTTGAATGTGAATTATGACTTTGTCAACTAAAATAAGTGTGTTTAAAGTCATTTCTGTGCCTGAAACGGGTAAAAATTGAAGCTTTTGAGTAAGCAAAACTCTGTAAAAATGGCAATTTTGGTCACTCTGAGGGTTTAAAAAGTGGTTATTCAACATGAGGCACGATCCAATTGACATTTTGAATCATTTTTGGTACAGTCCAAAAAATCAATTTTTGGATGAAAAACAATGACTCCGGACATGTCGAACGATCCAAAAATGGTCAATATGGATGAAATTTTAACATTTAATCTTTTGACTGTAAATGACTGGTGGATGTGAATTATGACTTTGTCAACTAAAATAAGTGTGTTTTAAGTCATTTCTGTGCCTCAAAGGGGTCAAAATTGAAGCTTTTGAGTAATCATAACTCTGTAAAAATGGCAAATTTGGTCACTTTGAGGGTTTAAAAAGTGGTTATTCAACATGAGGCACGATCCAATTGACATTTTGAATCATTTTTGGTACAGTCCAAAAAATGAATTTTCGGATGAAAAATGATGACTCCGGACCTGTTGAATGTTCCCAGAATGGTCTATAATGATGAAATTTTAACATTTAATCTTTTGACTCTAAATGACTGTTGGATGTGAATTATGACTTTGTCAACTAAAATAAGTGTGTTTTAAGTCATTTCTGTGCCTCAAAGGGGTCAAAATTGAAGCTTTTGAGTAATCATAACTCTGTAAAAATGGCAATTTTGGTCACTGTGAGGGTTTAAAAAGTGGTAATTCAACATGAGGCACGATCCAATTGACATTTTGAATCATTTTTGGTACAGTCCAAAAAATCAATTTTCGGATGAAAACGATGTCTCCGGACATGTCGAACGATCCCAAAATGGCCAATATGGATGAAATTTTAACATTTAATCTTTTGACTGTAAATGACTGTTGGATGTGAATTATGACTTTGTCAACTAAAATAAGTGTGTTTAAAGTCATTTCTGTGCCTGAAACGGGTCAAAATTGAAGCTTTTGAGTAAGCAAAAATCTGTAAAAATGGCAAATTTGGTCACTCTGAGGGTTTAAAAAGTGGTTATTCAACATGAGGCACGATCCAATTGACATTTTGAATCATTTTTGGTACAGTCCAAAAAATCAATTTTCGGATGAAAACGATGACTCCGGACATGTCGAACGATCCCAAAATGGCCAATATGGATGAAATTTTAACATTTAATCTTTTGACTGTAAATGACTGTTGGATGTGAATTATGACTTTGTCAACTAAAATAAGTGTGTTTAAAGTCATTTCTGTGCCTGAAACGGGTCAAAATTGAAGCTTTTGAGTAAGCAAAACTCTGTAAAAATGGCAATTTTGGTCACTCTGAGGGTTTAAAAAGTGGTTATTCAACATGAGGCACGATCCAATTGACATTTTGAATCATTTTTGGTACAGTCCAAAAAATCAATTTTCGGATGAAAAATGATGACTCCGGACATGTCGAACGATCCCAAAATGGTCAATATGGATGAAATTTTAACATTTATTCTTTTGACTCTAAATGACTGTTGGATGTGAATTATGACTTTGTCAACTAAAATAAGTGTGTTTAAAGTCATTTCTGTGCCTGAAATGGTTCAAAATTGAAGCTTTTGAGTAAGCAAAACTCTGTAAAAGTGGCAATTTTGGTGACTGTGAGGGTTTAAAAAGTGGTTATTCAACATGAGGCACGATCTAATTGACATTTTGAATCCTTTTTGGTACAGTCCAAAAAATCAATTTTCGGATGAAAAACGATGACTCTGGAAATGTCGAACGATCCCAAAATGGTCAATATGGATGAAATTTTAACATTTAATCTTTTGACTGTAAATGACTGGTGGATGTGAATTATGACTTTGTCAACTAAAATAAGTGTGTTTAAAGTCATTTCTGTGCCTCAAAGGGGTCAAAATTGAAGCTTTTGAGTAATCGAAACTCTGTAAAAATGGCAATTTTGGTCACTGTGAGGCTTTAAAAAGTGGTTATTCAACATGAGGCACGATCCAATTGACATTTTGAATCATTTTTGGTACAGTCCAAAAAATCAATTTTCGGATGAAAAATGATGACTCCGGACCTGTTGAACGTTCCCAAACTGGTCTATAATGATGAAATTTTAACATTTAATCTTTTGACTTTAAATGACTGTTGGGTGTGAATTATGACTTTGTCAACTAAAATAAGTGTGTTTTAAGTCATTTCTGTGCCTCAAAGGGGTCAAAATTGAAGCTTTTGAGTAAGCAAAAATCTGTAAAAATGGCAATTTTGGTCACTCTGAGGGTTTAAAAAGTGGTTATTCAACATGAGGCACGATCCAATTGACATTTTGAATCATTTTTGGTACAGTCCAAAAAATCAATTTTCGGATGAAAACGATGACTCCGGACATGTCGAACGATCCCAAAATGGCCAATATGGATGAAATTTTAACATTTAATCTTTTGACTGTAAATGACTGGTGGAAGTGAATTATGACTTTGTCAACTAAAATAAGTGTGTTTAAAGTCATTTCTGTGCCTCAAAGGGGTCAAAATTGAAGCTTTTGAGTAATTAAAACTCTGTAAAAATGGCAATTTTGGTCACTCTGAGGCTTTAAAAAGTGGTTATTCAACATGAGGCACGATCCAATTGACATTTTGAATCATTTTTGGTACAGTCCAAAAAATGAATTTTCGGATGAAAACGATGACTCCGGACATGTCGAACGATCCCAAAATGGCCAATATGGATGAAATTTTAACATTTAATCTTTTGACTGTAAATGACTGTTGGATGTGAATTATGACTTTGTCAACTAAAATAAGTGTGTTTAAAGTCATTTCTGTGCCTGAAACGGGTCAAAATTGAAGCTTTTGAGTAAGCAAAACTCTGTAAAAATGGCAATTTTGGTCACTCTGAGGGTTTAAAAAGTGGTTATTCAACATGAGGCACGATCCAATTGACATTTTGAATCATTTTTGGTACAGTCCAAAAAATCAATTTTCGGATGAAAAATGATGACTCCGGACATGTCGAACGATCCCAAAATGGTCAATATGGATGAAATTTTAACATTTATTCTTTTGACTCTAAATGACTGTTGGATGTGAATTATGACTTTGTCAACTAAAATAAGTGTGTTTAAAGTCATTTCTGTGCCTGAAATGGTTCAAAATTGAAGCTTTTGAGTAAGCAAAACTCTGTAAAAGTGGCAATTTTGGTGACTGTGAGGGTTTAAAAAGTGGTTATTCAACATGAGGCACGATCTAATTGACATTTTGAATCCTTTTTGGTACAGTCCAAAAAATCAATTTTCGGATGAAAAACGATGACTCTGGACATGTCGAACGATCCCAAAATGGTCAATATGGATGAAATTTTAACATTTAATCTTTTGACTGTAAATGACTGGTGGATGTGAATTATGACTTTGTCAACTAAAATAAGTGTGTTTAAAGTCATTTCTGTGCCTCAAAGGGGTCAAAATTGAAGCTTTTGAGTAATCGAAACTCTGTAAAAATGGCAATTTTGGTCACTGTGAGGCTTTAAAAAGTGGTTATTCAACATGAGGCACGATCCAATTGACATTTTGAATCATTTTTGGTACAGTCCAAAAAATCAATTTTCGGATGAAAAACGATGACTCCGGACATGTTGAACGTTCCCAAAATGGTCTATAATGATGAAATTTTAACATTTAATCTTTTGACTCTAAATGACTGTTGGATGTGAATTATGACTTTGTCAACTAAAATAAGTGTGTTTTAAGTCATTTCTGTGCCTCAAAGGGGTCAAAATTGAAGCTTTTGAGTAATCATAACTCTGTAAAAATGGCAATTTTGGTCACTGTGAGGGTTTAAAAAGTGGTTATTCAACATGAGGCACGATCCAATTGACATTTTGAATCATTTTTGGTACAGTCCAAAAAATCAATTTTCGGATGAAAAACGATGACTCCGGACATGTTGAACGTTCCCAAAATGGTCTATAATGATGAAATTTTAACATTTAATCTTTTGACTCTAAATGACTGTTGAATGTGAATTATGACTTTGTCAACTAAAATAAGTGTGTTTTAAGTCATTTCTGTGCCTCAAAGGGGTCAAAATTGAAGCTTTTGAGTAATCATAACTCTGTAAAAATGGCAATTTTGGTCACTGTGAGGGTTTAAAAAGTGGTTATTCAACATGAGGCACGATCCAATTGACATTTTGAATCATTTTTGGTACAGTCCAAAAAATCAATTTTCGGATGAAAACGATGTCTCCGGACATGTCGAACGATCCCAAAATGGCCAATATGGATGAAATTTTAACATTTAATCTTTTGACTGTAAATGACTGTTGGATGTGAATTATGACTTTGTCAACTAAAATAAGTGTGTTTAAAGTCATTTCTGTGCCTGAAACGGGTCAAAATTGAAGCTTTTGAGTAAGCAAAAATCTGTAAAAATGGCAAATTTGGTCACTCTGAGGGTTTAAAAAGTGGTTATTCAACATGAGGCACGATCCAATTGACATTTTGAATCATTTTTGGTACAGTCCAAAAAATCAATTTTCGGATGAAAACGATGACTCCGGACATGTCGAACGATCCCAAAATGGCCAATATGGATGAAATTTTAACATTTAATCTTTTGACTGTAAATGACTGTTGGATGTGAATTATGACTTTGTCAACTAAAATAAGTGTGTTTAAAGTCATTTCTGTGCCTGAAACGGGTCAAAATTGAAGCTTTTGAGTAAGCAAAACTCTGTAAAAATGGCAATTTTGGTCACTCTGAGGGTTTAAAAAGTGGTTATTCAACATGAGGCACGATCCAATTGACATTTTGAATCATTTTTGGTACAGTCCAAAAAATCAATTTTCGGATGAAAAATGATGACTCCGGACATGTCGAACGATCCCAAAATGGTCAATATGGATGAAATTTTAACATTTATTCTTTTGACTCTAAATGACTGTTGGATGTGAATTATGACTTTGTCAACTAAAATAAGTGTGTTTAAAGTCATTTCTGTGCCTGAAATGGTTCAAAATTGAAGCTTTTGAGTAAGCAAAACTCTGTAAAAGTGGCAATTTTGGTGACTGTGAGGGTTTAAAAAGTGGTTATTCAACATGAGGCACGATCTAATTGACATTTTGAATCCTTTTTGGTACAGTCCAAAAAATCAATTTTCGGATGAAAAACGATGACTCTGGAAATGTCGAACGATCCCAAAATGGTCAATATGGATGAAATTTTAACATTTAATCTTTTGACTGTAAATGACTGGTGGATGTGAATTATGACTTTGTCAACTAAAATAAGTGTGTTTAAAGTCATTTCTGTGCCTCAAAGGGGTCAAAATTGAAGCTTTTGAGTAATCGAAACTCTGTAAAAATGGCAATTTTGGTCACTGTGAGGCTTTAAAAAGTGGTTATTCAACATGAGGCACGATCCAATTGACATTTTGAATCATTTTTGGTACAGTCCAAAAAATCAATTTTCGGATGAAAAATGATGACTCCGGACCTGTTGAACGTTCCCAAACTGGTCTATAATGATGAAATTTTAACATTTAATCTTTTGACTTTAAATGACTGTTGGGTGTGAATTATGACTTTGTCAACTAAAATAAGTGTGTTTTAAGTCATTTCTGTGCCTCAAAGGGGTCAAAATTGAAGCTTTTGAGTAAGCAAAAATCTGTAAAAATGGCAATTTTGGTCACTCTGAGGGTTTAAAAAGTGGTTATTCAACATGAGGCACGATCCAATTGACATTTTGAATCATTTTTGGTACAGTCCAAAAATTCAATTTTCGGATGAAAAACGATGACTCCGGACATGTCGAACGATCCCAAAATGGTCAATATGGATGAAATTTTAACATTTAATCTTTTGACTCTAAATGACTGTTGGATGTGAATTATGACTTTGTCAACTAAAATAAGTGTGTTTAAAGTCATTTCTGTGCCTGAAACGGGTCAAAATTGAAGCTTTTGAGTAAGCAAAACTCTGTAAAAATGGCAATTTTGGTCACTCTGAGGGTTTAAAAAGTGGTTATTCAACATGAGGCACGATCCAATTGACATTTTGAATCATTTTTGGTACAGTCCAAAAAATCAATTTTCGGATGAAAACGATGACTCCGGACATGTCGAACGATCCCAAAATGGCCAATATGGATGAAATTTTAACATTTAATCTTTTGACTGTAAATGACTGGTGGAAGTGAATTATGACTTTGTCAACTAAAATAAGTGTGTTTAAAGTCATTTCTGTGCCTCAAAGGGGTCAAAATTGAAGCTTTTGAGTAATTAAAACTCTGTAAAAATGGCAATTTTGGTCACTCTGAGGCTTTAAAAAGTGGTTATTCAACATGAGGCACGATCCAATTGACATTTTGAATCATTTTTGGTACAGTCCAAAAAATGAATTTTCGGATGAAAACGATGACTCCGGACATGTCGAACGATCCCAAAATGGCCAATATGGATGAAATTTTAACATTTAATCTTTTGACTGTAAATGACTGTTGGATGTGAATTATGACTTTGTCAACTAAAATAAGTGTGTTTAAAGTCATTTCTGTGCCTGAAACGGGTCAAAATTGAAGCTTTTGAGTAAGCAAAACTCTGTAAAAATGGCAATTTTGGTCACTCTGAGGGTTTAAAAAGTGGTTATTCAACATGAGGCACGATCCAATTGACATTTTGAATCATTTTTGGTACAGTCCAAAAAATCAATTTTCGGATGAAAAATGATGACTCCGGACATGTCGAACGATCCCAAAATGGTCAATATGGATGAAATTTTAACATTTATTCTTTTGACTCTAAATGACTGTTGGATGTGAATTATGACTTTGTCAACTAAAATAAGTGTGTTTAAAGTCATTTCTGTGCCTGAAATGGTTCAAAATTGAAGCTTTTGAGTAAGCAAAACTCTGTAAAAGTGGCAATTTTGGTGACTGTGAGGGTTTAAAAAGTGGTTATTCAACATGAGGCACGATCTAATTGACATTTTGAATCCTTTTTGGTACAGTCCAAAAAATCAATTTTCGGATGAAAAACGATGACTCTGGACATGTCGAACGATCCCAAAATGGTCAATATGGATGAAATTTTAACATTTAATCTTTTGACTGTAAATGACTGGTGGATGTGAATTATGACTTTGTCAACTAAAATAAGTGTGTTTAAAGTCATTTCTGTGCCTCAAAGGGGTCAAAATTGAAGCTTTTGAGTAATCGAAACTCTGTAAAAATGGCAATTTTGGTCACTGTGAGGCTTTAAAAAGTGGTTATTCAACATGAGGCACGATCCAATTGACATTTTGAATCATTTTTGGTACAGTCCAAAAAATCAATTTTCGGATGAAAAACGATGACTCCGGACATGTTGAACGTTCCCAAAATGATCTATAATGATGAAATTTTAACATTTAATCTTTTGACTCTAAATGACTGTTGGATGTGAATTATGACTTTGTCAACTAAAATAAGTGTGTTTTAAGTCATTTCTGTGCCTCAAAGGGGTCAAAATTGAAGCTTTTGAGTAATCATAACTCTGTAAAAATGGCAATTTTGGTCACTGTGAGGGTTTAAAAAGTGGTTATTCAACATGAGGCACGATCCAATTGACATTTTGAATCATTTTTGGTACAGTCCAAAAAATCAATTTTCGGATGAAAAACGATGACTCCGGACATGTTGAACGTTCCCAAAATGGTCTATAATGATGAAATTTTAACATTTAATCTTTTGACTCTAAATGACTGTTGGATGTGAATTATGACTTTGTCAACTAAAATAAGTGTGTTTTAAGTCATTTCTGTGCCTCAAAGGGGTCAAAATTGAAGCTTTTGAGTAATCATAACTCTGTAAAAATGGCAATTTTGGTCACTGTGAGGGTTTAAAAAGTGGTTATTCAACATGAGGCACGATCCAATTGACATTTTGAATCATTTTTGGTACAGTCCAAAAAATCAATTTTCGGATGAAAAACGATGACTCCGGACATGTCGAACGATCCCAAAATGGTCAATATGGATGAAATTTTAACATTTAATCTTTTGACTCTAAATGACTGTTGGATGTGAATTATGACTTTGTCAACTAAAATAAGTGTGTTTAAAGTCATTTCTGTGCCTGAAACGGGTCAAAATTGAAGCTTTTGAATAAGCAAAACTCTGTAAAAATGGCAATTTTGGTCACTCTGAGGGTTTAAAAAGATGTTATTCAACATGAGGCACGATCCAATTGAATATTTTGAATCATTTTTGGTACAGTCCAAAAAATCAATTCTCGGATGAAAAACGATGACTCCGGACATGTTGAACGATCCCAAAATGGTCAATATGGATGAAATTATAACATTTAATCTTTTGACTCTAAATGACTGTTGGATGTGAATTATGACTTTGTCAACTGAAATAAGTGTGTTTAAAGTCATTTCTGTGCCTGAAACGGGTCAAAATTGAAGCTTTTGAGTAAGCAAAACTCTGTAAAAATGGCAATTTTGGTCACTCTGAGGGTTTAAAAAGTGGTTATTCAACATGAGGCACGATCCAATTGACATTTTGAATCATTTTTGGTACAGTCCAAAAAATCAATTTTCGGATGAGAAACGATGACTCCGGACATGTCGAACGATCCCAAAATGGTCAATATGGATGAAATTTTAACATTTAATCTTTTGACTCTAAATGACTGTTGAATGTGAATTATGACTTTGTCAACTAAAATAAGTGTGTTTAAAGTCATTTCTGTGCCTGAAACGGGTAAAAATTGAAGCTTTTGAGTAAGCAAAACTCTGTAAAAATGGCAATTTTGGTCACTCTGAGGGTTTAAAAAGTGGTTATTCAACATGAGGCACGATCCAATTGACATTTTGAATCATTTTTGGTACAGTCCAAAAAATCAATTTTCGGATGAAAAACGATGACTCCGGACATGTCGAACGATCCCAAAATGGTCAATATGGATGAAATTTTAACATTTAATCTTTTGACTGTAAATGACTGGTGGATGTGAATTATGACTTTGTCAACTAAAATAAGTGTGTTTTAAGTCATTTCTGTGCCTCAAAGGGGTCAAAATTGAAGCTTTTGAGTAATCATAACTCTGTAAAAATGGCAAATTTGGTCACTTTGAGGGTTTAAAAAGTGGTTATTCAACATGAGGCACGATCCAATTGACATTTTGAATCATTTTTGGTACAGTCCAAAAAATGAATTTTCGGATGAAAAATGATGACTCCGGACCTGTTGAATGTTCCCAAAATGGTCTATAATGATGAAATTTTAACATTTAATCTTTTGACTCTAAATGACTGTTGGATGTGAATTATGACTTTGTCAACTAAAATAAGTGTGTTTTAAGTCATTTCTGTGCCTCAAAGGGGTCAAAATTGAAGCTTTTGAGTAATCATAACTCTGTAAAAATGGCAATTTTGGTCACTGTGAGGGTTTAAAAAGTGGTAATTCAACATGAGGCACGATCCAATTGACATTTTGAATCATTTTTGGTACAGTCCAAAAAATCAATTTTCGGATGAAAACGATGTCTCCGGACATGTCGAACGATCCCAAAATGGCCAATATGGATGAAATTTTAACATTTAATCTTTTGACTGTAAATGACTGTTGGATGTGAATTATGACTTTGTCAACTAAAATAAGTGTGTTTAAAGTCATTTCTGTGCCTGAAACGGGTCAAAATTGAAGCTTTTGAGTAAGCAAAAATCTGTAAAAATGGCAAATTTGGTCACTCTGAGGGTTTAAAAAGTGGTTATTCAACATGAGGCACGATCCAATTGACATTTTGAATCATTTTTGGTACAGTCCAAAAAATCAATTTTCGGATGAAAACGATGACTCCGGACATGTCGAACGATCCCAAAATGGCCAATATGGATGAAATTTTAACATTTAATCTTTTGACTGTAAATGACTGTTGGATGTGAATTATGACTTTGTCAACTAAAATAAGTGTGTTTAAAGTCATTTCTGTGCCTGAAACGGGTCAAAATTGAAGCTTTTGAGTAAGCAAAACTCTGTAAAAATGGCAATTTTGGTCACTCTGAGGGTTTAAAAAGTGGTTATTCAACATGAGGCACGATCCAATTGACATTTTGAATCATTTTTGGTACAGTCCAAAAAATCAATTTTCGGATGAAAAATGATGACTCCGGACATGTCGAACGATCCCAAAATGGTCAATATGGATGAAATTTTAACATTTATTCTTTTGACTCTAAATGACTGTTGGATGTGAATTATGACTTTGTCAACTAAAATAAGTGTGTTTAAAGTCATTTCTGTGCCTGAAATGGTTCAAAATTGAAGCTTTTGAGTAAGCAAAACTCTGTAAAAGTGGCAATTTTGGTGACTGTGAGGGTTTAAAAAGTGGTTATTCAACATGAGGCACGATCTAATTGACATTTTGAATCCTTTTTGGTACAGTCCAAAAAATCAATTTTCGGATGAAAAACGATGACTCTGGAAATGTCGAACGATCCCAAAATGGTCAATATGGATGAAATTTTAACATTTAATCTTTTGACTGTAAATGACTGGTGGATGTGAATTATGACTTTGTCAACTAAAATAAGTGTGTTTAAAGTCATTTCTGTGCCTCAAAGGGGTCAAAATTGAAGCTTTTGAGTAATCGAAACTCTGTAAAAATGGCAATTTTGGTCACTGTGAGGCTTTAAAAAGTGGTTATTCAACATGAGGCACGATCCAATTGACATTTTGAATCATTTTTGGTACAGTCCAAAAAATCAATTTTCGGATGAAAAATGATGACTCCGGACCTGTTGAACGTTCCCAAACTGGTCTATAATGATGAAATTTTAACATTTAATCTTTTGACTTTAAATGACTGTTGGGTGTGAATTATGACTTTGTCAACTAAAATAAGTGTGTTTTAAGTCATTTCTGTGCCTCAAAGGGGTCAAAAGTGAAGCTTTTGAGTAAGCAAAAATCTGTAAAAATGGCAATTTTGGTCACTCTGAGGGTTTAAAAAGTGGTTATTCAACATGAGGCACGATCCAATTGACATTTTGAATCATTTTTGGTACAGTCCAAAAATTCAATTTTCGGATGAAAAACGATGACTCCGGACATGTCGAACGATCCCAAAATGGTCAATATGGATGAAATTTTAACATTTAATCTTTTGACTCTAAATGACTGTTGGATGTGAATTATGACTTTGTCAACTAAAATAAGTGTGTTTAAAGTCATTTCTGTGCCTGAAACGGGTCAAAAGTGAAGCTTTTGAGTAAGCAAAACTCTGTAAAAATGGCAATTTTGGTCACTCTGAGGGTTTAAAAAGTGGTTATTCAACATGAGGCACGATCCAATTGACATTTTGAATCATTTTTGGTACAGTCCAAAAAATCAATTTTCGGATGAAAACGATGACTCCGGACATGTCGAACGATCCCAAAATGGCCAATATGGATGAAATTTTAACATTTAATCTTTTGACTGTAAATGACTGGTGGATGTGAATTATGACTTTGTCAACTAAAATAAGTGTGTTTAAAGTCATTTCTGTGCCTCAAAGGGGTCAAAATTGAAGCTTTTGAGTAATTAAAACTCTGTAAAAATGGCAATTTTGGTCACTCTGAGGCTTTAAAAAGTGGTTATTCAACATGAGGCACGATCCAATTGACATTTTGAATCATTTTTGGTACAGTCCAAAAAATGAATTTTCGGATGAAAACGATGACTCCGGACATGTCGAACGATCCCAAAATGGCCAATATGGATGAAATTTTAACACTTAATCTTTTGACTGTAAATGACTGTTGGATGTGAATTATGACTTTGTCAACTAAAATAAGTGTGTTTAAAGTCATTTCTGTGCCTGAAACGGGTCAAAATTGAAGCTTTTGAGTAAGCAAAACTCTGTAAAAATGGCAATTTTGGTCACTCTGAGGGTTTAAAAAGTGGTTATTCAACATGAGGCACGATCCAATTGACATTTTGAATCATTTTTGGTACAGTCCAAAAAATCAATTTTCGGATGAAAAATGATGACTCCGGACATGTCGAACGATCCCAAAATGGTCAATATGGATGAAATTTTAACATTTATTCTTTTGACTCTAAATGACTGTTGGATGTGAATTATGACTTTGTCAACTAAAATAAGTGTGTTTAAAGTCATTTCTGTGCCTGAAATGGTTCAAAATTGAAGCTTTTGAGTAAGCAAAACTCTGTAAAAGTGGCAATTTTGGTGACTGTGAGGGTTTAAAAAGTGGTTATTCAACATGAGGCACGATCTAATTGACATTTTGAATCCTTTTTGGTACAGTCCAAAAAATCAATTTTCGGATGAAAAACGATGACTCTGGACATGTCGAACGATCCCAAAATGGTCAATATGGATGAAATTTTAACATTTAATCTTTTGACTGTAAATGACTGGTGGATGTGAATTATGACTTTGTCAACTAAAATAAGTGTGTTTAAAGTCATTTCTGTGCCTCAAAGGGGTCAAAATTGAAGCTTTTGAGTAATCGAAACTCTGTAAAAATGGCAATTTTGGTCACTGTGAGGCTTTAAAAAGTGGTTATTCAACATGAGGCACGATCCAATTGACATTTTGAATCATTTTTGGTACAGTCCAAAAAATCAATTTTCGGATGAAAAACGATGACTCCGGACATGTTGAACGTTCCCAAAATGGTCTATAATGATGAAATTTTAACATTTAATCTTTTGACTCTAAATGACTGTTGGATGTGAATTATGACTTTGTCAACTAAAATAAGTGTGTTTTAAGTCATTTCTGTGCCTCAAAGGGGTCAAAATTGAAGCTTTTGAGTAATCATAACTCTGTAAAAATGGCAATTTTGGTCACTGTGAGGGTTTAAAAAGTGGTTATTCAACATGAGGCACGATCCAATTGACATTTTGAATCATTTTTGGTACAGTCCAAAAAATCAATTTTCGGATGAAAAACGATGACTCCGGACATGTTGAACGTTCCCAAAATGGTCTATAATGATGAAATTTTAACATTTAATCTTTTGACTCTAAATGACTGTTGGATGTGAATTATGACTTTGTCAACTAAAATAAGTGTGTTTTAAGTCATTTCTGTGCCTCAAAGGGGTCAAAATTGAAGCTTTTGAGTAATCAAAACTCTGTAAAAATGGCAATTGTGGTCACTGTGAGGGTTTAAAAAGTGGTTATTCAACATGAGGCACGATCCAATTGACATTTTGAATCATTTTTGGTACAGTCCAAAAAATCAATTTTCGGATGAAAAACGATGACTCCGGACATGTCGAACGATCCCAAAATGGTCAATATGGATGAAATTTTAACATTTAATCTTTTGACTCTAAATGACTGTTGGATGTGAATTATGACTTTGTCAACTGAAATAAGTGTGTTTAAAGTCATTTCTGTGCCTGAAACGGGTCAAAATTGAAGCTTTTGAGTAAGCAAAACTCTGTAAAAATGGCAATTTTGGTCACTCTGAGGGTTTAAAAAGATGTTATTCAACATGAGGCACGATCCAATTGAATATTTTGAATCATTTTTGGTACAGTCCAAAAAATCAATTCTCGGATGAAAAACGATGACTCCGGACATGTTGAACGATCCCAAAATGGTCAATATGGATGAAATTATAACATTTAATCTTTTGACTCTAAATGACTGTTGGATGTGAATTATGACTTTGTCAACTGAAATAAGTGTGTTTAAAGTCATTTCTGTGCCTGAAACGGGTCAAAATTGAAGCTTTTGAGTAGGCAAAACTCTGTAAAAATGGCAATTTTGGTCACTCTGAGGGTTTAAAAAGTGGTTATTCAACATGAGGCACGATCCAATTGACATTTTGAATCATTTTTGGTACAGTCCAAAAAATCAATTTTCGGATGAGAAACGATGACTCCGGACATGTCGAACGATCCCAAAATGGTCAATATGGATGAAATTTTAACATTTAATCTTTTGACTCTAAATGACTGTTGAATGTGAATTATGACTTTGTCAACTAAAATAAGTGTGTTTAAAGTCATTTCTGTGCCTGAAACGGGTAAAAATTGAAGCTTTTGAGTAAGCAAAACTCTGTAAAAATGGCAATTTTGGTCACTCTGAGGGTTTAAAAAGTGGTTATTCAACATGAGGCACGATCCAATTGACATTTTGAATCATTTTTGGTACAGTCCAAAAAATCAATTTTCGGATGAAAAACGATGACTCCGGACATGTCGAACGATCCCAAAATGGTCAATATGGATGAAATTTTAACATTTAATCTTTTGACTGTAAATGACTGGTGGATGTGAATTATGACTTTGTCAACTAAAATAAGTGTGTTTTAAGTCATTTCTGTGCCTCAAAGGGGTCAAAATTGAAGCTTTTGAGTAATCATAACTCTGTAAAAATGGCAAATTTGGTCACTTTGAGGGTTTAAAAAGTGGTTATTCAACATGAGGCACGATCCAATTGACATTTTGAATCATTTTTGGTACAGTCCAAAAAATGAATTTTCGGATGAAAAATGATGACTCCGGACCTGTTGAATGTTCCCAAAACGGTCTATAATGATGAAATTTTAACATTTAATCTTTTGACTCTAAATGACTGTTGGATGTGAATTATGACTTTGTCAACTAAAATAAGTGTGTTTTAAGTCATTTCTGTGCCTCAAAGGGGTCAAAATTGAAGCTTTTGAGTAATCATAACTCTGTAAAAATGGCAATTTTGGTCACTGTGAGGGTTTAAAAAGTGGTAATTCAACATGAGGCACGATCCAATTGACATTTTGAATCATTTTTGGTACAGTCCAAAAAATCAATTTTCGGATGAAAACGATGACTCCGGACATGTCGAACGATCCCAAAATGGCCAATATGGATGAAATTTTAACATTTAATCTTTTGACTGTAAATGACTGTTGGATGTGAATTATGACTTTGTCAACTAAAATAAGTGTGTTTAAAGTCATTTCTGTGCCTGAAACGGGTCAAAATTGAAGCTTTTGAGTAAGCAAAAATCTGTAAAAATGGCAAATTTGGTCACTCTGAGGGTTTAAAAAGTGGTTATTCAACATGAGGCACGATCCAATTGACATTTTGAATCATTTTTGGTACAGTCCAAAAAATCAATTTTCGGATGAAAACGATGACTCCGGACATGTCGAACGATCCCAAAATGGCCAATATGGATGAAATTTTAACATTTAATCTTTTGACTGTAAATGACTGTTGGATGTGAATTATGACTTTGTCAACTAAAATAAGTGTGTTTAAAGTCATTTCTGTGCCTGAAACGGGTCAAAATTGAAGCTTTTGAGTAAGCAAAACTCTGTAAAAATGGCAATTTTGGTCACTCTGAGGGTTTAAAAAGTGGTTATTCAACATGAGGCACGATCCAATTGACATTTTGAATCATTTTTGGTACAGTCCAAAAAATCAATTTTCGGATGAAAAATGATGACTCCGGACATGTCGAACGATCCCAAAATGGTCAATATGGATGAAATTTTAACATTTATTCTTTTGACTCTAAATGACTGTTGGATGTGAATTATGACTTTGTCAACTCAAATAAGTGTGTTTAAAGTCATTTCTGTGCCTGAAATGGTTCAAAATTGAAGCTTTTGAGTAAGCAAAACTCTGTAAAAGTGGCAATTTTGGTGACTGTGAGGGTTTAAAAAGTGGTTATTCAACATGAGGCACGATCTAATTGACATTTTGAATCCTTTTTGGTACAGTCCAAAAAATCAATTTTCGGATGAAAAACGATGACTCTGGACATGTCGAACGATCCCAAAATGGTCAATATGGATGAAATTTTAACATTTAATCTTTTGACTGTAAATGACTGGTGGATGTGAATTATGACTTTGTCAACTAAAATAAGTGTGTTTAAAGTCATTTCTGTGCCTCAAAGGGGTCAAAATTGAAGCTTTTGAGTAATCGAAACTCTGTAAAAATGGCAATTTTGGTCACTGTGAGGCTTTAAAAAGTGGTTATTCAACATGAGGCACGATCCAATTGACATTTTGAATCATTTTTGGTACAGTCCAAAAAATCAATTTTCGGATGAAAAATTATGACTCCGGACCTGTTGAACGTTCCCAAACTGGTCTATAATGATGAAATTTTAACATTTAATCTTTTGACTTTAAATGACTGTTGGGTGTGAATTATGACTTTGTCAACTAAAATAAGTGTGTTTAAGTCATTTCTGTGCCTCAAAGGGGTCAAAATTGAAGCTTTTGAGTAAGCAAAAATCTGTAAAAATGGCAATTTTGGTCACTCTGAGGGTTTAAAAAGTGGTTATTCAACATGAGGCACGATCCAATTGACATTTTGAATCATTTTTGGTACAGTCCAAAAATTCAATTTTCGGATGAAAAACGATGACTCCGGACATGTCGAACGATCCCAAAATGGTCAATATGGATGAAATTTTAACATTTAATCTTTTGACTCTAAATGACTGTTGGATGTGAATTATGACTTTGTCAACTAAAATAAGTGTGTTTAAAGTCATTTCTGTGCCTGAAACGGGTCAAAATTGAAGCTTTTGAGTAAGCAAAACTCTGTAAAAATGGCAATTTTGGTCACTCTGAGGGTTTAAAAAGTGGTTATTCAACATGAGGCACGATCCAATTGACATTTTGAATCATTTTTGGTACAGTCCAAAAAATGAATTTTCGGATGAAAAACGATGACTCCGGACATGTCGAACGATCCCAAAATGGTCAATATGGATGAAATTTTAACATTCAATCTTTTGACTGTAAATGACTGTTGGATGTGAATTATGACTTTGTCAACTAAAATAAGTGTGTTTAAAGTCATTTCTGTGCCTGAAACGGGTCAAAATTGAAGCTTTTGAGTAAGCAAAAATCTGTAAAAATGGCAATTTTGGTCACTCTGAGGGTTTAAAAAGTGGTTATTCAACATGAGGCACGACCCAATTGACATTTTGAATCATTTTTGGTACAGTCCAAAAAATCAATTTCCGGATGAAAAACAATGACTCCGGACCTGTTGAACGTTCCCAAAATGGTCTATAATGATGAAATTTTAACATTTAATCTTTTGACTCTAAATGACTTTTGGATGTGAATTATGACTTTGTCAACTAAAATAAGTGTGTTTTAAGTCATTTCTGTGCCTCAAAGGGGTCAAAATTGAAGCTTTTGAGTAATCATAACTCTGTAAAAATGGCAATTTTGGTCACTGTGAGGGTTTAAAAAGTGGTTATTCAACATGAGGCACGATCCAATTGACATTTTGAATCATTTTTGGTACAGTCCAAAAAATCAATTTTCGGATGAAAAACGATGACTCCGGACATGTCGAACGATCCCAAAATGGTCAATATGGATGAAATTTTAACATTTAATCTTTTGACTCTAAATGACTGTTGGATGTGAATTATGACTTTGTCAACTAAAATAAGTGTGTTTAAAGTCATTTCTGTGCCTGAAATGGTTCAAAATTTAAGCTTTTGAGTAAGCAAAACTCTGTAAAAGTGGCAATTTTGGTGACTGTGAGGGTTTAAAAAGTGGTTATTCAACATGAGGCACGATCCAATTGACATTTTGAATCCTTTTTGGTACAGTCCAAAAAATAAATTTTCGGATGAAAAACGATGACTCCGGACATGTCGAACGATCCCAAAATGGTCAATATGGATGAAATTTTAACATTTAATCTTTTGACTGTAAATGACTGGTGGATGTGAATTATGACTTTGTCAACTAAAATAAGTGTGTTTAAAGTCATTTCTGTGCCTCAAAGAGTTCAAAATTGAAGCTTTTGAGTAATTAAAACTCTGTTAAAAATGCAATTTTGGTCACTCTGAGGGTTTAAAAAGTGGTTATTCAACATGAGGCACGATCCAAATGACATTTTGAATCATTTTTGGTACAGTCCAAAAAATCAATTTTCGGATGAAAAACGATGACTCCGGACATGTCGAACGATCCCAAAATGGTCAATATGGATGAAATTTTAACATTTAATCTTTTGACTCTAAATGACTGTTGGATGTGAATTATGACTTTGTCAACTAAAATAAGTGTGTTTAAAGTCATTTCTGTGCCTGAAACGGGTCAAAATTGAAGCTTTTGAGTAAGCAAAACTCTGTAAAAATGGCAATTTTGGTCACTCTGAGGGTTTAAAAAGTGGTTATTCAACATGAGGCACGATCCAATTGACATTTTGAATCATTTTTGGTACAGTCCAAAAAATCAATTCTCGGATGAAAAACGATGACTCCGGACATGTTGAACGATCCCAAAATGGTCAATATGGATGAAATTATAACATTTAATCTTTTGACTCTAAATGACTGTTGGATGTGAATTATGACTTTGTCAACTGAAATAAGTGTGTTTAAAGTCATTTCTGTGCCTGAAACGGGTCAAAATTGAAGCTTTTGAGTAAGCAAAACTCTGTAAAAATGGCAATTTTGGTCACTCTGAGGGTTTAAAAAGTGGTTATTCAACATGAGGCACGATCCAATTGACATTTTGAATCATTTTTGGTACAGTCCAAAAAATCAATTTTCGGATGAAAAACGATGACTCCGGACATGTCGAACGATCCCAAAATGGTCAATATGGATGAAATTTTAACATTTAATCTTTTGACTCTAAATGGCTGTTGAATGTGAATTATGACTTTGTCAACTAAAATAAGTGTGTTTAAAGTCATTTCTGTGCCTGAAACGGGTAAAAATTGAAGCTTTTGAGTAAGCAAAACTCTGTAAAAATGGCAATTTTGGTCACTCTGAGGGTTTAAAAAGTGGTTATTCAACATGAGGCACGATCCAATTGACATTTTGAATCATTTTTGGTACAGTCCAAAAAATCAATTTTCGGATGAAAAACGATGACTCCGGACATGTCGAACGATCCCAAAATGGTCAATATGGATGAAATTTTAACATTTAATCTTTTGACTGTAAATGACTGTTGGATGTGAATTATGACTTTGTCAACTAAAATAAGTGTGTTTAAAGTCATTTCTGTGCCTGAAACGGGTCAAAATTGAAGCTTTTGAATAAGCAAAACTCCGTAAAAATGGCAATTTTGGTCACTCTGAGGGTTTAAAAAGTGGTTATTCAACATGAGGCACGATCCAATTGACATTTTGAATAATTTTTGGTACAGTCCAAAAAATCAATTTTCGGATGAAAAACGATGACTCCGGACATGTTGAACGTTCCCAAAATGGTCTATAATGATGAAATTTTAACATTTAATCTTTTGACTCTAAATGACTGTTGGATGTGAATTATGACTTTGTCAACTAAAATAAGTGTGTTTTAAGTCATTTCTGTGCCTCAAAGGGGTCAAAATTGAAGCTTTTGAGTAATCATAACTCTGTAAAAATGGCAATTTTGGTCACTGTGAGGGTTTAAAAAGTGGTTATTCAACATGAGGCACGATCCAATTGACATTTTGAATCATTTTTGGTGCAGTCCAAAAAATCAATTTTCGGATGAAAAACGATGACTCCGGACATGTCGAACGATCCCAAAATGGTCAATATGGATGAAATTTTAACATTTAATCTTTTGACTCTAAATGACTGTTGGATGTGAATTATGACTTTGTCAACTAAAATAAGTGTGTTTAAAGTCATTTCTGTGCCTGAAACGGGTCAAAATTGAAGCTTTTGAGTAATCAAAACTCTGTAAAAATGGCAATTTTGGTCACTCTGAGGGTTTAAAAAGTGGTTATTCAACATGAGGCACGATCCAATTGACATTTTGAATAATTTTTGGTACAGTCCAAAAAATCAATTTTCGGATGAAAAACGATGACTCCGGACATGTTGAACGTTCCCAAAATGGTCTATAATGATGAAATTTTAACATTTAATCTTTTGACTCTAAATGACTGTTGGATGTGAATTATGACTTTGTCAACTAAAATAAGTGTGTTTTAAGTCATTTCTGTGCCTCAAAGGGGTCAAAATTGAAGCTTTAGAGTAATCATAACTCTGTAAAAATGGCAATTTTGGTCACTGTGAGGGTTTAAAAAGTGGTTATTCAACATGAGGCACGATCCAATTGACATTTTGAATCATTTTTGGTACAGTCCAAAAAATCAATTTTCGCATGAAAAACGATGACTCCGGACATGTCGAACGATCCCAAAATGGTCAATATGGATGAAATTTTAACATTTAATCTTTTGACTGTAAATGACTGGTGGATGTGAATTATGACTTTGTCAACTAAAATAAGTGTGTTTAAAGTCATTTCTGTGCCTCAAAGGGGTCAAAATTGAAGCTTTTGAGTAATTAAAACTCTGTAAAAATGGCAATTTTGGTCACTCTGAGGCTTTAAAAAGTGGTTATTCAACATGAGGCACGATCCAATTGACATTTTGAATCATTTTTGGTACAGTCCAAATAATCAATTTTCGGATGAAAAACGATGACTCCGGACATGTCGAACGATCCCAAAATGGCCAATATGGATGAAATTTTAACATTTAATCTTTTGACTGTAAATGACTGTTGGATGTGAATTATGACTTTGTCAACTAAAATAAGTGTGTTTAAAGTCATTTCTGTGCCTGAAACGGGTCAAAATTGAAGCTTTTGAGTAAGCAAAACTCTGTAAAAATGGCAATTTTGGTCACTCTGAGGGTTTAAAAAGTGGTTATTCAACATGAGGCACGATCCAATTGACATTTTGAATCATTTTTGGTACAGTCCAAAAAATCAATTTTCGGATGAAAAATGATGACTCCGGACATGTCGAACGATCCCAAAATGGTCAATATGGATGAAATTTTAACATTTATTCTTTTGACTCTAAATGACTGTTGGATGTGAATTATGACTTTGTCAACTAAAATAAGTGTGTTTAAAGTCATTTCTGTGCCTGAAATGGTTCAAAATTGAAGCTTTTGAGTAAGCAAAACTCTGTAAAAGTGGCAATTTTGGTGACTGTGAGGGTTTAAAAAGTGGTTATTCAACATGAGGCACGATCTAATTGACATTTTGAATCCTTTTTGGTACAGTCCAAAAAATCAATTTTCGGATGAAAAACGATGACTCTGGACATGTCGAACGATCCCAAAATGGTCAATATGGATGAAATTTTAACATTTAATCTTTTGACTGTAAATGACTGGTGGATGTGAATTATGACTTTGTCAACTAAAATAAGTGTGTTTAAAGTCATTTCTGTGCCTCAAAGGGGTCAAAATTGAAGCTTTTGAGTAATCGAAACTCTGTAAAAATGGCAATTTTGGTCACTCTGAGGGTTTAAAAAGTGGTTATTCAACATGAGGCACGATCCAATTGACATTTTGAATCATTTTTGGTACAGTCCAAAAAATCAATTCTCGGATGAAAAACGATGACTCCGGACATGTTGAACGATCCCAAAATGGTCAATATGGATGAAATTATAACATTTAATCTTTTGACTCTAAATGACTGTTGGATGTGAATTATGACTTTGTCAACTGAAATAAGTGTGTTTAAAGTCATTTCTGTGCCTGAAACGGGTCAAAATTGAAGCTTTTGAGTAAGCAAAACTCTGTAAAAATGGCAATTTTGGTCACTCTGAGGGTTTAAAAAGTGGTTATTCAACATGAGGCACGATCCAATTGACATTTTGAATCATTTTTGGTACAGTCCAAAAAATCAATTTTCGGATGAAAAACGATGACTCCGGACATGTCGAACGATCCCAAAATGGTCAATATGGATGAAATTTTAACATTTAATCTTTTGACTCTAAATGACTGTTGAATGTGAATTATGACTTTGTCAACTAAAATAAGTGTGTTTAAAGTCATTTCTGTGCCTGAAACGGGTAAAAATTGAAGCTTTTGAGTAAGCAAAACTCTGTAAAAATGGCAATTTTGGTCACTCTGAGGGTTTAAAAAGTGGTTATTCAACATGAGGCACGATCCAATTGACATTTTGAATCATTTTTGGTACAGTCCAAAAAATCAATTTTCGGATGAAAAACGATGACTCCGGACATGTCGAACGATCCCAAAATGGTCAATATGGATGAAATTTTAACATTTAATCTTTTGACTGTAAATGACTGTTGGATGTGAATTATGACTTTGTCAACTAAAATAAGTGTGTTTAAAGTCATTTCTGTGCCTGAAACGGGTCAAAATTGAAGCTTTTGAATAAGCAAAACTCCGTAAAAATGGCAATTTTGGTCACTCTGAGGGTTTAAAAAGTGGTTATTCAACATGAGGCACGATCCAATTGACATTTTGAATAATTTTTGGTACAGTCCAAAAAATCAATTTTCGGATGAAAAACGATGACTCCGGACATGTTGAACGTTCCCAAAATGGTCTATAATGATGAAATTTTAACATTTAATCTTTTGACTCTAAATGACTGTTGGATGTGAATTATGACTTTGTCAACTAAAATAAGTGTGTTTTAAGTCATTTCTGTGCCTCAAAGGGGTCAAAATTGAAGCTTTTGAGTAATCATAACTCTGTAAAAATGGCAATTTTGGTCACTGTGAGGGTTTAAAAAGTGGTTATTCAACATGAGGCACGATCCAATTGACATTTTGAATCATTTTTGGTGCAGTCCAAAAAATCAATTTTCGGATGAAAAACGATGACTCCGGACATGTCGAACGATCCCAAAATGGTCAATATGGATGAAATTTTAACATTTAATCTTTTGACTCTAAATGACTGTTGGATGTGAATTATGACTTTGTCAACTAAAATAAGTGTGTTTAAAGTCATTTCTGTGCCTGAAACGGGTCAAAATTGAAGCTTTTGAGTAATCAAAACTCTGTAAAAATGGCAATTTTGGTCACTCTGAGGGTTTAAAAAGTGGTTATTCAACATGAGGCACGATCCAATTGACATTTTGAATAATTTTTGGTGCAGTCCAAAAAATCAATTTTCGGATGAAAAACGATGACTCCGGACATGTTGAACGTTCACAAAATGGTCTATAATGATGAAATTTTAACATTTAATCTTTTGACTCTAAATGACTGTTGGATGTGAATTATGACTTTGTCAACTAAAATAAGTGTGTTTTAAGTCATTTCTGTGCCTCAAAGGGGTCAAAATTGAAGCTTTTGAGTAATCATAACTCTGTAAAAATGGCAATTTTGGTCACTGTGAGGGTTTAAAAAGTGGTTATTCAACATGAGGCACGATCCAATTGACATTTTGAATCATTTTTGGTACAGTCCAAAAAATCAATTTTCGGATGAAAAACGATGACTCCGGACATGTCGAACGATCCCAAAATGGTCAATATGGATGAAATTTTAACATTTAATCTTTTGACTGTAAATGACTGGTGGATGTGAATTATGACTTTGTCAACTAAAATAAGTGTGTTTAAAGTCATTTCTGTGCCTCAAAGGGGTCAAAATTGAAGCTTTTGAGTAATTAAAACTCTGTAAAAATGGCAATTTTGGTCACTCTGAGGCTTTAAAAAGTGGTTATTCAACATGAGGCACGATCCAATTGACATTTTGAATCATTTTTGGTACAGTCCAAATAATCAATTTTCGGATGAAAAACGATGACTCCGGACATGTCGAACGATCCGAAAATGGTCAATATGGATGAAATTGTAACATTTAATCTTTCGACTGTAAATGACTGTTGGATGTGAATTAGGACTTTGTCAACTAAAATAAGTGTGTTTAAAGTCATTTCTGTGCCTGAAACGGGTCAAAATTGAAGCTTTTGAGTAAGCAAAAATCTGTAAAAATGGCAAATTTGGTCACTCTGAGGGTTTAAAAAGTGGTTATTCAACATGAGGCACGATCCAATTGACATTTTGAATCATTTTTGGTACAGTCCAAAAAATCAATTTTCGGATGAAAACGATGACTCCGGACATGTCGAACGATCCCAAAATGGCCAATATGGATGAAATTTTAACATTTAATCTTTTGACTGTAAATGACTGTTGGATGTGAATTATGACTTTGTCAACTAAAATAAGTGTGTTTAAAGTCATTTCTGTGCCTGAAACGGGTCAAAATTGAAGCTTTTGAGTAAGCAAAACTCTGTAAAAGTGGCAATTTTGGTGACTGTGAGGGTTTAAAAAGTGGTTATTCAACATGAGGCACGATCTAATTGACATTTTGAATCCTTTTTGGTACAGTCCAAAAAATCAATTTTCGGATGAAAAACGATGACTCTGGACATGTCGAACGATCCCAAAATGGTCAATATGGATGAAATTTTAACATTTAATCTTTTGACTGTAAATGACTGGTGGATGTGAATTATGACTTTGTCAACTAAAATAAGTGTGTTTAAAGTCATTTCTGTGCCTCAAAGGGGTCAAAATTGAAGCTTTTGAGTAATCGAAACTCTGTAAAAATGGCAATTTTGGTCACTGTGAGGCTTTAAAAAGTGGTTATTCAACATGAGGCACGATCCAATTGACATTTTGAAACATTTTTGGTACAGTCCAAAAAATCAATTTTCGGATGAAAAACGATGACTCCGGACATGTTGAACGTTCCCAAAATGGTCTATAATGATGAAATTTTAACATTTAATCTTTTGACTCTAAATGACTGTTGGATGTGAATTATGACTTTGTCAACTAAAATAAGTGTGTTTTAAGTCATTTCTGTGCCTCAAAGGGGTCAAAATTGAAGCTTTTGAGTAATCATAACTCTGTAAAAATGGCAATTTTGGTCACTGTGAGGGTTTAAAAAGTGGTTATTCAACATGAGGCACGATCCAATTGACATTTTGAATCATTTTTGGTACAGTCCAAAAAATCAATTTTCGGATGAAAAACGATGACTCCGGACATGTTGAACGTTCCCAAAATGGTCTATAATGATGAAATTTTAACATTTAATCTTTTGACTCTAAATGACTGTTGGATGTGAATTATGACTTTGTCAACTAAAATAAGTGTGTTTTAAGTCATTTCTGTGCCTCAAAGGGGTCAAAATTGAAGCTTTTGAGTAATCATAACTCTGTAAAAATGGCAATTTTGGTCACTGTGAGGGTTTAAAAAGTGGTTATTCAACATGAGGCACGATCCAATTGACATTTTGAATCATTTTTGGTACAGTCCAAAAAATCAATTTTCGGATGAAAAACGATGACTCCGGACATGTCGAACGATCCCAAAATGGTCAATATGGATGAAATTTTAACATTTAATCTTTTGACTCTAAATGACTGTTGGATGTGAATTATGACTTTGTCAACTAAAATAAGTGTGTTTAAAGTCATTTCTGTGCCTGAAACGGGTCAAAATTGAAGCTTTTGAGTAAGCAAAACTCTGTAAAAATGGCAATTTTGGTCACTCTGAGGGTTTAAAAAGATGTTATTCAACATGAGGCACGATCCAATTGAATATTTTGAATCATTTTTGGTACAGTCCAAAAAATCAATTCTCGGATGAAAAACGATGACTCCGGACATGTTGAACGATCCCAAAATGGTCAATATGGATGAAATTATAACATTTAATCTTTTGACTCTAAATGACTGTTGGATGTGAATTATGACTTTGTCAACTGAAATAAGTGTGTTTAAAGTCATTTCTGTGCCTGAAACGGGTCAAAATTGAAGCTTTTGAGTAAGCAAAACTCTGTAAAAATGGCAATTTTGGTCACTCTGAGGGTTTAAAAAGTGGTTATTCAACATGAGGCACGATCCAATTGACATTTTGAATCATTTTTGGTACAGTCCAAAAAATCAATTTTCGGATGAGAAACAATGACTCCGGACATGTCGAACGATCCCAAAATGGTCAATATGGATGAAATTTTAACATTTAATCTTTTGACTCTAAATGACTGTTGAATGTGAATTATGACTTTGTCAACTAAAATAAGTGTGTTTAAAGTCATTTCTGTGCCTGAAACGGGTAAAAATTGAAGCTTTTGAGTAAGCAAAACTCTGTAAAAATGGCAATTTTGGTCACTCTGAGGGTTTAAAAAGTGGTTATTCAACATGAGGCACGATCCAATTGACATTTTGAATCATTTTTGGTACAGTCCAAAAAATCAATTTTCGGATGAAAAACGATGACTCCGGACATGTCGAACGATCCCAAAATGGTCAATATGGATGAAATTTTAACATTTAATCTTTTGACTGTAAATGACTGGTGGATGTGAATTATGACTTTGTCAACTAAAATAAGTGTGTTTTAAGTCATTTCTGTGCCTCAAAGGGGTCAAAATTGAAGCTTTTGAGTAATCATAACTCTGTAAAAATGGCAAATTTGGTCACTTTGAGGGTTTAAAAAGTGGTTATTCAACATGAGGCACGATCCAATTGACATTTTGAATCATTTTTGGTACAGTCCAAAAAATGAATTTTCGGATGAAAAATGATGACTCCGGACCTGTTGAATGTTCCCAAAATGGTCTATAATGATGAAATTTTAACATTTAATCTTTTGACTCTAAATGACTGTTGGATGTGAATTATGACTTTGTCAACTAAAATAAGTGTGTTTTAAGTCATTTCTGTGCCTCAAAGGGGTCAAAATTGAAGCTTTTGAGTAATCATAACTCTGTAAAAATGGCAATTTTGGTCACTGTGAGGGTTTAAAAAGTGGTAATTCAACATGAGGCACGATCCAATTGACATTTTGAATCATTTTTGGTACAGTCCAAAAAATCAATTTTCGGATGAAAACGATGACTCCGGACATGTCGAACGATCCCAAAATGGCCAATATGGATGAAATTTTAACATTTAATCTTTTGACTGTAAATGACTGTTGGATGTGAATTATGACTTTGTCAACTAAAATAAGTGTGTTTAAAGTCATTTCTGTGCCTGAAACGGTTCAAAATTGAAGCTTTTGAGTAAGCAAAAATCTGTAAAAATGGCAAATTTGGTCACTCTGAGGGTTTAAAAAGTGGTTATTCAACATGAGGCACGATCCAATTGACATTTTGAATCATTTTTGGTACAGTCCAAAAAATCAATTTTCGGATGAAAACGATGACTCCGGACATGTCGAACGATCCCAAAATGGCCAATATGGATGAAATTTTAACATTTAATCTTTTGACTGTAAATGACTGTTGGATGTGAATTATGACTTTGTCAACTAAAATAAGTGTGTTTAAAGTCATTTCTGTGCCTGAAACGGGTCAAAATTGAAGCTTTTGAGTAAGCAAAACTCTGTAAAAATGGCAATTTTGGTCACTCTGAGGGTTTAAAAAGTGGTTTTTTCAACATGAGGCACGATCCAATTGACATTTTGAATCATTTTTGTTACAGTCCAAAAAATCAATTTTCGGATGAAAAACGATGACTCCGGACATGTCGAAATATCCCAAAATGGTCAATATGGATGAAATTTTAACATTTAATCTTTTGACTCTAAATGACTGTTGAATGTGAATTATGACTTTGTCAACTAAAATAAGTGTGTTTAAAGTCATTTCTGTGCCTGAAACAGGTAAAAATTGAAGCTTTTGAGTAAGCAAAACTCTGTAAAAATGGCAATTTTGGTCACTCTGAGGGTTTAAAAAGTGGTTATTCAACATGAGGCACGATCCAATTGACATTTTGAATCATTTTTGGTACAGTCCAAAAAATCAATTTTCGGATGAAAAACGATGACTCCGGACATGTCGAACGATCCCAAAATGGTCAATATGGATGAAATTTTAACATTTAATCTTTTGACTGTAAATGACTGTTGGATGTGAATTATGACTTTGTCAACTAAAATAAGTGTGTTTAAAGTCATTTCTGTGCCTGAAACGGGTCAAAATTGAAGCTTTTGAATAAGCAAAACTCCGTAAAAATGGCAATTTTGGTCACTCTGAGGGTTTAAAAAGTGGTTATTCAACATGAGGCACGATCCAATTGACATTTTGAATAATTTTTGGTACAGTCCAAAAAATCAATTTTCGGATGAAAAACGATGACTCCGGACATGTTGAACGTTCCCAAAATGGTCTATAATGATGAAATTTTAACATTTAATCTTTTGACTCTAAATGACTGTTGGATGTGAATTATGACTTTGTCAACTAAAATAAGTGTGTTTTAAGTCATTTCTGTGCCTCAAAGGGGTCAAAATTTAAGCTTTTGAGTAATCATAACTCTGTAAAAATGGCAATTTTGGTCACTGTGAGGGTTTAAAAAGTGGTTATTCAACATGAGGCACGATCCAATTGACATTTTGAATCATTTTTGGTGCAGTCCAAAAAATCAATTTTCGGATGAAAAACGATGACTCCGGACATGTCGAACGATCCCAAAATGGTCAATATGGATGAAATTTTAACATTTAATCTTTTGACTCTAAATGACTGTTGGATGTGAATTATGACTTTGTCAACTAAAATAAGTGTGTTTAAAGTCATTTCTGTGCCTGAAACGGGTCAAAATTGAAGCTTTTGAGTAATCAAAACTCTGTAAAAATGGCAATTTTGGTCACTCTGAGGGTTTAAAAAGTGGTTATTCAACATGAGGCACGATCCAATTGACATTTTGAATAATTTTTGGTACAGTCCAAAAAATCAATTTTCGGATGAAAAACGATGACTCCGGACATGTTGAACGTTCCCAAAATGGTCTATAATGATGAAATTTTAACATTTAATCTTTTGACTCTAAATGACTGTTGGATGTGAATTATGACTTTGTCAACTAAAATAAGGGTGTTTTAAGTCATTTCTGTGCCTCAAAGGGGTCAAAATTGAAGCTTTTGAGTAATCATAACTCTGTAAAAATGGCAATTTTGGTCACTGTGAGGGTTTAAAAAGTGGTTATTCAACATGAGGCACGATCCAATTGACATTTTGAATCATTTTTGGTACAGTCCAAAAAATCAATTTTCGGATGAAAAACGATGACTCCGGACATGTCGAACGATCCCAAAATGGTCAATATGGATGAAATTTTAACATTTAATCTTTTGACTGTAAATGACTGGTGGATGTGAATTATGACTTTGTCAACTAAAATAAGTGTGTTTAAAGTCATTTCTGTGCCTCAAAGGGGTCAAAATTGAAGCTTTTGAGTAATTAAAACTCTGTAAAAATGGCAATTTTGGTCACTCTGAGGCTTTAAAAAGTGGTTATTCAACATGAGGCACGATCCAATTGACATTTTGAATCATTTTTGGTACAGTCCAAATAATCAATTTTCGGATGAAAAACGATGACTCCGGACATGTCGAACGATCCGAAAATGGTCAATATGGATGAAATTGTAACATTTAATCTTTCGACTGTAAATGACTGTTGGATGTGAATTAGGACTTTGTCAACTAAAATAAGTGTGTTTAAAGTCATTTCTGTGCCTGAAACGGGTCAAAATTGAAGCTTTTGAGTAAGCAAAAATCTGTAAAAATGGCAAATTTGGTCACTCTGAGGGTTTAAAAAGTGGTTATTCAACATGAGGCACGATCCAATTGACATTTTGAATCATTTTTGGTACAGTCCAAAAAATCAATTTTCGGATGAAAACGATGACTCCGGACATGTCGAACGATCCCAAAATGGCCAATATGGATGAAATTTTAACATTTAATCTTTTGACTGTAAATGACTGTTGGATGTGAATTATGACTTTGTCAACTAAAATAAGTGTGTTTAAAGTCATTTCTGTGCCTGAAACGGGTCAAAATTGAAGCTTTTGAGTAAGCAAAACTCTGTAAAAATGGCAATTTTGGTCACTCTGAGGGTTTAAAAAGTGGTTATTCAACATGAGGCACGATCCAATTGACATTTTGAATCATTTTTGGTACAGTCCAAAAAATCAATTTTCGGATGAAAAATGATGACTCCGGACATGTCGAACGATCCCAAAATGGTCAATATGGATGAAATTTTAACATTTATTCTTTTGACTCTAAATGACTGTTGGATGTGAATTATGACTTTGTCAACTAAAATAAGTGTGTTTAAAGTCATTTCTGTGCCTGAAATGGTTCAAAATTGAAGCTTTTGAGTAAGCAAAACTCTGTAAAAGTGGCAATTTTGGTGACTGTGAGGGTTTAAAAAGTGGTTATTCAACATGAGGCACGATCTAATTGACATTTTGAATCCTTTTTGGTACAGTCCAAAAAATCAATTTTCGGATGAAAAACGATGACTCTGGACATGTCGAACGATCCCAAAATGGTCAATATGGATGAAATTTTAACATTTAATCTTTTGACTGTAAATGACTGGTGGATGTGAATTATGACTTTGTCAACTAAAATAAGTGTGTTTAAAGTCATTTCTGTGCCTCAAAGGGTCAAAATTGAAGCTTTTGAGTAATCGAAACTCTGTAAAAATGGCAATTTTGGTCACTGTGAGGCTTTAAAAAGTGGTTATTCAACATGAGGCACGATCCAATTGACATTTTGAAACATTTTTGGTACAGTCCAAAAAATCAATTTTCGGATGAAAAACGATGACTCCGGACATGTTGAACGTTCCCAAAATGGTCTATAATGATGAAATTTTAACATTTAATCTTTTGACTCTAAATGACTGTTGGATGTGAATTATGACTTTGTCAACTAAAATAAGTGTGTTTTAAGTCATTTCTGTGCCTCAAAGGGGTCAAAATTGAAGCTTTTGAGTAATCATAACTCTGTAAAAATGGCAATTTTGGTCACTGTGAGGGTTTAAAAAGTGGTTATTCAACATGAGGCACGATCCAATTGACATTTTGAATCATTTTTGGTACAGTCCAAAAAATCAATTTTCGGATGAAAAACGATGACTCCGGACATGTTGAACGTTCCCAAAATGGTCTATAATGATGAAATTTTAACATTTAATCTTTTGACTCTAAATGACTGTTGGATGTGAATTATGACTTTGTCAACTAAAATAAGTGTGTTTTAAGTCATTTCTGTGCCTCAAAGGGGTCAAAATTGAAGCTTTTGAGTAATCATAACTCTGTAAAAATGGCAATTTTGGTCACTGTGAGGGTTTAAAAAGTGGTTATTCAACATGAGGCACGATCCAATTGACATTTTGAATCATTTTTGGTACAGTCCAAAAAATCAATTTTCGGATGAAAAACGATGACTCCGGACATGTCGAACGATCCCAAAATGGTCAATATGGATGAAATTTTAACATTTAATCTTTTGACTCTAAATGACTGTTGGATGTGAATTATGACTTTGTCAACTAAAATAAGTGTGTTTAAAGTCATTTCTGTGCCTGAAACGGGTCAAAATTGAAGCTTTTGAGTAAGCAAAACTCTGTAAAAATGGCAATTTTGGTCACTCTGAGGGTTTAAAAAGATGTTATTCAACATGAGGCACGATCCAATTGAATATTTTGAATCATTTTTGGTACAGTCCAAAAAATCAATTCTCGGATGAAAAACGATGACTCCGGACATGTTGAACGATCCCAAAATGGTCAATATGGATGAAATTATAACATTTAATCTTTTGACTCTAAATGACTGTTGGATGTGAATTATGACTTTGTCAACTGAAATAAGTGTGTTTAAAGTCATTTCTGTGCCTGAAACGGGTCAAAATTGAAGCTTTTGAGTAAGCAAAACTCTGTAAAAATGGCAATTTTGGTCACTCTGAGGGTTTAAAAAGTGGTTATTCAACATGAGGCCCGATCCAATTGACATTTTGAATCATTTTTGGTACAGTCCAAAAAATCAATTTTCGGATGAGAAACGATGACTCCGGACATGTCGAACGATCCCAAAATGGTCAATATGGATGAAATTTTAACATTTAATCTTTTGACTCTAAATGACTGTTGAATGTGAATTATGACTTTGTCAACTAAAATAAGTGTGTTTAAAGTCATTTCTGTGCCTGAAACGGGTAAAAATTGAAGCTTTTGAGTAAGCAAAACTCTGTAAAAATGGCAATTTTGGTCACTCTGAGGGTTTAAAAAGTGGTTATTCAACATGAGGCACGATCCAATTGACATTTTGAATCATTTTTGGTACAGTCCAAAAAATCAATTTTCGGATGAAAAACGATGACTCCGGACATGTCGAACGATCCCAAAATGGTCAATATGGATGAAATTTTAACATTTAATCTTTTGACTGTAAATGACTGGTGGATGTGAATTATGACTTTGTCAACTAAAATAAGTGTGTTTTAAGTCATTTCTGTGCCTCAAAGGGGTCAAAATTGAAGCTTTTGAGTAATCATAACTCTGTAAAAATGGCAAATTTGGTCACTTTGAGGGTTTAAAAAGTGGTTATTCAACATGAGGCACGATCCAATTGACATTTTGAATCATTTTTGGTACAGTCCAAAAAATGAATTTTCGGATGAAAAATGATGACTCCGGACCTGTTGAATGTTCCCAAAATGGTCTATAATGATGAAATTTTAACATTTAATCTTTTGACTCTAAATGACTGTTGGATGTGAATTATGACTTTGTCAACTAAAATAAGTGTGTTTTAAGTCATTTCTGTGCCTCAAAGGGGTCAAAATTGAAGCTTTTGAGTAATCATAACTCTGTAAAAATGGCAATTTTGGTCACTGTGAGGGTTTAAAAAGTGGTAATTCAACATGAGGCACGATCCAATTGACATTTTGAATCATTTTTGGTACAGTCCAAAAAATCAATTTTCGGATGAAAACGATGACTCCGGACATGTCGAACGATCCCAAAATGGCCAATATGGATGAAATTTTAACATTTAATCTTTTGACTGTAAATGACTGTTGGATGTGAATTATGACTTTGTCAACTAAAATAAGTGTGTTTAAAGTCATTTCTGTGCCTGAAACGGTTCAAAATTGAAGCTTTTGAGTAAGCAAAAATCTGTAAAAATGGCAAATTTGGTCACTCTGAGGGTTTAAAAAGTGGTTATTCAACATGAGGCACGATCCAATTGACATTTTGAATCATTTTTGGTACAGTCCAAAAAATCAATTTTCGGATGAAAACGATGACTCCGGACATGTCGAACGATCCCAAAATGGCCAATATGGATGAAATTTTAACATTTAATCTTTTGACTGTAAATGACTGTTGGATGTGAATTATGACTTTGTCAACTAAAATAAGTGTGTTTAAAGTCATTTCTGTGCCTGAAACGGGTCAAAATTGAAGCTTTTGAGTAAGCAAAACTCTGTAAAAATGGCAATTTTGGTCACTCTGAGGGTTTAAAAAGTGGTTATTCAACATGAGGCACGATCCAATTGACATTTTGAATCATTTTTGTTACAGTCCAAAAAATCAATTTTCGGATGAAAAACGATGACTCCGGACATGTCGAACGATCCCAAAATGGTCAATATGGATGAAATTTTAACATTTAATCTTTTGACTCTAAATGACTGTTGAATGTGAATTATGACTTTGTCAACTAAAATAAGTGTGTTTAAAGTCATTTCTGTGCCTGAAACAGGTAAAAATTGAAGCTTTTGAGTAAGCAAAACTCTGTAAAAATGGCAATTTTGGTCACTCTGAGGGTTTAAAAAGTGGTTATTCAACATGAGGCACGATCCAATTGACATTTTGAATCATTTTTGGTACAGTCCAAAAAATCAATTTTCGGATGAAAAACGATGACTCCGGACATGTCGAACGATCCCAAAATGGTCAATATGGATGAAATTTTAACATTTAATCTTTTGACTGTAAATGACTGTTGGATGTGAATTATGACTTTGTCAACTAAAATAAGTGTGTTTAAAGTCATTTCTGTGCCTGAAACGGGTCAAAATTGAAGCTTTTGAATAAGCAAAACTCCGTAAAAATGGCAATTTTGGTCACTCTGAGGGTTTAAAAAGTGGTTATTCAACATGAGGCACGATCCAATTGACATTTTGAATAATTTTTGGTACAGTCCAAAAAATCAATTTTCGGATGAAAAACGATGACTCCGGACATGTTGAACGTTCCCAAAATGGTCTATAATGATGAAATTTTAACATTTAATCTTTTGACTCTAAATGACTGTTGGATGTGAATTATGACTTTGTCAACTAAAATAAGTGTGTTTTAAGTCATTTCTGTGCCTCAAAGGGGTCAAAATTTAAGCTTTTGAGTAATCATAACTCTGTAAAAATGGCAATTTTGGTCACTGTGAGGGTTTAAAAAGTGGTTATTCAACATGAGGCACGATCCAATTGACATTTTGAATCATTTTTGGTGCAGTCCAAAAAATCAATTTTCGGATGAAAAACGATGACTCCGGACATGTCGAACGATCCCAAAATGGTCAATATGGATGAAATTTTAACATTTAATCTTTTGACTCTAAATGACTGTTGGATGTGAATTATGACTTTGTCAACTAAAATAAGTGTGTTTAAAGTCATTTCTGTGCCTGAAACGGGTCAAAATTGAAGCTTTTGAGTAATCAAAACTCTGTAAAAATGGCAATTTTGGTCACTCTGAGGGTTTAAAAAGTGGTTATTCAACATGAGGCACGATCCAATTGACATTTTGAATAATTTTTGGTACAGTCCAAAAAATCAATTTTCGGATGAAAAACGATGACTCCGGACATGTTGAACGTTCCCAAAATGGTCTATAATGATGAAATTTTAACATTTAATCTTTTGACTCTAAATGACTGTTGGATGTGAATTATGACTTTGTCAACTAAAATAAGGGTGTTTTAAGTCATTTCTGTGCCTCAAAGGGGTCAAAATTGAAGCTTTTGAGTAATCATAACTCTGTAAAAATGGCAATTTTGGTCACTGTGAGGGTTTAAAAAGTGGTTATTCAACATGAGGCACGATCCAATTGACATTTTGAATCATTTTTGGTACAGTCCAAAAAATCAATTTTCGGATGAAAAACGATGACTCCGGACATGTCGAACGATCCCAAAATGGTCAATATGGATGAAATTTTAACATTTAATCTTTTGACTGTAAATGACTGGTGGATGTGAATTATGACTTTGTCAACTAAAATAAGTGTGTTTAAAGTCATTTCTGTGCCTCAAAGGGGTCAAAATTGAAGCTTTTGAGTAATTAAAACTCTGTAAAAATGGCAATTTTGGTCACTCTGAGGCTTTAAAAAGTGGTTATTCAACATGAGGCACGATCCAATTGACATTTTGAATCATTTTTGGTACAGTCCAAATAATCAATTTTCGGATGAAAAACGATGACTCCGGACATGTCGAACGATCCGAAAATGGTCAATATGGATGAAATTGTAACATTTAATCTTTCGACTGTAAATGACTGTTGGATGTGAATTAGGACTTTGTCAACTAAAATAAGTGTGTTTAAAGTCATTTCTGTGCCTGAAACGGGTCAAAATTGAAGCTTTTGAGTAAGCAAAAATCTGTAAAAATGGCAAATTTGGTCACTCTGAGGGTTTAAAAAGTGGTTATTCAACATGAGGCACGATCCAATTGACATTTTGAATCATTTTTGGTACAGTCCAAAAAATCAATTTTCGGATGAAAACGATGACTCCGGACATGTCGAACGATCCCAAAATGGCCAATATGGATGAAATTTTAACATTTAATCTTTTGACTGTAAATGACTGTTGGATGTGAATTATGACTTTGTCAACTAAAATAAGTGTGTTTAAAGTCATTTCTGTGCCTGAAACGGGTCAAAATTGAAGCTTTTGAGTAAGCAAAACTCTGTAAAAATGGCAATTTTGGTCACTCTGAGGGTTTAAAAAGTGGTTATTCAACATGAGGCACGATCCAATTGACATTTTGAATCATTTTTGGTACAGTCCAAAAAATCAATTTTCGGATGAAAAATGATGACTCCGGACATGTCGAACGATCCCAAAATGGTCAATATGGATGAAATTTTAACATTTATTCTTTTGACTCTAAATGACTGTTGGATGTGAATTATGACTTTGTCAACTAAAATAAGTGTGTTTAAAGTCATTTCTGTGCCTGAAATGGTTCAAAATTGAAGCTTTTGAGTAAGCAAAACTCTGTAAAAGTGGCAATTTTGGTGACTGTGAGGGTTTAAAAAGTGGTTATTCAACATGAGGCACGATCTAATTGACATTTTGAATCCTTTTTGGTACAGTCCAAAAAATCAATTTTCGGATGAAAAACGATGACTCTGGACATGTCGAACGATCCCAAAATGGTCAATATGGATGAAATTTTAACATTTAATCTTTTGACTGTAAATGACTGGTGGATGTGAATTATGACTTTGTCAACTAAAATAAGTGTGTTTAAAGTCATTTCTGTGCCTCAAAGGGTCAAAATTGAAGCTTTTGAGTAATCGAAACTCTGTAAAAATGGCAATTTTGGTCACTGTGAGGCTTTAAAAAGTGGTTATTCAACATGAGGCACGATCCAATTGACATTTTGAAACATTTTTGGTACAGTCCAAAAAATCAATTTTCGGATGAAAAACGATGACTCCGGACATGTTGAACGTTCCCAAAATGGTCTATAATGATGAAATTTTAACATTTAATCTTTTGACTCTAAATGACTGTTGGATGTGAATTATGACTTTGTCAACTAAAATAAGTGTGTTTTAAGTCATTTCTGTGCCTCAAAGGGGTCAAAATTGAAGCTTTTGAGTAATCATAACTCTGTAAAAATGGCAATTTTGGTCACTGTGAGGGTTTAAAAAGTGGTTATTCAACATGAGGCACGATCCAATTGACATTTTGAATCATTTTTGGTACAGTCCAAAAAATCAATTTTCGGATGAAAAACGATGACTCCGGACATGTTGAACGTTCCCAAAATGGTCTATAATGATGAAATTTTAACATTTAATCTTTTGACTCTAAATGACTGTTGGATGTGAATTATGACTTTGTCAACTAAAATAAGTGTGTTTTAAGTCATTTCTGTGCCTCAAAGGGGTCAAAATTGAAGCTTTTGAGTAATCATAACTCTGTAAAAATGGCAATTTTGGTCACTGTGAGGGTTTAAAAAGTGGTTATTCAACATGAGGCACGATCCAATTGACATTTTGAATCATTTTTGGTACAGTCCAAAAAATCAATTTTCGGATGAAAAACGATGACTCCGGACATGTCGAACGATCCCAAAATGGTCAATATGGATGAAATTTTAACATTTAATCTTTTGACTCTAAATGACTGTTGGATGTGAATTATGACTTTGTCAACTAAAATAAGTGTGTTTAAAGTCATTTCTGTGCCTGAAACGGGTCAAAATTGAAGCTTTTGAGTAAGCAAAACTCTGTAAAAATGGCAATTTTGGTCACTCTGAGGGTTTAAAAAGATGTTATTCAACATGAGGCACGATCCAATTGAATATTTTGAATCATTTTTGGTACAGTCCAAAAAATCAATTCTCGGATGAAAAACGATGACTCCGGACATGTTGAACGATCCCAAAATGGTCAATATGGATGAAATTATAACATTTAATCTTTTGACTCTAAATGACTGTTGGATGTGAATTATGACTTTGTCAACTGAAATAAGTGTGTTTAAAGTCATTTCTGTGCCTGAAACGGGTCAAAATTGAAGCTTTTGAGTAAGCAAAACTCTGTAAAAATGGCAATTTTGGTCACTCTGAGGGTTTAAAAAGTGGTTATTCAACATGAGGCCCGATCCAATTGACATTTTGAATCATTTTTGGTACAGTCCAAAAAATCAATTTTCGGATGAGAAACGATGACTCCGGACATGTCGAACGATCCCAAAATGGTCAATATGGATGAAATTTTAACATTTAATCTTTTGACTCTAAATGACTGTTGAATGTGAATTATGACTTTGTCAACTAAAATAAGTGTGTTTAAAGTCATTTCTGTGCCTGAAACGGGTAAAAATTGAAGCTTTTGAGTAAGCAAAACTCTGTAAAAATGGCAATTTTGGTCACTCTGAGGGTTTAAAAAGTGGTTATTCAACATGAGGCACGATCCAATTGACATTTTGAATCATTTTTGGTACAGTCCAAAAAATCAATTTTCGGATGAAAAACGATGACTCCGGACATGTCGAACGATCCCAAAATGGTCAATATGGATGAAATTTTAACATTTAATCTTTTGACTGTAAATGACTGGTGGATGTGAATTATGACTTTGTCAACTAAAATAAGTGTGTTTTAAGTCATTTCTGTGCCTCAAAGGGGTCAAAATTGAAGCTTTTGTGTAATCATAACTCTGTAAAAATGGCAAATTTGGTCACTTTGAGGGTTTAAAAAGTGGTTATTCAACATGAGGCACGATCCAATTGACATTTTGAATCATTTTTGGTACAGTCCAAAAAATGAATTTTCGGATGAAAAATGATGACTCCGGACCTGTTGAATGTTCCCAAAATGGTCTATAATGACGAAATTTTAACATTTAATCTTTTGACTCTAAATGACTGTTGGATGTGAATTATGACTTTGTCAACTAAAATAAGTGTGTTTTAAGTCATTTCTGTGCCTCAAAGGGGTCAAAATTGAAGCTTTTGAGTAATCATAACTCTGTAAAAATGGCAATTTTGGTCACTGTGAGGGTTTAAAAAGTGGTAATTCAACATGAGGCACGATCCAATTGACATTTTGAATCATTTTTGGTACAGTCCAAAAAATCAATTTTCGGATGAAAACGATGACTCCGGACATGTCGAACGATCCCAAAATGGCCAATATGGATGAAATTTTAACATTTAATCTTTTGACTGTAAATGACTGTTGGATGTGAATTATGACTTTGTCAACTAAAATAAGTGTGTTTAAAGTCATTTCTGTGCCTGAAACGGGTCAAAATTGAAGCTTTTGAGTAAGCAAAACTCTGTAAAAATGGCAATTTTGGTCACTCTGAGGGTTTAAAAAGTGGTTATTCAACATGAGGCACGATCCAATTGACATTTTGAATCATTTTTGGTACAGTCCAAAAAATCAATTTTCGGATGAAAAATGATGACTCCGGACATGTCGAACGATCCCAAAATGGTCAATATGGATGAAATTTTAACATTTATTCTTTTGACTCTAAATGACTGTTGGATGTGAATTATGACTTTGTCAACTAAAATAAGTGTGTTTAAAGTCATTTCTGTGCCTGAAATGGTTCAAAATTGAAGCTTTTGAGTAAGCAAAACTCTGTAAAAGTGGCAATTTTGGTGACTGTGAGGGTTTAAAAAGTGGTTATTCAACATGAGGCACGATCTAATTGACATTTTGAATCCTTTTTGGTACAGTCCAAAAAATCAATTTTCGGATGAAAAACGATGACTCTGGACATGTCGAACGATCCCAAAATGGTCAATATGGATGAAATTTTAACATTTAATCTTTTGACTGTAAATGACTGGTGGATGTGAATTATGACTTTGTCAACTAAAATAAGTGTGTTTAAAGTCATTTCTGTGCCTCAAAGGGGTCAAAATTGAAGCTTTTGAGTAATCGAAACTCTGTAAAAATGGCAATTTTGGTCACTGTGAGGCTTTAAAAAGTGGTTATTCAACATGAGGCACGATCCAATTGACATTTTGAATCATTTTTGGTACAGTCCAAAAAATCAATTTTCGGATGAAAAATGATGACTCCGGACCTGTTGAACGTTCCCAAACTGGTCTATAATGATGAAATTTTAACATTTAATCTTTTGACTTTAAATGACTGTTGGGTGTGAATTATGACTTTGTCAACTAAAATAAGTGTGTTTTAAGTCATTTCTGTGCCTCAAAGGGGTCAAAATTGAAGCTTTTGAGTAAGCAAAAATCTGTAAAAATGGCAATTTTGGTCACTCTGAGGGTTTAAAAAGTGGTTATTCAACATGAGGCACGATCCAATTGACATTTTGAATCATTTTTGGTACAGTCCAAAAATTCAATTTTCGGATGAAAAACGATGACTCCGGACATGTCGAACGATCCCAAAATGGTCAATATGGATGAAATTTTAACATTTAATCTTTTGACTCTAAATGACTGTTGGATGTGAATTATGACTTTGTCAACTAAAATAAGTGTGTTTAAAGTCATTTCTGTGCCTGAAACGGGTCAAAATTGAAGCTTTTGAGTAAGCAAAACTCTGTAAAAATGGCAATTTTGGTCACTCTGAGGGTTTAAAAAGTGGTTATTCAACATGAGGCACGATCCAATTGACATTTTGAATCATTTTTGGTACAGTCCAAAAAATCAATTTTCGGATGAAAAACGATGACTCCGGACATGTCGAACGATCCCAAAATGGTCAATATGGATGAAATTTTAACATTTAATCTTTTGACTGTAAATGACTGGTGGATGTGAATTATGACTTTGTCAACTAAAATAAGTGTGTTTAAAGTCATTTCTGTGCCTCAAAGGGGTCAAAATTGAAGCTTTTGAGTAATCGAAACTCTGTAAAAATGGCAATTTTGGTCACTGTGAGGCTTTAAAAAGTGGTTATTCAACATGAGGCACGATCCAATTGACATTTTGAAACATTTTTGGTACAGTCCAAAAAATCAATTTTCGGATGAAAAACGATGACTCCGGACATGTTGAACGTTCCCAAAATGGTCTATAATGATGAAATTTTAACATTTAATCTTTTGACTCTAAATGACTGTTGGATGTGAATTATGACTTTGTCAACTAAAATAAGTGTGTTTTAAGTCATTTCTGTGCCTCAAAGGGGTCAAAATTGAAGCTTTTGAGTAATCATAACTCTGTAAAAATGGCAATTTTGGTCACTGTGAGGGTTTAAAAAGTGGTTATTCAACATGAGGCACGATCCAATTGACATTTTGAATCATTTTTGGTACAGTCCAAAAAATCAATTTTCGGATGAAAAACGATGACTCCGGACATGTTGAACGTTCCCAAAATGGTCTATAATGATGAAATTTTAACATTTAATCTTTTGACTCTAAATGACTGTTGGATGTGAATTATGACTTTGTCAACTAAAATAAGTGTGTTTTAAGTCATTTCTGTGCCTCAAAGGGGTCAAAATTGAAGCTTTTGAGTAATCATAACTCTGTAAAAATGGCAATTTTGGTCACTGTGAGGGTTTAAAAAGTGGTTATTCAACATGAGGCACGATCCAATTGACATTTTGAATCATTTTTGGTACAGTCCAAAAAATCAATTTTCGGATGAAAAACGATGACTCCGGACATGTCGAACGATCCCAAAATGGTCAATATGGATGAAATTTTAACATTTAATCTTTTGACTCTAAATGACTGTTGGATGTGAATTATGACTTTGTCAACTAAAATAAGTGTGTTTAAAGTCATTTCTGTGCCTGAAACGGGTCAAAATTGAAGCTTTTGAGTAAGCAAAACTCTGTAAAAGTGGCAATTTTGGTGACTGTGAGGGTTTAAAAAGTGGTTATTCAACATGAGGCACGATCCAATTGACATTTTGAATCCTTTTTGGTACAGTCCAAAAAATAAATTTTCGGATGAAAAACGATGACTCCGGACATGTCGAACGATCCCAAAATGGTCAATATGGATGAAATTTTAACATTTAATCTTTTGACTGTAAATGACTGGTGGATGTGAATTATGACTTTGTCAACTAAAATAAGTGTGTTTAAAGTCATTTCTGTGCCTCAAAGAGTTCAAAATTGAAGCTTTTGAGTAATTAAAACTCTGTTAAAAATGCAATTTTGGTCACTCTGAGGGTTTAAAAAGTGGTTATTCAACATGAGGCACGATCCAATTGACATTTTGAATCATTTTTGGTACAGTCCAAAAAATCAATTTTCGGATGAAAAACGATGACTCCGGACATGTTGAACGTTCCCAAAATGGTCTATAATGATGAAATTTTAACATTTAATCTTTTGACTCTAAATGACTGTTGGATGTGAATTATGACTTTGTCAACTAAAATAAGTGTGTTTTAAGTCATTTCTGTGCCTCAAAGGGGTCAAAATTGAAGCTTTTGAGTAATCATAACTCTGTAAAAATGGCAATTTTGGTCACTGTGAGGGTTTAAAAAGTGGTTATTCAACATGAGGCACGATCCAATTGACATTTTGAATCATTTTTGGTACAGTCCAAAAAATCAATTTTCGGATGAAAAACGATGACTCCGGACATGTCGAACGATCCCAAAATGGTCAATATGGATGAAATTTTAACATTTAATCTTTTGACTCTAAATGACTGTTGGATGTGAATTATGACTTTGTCAACTAAAATAAGTGTGTTTAAAGTCATTTCTGTGCCTGAAACGGGTAAAAATTGAAGCTTTTGAGTAAGCAAAACTCTGTAAAAGTGGCAATTTTGGTGACTGTGAGGGTTTAAAAAGTGGTTATTCAACATGAGGCACGATCCAATTGACATTTTGAATCCTTTTTGGTACAGTCCAAAAAATAAATTTTCGGATGAAAAACGATGACTCCGGACATGTCGAACGATCCCAAAATGGTCAATATGGATGAAATTTTAACATTTAATCTTTTGACTGTAAATGACTGGTGGATGTGAATTATGACTTTGTCAACTAAAATAAGTGTGTTTAAAGTCATTTCTGTGCCTCAAAGAGTTCAAAATTGAAGCTTTTGAGTAATTAAAACTCTGTTAAAAATGCAATTTTGGTCACTCTGAGGGTTTAAAAAGTGGTTATTCAACATGAGGCACGATCCAATTGACATTTTGAATCATTTTTGGTACAGTCCAAAAAATCAATTTTCCGATGAAAAACGATGACTCCGGACATGTCGAACGATCCCAAAATGGTCAATATGGATGAAATTTTAACATTTAATCTTTTGACTCTAAATGACTGTTGGATGTGAATTATGACTTTGTCAACTAAAATAAGTGTGTTTAAAGTCATTTCTGTGCCTGAAACGGGTCAAAATTGAAGCTTTTGAGTAAGCAAAACTCTGTAAAAATGGCAATTTTGGTCACTCTGAGGGTTTAAAAAGTGGTTATTCAACATGAGGCACGATCCAATTGACATTTTGAATCATTTTTGGTACAGTCCAAAAAATGAATTTTCGGATGAAAAACGATGACTCCGGACATGTCGAACGATCCCAAAATGGTCAATATGGATGAAATTTTAACATTCAATCTTTTGACTGTAAATGACTGTTGGATGTGAATTATGACTTTGTCAACTAAAATAAGTGTGTTTAAAGTCATTTCTGTGCCTGAAACGGGTCAAAATTGAAGCTTTTGAGTAAGCAAAAATCTATAAAAATGGCAATTTTGGTCACTCTGAGGGTTTAAAAAGTGGTTATTCAACATGAGGCACGACCCAATTGACATTTTGAATCATTTTTGGTACAGTCCAAAAAATCAATTTCCGGATGAAAAACAATGACTCCGGACCTGTTGAACGTTCCCAAAATGGTCTATAATGATGAAATTTTAACATTTAATCTTTTGACTCTAAATGACTTTTGGATGTGAATTATGACTTTGTCAACTAAAATAAGTGTGTTTTAAGTCATTTCTGTGCCTCAAAGGGGTCAAAATTGAAGCTTTTGAGTAAGCAAAACTCTGTAAAAATGGCAATTTTGGTCACTCTGAGGGTTTAAAAAGTGGTTATTCAACATGAGGCACGATCCAATTGACATTTTGAATCATTTTTGGTACAGTCCAAAAAATCAATTTTCGGATGAAAAACGATGACTCCGGACATGTCGAACGATCCCAAAATGGTCAATATGGATGAAATTTTAACATTTAATCTTTTGACTCTAAATGACTGTTGGATGTGAATTATGACTTTGTCAACTAAAGTAAGTGTGTTTAAAGTCATTTCTGTGCCTGAAACGGGTCAAAATTGAAGCTTTTGAGTAAGCAAAAATCTGTAAAAATGGCAATTTTGGTCACTGTGAGGCTTTAAAAAGTGGTTATTCAACATGAGGCACGATCCAATTGACATTTTGAAACATTTTTGGTACAGTCCAAAAAATCAATTTTCGGATGAAAAACGATGACTCCGGACATGTTGAACGTTCCCAAAATGGTCTATAATGATGAAATTTTAACATTTAATCTTTTGACTCTAAATGACTGTTGGATGTGAATTATGACTTTGTCAACTAAAATAAGTGTGTTTTAAGTCATTTCTGTGCCTCAAAGGGGTCAAAATTGAAGCTTTTGAGTAATCATAACTCTGTAAAAATGGCAATTTTGGTCACTGTGAGGGTTTAAAAAGTGGTTATTCAACATGAGGCACGATCCAATTGACATTTTGAATCATTTTTGGTACAGTCCAAAAAATCAATTTTCGGATGAAAAACGATGACTCCGGACATGTTGAACGTTCCCAAAATGGTCTATAATGATGAAATTTTAACATTTAATCTTTTGACTCTAAATGACTGTTGGATGTGAATTATGACTTTGTCAACTAAAATAAGTGTGTTTTAAGTCATTTCTGTGCCTCAAAGGGGTCAAAATTGAAGCTTTTGAGTAATCATAACTCTGTAAAAATGGCAATTTTGGTCACTGTGAGGGTTTAAAAAGTGGTTATTCAACATGAGGCACGATCCAATTGACATTTTGAATCATTTTTGGTACAGTCCAAAAAATAAATTTTCGGATGAAAAACGATGACTCCGGACATGTCGAACGATCCCAAAATGGTCAATATGGATGAAATTTTAACATTTAATCTTTTGACTCTAAATGACTGTTGGATGTGAATTATGACTTTGTCAACTAAAATAAGTGTGTTTAAAGTCATTTCTGTGCCTGAAACGGGTAAAAATTGAAGCTTTTGAGTAAGCAAAACTCTGTAAAAGTGGCAATTTTGGTGACTGTGAGGGTTTAAAAAGTGGTTATTCAACATGAGGCACGATCCAATTGACATTTTGAATCCTTTTTGGTACAGTCCAAAAAATAAATTTTCGGATGAAAAACGATGACTCCGGACATGTCGAACGATCCCAAAATGGTCAATATGGATGAAATTTTAACATTTAATCTTTTGACTGTAAATGACTGGTGGATGTGAATTATGACTTTGTCAACTAAAATAAGTGTGTTTAAAGTCATTTCTGTGCCTCAAAGAGTTCAAAATTGAAGCTTTTGAGTAATTAAAACTCTGTTAAAAATGCAATTTTGGTCACTCTGAGGGTTTAAAAAGTGGTTATTCAACATGAGGCACGATCCAATTGACATTTTGAATCATTTTTGTTACAGTCCAAAAAATCAATTTTCCGATGAAAAACGATGACTCCGGACATGTCGAACGATCCCAAAATGGTCAATATGGATGAAATTTTAACATTTAATCTTTTGACTCTAAATGACTGTTGGATGTGAATTATGACTTTGTCAACTAAAATAAGTGTGTTTAAAGTCATTTCTGTGCCTGAAACGGGTCAAAATTGAAGCTTTTGAGTAAGCAAAACTCTGTAAAAATGGCAATTTTGGTCACTCTGAGGGTTTAAAAAGTGGTTATTCAACATGAGGCACGATCCAATTGACATTTTGAATCATTTTTGGTACAGTCCAAAAAATGAATTTTCGGATGAAAAACGATGACTCCGGACATGTCGAACGATCCCAAAATGGTCAATATGGATGAAATTTTAACATTCAATCTTTTCACTGTAAATGACTGTTGGATGTGAATTATGACTTTGTCAACTAAAATAAGTGTGTTTAAAGTCATTTCTGTGCCTGAAACGGGTCAAAATTGAAGCTTTTGAGTAAGCAAAAATCTGTAAAAATGGCAATTTTGGTCACTCTGAGGGTTTAAAAAGTGGTTATTCAACATGAGGCACGACCCAATTGACATTTTGAATCATTTTTGGTACAGTCCAAAAAATCAATTTCCGGATGAAAAACAATGACTCCGGACCTGTTGAACGTTCCCAAAATGGTCTATAATGATGAAATTTTAACATTTAATCTTTTGACTCTAAATGACTTTTGGATGTGAATTATGACTTTGTCAACTAAAATAAGTGTGTTTTAAGTCATTTCTGTGCCTCAAAGGGGTCAAAATTGAAGCTTTTGAGTAATCGAAACTCTGTAAAAATGGCAATTTTGGTCACTGTGAGGCTTTAAAAAGTGGTTATTCAACATGAGGCACGATCCAATTGACATTTTGAATCATTTTTGGTACAGTCCAAAAAATCAATTTTCGGATGAAAAATGATGACTCCGGACCTGTTGAACGTTCCCAAACTGGTCTATAATGATGAAATTTTAACATTTAATCTTTTGACTTTAAATGACTGTTGGGTGTGAATTATGACTTTGTCAACTAAAATAAGTGTGTTTTAAGTCATTTCTGTGCCTCAAAGGGGTCAAAATTGAAGCTTTTGAGTAAGCAAAAATCTGTAAAAATGGCAATTTTGGTCACTCTGAGGGTTTAAAAAGTGGTTATTCAACATGAGGCACGATCCAATTGACATTTTGAATCATTTTTGGTACAGTCCAAAAATTCAATTTTCGGATGAAAAACGATGACTCCGGACATGTCGAACGATCCCAAAATGGTCAATATGGATGAAATTTTAACATTTAATCTTTTGACTCTAAATGACTGTTGGATGTGAATTATGACTTTGTCAACTAAAATAAGTGTGTTTAAAGTCATTTCTGTGCCTGAAACGGGTCAAAATTGAAGCTTTTGAGTAAGCAAAACTCTGTAAAAATGGCAATTTTGGTCACTCTGAGGGTTTAAAAAGTGGTTATTCAACATGAGGCACGATCCAATTGACATTTTGAATCATTTTTGGTACAGTCCAAAAAATCAATTTTCGGATGAAAAACGATGACTCCGGACATGTCGAACGATCCCAAAATGGTCAATATGGATGAAATTTTAACATTTAATCTTTTGACTGTAAATGACTGGTGGATGTGAATTATGACTTTGTCAACTAAAATAAGTGTGTTTAAAGTCATTTCTGTGCCTCAAAGGGGTCAAAATTGAAGCTTTTGAGTAAGCAAAACTCTGTAAAAGTGGCAATTTTGGTGACTGTGAGGGTTTAAAAAGTGGTTATTCAACATGAGGCACGATCCAATTGACATTTTGAATCCTTTTTGGTACAGTCCAAAAAATAAATTTTCGGATGAAAAACGATGACTCCGGACATGTCGAACGATCCCAAAATGGTCAATATGGATGAAATTTTAACATTTAATCTTTTGACTGTAAATGACTGGTGGATGTGAATTATGACTTTGTCAACTAAAATAAGTGTGTTTAAAGTCATTTCTGTGCCTCAAAGAGTTCAAAATTGAAGCTTTTGAGTAATTAAAACTCTGTTAAAAATGCAATTTTGGTCACTCTGAGGGTTTAAAAAGTGGTTATTCAACATGAGGCACGATCCAATTGACATTTTGAATCATTTTTGTTACAGTCCAAAAAATCAATTTTCCGATGAAAAACGATGACTCCGGACATGTCGAACGATCCCAAAATGGTCAATATGGATGAAATTTTAACATTTAATCTTTTGACTCTAAATGACTGTTGGATGTGAATTATGACTTTGTCAACTAAAATAAGTGTGTTTAAAGTCATTTCTGTGCCTGAAACGGGTCAAAATTGAAGCTTTTGAGTAAGCAAAACTCTGTAAAAATGGCAATTTTGGTCACTCTGAGGGTTTAAAAAGTGGTTATTCAACATGAGGCACGATCCAATTGACATTTTGAATCATTTTTGGTACAGTCCAAAAAATGAATTTTCGGATGAAAAACGATGACTCCGGACATGTCGAACGATCCCAAAATGGTCAATATGGATGAAATTTTAACATTCAATCTTTTGACTGTAAATGACTGTTGGATGTGAATTATGACTTTGTCAACTAAAATAAGTGTGTTTAAAGTCATTTCTGTGCCTGAAACGGGTCAAAATTGAAGCTTTTGAGTAAGCAAAAATCTGTAAAAATGGCAATTTTGGTCACTCTGAGGGTTTAAAAAGTGGTTATTCAACATGAGGCACGACCCAATTGACATTTTGAATCATTTTTGGTACAGTCCAAAAAATCAATTTCCGGATGAAAAACAATGACTCCGGACCTGTTGAACGTTCCCAAAATGGTCTATAATGATGAAATTTTAACATTTAATCTTTTGACTCTAAATGACTTTTGGATGTGAATTATGACTTTGTCAACTAAAATAAGTGTGTTTTAAGTCATTTCTGTGCCTCAAAGGGGTCAAAATTGAAGCTTTTGAGTAATCGAAACTCTGTAAAAATGGCAATTTTGGTCACTGTGAGGCTTTAAAAAGTGGTTATTCAACATGAGGCACGATCCAATTGACATTTTGAATCATTTTTGGTACAGTCCAAAAAATCAATTTTCGGATGAAAAACGATGACTCCGGACATGTCGAACGATCCCAAAATGGTCAATATGGATGAAATTTTAACATTTAATCTTTTGACTCTAAATGACTGTTGGATGTGAATTATGACTTTGTCAACTAAAATAAGTGTGTTTAAAGTCATTTCTGTGCCTGAAACGGGTCAAAATTGAAGCTTTTGAGTAAGCAAAACTCTGTAAAAATGGCAATTTTGGTCACTCTGAGGGTTTAAAAAGTGGTTATTCAACATGAGGCACGATCCAATTGACATTTTGAATCATTTTTGGTACAGTCCAAAAAATGAATTTTCGGATGAAAAACGATGACTCCGGACATGTCGAACGATCCCAAAATGGTCAATATGGATGAAATTTTAACATTCAATCTTTTCACTGTAAATGACTGTTGGATGTGAATTATGACTTTGTCAACTAAAATAAGTGTGTTTAAAGTCATTTCTGTGCCTGAAACGGGTCAAAATTGAAGCTTTTGAGTAAGCAAAAATCTGTAAAAATGGCAATTTTGGTCACTCTGAGGGTTTAAAAAGTGGTTATTCAACATGAGGCACGACCCAATTGACATTTTGAATCATTTTTGGTACAGTCCAAAAAATCAATTTCCGGATGAAAAACAATGACTCCGGACCTGTTGAACGTTCCCAAAATGGTCTATAATGATGAAATTTTAACATTTAATCTTTTGACTCTAAATGACTTTTGGATGTGAATTATGACTTTGTCAACTAAAATAAGTGTGTTTTAAGTCATTTCTGTGCCTCAAAGGGGTCAAAATTGAAGCTTTTGAGTAATCGAAACTCTGTAAAAATGGCAATTTTGGTCACTGTGAGGCTTTAAAAAGTGGTTATTCAACATGAGGCACGATCCAATTGACATTTTGAATCATTTTTGGTACAGTCCAAAAAATCAATTTTCGGATGAAAAATGATGACTCCGGACCTGTTGAACGTTCCCAAACTGGTCTATAATGATGAAATTTTAACATTTAATCTTTTGACTTTAAATGACTGTTGGGTGTGAATTATGACTTTGTCAACTAAAATAAGTGTGTTTTAAGTCATTTCTGTGCCTCAAAGGGGTCAAAATTGAAGCTTTTGAGTAAGCAAAAATCTGTAAAAATGGCAATTTTGGTCACTCTGAGGGTTTAAAAAGTGGTTATTCAACATGAGGCACGATCCAATTGACATTTTGAATCATTTTTGGTACAGTCCAAAAATTCAATTTTCGGATGAAAAACGATGACTCCGGACATGTCGAACGATCCCAAAATGGTCAATATGGATGAAATTTTAACATTTAATCTTTTGACTCTAAATGACTGTTGGATGTGAATTATGACTTTGTCAACTAAAATAAGTGTGTTTAAAGTCATTTCTGTGCCTGAAACGGGTCAAAATTGAAGCTTTTGAGTAAGCAAAACTCTGTAAAAATGGCAATTTTGGTCACTCTGAGGGTTTAAAAAGTGGTTATTCAACATGAGGCACGATCCAATTGACATTTTGAATAATTTTTGGTACAGTCCAAAAAATCAATTTTCGGATGAAAAACGATGACTCCGGACATGTCGAACGATCCCAAAATGGTCAATATGGATGAAATTTTAACATTTAATCTTTTGACTGTAAATGACTGGTGGATGTGAATTATGACTTTGTCAACTAAAATAAGTGTGTTTAAAGTCATTTCTGTGCCTCAAAGGGGTCAAAATTGAAGCTTTTGAGTAATCGAAACTCTGTAAAAATGGCAATTTTGGTCACTGTGAGGCTTTAAAAAGTGGTTATTCAACATGAGGCACGATCCAATTGACATTTTGAAACATTTTTGGTACAGTCCAAAAAATCAATTTTCGGATGAAAAACGATGACTCCGGACATGTTGAACGTTCCCAAAATGGTCTATAATGATGAAATTTTAACATTTAATCTTTTGACTCTAAATGACTGTTGGATGTGAATTATGACTTTGTCAACTAAAATAAGTGTGTTTTAAGTCATTTCTGTGCCTCAAAGGGGTCAAAATTGAAGCTTTTGAGTAATCATAACTCTGTAAAAATGGCAATTTTGGTCACTGTGAGGGTTTAAAAAGTGGTTATTCAACATGAGGCACGATCCAATTGACATTTTGAATCATTTTTGGTACAGTCCAAAAAATCAATTTTCGGATGAAAAACGATGACTCCGGACATGTTGAACGTTCCCAAAATGGTCTATAATGATGAAATTTTAACATTTAATCTTTTGACTCTAAATGACTGTTGGATGTGAATTATGACTTTGTCAACTAAAATAAGTGTGTTTTAAGTCATTTCTGTGCCTCAAAGGGGTCAAAATTGAAGCTTTTGAGTAATCATAACTCTGTAAAAATGGCAATTTTGGTCACTGTGAGGGTTTAAAAAGTGGTTATTCAACATGAGGCACGATCCAATTGACATTTTGAATCATTTTTGGTACAGTCCAAAAAATCAATTTTCGGATGAAAAACGATGACTCCGGACATGTCGAACGATCCCAAAATGGTCAATATGGATGAAATTTTAACATTTAATCTTTTGACTCTAAATGACTGTTGGATGTGAATTATGACTTTGTCAACTAAAATAAGTGTGTTTAAAGTCATTTCTGTGCCTGAAACGGGTAAAAATTGAAGCTTTTGAGTAAGCAAAACTCTGTAAAAGTGGCAATTTTGGTGACTGTGAGGGTTTAAAAAGTGGTTATTCAACATGAGGCACGATCCAATTGACATTTTGAATCCTTTTTGGTACAGTCCAAAAAATAAATTTTCGGATGAAAAACGATGACTCCGGACATGTCGAACGATCCCAAAATGGTCAATATGGATGAAATTTTAACATTTAATCTTTTGACTGTAAATGACTGGTGGATGTGAATTATGACTTTGTCAACTAAAATAAGTGTGTTTAAAGTCATTTCTGTGCCTCAAAGAGTTCAAAATTGAAGCTTTTGAGTAATTAAAACTCTGTTAAAAATGCAATTTTGGTCACTCTGAGGGTTTAAAAAGTGGTTATTCAACATGAGGCACGATCCAATTGACATTTTGAATCATTTTTGGTACAGTCCAAAAAATCAATTTTCCGATGAAAAACGATGACTCCGGACATGTCGAACGATCCCAAAATGGTCAATATGGATGAAATTTTAACATTTAATCTTTTGACTCTAAATGACTGTTGGATGTGAATTATGACTTTGTCAACTAAAATAAGTGTGTTTAAAGTCATTTCTGTGCCTGAAACGGGTCAAAATTGAAGCTTTTGAGTAAGCAAAACTCTGTAAAAATGGCAATTTTGGTCACTCTGAGGGTTTAAAAAGTGGTTATTCAACATGAGGCACGATCCAATTGACATTTTGAATCATTTTTGGTACAGTCCAAAAAATCAATTTTCGGATGAAAAACGATGACTCCGGACATGTCGAACGATCCGAAAATGGTCAATATGGATGAAATTTTAACATTTAATCTTTTGACTCTAAATGACTGTTGAATGTGAATTATGACTTTGTCAACTAAAATAAGTGTGTTTAAAGTCATTTCTGTGCCTGAAACGGGTAAAAATTGAAGCTTTTGAGTATGCAAAACTCTGTAAAAATGGCAATTTTGGTCACTCTGAGGGTTTAAAAAGTGGTTATTCAACATGAGGCACGATCCAATTGACATTTTGAATCATTTTTGGTACAGTCCAAAAAATCAATTTTCGGATGAAAAACGATGACTCCGGACATGTCGAACGATCCCAAAATGGTCAATATGGATGAAATTTTAACATTTAATCTTTTGACTGTAAATGACTGTTGGATGTGAATTATGACTTTGTCAACTAAAATAAGTGTGTTTAAAGTCATTTCTGTGCCTGAAACGGGTCAAAATTGAAGCTTTTGAATAAGCAAAACTCCGTAAAAATGGCAATTTTGGTCACTCTGAGGGTTTAAAAAGTGGTTATTCAACATGAGGCACGATCCAATTGACATTTTGAATAATTTTTGGTACAGTCCAAAAAATCAATTTTCGGATGAAAAACGATGACTCCGGACATGTTGAACGTTCCCAAAATGGTCTATAATGATGAAATTTTAACATTTAATCTTTTGACTCTAAATGACTGTTGGATGTGAATTATGACTTTGTCAACTAAAATAAGTGTGTTTTAAGTCATTTCTGTGCCTCAAAGGGGTCAAAATTGAAGCTTTTGAGTAATCATAACTCTGTAAAAATGGCAATTTTGGTCACTGTGAGGGTTTAAAAAGTGGTTATTCAACATGAGGCACGATCCAAGTGACATTTTGAATCATTTTTGGTGCAGTCCAAAAAATCAATTTTCGGATGAAAAACGATGACTCCGGACATGTCGAACGATCCCAAAATGGTCAATATGGATGAAATTTTAACATTTAATCTTTTGACTCTAAATGACTGTTGGATGTGAATTATGACTTTGTCAACTAAAATAAGTGTGTTTAAAGTCATTTCTGTGCCTGAAACGGGTCAAAATTGAAGCTTTTGAGTAATCAAATCTCTGTAAAAATGGCAATTTTGGTCACTCTGAGGGTTTAAAAAGTGGTTATTCAACATGAGGCACGATCCAATTGACATTTTGAATAATTTTTGGTACAGTCCAAAAAATCAATTTTCGGATGAAAAACGATGACTCCGGACATGTTGAACGGTTCCAAAATGGTCTATAATGATGAAATTTTAACATTTAATCTTTTGACTCTAAATGACTGTTGGATGTGAATTATGACTTTGTCAACTAAAATAAGTGTGTTTTAAGTCATTTCTGTGCCTCAAAGGGGTCAAAATTGAAGCTTTTGAGTAATCATAACTCTGTAAAAATGGCAATTTTGGTCACTGTGAGGGTTTAAAAAGTGGTTATTCAACATGAGGCACGATCCAATTGACATTTTGAATCATTTTTGGTACAGTCCAAAAAATCAATTTTCGGATAAAAAACGATGACTCCGGACCTGTTGAACGTTCCCAAAATGGTCTATAATGATGAAATTTTAACATTTAATCTTTTGACTCTAAATTACTGTTGGATGTGAATTATGACTTTGTCAACTAAAATAAGTGTGTTTTAAGTCATTTCTGTGCCTCAAAGGGGTCAAAATTGAAGCTTTTGAGTAATCATAACTCTGTAAAAATGGCAATTTTGGTCACTGTGAGGGTTTAAAAAGTGGTTATTCAACATGAGGCACGATCCAATTGACATTTTGAATCATTTTTGGTACAGTCCAAAAAATCAATTTTCGGATGAAAAACGATGACTCCGGACATGTCGAACGATCCCAAAATGGTCAATATGGATGAAATTTTAACATTTAATCTTTTGACTGTAAATGACTGGTGGATGTCAATTATGACTTTGTCAACTAAAATAAGTGTGTTTAAAGTCATTTCTGTGCCTCAAAGGGGTCAAAATTGAAGCTTTCGAGTAATTAAAACTCTGTAAAAATGGCAATTTTGGTCACTCTGAGGCTTTAAAAAGTGGTTATTCAACATGAGGCACGATCCAATTGACATTTTGAATCATTTTTGGTACAGTCCAAATAATCAATTTTCGGATGAAAAACGATGACTCCGGACATGTCGAACGATCCGAAAATGGTCAATATGGATGAAATTGTAACATTTAATCTTTCGACTGTAAATGACTGTTGGATGTGAATTAGGACTTTGTCAACTAAAATAAGTGTGTTTAAAGTCATTTCTGTGCCTGAAACGGGTCAAAATTGAAGCTTTTGAGTAAGCAAAAATCTGTAAAAATGGCAAATTTGGTCACTCTGAGGGTTTAAAAAGTGGTTATTCAACATGAGGCACGATCCAATTGACATTTTGAATCATTTTTGGTACAGTCCAAAAAATCAATTTTCGGATGAAAACGATGACTCCGGACATGTCGAACGATCCCAAAATGGCCAATATGGATGAAATTTTAACATTTAATCTTTTGACTGTAAATGACTGTTGGATGTGAATTATGACTTTGTCAACTAAAATAAGTGTGTTTAAAGTCATTTCTGTGCCTGAAACGGGTCAAAATTGAAGCTTTTGAGTAAGCAAAACTCTGTAAAAATGGCAATTTTGGTCACTCTGAGGGTTTAAAAAGTGGTTATTCAACATGAGGCACGATCCAATTGACATTTTGAATCATTTTTGGTACAGTCCAAAAAATCAATTTTCGGATGAAAAACGATGACTCCGGACATGTCGAACGATCCCAAAATGGTCAATATGGATGAAATTTTAACATTAAATCTTTTGACTGTAAATGACTGTTGGATGTGAATTATGACTTTGTCAACTAAAATAAGTGTGTTTAAAGTCATTTCTGTGCCTGAAACGGGTCAAAATTGAAGCTTTTGAATAAGCAAAACTCCGTAAAAATGGCAATTTTGGTCACTCTGAGGGTTTAAAAAGTGGTTATTCAACATGAGGCACGATCCAATTGACATTTTGAATAATTTTTGGTACAGTCCAAAAAATCAATTTTCGGATGAAAAACGATGACTCCGGACATGTTGAACGTTCCCAAAATGGTCTATAATGATGAAATTTTAACATTTAATCTTTTGACTCTAAATGACTGTTGGATGTGAATTATGACTTTGTCAACTAAAATAAGTGTGTTTTAAGTCATTTCTGTGCCTCAAAGGGGTCAAAATTGAAGCTTTTGAGTAATCATAACTCTGTAAAAATGGCAATTGTGGTCACTGTGAGGGTTTAAAAAGTGGTTATTCAACATGAGGCACGATCCAAGTGACATTTTGAATCATTTTTGGTGCAGTCCAAAAAATCAATTTTCGGATGAAAAACGATGACTCCGGACATGTCGAACGATCCCAAAATGGTCAATATGGATGAAATTTTAACATTTAATCTTTTGACTCTAAATGACTGTTGGATGTGAATTATGACTTTGTCAACTAAAATAAGTGTGTTTAAAGTCATTTCTGTGCCTGAAACGGGTCAAAATTGAAGCTTTTGAGTAATCAAAACTCTGTAAAAATGGCAATTTTGGTCACTGTGAGGGTTTAAAAAGTGGTTATTCAACATGAGGCACGATCCAATTGACATTTTGAATCATTTTTGGTACAGTCCAAAAAATCAATTTTCGGATGAAAAACGATGACTCCGGACATGTCGAACGATCCCAAAATGGTCAATATGGATGAAATTTTAACATTTAATCTTTTGACTGTAAATGACTGGTGGATGTGAATTATGACTTTGTCAACTAAAATAAGTGTGTTTAAAGTCATTTCTGTGCCTCAAAGGGGTCAAAATTGAAGCTTTTGAGTAATTAAAACTCTGTAAAAATGGCAATTTTGGTCACTCTGAGGCTTTAAAAAGTGGTTATTCAACATGAGGCACGATCCAATTGACATTTTGAATCATTTTTGGTACAGTCCAAATAATCAATTTTCGGATGAAAAACGATGACTCCGGACATGTCGAACGATCCGAAAATGGTCAATATGGATGAAATTGTAACATTTAATCTTTCGACTGTAAATGACTGTTGGATGTGAATTAGGACTTTGTCAACTAAAATAAGTGTGTTTAAAGTCATTTCTGTGCCTGAAACGGGTCAAAATTGAAGCTTTTGAGTAAGCAAAAATCTGTAAAAAAGGCAAATTTGGTCACTCTGAGGGTTTAAAAAGTGGCTATTCAACATGAGGCACGATCCAATTGACATTTTGAATCATTTTTGGTACAGTCCAAAAAATCAATTTTCGGATGAAAACGATGACTCCGGACATGTCGAACGATCCCAAAATGGCCAATATGGATGAAATTTTAACATTTAATCTTTTGACTGTAAATGACTGTTGGATGTGAATTATGACTTTGTCAACTAAAATAAGTGTGTTTAAAGTCATTTCTGTGCCTGAAACGGGTAAAAATTGAAGCTTTTGAGTAAGCAAAACTCTGTAAAAATGGCAATTTTGGTCACTCTGAGGGTTTAAAAAGTGGTTATTCAACATGAGGCACGATCCAATTGACATTTTGAATCATTTTTGGTACAGTCCAAAAAATCAATTTCCGGATAAAAAATGATGACTCCGGACCTGTTGAACGTTCCCAAACTGGTCTATAATGATGAAATTTTAACATTTAATCTTTTGACTTTAAATGACTGTTGGGTGTGAATTATGACTTTGTCAACTAAAATAAGTGTGTTTTAAGTCATTTCTGTGCCTCAAAGGGGTCAAAATTGAAGCTTTTGAGTAAGCAAAAATCTGTAAAAATGGCAATTTTGGTCACTCTGAGGGTTTAAAAAGTGGTTATTCAACATGAGGCACGATCCAATTGACATTTTGAATCATTTTTGGTACAGTCCAAAAATTCAATTTTCGGATGAAAAACGATGACTCCGGACATGTCGAACGATCCCAAAATGGTCAATATGGATGAAATTTTAACATTTAATCTTTTGACTCTAAATGACTGTTGGATGTGAATTATGACTTTGTCAACTAAAATAAGTGTGTTTAAAGTCATTTCTGTGCCTGAAACGGGTCAAAATTGAAGCTTTTGAGTAAGCAAAACTCTGTAAAAATGGCAATTTTGGTCACTCTGAGGGTTTAAAAAGTGGTTATTCAACATGAGGCACGATCCAATTGACATTTTGAATCATTTTTGGTACAGTCCAAAAAATCAATTTTCGGATGAAAAACGATGACTCCGGACATGTCGAATGATCCCAAAATGGTCAATATGGATGAAATTTTAACATTTAATCTTTTGACTGTAAATGACTGGTGGATGTGAATTATGACTTTGTCAACTAAAATAAGTGTGTTTTAAGTCATTTCTGTGCCTCAAAAGGGTCAAAATTGAAGCTTTTGAGTAATCATAACTCTGTAAAAATGGCAATTTTGGTCACTGTGAGGGTTTAAAAAGTGGTTATTCAACATGAGGCACGATCCAATTGACATTTTGAATCATTTTTGGTACAGTCCAAAAAATCAATTTTCGGATGAAAACGATGACTCCGGACATGTCGAACGATCCCAAAATGGCCAATATGGATGAAATTTTAACATTTAATCTTTTGACTGTAAATGACTGTTGGATGTGAATTATGACTTTGTCAACTAAAATAAGTGTGTTTAAAGTCATTTCTGTGCCTCAAAGGGGTCAAAATTGAAGCTTTTGAGTAATTAAAACTCTGTAAAAATGGTAATTTTGGTCACTCTGAGGCTTTAAAAAGTGGTTATTCAACATGAGGCACGATCCAATTGACATTTTGAATCATTTTTGGTACAGTCCAAAAAATCAATTTTCGGATGAAAACGATGACTCCGGACATGTCGAACGATCCCAAAATGGTCAATATGGATGAAATTTTAACATTTAATCTTTTGACTCTAAATGACTGTTGAATGTGAATTATGACTTTGTCAACTAAAATAAGTGTGTTTAAAGTCATTTCTGTGCCTGAAACGGGTCAAAATTGAAGCTTTTGAGTAAGCAAAACTCTGTAAAAATGGCAATTTTGGTCACTCTGAGGGTTTAAAAAGTGGTTATTCAACATGAGGCACGATCCAATTGACATTTTGAATCATTTTTGGTACAGTCCAAAAAATCAATTTTCGGATGAAAAACGATGACTCCGGACATGTCGAACGATCCCAAAATGGTCAATATGGATGAAATTTTAACATTTAATCTTTTGACTGTAAATGACTGGTGGATGTGAATTATGACTTTGTCAACTAAAATAAGTGTGTTTAAAGTCATTTCTGTGCCTCAAAGGGGTCAAAATTGAAGCTTTTGAGTAATCGAAACTCTGTAAAAATGGCAATTTTGGTCACTGTGAGGCTTTAAAAAGTGGTTATTCAACATGAGGCACGATCCAATTGACATTTTGAAACATTTTTGGTACAGTCCAAAAAATCAATTTTCGGATGAAAAACGATGACTCCGGACATGTTGAACGTTCCCAAAATGGTCTATAATGATGAAATTTTAACATTTAATCTTTTGACTCTAAATGACTGTTGGATGTGAATTATGACTTTGTCAACTAAAATAAGTGTGTTTTAAGTCATTTCTGTGCCTCAAAGGGGTCAAAATTGAAGCTTTTGAGTAATCATAACTCTGTAAAAATGGCAATTTTGGTCACTGTGAGGGTTTAAAAAGTGGTTATTCAACATTAGGCACGATCCAATTGACATTTTGAATCATTTTTGGTACAGTCCAAAAAATCAATTTTCGGATGAAAAACGATGACTCCGGACATGTTGAACGTTCCCAAAATGGTCTATAATGATGAAATTTTAACATTTAATCTTTTGACTCTAAATGACTGTTGGATGTGAATTATGACTTTGTCAACTAAAATAAGTGTGTTTTAAGTCATTTCTGTGCCTCAAAGGGGTCAAAATTGAAGCTTTTGAGTAATCATAACTCTGTAAAAATGGCAATTTTGGTCACTGTGAGGGTTTAAAAAGTGGTTATTCAACATGAGGCACGATCCAATTGACATTTTGAATCATTTTTGGTACAGTCCAAAAAATCAATTTTCGGATGAAAAACGATGACTCCGGACATGTCGAACGATCCCAAAATGGTCAATATGGATGAAATTTTAACATTTAATCTTTTGACTCTAAATGACTGTTGGATGTGAATTATGACTTTGTCAACTAAAATAAGTGTGTTTAAAGTCATTTCTGTGCCTGAAACGGGTAAAAATTGAAGCTTTTGAGTAAGCAAAACTCTGTAAAAGTGGCAATTTTGGTGACTGTGAGGGTTTAAAAAGTGGTTATTCAACATGAGGCACGATCCAATTGACATTTTGAATCCTTTTTGGTACAGTCCAAAAAATAAATTTTCGGATGAAAAACGATGACTCCGGACATGTCGAACGATCCCAAAATGGTCAATATGGATGAAATTTTAACATTTAATCTTGTGACTGTAAATGACTGGTGGATGTGAATTATGACTTTGTCAACTAAAATAAGTGTGTTTTAAGTCATTTCTGTGCCTCAAAAGGGTCAAAATTGAAGCTTTTGAGTAATTATAACTCTGTAAAAATGGCAATTTTGGTCACTGTGAGGGTTTAAAAAGTGGTTATTCAACATGAGGCACGATCCAATTGACATTTTGAATCATTTTTGGTACAGTCCAAAAAATCAATTTTCGGATGAAAACGATGACTCCGGACATGTCGAACGATCCCAAAATGGCCAATATGGATGAAATTTTAACATTTAATCTTTTGACTGTAAATGACTGTTGGATGTGAATTATGACTTTGTCAACTAAAATAAGTGTGTTTAAAGTCATTTCTGTGCCTCAAAGGGGTCAAAATTGAAGCTTTTGAGTAATTAAAACTCTGTAAAAAATGGTAATTTTGGTCACTCTGAGGCTTTAAAAAGTGGTTATTCAACATGAGGCACAATCCAATTGACATTTTGAATCATTTTTGGTACAGTCCAAAAAATCAATTTTCGGATGAAAACGATGACTCCGGACATGTCGAACGATCCCAAAATGGTCAATATGGATGAAATTTTAACATTTAATCTTTTGACTCTAAATGACTGTTGAATGTGAATTATGACTTTGTCAACTAAAATAAGTGTGTTTAAAGTCATTTCTGTGTCTGAAACGGGTAAAAATTGAAGCTTTTGAGTAAGCAAAACTCTGTAAAAATGGCAATTTTGGTCACTCTGAGGGTTTAAAAAGAAGGTTATTCAACATGAGGCACGATCCAGTTGACATTTTGAATCATTTTTGGTACAGTCCAAAAAATCAATTTTCGGATGAAAAACGATGACTCCGGACATGTCGAACAATCCCAAAATGGTCAATATGGATGAAATTTTAACATTTAATCTTTTGACTGTAAATGACTGTTGGATGTGAATTATGACTTTGTCAACTAAAATAAGTGTGTTTAAAGTCATTTCTGTGCCTGAAACGGGTCAAAATTGAAGCTTTTGAATAAGCAAAACTCCGTAAAAATGGCAATTTTGGTCACTCTGAGGGTTTAAAAAGTGGTTATTTAACATGAGGCACGATCCAATTGACATTTTGAATAATTTTTGGTACAGTCCAAAAAATCAATTTTCGGATGAAAAACGATGACTCCGGACATGTTGAACGTTCCCAAAATGGTCTATAATGATGAAATTTTAACATTTAATCTTTTGACTCTAAATGACTGTTGGATGTGAATTATGACTTTGTCAACTAAAATAAGTGTGTTTTAAGTCATTTCTGTGCCTCAAAGGGGTCAAAATTGAAGCTTTTGAGTAATCATAACTCTGTAAAAATGGCAATTTTGGTCACTGTGAGGGTTTAAAAAGTGGTTATTCAACATGAGGCACGATCCAATTGACATTTTGAATCATTTTTGGTGCAGTCCAAAAAATCAATTTTCGGATGAAAAACGATGACTCCGGACATGTCGAACGATCCCAAAATGGTCAATATGGATGAAATTTTAACATTTAATCTTTTGACTCTAAATGACTGTTGGATGTGAATTATGACTTTGTCAACTAAAATAAGTGTGTTTAAAGTCATTTCTGTGCCTGAAACGGGTCAAAATTGAAGCTTTTGAGTAAGCAAAACTCTGTAAAAATGGCAATTTTGGTCACTCTGAGGGTTTAAAAAGATGTTATTCAACATGAGGCACGATCCAATTGACATTTTGAATCATTTTTGGTACAGTCCAAAAAATCAATTCTCGGATGAAAAACGATGACTCCGGACATGTCGAACGATCCCAAAATGGTCAATATGGATGAAATTATAACATTTAATCTTTTGACTCTAAATGACTGTTGGATGTGAATTATGACTTTGTCAACTAAAATAAGTGTGTTTAAAGTCATTTCTGTGCCTGAAACGGGTCAAAATTGAAGCTTTTGAGTAAGCAAAACTCTGTAAAAATGGCAATTTTGGTCACTCTGAGGGTTTAAAAAGTGGTTATTCAACATGAGGCACGATCCAATTGACATTTTGAATCATTTTTGGTACAGTCCAAAACATCAATTTTCGGATGAAAAACGATGACTCCGGACATGTCGAACGATCCCAAAATGGTCAATATGGATGAAATTTTAACATTTAATCTTTTGACTCTAAATGACTGTTGAATGTGAATTATGACTTTGTCAACTAAAATAAGTGTGTTTAAAGTCATTTCTGTGCCTGAAACGGGTAAAAAGTGAAGCTTTTGAGTAAGCAAAACTCTGTAAAAATGGCAATTTTGGTCACTCTGAGGGTTTAAAAAGTGGTTGTTCAACATGAGGCACGATCCAATTGACATTTTGAATCATTTTTGGTACAGTCCAAAAAATCAATTTTCGGATAAAAAACGATGACTCCGGACATGTCGAACGATCCCAAAATGGTCAATATGGATGAAATTTTAACATTTAATCTTTTGACTGTAAATGACTGTTGGATGTGAATTATGACTTTGTCAACTAAAATAAGTGTGTTTAAAGTCATTTCTGTGCCTGAAACGGGTCAAAATTGAAGCTTTTGAATAAGCAAAACTCCGTAAAAATGGCAATTTTGGTCACTCTGAGGGTTTAAAAAGTGGTTATTCAACATGAGGCACGATCCAATTGACATTTTGAATCATTTTTGGTACAGTCCAAAAAATCAATTTTCGGATGAAAAACGATGACTCCGGACATGTCGAATGATCCCAAAATGGTCAATATGGATGAAATTTTAACATTTAATCTTTTGACTGTAAATGACTGGTGGATGTGAATTATGACTTTGTCAACTAAAATAAGTGTGTTTTAAGTCATTTCTGTGCCTCAAAACGGTCAAAATTGAAGCTTTTGAGTAATCATAACTCTGTAAAAATGGCAATTTTGGTCACTGTGAGGGTTTAAAAAGTGGTTATTCAACATGAGGCACGATCCAATTGACATTTTGAATCATTTTTGGTACAGTCCAAAAAATCAATTTTCGGATGAAAACGATGACTCCGGACATGTCGAACGATCCCAAAATGGCCAATATGGATGAAATTTTAACATTTAATCTTTTGACTGTAAATGACTGTTGGATGTGAATTATGACTTTGTCAACTAAAATAAGTGTGTTTAAAGTCATTTCTGTGCCTCAAAGGGGTCAAAATTGAAGCTTTTGAGTAATTAAAACTCTGTAAAAATGGTAATTTTGGTCACTCTGAGGCTTTAAAAAGTGGTTATTCAACATGAGGCACGATCCAATTGACATTTTGAATCATTTTTGGTACAGTCCAAAAAATGAATTTTCGGATGAAAAACGATGACTCCGGACATGTCGAACGATCCCAAAATTGTCAATATGGATGAAATTGTAACATTTAATCTTTTGACTGTAAATGACTGTTGGATGTGAATTATGACTTTGTCAACTAAAATAAGTGTGTTTAAAGTCATTTCCGTGCCTGAAACGGGTCAAAATTGAAGCTTTTGAGTAAGCAAAAATCTGTAAAAATGGCAATTTTGGTCACTCTGAGGGTTTAAAAAGTGGTTATTCAACATGAGGCACGACCCAATTGACATTTTGAATCATTTTTGGTACAGTCCAAAAAATCAATTTCCGGATGAAAAACGATGACTCCGGACCTGTTGAACGTTCCCAAAATGGTCTATAATGATGAAATTTTAACATTTAATCTTTTGACTTTAAATGACTGTTGGGTGTGAATTATGACTTTGTCAACTAAAATAAGTGTGTTTTAAGTCATTTCTGTGCCTCAAAGGGGTCAAAATTGAAGCTTTTGAGTAAGCAAAAATCTGTAAAAATGGCAATTTTGGTCACTCTGAGGGTTTAAAAAGTGGTTATTCAACATGAGGCACGATCCAATTGACATTTTGAATCATTTTTGGTACAGTCCAAAAAATCAATTTTCGGATGAAAAACGATGACTCCGGACATGTCGAACGATCCCAAAATGGTCAATATGGATGAAATTTTAACATTTAATCTTTTGACTGTAAATGACTGGTGGATGTGAATTATGACTTTGTCAACTAAAATAAGTGTGTTTTAAGTCATTTCTGTGCCTCAAAGGGGTCAAAATTGAAGCTTTTGAGTAATCATAACTCTGTAAAAATGGCAAATTTGGTCACTTTGAGGGTTTAAAAAGTGGTTATTCAACATGAGGCACGATCCAATTGACATTTTGAATCATTTTTGGTACAGTCCAAAAAATGAATTTTCGGATGAAAAATGATGACTCCGGACCTGTTGAATGTTCCCAAAATGGTCTATAATGATGAAATTTTAACATTTAATCTTTTGACTCTAAATGACTGTTGGATGTGAATTATGACTTTGTCAACTAAAATAAGTGTGTTTTAAGTCATTTCTGTGCCTCAAAGGGGTCAAAATTGAAGCTTTTGAGTAATCATAACTCTGTAAAAATGGCAATTTTGGTCACTGTGAGGGTTTAAAAAGTGGTAATTCAACATGAGGCACGATCCAATTGACATTTTGAATCATTTTTGGTACAGTCCAAAAAATCAATTTTCGGATGAAAACGATGACTCCGGACATGTCGAACGATCCCAAAATGGCCAATATGGATGAAATTTTAACATTTAATCTTTTGACTGTAAATGACTGTTGGATGTGAATTATGACTTTGTCAACTAAAATAAGTGTGTTTAAAGTCATTTCTGTGCCTCAAAGGGGTCAAAATTGAAGCTTTTGAGTAATTAAAACTCTGTAAAAATGGCAATTTTGGTCACTCTGAGGGTTTAAAAAGTGGTTATTCAACATGAGGCACAACCCAATTGACATTTTGAATCATTTTTGGTACAGTCCAAAAAATCAATTTCCGGATAAAAAATGATGACTCCGGACCTGTTGAACGTTCCCAAACTGGTCTATAATGATGAAATTTTAACATTTAATCTTTTGACTTTAAATGACTGTTGGGTGTGAATTATGACTTTGTCAACTAAAATAAGTGTGTTTTAAGTCATTTCTGTGCCTCAAAGGGGTCAAAATTGAAGCTTTTGAGTAAGCAAAAATCTGTAAAAATGGCAATTTTGGTCACTCTGAGGGTTTAAAAAGTGGTTATTCAACATGAGGCACGATCCAATTGACATTTTGAATCATTTTTGGTACAGTCCAAAAATTCAATTTTCGGATGAAAAACGATGACTCCGGACATGTCGAACGATCCCAAAATGGTCAATATGGATGAAATTTTAACATTTAATCTTTTGACTCTAAATGACTGTTGGATGTGAATTATGACTTTGTCAACTAAAATAAGTGTGTTTAAAGTCATTTCTGTGCCTGAAACGGGTCAAAATTGAAGCTTTTGAGTAAGCAAAACTCTGTAAAAATGGCAATTTTGGTCACTCTGAGGGTTTAAAAAGTGGTTATTCAACATGAGGCACGATCCAATTGACATTTTGAATCATTTTTGGTACAGTCCAAAAAATCAATTTTCGGATGAAAACGATGACTCCGGACATGTCGAACGATCCCAAAATGGCCAATATTGATGAAATTTTAACATTTAATCTTTTGACTGTAAATGACTGGTGGATGTGAATTATGACTTTGTCAACTAAAATAAGTGTGTTTAAAGTCATTTCTGTGCCTCAAAGGGGTCAAAATTGAAGCTTTTGAGTAATTAAAACTCTGTAAAAATGGCAATTTTGGTCACTCTGAGGCTTTAAAAAGTGGTTATTCAACATGAGGCACGATCCAATTGACATTTTGAATCATTTTTGGTACAGTCCAAAAAATGAATTTTCGGATGAAAAACGATGACTCCGGACATGTCGAACGATCCCAAAATGGTCAATATGGATGAAATTTTAACATTCAATCTTTTGACTGTAAATGACTGTTGGATGTGAATTATGACTTTGTCAACTAAAATAAGTGTGTTTAAAGTCATTTCTGTGCCTGAAACGGGTCAAAATTGAAGCTTTTGAGTAAGCAAAAATCTGTAAAAATGGCAATTTTGGTCACTCTGAGGGTTTAAAAAGTGGTTATTCAACATGAGGCACGACCCAATTGACATTTTGAATCATTTTTGGTACAGTCCAAAAAATCAATTTTCGGATGAAAAACGATGACTCCGGACATGTCGAATGATCCCAAAATGGTCAATATGGATGAAATTTTAACATTTAATCTTTTGACTGTAAATGACTGGTGGATGTGAATTATGACTTTGTCAACTAAAATAAGTGTGTTTTAAGTCATTTCTGTGCCTCAAAAGGGTCAAAATTGAAGCTTTTGAGTAATCATAACTCTGTAAAAATGGCAATTTTGGTCACTGTGAGGGTTTAAAAAGTGGTTATTCAACATGAGGCACGATCCAATTGACATTTTGAATCATTTTTGGTACAGTCCAAAAAATCAATTTTCGGATGAAAACGATGACTCCGGACATGTCGAACGATCCCAAAATGGCCAATATGGATGAAATTTTAACATTTAATCTTTTGACTGTAAATGACTGTTGGATGTGAATTATGACTTTGTCAACTAAAATAAGTGTGTTTAAAGTCATTTCTGTGCCTCAAAGGGGTCAAAATTGAAGCTTTTGAGTAATTAAAACTCTGTAAAAATGGTAATTTTGGTCACTCTGAGGCTTTAAAAAGTGGTTATTCAACATGAGGCACGATCCAATTGACATTTTGAATCATTTTTGGTACAGTCCAAAAAATGAATTTTCGGATGAAAAACGATGACTCCGGACATGTCGAACGATCCCAAAATTGTCAATATGGATGAAATTGTAACATTTAATCTTTTGACTGTAAATGACTGTTGGATGTGAATTATGACTTTGTCAACTAAAATAAGTGTGTTTAAAGTCATTTCCGTGCCTGAAACGGGTCAAAATTGAAGCTTTTGAGTAAGCAAAAATCTGTAAAAATGGCAATTTTGGTCACTCTGAGGGTTTAAAAAGTGGTTATTCAACATGAGGCACGACCCAATTGACATTTTGAATCATTTTTGGTACAGTCCAAAAAATCAATTTCCGGATGAAAAACGATGACTCCGGACCTGTTGAACGTTCCCAAAATGGTCTATAATGATGACATTTTAACATTTAATCTTTTGACTTTAAATGACTGTTGGGTGTGAATTATGACTTTGTCAACTAAAATAAGTGTGTTTTAAGTCATTTCTGTGCCTCAAAGGGGTCAAAATTGAAGCTTTTGAGTAAGCAAAAATCTGTAAAAATGGCAATTTTGGTCACTCTGAGGGTTTAAAAAGTGGTTATTCAACATGAGGCACGATCCAATTGACATTTTGAATCATTTTTGGTACAGTCCAAAAAATCAATTTTCGGATGAAAAACGATGACTCCGGACATGTCGAACGATCCCAAAATGGTCAATATGGATGAAATTTTAACATTTAATCTTTTGACTGTAAATGACTGGTGGATGTGAATTATGACTTTGTCAACTAAAATAAGTGTGTTTTAAGTCATTTCTGTGCCTCAAAGGGGTCAAAATTGAAGCTTTTGAGTAATCATAACTCTGTAAAAATGGCAAATTTGGTCACTTTGAGGGTTTAAAAAGTGGTTATTCAACATGAGGCACGATCCAATTGACATTTTGAATCATTTTTGGTACAGTCCAAAAAATGAATTTTCGGATGAAAAATGATGACTCCGGACCTGTTGAATGTTCCCAAAATGGTCTATAATGATGAAATTTTAACATTTAATCTTTTGACTCTAAATGACTGTTGGATGTGAATTATGACTTTGTCAACTAAAATAAGTGTGTTTTAAGTCATTTCTGTGCCTCAAAGGGGTCAAAATTGAAGCTTTTGAGTAATCATAACTCTGTAAAAATGGCAATTTTGGTCACTGTGAGGGTTTAAAAAGTGGTAATTCAACATGAGGCACGATCCAATTGACATTTTGAATCATTTTTGGTACAGTCCAAAAAATCAATTTTCGGATGAAAACGATGACTCCGGACATGTCGAACGATCCCAAAATGGCCAATATGGATGAAATTTTAACATTTAATCTTTTGACTGTAAATGACTGTTGGATGTGAATTATGACTTTGTCAACTAAAATAAGTGTGTTTAAAGTCATTTCTGTGCCTCAAAGGGGTCAAAATTGAAGCTTTTGAGTAATTAAAACTCTGTAAAAATGGCAATTTTGGTCACTCTGAGGGTTTAAAAAGTGGTTATTCAACATGAGGCACAACCCAATTGACATTTTGAATCATTTTTGGTACAGTCCAAAAAATCAATTTCCGGATAAAAAATGATGACTCCGGACCTGTTGAACGTTCCCAAACTGGTCTATAATGATGAAATTTTAACATTTAATCTTTTGACTTTAAATGACTGTTGGGTGTGAATTATGACTTTGTCAACTAAAATAAGTGTGTTTTAAGTCATTTCTGTGCCTCAAAGGGGTCAAAATTGAAGCTTTTGAGTAAGCAAAAATCTGTAAAAATGGCAATTTTGGTCACTCTGAGGGTTTAAAAAGTGGTTATTCAACATGAGGCACGATCCAATTGACATTTTGAATCATTTTTGGTACAGTCCAAAAATTCAATTTTCGGATGAAAAACGATGACTCCGGACATGTCGAACGATCCCAAAATGGTCAATATGGATGAAATTTTAACATTTAATCTTTTGACTCTAAATGACTGTTGGATGTGAATTATGACTTTGTCAACTAAAATAAGTGTGTTTAAAGTCATTTCTGTGCCTGAAACGGGTCAAAATTGAAGCTTTTGAGTAAGCAAAACTCTGTAAAAATGGCAATTTTGGTCACTCTGAGGGTTTAAAAAGTGGTTATTCAACATGAGGCACGACCCAATTGACATTTTGAATCATTTTTGGTACAGTCCAAAAAATCAATTTCCGGATGAAAAACAATGACTCCGGACCTGTTGAACGTTCCCAAAATGGTTTATAATGATGAAATTTTAACATTTAATCTTTTGACTCTAAATGACTTTTGGATGTGAATTATGACTTTGTCAACTAAAATAAGTGTGTTTTAAGTCATTTCTGTGCCTCAAAGGGGTCAAAATTGAAGCTTTTGAGTAATCATAACTCTGTAAAAATGGCAATTTTGGTCACTGTGAGGGTTTAAAAAGTGGTTATTCAACATGAGGCACGATCCAATTGACATTTTGAATCATTTTTGGTACAGTCCAAAAAATAAATTTTCGGATGAAAAACGATGACTCCGGACATGTCGAACGATCCCAAAATGGTCAATATGGATGAAATTTTAACATTTAATCTTTTGACTGTAAATGACTGGTGGATGTGAATTATGACTTTGTCAACTAAAATAAGTGTGTTTAAAGTCATTTCTGTGCCTCAAAGAGTTCAAAATTGAAGCTTTTGAGTAATTAAAACTCTGTTAAAAATGCAATTTTGGTCACTCTGAGGGTTTAAAAAGTGGTTATTCAACATGAGGCACGATCCAATTGACATTTTGAATCATTTTTGGTACAGTCCAAAAAATCAATTTTCGGATGAAAAACGATGACTCCGGACATGTCGAACGATCCCAAAATGGTCAATATGGATGAAATTTTAACATTTAATCTTTTGACTCTAAATGACTGTTGGATGTGAATTATGACTTTGTCAACTAAAATAAGTGTGTTTAAAGTCATTTATGTGCCTGAAACGGGTCAAAATTGAAGCTTTTGAGTAAGCAAAACTCTGTAAAAATGGCAATTTTGGTCACTCTGAGGGTTTAAAAAGATGTTATTCAACATGAGGCACGATCCAATTGACATTTTGAATCATTTTTGGTACAGTCCAAAAAATCAATTCTCGGATGAAAAACGATGACTCCGGACATGTTGAACGATCCCAAAATGGTCAATATGGATGAAATTATAACATTTAATCTTTTGACTCTAAATGACTGTTGGATGTGAATTATGACTTTGTCAACTGAAATAAGTGTGTTTAAAGTCATTTCTGTGCCTGAAACGGGTAAAAATTGAAGCTTTTGAGTAAGCAAAACTCTGTAAAAATGGCAATTTTGGTCACTCTGAGGGTTTAAAAAGTGGTTATTCAACATGAGGCACGATCCAATTGACATTTTGAATCATTTTTGGTACAGTCCAAAAAATCAATTTTCGGATGAAAAACGATGACTCCGGACATGTCGAACGATCCCAAAATGGTCAATATGGATGAAATTTTAACATTTAATCTTTTGACTGTAAATGACTGTTGGATGTGAATTATGACTTTGTCAACTAAAATAAGTGTGTTTAAAGTCATTTCTGTGCCTGAAACGGGTCAAAATAAAGCTTTTGAATAAGCAAAACTCCGTAAAAATGGCAATTTTGGTCACTCTGAGGGTTTAAAAAGTGGTTATTCAACATGAGGCACGATCCAATTGACATTTTGAATAATTTTTGGTACAGTCCAAAAAATCAATTTTCGGATGAAAAACGATGACTCCGGACATGTTGAACGTTCCCAAAATGGTCTATAATGATGACATTTTAACATTTAATCTTTTGACTCTAAATGACTGTTGGATGTGAATTATGACTGTCAACTAAAATAAGTGTGTTTTAAGTCATTTCTGTGCCTCAAAGGGGTCAAAATTGAAGCTTTTGAGTAATCATAACTCTGTTAAAATGGCAATTTTGGTCACTGTGAGGGTTTAAAAAGTGGTTATTCAACATGAGGCACGATCCAATTGACATTTTGAATCATTTTTGGTGCAGTCCAAAAAATCAATTTTCGGATGAAAAACGATGACTCCGGACATGTCGAACGATCCCAAAATGGTCAATATGGATGAAATTTTAACATTTAATCTTTTGACTCTAAATGACTGTTGGATGTGAATTATGACTTTGTCAACTAAAATAAGTGTGTTTAAAGTCATTTCTGTGCCTGAAACGGGTCAAAATTGAAGCTTTTGAGTAAGCAAAACTCTGTAAAAATGGCAATTTTGGTCACTCTGAGGGTTTAAAAAGTGGTTATTCAACATGAGGCACGATCCAATTGACATTTTGAATCATTTTTGGTACAGTCCAAAAAATCAATTTTCGGATGAAAACAATGACTCCGGACATGTCGAACGATCCCAAAATGGCCAATATGGATGAAATTTTAACATTTAATCTTTTGACTGTAAATGACTGGTGGATGTGAATTATGACTTTGTCAACTAAAATAAGTGTGTTTAAAGTCATGTCTGTGCCTCAAAGGGGTCAAAATTGAAGCTTTTGAGTAATTAAAACTCTGTAAAAATGGCAATTTTGGTCACTCTGAGGCTTTAAAAAGTGGTTATTCAACATGAGGCACGATCCAATTGACATTTTGAATCATTTTTGGTACAGTCCAAAAAATGAATTTTCGGATGAAAAACGATGACTCCGGACATGTCGAACGATCCCAAAATGGTCAATATGGATGAAATTTTAACATTCAATCTTTTGACTGTAAATGACTGTTGGATGTGAATTATGACTTTGTCAACTAAAATAAGTGTGTTTAAAGTCATTTCTGTGCCTGAAACGGGTCAAAATTGAAGCTTTTGAGTAAGCAAAAATCTGTAAAAATGGCAATTTTGGTCACTCTGAGGGTTTAAAAAGTGGTTATTCAACATGAGGCACGACCCAATTGACATTTTGAATCATTTTTGGTACAGTCCAAAAAATCAATTTCCGGATGAAAAACAATGACTCCGGACCTGTTGAACGTTCCCAAAATGGTCTATAATGATGAAATTTTAACATTTAATCTTATGACTCTAAATGACTTTTGGATGTGAATTATGACTTTGTCAACTAAAATAAGTGTGTTTTAAGTCATTTCTGTGCCTCAAAGGGGTCAAAATTGAAGCTTTTGAGTAATCATAACTCTGTAAAAATGGCAATTTTGGTCACTGTGAGGGTTTAAAAAGTGGTTATTCAACATGAGGCACGATCCAATTGACATTTTGAATCATTTTTGGTACAGTCCAAAAAATCAATTTTTGGATGAAAAACGATGACTCCGGACATGTTGAACGTTCCCAAAATGGTCTATAATGATGACATTTTAACATTTAATCTTTTGACTCTAAATGACTGTTGGATGTGAATTATGACTGTCAACTAAAATAAGTGTGTTTTAAGTCATTTCTGTGCCTCAAAGGGGTCAAAATTGAAGCTTTTGAGTAATCATAACTCTGTTAAAATGGCAATTTTGGTCACTCTGAGGCTTTAAAAAGTGGTTATTCAACATGAGGCACGATCCAATTGACATTTTGAATCATTTTTGGTACAGTCCAAAAAATGAATTTTCGGATGAAAAACGATGACTCCGGACATGTCGAACGATCCCAAAATGGTCAATATGGATGAAATTTTAACATTTAATCTTTTGACTCTAAATGACTGTTGGATGTGAATTATGACTTTGTCAACTAAAATAAGTGTGTTTAAAGTCATTTCTGTGCCTGAAACGGGTCAAAATTGAAGCTTTTGAGTAAGCAAAAATCTGTAAAAATGGCAATTTTGGTCACTCTGAGGGTTTAAAAAGTGGTTATTCAACATGAGGCACGACCCAATTGACATTTTGAATCATTTTTGGTACAGTCCAAAAAATCAATTTCCGGATGAAAAACAATGACTCCGGACATGTCGAACGATCCCAAAATGGTCAATATTGATGAAATTTTAACATTTAATCTTTTGACTCTAAATGACTTTTGGATGTGAATTATGACTTTGTCAACTAAAATAAGTGTGTTTTAAGTCATTTCTGTGCCTCAAAGGGGTCAAAATTGAAGCTTTTGAGTAATCATAACTCTGTAAAAATGGCAATTTTGGTCACTGTGAGGGTTTAAAAAGTGGTTATTCAACATGAGGCACGATCCAATTGACATTTTGAATCATTTTTGGTACAGTCCAAAAAATAAATTTTCGGATGAAAAACGATGACTCCGGACATGTCGAACGATCCCAAAATGGTCAATATGGATGAAATTTTAACATTTAATCTTTTGACTCTAAATGACTGGTGGATGTGAATTATGACTTTGTCAACTAAAATAAGTGTGTTTAAAGTCATTTCTGTGCCTCAAAGGGGTCAAAATTGAAGCTTTTGAGTAATTAAAACTCTGTAAAAATGGCAATTTTGGTCACTGTGAGGGTTTAAAAAGTGGTTATTCAACATGAGGCACGATCCAATTGACATTTTGAATCATTTTTGGTACAGTCCAAAAAATCAATTTTCGGATGAAAAACGATGACTCCGGACATGTTGAACGTTCCCAAAATGGTCTATAATGATGACATTTTAACATTTAATCTTTTGACTCTAAATGACTGTTGGATGTGAATTATGACTGTCAACTAAAATAAGTGTGTTTTAAGTCATTTCTGTGCCTCAAAGGGGTCAAAATGGAAGCTTTTGAGTAATCATAACTCTGTTAAAATGGCAATTTTGGTCACTCTGAGGCTTTAAAAAGTGGTTATTCAACATGAGGCACGATCCAATTGACATTTTGAATCATTTTTGGTACAGTCCAAAAAATGAATTTTCGGATGAAAAACGATGACTCCGGACATGTCGAACGATCCCAAAATGGTCAATATGGATGAAATTTTAACATTTAATCTTTTGACTCTAAATGACTGTTGGATGTGAATTATGACTTTGTCAACTAAAATAAGTGTGTTTAAAGTCATTTATGTGCCTGAAACGGGTCAAAATTGAAGCTTTTGAGTAAGCAAAACTCTGTAAAAATGGCAATTTTGGTCACTCTGAGGGTTTAAAAAGATGTTATTCAACATGAGGCACGATCCAATTGACATTTTGAATCATTTTTGGTACAGTCCAAAAAATCAATTCTCGGATGAAAAACGATGACTCCGGACATGTTGAACGATCCCAAAATGGTCAATATGGATGAAATTATAACATTTAATCTTTTGACTCTAAATGACTGTTGGATGTGAATTATGACTTTGTCAACTGAAATAAGTGTGTTTAAAGTCATTTCTGTGCCTGAAACGGGTAAAAATTGAAGCTTTTGAGTAAGCAAAACTCTGTAAAAATGGCAATTTTGGTCACTCTGAGGGTTTAAAAAGTGGTTATTCAACATGAGGCACGATCCAATTGACATTTTGAATCATTTTTGGTACAGTCCAAAAAATCAATTTTCGGATGAAAAACGATGACTCCGGACATGTCGAACGATCCCAAAATGGTCAATATGGATGAAATTTTAACATTTAATCTTTTGACTGTAAATGACTGTTGGATGTGAATTATGACTTTGTCAACTAAAATAAGTGTGTTTAAAGTCATTTCTGTGCCTGAAACGGGTCAAAATAAAGCTTTTGAATAAGCAAAACTCCGTAAAAATGGCAATTTTGGTCACTCTGAGGGTTTAAAAAGTGGTTATTCAACATGAGGCACGATCCAATTGACATTTTGAATAATTTTTGGTACAGTCCAAAAAATCAATTTTCGGATGAAAAACGATGACTCCGGACATGTTGAACGTTCCCAAAATGGTCTATAATGATGACATTTTAACATTTAATCTTTTGACTCTAAATGACTGTTGGATGTGAATTATGACTGTCAACTAAAATAAGTGTGTTTTAAGTCATTTCTGTGCCTCAAAGGGGTCAAAATTGAAGCTTTTGAGTAATCATAACTCTGTTAAAATGGCAATTTTGGTCACTGTGAGGGTTTAAAAAGTGGTTATTCAACATGAGGCACGATCCAATTGACATTTTGAATCATTTTTGGTGCAGTCCAAAAAATCAATTTTCGGATGAAAAACGATGACTCCGGACATGTCGAACGATCCCAAAATGGTCAATATGGATGAAATTTTAACATTTAATCTTTTGACTCTAAATGACTGTTGGATGTGAATTATGACTTTGTCAACTAAAATAAGTGTGTTTAAAGTCATTTCTGTGCCTGAAACGGGTCAAAATTGAAGCTTTTGAGTAAGCAAAACTCTGTAAAAATGGCAATTTTGGTCACTCTGAGGGTTTAAAAAGTGGTTATTCAACATGAGGCACGATCCAATTGACATTTTGAATCATTTTTGGTACAGTCCAAAAAATCAATTTTCGGATGAAAACAATGACTCCGGACATGTCGAACGATCCCAAAATGGCCAATATGGATGAAATTTTAACATTTAATCTTTTGACTGTAAATGACTGGTGGATGTGAATTATGACTTTGTCAACTAAAATAAGTGTGTTTAAAGTCATGTCTGTGCCTCAAAGGGGTCAAAATTGAAGCTTTTGAGTAATTAAAACTCTGTAAAAATGGCAATTTTGGTCACTCTGAGGCTTTAAAAAGTGGTTATTCAACATGAGGCACGATCCAATTGACATTTTGAATCATTTTTGGTACAGTCCAAAAAATGAATTTTCGGATGAAAAACGATGACTCCGGACATGTCGAACGATCCCAAAATGGTCAATATGGATGAAATTTTAACATTCAATCTTTTGACTGTAAATGACTGTTGGATGTGAATTATGACTTTGTCAACTAAAATAAGTGTGTTTAAAGTCATTTCTGTGCCTGAAACGGGTCAAAATTGAAGCTTTTGAGTAAGCAAAAATCTGTAAAAATGGCAATTTTGGTCACTCTGAGGGTTTAAAAAGTGGTTATTCAACATGAGGCACGACCCAATTGACATTTTGAATCATTTTTGGTACAGTCCAAAAAATCAATTTCCGGATGAAAAACAATGACTCCGGACCTGTTGAACGTTCCCAAAATGGTCTATAATGATGAAATTTTAACATTTAATCTTATGACTCTAAATGACTTTTGGATGTGAATTATGACTTTGTCAACTAAAATAAGTGTGTTTTAAGTCATTTCTGTGCCTCAAAGGGGTCAAAATTGAAGCTTTTGAGTAATCATAACTCTGTAAAAATGGCAATTTTGGTCACTGTGAGGGTTTAAAAAGTGGTTATTCAACATGAGGCACGATCCAATTGACATTTTGAATCATTTTTGGTACAGTCCAAAAAATCAATTTTTGGATGAAAAACGATGACTCCGGACATGTTGAACGTTCCCAAAATGGTCTATAATGATGACATTTTAACATTTAATCTTTTGACTCTAAATGACTGTTGGATGTGAATTATGACTGTCAACTAAAATAAGTGTGTTTTAAGTCATTTCTGTGCCTCAAAGGGGTCAAAATTGAAGCTTTTGAGTAATCATAACTCTGTTAAAATGGCAATTTTGGTCACTCTGAGGCTTTAAAAAGTGGTTATTCAACATGAGGCACGATCCAATTGACATTTTGAATCATTTTTGGTACAGTCCAAAAAATGAATTTTCGGATGAAAAACGATGACTCCGGACATGTCGAACGATCCCAAAATGGTCAATATGGATGAAATTTTAACATTTAATCTTTTGACTCTAAATGACTGTTGGATGTGAATTATGACTTTGTCAACTAAAATAAGTGTGTTTAAAGTCATTTCTGTGCCTGAAACGGGTCAAAATTGAAGCTTTTGAGTAAGCAAAAATCTGTAAAAATGGCAATTTTGGTCACTCTGAGGGTTTAAAAAGTGGTTATTCAACATGAGGCACGACCCAATTGACATTTTGAATCATTTTTGGTACAGTCCAAAAAATCAATTTCCGGATGAAAAACAATGACTCCGGACATGTCGAACGATCCCAAAATGGTCAATATTGATGAAATTTTAACATTTAATCTTTTGACTCTAAATGACTTTTGGATGTGAATTATGACTTTGTCAACTAAAATAAGTGTGTTTTAAGTCATTTCTGTGCCTCAAAGGGGTCAAAATTGAAGCTTTTGAGTAATCATAACTCTGTAAAAATGGCAATTTTGGTCACTGTGAGGGTTTAAAAAGTGGTTATTCAACATGAGGCACGATCCAATTGACATTTTGAATCATTTTTGGTACAGTCCAAAAAATAAATTTTCGGATGAAAAACGATGACTCCGGACATGTCGAACGATCCCAAAATGGTCAATATGGATGAAATTTTAACATTTAATCTTTTGACTCTAAATGACTGGTGGATGTGAATTATGACTTTGTCAACTAAAATAAGTGTGTTTAAAGTCATTTCTGTGCCTCAAAGGGGTCAAAATTGAAGCTTTTGAGTAATTAAAACTCTGTAAAAATGGCAATTTTGGTCACTGTGAGGGTTTAAAAAGTGGTTATTCAACATGAGGCACGATCCAATTGACATTTTGAATCATTTTTGGTACAGTCCAAAAAATCAATTTTCGGATGAAAAACGATGACTCCGGACATGTTGAACGTTCCCAAAATGGTCTATAATGATGACATTTTAACATTTAATCTTTTGACTCTAAATGACTGTTGGATGTGAATTATGACTGTCAACTAAAATAAGTGTGTTTTAAGTCATTTCTGTGCCTCAAAGGGGTCAAAATGGAAGCTTTTGAGTAATCATAACTCTGTTAAAATGGCAATTTTGGTCACTCTGAGGCTTTAAAAAGTGGTTATTCAACATGAGGCACGATCCAATTGACATTTTGAATCATTTTTGGTACAGTCCAAAAAATGAATTTTCGGATGAAAAACGATGACTCCGGACATGTCGAACGATCCCAAAATGGTCAATATGGATGAAATTTTAACATTTAATCTTTTGACTCTAAATGACTGTTGGATGTGAATTATGACTTTGTCAACTAAAATAAGTGTGTTTAAAGTCATTTCTGTGCCTGAAACGGGTCAAAATTGAAGCTTTTGAGTAAGCAAAAATCTGTAAAAATGGCAATTTTGGTCACTCTGAGGGTTTAAAAAGTGGTTATTCAACATGAGGCACGACCCAATTGACATTTTGAATCATTTTTGGTACAGTCCAAAAAATCAATTTCCGGATGAAAAACAATGACTCCGGACATGTCGAACGATCCCAAAATGGTCAATATTGATGAAATTTTAACATTTAATCTTTTGACTCTAAATGACTTTTGGATGTGAATTATGACTTTGTCAACTAAAATAAGTGTGTTTTAAGTCATTTCTGTGCCTCAAAGGGGTCAAAATTGAAGCTTTTGAGTAATCATAACTCTGTAAAAATGGCAATTTTGGTCACTGTGAGGGTTTAAAAAGTGGTTATTCAACATGAGGCACGATCCAATTGACATTTTGAATCATTTTTGGTACAGTCCAAAAAATAAATTTTCGGATGAAAAACGATGACTCCGGACATGTCGAACGATCCCAAAATGGTCAATATGGATGAAATTTTAACATTTAATCTTTTGACTCTAAATGACTGGTGGATGTGAATTATGACTTTGTCAACTAAAATAAGTGTGTTTAAAGTCATTTCTGTGCCTCAAAGGGGTCAAAATTGAAGCTTTTGAGTAATTAAAACTCTGTAAAAATGGCAATTTTGGTCACTCTGAGGGTTTAAAAAGTGGTTATTCAACATGAGGCACGATCCAATTGACATTTTGAATAATTTTTGGTACAGTCCAAAAAATCAATTTTCGGATGAAAAACGATGACTCCGGACATGTTGAACGTTCCCAAAATGGTCTATAATGATGACATTTTAACATTTAATCTTTTGACTCTAAATGACTGTTGGATGTGAATTATGACTGTCAACTAAAATAAGTGTGTTTTAAGTCATTTCTGTGCCTCAAAGGGGTCAAAATTGAAGCTTTTGAGTAATCATAACTCTGTTAAAATGGCAATTTTGGTCACTGTGAGGGTTTAAAAAGTGGTTATTCAACATGAGGCACGATCCAATTGACATTTTGAATCATTTTTGGTGCAGTCCAAAAAATCAATTTTCGGATGAAAAACGATGACTCCGGACATGTCGAACGATCCCAAAATGGTCAATATGGATGAAATTTTAACATTTAATCTTTTGACTCTAAATGACTGTTGGATGTGAATTATGACTTTGTCAACTAAAATAAGTGTGTTTAAAGTCATTTCTGTGCCTGAAACGGGTCAAAATTGAAGCTTTTGAGTAAGCAAAACTCTGTAAAAATGGCAATTTTGGTCACTCTGAGGGTTTAAAAAGTGGTTATTCAACATGAGGCACGATCCAATTGACATTTTGAATCATTTTTGGTACAGTCCAAAAAATCAATTTTCGGATGAAAACAATGACTCCGGACATGTCGAACGATCCCAAAATGGCCAATATGGATGAAATTTTAACATTTAATCTTTTGACTGTAAATGACTGGTGGATGTGAATTATGACTTTGTCAACTAAAATAAGTGTGTTTAAAGTCATTTCTGTGCCTCAAAGGGGTCAAAATTGAAGCTTTTGAGTAATTAAAACTCTGTAAAAATGGCAATTTTGGTCACTCTGAGGCTTTAAAAAGTGGTTATTCAACATGAGGCACGATCCAATTGACATTTTGAATCATTTTTGGTACAGTCCAAAAAATGAATTTTCGGATGAAAAACGATGACTCCGGACATGTCGAACGATCCCAAAATGGTCAATATGGATGAAATTTTAACATTCAATCTTTTGACTGTAAATGACTGTTGGATGTGAATTATGACTTTGTCAACTAAAATAAGTGTGTTTAAAGTCATTTCTGTGCCTGAAACGGGTCAAAATTGAAGCTTTTGAGTAAGCAAAACTCTGTAAAAATGGCAATTTTGGTCACTCTGAGGGTTTAAAAAGATGTTATTCAACATGAGGCACGATCCAATTGACATTTTGAATCATTTTTGGTACAGTCCAAAAAATCAATTCTCGGATGAAAAACGATGACTCCGGACATGTTGAACGATCCCAAAATGGTCAATATGGATGAAATTATAACATTTAATCTTTTGACTCTAAATGACTGTTGGATGTGAATTATGACTTTGTCAACTGAAATAAGTGTGTTTAAAGTCATTTCTGTGCCTGAAACGGGTCAAAATTGAAGCTTTTGAGTAAGCAAAACTCTGTAAAAATGGCAATTTTGGTCACTCTGAGGGTTTAAAAAGTGGTTATTCAACATGAGGCACGATCCAATTGACATTTTGAATCATTTTTGGTACAGTCCAAAAAATCAATTTTCGGATGAAAAACGATGACTCCGGACATGTCGAACGATCCCAAAATGGTCAATATGGATGAAATTTTAACATTTAATCTTTTGACTGTAAATGGCTGGTGGATGTGAATTATGACTTTGTCAACTAAAATAAGTGTGTTTAAAGTCATTTCTGTGCCTCAAAGAGTTCAAAATTGAAGCTTTTGAGTAATTAAAACTCTGTTAAAAATGCAATTTTGGTCACTCTGAGGGTTTAAAAAGTGGTTATTCAACATGAGGCACGATCCAATTGACATTTTGAATCATTTTTGGTACAGTCCAAAAAATCAATTTTCGGATGAAAAACGATGACTCCGGACATGTCGAACGATCCCAAAATGGTCAATATGGATGAAATTTTAACATTTAATCTTTTGACTTTAAATGACTGTTGGATGTGAATTATGACTTTGTCAACTAAAATAAGTGTGTTTAAAGTCATTTCTGTGCCTGAAACGGGTCAAAATTGAAGCTTTTGAGTAAGCAAAACTCTGTAAAAATGGCAATTTTGGTCACTCTGAGGGTTTAAAAAGTGGTTATTCAACATGAGGCACGATCCAATTGACATTTTGAATCATTTTTGGTACAGTCCAAAAAATCAATTTTCGGATGAAAAACGATGACTCCGGACATGTCGAACGATCCCAAAATGGTCAATATGGATGAAATTTTAACATTTAATCTTTTGACTCTAAATGACTGTTGAATGTGAATTATGACTTTGTCAACTAAAATAAGTGTGTTTAAAGTCATTTCTGTGTCTGAAACGGGTAAAAATTGAAGCTTTTGAGTAAGCAAAACTCTGTAAAAATGGCAATTTTGGTCACTCTGAGGGTTTAAAAAGAAGGTTATTCAACATGAGGCACGATCCAGTTGACATTTTGAATCATTTTTGGTACAGTCCAAAAAATCAATTTTCGGATGAAAAACGATGACTCCGGACATGTCGAACAATCCCAAAATGGTCAATATGGATGAAATTTTAACATTTAATCTTTTGACTGTAAATGACTGTTGGATGTGAATTATGACTTTGTCAACTAAAATAAGTGTGTTTAAAGTCATTTCTGTGCCTGAAACGGGTCAAAATTGAAGCTTTTGAATAAGCAAAACTCCGTAAAAATGGCAATTTTGGTCACTCTGAGCGTTTAAAAAGTGGTTATTTAACATGAGGCACGATCCAATTGACATTTTGAATAATTTTTGGTACAGTCCAAAAAATCAATTTTCGGATGAAAAACGATGACTCCGGACATGTTGAACGTTCCCAAAATGGTCTATAATGATGAAATTTTAACATTTAATCTTTTGACTCTAAATGACTGTTGGATGTGAATTATGACTTTGTCAACTAAAATAAGTGTGTTTTAAGTCATTTCTGTGCCTCAAAGGGGTCAAAATTGAAGCTTTTGAGTAATCATAACTCTGTAAAAATGGCAATTTTGGTCACTGTGAGGGTTTAAAAAGTGGTTATTCAACATGAGGCACGATCCAATTGACATTTTGAATCATTTTTGGTGCAGTCCAAAAAATCAATTTTCGGATGAAAAACGATGACTCCGGACATGTCGAACGATCCCAAAATGGTCAATATGGATGAAATTTTAACATTTAATCTTTTGACTCTAAATGACTGTTGGATGTGAATTATGACTTTGTCAACTAAAATAAGTGTGTTTAAAGTCATTTCTGTGCCTGAAACGGGTCAAAATTGAAGCTTTTGAGTAAGCAAAACTCTGTAAAAATGGCAATTTTGGTCACTCTGAGGGTTTAAAAAGATGTTATTCAACATGAGGCACGATCCAATTGACATTTTGAATCATTTTTGGTACAGTCCAAAAAATCAATTCTCGGATGAAAAACGATGACTCCGGACATGTCGAACGATCCCAAAATGGTCAATATGGATGAAATTATAACATTTAATCTTTTGACTCTAAATGACTGTTGGATGTGAATTATGACTTTGTCAACTAAAATAAGTGTGTTTAAAGTCATTTCTGTGCCTGAAACGGGTCAAAATTGAAGCTTTTGAGTAAGCAAAACTCTGTAAAAATGGCAATTTTGGTCACTCTGAGGGTTTAAAAAGTGGTTATTCAACATGAGGCACGATCCAATTGACATTTTGAATCATTTTTGGTACAGTCCAAAACATCAATTTTCGGATGAAAAACGATGACTCCGGACATGTCGAACGATCCCAAAATGGTCAATATGGATGAAATTTTAACATTTAATCTTTTGACTCTAAATGACTGTTGAATGTGAATTATGACTTTGTCAACTAAAATAAGTGTGTTTAAAGTCATTTCTGTGCCTGAAACGGGTAAAAAGTGAAGCTTTTGAGTAAGCAAAACTCTGTAAAAATGGCAATTTTGGTCACTCTGAGGGTTTAAAAAGTGGTTGTTCAACATGAGGCACGATCCAATTGACATTTTGAATCATTTTTGGTACAGTCCAAAAAATCAATTTTCGGATAAAAAACGATGACTCCGGACATGTCGAACGATCCCAAAATGGTCAATATGGATGAAATTTTAACATTTAATCTTTTGACTGTAAATGACTGTTGGATGTGAATTATGACTTTGTCAACTAAAATAAGTGTGTTTAAAGTCATTTCTGTGCCTGAAACGGGTCAAAATTGAAGCTTTTGAATAAGCAAAACTCCGTAAAAATGGCAATTTTGGTCACTCTGAGGGTTTAAAAAGTGGTTATTCAACATGAGGCACGATCCAATTGACATTTTGAATAATTTTTGGTACAGTCCAAAAAATCAATTTTCGGATGAAAAACGATGACTCCGGACATGTCGAATGATCCCAAAATGGTCAATATGGATGAAATTTTAACATTTAATCTTTTGACTGTAAATGACTGGTGGATGTGAATTATGACTTTGTCAACTAAAATAAGTGTGTTTTAAGTCATTTCTGTGCCTCAAAAGGGTCAAAATTGAAGCTTTTGAGTAATCATAACTCTGTAAAAATGGCAATTTTGGTCACTTTGAGGGTTTAAAAAGTGGTTATTCAACATGAGGCACGATCCAATTGACATTTTGAATCATTTTTGGTACAGTCCAAAAAATCAATTTTCGGATGAAAACGATGACTCCGGACATGTCGAACGATCCCAAAATGGCCAATATGGATGAAATTTTAACATTTAATCTTTTGACTGTAAATGACTGTTGGATGTGAATTATGACTTTGTCAACTAAAATAAGTGTGTTTAAAGTCATTTATGTGCCTCAAAGGGGTCAAAATTGAAGCTTTTGAGTAATTAAAACTCTGTAAAAATGGCAATTTTGGTCACTCTGAGGGTTTAAAAAGTGGTTATTCAACATGAGGCACGATCCAATTGACATTTTGAATCATTTTTGGTACAGTCCAAAAAATGAATTTTCGGATGAAAAACGATGACTCCGGACATGTCGAACGATCCCAAAATTGTCAATATGGATGAAATTGTAACATTTAATCTTTTGACTGTAAATGACTGTTGGATGTGAATTATGACTTTGTCAACTAAAATAAGTGTGTTTAAAGTCATTTCCGTGCCTGAAACGGGTCAAAATTGAAGCTTTTGAGTAAGCAAAAATCTGTAAAAATGGCAATTTTGGTCACTCTGAGGGTTTAAAAAGTGGTTATTCAACATGAGGCACGACCCAATTGACATTTTGAATCATTTTTGGTACAGTCCAAAAAATCAATTTCCGGATGAAAAACGATGACTCCGGACCTGTTGAACGTTCCCAAAATGGTCTATAATGATGAAATTTTAACATTTAATCTTTTGACTTTAAATGACTGTTGGGTGTGAATTATGACTTTGTCAACTAAAATAAGTGTGTTTTAAGTCATTTCTGTGCCTCAAAGGGGTCAAAATTGAAGCTTTTGAGTAAGCAAAAATCTGTAAAAATGGCAATTTTGGTCACTCTGAGGGTTTAAAAAGTGGTTATTCAACATGAGGCACTATCCAATTGACATTTTGAATCATTTTTGGTACAGTCCAAAAAATCAATTTTCGGATGAAAAACGATGACTCCGGACATGTCGAACGATCCCAAAATGGTCAATATGGATGAAATTTTAACATTTAATCTTTTGACTGTAAATGACTGGTGGATGTGAATTATGACTTTGTCAACTAAAAAAGGTGTGTTTTAAGTCATTTCTGTGCCTCAAAGGGGTCAAAATTGAAGCTTTTGAGTAATCATAACTCTGTAAAAATGGCAAATTTGGTCACTTTGAGGGTTTAAAAAGTGGTTATTCAACATGAGGCACGATCCAATTGACATTTTGAATCATTTTTGGTACAGTCCAAAAAATGAATTTTCGGATGAAAAATGATGACTCCGGACCTGTTGAATGTTCCCAAAATGGTCTATAATGATGAAATTTTAACATTTAATCTTTTGACTCTAAATGACTGTTGGATGTGAATTATGACTTTGTCAACTAAAATAAGTGTGTTTAAAGTCATTTCTGTGCCTCAAAGGGGTCAAAATTGAAGCTTTTGAGTAATTAAAACTCTGTAAAAATGGCAATTTTGGTCACTCTGAGGGTTTAAAAAGTGGTTATTCAACATGAGGCACAACCCAATTGACATTTTGAATCATTTTTGGTACAGTCCAAAAAATCAATTTCCGGATAAAAAATGATGACTCCGGACCTGTTGAACGTTCCCAAACTGGTCTATAATGATGAAATTTTAACATTTAATCTTTTGACTTTAAATGACTGTTGGGTGTGAATTATGACTTTGTCAACTAAAATAAGTGTGTTTTAAGTCATTTCTGTGCCTCAAAGGGGTCAAAATTGAAGCTTTTGAGTAAGCAAAAATCTGTAAAAATGGCAATTTTGGTCACTCTGAGGGTTTAAAAAGTGGTTATTCAACATGAGGCACGATCCAATTGACATTTTGAATCATTTTTGGTACAGTCCAAAAATTCAATTTTCGGATGAAAAACGATGACTCCGGACATGTCGAACGATCCCAAAATGGTCAATATGGATGAAATTTTAACATTTAATCTTTTGACTCTAAATGACTGTTGGATGTGAATTATGACTTTGTCAACTAAAATAAGTGTGTTTAAAGTCATTTCTGTGCCTGAAACGGGTCAAAATTGAAGCTTTTGAGTAAGCAAAACTCTGTAAAAATGGCAATTTTGGTCACTCTGAGGGTTTAAAAATTGGTTATTCAACATGAGGCACGATCCAATTGACATTTTGAATCATTTTTGGTACAGTCCAAAAAATCAATTTTCGGATGAAAACGATGACTCCGGACATGTCGAACGATCCCAAAATGGCCAATATGGATGAAATTTTAACATTTAATCTTTTGACTGTAAATGACTGGTGGATGTGAATTATGACTTTGTCAACTAAAATAAGTGTGTTTAAAGTCATTTCTGTGCCTCAAAGGGGTCAAAATTGAAGCTTTTGAGTAATTAAAACTCTGTAAAAATGGCAATTTTGGTCACTCTGAGGCTTTAAAAAGTGGTTATTCAACATGAGGCACGATCCAATTGACATTTTGAATCATTTTTGGTACAGTCCAAAAAATGAATTTTCGGATGAAAAACGATGACTCCGGACATGTCGAACGATCCCAAAATGGTCAATATGGATGAAATTTTAACATTCAATCTTTTGACTGTAAATGACCGTTGGATGTGAATTATGACTTTGTCAACTAAAATAAGTGTGTTTAAAGTCATTTCTGTGCCTGAAACGGGTCAAAATTGAAGCTTTTGAGTAAGCAAAAATCTGTAAAAATGGCAATTTTGGTCACTCTGAGGGTTTAAAAAGTGGTTATTCAACATGAGGCACGACCCAATTGACATTTTGAATCATTTTTGGTACAGTCCAAAAAATCAATTTTCGGATGAAAAACGATGACTCCGGACATGTCGAATGATCCCAAAATGGTCAATATGGATGAAATTTTAACATTTAATCTTTTGACTGTAAATGACTGGTGGATGTGAATTATGACTTTGTCAACTAAAATAAGTGTGTTTTAAGTCATTTCTGTGCCTCAAAAGGGTCAAAATTGAAGCTTTTGAGTAATCATAACTCTGTAAAAATGGCAATTTTGGTCACTGTGAGGGTTTAAAAAGTGGTTATTCAACATGAGGCACGATCCAATTGACATTTTGAATAATTTTTGGTACAGTCCAAAAATCAATTTTCGGATGAAAAACGATGACTCCGGACATGTCGAATGATCTCAAAATGGTCAATATGGATGAAATTTTAACATTTAATCTTTTGACTGTAAATGACTGGTGGATGTGAATTATGACTTTGTCAACTAAAATAAGTGTGTTTTAAGTCATTTCTGTGCCTCAAAAGGGTCAAAATTGAAGCTTTTGAGTAATCATAACTCTGTAAAAATGGCAATTTTGGTCACTGTGAGGGTTTAAAAAGTGGTTATTCAACATGAGGCACGATCCAATTGACATTTTGAATCATTTTTGGTACAGTCCAAAAAATCAATTCTCGGATGAAAAACGATGACTCCGGACATGTTGAACGATCCCAAAATGGTCAATATGGATGAAATTATAACATTTAATCTTTTGACTCTAAATGACTGTTGGATGTGAATTATGACTTTGTCAACTGAAATAAGTGTGTTTAAAGTCATTTCTGTGCCTGAAACGGGTCAAAATTGAAGCTTTTGAGTAAGCAAAACTCTGTAAAAATGGCAATTTTGGTCACTCTGAGGGTTTAAAAAGTGGTTATTCAACATGAGGCACGATCCAATTGACATTTTGAATCATTTTTGGTACAGTCCAAAAAATCAATTTTCGGATGAAAAACGATGACTCCGGACATGTCGAACGATCCCAAAATGGTCAATATGGATGAAATTTTAACATTTAATCTTTTGACTGTAAATGACTGGTGGATGTGAATTATGACTTTGTCAACTAAAATAAGTGTGTTTAAAGTCATTTCTGTGCCTCAAAGAGTTCAAAATAGAAGCTTTTGAGTAATTAAAACTCTGTTAAAAATGCAATTTTGGTCACTCTGAGGGTTTAAAAAGTGGTTATTCAACATGAGGCACGATCCAATTGACATTTTGAATCATTTTTGGTACAGTCCAAAAAATCAATTTTCGGATGAAAAACGATGACTCCGGACATGTCGAACGATCCCAAAATGGTCAATATGGATGAAATTTTAACATTTAATCTTTTGACTTTAAATGACTGTTGGATGTGAATTATGACTTTGTCAACTAAAATAAGTGTGTTTAAAGTCATTTCTGTGCCTGAAACGGGTCAAAATTGAAGCTTTTGAGTAAGCAAAACTCTGTAAAAATGGCAATTTTGGTCACTCTGAGGGTTTAAAAAGATGTTATTCAACATGAGGCACGATCCAATTGACATTTTGAATCATTTTTGGTACAGTCCAAAAAATCAATTCTCGGATGAAAAACGATGACTCCGGACATGTTGAACGATCCCAAAATGGTCAATATGGATGAAATTATAACATTCAATCTTTTGACTCTAAATGACTGTTGGATGTGAATTATGACTTTGTCAACTGAAATAAGTGTGTTTAAAGTCATTTCTGTGCCTGAAACGGGTCAAAATTGAAGCTTTTGAGTAAGCAAAACTCTGTAAAAATGGCAATTTTGGTCACTCTGAGGGTTTAAAAAGTGGTTATTCAACATGAGGCACGATCCAATTGACATTTTGAATCATTTTTGGTACAGTCCAAATAATCAATTTTCGGATGAAAAACGATGACTCCGGACATGTCGAACGATCCCAAAATGGTCAATATGGATGAAATTTTAACATTTAATCTTTTGACTCTAAATGACTGTTGAATGTGAATTATGACTTTGTCAACTAAAATAAGTGTGTTTAAAGTCATTTCTGTGTCTGAAACGGGTAAAAATTGAAGCTTTTGAGTAAGCAAAACTCTGTAAAAATGGCAATTTTGGTCACTCTGAGGGTTTAAAAAGAAGGTTATTCAACATGAGGCACGATCCAGTTGACATTTTGAATCATTTTTGGTACAGTCCAAAAAATCAATTTTCGGATGAAAAACGATGACTCCGGACATGTCGAACAATCCCAAAATGGTCAATATGGATGAAATTTTAACATTTAATCTTTTGACTGTAAATGACTGTTGGATGTGAATTATGACTTTGTCAACTAAAATAAGTGTGTTTAAAGTCATTTCTGTGCCTGAAACGGGTCAAAATTGAAGCTTTTGAATAAGCAAAACTCCGTAAAAATGGCAATTTTGGTCACTCTGAGGGTTTAAAAAGTGGTTATTTAACATGAGGCACGATCCAATTGACATTTTGAATAATTTTTGGTACAGTCCAAAAAATCAATTTTCGGATGAAAAACGATGACTCCGGACATGTTGAACGTTCCCAAAATGGTCTATAATGATGAAATTTTAACATTTAATCTTTTGACTCTAAATGACTGTTGGATGTGAATTATGACTTTGTCAACTAAAATAAGTGTGTTTTAAGTCATTTCTGTGCCTCAAAGGGGTCAAAATTGAAGCTTTTGAGTAATCATAACTCTGTAAAAATGGCAATTTTGGTCACTGTGAGGGTTTAAAAAGTGGTTATTCAACATGAGGCACGATCCAATTGACATTTTGAATCATTTTTGGTACAGTCCAAAAAATCAATTTTTGGATGAAAAACGATGACTCCGGACATGTTGAACGTTCCCAAAATGGTCTATAATGATGACATTTTAACATTTAATCTTTTGACTCTAAATGACTGTTGGATGTGAATTATGACTGTCAACTAAAATAAGTGTGTTTTAAGTCATTTCTGTGCCTCAAAGGGGTCAAAATTGAAGCTTTTGAGTAATCATAACTCTGTTAAAATGGCAATTTTGGTCACTCTGAGGCTTTAAAAAGTGGTTATTCAACATGAGGCACGATCCAATTGACATTTTGAATCATTTTTGGTACAGTCCAAAAAATGAATTTTCGGATGAAAAACGATGACTCCGGACATGTCGAACGATCCCAAAATGGTCAATATGGATGAAATTTTAACATTTAATCTTTTGACTCTAAATGACTGTTGGATGTGAATTATGACTTTGTCAACTAAAATAAGTGTGTTTAAAGTCATTTCTGTGCCTGAAACGGGTCAAAATTGAAGCTTTTGAGTAAGCAAAAATCTGTAAAAATGGCAATTTTGGTCACTCTGAGGGTTTAAAAAGTGGTTATTCAACATGAGGCACGACCCAATTGACATTTTGAATCATTTTTGGTACAGTCCAAAAAATCAATTTCCGGATGAAAAACAATGACTCCGGACATGTCGAACGATCCCAAAATGGTCAATATTGATGAAATTTTAACATTTAATCTTTTGACTCTAAATGACTTTTGGATGTGAATTATGACTTTGTCAACTAAAATAAGTGTGTTTTAAGTCATTTCTGTGCCTCAAAGGGGTCAAAATTGAAGCTTTTGAGTAATCATAACTCTGTAAAAATGGCAATTTTGGTCACTGTGAGGGTTTAAAAAGTGGTTATTCAACATGAGGCACGATCCAATTGACATTTTGAATCATTTTTGGTACAGTCCAAAAAATAAATTTTCGGATGAAAAACGATGACTCCGGACATGTCGAACGATCCCAAAATGGTCAATATGGATGAAATTTTAACATTTAATCTTTTGACTCTAAATGACTGGTGGATGTGAATTATGACTTTGTCAACTAAAATAAGTGTGTTTAAAGTCATTTCTGTGCCTCAAAGGGGTCAAAATTGAAGCTTTTGAGTAATTAAAACTCTGTAAAAATGGCAATTTTGGTCACTGTGAGGGTTTAAAAAGTGGTTATTCAACATGAGGCACGATCCAATTGACATTTTGAATCATTTTTGGTACAGTCCAAAAAATCAATTTTCGGATGAAAAACGATGACTCCGGACATGTTGAACGTTCCCAAAATGGTCTATAATGATGACATTTTAACATTTAATCTTTTGACTCTAAATGACTGTTGGATGTGAATTATGACTGTCAACTAAAATAAGTGTGTTTTAAGTCATTTCTGTGCCTCAAAGGGGTCAAAATGGAAGCTTTTGAGTAATCATAACTCTGTTAAAATGGCAATTTTGGTCACTCTGAGGCTTTAAAAAGTGGTTATTCAACATGAGGCACGATCCAATTGACATTTTGAATCATTTTTGGTACAGTCCAAAAAATGAATTTTCGGATGAAAAACGATGACTCCGGACATGTCGAACGATCCCAAAATGGTCAATATGGATGAAATTTTAACATTTAATCTTTTGACTCTAAATGACTGTTGGATGTGAATTATGACTTTGTCAACTAAAATAAGTGTGTTTAAAGTCATTTCTGTGCCTGAAACGGGTCAAAATTGAAGCTTTTGAGTAAGCAAAAATCTGTAAAAATGGCAATTTTGGTCACTCTGAGGGTTTAAAAAGTGGTTATTCAACATGAGGCACGACCCAATTGACATTTTGAATCATTTTTGGTACAGTCCAAAAAATCAATTTCCGGATGAAAAACAATGACTCCGGACATGTCGAACGATCCCAAAATGGTCAATATTGATGAAATTTTAACATTTAATCTTTTGACTCTAAATGACTTTTGGATGTGAATTATGACTTTGTCAACTAAAATAAGTGTGTTTTAAGTCATTTCTGTGCCTCAAAGGGGTCAAAATTGAAGCTTTTGAGTAATCATAACTCTGTAAAAATGGCAATTTTGGTCACTGTGAGGGTTTAAAAAGTGGTTATTCAACATGAGGCACGATCCAATTGACATTTTGAATCATTTTTGGTACAGTCCAAAAAATAAATTTTCGGATGAAAAACGATGACTCCGGACATGTCGAACGATCCCAAAATGGTCAATATGGATGAAATTTTAACATTTAATCTTTTGACTCTAAATGACTGGTGGATGTGAATTATGACTTTGTCAACTAAAATAAGTGTGTTTAAAGTCATTTCTGTGCCTCAAAGGGGTCAAAATTGAAGCTTTTGAGTAATTAAAACTCTGTAAAAATGGCAATTTTGGTCACTCTGAGGGTTTAAAAAGTGGTTATTCAACATGAGGCACGATCCAATTGACATTTTGAATAATTTTTGGTACAGTCCAAAAAATCAATTTTCGGATGAAAAACGATGACTCCGGACATGTTGAACGTTCCCAAAATGGTCTATAATGATGACATTTTAACATTTAATCTTTTGACTCTAAATGACTGTTGGATGTGAATTATGACTGTCAACTAAAATAAGTGTGTTTTAAGTCATTTCTGTGCCTCAAAGGGGTCAAAATTGAAGCTTTTGAGTAATCATAACTCTGTTAAAATGGCAATTTTGGTCACTGTGAGGGTTTAAAAAGTGGTTATTCAACATGAGGCACGATCCAATTGACATTTTGAATCATTTTTGGTGCAGTCCAAAAAATCAATTTTCGGATGAAAAACGATGACTCCGGACATGTCGAACGATCCCAAAATGGTCAATATGGATGAAATTTTAACATTTAATCTTTTGACTCTAAATGACTGTTGGATGTGAATTATGACTTTGTCAACTAAAATAAGTGTGTTTAAAGTCATTTCTGTGCCTGAAACGGGTCAAAATTGAAGCTTTTGAGTAAGCAAAACTCTGTAAAAATGGCAATTTTGGTCACTCTGAGGGTTTAAAAAGTGGTTATTCAACATGAGGCACGATCCAATTGACATTTTGAATCATTTTTGGTACAGTCCAAAAAATCAATTTTCGGATGAAAACAATGACTCCGGACATGTCGAACGATCCCAAAATGGCCAATATGGATGAAATTTTAACATTTAATCTTTTGACTGTAAATGACTGGTGGATGTGAATTATGACTTTGTCAACTAAAATAAGTGTGTTTAAAGTCATTTCTGTGCCTCAAAGGGGTCAAAATTGAAGCTTTTGAGTAATTAAAACTCTGTAAAAATGGCAATTTTGGTCACTCTGAGGCTTTAAAAAGTGGTTATTCAACATGAGGCACGATCCAATTGACATTTTGAATCATTTTTGGTACAGTCCAAAAAATGAATTTTCGGATGAAAAACGATGACTCCGGACATGTCGAACGATCCCAAAATGGTCAATATGGATGAAATTTTAACATTCAATCTTTTGACTGTAAATGACTGTTGGATGTGAATTATGACTTTGTCAACTAAAATAAGTGTGTTTAAAGTCATTTCTGTGCCTGAAACGGGTCAAAATTGAAGCTTTTGAGTAAGCAAAACTCTGTAAAAATGGCAATTTTGGTCACTCTGAGGGTTTAAAAAGATGTTATTCAACATGAGGCACGATCCAATTGACATTTTGAATCATTTTTGGTACAGTCCAAAAAATCAATTCTCGGATGAAAAACGATGACTCCGGACATGTTGAACGATCCCAAAATGGTCAATATGGATGAAATTATAACATTTAATCTTTTGACTCTAAATGACTGTTGGATGTGAATTATGACTTTGTCAACTGAAATAAGTGTGTTTAAAGTCATTTCTGTGCCTGAAACGGGTCAAAATTGAAGCTTTTGAGTAAGCAAAACTCTGTAAAAATGGCAATTTTGGTCACTCTGAGGGTTTAAAAAGTGGTTATTCAACATGAGGCACGATCCAATTGACATTTTGAATCATTTTTGGTACAGTCCAAAAAATCAATTTTCGGATGAAAAACGATGACTCCGGACATGTCGAACGATCCCAAAATGGTCAATATGGATGAAATTTTAACATTTAATCTTTTGACTGTAAATGGCTGGTGGATGTGAATTATGACTTTGTCAACTAAAATAAGTGTGTTTAAAGTCATTTCTGTGCCTCAAAGAGTTCAAAATTGAAGCTTTTGAGTAATTAAAACTCTGTTAAAAATGCAATTTTGGTCACTCTGAGGGTTTAAAAAGTGGTTATTCAACATGAGGCACGATCCAATTGACATTTTGAATCATTTTTGGTACAGTCCAAAAAATCAATTTTCGGATGAAAAACGATGACTCCGGACATGTCGAACGATCCCAAAATGGTCAATATGGATGAAATTTTAACATTTAATCTTTTGACTTTAAATGACTGTTGGATGTGAATTATGACTTTGTCAACTAAAATAAGTGTGTTTAAAGTCATTTCTGTGCCTGAAACGGGTCAAAATTGAAGCTTTTGAGTAAGCAAAACTCTGTAAAAATGGCAATTTTGGTCACTCTGAGGGTTTAAAAAGTGGTTATTCAACATGAGGCACGATCCAATTGACATTTTGAATCATTTTTGGTACAGTCCAAAAAATCAATTTTCGGATGAAAAACGATGACTCCGGACATGTCGAACGATCCCAAAATGGTCAATATGGATGAAATTTTAACATTTAATCTTTTGACTCTAAATGACTGTTGAATGTGAATTATGACTTTGTCAACTAAAATAAGTGTGTTTAAAGTCATTTCTGTGTCTGAAACGGGTAAAAATTGAAGCTTTTGAGTAAGCAAAACTCTGTAAAAATGGCAATTTTGGTCACTCTGAGGGTTTAAAAAGAAGGTTATTCAACATGAGGCACGATCCAGTTGACATTTTGAATCATTTTTGGTACAGTCCAAAAAATCAATTTTCGGATGAAAAACGATGACTCCGGACATGTCGAACAATCCCAAAATGGTCAATATGGATGAAATTTTAACATTTAATCTTTTGACTGTAAATGACTGTTGGATGTGAATTATGACTTTGTCAACTAAAATAAGTGTGTTTAAAGTCATTTCTGTGCCTGAAACGGGTCAAAATTGAAGCTTTTGAATAAGCAAAACTCCGTAAAAATGGCAATTTTGGTCACTCTGAGCGTTTAAAAAGTGGTTATTTAACATGAGGCACGATCCAATTGACATTTTGAATAATTTTTGGTACAGTCCAAAAAATCAATTTTCGGATGAAAAACGATGACTCCGGACATGTTGAACGTTCCCAAAATGGTCTATAATGATGAAATTTTAACATTTAATCTTTTGACTCTAAATGACTGTTGGATGTGAATTATGACTTTGTCAACTAAAATAAGTGTGTTTTAAGTCATTTCTGTGCCTCAAAGGGGTCAAAATTGAAGCTTTTGAGTAATCATAACTCTGTAAAAATGGCAATTTTGGTCACTGTGAGGGTTTAAAAAGTGGTTATTCAACATGAGGCACGATCCAATTGACATTTTGAATCATTTTTGGTGCAGTCCAAAAAATCAATTTTCGGATGAAAAACGATGACTCCGGACATGTCGAACGATCCCAAAATGGTCAATATGGATGAAATTTTAACATTTAATCTTTTGACTCTAAATGACTGTTGGATGTGAATTATGACTTTGTCAACTAAAATAAGTGTGTTTAAAGTCATTTCTGTGCCTGAAACGGGTCAAAATTGAAGCTTTTGAGTAAGCAAAACTCTGTAAAAATGGCAATTTTGGTCACTCTGAGGGTTTAAAAAGATGTTATTCAACATGAGGCACGATCCAATTGACATTTTGAATCATTTTTGGTACAGTCCAAAAAATCAATTCTCGGATGAAAAACGATGACTCCGGACATGTCGAACGATCCCAAAATGGTCAATATGGATGAAATTATAACATTTAATCTTTTGACTCTAAATGACTGTTGGATGTGAATTATGACTTTGTCAACTAAAATAAGTGTGTTTAAAGTCATTTCTGTGCCTGAAACGGGTCAAAATTGAAGCTTTTGAGTAAGCAAAACTCTGTAAAAATGGCAATTTTGGTCACTCTGAGGGTTTAAAAAGTGGTTATTCAACATGAGGCACGATCCAATTGACATTTTGAATCATTTTTGGTACAGTCCAAAACATCAATTTTCGGATGAAAAACGATGACTCCGGACATGTCGAACGATCCCAAAATGGTCAATATGGATGAAATTTTAACATTTAATCTTTTGACTCTAAATGACTGTTGAATGTGAATTATGACTTTGTCAACTAAAATAAGTGTGTTTAAAGTCATTTCTGTGCCTGAAACGGGTAAAAAGTGAAGCTTTTGAGTAAGCAAAACTCTGTAAAAATGGCAATTTTGGTCACTCTGAGGGTTTAAAAAGTGGTTGTTCAACATGAGGCACGATCCAATTGACATTTTGAATCATTTTTGGTACAGTCCAAAAAATCAATTTTCGGATAAAAAACGATGACTCCGGACATGTCGAACGATCCCAAAATGGTCAATATGGATGAAATTTTAACATTTAATCTTTTGACTGTAAATGACTGTTGGATGTGAATTATGACTTTGTCAACTAAAATAAGTGTGTTTAAAGTCATTTCTGTGCCTGAAACGGGTCAAAATTGAAGCTTTTGAATAAGCAAAACTCCGTAAAAATGGCAATTTTGGTCACTCTGAGGGTTTAAAAAGTGGTTATTCAACATGAGGCACGATCCAATTGACATTTTGAATAATTTTTGGTACAGTCCAAAAAATCAATTTTCGGATGAAAAACGATGACTCCGGACATGTCGAATGATCCCAAAATGGTCAATATGGATGAAATTTTAACATTTAATCTTTTGACTGTAAATGACTGGTGGATGTGAATTATGACTTTGTCAACTAAAATAAGTGTGTTTTAAGTCATTTCTGTGCCTCAAAAGGGTCAAAATTGAAGCTTTTGAGTAATCATAACTCTGTAAAAATGGCAATTTTGGTCACTTTGAGGGTTTAAAAAGTGGTTATTCAACATGAGGCACGATCCAATTGACATTTTGAATCATTTTTGGTACAGTCCAAAAAATCAATTTTCGGATGAAAACGATGACTCCGGACATGTCGAACGATCCCAAAATGGCCAATATGGATGAAATTTTAACATTTAATCTTTTGACTGTAAATGACTGTTGGATGTGAATTATGACTTTGTCAACTAAAATAAGTGTGTTTAAAGTCATTTATGTGCCTCAAAGGGGTCAAAATTGAAGCTTTTGAGTAATTAAAACTCTGTAAAAATGGCAATTTTGGTCACTCTGAGGGTTTAAAAAGTGGTTATTCAACATGAGGCACGATCCAATTGACATTTTGAATCATTTTTGGTACAGTCCAAAAAATGAATTTTCGGATGAAAAACGATGACTCCGGACATGTCGAACGATCCCAAAATTGTCAATATGGATGAAATTGTAACATTTAATCTTTTGACTGTAAATGACTGTTGGATGTGAATTATGACTTTGTCAACTAAAATAAGTGTGTTTAAAGTCATTTCCGTGCCTGAAACGGGTCAAAATTGAAGCTTTTGAGTAAGCAAAAATCTGTAAAAATGGCAATTTTGGTCACTCTGAGGGTTTAAAAAGTGGTTATTCAACATGAGGCACGACCCAATTGACATTTTGAATCATTTTTGGTACAGTCCAAAAAATCAATTTCCGGATGAAAAACGATGACTCCGGACCTGTTGAACGTTCCCAAAATGGTCTATAATGATGAAATTTTAACATTTAATCTTTTGACTTTAAATGACTGTTGGGTGTGAATTATGACTTTGTCAACTAAAATAAGTGTGTTTTAAGTCATTTCTGTGCCTCAAAGGGGTCAAAATTGAAGCTTTTGAGTAAGCAAAAATCTGTAAAAATGGCAATTTTGGTCACTCTGAGGGTTTAAAAAGTGGTTATTCAACATGAGGCACTATCCAATTGACATTTTGAATCATTTTTGGTACAGTCCAAAAAATCAATTTTCGGATGAAAAACGATGACTCCGGACATGTCGAACGATCCCAAAATGGTCAATATGGATGAAATTTTAACATTTAATCTTTTGACTGTAAATGACTGGTGGATGTGAATTATGACTTTGTCAACTAAAAAAGGTGTGTTTTAAGTCATTTCTGTGCCTCAAAGGGGTCAAAATTGAAGCTTTTGAGTAATCATAACTCTGTAAAAATGGCAAATTTGGTCACTTTGAGGGTTTAAAAAGTGGTTATTCAACATGAGGCACGATCCAATTGACATTTTGAATCATTTTTGGTACAGTCCAAAAAATGAATTTTCGGATGAAAAATGATGACTCCGGACCTGTTGAATGTTCCCAAAATGGTCTATAATGATGAAATTTTAACATTTAATCTTTTGACTCTAAATGACTGTTGGATGTGAATTATGACTTTGTCAACTAAAATAAGTGTGTTTAAAGTCATTTCTGTGCCTCAAAGGGGTCAAAATTGAAGCTTTTGAGTAATTAAAACTCTGTAAAAATGGCAATTTTGGTCACTCTGAGGGTTTAAAAAGTGGTTATTCAACATGAGGCACAACCCAATTGACATTTTGAATCATTTTTGGTACAGTCCAAAAAATCAATTTCCGGATAAAAAATGATGACTCCGGACCTGTTGAACGTTCCCAAACTGGTCTATAATGATGAAATTTTAACATTTAATCTTTTGACTTTAAATGACTGTTGGGTGTGAATTATGACTTTGTCAACTAAAATAAGTGTGTTTTAAGTCATTTCTGTGCCTCAAAGGGGTCAAAATTGAAGCTTTTGAGTAAGCAAAAATCTGTAAAAATGGCAATTTTGGTCACTCTGAGGGTTTAAAAAGTGGTTATTCAACATGAGGCACGATCCAATTGACATTTTGAATCATTTTTGGTACAGTCCAAAAATTCAATTTTCGGATGAAAAACGATGACTCCGGACATGTCGAACGATCCCAAAATGGTCAATATGGATGAAATTTTAACATTTAATCTTTTGACTCTAAATGACTGTTGGATGTGAATTATGACTTTGTCAACTAAAATAAGTGTGTTTAAAGTCATTTCTGTGCCTGAAACGGGTCAAAATTGAAGCTTTTGAGTAAGCAAAACTCTGTAAAAATGGCAATTTTGGTCACTCTGAGGGTTTAAAAATTGGTTATTCAACATGAGGCACGATCCAATTGACATTTTGAATCATTTTTGGTACAGTCCAAAAAATCAATTTTCGGATGAAAACGATGACTCCGGACATGTCGAACGATCCCAAAATGGCCAATATGGATGAAATTTTAACATTTAATCTTTTGACTGTAAATGACTGGTGGATGTGAATTATGACTTTGTCAACTAAAATAAGTGTGTTTAAAGTCATTTCTGTGCCTCAAAGGGGTCAAAATTGAAGCTTTTGAGTAATTAAAACTCTGTAAAAATGGCAATTTTGGTCACTCTGAGGCTTTAAAAAGTGGTTATTCAACATGAGGCACGATCCAATTGACATTTTGAATCATTTTTGGTACAGTCCAAAAAATGAATTTTCGGATGAAAAACGATGACTCCGGACATGTCGAACGATCCCAAAATGGTCAATATGGATGAAATTTTAACATTCAATCTTTTGACTGTAAATGACCGTTGGATGTGAATTATGACTTTGTCAACTAAAATAAGTGTGTTTAAAGTCATTTCTGTGCCTGAAACGGGTCAAAATTGAAGCTTTTGAGTAAGCAAAAATCTGTAAAAATGGCAATTTTGGTCACTCTGAGGGTTTAAAAAGTGGTTATTCAACATGAGGCACGACCCAATTGACATTTTGAATCATTTTTGGTACAGTCCAAAAAATCAATTTTCGGATGAAAAACGATGACTCCGGACATGTCGAATGATCCCAAAATGGTCAATATGGATGAAATTTTAACATTTAATCTTTTGACTGTAAATGACTGGTGGATGTGAATTATGACTTTGTCAACTAAAATAAGTGTGTTTTAAGTCATTTCTGTGCCTCAAAAGGGTCAAAATTGAAGCTTTTGAGTAATCATAACTCTGTAAAAATGGCAATTTTGGTCACTGTGAGGGTTTAAAAAGTGGTTATTCAACATGAGGCACGATCCAATTGACATTTTGAATAATTTTTGGTACAGTCCAAAAATCAATTTTCGGATGAAAAACGATGACTCCGGACATGTCGAATGATCCCAAAATGGTCAATATGGATGAAATTTTAACATTTAATCTTTTGACTGTAAATGACTGGTGGATGTGAATTATGACTTTGTCAACTAAAATAAGTGTGTTTTAAGTCATTTCTGTGCCTCAAAAGGGTCAAAATTGAAGCTTTTGAGTAATCATAACTCTGTAAAAATGGCAATTTTGGTCACTGTGAGGGTTTAAAAAGTGGTTATTCAACATGAGGCACGATCCAATTGACATTTTGAATCATTTTTGGTACAGTCCAAAAAATCAATTCTCGGATGAAAAACGATGACTCCGGACATGTTGAACGATCCCAAAATGGTCAATATGGATGAAATTATAACATTTAATCTTTTGACTCTAAATGACTGTTGGATGTGAATTATGACTTTGTCAACTGAAATAAGTGTGTTTAAAGTCATTTCTGTGCCTGAAACGGGTCAAAATTGAAGCTTTTGAGTAAGCAAAACTCTGTAAAAATGGCAATTTTGGTCACTCTGAGGGTTTAAAAAGTGGTTATTCAACATGAGGCACGATCCAATTGACATTTTGAATCATTTTTGGTACAGTCCAAAAAATCAATTTTCGGATGAAAAACGATGACTCCGGACATGTCGAACGATCCCAAAATGGTCAATATGGATGAAATTTTAACATTTAATCTTTTGACTGTAAATGACTGGTGGATGTGAATTATGACTTTGTCAACTAAAATAAGTGTGTTTAAAGTCATTTCTGTGCCTCAAAGAGTTCAAAATAGAAGCTTTTGAGTAATTAAAACTCTGTTAAAAATGCAATTTTGGTCACTCTGAGGGTTTAAAAAGTGGTTATTCAACATGAGGCACGATCCAATTGACATTTTGAATCATTTTTGGTACAGTCCAAAAAATCAATTTTCGGATGAAAAACGATGACTCCGGACATGTCGAACGATCCCAAAATGGTCAATATGGATGAAATTTTAACATTTAATCTTTTGACTTTAAATGACTGTTGGATGTGAATTATGACTTTGTCAACTAAAATAAGTGTGTTTAAAGTCATTTCTGTGCCTGAAACGGGTCAAAATTGAAGCTTTTGAGTAAGCAAAACTCTGTAAAAATGGCAATTTTGGTCACTCTGAGGGTTTAAAAAGATGTTATTCAACATGAGGCACGATCCAATTGACATTTTGAATCATTTTTGGTACAGTCCAAAAAATCAATTCTCGGATGAAAAACGATGACTCCGGACATGTTGAACGATCCCAAAATGGTCAATATGGATGAAATTATAACATTCAATCTTTTGACTCTAAATGACTGTTGGATGTGAATTATGACTTTGTCAACTGAAATAAGTGTGTTTAAAGTCATTTCTGTGCCTGAAACGGGTCAAAATTGAAGCTTTTGAGTAAGCAAAACTCTGTAAAAATGGCAATTTTGGTCACTCTGAGGGTTTAAAAAGTGGTTATTCAACATGAGGCACGATCCAATTGACATTTTGAATCATTTTTGGTACAGTCCAAATAATCAATTTTCGGATGAAAAACGATGACTCCGGACATGTCGAACGATCCCAAAATGGTCAATATGGATGAAATTTTAACATTTAATCTTTTGACTCTAAATGACTGTTGAATGTGAATTATGACTTTGTCAACTAAAATAAGTGTGTTTAAAGTCATTTCTGTGTCTGAAACGGGTAAAAATTGAAGCTTTTGAGTAAGCAAAACTCTGTAAAAATGGCAATTTTGGTCACTCTGAGGGTTTAAAAAGAAGGTTATTCAACATGAGGCACGATCCAGTTGACATTTTGAATCATTTTTGGTACAGTCCAAAAAATCAATTTTCGGATGAAAAACGATGACTCCGGACATGTCGAACAATCCCAAAATGGTCAATATGGATGAAATTTTAACATTTAATCTTTTGACTGTAAATGACTGTTGGATGTGAATTATGACTTTGTCAACTAAAATAAGTGTGTTTAAAGTCATTTCTGTGCCTGAAACGGGTCAAAATTGAAGCTTTTGAATAAGCAAAACTCCGTAAAAATGGCAATTTTGGTCACTCTGAGGGTTTAAAAAGTGGTTATTTAACATGAGGCACGATCCAATTGACATTTTGAATAATTTTTGGTACAGTCCAAAAAATCAATTTTCGGATGAAAAACGATGACTCCGGACATGTTGAACGTTCCCAAAATGGTCTATAATGATGAAATTTTAACATTTAATCTTTTGACTCTAAATGACTGTTGGATGTGAATTATGACTTTGTCAACTAAAATAAGTGTGTTTTAAGTCATTTCTGTGCCTCAAAGGGGTCAAAATTGAAGCTTTTGAGTAATCATAACTCTGTAAAAATGGCAATTTTGGTCACTGTGAGGGTTTAAAAAGTGGTTATTCAACATGAGGCACGATCCAATTGACATTTTGAATCATTTTTGGTGCAGTCCAAAAAATCAATTTTCGGATGAAAAACGATGACTCAGGACATGTCGAACGATCCCAAAATGGTCAATATGGATGAAATTTTAACATTTAATCTTTTGACTCTAAATGACTGTTGGATGTGAATTATGACTTTCTCAACTAAAATAAGTGTGTTTAAAGTAATTTCTGTGCCTGAAACGGGTCAAAATTGAAGCTTTTGAGTAAGCAAAACTCTGTAAAAATGGCAATTTTGGTCACTCTGAGGGTTTAAAAAGATGTTATTCAACATGAGGCACGATCCAATTGACATTTTGAATCATTTTTGGTACAGTCCAAAAAATCAATTCTCGGATGAAAAACGATGACTCCGGACATGTCGAACGATCCCAAAATGGTCAATATGGATGAAATTATAACATTTAATCTTTTGACTCTAAATGACTGTTGGATGTGAATTATGACTTTGTCAACTAAAATAAGTGTGTTTAAAGTCATTTCGGTGCCTGAAACGGGTCAAAATTGAAGCTTTTGAGTAAGCAAAACTCTGTAAAAATGGCAATTTTGGTCACTCTGAGGGTTTAAAAAGTGGTTATTCAACATGAGGCACGATCCAATTGACATTTTGAATCATTTTTGGTACAGTCCAAAACATCAATTTTCGGATGAAAAACGATGACTCCGGACATGTCGAACGATCCCAAAATGGTCAATTATGGATGAAATTTTAACATTTAATCTTTTGACTCTAAATGACTGTTGAATGTGAATTATGACTTTGTCAACTAAAATAAGTGTGTTTAAAGTCATTTCTGTGCCTGAAACGGGTAAAAAGTGAAGCTTTTGAGTAAGCAAAACTCTGTAAAAATGGCAATTTTGGTCACTCTGAGGGTTTAAAAAGTGGTTGTTCAACATGAGGCACGATCCAATTGACATTTTGAATCATTTTTGGTACAGTCCAAAAAATCAATTTTCGGATAAAAAACGATGACTCCGGACATGTCGAACGATCCCAAAATGGTCAATATGGATGAAATTTTAACATTTAATCTTTTGACTGTAAATGACTGTTGGATGTGAATTATGACTTTGTCAACTAAAATAAGTGTGTTTAAAGTCATTTCTGTGCCTGAAACGGGTCAAAATTGAAGCTTTTGAATAAGCAAAACTCCGTAAAAATGGCAATTTTGGTCACTCTGAGGGTTTAAAAAGTGGTTATTCAACATGAGGCACGATCCAATTGACATTTTGAATAATTTTTGGTACAGTCCAAAAAATCAATTTTCGGATGAAAAACGATGACTCCGGACATGTCGAATGATCCCAAAATGGTCAATATGGATGAAATTTTAACATTTAATCTTTTGACTGTAAATGACTGGTGGATGTGAATTATGACTTTGTCAACTAAAATAAGTGTGTTTTAAGTCATTTCTGTGCCTCAAAAGGGTCAAAATTGAAGCTTTTGAGTAATCATAACTCTGTAAAAATGGCAATTTTGGTCACTGTGAGGGTTTAAAAAGTGGTTATTCAACATGAGGCACGATCCAATTGACATTTTGAATCATTTTTGGTACAGTCCAAAAAATCAATTTTCGGATGAAAACGATGACTCCGGACATGTCGAACGATCCCAAAATGGCCAATATGGATGAAATTTTAACATTTAATCTTTTGACTGTAAATGACTGTTGGATGTGAATTATGACTTTGTCAACTAAAATAAGTGTGTTTAAAGTCATTTCTGTGCCTCAAAGGGGTCAAAATTGAAGCTTTTGAGTAATTAAAACTCTGTAAAAATGGCAATTTTGGTCACTCTGAGGGTTTAAAAAGTGGTTATTCAACATGAGGCACGATCCAATTGACATTTTGAATCATTTTTGGTACAGTCCAAAAAATGAATTTTCGGATGAAAAACGATGACTCCGGACATGTCGAACGATCCCAAAATTGTCAATATGGATGAAATTGTAACATTCAATCTTTTGACTCTAAATGACTGTTGGATGTGAATTATGACTTTGTCAACTGAAATAAGTGTGTTTAAAGTCATTTCTGTGCCTGAAACGGGTCAAAATTGAAGCTTTTGAGTAAGCAAAACTCTGTAAAAATGGCAATTTTGGTCACTCTGAGGGTTTAAAAAGTGGTTATTCAACATGAGGCACGATCCAATTGACATTTTGAATCATTTTTGGTACAGTCCAAATAATCAATTTTCGGATGAAAAACGATGACTCCGGACATGTCGAACGATCCCAAAATGGTCAATATGGATGAAATTTTAACATTTAATCTTTTGACTCTAAATGACTGTTGAATGTGAATTATGACTTTGTCAACTAAAATAAGTGTGTTTAAAGTCATTTCTGTGTCTGAAACGGGTAAAAATTGAAGCTTTTGAGTAAGCAAAACTCTGTAAAAATGGCAATTTTGGTCACTCTGAGGGTTTAAAAAGAAGGTTATTCAACATGAGGCACGATCCAGTTGACATTTTGAATCATTTTTGGTACAGTCCAAAAAATCAATTTTCGGATGAAAAACGATGACTCCGGACATGTCGAACAATCCCAAAATGGTCAATATGGATGAAATTTTAACATTTAATCTTTTGACTGTAAATGACTGTTGGATGTGAATTATGACTTTGTCAACTAAAATAAGTGTGTTTAAAGTCATTTCTGTGCCTGAAACGGGTCAAAATTGAAGCTTTTGAATAAGCAAAACTCCGTAAAAATGGCAATTTTGGTCACTCTGAGGGTTTAAAAAGTGGTTATTTAACATGAGGCACGATCCAATTGACATTTTGAATAATTTTTGGTACAGTCCAAAAAATCAATTTTCGGATGAAAAACGATGACTCCGGACATGTTGAACGTTCCCAAAATGGTCTATAATGATGAAATTTTAACATTTAATCTTTTGACTCTAAATGACTGTTGGATGTGAATTATGACTTTGTCAACTAAAATAAGTGTGTTTTAAGTCATTTCTGTGCCTCAAAGGGGTCAAAATTGAAGCTTTTGAGTAATCATAACTCTGTAAAAATGGCAATTTTGGTCACTGTGAGGGTTTAAAAAGTGGTTATTCAACATGAGGCACGATCCAATTGACATTTTGAATCATTTTTGGTGCAGTCCAAAAAATCAATTTTCGGATGAAAAACGATGACTCAGGACATGTCGAACGATCCCAAAATGGTCAATATGGATGAAATTTTAACATTTAATCTTTTGACTCTAAATGACTGTTGGATGTGAATTATGACTTTCTCAACTAAAATAAGTGTGTTTAAAGTAATTTCTGTGCCTGAAACGGGTCAAAATTGAAGCTTTTGAGTAAGCAAAACTCTGTAAAAATGGCAATTTTGGTCACTCTGAGGGTTTAAAAAGATGTTATTCAACATGAGGCACGATCCAATTGACATTTTGAATCATTTTTGGTACAGTCCAAAAAATCAATTCTCGGATGAAAAACGATGACTCCGGACATGTCGAACGATCCCAAAATGGTCAATATGGATGAAATTATAACATTTAATCTTTTGACTCTAAATGACTGTTGGATGTGAATTATGACTTTGTCAACTAAAATAAGTGTGTTTAAAGTCATTTCGGTGCCTGAAACGGGTCAAAATTGAAGCTTTTGAGTAAGCAAAACTCTGTAAAAATGGCAATTTTGGTCACTCTGAGGGTTTAAAAAGTGGTTATTCAACATGAGGCACGATCCAATTGACATTTTGAATCATTTTTGGTACAGTCCAAAACATCAATTTTCGGATGAAAAACGATGACTCCGGACATGTCGAACGATCCCAAAATGGTCAATTATGGATGAAATTTTAACATTTAATCTTTTGACTCTAAATGACTGTTGAATGTGAATTATGACTTTGTCAACTAAAATAAGTGTGTTTAAAGTCATTTCTGTGCCTGAAACGGGTAAAAAGTGAAGCTTTTGAGTAAGCAAAACTCTGTAAAAATGGCAATTTTGGTCACTCTGAGGGTTTAAAAAGTGGTTGTTCAACATGAGGCACGATCCAATTGACATTTTGAATCATTTTTGGTACAGTCCAAAAAATCAATTTTCGGATAAAAAACGATGACTCCGGACATGTCGAACGATCCCAAAATGGTCAATATGGATGAAATTTTAACATTTAATCTTTTGACTGTAAATGACTGTTGGATGTGAATTATGACTTTGTCAACTAAAATAAGTGTGTTTAAAGTCATTTCTGTGCCTGAAACGGGTCAAAATTGAAGCTTTTGAATAAGCAAAACTCCGTAAAAATGGCAATTTTGGTCACTCTGAGGGTTTAAAAAGTGGTTATTCAACATGAGGCACGATCCAATTGACATTTTGAATAATTTTTGGTACAGTCCAAAAAATCAATTTTCGGATGAAAAACGATGACTCCGGACATGTCGAATGATCCCAAAATGGTCAATATGGATGAAATTTTAACATTTAATCTTTTGACTGTAAATGACTGGTGGATGTGAATTATGACTTTGTCAACTAAAATAAGTGTGTTTTAAGTCATTTCTGTGCCTCAAAAGGGTCAAAATTGAAGCTTTTGAGTAATCATAACTCTGTAAAAATGGCAATTTTGGTCACTGTGAGGGTTTAAAAAGTGGTTATTCAACATGAGGCACGATCCAATTGACATTTTGAATCATTTTTGGTACAGTCCAAAAAATCAATTTTCGGATGAAAACGATGACTCCGGACATGTCGAACGATCCCAAAATGGCCAATATGGATGAAATTTTAACATTTAATCTTTTGACTGTAAATGACTGTTGGATGTGAATTATGACTTTGTCAACTAAAATAAGTGTGTTTAAAGTCATTTCTGTGCCTCAAAGGGGTCAAAATTGAAGCTTTTGAGTAATTAAAACTCTGTAAAAATGGCAATTTTGGTCACTCTGAGGGTTTAAAAAGTGGTTATTCAACATGAGGCACGATCCAATTGACATTTTGAATCATTTTTGGTACAGTCCAAAAAATGAATTTTCGGATGAAAAACGATGACTCCGGACATGTCGAACGATCCCAAAATTGTCAATATGGATGAAATTGTAACATTTAATCTTTTGACTGTAAATGACTGTTGGATGTGAATTATGACTTTGTCAACTAAAATAAGTGTGTTTAAAGTCATTTCCGTGCCTGAAACGGGTCAAAATTGAAGCTTTTGAGTAAGCAAAAATCTGTAAAAATGGCAATTTTGGTCACTCTGAGGGTTTAAAAAGTGGTTATTCAACATGAGGCACGACCCAATTGACATTTTGAATCATTTTTGGTACAGTCCAAAAAATCAATTTCCGGATGAAAAACGATGACTCCGGACCTGTTGAACGTTCCCAAAATGGTCTATAATGATGAAATTTTAACATTTAATCTTTTGACTTTAAATGACTGTTGGGTGTGAATTATGACTTTGTCAACTAAAATAAGTGTGTTTTAAGTCATTTCTGTGCCTCAAAGGGGTCAAAATTGAAGCTTTTGAGTAAGCAACAATCTGTAAAAATGGCAATTTTGGTCACTCTGAGGGTTTAAAAAGTGGTTATTCAACATGAGGCACTATCCAATTGACATTTTGAATCATTTTTGGTACAGTCCAAAAAATCAATTTTCGGATGAAAAACGATGACTCCGGACATGTCGAACGATCCCAAAATGGTCAATATGGATGAAATTTTAACATTTAATCTTTTGACTGTAAATGACTGGTGGATGTGAATTATGACTTTGTCAACTAAAAAAGGTGTGTTTTAAGTCATTTCTGTGCCTCAAAGGGGTCAAAATTGAAGCTTTTGAGTAATCATAACTCTGTAAAAATGGCAAATTTGGTCACTTTGAGGGTTTAAAAAGTGGTTATTCAACATGAGGCACGATCCAATTGACATTTTGAATCATTTTTGGTACAGTCCAAAAAATGAATTTTCGGATGAAAAATGATGACTCCGGACCTGTTGAATGTTCCCAAAATGGTCTATAATGATGAAATTTTAACATTTAATCTTTTGACTCTAAATGACTGTTGGATGTGAATTATGACTTTGTCAACTAAAATAAGTGTGTTTAAAGTCATTTCTGTGCCTCAAAGGGGTCAAAATTGAAGCTTTTGAGTAATTAAAACTCTGTAAAAATGGCAATTTTGGTCACTCTGAGGGTTTAAAAAGTGGTTATTCAACATGAGGCACAACCCAATTGACATTTTGAATCATTTTTGGTACAGTCCAAAAAATCAATTTCCGGATAAAAAATGATGACTCCGGACCTGTTGAACGTTCCCAAACTGGTCTATAATGATGAAATTTTAACATTTAATCTTTTGACTTTAAATGACTGTTGGGTGTGAATTATGACTTTGTCAACTAAAATAAGTGTGTTTTAAGTCATTTCTGTGCCTCAAAGGGGTCAAAATTGAAGCTTTTGAGTAAGCAAAAATCTGTAAAAATGGCAATTTTGGTCACTCTGAGGGTTTAAAAAGTGGTTATTCAACATGAGGCACGATCCAATTGACATTTTGAATCATTTTTGGTGCAGTCCAAAAATTCAATTTTCGGATGAAAAACGATGACTCCGGACATGTCGAACGATCCCAAAATGGTCAATATGGATGAAATTTTAACATTTAATCTTTTGACTCTAAATGACTGTTGGATGTGAATTATGACTTTGTCAACTAAAATAAGTGTGTTTAAAGTCATTTCTGTGCCTGAAACGGGTCAAAATTGAAGCTTTTGAGTAAGCAAAAATCTGTAAAAATGGCAATTTTGGTCACTCTGAGGGTTTAAAAAGTGGTTATTCAACATGAGGCACGATCCAATTGACATTTTGAATCATTTTTGGTACAGTCCAAAAAATGAATTTTCGGATGAAAAACGATGACTCCGGACATGTCGAACGATCCCAAAATGGTCAATATGGATGAAATTTTAACATTCAATCTTTTGACTGTAAATGACTGTTGGATGTGAATTATGACTTTGTCAACTAAAATAAGTGTGTTTAAAGTCATTTCTGTGCCTGAAACGGGTCAAAATTGAAGCTTTTGAGTAAGCAAAAATCTGTAAAAATGGCAATTTTGGTCACTCTGAGGGTTTAAAAAGTGGTTATTCAACATGAGGCACGACCCAATTGACATTTTGAATCATTTTTGGTACAGTCCAAAAAATCAATTTTCGGATGAAAAACGATGACTCCGGACATGTCGAATGATCCCAAAATGGTCAATATGGATGAAATTTTAACATTTAATCTTTTGACTGTAAATGACTGGTGGATGTGAATTATGACTTTGTCAACTAAAATAAGTGTGTTTTAAGTCATTTCTGTGCCTCAAAAGGGTCAAAATTGAAGCTTTTGAGTAATCATAACTCTGTAAAAATGGCAATTTTGGTCACTGTGAGGGTTTAAAAAGTGGTTATTCAACATGAGGCACGATCCAATTGACATTTTGAATAATTTTTGGTACAGTCCAAAAAATCAATTTTCGGATGAAAAACGATGACTCCGGACATGTCGAATGATCCCAAAATGGTCAATATGGATGAAATTTTAACATTTAATCTTTTGACTGTAAATGACTGGTGGATGTGAATTATGACTTTGTCAACTAAAATAAGTGTGTTTTAAGTCATTTCTGTGTCTCAAAAGGGTCAAAATTGAAGCTTTTGAGTAATCATAACTCTGTAAAAATGGCAATTTTGGTCACTGTGAGGGTTTAAAAAGTGGTTATTCAACATGAGGCACGATCCAATTGACATTTTGAATCATTTTTGGTACAGTCCAAAAAATCAATTTTCGGATGAAAACGATGACTCCGGACATGTCGAACGATCCCAAAATGGCCAATATGGATGAAATTTTAACATTTAATCTTTTGACTGTAAATGACTGTTGGATGTGAATTATGACTTTGTCAACTAAAATAAGTGTGTTTAAAGTCATTTCTGTGCCTCAAAGGGGTCAAAATTGAAGCTTTTGAGTAATTAAAACTCTGTAAAAATGGTAATTTTGGTCACTCTGAGGCTTTAAAAAGTGGTTATTCAACATGAGGCACGATCCAATTGACATTTTGAATCATTTTTGGTACAGTCCAAAAAATGAATTTTCGGATGAAAAACGATGACTCCGGACATGTCGAACGATCCCAAAATTGTCAATATGGATGAAATTGTAACATTTAATCTTTTGACTGTAAATGACTGTTGGATGTGAATTATGACTTTGTCAACTAAAATAAGTGTGTTTAAAGTCATTTCCGTGCCTGAAACGGGTCAAAATTGAAGCTTTTGAGTAAGCAAAAATCTGTAAAAATGGCAATTTTGGTCACTCTGAGGGTTTAAAAAGTGGTTATTCAACATGAGGCACGACCCAATTGACATTTTGAATCATTTTTGGTACAGTCCAAAAAATCAATTTCCGGATGAAAAACGATGACTCCGGACCTGTTGAACGTTCCCAAAATGGTCTATAATGATGAAATTTTAACATTTAATCTTTTGACTTTAAATGACTGTTGGGTGTGAATTATGACTTTGTCAACTAAAATAAGTGTGTTTTAAATCATTTCTGTGCCTCAAAGGGGTCAAAATTGAAGCTTTTGAGTAAGCAAAAATCTGTAAAAATGGCAATTTTGGTCACCCTGAGGGTTTAAAAAGTGGTTATTCAACATGAGGCACGATCCAATTGACATTTTGAATCATTTTTGGTACAGTCCAAAAAATCAATTTTCGGATCAAAAACGATGACTCCGGACATGTCGAACGATCCCAAAATGGTCAATATGGATGAAATTTTAACATTTAATCTTTTGACTGTAAATGACTGGTGGATGTGAATTATGACTTTGTCAACTAAAATAAGTGTGTTTTAAGTCATTTCTGTGCCTCAAAGGGGTCAAAATTGAAGCTTTTGAGTAATCATAACTCTGTAAAAATGGCAAATTTGGTCACTTTGAGGGTTTAAAAAGTGGTTATTCAACATGAGGCACGATCCAATTGACATTTTGAATCATTTTTGGTACAGTCCAAAAAATGAATTTTCGGATGAAAAATGATGACTCCGGACCTGTTGAATGTTCCCAAAATGGTCTATAATGATGAAATTTTAACATTTAATCTTTTGACTCTAAATGACTGTTGGATGTGAATTATGACTTTGTCAACTAAAATAAGTGTGTTTTAAGTCATTTCTGTGCCTCAAAGGGGTCAAAATTGAAGCTTTTGAGTAATCATAACTCTGTAAAAATGGCAATTTTGGTCACTGTGAGGGTTTAAAAAGTGGTAATTCAACATGAGGCACGATCCAATTGACATTTTGAATCATTTTTGGTACAGTCCAAAAAATCAATTTTCGGATGAAAACGATGACTCCGGACATGTCGAACGATCCCAAAATGGCCAATATGGATGAAATTTTAACATTTAATCTTTTGACTGTAAATGACTGTTGGATGTGAATTATGACTTTGTCAACTAAAATAAGTGTGTTTAAAGTCATTTCTGTGCCTCAAAGGGGTCAAAATTGAAGCTTTTGAGTAATTAAAACTCTGTAAAAATGGCAATTTTGGTCACTCTGAGGGTTTAAAAAGTGGTTATTCAACATGAGGCACAACCCAATTGACATTTTGAATCATTTTTGGTACAGTCCAAAAAATCAATTTCCGGATAAAAAATGATGACTCCGGACCTGTTGAACGTTCCCAAACTGGTCTATAATGATGAAATTTTAACATTTAATCTTTTGACTTTAAATGACTGTTGGGTGTGAATTATGACTTTGTCAACTAAAATAAGTGTGTTTTAAGTCATTTCTGTGCCTCAAAGGGGTCAAAATTGAAGCTTTTGAGTAAGCAAAAATCTGTAAAAATGGCAATTTTGGTCACTCTGAGGGTTTAAAAAGTGGTTATTCAACATGAGGCACGATCCAATTGACATTTTGAATCATTTTTGGTACAGTCCAAAAATTCAATTTTCGGATGAAAAACGATGACTCCGGACATGTCGAACGATCCCAAAATGGTCAATATGGATGAAATTTTAACATTTAATCTTTTGACTCTAAATGACTGTTGGATGTGAATTATGACTTTGTCAACTAAAATAAGTGTGTTTAAAGTCATTTCTGTGCCTGAAACGGGTCAAAATTGAAGCTTTTGAGTAAGCAAAACTCTGTAAAAATGGCAATTTTGGTCACTCTGAGGGTTTAAAAAGTGGTTATTCAACATGAGGCACGATCCAATTGACATTTTGAATCATTTTTGGTACAGTCCAAAAAATCAATTTTCGGATGAAAACGATGACTCCGGACATGTCGAACGATCCCAAAATGGCCAATATGGATGAAATTTTAACATTTAATCTTTTGACTGTAAATGACTGGTGGATGTGAATTATGACTTTGTCAACTAAAATAAGTGTGTTTAAAGTCATTTCTGTGCCTCAAAGGGGTCAAAATTGAAGCTTTTGAGTAATTAAAACTCTGTAAAAATGGCACTTTTGGTCACTCTGAGGCTTTAAAAAGTGGTTATTCAACATGAGGCACGATCCAATTGACATTTTGAATCATTTTTGGTACAGTCCAAAAAATGAATTTTCGGATGAAAAACGATGACTCCGGACATGTCGAACGATCCCAAAATGGTCAATATGGATGAAATTTTAACATTCAATCTTTTGACTGTAAATGACTGTTGGATGTGAATTATGACTTTGTCAACTAAAATAAGTGTGTTTAAAGTCATTTCTGTGCCTGAAACGGGTCAAAATTGAAGCTTTTGAGTAAGCAAAAATCTGTAAAAATGGCAATTTTGGTCACTCTGAGGGTTTAAAAAGTGGTTATTCAACATGAGGCACGACCCAATTGACATTTTGAATCATTTTTGGTACAGTCCAAAAAATCAATTTCCGGATGAAAAACAATGACTCCGGACCTGTTGAACGTTCCCAAAATGGTCTATAATGATGAAATTTTAACATTTAATCTTTTGACTCTAAATGACTTTTGGATGTGAATTATGACTTTGTCAACTAAAATAAGTGTGTTTTAAGTCATTTCTGTGCCTCAAAGGGGTCAAAATTGAAGCTTTTGAGTAATCATAACTCTGTAAAAATGGCAATTTTGGTCACTGTGAGGGTTTAAAAAGTGGTTATTCAACATGAGGCACGATCCAATTGACATTTTGAATCATTTTTGGTACAGTCCAAAAAATAAATTTTCGGATGAAAAACGATGACTCCGGACATGTCGAACGATCCCAAAATGGTCAATATGGATGAAATTTTAACATTTAATCTTTTGACTGTAAATGACTGGTGGATGTGAATTATGACTTTGTCAACTAAAATAAGTGTGTTTAAAGTCATTTCTGTGCCTCAAAGAGTTCAAAATTGAAGCTTTTGAGTAATTAAAACTCTGTTAAAAATGCAATTTTGGTCACTCTGAGGGTTTAAAAAGTGGTTATTCAACATGAGGCATGATCCAATTGACATTTTGAATCATTTTTGGTACAGTCCAAAAAATCAATTTTCGGATGAAAACGATGACTCCGGACATGTCGAACGATCCCAAAATGGCCAATATGGATGAAATTTTAACATTTAATCTTTTGACTGTAAATGACTGTTGGATGTGAATTATGACTTTGTCAACTAAAATAAGTGTGTTTAAAGTCATTTCTGTGCCTCAAAGGGGTCAAAATTGAAGCTTTTGAGTAATTAAAACTCTGTAAAAATGGCAATTTTGGTCACTCTGAGGGTTTAAAAAGTGGTTATTCAACATGAGGCACAACCCAATTGACATTTTGAATCATTTTTGGTACAGTCCAAAAAATCAATTTCCGGATAAAAAATGATGACTCCGGACCTGTTGAACGTTCCCAAACTGGTCTATAATGATGAAATTTTAACATTTAATCTTTTGACTTTAAATGACTGTTGGGTGTGAATTATGACTTTGTCAACTAAAATAAGTGTGTTTTAAGTCATTTCTGTGCCTCAAAGGGGTCAAAATTGAAGCTTTTGAGTAAGCAAAAATCTGTAAAAATGGCAATTTTGGTCACTCTGAGGGTTTAAAAAGTGGTTATTCAACATGAGGCACGATCCAATTGACATTTTGAATCATTTTTGGTACAGTCCAAAAATTCAATTTTCGGATGAAAAACGATGACTCCGGACATGTCGAACGATCCCAAAATGGTCAATATGGATGAAATTTTAACATTTAATCTTTTGACTCTAAATGACTGTTGGATGTGAATTATGACTTTGTCAACTAAAATAAGTGTGTTTAAAGTCATTTCTGTGCCTGAAACGGGTCAAAATTGAAGCTTTTGAGTAAGCAAAACTCTGTAAAAATGGCAATTTTGGTCACTCTGAGGGTTTAAAAAGTGGTTATTCAACATGAGGCACGATCCAATTGACATTTTGAATCATTTTTGGTACAGTCCAAAAAATCAATTTTCGGATGAAAACGATGACTCCGGACATGTCGAACGATCCCAAAATGGCCAATATGGATGAAATTTTAACATTTAATCTTTTGACTGTAAATGACTGGTGGATGTGAATTATGACTTTGTCAACTAAAATAAGTGTGTTTAAAGTCATTTCTGTGCCTCAAAGGGGTCAAAATTGAAGCTTTTGAGTAATTAAAACTCTGTAAAAATGGCACTTTTGGTCACTCTGAGGCTTTAAAAAGTGGTTATTCAACATGAGGCACGATCCAATTGACATTTTGAATCATTTTTGGTACAGTCCAAAAAATGAATTTTCGGATGAAAAACGATGACTCCGGACATGTCGAACGATCCCAAAATGGTCAATATGGATGAAATTTTAACATTCAATCTTTTGACTGTAAATGACTGTTGGATGTGAATTATGACTTTGTCAACTAAAATAAGTGTGTTTAAAGTCATTTCTGTGCCTGAAACGGGTCAAAATTGAAGCTTTTGAGTAAGCAAAAATCTGTAAAAATGGCAATTTTGGTCACTCTGAGGGTTTAAAAAGTGGTTATTCAACATGAGGCACGACCCAATTGACATTTTGAATCATTTTTGGTACAGTCCAAAAAATCAATTTCCGGATGAAAAACAATGACTCCGGACCTGTTGAACGTTCCCAAAATGGTCTATAATGATGAAATTTTAACATTTAATCTTTTGACTCTAAATGACTTTTGGATGTGAATTATGACTTTGTCAACTAAAATAAGTGTGTTTTAAGTCATTTCTGTGCCTCAAAGGGGTCAAAATTGAAGCTTTTGAGTAATCATAACTCTGTAAAAATGGCAATTTTGGTCACTGTGAGGGTTTAAAAAGTGGTTATTCAACATGAGGCACGATCCAATTGACATTTTGAATCATTTTTGGTACAGTCCAAAAAATAAATTTTCGGATGAAAAACGATGACTCCGGACATGTCGAACGATCCCAAAATGGTCAATATGGATGAAATTTTAACATTTAATCTTTTGACTGTAAATGACTGGTGGATGTGAATTATGACTTTGTCAACTAAAATAAGTGTGTTTAAAGTCATTTCTGTGCCTCAAAGAGTTCAAAATTGAAGCTTTTGAGTAATTAAAACTCTGTTAAAAATGCAATTTTGGTCACTCTGAGGGTTTAAAAAGTGGTTATTCAACATGAGGCATGATCCAATTGACATTTTGAATCATTTTTGGTACAGTCCAAAAAATCAATTTTCGGATGAAAACGATGACTCCGGACATGTCGAACGATCCCAAAATGGCCAATATGGATGAAATTTTAACATTTAATCTTTTGACTGTAAATGACTGTTGGATGTGAATTATGACTTTGTCAACTAAAATAAGTGTGTTTAAAGTCATTTCTGTGCCTCAAAGGGGTCAAAATTGAAGCTTTTGAGTAATTAAAACTCTGTAAAAATGGCAATTTTGGTCACTCTGAGGGTTTAAAAAGTGGTTATTCAACATGAGGCACAACCCAATTGACATTTTGAATCATTTTTGGTACAGTCCAAAAAATCAATTTCCGGATAAAAAATGATGACTCCGGACCTGTTGAACGTTCCCAAACTGGTCTATAATGATGAAATTTTAACATTTAATCTTTTGACTTTAAATGACTGTTGGGTGTGAATTATGACTTTGTCAACTAAAATAAGTGTGTTTTAAGTCATTTCTGTGCCTCAAAGGGGTCAAAATTGAAGCTTTTGAGTAAGCAAAAATCTGTAAAAATGGCAATTTTGGTCACTCTGAGGGTTTAAAAAGTGGTTATTCAACATGAGGCACGATCCAATTGACATTTTGAATCATTTTTGGTACAGTCCAAAAATTCAATTTTCGGATGAAAAACGATGACTCCGGACATGTCGAACGATCCCAAAATGGTCAATATGGATGAAATTTTAACATTTAATCTTTTGACTCTAAATGACTGTTGGATGTGAATTATGACTTTGTCAACTAAAATAAGTGTGTTTAAAGTCATTTCTGTGCCTGAAACGGGTCAAAATTGAAGCTTTTGAGTAAGCAAAACTCTGTAAAAATGGCAATTTTGGTCACTCTGAGGGTTTAAAAAGTGGTTATTCAACATGAGGCACGATCCAATTGACATTTTGAATCATTTTTGGTACAGTCCAAAAAATCAATTTTCGGATGAAAACGATGACTCCGGACATGTCGAACGATCCCAAAATGGCCAATATGGATGAAATTTTAACATTTAATCTTTTGACTGTAAATGACTGGTGGATGTGAATTATGACTTTGTCAACTAAAATAAGTGTGTTTAAAGTCATTTCTGTGCCTCAAAGGGGTCAAAATTGAAGCTTTTGAGTAATTAAAACTCTGTAAAAATGGCAATTTTGGTCACTCTGAGGCTTTAAAAAGTTGTTATTCAACATGAGGCACGATCCAATTGACATTTTGAATCATTTTTGGTACAGTCCAAAAAATGAATTTTCGGATGAAAAACGAAGACTCCGGACATGTCGAACGATCCCAAAATGGTCAATATGGATGAAATTTTAACATTCAATCTTTTGACTGTAAATGACTGTTGGATGTGAATTATGACTTTGTCAACTAAAATAAGTGTGTTTAAAGTCATTTCTGTGCCTGAAACGGGTCAAAATTGAAGCTTTTGAGTAAGCAAAAATCTGTAAAAATGGCAATTTTGGTCACTCTGAGGGTTTAAAAAGTGGTTATTCAACATGAGGCACGACCCAATTGACATTTTGAATCATTTTTGGTACAGTCCAAAAAATCAATTTTCGGATGAAAAACGATGACTCCGGACATGTCGAATGATCCCAAAATGGTCAATATGGATGAAATTTTAACATTTAATCTTTTGACTGTAAATGACTGGTGGATGTGAATTATGACTTTGTCAACTAAAATAAGTGTGTTTTAAGTCATTTCTGTGCCTCAAAAGGGTCAAAATTGAAGCTTTTGAGTAATCATAACTCTGTAAAAATGGCAATTTTGGTCACTGTGAGGGTTTAAAAAGTGGTTATTCAACATGAGGCACGATCCAATTGACATTTTGAATAATTTTTGGTACAGTCCAAAAAATCAATTTTCGGATGAAAAACGATGACTCCGGACATGTCGAATGATCCCAAAATGGTCAATATGGATGAAATTTTAACATTTAATCTTTTGACTGTAAATGACTGGTGGATGTGAATTATGACTTTGTCAACTAAAATAAGTGTGTTTTAAGTCATTTCTGTGCCTCAAAAGGGTCAAAATTGAAGCTTTTGAGTAATCATAACTCTGTAAAAATGGCAATTTTGGTCACTGTGAGGGTTTAAAAAGTGGTTATTCAACATGAGGCACGATCCAATTGACATTTTGAATCATTTTTGGTACAGTCCAAAAAATCAATTTTCGGATGAAAACGATGACTCCGGACATGTCGAACGATCCCAAAATGGCCAATATGGATGAAATTTTAACATTTAATCTTTTGACTGTAAATGACTGTTGGATGTGAATTATGACTTTGTCAACTAAAATAAGTGTGTTTAAAGTCATTTCTGTGCCTCAAAGGGGTCAAAATTGAAGCTTTTGAGTAACTAAAACTCTGTAAAAATGGTAATTTTGGTCACTCTGAGGCTTTAAAAAGTGGTTATTCAACATGAGGCACGATCCAATTGACATTTTGAATCATTTTTGGTACAGTCCAAAAAATGAATTTTCGGATGAAAAACGATGACTCCGGACATGTCGAACGATCCCAAAATTGTCAATATGGATGAAATTGTAACATTTAATCTTTTGACTGTAAATGACTGTTGGATGTGAATTATGACTTTGTCAACTAAAATAAGTGTGTTTAAAGTCATTTCTGTGCCTCAAAGGGGTCAAAATTGAAGCTTTTGAGTAATCATAACTCTGTAAAAATGGCAATTTTGGTCACTGTGAGGGTTTAAAAAGTGGTTATTCAACATGAGGCACGATCCAATTGACATTTTGAATCATTTTTGGTACAGTCCAAAAAATAAATTTTCGGATGAAAAACGATGACTCCGGACATGTCGAACGATCCCAAAATGGTCAATATGGATGAAATTTTAACATTTAATCTTTTGACTGTAAATGACTGGTGGATGTGAATTATGACTTTGTCAACTAAAATAAGTGTGTTTAAAGTCATTTCTGTGCCTCAAAGAGTTCAAAATTGAAGCTTTTGAGTAATTAAAACTCTGTTAAAAATGCAATTTTGGTCACTCTGAGGGTTTAAAAAGTGGTTATTCAACATGAGGCACGATCCAATTGACATTTTGAATCATTTTTGGTACAGTCCAAAAAATCAATTTTCGGATGAAAACGATGACTCCGGACATGTCGAACGATCCCAAAATGGCCAATATGGATGAAATTTTAACATTTAATCTTTTGACTGTAAATGACTGTTGGATGTGAATTATGACTTTGTCAACTAAAATAAGTGTGTTTAAAGTCATTTCTGTGCCTCAAAGGGGTCAAAATTGAAGCTTTTGAGTAATTAAAACTCTGTAAAAATGGCAATTTTGGTCACTCTGAGGGTTTAAAAAGTGGTTATTCAACATGAGGCACAACCCAATTGACATTTTGAATCATTTTTGGTACAGTCCAAAAAATCAATTTCCGGATAAAAAATGATGACTCCGGACCTGTTGAACGTTCCCAAACTGGTCTATAATGATGAAATTTTAACATTTAATCTTTTGACTTTAAATGACTGTTGGGTGTGAATTATGACTTTGTCAACTAAAATAAGTGTGTTTTAAGTCATTTCTGTGCCTCAAAGGGGTCAAAATTGAAGCTTTTGAGTAAGCAAAAATCTGTAAAAATGGCAATTTTGGTCACTCTGAGGGTTTAAAAAGTGGTTATTCAACATGAGGCACGATCCAATTGACATTTTGAATCATTTTTGGTACAGTCCAAAAATTCAATTTTCGGATGAAAAACGATGACTCCGGACATGTCGAACGATCCCAAAATGGTCAATATGGATGAAATTTTAACATTTAATCTTTTGACTCTAAATGACTGTTGGATGTGAATTATGACTTTGTCAACTAAAATAAGTGTGTTTAAAGTCATTTCTGTGCCTGAAACGGGTCAAAATTGAAGCTTTTGAGTAAGCAAAACTCTGTAAAAATGGCAATTTTGGTCACTCTGAGGGTTTAAAAAGTGGTTATTCAACATGAGGCACGATCCAATTGACATTTTGAATCATTTTTGGTACAGTCCAAAAAATCAATTTTCGGATGAAAACGATGACTCCGGACATGTCGAACGATCCCAAAATGGCCAATATGGATGAAATTTTAACATTTAATCTTTTGACTGTAAATGACTGGTGGATGTGAATTATGACTTTGTCAACTAAAATAAGTGTGTTTAAAGTCATTTCTGTGCCTCAAAGGGGTCAAAATTGAAGCTTTTGAGTAATTAAAACTCTGTAAAAATGGCAATTTTGGTCACTCTGAGGCTTTAAAAAGTGGTTATTCAACATGAGGCACGATCCAATTGACATTTTGAATCATTTTTGGTACAGTCCAAAAAATGAATTTTCGGATGAAAAACGATGACTCCGGACATGTCGAACGATCCCAAAATGGTCAATATGGATGAAATTTTAACATTCAATCTTTTGACTGTAAATGACTGTTGGATGTGAATTATGACTTTGTCAACTAAAATAAGTGTGTTTAAAGTCATTTCTGTGCCTGAAACGGGTCAAAATTGAAGCTTTTGAGTAAGCAAAAATCTGTAAAAATGGCAATTTTGGTCACTCTGAGGGTTTAAAAAGTGGTTATTCAACATGAGGCACGACCCAATTGACATTTTGAATCATTTTTGGTACAGTCCAAAAAATCAATTTTCGGATGAAAAACGATGACTCCGGACATGTCGAATGATCCCAAAATGGTCAATATGGATGAAATTTTAACATTTAATCTTTTGACTGTAAATGACTGGTGGATGTGAATTATGACTTTGTCAACTAAAATAAGTGTGTTTTAAGTCATTTCTGTGCCTCAAAAGGGTCAAAATTGAAGCTTTTGAGTAATCATAACTCTGTAAAAATGGCAATTTTGGTCACTGTGAGGGTTTAAAAAGTGGTTATTCAACATGAGGCACGATCCAATTGACATTTTGAATAATTTTTGGTACAGTCCAAAAAATCAATTTTCGGATGAAAAACGATGACTCCGGACATGTCGAATGATCCCAAAATGGTCAATATGGATGAAATTTTAACATTTAATCTTTTGACTGTAAATGACTGGTGGATGTGAATTATGACTTTGTCAACTAAAATAAGTGTGTTTTAAGTCATTTCTGTGCCTCAAAAGGGTCAAAATTGAAGCTTTTGAGTAATCATAACTCTGTAAAAATGGCAATTTTGGTCACTGTGAGGGTTTAAAAAGTGGTTATTCAACATGAGGCACGATCCAATTGACATTTTGAATCATTTTTGGTACAGTCCAAAAAATCAATTTTCGGATGAAAACGATGACTCCGGACATGTCGAACGATCCCAAAATGGCCAATATGGATGAAATTTTAACATTTAATCTTTTGACTGTAAATGACTGTTGGATGTGAATTATGACTTTGTCAACTAAAATAAGTGTGTTTAAAGTCATTTCTGTGCCTCAAAGGGGTCAAAATTGAAGCTTTTGAGTAATTAAAACTCTGTAAAAATGGTAATTTTGGTCACTCTGAGGCTTTAAAAAGTGGTTATTCAACATGAGGCACGATCCAATTGACATTTTGAATCATTTTTGGTACAGTCCAAAAAATGAATTTTCGGATGAAAAACGATGACTCCGGACATGTCGAACGATCCCAAAATTGTCAATATGGATGAAATTGTAACATTTAATCTTTTGACTGTAAATGACTGTTGGATGTGAATTATGACTTTGTCAACTAAAATAAGTGTGTTTAAAGTCATTTCCGTGCCTGAAACGGGTCAAAATTGAAGCTTTTGAGTAAGCAAAAATCTGTAAAAATGGCAATTTTGGTCACTCTGAGGGTTTAAAAAGTGGTTATTCAACATGAGGCACGACCCAATTGACATTTTGAATCATTTTTGGTACAGTCCAAAAAATCAATTTCCGGATGAAAAACGATGACTCCGGACCTGTTGAACATTCCCAAAATGGTCTATAATGATGAAATTTTAACATTTAATCTTTTGACTTTAAATGACTGTTGGGTGTGAATTATGACTTTGTCAACTAAAATAAGTGTGTTTTAAGTCATTTCTGTGCCTGAAACGGGTCAAAATTGAAGCTTTTGAGTAAGCAAAAATCTGTAAAAATGGCAATTTTGGTCACTCTGAGGGTTTAAAAAGTGGTTATTCAACATGAGGCACGACCCAATTGACATTTTGAATCATTTTTGGTACAGTCCAAAAAATCAATTTTCGGATGAAAAACGATGACTCCGGACATGTCGAATGATCCCAAAATGGTCAATATGGATGAAATTTTAACATTTAATCTTTTGACTGTAAATGACTGGTGGATGTGAATTATGACTTTGTCAACTAAAATAAGTGTGTTTTAAGTCATTTCTGTGCCTCAAAGGGGTCAAAATTGAAGCTTTTGAGTAATCATAACTCTGTAAAAATGGCAATTTTGGTCACTGCGAGGGTTTAAAAAGTGGTTATTCAACATGAGGCACGATCCAATTGACATTTTGAATCATTTTTGGTACAGTCCAAAAAATAAATTTTCGGATGAAAAACGATGACTCCGGACATGTCGAACGATCCCAAAATGGTCAATATGGATGAAATTTTAACATTTAATCTTTTGACTGTAAATGACTGGTGGATGTGAATTATGACTTTGTCAACTAAAATAAGTGTGTTTAAAGTCATTTCTGTGCCTCAAAGAGTTCAAAATTGAAGCTTTTGAGTAATTAAAACTCTGTTAAAAATGCAATTTTGGTCACTCTGAGGGTTTAAAAAGTGGTTATTCAACATGAGGCACGATCCAATTGACATTTTGAATCATTTTTGGTACAGTCCAAAAAATCAATTTTCGGATGAAAACGATGACTCCGGACATGTCGAACGATCCCAAAATGGCCAATATGGATGAAATTTTAACATTTAATCTTTTGACTGTAAATGACTGTTGGATGTGAATTATGACTTTGTCAACTAAAATAAGTGTGTTTAAAGTCATTTCTGTGCCTCAAAGGGGTCAAAATTGAAGCTTTTGAGTAATTAAAACTCTGTAAAAATGGCAATTTTGGTCACTCTGAGGGTTTAAAAAGTGGTTATTCAACATGAGGCACAACCCAATTGACATTTTGAATCATTTTTGGTACAGTCCAAAAAATCAATTTCCGGATAAAAAATGATGACTCCGGACCTGTTGAACGTTCCCAAACTGGTCTATAATGATGAAATTTTAACATTTAATCTTTTGACTTTAAATGACTGTTGGGTGTGAATTATGACTTTGTCAACTAAAATAAGTGTGTTTTAAGTCATTTCTGTGCCTCAAAGGGGTCAAAATTGAAGCTTTTGAGTAAGCAAAAATCTGTAAAAATGGCAATTTTGGTCACTCTGAGGGTTTAAAAAGTGGTTATTCAACATGAGGCACGATCCAATTGACATTTTGAATCATTTTTGGTACAGTCCAAAAATTCAATTTTCGGATGAAAAACGATGACTCCGGACATGTCGAACGATCCCAAAATGGTCAATATGGATGAAATTTTAACATTTAATCTTTTGACTCTAAATGACTGTTGGATGTGAATTATGACTTTGTCAACTAAAATAAGTGTGTTTAAAGTCATTTCTGTGCCTGAAACGGGTCAAAATTGAAGCTTTTGAGTAAGCAAAACTCTGTAAAAATGGCAATTTTGGTCACTCTGAGGGTTTAAAAGTGGTTATTCAACATGAGGCACGATCCAATTGACATTTTGAATCATTTTTGGTACAGTCCAAAAAATCAATTTTCGGATGAAAACGATGACTCCGGACATGTCGAACGATCCCAAAATGGCCAATATGGATGAAATTTTAACATTTAATCTTTTGACTGTAAATGACTGGTGGATGTGAATTATGACTTTGTCAACTAAAATAAGTGTGTTTAAAGTCATTTCTGTGCCTCAAAGGGGTCAAAATTGAAGCTTTTGAGTAATTAAAACTCTGTAAAAATGGCAATTTTGGTCACTCTGAGGCTTTAAAAAGTGGTTATTCAACATGAGGCACGATCCAATTGACATTTTGAATCATTTTTGGTACAGTCCAAAAAATGAATTTTCGGATGAAAAACGATGACTCCGGACATGTCGAACGATCCCAAAATGGTCAATATGGATGAAATTTTAACATTCAATCTTTTGACTGTAAATGACTGTTGGATGTGAATTATGACTTTGTCAACTAAAATAAGTGTGTTTAAAGTCATTTCTGTGCCTGAAACGGGTCAAAATTGAAGCTTTTGAGTAAGCAAAAATCTGTAAAAATGGCAATTTTGGTCACTCTGAGGGTTTAAAAAGTGGTTATTCAACATGAGGCACGACCCAATTGACATTTTGAATCATTTTTGGTACAGTCCAAAAAATCAATTTTCGGATGAAAAACGATGACTCCGGACATGTCGAATGATCCCAAAATGGTCAATATGGATGAAATTTTAACATTTAATCTTTTGACTGTAAATGACTGGTGGATGTGAATTATGACTTTGTCAACTAAAATAAGTGTGTTTTAAGTCATTTCTGTGCCTCAAAAGGGTCAAAATTGAAGCTTTTGAGTAATCATAACTCTGTAAAAATGGCAATTTTGGTCACTGTGAGGGTTTAAAAAGTGGTTATTCAACATGAGGCACGATCCAATTGACATTTTGAATAATTTTTGGTACAGTCCAAAAAATCAATTTTCGGATGAAAAACGATGACTCCGGACATGTCGAATGATCCCAAAATGGTCAATATGGATGAAATTTTAACATTTAATCTTTTGACTGTAAATGACTGGTGGATGTGAATTATGACTTTGTCAACTAAAATAAGTGTGTTTTAAGTCATTTCTGTGCCTCAAAAGGGTCAAAATTGAAGCTTTTGAGTAATCATAACTCTGTAAAAATGGCAATTTTGGTCACTGTGAGGGTTTAAAAAGTGGTTATTCAACATGAGGCACGATCCAATTGACATTTTGAATCATTTTTGGTACAGTCCAAAAAATCAATTTTCGGATGAAAACGATGACTCCGGACATGTCGAACGATCCCAAAATGGCCAATATGGATGAAATTTTAACATTTAATCTTTTGACTGTAAATGACTGTTGGATGTGAATTATGACTTTGTCAACTAAAATAAGTGTGTTTAAAGTCATTTCTGTGCCTCAAAGGGGTCAAAATTGAAGCTTTTGAGTAATTAAAACTCTGTAAAAATGGTAATTTTGGTCACTCTGAGGCTTTAAAAAGTGGTTATTCAACATGAGGCACGATCCAATTGACATTTTGAATCATTTTTGGTACAGTCCAAAAAATGAATTTTCGGATGAAAAACGATGACTCCGGACATGTCGAACGATCCCAAAATTGTCAATATGGATGAAATTGTAACATTTAATCTTTTGACTGTAAATGACTGTTGGATGTGAATTATGACTTTGTCAATTAAAATAAGTGTGTTTAAAGTCATTTCTGTGCCTCAAAGGGGTCAAAATTGAAGCTTTTGAGTAATCATAACTCTGTAAAAATGGCAATTTTGGTCACTGTGAGGGTTTAAAAAGTGGTTATTCAACATGAGGCACGATCCAATTGACATTTTGAATCATTTTTGGTACAGTCCAAAAAATAAATTTTCAGATGAAAAACGATGACTCCGGACATGTCGAACGATCCCAAAATGGTCAATATGGATGAAATTTTAACATTTAATCTTTTGACTGTAAATGACTGGTGGATGTGAATTATGACTTTGTCAACTAAAATAAGTGTGTTTAAAGTCATTTCTGTGCCTCAAAGAGTTCAAAATTGAAGCTTTTGAGTAATTAAAACTCTGTTAAAAATGCAATTTTGGTCACTCTGAGGGTTTAAAAAGTGGTTATTCAACATGAGGCACGATCCAATTGACATTTTGAATCATTTTTGGTACAGTCCAAAAAATCAATTTTCGGATGAAAACGATGACTCCGGACATGTCGAACGATCCCAAAATGGCCAATATGGATGAAATTTTAACATTTAATCTTTTGACTGTAAATGACTGTTGGATGTGAATTATGACTTTGTCAACTAAAATAAGTGTGTTTAAAGTCATTTCTGTGCCTCAAAGGGGTCAAAATTGAAGCTTTTGAGTAATTAAAACTCTGTAAAAATGGCAATTTTGGTCACTCTGAGGGTTTAAAAAGTGGTTATTCAACATGAGGCACAACCCAATTGACATTTTGAATCATTTTTGGTACAGTCCAAAAAATCAATTTCCGGATAAAAAATGATGACTCCGGACCTGTTGAACGTTCCCAAACTGGTCTATATTGATGAAATTTTAACATTTAATCTTTTGACTTTAAATGACTGTTGGGTGTGAATTATGACTTTGTCAACTAAAATAAGTGTGTTTTAAGTCATTTCTGTGCCTCAAAGGGGTCAAAATTGAAGCTTTTGAGTAAGCAAAAATCTGTAAAAATGGCAATTTTGGTCACTCTGAGGGTTTAAAAAGTGGTTATTCAACATGAGGCACGATCCAATTGACATTTTGAATCATTTTTGGTACAGTCCAAAAATTCAATTTTCGGATGAAAAACGATGACTCCGGACATGTCGAACGATCCCAAAATGGTCAATATGGATGAAATTTTAACATTTAATCTTTTGACTCTAAATGACTGTTGGATGTGAATTATGACTTTGTCAACTAAAATAAGTGTGTTTAAAGTCATTTCTGTGCCTGAAACGGGTCAAAATTGAAGCTTTTGAGTAAGCAAAACTCTGTAAAAATGGCAATTTTGGTCACTCTGAGGGTTTAAAAAGTGGTTATTCAACATGAGGCACGATCCAATTGACATTTTGAATCATTTTTGGTACAGTCCAAAAAATCAATTTTCGGATGAAAACGATGACTCCGGACATGTCGAACGATCCCAAAATGGCCAATATGGATGAAATTTTAACATTTAATCTTTTGACTGTAAATGACTGGTGGATGTGAATTATGACTTTGTCAACTAAAATAAGTGTGTTTAAAGTCATTTCTGTGCCTCAAAGGGGTCAAAATTGAAGCTTTTGAGTAATTAAAACTCTGTAAAAATGGCAATTTTGGTCACTCTGAGGCTTTAAAAAGTGGTTATTCAACATGAGGCACGATCCAATTGACATTTTGAATCATTTTTGGTACAGTCCAAAAAATGAATTTTCGGATGAAAAACGATGACTCCGGACATGTCGAACGATCCCAAAATGGTCAATATGGATGAAATTTTAACATTCAATCTTTTGACTGTAAATGACTGTTGGATGTGAATTATGACTTTGTCAACTAAAATAAGTGTGTTTAAAGTCATTTCTGTGCCTGAAACGGGTCAAAATTGAAGCTTTTGAGTAAGCAAAAATCTGTAAAAATGGCAATTTTGGTCACTCTGAGGGTTTAAAAAGTGGTTATTCAACATGAGGCACGACCCAATTGACATTTTGAATCATTTTTGGTACAGTCCAAAAAATCAATTTTCGGATGAAAAACGATGACTCCGGACATGTCGAATGATCCCAAAATGGTCAATATGGATGAAATTTTAACATTTAATCTTTTGACTGTAAATGACTGGTGGATGTGAATTATGACTTTGTCAACTAAAATAAGTGTGTTTTAAGTCATTTCTGTGCCTCAAAAGGGTCAAAATTGAAGCTTTTGAGTAATCATAACTCTGTAAAAATGGCAATTTTGGTCACTGTGAGGGTTTAAAAAGTGGTTATTCAACATGAGGCACGATCCAATTGACATTTTGAATCATTTTTGGTACAGTCCAAAAAATCAATTTTCGGATGAAAACGATGACTCCGGACATGTCGAACGATCCCAAAATGGCCAATATGGATGAAATTTTAACATTTAATCTTTTGACTGTAAATGACTGTTGGATGTGAATTATGACTTTGTCAACTAAAATAAGTGTGTTTAAAGTCATTTCTGTGCCTCAAAGGGGTCAAAATTGAAGCTTTTGAGTAATTAAAACTCTGTAAAAATGGTAATTTTGGTCACTCTGAGGCTTTAAAAAGTGGTTATTCAACATGAGGCACGATCCAATTGACATTTTGAATCATTTTTGGTACAGTCCAAAAAATGAATTTTCGGATGAAAAACGATGACTCCGGACATGTCGAACGATCCCAAAATTGTCAATATGGATGAAATTGTAACATTTAATCTTTTGACTGTAAATGACTGTTGGATGTGAATTATGACTTTGTCAACTAAAATAAGTGTGTTTAAAGTCATTTCCGTGCCTGAAACGGGTCAAAATTGAAGCTTTTGAGTAAGCAAAAATCTGTAAAAATGGCAATTTTGGTCACTCTGAGGGTTTAAAAAGTGGTTATTCAACATGAGGCACGACCCAATTGACATTTTGAATCATTTTTGGTACAGTCCAAAAAATCAATTTCCGGATGAAAAACGATGACTCCGGACCTGTTGAACGTTCCCAAAATGGTCTATAATGATGAAATTTTAACATTTAATCTTTTGACTTTAAATGACTGTTGGGTGTGAATTATGACTTTGTCAACTAAAATAAGTGTGTTTTAAGTCATTTCTGTGCCTGAAACGGGTCAAAATTGAAGCTTTTGAGTAAGCAAAAATCTGTAAAAATGGCAATTTTGGTCACTCTGAGGGTTTAAAAAGTGGTTATTCAACATGAGGCACGACCCAATTGACATTTTGAATCATTTTTGGTACAGTCCAAAAAATCAATTTTCGGATGAAAAACGATGACTCCGGACATGTCGAATGATCCCAAAATGGTCAATATGGATGAAATTTTAACATTTAATCTTTTGACTGTAAATGACTGGTGGATGTGAATTATGACTTTGTCAACTAAAATAAGTGTGTTTAAAGTCATTTCTGTGCCTCAAAGGGGTCAAAATTGAAGCTTTTGAGTAATTAAAACTCTGTAAAAATGGCAATTTTGGTCACTCTGAGGCTTTAAAAAGTGGTTATTCAACATGAGGCACGATCCAATTGACATTTTGAATCATTTTTGGTACAGTCCAAAAAATGAATTTTCGGATGAAAAACGATGACTCCGGACATGTCGAACGATCCCAAAATGGTCAATATGGATGAAATTTTAACATTCAATCTTTTGACTGTAAATGACTGTTGGATGTGAATTATGACTTTGTCAACTAAAATAAGTGTGTTTAAAGTCATTTCTGTGCCTGAAACGGGTCAAAATTGAAGCTTTTGAGTAAGCAAAAATCTGTAAAAATGGCAATGTTGGTCACTCTGAGGGTTTAAAAAGTGGTTATTCAACATGAGGCACGACCCAATTGACATTTTGAATCATTTTTGGTACAGTCCAAAAAATCAATTTTCGGATGAAAAACGATGACTCCGGACATGTCGAATGATCCCAAAATGGTCAATATGGATGAAATTTTAACATTTAATCTTTTGACTGTAAATGACTGGTGGATGTGAATTATGACTTTGTCAACTAAAATAAGTGTGTTTTAAGTCATTTCTGTGCCTCAAAAGGGTCAAAATTGAAGCTTTTGAGTAATCATAACTGTAAAAATGGCAATTTTGGTCACTGTGAGGGTTTAAAAAGTGGTTATTCAACATGAGGCACGATCCAATTGACATTTTGAATAATTTTTGGTACAGTCCAAAAAATCAATTTTCGGATGAAAAACGATGACTCCGGACATGTCGAATGATCCCAAAATGGTCAATATGGATGAAATTTTAACATTTAATCTTTTGACTGTAAATGACTGGTGGATGTGAATTATGACTTTGTCAACTAAAATAAGTGTGTTTTAAGTCATTTCTGTGCCTCAAAAGGGTCAAAATTGAAGCTTTTGAGTAATCATAACTCTGTAAAAATGGCAATTTTGGTCACTGTGAGGGTTTAAAAAGTGGTTATTCAACATGAGGCACGATCCAATTGACATTTTGAATCATTTTTGGTACAGTCCAAAAAATCAATTTTCGGATGAAAACGATGACTCCGGACATGTCGAACGATCCCAAAATGGCCAATATGGATGAAATTTTAACATTTAATCTTTTGACTGTAAATGACTGTTGGATGTGAATTATGACTTTGTCAACTAAAATAAGTGTGTTTAAAGTCATTTCTGTGCCTCAAAGGGGTCAAAATTGAAGCTTTTGAGTAATTAAAACTCTGTAAAAATGGTAATTTTGGCCACTCTGAGGCTTTAAAAAGTGGTTATTCAACATGAGGCACGATCCAATTGACATTTTGAATCATTTTTGGTACAGTCCAAAAAATGAATTTTCGGATGAAAAACGATGACTCCGGACATGTCGAACGATCCCAAAATTGTCAATATGGATGAAATTGTAACATTTAATCTTTTGACTGTAAATGACTGTTGGATGTGAATTATGACTTTGTCAACTAAAATAAGTGTGTTTAAAGTCATTTCCGTGCCTGAAACGGGTCAAAATTGAAGCTTTTGAGTAAGCAAAAATCTGTAAAAATGGCAATTTTGGTCACTCTGAGGGTTTAAAAAGTGGTTATTCAACATGAGGCACGACCCAATTGACATTTTGAATCATTTTTGGTACAGTCCAAAAAATCAATTTCCGGATGAAAAACGATGACTCCGGACCTGTTGAACGTTCCCAAAATGGTCTATAATGATGAAATTTTAACATTTAATCTTTTGACTTTAAATGACTGTTGGGTGTGAATTATGACTTTGTCAACTAAAATAAGTGTGTTTTAAGTCATTTCTGTGCCTGAAACGGGTCAAAATTGAAGCTTGTGAGTAAGCAAAAATCTGTAAAAATGGCAATTTTGGTCACTCTGAGGGTTTAAAAAGTGGTTATTCAACATGAGGCACGACCCAATTGACATTTTGAATCATTTTTGGTACAGTCCAAAAAATCAATTTTCGGATGAAAAACGATGACTCCGGACATGTCGAATGATCCCAAAATGGTCAATATGGATGAAATTTTAACATTTAATCTTTTGACTGTAAATGACTGGTGGATGTGAATTATGACTTTGTCAACTAAAATAAGTGTGTTTTAAGTCATTTCTGTGCCTCAAAAGGGTCAAAATTGAAGCTTTTGAGTAATCATAACTCTGTAAAAATGGCAATTTTGGTCACTGTGAGGGTTTAAAAAGTGGTTATTCAACATGAGGCACGATCCAATTGACATTTTGAATAATTTTTGGTACAGTCCAAAAAATCAATTTTCGGATGAAAAACGATGACTCCGGACATGTCGAATGATCCCAAAATGGTCAATATGGATGAAATTTTAACATTTAATCTTTTGACTGTAAATGACTGGTGGATGTGAATTATGACTTTGTCAACTAAAATAAGTGTGTTTTAAGTCATTTCTGTGCCTCAAAAGGGTCAAAATTGAAGCTTTTGAGTAATCATAACTCTGTAAAAATGGCAATTTTGGTCACTGTGAGGGTTTAAAAAGTGGTTATTCAACATGAGGCACGATCCAATTGACATTTTGAATCATTTTTGGTACAGTCCAAAAAATCAATTTTCGGATGAAAACGATGACTCCGGACATGTCGAACGATCCCAAAATGGCCAATATGGATGAAATTTTAACATTTAATCTTTTGACTGTAAATGACTGTTGGATGTGAATTATGACTTTGTCAACTAAAATAAGTGTGTTTAAAGTCATTTCTGTGCCTCAAAGGGGTCAAAATTGAAGCTTTTGAGTAATTAAAACTCTGTAAAAATGGTAATTTTGGTCACTCTGAGGCTTTAAAAAGTGGTTATTCAACATGAGGCACGATCCAATTGACATTTTGAATCATTTTTGGTACAGTCCAAAAAATGAATTTTCGGATGAAAAACGATGACTCCGGACATGTCGAACGATCCCAAAATTGTCAATATGGATGAAATTGTAACATTTAATCTTTTGACTGTAAATGACTGTTGGATGTGAATTATGACTTTGTCAACTAAAATAAGTGTGTTTAAAGTCATTTCCGTGCCTGAAACGGGTCAAAATTGAAGCTTTTGAGTAAGCAAAAATCTGTAAAAATGGCAATTTTGGTCACTCTGAGGGTTTAAAAAGTGGTTATTCAACATGAGGCACGACCCAATTGACATTTTGAATCATTTTTGGTACAGTCCAAAAAATCAATTTCCGGATGAAAAACAATGACTCCGGACCTGTTGAACGTTCCCAAAATGGTCTATAATGATGAAATTTTAACATTTAATCTTTTGACTTTAAATGACTGTTGGGTGTGAATTATGACTTTGTCAACTAAAATAAGTGTGTTTTAAGTCATTTCTGTGCCTCAAAGGGGTCAAAATTGAAGCTTTTGAGTAAGCAAAAATCTGTAAAAATGGCAATTTTGGTCACTCTGAGGGTTTAAAAAGTGGTTATTCAACATGAGGCACGATCCAATTGACATTTTGAATCATTTTTGGTACAGTCCAAAAAATCAATTTTCGGATGAAAAACGATGACTCCGGACATGTCGAACGATCCCAAAATGGTCAATATGGATGAAATTTTAACATTTAATCTTTTGACTGTAAATGACTGGTGGATGTGAATTATGACTTTGTCAACTAAAATAAGTGTGTTTTAAGTCATTTCTGTGCCTCAAAGGGGTCAAAATTGAAGCTTTTGAGTAATCATAACTCTGTAAAAATGGCAAATTTGGTCACTTTGAGGGTTTAAAAAGTGGTTATTCAACATGAGGCACGATCCAATTGACATTTTGAATCATTTTTGGTACAGTCCAAAAAATGAATTTTCGGATGAAAAATGATGACTCCGGACCTGTTGAATGTTCCCAAAATGGTCTATAATGATGAAATTTTAACATTTAATCTTTTGACTCTAAATGACTGTTGGATGTGAATTATGACTTTGTCATTTAAAATAAGTGTGTTTTAAGTCATTTCTGTGCCTCAAAGGGGTCAAAATTGAAGCTTTTGAGTAATCATAACTCTGTAAAAATGGCAATTTTGGTCACTGTGAGGGTTTAAAAAGTGGTAATTCAACATGAGGCACGATCCAATTGACATTTTGAATCATTTTTGGTACAGTCCAAAAAATCAATTTTCGGATGAAAACGATGACTCCGGACATGTCGAACGATCCCAAAATGGCCAATATGGATGAAATTTTAACAGTTAATCTTTTGACTGTAAATGACTGTTGGATGTGAATTATGACTTTGTCAACTAAAATAAGTGTGTTTAAAGTCATTTCTGTGCCTCAAAGGGGTCAAAATTGAAGCTTTTGAGTAATTAAAACTCTGTAAAAATGGCAATTTTGGTCACTCTGAGGGTTTAAAAAGTGGTTATTCAACATGAGGCACAACCCAATTGACATTTTGAATCATTTTTGGTACAGTCCAAAAAATCAATTTCCGGATAAAAAATGATGACTCCGGACCTGTTGAACGTTCCCAAACTGGTCTATAATGATGAAATTTTAACATTTAATCTTTTGACTTTAAATGACTGTTGGGTGTGAATTATGACTTTGTCAACTAAAATAAGTGTGTTTTAAGTCATTTCTGTGCCTCAAAGGGGTCAAAATTGAAGCTTTTGAGTAAGCAAAAATCTGTAAAAATGGCAATTTTGGTCACTCTGAGGGTTTAAAAAGTGGTTATTCAACATGAGGCACGATCCAATTGACATTTTGAATCATTTTTGGTACAGTCCAAAAATTCAATTTTCGGATGAAAAACGATGACTCCGGACATGTCGAACGATCCCAAAATGGTCAATATGGATGAAATTTTAACATTTAATCTTTTGACTCTAAATGACTGTTGGATGTGAATTATGACTTTGTCAACTAAAATAAGTGTGTTTAAAGTCATTTCTGTGCCTGAAACGGGTCAAAATTGAAGCTTTTGAGTAAGCAAAACTCTGTAAAAATGGCAATTTTGGTCACTCTGAGGGTTTAAAAAGTGGTTATTCAACATGAGGCACGATCCAATTGACATTTTGAATCATTTTTGGTACAGTCCAAAAAATCAATTTTCGGATGAAAACGATGACTCCGGACATGTCGAACGATCCCAAAATGGCCAATATGGATGAAATTTTAACATTTAATCTTTTGACTGTAAATGACTGGTGGATGTGAATTATGACTTTGTCAACTAAAATAAGTGTGTTTAAAGTCATTTCTGTGCCTCAAAGGGGTCAAAATTGAAGCTTTTGAGTAATTAAAACTCTGTAAAAATGGCAATTTTGGTCACTCTGAGGCTTTAAAAAGTGGTTATTCAACATGAGGCACGATCCAATTGACATTTTGAATCATTTTTGGTACAGTCCAAAAAATGAATTTTCGGATGAAAAACGATGACTCCGGACATGTCGAACGATCCCAAAATGGTCAATATGGATGAAATTTTAACATTCAATCTTTTGACTGTAAATGACTGTTGGATGTGAATTATGACTTTGTCAACTAAAATAAGTGTGTTTAAAGTCATTTCTGTGCCTGAAACGGGTCAAAATTGAAGCTTTTGAGTAAGCAAAAATCTGTAAAAATGGCAATTTTGGTCACTCTGAGGGTTTAAAAAGTGGTTATTCAACATGAGGCACGACCCAATTGACATTTTGAATCATTTTTGGTACAGTCCAAAAAATCAATTTCCGGATGAAAAACAATGACTCCGGACCTGTTGAACGTTCCCAAAATGGTCTATAATGATGAAATTTTAACATTTAATCTTTTGACTGTAAATGACTGGTGGATGTGAATTATGACTTTGTCAACTAAAATAAGTGTGTTTAAAGTCATTTCTGTGCCTCAAAGAGTTCAAAATTGAAGCTTTTGAGTAATTAAAACTCTGTTAAAAATGCAATTTTGGTCACTCTGAGGGTTTAAAAAGTGGTTATTCAACATGAGGCACGATCCAATTGACATTTTGAATCATTTTTGGTACAGTCCAAAAAATCAATTTTCGGATGAAAAACGATGACTCCGGACATGTCGAACGATCCCAAAATGGTCAATATGGATGAAATTTTAACATTTAATCTTTTGACTCTAAATGACTGTTGGATGTGAATTATGACTTTGTCAACTAAAATAAGTGTGTTTAAAGTCATTTCTGTGCCTGAAACGGGTCAAAATTGAAGCTTTTGAGTAAGCAAAACTCTGTAAAAATGGCAATTTTGGTCACTCTGAGGGTTTAAAAAGATGTTATTCAACATGAGGCACGATCCAATTGACATTTTGAATCATTTTTGGTACAGTCCAAAAAATCAATTCTCGGATGAAAAACGATGACTCCGGACATGTTGAACGATCCCAAAATGGTCAATATGGATGAAATTATAACATTTAATCTTTTGACTCTAAATGACTGTTGGATGTGAATTATGACTTTGTCAACTGAAATAAGTGTGTTTAAAGTCATTTCTGTGCCTGAAACGGGTCAAAATTGAAGCTTTTGAGTAAGCAAAACTCTGTAAAAATGGCAATTTTGGTCACTCTGAGGGTTTAAAAAGTGGTTATTCAACATGAGGCACGATCCAATTGACATTTTGAATCATTTTTGGTACAGTCCTTAAAATCAATTTTCGGATGAAAAACGATGACTCCGGACATGTCGAACGATCCCAAAATGGTCAATATGGATGAAATTTTAACATTTAATCTTTTGACTCTAAATGACTGTTGAATGTGAATTATGACTTTGTCAACTAAAATAAGTGTGTTTAAAGTCATTTCTGTGCCTGAAACGGGTAAAAATTGAAGCTTTTGAGTAAGCAAAACTCTGTAAAAATGGCAATTTTGGTCACTCTGAGGGTTTAAAAAGTGGTTATTCAACATGAGGCACGATCCAATTGACATTTTGAATCATTTTTGGTACAGTCCAAAAAATCAATTTTCGGATGAAAAACGATGACTCCGGACATGTCGAACGATCCCAAAATGGTCAATATGGATGAAATTTTAACATTTAATCTTTTGACTGTAAATGACTGTTGGATGTGAATTATGACTTTGTCAACTAAAATAAGTGTGTTTAAAGTCATTTCTGTGCCTGAAACGGGTCAAAATAAAGCTTTTGAATAAGCAAAACTCCGTAAAAATGGCAATTTTGGTCACTCTGAGGGTTTAAAAAGTGGTTATTCAACATGAGGCACGATCCAATTGACATTTTGAATAATTTTTGGTACAGTCCAAAAAATCAATTTTCGGATGAAAAACGATGACTCCGGACATGTTGAACGTTCCCAAAATGGTCTATAATGATGACATTTTAACATTTAATCTTTTGACTCTAAATGACTGTTGGATGTGAATTATGACTGTCAACTAAAATAAGTGTGTTTTAAGTCATTTCTGTGCCTCAAAGGGGTCAAAATTGAAGCTTTTGAGTAATCATAACTCTGTTAAAATGGCAATTTTGGTCACTGTGAGGGTTTAAAAAGTGGTTATTCAACATGAGGCACGATCCAATTGACATTTTGAATCATTTTTGGTGCAGTCCAAAAAATCAATTTTCGGATGAAAAACGATGACTCCGGACATGTCGAACGATCCCAAAATGGTCAATATGGATGAAATTTTAACATTTAATCTTTTGACTCTAAATGACTGTTGGATGTGAATTATGACTTTGTCAACTAAAATAAGTGTGTTTAAAGTCATTTCTGTGCCTGAAACGGGTCAAAATTGAAGCTTTTGAGTAAGCAAAACTCTGTAAAAATGGCAATTTTGGTCACTCTGAGGGTTTAAAAAGTGGTTATTCAACATGAGGCACGATCCAATTGACATTTTGAATCATTTTTGGTACAGTCCAAAAAATCAATTTTCGGATGAAAACGATGACTCCGGACATGTCGAACGATCCCAAAATGGCCAATATGGATGAAATTTTAACATTTAATCTTTTGACTGTAAATGACTGGTGGATGTGAATTATGACTTTGTCAACTAAAATAAGTGTGTTTAAAGTCATTTCTGTGCCTCAAAGGGGTCAAAATTGAAGCTTTTGAGTAATTAAAACTCTGTAAAAATGGCAATTTTGGTCACTCTGAGGCTTTAAAAAGTGGTTATTCAACATGAGGCACGATCCAATTGACATTTTGAATCATTTTTGGTACAGTCCAAAAAATGAATTTTCGGATGAAAAACGATGACTCCGGACATGTCGAACGATCCCAAAATGGTCAATATGGATGAAATTTTAACATTCAATCTTTTGACTGTAAATGACTGTTGGATGTGAATTATGACTTTGTCAACTAAAATAAGTGTGTTTAAAGTCATTTCTGTGCCTGAAATGGTTCAAAATTTAAGCTTTTGAGTAAGCAAAACTCTGTAAAAGTGGCAATTTTGGTGACTGTGAGGGTTTAAAAAGTGGTTATTCAACATGAGGCACGATCCAATTGACATTTTGAATCCTTTTTGGTACAGTCCAAAAAATAAATTTTCGGATGAAAAACGATGACTCCGGACATGTCGAACGATCCCAAAATGGTCAATATGGATGAAATTTTAACATTTAATCTTTTGACTGTAAATGACTGGTGGATGTGAATTATGACTTTGTCAACTAAAATAAGTGTGTTTAAAGTCATTTCTGTGCCTCAAAGAGTTCAAAATTGAAGCTTTTGAGTAATTAAAACTCTGTTAAAAATGCAATTTTGGTCACTCTGAGGGTTTAAAAAGTGGTTATTCAACATGAGGCACGATCCAATTGACATTTTGAATCATTTTTGGTACAGTCCAAAAAATCAATTTTCGGATGAAAAACGATGACTCCGGACATGTCGAACGATCCCAAAATGGTCAATATGGATGAAATTTTAACATTTAATCTTTTGACTTTAAATGACTGTTGGATGTGAATTATGACTTTGTCAACTAAAATAAGTGTGTTTAAAGTCATTTCTGTGCCTGAAACGGGTCAAAATTGAAGCTTTTGAGTAAGCAAAACTCTGTAAAAATGGCAATTTTGGTCACTCTGAGGGTTTAAAAAGATGTTATTCAACATGAGGCACGATCCAATTGACATTTTGAATCATTTTTGGTACAGTCCAAAAAATCAATTCTCGGATGAAAAACGATGACTCCGGACATGTTGAACGATCCCAAAATGGTCAATATGGATGAAATTATAACATTCAATCTTTTGACTCTAAATGACTGTTGGATGTGAATTATGACTTTGTCAACTGAAATAAGTGTGTTTAAAGTCATTTCTGTGCCTGAAACGGGTCAAAATTGAAGCTTTTGAGTAAGCAAAACTCTGTAAAAATGGCAATTTTGGTCACTCTGAGGGTTTAAAAAGTGGTTATTCAACATGAGGCACGATCCAATTGACATTTTGAATCATTTTTGGTACAGTCCAAAAAATCAATTTTCGGATGAAAAACGATGACTCCGGACATGTCGAACGATCCCAAAATGGTCAATATGGATGAAATTTTAACATTTAATCTTTTGACTCTAAATGACTGTTGAATGTGAATTATGACTTTGTCAACTAAAATAAGTGTGTTTAAAGTCATTTCTGTGTCTGAAACGGGTAAAAATTGAAGCTTTTGAGTAAGCAAAACTCTGTAAAAATGGCAATTTTGGTCACTCTGAGGGTTTAAAAAGAAGGTTATTCAACATGAGGCACGATCCAGTTGACATTTTGAATCATTTTTGGTACAGTCCAAAAAATCAATTTTCGGATGAAAAACGATGACTCCGGACATGTCGAACAATCCCAAAATGGTCAATATGGATGAAATTTTAACATTTAATCTTTTGACTGTAAATGACTGTTGGATGTGAATTATGACTTTGTCAACTAAAATAAGTGTGTTTAAAGTCATTTCTGTGCCTGAAACGGGTCAAAATTGAAGCTTTTGAATAAGCAAAACTCTGTAAAAATGGCAATTTTGGTCACTGTGAGGGTTTAAAAAGTGGTTATTCAACATGAGGCACGATCCAATTGACATTTTGAATCATTTTTGGTGCAGTCCAAAAAATCAATTTTCGGATGAAAAACGATGACTCCGGACATGTCGAACGATCCCAAAATGGTCAATATGGATGAAATTTTAACATTTAATCTTTTGACTCTAAATGACTGTTGGATGTGAATTATGACTTTGTCAACTAAAATAAGTGTGTTTAAAGTAATTTCTGTGCCTGAAACGGGTCAAAATTGAAGCTTTTGAGTAAGCAAAACTCTGTAAAAATGGCAATTTTGGTCACTCTGAGGGTTTAAAAAGATGTTATTCAACATGAGGCACGATCCAATTGACATTTTGAATCATTTTTGGTACAGTCCAAAAAATCAATTCTCGGATGAAAAACGATGACTCCGGACATGTCGAACGATCCCAAAATGGTCAATATGGATGAAATTATAACATTTAATCTTTTGACTCTAAATGACTGTTGGATGTGAATTATGACTTTGTCAACTAAAATAAGTGTGTTTAAAGTCATTTCTGTGCCTGAAACTGGTCAAAATTGAAGCTTTTGAGTAAGCAAAACTCTGTAAAAATGGCAATTTTGGTCACTCTGAGGGTTTAAAAAGTGGGTATTCAACATGAGGCACGATCCAATTGACATTTTGAATCATTTTTGGTACAGTCCAAAACATCAATTTTCGGATGAAAAACGATGACTCCGGACATGTCGAACGATCCCAAAATGGTCAATATGGATGAAATTTTTACATTTAATCTTTTGACTCTAAATGACTGTTGAATGTGAATTATGACTTTGTCAACTAAAATAAGTGTGTTTAAAGTCATTTCTGTGCCTGAAACGGGTAAAAAGTGAAGCTTTTGAGTAAGCAAAACTCTGTAAAAATGGCAATTTTGGTCACTCTGAGGGTTTAAAAAGTGGTTGTTCAACATGAGGCACGATCCAATTGACATTTTGAATCATTTTTGGTACAGTCCAAAAAATCAATTTTCGGATAAAAAACGATGACTCCGGACATGTCGAACGATCCCAAAATGGTCAATATGGATGAAATTTTAACATTTAATCTTTTGACTGTAAATGACTGTTGGATGTGAATTATGACTTTGTCAACTAAAATAAGTGTGTTTAAAGTCATTTCTGTGCCTGAAACGGGTCAAAATTGAAGCTTTTGAATAAGCAAAACTCCGTAAAAATGGCAATTTTGGTCACTCTGAGGGTTTAAAAAGTGGTTATTCAACATGAGGCACGATCCAATTGACATTTTGAATAATTTTTGGTACAGTCCAAAAAATCAATTTTCGGATGAAAAACGATGACTCCGGACATGTCGAATGATCCCAAAATGGTCAATATGGATGAAATTTTAACATTTAATCTTTTGACTGTAAATGACTGGTGGATGTGAATTATGACTTTGTCAACTAAAATAAGTGTGTTTTAAGTCATTTCTGTGCCTCAAAAGGGTCAAAATTGAAGCTTTTGAGTAATCATAACTCTGTAAAAATGGCAATTTTGGTCACTGTGAGGGTTTAAAAAGTGGTTATTCAACATGAGGCACGATCCAATTGACATTTTGAATCATTTTTGGTACAGTCCAAAAAATCAATTTTCGGATGAAAACGATGACTCCGGACATGTCGAACGATCTCAAAATGGCCAATATGGATGAAATTTTAACATTTAATCTTTTGACTGTAAATGACTGTTGGATGTGAATTATGACTTTGTCAACTAAAATAAGTGTGTTTAAAGTCATTTCTGTGCCTCAAAGGGGTCAAAATTGAAGCTTTTGAGTAATTAAAACTCTGTAAAAATGGTAATTTTGGTCACTCTGAGGCTTTAAAAAGTGGTTATTCAACATGAGGCACGATCCAATTGACATTTTGAATCATTTTTGGTACAGTCCAAAAAATGAATTTTCGGATGAAAAACGATGACTCCGGACATGTCGAACGATCCCAAAATTGTCAATATGGATGAAATTGTAACATTTAATCTTTTGACTGTAAATGACTGTTGGATGTGAATTATGACTTTGTCAACTAAAATAAGTGTGTTTAAAGTCATTTCCGTGCCTGAAACGGGTCAAAATTGAAGCTTTTGAGTAAGCAAAAATCTGTAAAAATGGCAATTTTGGTCACTCTGAGGGTTTAAAAAGTGGTTATTCAACATGAGGCACGACCCAATTGACATTTTGAATCATTTTTGGTACCGTCCAAAAAATCAATTTCCGGATGAAAAACGATGACTCCGGACCTGTTGAACGTTCCCAAAATGGTCTATAATGATGAAATTTTAACATTTAATCTTTTGACTTTAAATGACTGTTGGGTGTGAATTATGACTTTGTCAACTAAAATAAGTGTGTTTTAAGTCATTTCTGTGCCTCAAAGGGGTCAAAATTGAAGCTTTTGAGTAAGCAAAAATCTGTAAAAATGGCAATTTTGGTCACTCTGAGGGTTTAAAAAGTGGTTATTCAACATGAGGCACGATCCAATTGACATTTTGAATCATTTTTGGTACAGTCCAAAAAATCAATTTTCGGATGAAAAACGATGACTCCGGACATGTCGAACGATCCCAAAATGGTCAATATGGATGAAATTTTAACATTTAATCTTTTGACTCTAAATGACTGTTGGATGTGAATTATGACTTTGTCAACTAAAATAAGTGTGTTTAAAGTCATTTCTGTGCCTGAAACGGGTCAAAATTGAAGCTTTTGTGTAAGCAAAACTCTGTAAAAATGGCAATTTTGCTCACTCTGAGGGTTTAAAAAGTGGTTATTCAACATGAGGCACGATCCAATTGACATTTTGAATCATTTTTGGTACAGTCCAAAAATATCAATTTTCGGATGAAAAACGATGACTCTGGACATGTCGAACGATCCCAAAATGGTCAATATGGATGAAATTTTAACATTTAATCTTTTGACTCTAAATGACTGTTGGATGTGAATTATGACTTTGTCAACTAAAATAAGTGTGTTTAAAGTCATTTCTGTGCCTGAAATGGTTCAAAATTGAAGCTTTTGAGTAAGCAAAACTCTGTAAAAGTGGCAATTTTGGTGACTCTGAGGCTTTAAAAAGTGCTTATTCAACATGAGGCACGATCCAATTGACATTTTGAATCATTTTTGGTACAGTCCAAAAAATCAATTTTCGGATGAAAAACGATGACTCTGGACATGTCGAACGATCCCAAAATAGTCAATATGGATGAAATTTTAACATTTAATCTTTTGACTCTAAATGACTGTTGGATGTGAATTATGACTTTGTCAACTAAAATAAGTGTGTTTAAAGTCATTTCTGTGCCTCAAAGGGGTCAAAATTGAAGCTTTTGAGTAAGCAAAACTCTGTAAAAGTGGCAATTTTGGTGACTGTGAGGGTTTAAAAAGTGGTTATTCAACATGAGGCACGACCCAATTGACATTTTGAATCATTTTTGGTACAGTCCAAAAAATCAATTTCCGGATGAAAAACAATGACTCTGGACCTGTTGAACGTTCCCAAAATGGTCTATAATGATGAAATTTTAACATTTAATCTTTTGACTCTAAATGACTGTTGGATGTGAATTATGACTTTGTCAACTAAAATAAGTGTGTTTAAAGTCATTTCTGTGCCTGAAACGGGTCAAAATTGAAGCTTTTGAGTAATCAAAACTCTGTAAAAATGGCAATTTTGGTCACTGTGAGGCTTTAAAAAGTGGTTATTCAACATGAGGCACGATCCAATTGACATTTTGAATCATTTTTGGTACAGTCCAAAAAATGAATTTTCGGATGAAAAACGATGACTCCAGACATGTCGAACGATCCCAAAATGGTCAATATGGATGAAATTTTAACATTCAATCTTTTGACTGTAAATGACTGTTGGATGTGAATTATGACTTTGTCAACTAAAATAAGTGTGTTTAAAGTCATTTCTGTGCCTGAAACGGGTCAAAATTGAAGCTTTTGAGTAAGCAAAAATCTGTAAAAATGGCAATTTTGGTCACTCTGAGGGTTTAAAAAGTGGTTATTCAACATGAGGCACGACCCAATTGACATTTTGAATCATTTTTGGTACAGTCCAAAAAATCAATTTCCGGATGAAAAACAATGACTCTGGACCTGTTGAACGTTCCCAAAATGGTCTATAATGATGAAATTTTAACATTTAATCTTTTGACTCTAAATGACTGTTGGATGTGAATTATGACTTTGTCAGCTAAAATAAGTGTGTTTAAAGTCATTTCTGTGCCTGAAATGGTTCAAAATTGAAGCTTTTGAGTAAGCAAAACTCTGTAAAAGTGGCAATTTTGGTGACTGTGAGGGTTTAAAAAGTGGTTATTCAACATGAGGCACGATCCAATTGACATTTTGAATCTTTTTTGGTACAGTCCAAAAAATAAATTTTCGGATGAAAAACGATGACTCCGGACATGTCGAACGATCCCAAAATGGTCAATATGGATGAAATTTTAACATTTAATCTTTTGACTGTAAATGACTGGTGGATGTGAATTATGACTTTGTCAACTAAAATAAGTGTGTTTAAAGTCATTTCTGTGCCTCAAAGGGGTCAAAATTGAAGCTTTTGAGTAATTAAAACTCTGTAAAAATGGCAATTTTGGTCACTCTGAGGGTTTAAAAAGTGGTTATTCAACATGAGGCACGATCCAATTGACATTTTGAATAATTTTTGGTACAGTCCAAAAAATCAATTTTCGGATGAAAAACGATGACTCCGGACATGTCGAACGATCCCAAAATGGTCAATATGGATGAAATTTTAACATTTAATCTTTTGACTGTAAATGACTGGTGGATGTGAATTATGACTTTGTCAACTAAAATAAGTGTGTTTTAAGTCATTTCTGTGCCTCAAAGGGGTCAAAATTGAAGCTTTTGAGTAATCATAACTCTGTAAAAATGACAATTTTGGTCACTTTGAGGGTTTAAAAAGTGGTTATTCAACATGAGGCACGATCCAATTGACATTTTGAATCATTTTTGGTACAGTCCAAAAAATGAATTTTCGGATGAAAAACGATGACTCCGGACCTGTTGAATGTTCCCAAAATGGTCTATAATGATGAAATTTTAACATTTAATCTTTTGACTCGAAATGACTGTTGGATGTGAATTATGACTTTGTCAACTAAAATAAGTGTGTTTTAAGTCATTTCTGTGCCTCAAAGGGGTCAAAATTGAAGCTTTTGAGTAATCATAACTCTGTAAAAATGGCAATTTTGGGCACTGTGAGGGTTTAAAAAGTGGTTATTCAACATGAGGCACGATCCAATTGACATTTTGAATCATTTTTGGTACAGTCCAAAAAATCAATTTTCGGATGAAAACGATGACTCCGGACATGTCGAACGATCCCAAAATGGCCAATATGGATGAAATTTTAACATTTAATCTTTTGACTGTAAATGACTGTTGGATGTGAATTATGACTTTGTCAACTAAAATAAGTGTGTTTAAAGTCATTTCTGTGGCTTAAAGGGGTCAAAATTGAAGCTTTTGAGTAATTAAAACTCTGTAAAAATGGCAATTTTGGTCACTCTGAGGGTTTAAAAAGTGGTTATTCAACATGAGGCACAACCCAATTGACATTTTGAATCATTTTTGGTACAGTCCAAAAAATCAATTTCCGAATGAAAAACGATGACTCCGGACCTGTTGAACGTTCCCAAACTGGTCTATAATGATGAAATTTTAACATTTAATCTTTTGACTGTAAATGACTGTTGGATGTGAATTATGACTTTGTCAACTAAAATAAGTGTGTTTAAAGTCATTTCTGTGCCTGAAACGGGTCAAAATCGAAGCTTTTGAGTAAGCAAAAATCTGTAAAAATGGCAATTTTGGTCACTCTGAGGGTTTAAAAAGTGGTTATTCAACATGAGGCACGACCCAATTGACATTTTGAATCATTTTTGGTACAGTCCAAAAAATCAATTTCCGGATGAAAAACAATGACTCCGGACCTGTTGAACGTTCCCAAAATGGTCTATAATGATGAAATTTTAACATTTAATCTTTTGACTCTAAATGACTTTTGGATGTGAATTATGACTTTGTCAACTAAAATAAGTGTGTTTTAAGTCATTTCTGTGCCTGAAATGGTTCAAAATTGAAGCTTTTGAGTAAGCAAAACTCTGTAAAAGTGGCAATTTTGGTGACTGTGAGGGTTTAAAAAGTGGTTATTCAACATGAGGCACGATCCAATTGACATTTTGAATCCTTTTTGGTACAGTCCAAAAAATAAATTTTCGGATGAAAAACGATGACTCCGGACATGTCGAACGATCCCAAAATGGTCAATATGGATGAAATTTTAACATTTAATCTTTTGACTGTAAATGACTGGTGGATGTGAATTATGACTTTGTCAACTAAAATAAGTGTGTTTAAAGTCATTTCTGTGCCTCAAAGAGTTCAAAATTGAAGCTTTTGAGTAATTAAAACTCTGTTAAAAATGCAATTTTGGTCACTCTGAGGCTTTAAAAAGTGGTTATTCAACATGAGGCACGATCCAATTGACATTTTGAATCATTTTTGGTACAGTCCAAAAAATGAATTTTCGGATAAAAAACGATGACTCCGGACATGTCGAACGATCCCAAAATGGTCAATATGGATGAAATTTTAACATTCAATCTTTTGACTGTAAATGACTGTTGGATGTGAATTATGACTTTGTCAACTAAAATAAGTGTGTTTAAAGTCATTTCTGTGCCTCAAAGAGTTCAAAATTGAAGCTTTTGAGTAATTAAAACTCTGTTAAAAATGCAATTTTGGTCACTCTGAGGCTTTAAAAAGTGGTTATTCAACATGAGGCACGATCCAATTGACATTTTGAATCATTTTTGGTACAGTCCAAAAAATGAATTTTCGGATAAAAAACGATGACTCCGGACATGTCGAACGATCCCAAAATGGTCAATATGGATGAAATTTTAACATTCAATCTTTTGACTGTAAATGACTGGTGGATGTGAATTATGACTTTGTCAACTAAAATAAGTGTGTTTAAAGTCATTTCTGTGCCTCAAAGAGTTCAAAATTGAAGCTTTTGAGTAATTAAAACTCTGTTAAAAATGCAATTTTGGTCACTCTGAGGCTTTAAAAAGTGGTTATTCAACATGAGGCACGATCCAATTGACATTTTGAATCATTTTTGGTACAGTCCAAAAAATGAATTTTCGGATAAAAAACGATGACTCCGGACCTGTTGAACGTTCCCAAACTGGTCTATAATGATGAAATTTTAACATTTAATCTTTTGACTGTAAATGACTGTTGGATGTGAATTATGACGTTGTCAACTAAAATAAGTGTGTTTAAAGTCATTTCTGTGCCTGAAACGGGTCAAAATTGAAGCTTTTGAGTAAGCAAAAATCTGTAAAAATGGCAATTTTGGTCACTCTGAGGGTTTAAAAAGTGGTTATTCAACATGAGGCACGACCCAATTGACATTTTGAATCATTTTTGGTACAGTCCAAAAAATCAATTTCCGGATGAAAAACAATGACTCCGGACCTGTTGAACGTTCCCAAAATGGTCTATAATGATGAAATTTTAACATTTAATCTTTTGACTCTAAATGACTTTTGGATGTGAATTATGACTTTGTCAACTAAAATAAGTGTGTTTTAAGTCATTTCTGTGCCTCAAAGGGGTCAACATTAAAGCTTTTGAGTAATTATAACTCTGTAAAAATGGCAATTTTGGTCACTGTGAGGGTTTAAAAAGTGGTTATTCAACTTGAGGCACGATCCAATTGACATTTTGAATCATTTTTGGTACAGTCCAAAAAATAAATTTTCGGATGAAAAACGATGACTCCGGACATGTCGAACGATCCCAAAATGGTCAATATGGATGAAATTTTAACATTTAATCTTTTGACTCTAAATGACTGTTGGATGTGAATTATGACTTTGTCAACTAAAATAAGTGTGTTTAAAGTCATTTCTGTGCCTGAAATGGTTCAAAATTGAAGCTTTTGAGTAAGCAAAACTCTGTAAAAGTGGCAATTTTGGTGACTGTGAGGGTTTAAAAAGTGGTTATTCAACATGAGGCACGATCCAATTGACATTTTGAATCCTTTTTGGTACAGTCCAAAAAATAAATTTTCGGATGAAAAACGATGACTCCGGACATGTCGAACGATCCCAAAATGGTCAATATGGATGAAATTTTAACATTTAATCTTTTGACTGTAAATGACTGGTGGATGTGAATTATGACTTTGTCAACTAAAATAAGTGTGTTTAAAGTCATTTCTGTGCCTCAAAGAGTTCAAAATTGAAGCTTTTGAGTAATTAAAACTCTGTTAAAAATGCAATTTTGGTCACTCTGAGGCTTTAAAAAGTGGTTATTCAACATGAGGCACGATCCAATTGACATTTTGAATCATTTTTGGTACAGTCCAAAAAATGAATTTTCGGATAAAAAACGATGACTCCGGACATGTCGAACGATCCCAAAATGGTCAATATGGATGAAATTTTAACATTCAATCTTTTGACTGTAAATGACTGTTGGATGTGAATTATGACTTTGTCAACTAAAATAAGTGTGTTTAAAGTCATTTCTGTGCCTGAAACGGGTCAAAATTGAAGCTTTTGAGTAAGCAAAAATCTGTAAAAATGGCAATTTTGGTCACTCTGAGGGTTTAAAAAGTGGTTATTCAACATGAGGCACGACCCAATTGACATTTTTAATCATTTTTGGTACAGTCCAAAAAATCAATTTCCGGATGAAAAACGATGACTCCGGACCTGTTGAACGTTCCCAAAATGGTCTATAATGATGAAATTTTAACATTTAATCTTTTGACTTTAAATGACTGTTGGATGTGAATTATGACTTTGTCAACTAAAATAAGTGTGTTTTAAGTCATTTCTGTGCCACATAGGGGTCAAAATTGAAGCTTTTGAGTAATCATAACTCTGTAAAAATGGCAATTTTGGTCACTGTGAGGCTTTAAAAAGTGGTTATTCAACATGAGGCACGATCCAATTGACATTTTGAATCATTTTTGGTACAGTCCAAAAAATCAATTTTCGGATGAAAAACGATGACTCCGGACATGTCGAACGATCCCAAAATGGTCAATATGGATGAAATTTTAACATTTAATCTTTTGACTCTAAATGACTGTTGGATGTGAATTATGACTTTGTCAACTAAAATAAGTGTGTTTAAAGTCATTTCTGTGCCTGAAATGGTTCAAAATTGAAGCTTTTGAGTAAGCAAAACTCTGTAAAAGTGGCAATTTTGGTGACTCTGAGGGTTTAAAAAGTGGTTATTCAACATGAGGCACGATCCAATTGACATTTTGAATCCTTTTTGGTACAGTCCAAAAATAAATTTTCGGATGAAAAACGATGACTCCGGACATGTCGAACGATCCCAAAATGGTCAATATGGATGAAATTTTTACATTTAATCTTTTGACTGTAAATGACTGGTGGATGTGAATTATGACTTTGTCAACTAAAATAAGTGTGTTTAAAGTCATTTCTGTGCCTCAAAGGGGTCAAAATTGAAGCTTTTGAGTAATTAAAACTCTGTAAAAATGGCAATTTTGGTCACTCTGAGGCTTTAAAAAGTGGTTATTCAACATGAGGCACGATCCAATTGACATTTTGAATCATTTTTGGTACAGTCCAAAAAAATAATTTTCGGATGAAAAACGATGACTCCAGACATGTCGAAAGATCCCAAAATGGTCAATATGGATGAAATTGTAACATTTAATCTTTTGACTGTAAATGACTGTTGGATGTGAATTAGGACTTTGTCAACTAAAATAAGTGTGTTTAAAGTCATTTCTGTGCCTGAAACGGGTCAAAATTGAAGCTTTTGAGTAAGCAAAACTCTGTAAAAGTGGCAATTTTGGTGACTGTGAGGGTTTAAAAAGTGGTTATTCAACATGAGGCACGACCCAATTGACATTTTGAATCATTTTTGGTACAGTCCAAAAAATAAAATTTCGGATGAAAAACAATGACTCCGGACATTTCGAACGATCCCAAAATGGTCAATATGGATGAAATTTTAACATTTAATCTTTTGACTGTAAATGACTGGTGGATGTGAATTATGACTTTGTCAACTAAAATAAGTGTGTTTAAAGTCATTTCTGTGCCTCAAAGGGGTCAAAATTGAAGCTTTTGAGTAATTAAAACTCTGTAAAAGTGGCAATTTTGGTCACTCTGAGGCTTTAAAAAGTGGTTATTCAACATGAGGCACGATCCAATTGACATTTTGAATCATTTTTGGTACAGTCCAAAAAATCAATTTTCGGATGAAAAACGATGACTCCGGACATGTCGAACGATCCCAAAATGGTCAATATGGATGAAATTTTAACATTTAATCTTTTGACTGTAAATGACTGTTGGATGTGAATTAGGACTTTGTCAACTAAAATAAGTGTGTTTAAAGTCGTTTCTGTGCCTGAAACGGGTCAAAATTGAAGCTTTTGAGTAATCAAAACTCTGTAAAAATGGCAATTTTGGTCACTGTGAGGCTTTAAAAAGTGGTTATTCAACATGAGGCACGATCCAATTGACATTTTGAATCATTTTTGGTACAGTCCAAAAAATCAATTATCGGATGAAAACGATGACTCCGGACATGTCGAACGATCCCAAAATGGCCAATATGGATGAAATTTTAACATTTAATCTTTTGACTGTAAATGACTGTTGGATGTGAATTATGACTTTGTCAACTAAAATAAGTGTGTTTAAAGTCATTTCTGTGCCTGAAACTGGTCAAAATTGAAGCTTTTGAGTAAGCAAAACTCTGTAAAAATGGCAATTTTGGTCACTCTGAGGGTTTAAAATGTGGTTATTCAACATGAGGCACGACCCAATTGACATTTTGAATCATTTTTGGTACAGTCCAAAAAATCAATTTTCGGATGAAAAACGATGACTCCGGACATGTCGAACGATCCCAAAATGGTCAATATGGATAAAATTTTAACATTTAATCTTTTGACTCTAAATGACTGTTGGATGTGAATTATGACTTTGTCAACTAAAATAAGTGTGTTTTAAGTCATTTCTGTGCCTCAAAGGGGTCAAAATTGAAGCTTTTGAGTAAGCAAAACTCTGTAAAAGTGGCAATTTTGGTGACTGTGAGGGTTTAAAAAGTGGTTATTCAACATGAGGCACGATCCAATTGACATTTTGAATCCTTTTTGGTACAGTCCAAAAATAAATTTTCGGATGAAAAACGATGACTCCGGACCTGTTGAACGTTCCCAAAATGGTCTATAATGATGAAATTTTAACATTTAATCTTTTGACTTTAAATGACTGTTGGATGTGAATTATGACTTTGTCAACTAAAATAAGTGTGTTTAAAGTCATTTCTGTGCCTGAAACGGGTCAAAATTGAAGCTTTTGAGTAAGCAAAACTCTGTAAAAATGGCAATTTTGCTCACTCTGAGGGTTTAAAAAGTGGTTATTCAACATGAGGCACGATCCAATTGACATTTTGAATCATTTTTGGTACAGTCCAAAATATCAATTTTCGGATGAAAAACGATGACTCTGGACATGTCGAATGATCCCAAAATGGTCAATATGGATGAAATTTTAACATTTAATCTTTTGACTCTAAATGACTGTTGGATGTGAATTATGACTTTGTCAACTAAAATAAGTGTGTTTAAAGTCAATTCTGTGCCTGAAATGGTTCAAAATTGAAGCTTTTGAGTAAGCAAAACTCTGTAAAAGTGGCAATTTTGGTGACTGTGAGGGTTTAAAAAGTGGTTATTCAACATGAGGCACGATCCAATTGACATTTTGAATCCTTTTTGGTACAGTCCAAAAATAAATTTTCGGATGAAAAACGATGACTCCGGACATGTCGAACGATCCCAAAATGGTCAATATGGATGAAATTTTTACATTTAATCTTTTGACTGTAAATGACTGGTGGATGTGAATTATGACTTTGTCAACTAAAATAAGTGTGTTTAAAGTCATTTCTGTGCCTCAAAGGGGTCAAAATTGAAGCTTTTGAGTAATTAAAACTCTGTAAAAGTGGCAATTTTGGTCACTCTGAGGCTTTAAAAAGTGGTTATTCAACATGAGGCACGATCCAATTGACATTTTGAATCATTTTTGGTACAGTCCAAAAAATCAATTTTCGGATGAAAAACGATGACTCCGGACATGTCGAACGATCCCAAAATGGTCAATATGGATGAAATTTTAACATTTATTCTTTTGACTGTAAATGACTGTTGGATGTGAATTAGGACTTTGTCAACTAAAATAAGTGTGTTTAAAGTCGTTTCTGTGCCTGAAACGGGTCAAAATTGAAGCTTTTGAGTAATCAAAACTCTGTAAAAATGGCAATTTTGGTCACTGTGAGGCTTTAAAAAGTGGTTATTCAACATGAGGCACGATCCAATTGACATTTTGAATCATTTATGGTACAGTCCAAAAAATCAATTTTCGGATGAAAACGATGACTCCGGACATGTCGAACGATCCCAAAATGGCCAATATGGATGAAATTTTAACATTTAATCTTTTGACTGTAAATGACTGTTGGATGTGAATTATGACTTTGTCAACTAAAATAAGTGTGTTTTAAGTCATTTCTGTGCTTCAAAGGGGTCAAAATTGAAGCTTTTGAGTAATCATAACTCTGTAAAAATGGCAATTTTGGTCACTGTGAGGGTTTAAAAAGTGGTTATTCAACATGAGGCACGATCCAATTGACATTTTGAATCATTTTTGGTACAGTCCAAAAAATCAATTTTCGGATGAAAACGATGACTCCGGACATGTCGAACGATCCCAAAATGGCCAATATGGATGAAATTTTAACATTTAATCTTTTGACTGTAAATGACTGTTGGATGTGAATTATGACTTTGTCAACTAAAATAAGTGTGTTTAAAGTCATTTCTGTGCCTCAAAGGGGTCAAAATTGAAGCTTTTGAGTAATTAAAACTCTGTAAAAATGGCAATTTTGGTCACTCTGAGGTTTTAAAAAGTGGTTATTCAACAAGAGGCACGATCCAATTGACATTTTGAATCATTTTTGGTACAGTCCAAAAAATCAATTTTCGGATGAAAAACGATGACTCCGGATATGTCGAACTATCCCAAAATGGTCAATATGGATGAAATTGTAACATTTAATCTTTTGACTGTAAATGACTGTTGGATGTGAATTAGGACTTTGTCAACTAAAATAACTGTGTTTAAAGTCGTTTCTGTGCCTGAAACGGGTCAAAATTGAAGCTTTTGAGTAATCAAAACTCTGTAAAAATGGCAATTTTGGTCACTGTGAGGCTTTAAAAAGTGGTTATTCAACATGAGGCACGATCCAATTGACATTTTGAATCATTTTTGGTACAGTCCAAAAAATGACTTTTCGGATGAAAAACGATGACTCCGGACATATCGAACGATCCCAAAATGGTCAATATGGATGACATTTTAACATTCAATCTTTTGACTGTAAATGACTGTTGGATGTGAATTATGACTTTGTCAACTAAAATAAGTGTGTTTAAAGTCATTTCTGTGCCTGAAACTGGTCAAAATTGAAGCTTTTGAGTAAGCAAAACTCTGTAAAAATGGCAATTTTGGTCACTCTGAGGGTTTAAAATGTGGTTATTCAACATGAGGCACGACCCAATTGACATTTTGAATCATTTTTGGTACAGTCCAAAAAATCAATTTTCGGATGAAAAACGATGACTCCGGACATGTCGAACGATCCCAAAATGGTCAATATGGATAAAATTTTAACATTTAATCTTTTGACTCTAAATGACTGTTGGATGTGAATTATGACTTTGTCAACTAAAATAAGTGTGTTTAAAGTCATTTCTGTGCCTGAAATGGTTCAAAATTGAAGCTTTTGAGTAAGCAAAACTCTGTAAAAGTGGCAATTTTGGTGACTGTGAGGGTTTAAAAAGTGGTTATTCAACATGAGGCACGATCCAATTGACATTTTGAATCCTTTTTGGTACAGTCCAAAAATAAATTTTCGGATGAAAAACGATGACTCCGGACCTGTTGAACGTTCCCAAAATGGTCTATAATGATGAAATTTTAACATTTAATCTTTTGACTTTAAATGACTGTTGGATGTGAATTATGACTTTGTCAACTAAAATAAGTGTGTTTAAAGTCATTTCTGTGCCTGAAACGGGTCAAAATTGAAGCTTTTGAGTAAGCAAAACTCTGTAAAAAATGGCAATTTTGCTCACTCTGAGGGTTTAAAAAGTGGTTATTCAACATGAGGCACGATCCAATTGACATTTTGAATCATTTTTGGTACAGTCCAAAATATCAATTTTCGGATGAAAAACGATGACTCTGGACATGTCGAATGATCCCAAAATGGTCAATATGGATGAAATTTTAACATTTAATCTTTTGACTCTAAATGACTGTTGGATGTGAATTATGACTTTGTCAACTAAAATAAGTGTGTTTAAAGTCAATTCTGTGCCTGAAATGGTTCAAAATTGAAGCTTTTGAGTAAGCAAAACTCTGTAAAAGTGGCAATTTTGGTGACTGTGAGGGTTTAAAAAGTGGTTATTCAACATGAGGCACGATCCAATTGACATTTTGAATCCTTTTTGGTACAGTCCAAAAATAAATTTTCGGATGAAAAACGATGACTCCGGACATGTCGAACGATCCCAAAATGGTCAATATGGATGAAATTTTTACATTTAATCTTTTGACTGTAAATGACTGGTGGATGTGAATTTTGACTTTGTCAACTAAAATAAGTGTGTTTAAAGTAATTTCTGTGCCTCAAAGGGGTCAAAATTGAAGCTTTTGAGTAATTAAAACTCTGTAAAAGTGGCAATTTTGGTCACTCTGAGGCTTTAAAAAGTGGTTATTCAACATGAGGCACGATCCAATTGACATTTTGAATCATTTTTGGTACAGTCCAAAAAATCAATTTTCGGATGAAAAACGATGACTCCGGACATGTCGAACGATCCCAAAATGGTCAATATGGATGAAATTTTAACATTTAATCTTTTGACTGTAAATGACTGTTGGATGTGAATTAGGACTTTGTCAACTAAAATAAGTGTGTTTAAAGTCGTTTCTGTGCCTGAAACGGGTCAAAATTGAAGCTTTGAGTAATCAAAACTCTGTAAAAATGGCAATTTTGGTCACTGTGAGGCTTTAAAAAGTGGTTATTCAACATGAGGCACGATCCAATTGACATTTTGAATCATTTATTGTACAGTCCAAAAAATCAATTTTCGGATGAAAACGATGACTCCGGACATGTCGAACGATCCCAAAATGGCCAATATGGATGAAATGTTAACATTTAATCTTTTGACTGTAAATGACTGTTGGATGTGAATTATGACTTTGTCAACTAAAATAAGTGTGTTTTAAGTCATTTCTGTGCTTCAAAGGGGTCAAAATTGAAGCTTTTGAGTAATCATAACTCTGTAAAAATGGCAATTTTGGTCACTGTGAGGGTTTAAAAAGTGGTTATTCAACATGAGGCACGATCCAATTGACATTTTGAATCATTTTTGGTACAGTCCAAAAAATCAATTTTCGGATGAAAACGATGACTCCGGACATGTCGAACGATCCCAAAATGGCCAATATGGATGAAATTTTAACATTTAATCTTTTGACTGTAAATGACTGTTGGATGTGAATTATGACTTTGTCAACTAAAATAAGTGTGTTTAAAGTCATTTCTGTGCCTCAAAGGGGTCAAAATTGAAGCTTTTGAGTAATTAAAACTCTGTAAAAATGGCAATTTTGGTCACTCTGAGGCTTTAAAAAGTGGTTATTCAACATGAGGCACGATCCAATTGACATTTTGAATCATTTTTGGTACAGTCCAAAAAATCAATTTTCGGATGAAAAACGATGACTCCGGATATGTCGAACTATCCCAAAATGGTCAATATGGATGAAATTGTAACATTTAATCTTTTGACTGTAAATGACTGTTTGATGTGAATTAGGACTTTGTCAACTAAAATAACTGTGTTTAAAGTCGTTTCTGTGCCTGAAACGGGTCAAAATTGAAGCTTTTGAGTAATCAAAACTCTGTAAAAATGGCAATTTTGGTCACTGTGAGGCTTTAAAAAGTGGTTATTCAACATGAGGCACGATCCAATTGACATTTTGAATCATTTTTGGTACAGTCCAAAAAATGACTTTTCGGATGAAAAACGATGACTCCGGACATATCGAACGATCCCAAAATGGTCAATATGGATGACATTTTAACATTCAATCTTTTGACTGTAAATGACTGTTGGATGTGAATTATGACTTTGTCAACTAAAATAAGTGTGTTTAAAGTCATTTCTGTGCCTGAAACTGGTCAAAATTGAAGCTTTTGAGTAAGCAAAACTCTGTAAAAATGGCAATTTTGGTCACTCTGAGGGTTTAAAATGTGGTTATTCAACATGAGGCACGACCCAATTGACATTTTGAATCATTTTTGGTACAGTCCAAAAAATCAATTTTCGGATGAAAAACGATGACTCCGGACATGTCGAACGATCCCAAAATGGTCAATATGGATAAAATTTTAACATTTAATCTTTTGACTCTAAATGACTGTTGGATGTGAATTATGACTTTGTCAACTAAAATAAGTGTGTTTAAAGTCATTTCTGTGCCTGAAATGGTTCAAAATTGAAGCTTTTGAGTAAGCAAAACTCTGTAAAAGTGGCAATTTTGGTGACTGTGAGGGTTTAAAAAGTGGTTATTCAACATGAGGCACGATCCAATTGACATTTTGAATCCTTTTTGGTACAGTCCAAAAATAAATTTTCGGATGAAAAACGATGACTCCGGACCTGTTGAACGTTCCCAAAATGGTCTATAATGATGAAATTTTAACATTTAATCTTTTGACTTTAAATGACTGTTGGATGTGAATTATGACTTTGTCAACTAAAATAAGTGTGTTTAAAGTCATTTCTGTGCCTGAAACGGGTCAAAATTGAAGCTTTTGAGTAAGCAAAACTCTGTAAAAATGGCAATTTTGCTCACTCTGAGGGTTTAAAAAGTGGTTATTCAACATGAGGCACGATCCAATTGACATTTTGAATCATTTTTGGTACAGTCCAAAATATCAATTTTCGGATGAAAAACGATGACTCTGGACATGTCGAATGATCCCAAAATGGTCAATATGGATGAAATTTTAACATTTAATCTTTTGACTCTAAATGACTGTTGGATGTGAATTATGACTTTGTCAACTAAAATAAGTGTGTTTAAAGTCAATTCTGTGCCTGAAATGGTTCAAAATTGAAGCTTTTGAGTAAGCAAAACTCTGTAAAAGTGGCAATTTTGGTGACTGTGAGGTTTTAAAAAGTGGTTATTCAACATGAGGCACGATCCAATTGACATTTTGAATCCTTTTTGGTACAGTCCAAAAATACATTTTCGGATGAAAAACGATGACTCCGGACATGTCGAACGATCCCAAAATGGTCAATATGGATGAAATTTTTACATTTAATCTTTTGACTGTAAATGACTGGTGGATGTGAATTATGACTTTGTCAACTAAAATAAGTGTGTTTAAAGTCCTTTCTGTGCCTCAAAGGGGTCAAAATTGAAGCTTTTGAGTAATTAAAACTCTGTAAAAATGGCAATTTTGGTCACTCTAAGGCTTTAAAAAGTGGTTATTCAACATGAGGCACGATCCAATTGACATTTTGAATCATTTTTGGTACAGTCCAAAATATCAATTTTCGGATGAAAAACGATCACTCTGGACATGTCGAATGATCCCAAAATGGTCAATATGGATGAAATTTTAACATTTAATCTTTTGACTCTAAATGACTGTTGGATGTGAATTATGACTTTGTCAACTAAAATAAGTGTGTTTAAAGTCAATTCTGTGCCTGAAATGGTTCAAAATTGAAGCTTTTGAGTAAGCAAAACTCTGTAAAAGTGGCAATTTTGGTGACTGTGAGGGTTTAAAAAGTGGTTATTCAACATGAGGCACGATCCAATTGACATTTTGAATCCTTTTTGGTACAGTCCAAAAATAAATTTTCGGATGAAAAACGATGACTCCGGACATGTCGAACGATCCCAAAATGGTCAATATGGATGAAATTTTTACATTTAATCTTTTGACTGTAAATGACTGGTGGATGTGAATTATGACTTTGTCAACTAAAATAAGTGTGTTTAAAGTCATTTCTGTGCCTCAAAGGGGTCAAAATTGAAGCTTTTGAGTAATTAAAACTCTGTAAAAGTGGCAATTTTGGTCACTCTGAGGCTTTAAAAAGTGGTTATTCAACATGAGGCACGATCCAATTGACATTTTGAATCATTTTTGGTACAGTCCAAAAAATCAATTTTCGGATGAAAAACGATGACTCCGGACATGTCGAACGATCCCAAAATGGTCAATATGGATGAAATTTTAACATTTAATCTTTTGACTGTAAATGACTGTTGGATGTGAATTAGGACTTTGTCAACTAAAATAAGTGTGTTTAAAGTCGTTTCTGTGCCTGAAACGGGTCAAAATTGAAGCTTTTGAGTAATCAAAACTCTGTAAAAATGGCAATTTTGGTCACTGTGAGGCTTTAAAAAGTGGTTATTCAACATGAGGCACGATCCAATTGACATTTTGAATCATTTATGGTACAGTCCAAAAAATCAATTTTCGGATGAAAACGATGACTCCGGACATGTCGAACGATCCCAAAATGGCCAATATGGATGAAATTTTAACATTTAATCTTTTGACTGTAAATGACTGTTGGATGTGAATTATGACTTTGTCAACTAAAATACGTGTGTTTTAAGTCATTTCTGTGCTTCAAAGGGGTCAAAATTGAAGCTTTTGAGTAATCATAACTCTGTAAAAATGGCAATTTTGGTCACTGTGAGGGTTTAAAAAGTGGTTATTCAACATGAGGCACGATCCAATTGACATTTTGAATCATTTTTGGTACAGTCCAAAAAATCAATTTTCGGATGAAAACGATGACTCCGGACATGTCGAACGATCCCAAAATGGCCAATATGGATGAAATTTTAACATTTAATCTTTTGACTGTAAATGACTGTTGGATGTGAATTATGACTTTGTCAACTAAAATAAGTGTGTTTAAAGTCATTTCTGTGCCTCAAAGGGGTCAAAATTGAAGCTTTTGAGTAATTAAAACTCTGTAAAAATGGCAATTTTGGTCACTCTGAGGCTTTAAAAAGTGGTTATTCAACATGAGGCACGATCCAATTGACATTTTGAATCATTTTTGGTACAGTCCAAAAAATCAATTTTCGGATGAAAAACGATGACTCCGGATATGTCGAACTATCCCAAAATGGTCAATATGGATGAAATTGTAACATTTAATCTTTTGACTGTAAATGACTGTTGGATGTGAATTAGGACTTTGTCAACTAAAATAACTGTGTTTAAAGTCGTTTCTGTGCCTGAAACGGGTCAAAATTGAAGCTTTTGAGTAATCAAAACTCTGTAAAAATGGCAATTTTGGTCACTGTGAGGCTTTAAAAAGTGGTTATTCAACATGAGGCACGATCCAATTGACATTTTGAATCATTTTTGGTACAGTCCAAAAAATGACTTTTCGGATGAAAAACGATGACTCCGGACATATCGAACGATCCCAAAATGGTCAATATGGATGACATTTTAACATTCAATCTTTTGACTGTAAATGACTGTTGGATGTGAATTATGACTTTGTCAACTAAAATAAGTGTGTTTAAAGTCATTTCTGTGCCTGAAACTGGTCAAAATTGAAGCTTTTGAGTAAGCAAAACTCTGTAAAAATGGCAATTTTGCTCACTCTGAGGGTTTAAAAAGTGGTTATTCAACATGAGGCACGATCCAATTGACATTTTGAATCATTTTTGGTACAGTCCAAAATATCAATTTTCGGATGAAAAACGATGACTCTGGACATGTCGAATGATCCCAAAATGGTCAATATGGATGAAATTTTAACATTTAATCTTTTGACTCTAAATGACTGTTGGATGTGAATTATGACTTTGTCAACTAAAATAAGTGTGTTTAAAGTCAATTCTGTGCCTGAAATGGTTCAAAATTGAAGCTTTTGAGTAAGCAAAACTCTGTAAAAGTGGCAATTTTGGTGACTGTGAGGGTTTAAAAAGTGGTTATTCAACATGAGGCACGATCCAATTGACATTTTGAATCCTTTTTGGTACAGTCCAAAAATAAATTTTCGGATGAAAAACGATGACTCCGGACATGTCGAACGATCCCAAAATGGTCAATATGGATGAAATTTTTACATTTAATCTTTTGACTGTAAATGACTGGTGGATGTGAATTATGACTTTGTCAACTAAAATAAGTGTGTTTAAAGTCATTTCTGTGCCTCAAAGGGGTCAAAATTGAAGCTTTTGAGTAATTAAAACTCTGTAAAAATGGCAATTTTGGTCACTCTGAGGCTTTAAAAAGTTGTTATTCAACATGAGGCACGATCCAATTGACATTTTGAATCATTTTTGGTACAGTCCAAAAAATGAATTTTCGGATGAAAAACGATGACTCCAGACATGTCGAAAGATCCCAAAATGGTCAATATGGATGAAATTGTAACAATTAATCTTTTGACTGTAAATGACTGTTGGATGTGAATTAGGACTTTGTCAACTAAAATAAGTGTGTTTAAAGTCATTTCTGTGCCTGAAACGGGTCAAAATTGAAGCTTTTGAGTAATCAAAACTCTGTAAAAATGGCAATTTTGGTCACTGTGAGGCTTTAAAAAGTGGTTATTCAACATGAGGCACGACCCAATTGACATTTTGAATCATTTTTGGTACAGTCCAAAAAATCAATTTCCGGATGAAAAACAATGACTCTGGACCTGTTGAACGTTCCCAAAATGGTCTATAATGATGAAATTTTAACATTTAATCTTTTGACTCTAAATGACTGTTGGATGTGAATTATGACTTTGTCAGCTAAAATAAGTGTGTTTAAAGTCATTTCTGTGCCTGAAATGGTTCAAAATTGAAGCTTTTGAGTAAGCAAAACTCTGTAAAAGTGGCAATTTTGGTGACTGTGAGGGTTTAAAAAGTGGTTATTCAACATGAGGCACGATCCAATTGACATTTTGAATCTTTTTTGGTACAGTCCAAAAAATAAATTTTCGGATGAAAAACGATGACTCCGGACATGTCGAACGATCCCAAAATGGTCAATATGGATGAAATTTTAACATTTAATCTTTTGACTGTAAATGACTGGTGGATGTGAATTATGACTTTGTCAACTAAAATAAGTGTGTTTAAAGTCATTTCTGTGCCTCAAAGGGGTCAAAATTGAAGCTTTTGAGTAATTAAAACTCTGTAAAAATGGCAATTTTGGTCACTCTGAGGCTTTTAAAAGTGGTTATTCAACATGAGGCACGATCCAATTGACATTTTGAATCATTTTTGGTACAGTCCAATAAATCAATTTTCGGATGAAAAACGATGACTCCGGACATGTCGAACGATCCCAAAATGGTCAATATGGATGAAATTTTAACATTTAATCTTTTGCCTGTAAATGATTGTTGGATGTGAATTATGACTTTGTCAACTAAAATAAGTGTGTTTAAAGTCATTTCTGTGCCTGAAACGGGTCAAAATTGAAGCTTTTGAATAAGCAAAACTCTGTAAAAATGGCAATTTTGGTCACTCTGAGGGTTTAAAAAGTGGTTATTCAACATGAGGCACGATCCAATTGACATTTTGAATAATTTTTGGTACAGTCCAAAAAATCAATTTTCGGATGAAAAACAATGACTCCGGACATGTCGAACGATCCCAAAATGGTCAATATGGATGAAATTTTAACATTTAATCTTTTGACTGTAAATGACTGGTGGATGTGAATTATGACTTTGTCAACTAAAATAAGTGTGTTTTAAGTCATTTCTGTGCCTCAAAGGGGTCAAAATTGAAGCTTTTGAGTAATCATAACTCTGTAAAAATGGCAATTTTGGTCACTTTGAGGGTTTAAAAAGTGGTTATTCAACATGAGGCATGATCCAATTGACATTTTGAATCATTTTTGGTACAGTCCAAAAAATGAATTTTCGGATGAAAAACGATGACTCCGGACCTGTTGAATGTTCCCAAAATGGTCTATAATGATGAAATTTTAACATTTAATCTTTTGACTCTAAATGACTGTTGGATGTGAATTATGACTTTGTCAACTAAAATAAGTGTGTTTTAAGTCATTTCTGTGCCTCAAAGGGGTCAAAATTGAAGCTTTTGAGTAATTAAAACTATGTAAAAATGGCAATTTTGGTCACTCTGAGGCTTTAAAAAGTGGTTATTCAACATGAGGCACGATCCAATTGACATTTTGAATAATTTTTAGTACAGTCCAAAAAATAAATTTTCGGATGAAAAACGATGACTCCGGACATGTCGAACGATCCCAAAATGGTCAATATGGATGAAATTGTAACATTTAATCTTTTGACTGTAAATGACTGTTGGATGTGAATTATGACTTTGTCAACTAAAATAAGTGTGTTTAAAGTCATTTCTGTGCCTGAAACGGGTCAAAATTGAAGCTTTTGAGTAAGCAAAACTCTGTAAAAGTGGCAATTTTGGTGACTGTGAGGGTTTAAAAAGTGGTTATTCAACATGAGGCACGACCCAATTGACATTTTGAATCATTTTTGGTGCAGTCCAAAAAATAAATTTTCGGATGAAAAACAATGACTCCGGACATTTCGAACGATCCCAAAATGGTCAATATGGATGAAATTTTAACATTTAATCTTTTGACTGTAAATGACTGGTGGATGTGAATTATGACTTTGTCAACTAAAATAAGTGTGTTTAAAGTCATTTCTGTGTCTCAAAGGGGTCAAAATTGAAGCTTTTGAGTAATTAAAACTCTGTAAAAGTGGCAATTTTGGTCACTCTGAGGCTTTAAAAAGTGGTTATTCAACATGAGGCACGATCCAATTGACATTTTGAATCATTTTTGGTACAGTCCAAAAAATCAATTTTCGGATGAAAAACGATGACTCCGGACATGTCGAACGATCCCAAAATGGTCAATATGGATGAAATTTTAACATTTAATCTTTTGACTGTAAATGACTGTTGGATGTGAATTAGGACTTTGTCAACTAAAATAAGTGTGTTTAAAGTCGTTTCTGTGCCTGAAACGGGTCAAAATTGAAGCTTTTGAGTAATCAAAACTCTGTAAAAATGGCAATTTTGGTCACTGTGAGGCTTTAAAAAGTGGTTATTCAACATGAGGCACGATCCAATTGACATTTTGAATCATTTATGGTACAGTCCAAAAAATCAATTTTCGGATGAAAACGATGACTCCGGACATGTCGAACGATCCCAAAATGGCCAATATGGATGAAATTTTAACATTTAATCTTTTGACTGTAAATGACTGTTGGATGTGAATTATGACTTTGTCAACTAAAATAAGTGTGTTTTAAGTCATTTCTGTGCTTCAAAGGGGTCAAAATTGAAGCTTTTGAGTAATCATAACTCTGTAAAAATGGCAATTTTGGTCACTGTGAGGGTTTAAAAAGTGGTTATTCAACATGAGGCACGATCCAATTGACATTTTGAATCATTTTTGGTACAGTCCAAAAAATGAATTTTCGGATGAAAAACGATGACTCCGGACATATCGAACGATCCCAAAATGGTCAATATGGATGACATTTTAACATTCAATCTTTTGACTGTAAATGACTGTTGGATGTGAATTATGACTTTGTCAACTAAAATAAGTGTGTTTAAAGTCATTTCTGTGCCTGAAATGGTTCAAAATTGAAGCTTTTGAGTAAGCAAAACTCTGTAAAAGTGGCAATTTTGGTGACTGTGAGGGTTTAAAAAGTGGTTATTCAACATGAGGCACGATCCAATTGACATTTTGAATCCTTTTTGGTACAGTCCAAAAATAAATTTTCGGACGAAAAACGATGACTCCGGACCTGTTGAACGTTCCCAAAATGGTCTATAATGATGAAATTTTAACATTTAATCTTTTGACTTTAAATGACTGTTGGATGTGAATTATGACTTTGTCAACTAAAATAAGTGTGTTTAAAGTCATTTCTGTGCCTGAAACGGGTCAAAATTGAAGCTTTTGAGTAAGCAAAACTCTGTAAAAATGGCAATTTTGCTCACTCTGAGGGTTTAAAAAGTGGTTATTCAACATGAGGCACGATCCAATTGACATTTTGAATCATTTTTGGTACAGTCCAAAATATCAATTTTCGGATGAAAAACGATGACTCTGGACATGTCGAATGATCCCAAAATGGTCAATATGGATGAAATTTTAACATTTAATCTTTTGACTCTAAATGACTGTTGGATGTGAATTATGACTTTGTCAACTAAAATAAGTGTGTTTAAAGTCAATTCTGTGCCTGAAATGGTTCAAAATTGAAGCTTTTGAGTAAGCAAAACTCTGTAAAAGTGGGAATTTTGGTGACTGTGAGGTTTTAAAAAGTGGTTATTCAACATGAGGCACGATCCAATTGACATTTTGAATCCTTTTTGGTACAGTCCAAAAATAAATTTTCGGATGAAAAACGATGACTCCGGACATGTCGAACGATCCCAAAATGGTCAATATGGATGAAATTTTTACATTTAATCTTTTGACTGTAAATGACTGGTGGATGTGAATTATGACTTTGTCAACTAAAATAAGTGTGTTTAAAGTCATTTCTGTGCCTCAAAGGGGTCAAAATTGAAGCTTTTGAGTAATTAAAACTCTGTAAAAATGGCAATTTTGGTCACTCTGAGGCTTTAAAAAGTGGTTATTCAACATGAGGCACGATCCAATTGACATTTTGAATCATTTTTGGTACAGTCCAAAAAATCAATTTTCGGATGAAAAACGATGACTCCGGATATGTCGAACTATCCCAAAATGGTCAATATGGATGAAATTGTAACATTTAATCTTTTGACTGTAAATGACTGTTGGATGTGAATTAGGACTTTGTCAACTAAAATAACTGTGTTTAAAGTCGTTTCTGTGCCTGAAACGGGTCAAAATTGAAGCTTTTGAGTAATCAAAACTCTGTAAAAATGGCAATTTTGGTCACTGTGAGGGTTTAAAATGTGGTTATTCAACATGAGGCACGACCCAATTGACATTTTGAATCATTTTTGGTACAGTCCAAAAAATCAATTTTCAGGTGAAAAACGATGACTCCGGACATGTCGAACGATCCCAAAATGGTCAATATGGATAACATTTTAACATTTAATCTTTTGACTCTAAATGACTGTTGGATGTGAATTATGACTTTGTCAACTAAAATAAGTGTGTTTAAAGTCATTTCTGTGCCTGAAACGGGTCAAAATTGAAGCTTTTGAGTAAGCAAAACTCTGTAAAAGTGGCAATTTTGGTGACTGTGAGGGTTTAAAAAGTGGTTATTCAACATGAGGCACGACCCAATTGACATTTTGAATCATTTTTGGTACAGTCCAAAAAATAAATTTTCGGATGAAAAACAATGACTCCGGACATTTCGAACGATCCCAAAATGGTCAATATGGATGAAATTTTAACATTTAATCTTTTGACTGTAAATGACTGGTGGATGTGAATTATGACTTTGTCAACTAAAATAAGTGTGTTTAAAGTCATTTCTGTGTCTCAAAGGGGTCAAAATTGAAGCTTTTGAGTAATTAAAACTCTGTAAAAGTGGCAATTTTGGTCACTCTGAGGCTTTAAAAAGTGGCTATTCAACATGAGGCACGATCCAATTGACATTCTGAATCATTTTTGGTACAGTCCAAAAAATCAATTTTCGGATGAAAAACGATGACTCCGGACATGTCGAACGATCCCAAAATGGTCAATATGGATGAAATTTTAACATTTAATCTTTTGACTGTAAATGACTGTTGGATGTGAATTAGGACTTTGTCAACTAAAATAAGTGTGTTTAAAGTCGTTTCTGTGCCTGAAACGGGTCAAAATTGAAGCTTTTGAGTAATCAAAACTCTGTAAAAATGGCAATTTTGGTCACTGTGAGGCTTTAAAAAGTGGTTATTCAACATGAGGCACGATCCAATTGACATTTTGAATCATTTATGGTACAGTCCAAAAAATCAATTTTCGGATGAAAACGATGACTCCGGACATGTCGAACGATCCCAAAATGGCCAATATGGATGAAATTTTAACATTTAATCTTTTGACTGTAAATGACTGTTGGATGTGAATTATGACTTTGTCAACTAAAATAAGTGTGTTTTAAGTCATTTCTGTGCTTCAAAGGGGTCAAAATTGAAGCTTTTGAGTAATCATAACTCTGTAAAAATGGCAATTTTGGTCACTGTGAGGGTTTAAAAAGTGGTTATTCAACATGAGGCACGATCCAATTGACATTTTGAATCATTTTTGGTACAGTCCAAAAAATGAATTTTCGGATGAAAAACGATGACTCCAGACATATCGAACGATCCCAAAATGGTCAATATGGATGACATTTTAACATTCAATCTTTTGACTGTAAATGACTGTTGGATGTGAATTATGACTTTGTCAACTAAAATAAGTGTGTTTAAAGTCATTTCTGTGCCTGAAATGGTTCAAAATTGAAGCTTTTGAGTAAGCAAAACTCTGTAAAAGTGGCAATTTTGGTGACTGTGAGGGTTTAAAAAGTGGTTATTCAACATGAGGCACGATCCAATTGACATTTTGAATCCTTTTTGGTACAGTCCAAAAATAAATTTTCGGATGAAAAACGATGACTCCGGACCTGTTGAACGTTCCCAAAATGGTCTATAATGATGAAATTTTAACATTTAATCTTTTGACTTTAAATGACTGTTGGATGTGAATTATGACTTTGTCAACTAAAATAAGTGTGTTTAAAGTCATTTCTGTGCCTGAAACGGGTCAAAATTGAAGCTTTTGAGTAAGCAAAACTCTGTAAAAATGGCAATTTTGCTCACTCTGAGGGTTTAAAAAGTGGTTATTCAACATGAGGCACGATCCAATTGACATTTTGAATCATTTTTGGTACAGTCCAAAATATCAATTTTCGGATGAAAAACGATGACTCTGGACATGTCGAATGATCCCAAAATGGTCAATATGGATGAAATTTTAACATTTAATCTTTTGACTCTAAATGACTGTTGGATGTGAATTATGACTTTGTCAACTAAAATAAGTGTGTTTAAAGTCAATTCTGTGCCTGAAATGGTTCAAAATTGAAGCTTTTGAGTAAGCAAAACTCTGTAAAAGTGGCAATTTTGGTGACTGTGAGGTTTTAAAAAGTGGTTATTCAACATGAGGCACGATCCAATTGACATTTTGAATCCTTTTTGGTACAGTCCAAAAATAAATTTTCGGATGAAAAACGATGACTCCGGACATGTCGAACGATCCCAAAATGGTCAATATGGATGAAATTTTTACATTTAATCTTTTGACTGTAAATGACTGGTGGATGTGAATTATGACTTTGTCAACTAAAATAAGTGTGTTTAAAGTCATTTCTGTGCCTCAAAGGGGTCAAAATTGAAGCTTTTGAGTAATTAAAACTCTGTAAAAATGGCAATTTTGGTCACTCTGAGGCTTTAAAAAGTGGTTATTCAACATGAGGCACGATCCAATTGACATTTTGAATCATTTTTGGTACAGTCCAAAAAATCAATTTTCGGATGAAAAACGATGACTCCGGATATGTCGAACTATCCCAAAATGGTCAATATGGATGAAATTGTAACATTTAATCTTTTGACTGTAAATGACTGTTGGATGTGAATTAGGACTTTGTCAACTAAAAAACTGTGTTTAAAGTCGTTTCTGTGCCTGAAACGGGTCAAAATTGAAGCTTTTGAGTAATCAAAACTCTGTAAAAATGGCAATTTTGGTCACTGTGAGGCTTTAAAAAGTGGTTATTCAACATGAGGCACGATCCAATTGACATTTTGAATCATTTTTGGTACAGTCCAAAAAATGAATTTTCGGATGAAAAACGATGACTCCGGACATATCGAACGATCCCAAAATGGTCAATATGGATGACATTTTAACATTCAATCTTTTGACTGTTAATGACTGTTGGATGTGAATTATGACTTTGTCAACTAAAATAAGTGTGTTTAAAGTCATTTCTGTGCCTGAAACGGGTCAAAATTGAAGCTTTTGAGTAAGCAAAACTCTGTAAAAATGGCAATTTTGCTCACTCTGAGGGTTTAAAAAGTGGTTATTCAACATGAGGCACGATCCAATTGACATTTTGAATCATTTTTGGTACAGTCCAAAATATCAATTTTCGGATGAAAAACGATGACTCTGGACATGTCGAATGATCCCAAAATGGTCAATATGGATGAAATTTTAACATTTAATCTTTTGACTCTAAATGACTGTTGGATGTGAATTATGACTTTGTCAACTAAAATAAGTGTGTTTAAAGTCAATTCTGTGCCTGAAATGGTTCAAAATTGAAGCTTTTGAGTAAGCAAAACTCTGTAAAAGTGGCAATTTTGGTGACTGTGAGGGTTTAAAAAGTGGTTATTCAACATGAGGCACGATCCAATTGACATTTTGAATCCTTTTTGGTACAGTCCAAAAATAAATTTTCGGATGAAAAACGATGACTCCGGACATGTCGAACGATCCCAAAATGGTCAATATGGATGAAATTTTTACATTTAATCTTTTGACTGTAAATGACTGGTGGATGTGAATTATGACGTTGTCAACTAAAATAAGTGTGTTTAAAGTCATTTCTGTGCCTCAAAGGGGTCAAAATTGAAGCTTTTGAGTAATTAAAACTCTGTAAAAATGGCAATTTTGGTCACTCTGAGGCTTTAAAAAGTGGTTATTCAACATGAGGCACGATCCAATTGACATTTTGAATCATTTTTGGTACAGTCCAAAAAATGAATTTTCGGATGAAAAACGATGACTCCAGACATGTCGAAAGATCCCAAAATGGTCAATATGGATGAAATTGTAACATTTAATCTTTTGACTGTAAATGACTGTTGGATGTGAATTAGGACTTTGTCAACTAAAATAAGTGTGTTTAAAGTCATTTCTGTGCCTGAAACGGGTCAAAATTGAAGCTTTTGAGTAATCAAAACTCTGTAAAAATGGCAATTTTGGTCACTGTGAGGCTTTAAAAAGTGGTTATTCAACATGAGGCACGACCCAATTGACATTTTGAATCATTTTTGGTACAGTCCAAAAAATCAATTTCCGGATGAAAAACAATGACTCTGGACCTGTTGAACGTTCCCAAAATGGTCTATAATGATGAAATTTTAACATTTAATCTTTTGACTCTAAATGACTGTTGGATGTGAATTATGACTTTGTCAGCTAAAATAAGTGTGTTTAAAGTCATTTCTGTGCCTGAAATGGTTCAAAATTGAAGCTTTTGAGTAAGCAAAACTCTGTAAAAGTGGCAATTTTGGTGACTGTGAGGGTTTAAAAAGTGGTTATTCAACATGAGGCACGATCCAATTGACATTTTGAATCTTTTTTGGTACAGTCCAAAAAATAAATTTTCGGATGAAAAACGATGACTCCGGACATGTCGAACGATCCCAAAATGGTCAATATGGATGAAATTTTAACATTTAATCTTTTGACTGTAAATGACTGGTGGATGTGAATTATGACTTTGTCAACTAAAATAAGTGTGTTTAAAGTCATTTCTGTGCCTCAAAGGGGTCAAAATTGAAGCTTTTGAGTAATTAAAACTCTGTAAAAATGGCAATTTTGGTCACTCTGAGGCTTTTAAAAGTGGTTATTCAACATGAGGCACGATCCAATTGACATTTTGAATCATTTTTGGTACAGTCCAAAAAATCAATTTTCGGATGAAAAACGATGACTCCGGACATGTCGAACGATCCCAAAATGGTCAATATGGATGAAATTTTAACATTTAATCTTTTGACTGTAAATGACTGTTGGATGTGAATTATGACTTTGTCAACTAAAATAAGTGTGTTTAAAGTCATTTCTGTGCCTGAAACGGGTCAAAATTGAAGCTTTTGAATAAGCAAAACTCTGTAAAAATGGCAATTTTGGTCACTCTGAGGGTTTAAAAAGTGGTTATTCAACATGAGGCACGATCCAATTGACATTTTGAATAATTTTTGGTACAGTCCAAAAAATCAATTTTCGGATGAAAAACGATGACGCCGGACATGTCGAACGATCCCAAAATGGTCAATATGGATGAAATTTTAACATTTAATCTTTTGACTGTAAATGACTGGTGGATGTGAATTATGACTTTGTCAACTAAAATAAGTGTGTTTTAAGTCATTTCTGTGCCTCAAAGGGGTCAAAATTGAAGCTTTTGAGTAATCATAACTCTGTAAAAATGGCAATTTTGGTCACTTTGAGGGTTTAAAAAGTGGTTATTCAACATGAGGCACGATCCAATTGACATTTTGAATCATTTTTGGTACAGTCCAAAAAATGAATTTTCGGATGAAAAACGATGACTCCGGACCTGTTGAATGTTCCCAAAATGGTCTATAATGATGAAATTTTAACATTTAATCTTTTGACTCTAAATGACTGTTGGATGTGAATTATGACTTTGTCAACTAAAATAAGTGTGTTTTAAGTCATTTCTGTGCCTCAAAGGGGTCAAAATTGAAGCTTTTGAGTAATTAAAACTCTGTAAAAATGGCAATTTTGGTCACTCTGAGGCTTTAAAAAGTGGTTATTCAACATGAGGCACGATCCAATTGACATTTTGAATAATTTTTAGTACAGTCCAAAAAATAAATTTTCGGATGAAAAACGATGACTCCGGACATGTCGAACGATCCCAAAATGGTCAATATGGATGAAATTTTTACATTTAATCTTTTGACTGTAAATGACTGGTGGATGTGAATTATGACTTTGTCAACTAAAATAAGTGTGTTTAAAGTCATTTCTGTGCCTGAAACGGGTCAAAATTGAAGCTTTTGAGTAAGCAAAACTCTGTAAAAGTGGCAATTTTGGTGACTGTGAGGGTTTAAAAAGTGGTTATTCAACATGAGGCACGACCCAATTGACATTTTGAATCATTTTTGGTACAGTCCAAAAAATAAATTTTCAGATGAAAAACAATGACTCCGGACATTTCGAACGATCCCAAAATGGTCAATATGGATGAAATTTTAACATTTAATCTTTTGACTGTAAATGACTGGTGGATGTGAATTATGACTTTGTCAACTAAAATAAGTGTGTTTAAAGTCATTTCTGTGTCTCAAAGGGGTCAAAATTGAAGCTTTTGAGTAATTAAAACTCTGTAAAAGTGGCAATTTTGGTCACTCTGAGGCTTTAAAAAGTGGTTATTCAACATGAGGCACGATCCAATTGACATTTTGAATCATTTTTGGTACAGTCCAAAAAATCAATTTTCGGATGAAAAACGATGACTCCGGACATGTCGAACGATCCCAAAATGGTCAATATGGATGAAATTTTAACATTTAATCTTTTGACTGTAAATGACTGTTGGATGTGAATTAGGACTTTGTCAACTAAAATAAGTGTGTTTAAAGTCGTTTCTGTGCCTGAAACGGGTCAAAATTGAAGCTTTTGAGTAATCAAAACTCTGTAAAAATGGCAATTTTGGTCACTGTGAGGGTTTAAAATGTGGTTATTCAACATGAGGCACGACCCAATTGACATTTTGAATCATTTTTGGTACAGTCCAAAAAATCAATTTTCGGATGAAAAACGATGACTCCGGACATGTCGAACGATCCCAAAATGGTCAATATGGATAAAATTTTAACATTTAATCTTTTGACTCTAAATGACTGTTGGATGTGAATTATGACTTTGTCAACTAAAATAAGTGTGTTTAAAGTCATTTCTGTGCCTGAAATGGTTCAAAATTGAAGCTTTTGAGTAAGCAAAACTCTGTAAAAGTGGTAATTTTGGTGACTGTGAGGGTTTAAAAAGTGGTTATTCAACATGAGGCACGATCCAATTGACATTTTGAATCCTTTTTGGTACAGTCCAAAAATAAATTTTCGGATGAAAAACGATGACTTCGGACCTGTTGAACGTTCCCAAAATGGTCTATAATGATGAAATTTTAACATTTAATCTTTTGACTTTAAATGACTGTTGGATGTGAATTATGACTTTGTCAACTAAAATAAGTGTGTTTAAAGTCATTTCTGTGCCTGAAACGGGTCAAAATTGAAGCTTTTGAGTAAGCAAAACTCTGTAAAAATGCAATTTTGCTCACTCTGAGGGTTTAAAAAGTGGTTATTCAACATGAGGCACGATCCAATTGACATTTTGAATCATTTTTGGTACAGTCCAAAATATCAATTTTCGGATGAAAAACGATGACTCTGGACATGTCGAATGATCCCAAAATGGTCAATATGGATGAAATTTTAACATTTAATCTTTTGACTCTAAATGACTGTTGGATGTGAATTATGACTTTGTCAACTAAAATAAGTGTGTTTAAAGTCAATTCTGTGCCTGAAATGGTTCAAAATTGAAGCTTTTGAGTAAGCAAAACTCTGTAAAAGTGGCAATTTTGGTGACTGTGAGGGTTTAAAAAGTGGTTATTCAACATGAGGCACGATCCAATTGACATTTTGAATCCTTTTTGGTACAGTCCAAAAATAAATTTTCGGATGAAAAACGATGACTCCGGACATGTCGAACGATCCCAAAATGGTCAATATGGATGAAATTTTTACATTTAATCTTTTGACTGTAAATGACTGGTGGATGTGAATTAGGACTTTGTCAACTAAAATAAGTGTGTTTAAAGTCATTTCTGTGCCTGAAACGGGTCAAAATTGAAGCTTTTGAGTAATCAAAACTCTGTAAAAATGGCAATTTTGGTCACTGTGAGGCTTTAAAAAGTGGTTATTCAACATGAGGCACGATCCAATTGACATTTTGAATCATTTTTGGTACAGTCCAAAAAATGAATTTTCGGATGAAAAACGATGACTCCGGACATGTTGAGCGATCCCAAAATGGTCAATATGGATGAAATTTAAACATTCAATCTTTTGACTGTAAATGACTGTTGGGTGTGAATTATGACTTTGTCAACTAAAATAAGTGTGTTTAAAGTCATTTCTGTGCCTGAAACGGGTCAAAATTGAAGCTTTTGAGTAAGCAAAAATCTGTAAAAATGGCAATTTTGGTCACTCTGAGGGTTTAAAAAGTGGTTATTCAACATGAGGCACGACCCAATTGACATTTTGAATCATTTTTGGTACAGTCCAAAAAATCAATTTCTGGATGAAAAACAATGACTCCGGACCTGTTGAACGTTCCCAAAATGGTCTATAATGATGACATTTTAACATTTAATCTTTTGACTCTAAATGACTTTTGGATGTGAATTATGACTTTGTCAACTAAAATAAGTGTGTTTTAAGTCATTTCTGTGCCTCAAAGGGGTCAAAATTGAAGCTTTTGAGTAATCATAACTCTGTAAAAGTGGCAATTTTGGTGACTGTGAGGGTTTAAAAAGTGGTTATTCAACATGAGGCACGATCCAATTGACATTTTGAATCCTTTTTGGTACAGTCCAAAAAATAAATTTTCGGATGAAAAACGATGACTCCGGACATGTCGAACGATCCCAAAATGGTCAATATGGATGAAATTTTAACATTTAATCTTTTGACTGTAAATGACTGGTGGAGGTGAATTATGACTTTGTCAACTAAAATAAGTGTGTTTAAAGTCATTTCTGTGCCTCAAAGGGGTCAAAATTGAATGTTTTGAGTAATTAAAACTCTGTAAAAATGGCAATTTTGGTCACTCTGAGGCTTTAAAAAGTGGTTATTCAACATGAGGCACGATCCAATTGACATTTTGAATCATTTTTGGTACAGTCCAAAAAATCAATTTTCGGATGAAAAACGATGATTCCGGACATGTCGAACGATCCCAAAATGGTCAATATGGATGAAATTGTAACATTTAATCTTTTGACTGTAAATGACTGTTGGATGTGAATTAGGACTTTGTCAACTAAAATAAGTGTGTTTAAAGTTATTTCTGTGCCTGAAACGGGTCAAAATTGAAGCTTTTGAGTAATCAAAACTCTGTAAAAATGGCAATTTTGGTCACTGTGAGGCTTTAAAAAGTGGTTATTCAACATGAGGCACGATCCAATTGACATTTTGAATCATTTTTGGTACAGTCCAAAACATGAATTTTCGGATGAAAAACGATGACTCCGGACATGTCGAACGATCCCAAAATGGTCAATATGGATGAAATTTTAACATTCAATCTTTTAACTGTAAATGACTGTTGGATGTGAATTATGACTTTGTCAACTAAAATAAGTGTGTTTTAAGTCATTTCTGTGCTTCAAAGGGGTCAAAATTGAAGCTTTTGAGTAATCATAACTCTGTAAAAATGGCAATTTTGGTCACTGTGAGGGTTTAAAAAGTGGTTATTCAACATGAGGCACGATCCAATTGACATTTTGAATCATTTTTGGTACAGTCCAAAAAATCAATTTTCGGATGAAAACGATGACTCCGGACATGTCGAACGATCCCAAAATGGCCAATATGGATGAAATTTTAACATTTAATCTTTTGACTCTAAATGACTGTTGGATGTGAATTATAACTTTGTCAACTAAAATAAGTGTGTTTAAAGTCATTTCTGTGCCTGAAACGGGTCAAAATTGAAGCTTTTGAGTAAGCAAAACTCTGTAAAAATGGCAATTTTGCTCACTCTGAGGGTTTAAAAAGTGGTTATTCAACATGAGGCACGATCCAATTGACATTTTGAATCATTTTTGGTACAGTCCAAAAAATAAATTTTCGGATGAAAAACGATGACTCTGGACATGTCGAATGATCCCAAAATGGTCAATATGGATGAAATTTTAACATTTAATCTTTTGACTCTAAATGACTGTTGGATGTGAATTATGACTTTGTTAACTAAAATAAGTGTGTTTAAAGTCAATTCTGTGCCTGAAATGGTTCAAAATTGAAGCTTTTGAGTAAGCAAAACTCTGTAAAAGTGGCAATTTTGGTGACTGTGAGGGTTTAAAAAGTGGTTATTCAACATGAGGCACGATCCAATTGACATTTTGAATCCTTTTTGGTACAGTCCAAAAATAAATTTTCGGATGAAAAACGATGACTCAGGACATGTCGAACGATCCCAAAATGGTCAATATGGATGAAATTTTTACATTTAATCTTTTGACTGTAAATGACTGGTGGATGTGAATTATGACTTTGTCAACTAAAATAAGTGTGTTTAAAGTCATTTCTGTGCCTCAAAGGGGTCAAAATTGAAGCTTTTGAGTAATTAAAACTCTGTAAAAATGGCAATTTTGGTCACTCTGAGGCTTTAAAAAGTGGTTATTCAACATGAGGCACGATCCAATTGACATTTTGAATCCTTTTTGGTACAATCCAAAAAATAAATTTTCGGATGAAAAACGATGACTCCGAGCATGTCGAACGATCCCAAAATGGTCAATATGGATGAAATTTTTACATTTAATCTTTTGACTGTAAATGACTGGTGGATGTGAATTATGACTTTGTCAACTAAAATAAGTGTGTTTAAAGTCATTTCTGTGCCTCAAAGGGGTCAAAATTGAAGCTTTTGAGTAATTAAAACTCTGTAAAAATTGCAATTTTGGTCACTCTGAGGCTTTAAAAAGTGGTTATTCAACATGAGGAACGATCCAATTGACATTTTGAATCATTTTTGGTACAGTCCAAAAAATCAATTTTCGGATGAAAAACGATGACTCCGGACATGTTGAACGATCCCAAAATGCTCAATATGGATGAAATTGTAACATTTAATCTTTTGACTGTAAATGACTGTTGGATGTGAATTAGGACTTTGTCAACTAAAATAAGTGTGTTTAAAGTCATTTCTGTGCCTGAAACAGGTCAAAATTGAAGCTTTTGAGTAATCAAAACTCTGTAAAAATGGCAATTTTGGTCACTGTGAGGCTTTAAAAAGTGGTTATTCAACATGAGGCACGATCCAATTGACATTTTGAATCATTTTTGGTACAGTCCAAAAAATGAATTTTCGGATGAAAAACGATGACTCCAGGCATGTCGAGCGATCCCAAAATGGTCAATATGGATGAAATTTTAACATTCAATCTTTTGACTGTAAATGACTGTTGGGTGTGAATTATGACTTTGTCAACTAAAATAAGTGTGTTTAAAGTCATTTCTGTGCCTGAAATGGTTCAAAATTGAAGCTTTTGAGTAAGCAAAACTCTGTAAAAGTGGCAATTTTGGTGACTGTGAGGGTTTAAAAAGTGGTTATTCAACATGAGGCACGATCCAATTGACATTTTGAATCCTTTTTGGTACAGTCCAAAAATAAATTTTCGGATGAAAAACGATGACTCCGGACCTGTTGAACGTTCCCAAAATGGTCTATAATGATGAAATTTTAACATTTAATCTTTTGACTTTAAATGACTGTTGGATGTGAATTATGACTTTGTCAACTAAAATAAGTGTGCTTTAAGTCATTTCTGTGCCTCATAGGGGTCAAAATTGAAGCTTTTGAGTAATCATAACTCTGTAAAAATGGCAATTTTGGTCACTGTGAGGCTTTAAAAAGTAGTTATTCAACATGAGGCACGATCCAATTGACATTTTGAATCATTTTTGGTACAGTCCAAAAAATCAATTTTCGGATGAAAAACGATGACTCCGGACATGTCGAACGATCCCAAAATGGTCAATATGGATGAAATTTTAACATTTAATCTTTTGACTCTAAATGACTGTTGGATGTGAATTATGACTTTGTCAACTAAAATAAGTGTGTTTAAAGTCATTTCTGTGCCTGAAACGGGTCAAAATTGAAGCTTTTGAGTAAGCAAAACTCTGTAAAAATGGCAATTTTGCTCACTCTGAGGGTTTAAAAAGTGGTTATTCAACATGAGGCACGATCCAATTGACATTTTGAATCATTTTTGGTACAGTCCAAAATATCAATTTTCGTATGAAAAACGATGACTCTGGACATGTCGAATGATCCCAAAATGGTCAATATGGATGAAATTTTAACATTTAATCTTTTGACTCTAAATGACTGTTGGATGTGAATTATGACTTTGTCAACTAAAATAAGTGTGTTTAAAGTCAATTCTGTGCCTGAAATGGTTCAAAATTGAAGCTTTTGAGTAAGCAAAACTCTGTAAAAGTGGCAATTTTGGTGACTGTGAGGGTTTAAAAAGTGGTTATTCAACATGAGGCACGATCCAATTGACATTTTGAATCCTTTTTGGTACAGTCCAAAAATAAATTTTCGGATGAAAAACGATGACTCCGGACATGTCGAACGATCCCAAAATGGTCAATATGGATGAAATTTTTACATTTAATCTTTTGACTGTAAATGACTGGTGGATGTGAATTATGACTTTGTCAACTAAAATAAGTGTGTTTAAAGTCATTTCTGTGCCTCAAAGGGGTCAAAATTGAAGCTTTTGAGTAATTAAAACTCTGTAAAAATGGCAATTTTGGTCACTCTGAGGCTTTAAAAAGTGGTTATTCAACATGAGGAACGATCCAATTGACATTTTGAATCATTTTTGGTACAGTCCAAAAAATCAATTTTCGGATGAAAAACGATGACTCCGGACATGTCGAACGATCCCAAAATGGCCAATATGGATGAAATTTTAACATTTAATCTTTTGACTCTAAATGACTGTTGGATGTGAATTATGACTTTGTCAACTAAAATAAGTGTGTTTAAAGTCATTTCTGTGCCTGAAACGGGTCAAAATTTAAGCTTTTGAGTAAGCAAAACTCTGTAAAAATGGCAATTTTGCTCACTCTGAGGGTTTAAAAAGTGGTTATTCAACATGAGGCACGATCCAATTGACATTTTGAATCCTTTTTGGTACAGTCCAAAAAATAAATTTTCGGATGAAAAACGATGACTCCGGACATGTCGAACGATCCCAAAATGGTCAATATGGATGAAATTTTAACATTTAATCTTTTGACTGTAAATGACTGGTGGAGGTGAATTATGACTTTGTCAACTAAAATAAGTGTGTTTAAAGTCATTTCTGTGCCTCAAAGGGGTCAAAATTGAATGTTTTGAGTAATTAAAACTCTGTAAAAATGGCAATTTTGGTCACTCTGAGGCTTTAAAAAGTGGTTATTCAACATGAGGCACGATCCAATTGACATTTTGAATCATTTTTGGTACAGTCCAAAAAATCAATTTTCGGATGAAAAACGATGATTCCGGACATGTCGAACGATCCCAAAATGGTCAATATGGATGAAATTGTAACATTTAATCTTTTGACTGTAAATGACTGTTGGATGTGAATTAGGACTTTGTCAACTAAAATAAGTGTGTTTAAAGTTATTTCTGTGCCTGAAACGGGTCAAAATTGAAGCTTTTGAGTAATCAAAACTCTGTAAAAATGGCAATTTTGGTCACTGTGAGGCTTTAAAAAGTGGTTATTCAACATGAGGCACGATCCAATTGACATTTTGAATCATTTTTGGTACAGTCCAAAACATGAATTTTCGGATGAAAAACGATGACTCCGGACATGTCGAACGATCCCAAAATGGTCAATATGGATGAAATTTTAACATTCAATCTTTTAACTGTAAATGACTGTTGGATGTGAATTATGACTTTGTCAACTAAAATAAGTGTGTTTTAAGTCATTTCTGTGCTTCAAAGGGGTCAAAATTGAAGCTTTTGAGTAATCATAACTCTGTAAAAATGGCAATTTTGGTCACTGTGAGGGTTTAAAAAGTGGTTATTCAACATGAGGCACGATCCAATTGACATTTTGAATCATTTTTGGTACAGTCCAAAAAATCAATTTTCGGATGAAAACGATGACTCCGGACATGTCGAACGATCCCAAAATGGCCAATATGGATGAAATTTTAACATTTAATCTTTTGACTCTAAATGACTGTTGGATGTGAATTATGACTTTGTCAACTAAAATAAGTTTGTTTAAAGTCATTTCTGTGCCTGAAACGGGTCAAAATTGAAGCTTTTGAGTAAGCAAAACTCTGTAAAAATGGCAATTTTGCTCACTCTGAGGGTTTAAAAAGTGGTTATTCAACATGAGGCACGATCCAATTGACATTTTGAATCATTTTTGGTACAGTCCAAAAAATCAATTTTCGGATGAAAGACGATGACTCTGGACATGTCGAATGATCCCAAAATGGTCAATATGGATGAAATTTTAACATTTAATCTTTTGACTCTAAATGACTGTTGGATGTGAATTATGACTTTGTTAACTAAAATAAGTGTGTTTAAAGTCAATTCTGTGCCTGAAATGGTTCAAAATTGAAGCTTTTGAGTAAGCAAAACTCTGTAAAAGTGGCAATTTTGGTGACTGTGAGGGTTTAAAAAGTGGTTATTCAACATGAGGCACGATCCAATTGACATTTTGAATCCTTTTTGGTACAGTCCAAAAATAAATTTTCGGATGAAAAACGATGACTCCGGACATGTCGAACGATCCCAAAATGGTCAATATGGATGAAATTTTTACATTTAATCTTTTGACTGTAAATGACTGGTGGATGTGAATTATGACTTTGTCAACTAAAATAAGTGTGTTTAAAGTCATTTCTGTGCCTCAAAGGGGTCAAAATTGAAGCTTTTGAGTAATTAAAACTCTGTAAAAATGGCAATTTTGGTCACTCTGAGGCTTTAAAAAGTGGTTATTCAACATGAGGCACGATCCAATTGACATTTTGAATCCTTTTTGGTACAATCCAAAAAATAAATTTTCGGATGAAAAACGATGACTCCGAGCATGTCGAACGATCCCAAAATGGTCAATATGGATGAAATTTTTACATTTAATCTTTTGACTGTAAATGACTGGTGGATGTGAATTATGACTTTGTCAACTAAAATAAGTGTGTTTAAAGTCATTTCTGTGCCTCAAAGGGGTCAAAATTGAAGCTTTTGAGTAATTAAAACTCTGTAAAAATTGCAATTTTGGTCACTCTGAGGCTTTAAAAAGTGGTTATTCAACATGAGGAACGATCCAATTGACATTTTGAATCATTTTTGGTACAGTCCAAAAAATCAATTTTCGGATGAAAAACGATGACTCCGGTACATGTTGAACGATCCCAAAATGCTCAATATGGATGAAATTGTAACATTTAATCTTTTGACTGTAAATGACTGTTGGATGTGAATTAGGACTTTGTCAACTAAAATAAGTGTGTTTAAAGTCATTTCTGTGCCTGAAACAGGTCAAAATTGAAGCTTTTGAGTAATCAAAACTCTGTAAAAATGGCAATTTTGGTCACTGTGAGGCTTTAAAAAGTGGTTATTCAACATGAGGCACGATCCAATTGACATTTTGAATCATTTTTGGTACAGTCCAAAAAATGAATTTTCGGATGAAAAACGATGACTCCAGGCATGTCGAGCGATCCCAAAATGGTCAATATGGATGAAATTTTAACATTCAATCTTTTGACTGTAAATGACTGTTGGGTGTGAATTATGACTTTGTCAACTAAAATAAGTGTGTTTAAAGTCATTTTTGTGCCTGAAATGGTTCAAAATTGAAGCTTTTGAGTAAGCAAAACTCTGTAAAAGTGGCAATTTTGGTGACTGTGAGGGTTTAAAAAGTGGTTATTCAACATGAGGCACGATCCAATTGACATTTTGAATCCTTTTTGGTACAGTCCAAAAATAAATTTTCGGATGAAAAACGATGACTCCGGACCTGTTGAACGTTCCCAAAATGGTCTATAATGATGAAATTTTAACATTTAATCTTTTGACTTTAAATGACTGTTGGATGTGAATTATGACTTTGTCAACTAAAATAAGTGTGCTTTAAGTCATTTCTGTGCCTCATAGGGGTCAAAATTGAAGCTTTTGAGTAATCATAACTCTGTAAAAATGGCAATTTTGGTCACTGTGAGGCTTTAAAAAGTAGTTATTCAACATGAGGCACGATCCAATTGACATTTTGAATCATTTTTGGTACAGTCCAAAAAATCAATTTTCGGATGAAAAACGATGACTCCGGACATGTCGAACGATCCCAAAATGGTCAATATGGATGAAATTTTAACATTTAATCTTTTGACTCTAAATGACTGTTGGATGTGAATTATGACTTTGTCAACTAAAATAAGTGTGTTTAAAGTCATTTCTGTGCCTGAAACGGGTCAAAATTGAAGCTTTTGAGTAAGCAAAACTCTGTAAAAATGGCAATTTTGCTCACTCTGAGGGTTTAAAAAGTGGTTATTCAACATGAGGCACGATCCAATTGACATTTTGAATCATTTTTGGTACAGTCCAAAATATCAATTTTCGTATGAAAAACGATGACTCTGGACATGTCGAATGATCCCAAAATGGTCAATATGGATGAAATTTTAACATTTAATCTTTTGACTCTAAATGACTGTTGGATGTGAATTATGACTTTGTCAACTAAAATAAGTGTGTTTAAAGTCAATTCTGTGCCTGAAATGGTTCAAAATTGAAGCTTTTGAGTAAGCAAAACTCTGTAAAAGTGGCAATTTTGGTGACTGTGAGGGTTTAAAAAGTGGTTATTCAACATGAGGCACGATCCAATTGACATTTTGAATCCTTTTTGGTACAGTCCAAAAATAAATTTTCGGATGAAAAACGATGACTCCGGACATGTCGAACGATCCCAAAACGGTCAATATGGATGAAATTTTTACATTTAATCTTTTGACTGTAAATGACTGGTGGATGTGAATTATGACTTTGTCAACTAAAATAAGTGTGTTTAAAGTCATTTCTGTGCCTCAAAGGGGTCAAAATTGAAGCTTTTGAGTAATTAAAACTCTGTAAAAATGGCAATTTTGGTCACTCTGAGGCTTTAAAAAGTGGTTATTCAACATGAGGAACGATCCAATTGACATTTTGAATCATTTTTGGTACAGTCCAAAAAATCAATTTTCGGATGAAAAACGATGACTCCGGACATGTCGAACGATCCCAAAATGGCCAATATGGATGAAATTTTAACATTTAATCTTTTGACTCTAAATGACTGTTGGATGTGAATTATGACTTTGTCAACTAAAATAAGTGTGTTTAAAGTCATTTCTGTGCCTGAAACGGGTCAAAATTTAAGCTTTTGAGTAAGCAAAACTCTGTAAAAATGGCAATTTTGCTCACTCTGAGGGTTTAAAAAGTGGTTATTCAACATGAGGTACGATCCAATTGACATTTTGAATCATTTTTGGTACAGTCCAAAAAATCAATTTTCGGATGAAAAACGATGACTCTGGACATGTCGAATGATCCCAAAATGGTCAATATGGATGAAATTTTAACATTTAATCTTTTGACTCTAAATGACTGTTGGATGTGAATTATGACTTTGTCAACTAAAATAAGTGTGTTTAAAGTCAATTCTGTGCCTGAAATGGTTCAAAATTGAAGCTTTTGAGTAAGCAAAACTCTGTAAAAGTGGCAATTTTGGTGACTGTGAGGGTTTAAAAAGTGGTTATTCAACATGAGGCACGATCCAATTGACATTTTGAATCCTTTTTGGTACAGTCCAAAAATAAATTTTCGGATGAAAAACGATGACTCCGGACATGTCGAACGATCCCAAAATGGTCAATATGGATGAAATTTTTACATTTAATCTTTTGACTGTAAATGACTGGTGGATGTGAATTATGACTTTGTCAACTAAAATAAGTGTGTTTAAAGTCATTTCTGTGCCTCAAAGGGGTCAAAATTGAAGCTTTTGAGTAATTAAAACTCTGTAAAAATGGCAATTTTGGTCACTCTGAGGCTTTTAAAAGTGGTTATTCAACATGAGGCACGATCCAATTGACATTTTGAATCCTTTTTGGTACAATCCAAAAAATAAATTTTCGGATGAAAAACGATGACTCCGAGCATGTCGAACGATCCCAAAATGGTCAATATGGATGAAATTTTTACATTTAATCTTTTGACTGTAAATGACTGGTGGATGTGAATTATGACTTTGTCAACTAAAATAAGTGTGTTTAAAGTCATTTCTGTGCCTCAAAGGGGTCCAAATTGAAGCTTTTGAGTAATTAAAACTCTGTAAAAATTGCAATTTTGGTCACTCTGAGGCTTTAAAAAGTGGTTATTCAACATGAGGAACGATCCAATTGACATTTTGAATCATTTTTGGTACAGTCCAAAAAATCAATTTTCGGATGAAAAACGATGACTCCGGACATGTTGAACGATCCCAAAATGCTCAATATGGATGAAATTGTAACATTTAATCTTTTGACTGTAAATGACTGTTGGATGTGAATTAGGACTTTGTCAACTAAAATAAGTGTGTTTAAAGTCATTTCTGTGCCTGAAACAGGTCAAAATTGAAGCTTTTGAGTAATCAAAACTTTGTAAAAATGGCAATTTTGGTCACTGTGAGGCTTTAAAAAGTGGTTATTCAACATGAGGCACGATCCAATTGACATTTTGAATCATTTTTGGTACAGTCCAAAAAATGAATTTTCGGATGAAAAACGATGACTCCGGACATGTCGAGCGATCCCAAAATGGTCAATATGGATGAAATTTTAACATTCAATCTTTTGACTGTAAATGACTGTTGGGTGTGAATTATGACTTTGTCAACTAAAATAAGTGTGTTTAAAGTCATTTCTGTGCCTGAAATGGTTCAAAATTGAAGCTTTTGAGTAAGCAAAACTCTGTAAAAGTGGCAATTTTGGTGACTGTGAGGGTTTAAAAAGTGGTTATTCAACATGAGGCACGATCCAATTGACATTTTGAATCCTTTTTGGTACAGTCCAAAAATAAATTTTCGGATGAAAAACGATGACTCCGGACCTGTTGAACGTTCCCAAAATGGTCTATAATGATGAAATTTTAACATTTAATCTTTTGACTTTAAATGACTGTTGGATGTGAATTATGACTTTGTCAACTAAAATAAGTGTGCTTTAAGTCATTTCTGTGCCTCATAGGGGTCAAAATTGAAGCTTTTGAGTAATCATAACTCTGTAAAAATGGCAATTTTGGTCACTGTGAGGCTTTAAAAAGTAGTTATTCAACATGAGGCACGATCCAATTGACATTTTGAATCATTTTTGGTACAGTCCAAAAAATCAATTTTCGGATGAAAAACGATGACTCCGGACATGTCGAACGATCCCAAAATGGTCAATATGGATGAAATTTTAACATTTAATCTTTTGACTCTAAATGACTGTTGGATGTGAATTATGACTTTGTCAACTAAAATAAGTGTGTTTAAAGTCATTTCTGTGCCTGAAACGGGTCAAAATTGAAGCTTTTGAGTAAGCAAAACTCTGTAAAAATGGCAATTTTGCTCACTCTGAGGGTTTAAAAAGTGGTTATTCAACATGAGGCACGATCCAATTGACATTTTGAATCATTTTTGGTACAGTCCAAAATATCAATTTTCGGATGAAAAACGATGACTCTGGACATGTCGAATGATCCCAAAATGGTCAATATGGATGAAATTTTAACATTTAATCTTTTGACTCTAAATGACTGTTGGATGTGAATTATGACTTTGTCAACTAAAATAAGTGTGTTTAAAGTCAATTCTGTGCCTGAAATGGTTCAAAATTGAAGCTTTTGAGTAAGCAAAACTCTGTAAAAGTGGCAATTTTGGTGACTGTGAGGGTTTAAAAAGTGGTTATTCAACATGAGGCACGATCCAATTGACATTTTGAATCCTTTTTGGTACAGTCCAAAAATAAATTTTCGGATGAAAAACGATGACTCTGGACATGTCGAACGATCCCAAAATGGTCAATATGGATGAAATTTTTACATTTAATCTTTTGACTGTAAATGACTGGTGGATGTGAATTATGACTTTGTCAGCTAAAATAAGTGTGTTTAAAGTCATTTCTGTGCCTCAAAGGGGTCAAAATTGAAGCTTTTGAGTAATTAAAACTCTGTAAAAATGGCAATTTTGGTCACTCTGAGGCTTTAAAAAGTGGTTATTCAACATGAGGAACGATCCAATTGACATTTTGAATCATTTTTGGTACAGTCCAAAAAATCAATTTTCGGATGAAAAACGATGACTCCGGACATGTCGAACGATCCCAAAATGCTCAATATGGATGAAATTGTAACATTTAATCTTTTGACTGTAAATGACTGTTGGATGTGAATTAGGACTTTGTCAACTAAAATAAGTGTGTTTAAAGTCATTTCTGTGCCTGAAACAGGTCAAAATTGAAGCTTTTGAGTAATCAAAACTCTGTAAAAATGGCAATTTTGGTCACTCTGAGGCTTTAAAAAGTGGTTATTCAACATGAGGCACGATCCAATTGACATTTTGAATCATTTTTGGTACAGTCCAAAAAATGAATTTTCGGATGAAAAACGATGACTCCGGACATGTCGAACGATCCCAAAATGGTCAATATGGATGAAATTTTAACATTCAATCTTTTGACTGTAAATGACTGTTGGATGTGAATTATGACTTTGTCAACTAAAATAAGTGTGTTTAAAGTCATTTCTGTGCCTGAAACGGGTCAAAATTGAAGCTTTTGAGTAAGCAAAAATCTGTAAAAATGGCAATTTTGGTCACTCTGAGGGTTTAAAAAGTGGTTATTCAACATGAGGCACGACCCAATTGACATTTTGAATCATTTTTGGTACAGTCCAAAAAATCAATTTCTGGATGAAAAACAATGACTCCGGACCTGTTGAACGTTCCCAAAATGGTCTATAATGATGACATTTTAACATTTAATCTTTTGACTCTAAATGACTTTTGGATGTGAATTATGACTTTGTCAACTAAAATAAGTGTGTTTTAAGTCATTTCTGTGCCTCAAAGGGGTCAAAATTGAAGCTTTTGAGTAATCATAACTCTGTAAAAGTGGCAATTTTGGTGACTGTGAGGGTTTAAAAAGTGGTTATTCAACATGAGGCACGATCCAATTGACATTTTGAATCCTTTTTGGTACAGTCCAAAAAATAAATTTTCGGATGAAAAACGATGACTCCGGACATGTCGAACGATCCCAAAATGGTCAATATGGATGAAATTTTAACATTTAATCTTTTGACTGTAAATGACTGGTGGAGGTGAATTATGACTTTGTCAACTAAAATAAGTGTGTTTTAAGTCATTTCTGTGCTTCAAAGGGGTCAAAATTGAAGCTTTTGAGTAATCATAACTCTGTAAAAATGGCAATTTTGGTCACTGTGAGGGTTTAAAAAGTGGTTATTCAACATGAGGCACGATCCAATTGACATTTTGAATCATTTTTGGTACAGTCCAAAAAATCAATTTTCGGATGAAAACGATGACTCCGGACATGTCGAACGATCCCAAAATGGCCAATATGGATGAAATTTTAACATTTAATCTTTTGACTGTAAATGACTGTTGGATGTGAATTATGACTTTGTCAACTAAAATAAGTGTGTTTAAAGTCATTTCTGTGCCTCAAAGGGGTCAAAATTGAAGCTTTTGAGTAATTAAAACTCTGTAAAAATGGCAATTTTGGTCACTCTGAGGCTTTAAAAAGTGGTTATTCAACATGAGGCACGATCCAATTGACATTTTGAATCATTTTTGGTACAGTCCAAAAAATCAATTTTCGGATGAAAAACGATGACTCCGGATATGTCGAACTATCCCAAAATGGTCAATATGGATGAAATTGTAACATTTAATCTTTTGACTGTAAATGACTGTTGGATGTGAATTAGGACTTTGTCAACTAAAATAACTGTGTTTAAAGTCGTTTCTGTGCCTGAAACGGGTCAAAATTGAAGCTTTTGAGTAATCAAAACTCTGTAAAAATGGCAATTTTGGTCACTGTGAGGCTTTAAAAAGTGGTTATTCAACATGAGGCACGATCCAATTGACATTTTGAATCATTTTTGGTACAGTCCAAAAAATGAATTTTCGGATGAACAACGATGACTCCGGACATATCGAACGATCCCAAAATGGTCAATATGGATGACATTTTAACATTCAATCTTTTGACTGTAAATGACTGTTGGATGTGAATTATGACTTTGTCAACTAAAATAAGTGTGTTTAAAGTCATTTCTGTGCCTGAAACTGGTCAAAGTTGAAGCTTTTGAGTAAGCAAAACTCTGTAAAAATTGCAATTTTGGTCACTCTGAGGGTTTAAAATGTGGTTATTCAACATGAGGCACGACCCAATTGACATTTTGAATCATTTTTGGTACAGTCCAAAAAATCAATTTTCGGATGAAAAACGATGACTCCGGACATGTCGAACGATCCCAAAATGGTCAATATGGATAAAATTTTAACATTTAATCTTTTGACTCTAAATGACTGTTGGATGTGAATTATGACTTTGTCAACTAAAATAAGTGTGTTTAAAGTCATTTCTGTGCCTGAAATGGTTCAAAATTGAAGCTTTTGAGTAAGCAAAACTCTGTAAAAGTGGCAATTTTGGTGACTGTGAGGGTTTAAAAAGTGGTTATTCAACATGAGGCACGATCCAATTGACATTTTGAATCCTTTTTGGTACAGTCCAAAAATAAATTTTCGGATGAAAAACGATGACTCCGGACCTGTTGAACGTTCCCAAAATGGTCTATAATGATGAAATTTTAACATTTAATCTTTTGACTTTAAATGACTGTTGGATGTGAATTATGACTTTGTCAACTAAAATAAGTGTGTTTAAAGTCATTTCTGTGCCTGAAACGGGTCAAAATTGAAGCTTTTGAGTAAGCAAAACTCTGTAAAAATGGCAATTTTGCTCACTCTGAGGGTTTAAAAAGTGGTTATTCAACATGAGCCACGATCCAATTGACATTTTGAATCATTTTTGGTACAGTCCAAAATATCAATTTTCGGATGAAAAACGATGACTCTGGACATGTCGAATGATCCCAAAATGGTCAATATGGATGAAATTTTAACATTTAATCTTTTGACTCTAAATGACTGTTGGATGTGAATTATGACTTTGTCAACTAAAATAAGTGTGTTTAAAGTCAATTCTGTGCCTGAAATGGTTCAAAATTGAAGCTTTTGAGTAAGCAAAACTCTGTAAAAGTGGCAATTTTGGTGACTGTGAGTTTTTAAAAAGTGGTTATTCAACACGAGGCACGATCCAATTGACATTTTGAATCCTTTTTGGTACAGTCCAAAAATAAATTTTCGGATGAAAAACGATGACTCCGGACATGTCGAACGATCCCAAAATGGTCAATATGGATGAAATGTTTACATTTAATCTTTTGACTGTAAATGACTGGTGGATGTGAATTATGACTTTGTCAACTAAAATACGTGTGTTTAAAGTCATTTCTGTGCCTCAAAGGGGTCAAAATTGAAGCTTTTGAGTAATTAAAACTCTGTAAAAATGGCAATTTTGGTCACTCTGAGGCTTTAAAAAGTGGTTATTCAACATGAGGAACGATCCAATTGACATTTTGAATCATTTTTGGTACAGTCCAAAAAATCAATTTTCGGATGAAAAACGATGACTCCGGACATGTCGAACGATCCCAAAATGGTCAATATGGATGAAATTGTAACATTTAATCTTTTGACTGTAAATGACTGTTGGATGTGAATTATGACTTTGTCAACTAAAATAAGTGTGTTTAAAGTCATTTCTGTGCCTGAAATGGTTCAAAATTGAAGCTTTTGAGTAAGCAAAATTCTGTAAAAGTGGCAATTTTGGTGACTGTGAGGGTTTAAAAAGTGGTTATTCAACATGAGGCACGATCCAATTGACATTTTGAATCCTTTTTGGTACAGTCCAAAAATAAATTTTCGGATGAAAAACGATGACTCCGGACCTGTTGAACGTTCCCAAAATGGTCTATAATTATGAAATTTTAACATTTAATCTTTTGACTTTAAATGACTGTTGGATGTGAATTATGACTTTGTCAACTAAAATAAGTGTGTTTAAAGTCATTTCTGTGCCTGAAACGGGTCAAAATTGAAGCTTTTGAGTAAGCAAAACTCTGTAAAAATGGCAATTTTGCTCACTCTGAGGGTTTAAAAAGTGGTTATTCAACATGAGCCACGATCCAATTGACATTTTGAATCATTTTTGGTACAGTCCAAAATATCAATTTTCGGATGAAAAACGATGACTCTGGACATGTCGAATGATCCCAAAATGGTCAATATGGATGAAATTTTAACATTTAATCTTTTGACTCTAAATGACTGTTGGATGTGAATTATGACTTTGTCAACTAAAATAAGTGTGTTTAAAGTCAATTCTGTGCCTGAAATGGTTCAAAATTGAAGCTTTTGAGTAAGCAAAACTCTGTAAAATTGGCAATTTTGGTGACTGTGAGGGTTTAAAAAGTGGTTATTCAACATGAGGCACGATCCAATTGACATTTTGAATCCTTTTTGGTACAGTCCAAAAATAAATTTTCGGATGAAAAACGATGACTCCGGACATGTCGAACGATCCCAAAATGGTCAATATGGATGAAATTTTTACATTTAATCTTTTGACTGTAAATGACTGGTGGATGTGAATTATGACTTTGTCAACTAAAATAAGTGTGTTTAAAGTCATTTCTGTGCCTCAAAGGGGTCAAAATTGAAGCTTTTGAGTAATTAAAACTCTGTAAAAATGGCAATTTTGGTCACTCTGAGGCTTTAAAAAGTGGTTATTCAACATGAGGAACGATCCAATTGACATTTTGAATCATTTTTGGTACAGTCCAAAAAATCAATTTTCGGATGAAAAACGATGACTCCGGACATGTCGAACGATCCCAAAATGGTCAATATGGATGAAATTGTAACATTTAATCTTTTGACTGTAAATGACTGTTGGATGTGAATTAGGACTTTGTCAACTAAAATAAGTGTGTTTAAAGTCATTTCTGTGCCTGAAACGGGTCAAAATTGAAGCTTTTGAGTAATCAAAACTCTGTAAAAATGGCAATTTTGGTCACTGTGAGGCTTTAAAAAGTGGTTATTCAACATGAGGCACGATCCAATTGACATTTTGAATCATTTTTGGTACAGTCCAAAAAATGAATTTTCGGATGAAAAACGATGACTCCGGACATGTCGAGCGATCCCAAAATGGTCAATATGGATGAAATTTTAACATTCAATCTTTTGACTGTAAATGACTGTTGGGTGTGAATTATGACTTTGTCAACTAAAATAAGTGTGTTTTAAGTCATTTCTGTGCCTCAAAGGGGTCAAAATTGAAGCTTTTGAGTAATCATAACTCTGTAAAAGTGGCAATTTTGGTGACTGTGAGGGTTTAAAAAGTGGTTATTCAACATGAGGCACGATCCAATTGACATTTTGAATCCTTTTTGGTACAGTCCAAAAAATAAATTTTCGGATGAAAAACGATGACTCCGGACATGTCGAACGATCCCAAAATGGTCAATATGGATGAAATTGTAACATTTAATCTTTTGACTGTAAATGACTGTTGGATGTGAATTAGGACTTTGTCAACTAAAATAACTGTGTTTAAAGTCATTTCTGTGCCTCAAAGGGGTCAAAATTGAATGTTTTGAGTAATTAAAACTCTGTAAAAATGGCAATTTTGGTCACTCTGAGGCTTTAAAAAGTGGTTATTCAACATGAGGCACGATCCAATTGACATTTTGAATCATTTTTGGTACAGTCCAAAAAATCAATTTTCGGATGAAAAACGATGATTCCGGACATGTCGAACGATCCCAAAATGGTCAATATGGATGAAATTGTAACATTTAATCTTTTGACTGTAAATGACTGTTGGATGTGAATTAGGACTTTGTCAACTAAAATAACTGTGTTTAAAGTCGTTTCTGTGCCTGAAACGGGTCAAAATTGAAGCTTTTGAGTAATCAAAACTCTGTAAAAATGGCAATTTTGGTCACTGTGAGGCTTTAAAAAGTGGTTATTCAACATGAGGCACGATCCAATTGACATTTTGAATCATTTTTGGTACAGTCCAAAAAATGAATTTTCGGATGAACAACGATGACTCCGGACATATCGAACGATCCCAAAATGGTCAATATGGATGACATTTTAACATTCAATCTTTTGACTGTAAATGACTGTTGGATGTGAATTATGACTTTGTCAACTAAAATAAGTGTGTTTAAAGTCATTTCTGTGCCTGAAACTGGTCAAAGTTGAAGCTTTTGAGTAAGCAAAACTCTGTAAAAATTGCAATTTTGGTCACTCTGAGGGTTTAAAATGTGGTTATTCAACATGAGGCACGACCCAATTGACATTTTGAATCATTTTTGGTACAGTCCAAAAAATCAATTTTCGGATGAAAAACGATGACTCCGGACATGTCGAACGATCCCAAAATGGTCAATATGGATAAAATTTTAACATTTAATCTTTTGACTCTAAATGACTGTTGGATGTGAATTATGACTTTGTCAACTAAAATAAGTGTGTTTAAAGTCATTTCTGTGCCTGAAATGGTTCAAAATTGAAGCTTTTGAGTAAGCAAAACTCTGTAAAAGTGGCAATTTTGGTGACTGTGAGGGTTTAAAAAGTGGTTATTCAACATGAGGCACGATCCAATTGACATTTTGAATCCTTTTTGGTACAGTCCAAAAATAAATTTTCGGATGAAAAACGATGACTCCGGACCTGTTGAACGTTCCCAAAATGGTCTATAATGATGAAATTTTAACATTTAATCTTTTGACTTTAAATGACTGTTGGATGTGAATTATGACTTTGTCAACTAAAATAAGTGTGTTTAAAGTCATTTCTGTGCCTGAAACGGGTCAAAATTGAAGCTTTTGAGTAAGCAAAACTCTGTAAAAATGGCAATTTTGCTCACTCTGAGGGTTTAAAAAGTGGTTATTCAACATGAGCCACGATCCAATTGACATTTTGAATCATTTTTGGTACAGTCCAAAATATCAATTTTCGGATGAAAAACGATGACTCTGGACATGTCGAATGATCCCAAAATGGTCAATATGGATGAAATTTTAACATTTAATCTTTTGACTCTAAATGACTGTTGGATGTGAATTATGACTTTGTCAACTAAAATAAGTGTGTTTAAAGTCAATTCTGTGCCTGAAATGGTTCAAAATTGAAGCTTTTGAGTAAGCAAAACTCTGTAAAAGTGGCAATTTTGGTGACTGTGAGTTTTTAAAAAGTGGTTATTCAACATGAGGCACGATCCAATTGACATTTTGAATCCTTTTTGGTACAGTCCAAAAATAAATTTTCGGATGAAAAACGATGACTCCGGACATGTCGAACGATCCCAAAATGGTCAATATGGATGAAATGTTTACATTTAATCTTTTGACTGTAAATGACTGGTGGATGTGAATTATGACTTTGTCAACTAAAATACGTGTGTTTAAAGTCATTTCTGTGCCTCAAAGGGGTCAAAATTGAAGCTTTTGAGTAATTAAAACTCTGTAAAAATGGCAATTTTGGTCACTCTGAGGCTTTAAAAAGTGGTTATTCAACATGAGGAACGATCCAATTGACATTTTGAATCATTTTTGGTACAGTCCAAAAAATCAATTTTCGGATGAAAAACGATGACTCCGGACATGTCGAACGATCCCAAAATGGTCAATATGGATGAAATTGTAACATTTAATCTTTTGACTGTAAATGACTGTTGGATGTGAATTATGACTTTGTCAACTAAAATAAGTGTGTTTAAAGTCATTTCTGTGCCTGAAATGGTTCAAAATTGAAGCTTTTGAGTAAGCAAAATTCTGTAAAAGTGGCAATTTTGGTGACTGTGAGGGTTTAAAAAGTGGTTATTCAACATGAGGCACGATCCAATTGACATTTTGAATCCTTTTTGGTACAGTCCAAAAATAAATTTTCGGATGAAAAACGATGACTCCGGACCTGTTGAACGTTCCCAAAATGGTCTATAATTATGAAATTTTAACATTTAATCTTTTGACTTTAAATGACTGTTGGATGTGAATTATGACTTTGTCAACTAAAATAAGTGTGTTTAAAGTCATTTCTGTGCCTGAAACGGGTCAAAATTGAAGCTTTTGAGTAAGCAAAACTCTGTAAAAATGGCAATTTTGCTCACTCTGAGGGTTTAAAAAGTGGTTATTCAACATGAGCCACGATCCAATTGACATTTTGAATCATTTTTGGTACAGTCCAAAATATCAATTTTCGGATGAAAAACGATGACTCTGGACATGTCGAATGATCCCAAAATGGTCAATATGGATGAAATTTTAACATTTAATCTTTTGACTCTAAATGACTGTTGGATGTGAATTATGACTTTGTCAACTAAAATAAGTGTGTTTAAAGTCAATTCTGTGCCTGAAATGGTTCAAAATTGAAGCTTTTGAGTAAGCAAAACTCTGTAAAAGTGGCAATTTTGGTGACTGTGAGGGTTTAAAAAGTGGTTATTCAACATGAGGCACGATCCAATTGACATTTTGAATCCTTTTTGGTACAGTCCAAAAATAAATTTTCGGATGAAAAACGATGACTCCGGACATGTCGAACGATCCCAAAATGGTCAATATGGATGAAATTTTTACATTTAATCTTTTGACTGTAAATGACTGGTGGATGTGAATTATGACTTTGTCAACTAAAATAAGTGTGTTTAAAGTCATTTCTGTGCCTCAAAGGGGTCAAAATTGAAGCTTTTGAGTAATTAAAACTCTGTAAAAATGGCAATTTTGGTCACTCTGAGGCTTTAAAAAGTGGTTATTCAACATGAGGAACGATCCAATTGACATTTTGAATCATTTTTGGTACAGTCCAAAAAATCAATTTTCGGATGAAAAACGATGACTCCGGACATGTCGAACGATCCCAAAATGGTCAATATGGATGAAATTGTAACATTTAATCTTTTGACTGTAAATGACTGTTGGATGTGAATTAGGACTTTGTCAACTAAAATAAGTGTGTTTAAAGTCATTTCTGTGCCTGAAACGGGTCAAAATTGAAGCTTTTGAGTAATCAAAACTCTGTAAAAATGGCAATTTTGGTCACTGTGAGGCTTTAAAAAGTGGTTATTCAACATGAGGCACGATCCAATTGACATTTTGAATCATTTTTGGTACAGTCCAAAAAATGAATTTTCGGATGAAAAACGATGACTCCGGACATGTCGAGCGATCCCAAAATGGTCAATATGGATGAAATTTTAACATTCAATCTTTTGACTGTAAATGACTGTTGGGTGTGAATTATGACTTTGTCAACTAAAATAAGTGTGTTTTAAGTCATTTCTGTGCCTCAAAGGGGTCAAAATTGAAGCTTTTGAGTAATCATAACTCTGTAAAAGTGGCAATTTTGGTGACTGTGAGGGTTTAAAAAGTGGTTATTCAACATGAGGCACGATCCAATTGACATTTTGAATCCTTTTTGGTACAGTCCAAAAAATAAATTTTCGGATGAAAAACGATGACTCCGGACATGTCGAACGATCCCAAAATGGTCAATATGGATGAAATTTTAACATTTAATCTTTTGACTGTAAATGACTGGTGGAGGTGAATTATGACTTTGTCAACTAAAATAAGTGTGTTTAAAGTCATTTCTGTGCCTCAAAGGGGTCAAAATTGAATGTTTTGAGTAATTAAAACTCTGTAAAAATGGCAATTTTGGTCACTCTGAGGCTTTAAAAAGTGGTTATTCAACATGAGGCACGATCCAATTGACATTTTGAATCATTTTTGGTACAGTCCAAAAAATCAATTTTCGGATGAAAAACGATGATTCCGGACATGTCGAACGATCCCAAAATGGTCAATATGGATGAAATTGTAACATTTAATCTTTTGACTGTAAATGACTGTTGGATGTGAATTAGGACTTTGTCAACTAAAATAAGTGTGTTTAAAGTTATTTCTGTGCCTGAAACGGGTCAAAATTGAAGCTTTTGAGTAATCAAAACTCTGTAAAAATGGCAATTTTGGTCACTGTGAGGCTTTAAAAAGTGGTTATTCAACATGAGGCACGATCCAATTGACATTTTGAATCATTTTTGGTACAGTCCAAAACATGAATTTTCGGATGAAAAACGATGACTCCGGACATGTCGAACGATCCCAAAATGGTCAATATGGATGGAATTTTAACATTCAATCTTTTGACTGTAAATGACTGTTGGATGTGAATTATGACTTTGTCAACTAAAATAAGTGTGTTTTAAGTCATTTCTGTGCTTCAAAGGGGTCAAAATTGAAGCTTTTGAGTAATCACAACTCTGTAAAAATGGCAATGTTGGTCACTGTGAGGGTTTAAAAAGTGGTTATTCAACATGAGGCACGATCCAATTGACATTTTGAATCATTTTTGGTACAGTCCAAAAAATCAATTTTCGGATGAAAACGATGACTCTGGACATGTCGAATGATCCCAAAATGGTCAATATGGATGAAATTTTAACATTTAATCTTTTGACTCTAAATGACTGTTGGATGTGAATTATGACTTTGTCAACTAAAATAAGTGTGTTTAAAGTCATTTCTGTGCCTCAAAGGGGTCAAAATTGAAGCTTTTGAGTAATTAAAACTCTGTAAAAATGGCAATTTTGGTCACTCTGAGGCTTTAAAAAGTGGTTATTCAACATGAGGCACGATCCAATTGACATTTTGAATCCTTTTTGGTACAATCCAAAAAATAAATTTTCGGATGAAAAACGATGACTCCGAGCATGTCGAACGATCCCAAAATGGTCAATATGGATGAAATTTTTACATTTAATCTTTTGACTGTAAATGACTGGTGGATGTGAATTATGACTTTGTCAACTAAAATAAGTGTGTTTAAAGTCATTTCTGTGCCTCAAAGGGGTCAAAATTGAAGATTTTGAGTAATTAAAACTCTGTAAAAATGGCAATTTTGGTCACTCTGAGGCTTTAAAAAGTGGTTATTCAACATGAGGAACGATCCAATTGACATTTTGAATCATTTTTGGTACAGTCCAAAAAATCAATTTTCGGATGAAAAACGATGACTCCGGACATGTCGAACGATCCCAAAATGGTCAATATGGATGAAATTTTAACATTTAATCTTTTGACTCTAAATGACTGTTGGATGTGAATTATGACTTTGTCAACTAAAATAAGTGTGTTTAAAGTCATTTCTGTGCCTGAAACGGGTCAAAATTGAAGCTTTTGAGTAAGCAAAACTCTGTAAAAATGGCAATTTTGCTCACTCTGAGGGTTTAAAAAGTGGTTATTCAACATGAGGCACGATCCAATTGACATTTTGAATCATTTTTGGTACAGTCCAAAAAATCAATTTTCGGATGAAAAACGATGACTCTGGACATGTCGAATGATCCCAAAATGGTCAATATGGATGAAATTTTAACATTTAATCTTTTGACTCTAAATGACTGTTGGATGTGAATTATGACTTTGTCAACTAAAATAAGTGTGTTTAAAGTCAATTCTGTGCCTGAAATGGTTCAAAATTGAAGCTTTTGAGTAAGCAAAACTCTGTAAAAGTGGCAATTTTGGTGACTGTGAGGGTTTAAAAAGTGGTTATTCAACATGAGGCACGATCCAATTGACATTTTGAATCCTTTTTGGTACAGTCCAAAAATAAATTTTCGGATGAAAAACGATGACTCCGGACATGTCGAACGATCCCAAAATGGTCAATATGGATGAAATTTTTACATTTAATCTTTTGACTGTAAATGACTGGTGGATGTGAATTATGACTTTGTCAACTAAAATAAGTGTGTTTAAAGTCATTTCTGTGCCTCAAAGGGGTCAAAATTGAAGCTTTTGAGTAATTAAAACTCTGTAAAAATGGCAATTTTGGTCACTCTGAGGCTTTAAAAAGTGGTTATTCAACATGAGGCACGATCCAATTGACATTTTGAATCCTTTTTGGTACAATCCAAAAAATAAATTTTCGGATGAAAAACGATGACTCCGAGCATGTCGAACGATCCCAAAATGGTCAATATGGATGAAATTTTTACATTTAATCTTTTGACTGTAAATGACTGGTGGATGTGAATTATGACTTTGTCAACTAAAATAAGTGTGTTTAAAGCCATTTCTGTGCCTCAAAGGGGTCAAAATTGAAGCTTTTGAGTAATTAAAACTCTGTAAAAATGGCAATTTTGGTCACTCTGAGGCTTTAAAAAGTGGTTATTCAACATGAGGAACGATCCAATTGACATTTTGAATCATTTTTGGTACAGTCCAAAAAATCAATTTTCGGATGAAAAACGATGACTCCGGACATGTTGAACGATCCCAAAATGCTCAATATGGATGAAATTGTAACATTTAATCTTTTGACTGTAAATGACTGTTGGATGTGAATTAGGACTTTGTCAACTAAAATAAGTGTGTTTAAAGTCATTTCTGTGCCTGAAACAGGTCAAAATTGAAGCTTTTGAGTAATCAAAACTCTGTAAAAATGGCAATTTTGGTCACTGTGAGGCTTTAAAAAGTGGTTATTCAACATGAGGCACGATCCAATTGACATTTTGAATCATTTTTGGTACAGTCCAAAAAATGAATTTTCGGATGAAAAACGATGACTTCGGACATGTCGAGCGATCCCAAAATGGTCAATATGGATGAAATTTTAACATTCAATCTTTTGACTGTAAATGACTGTTGGGTGTGAATTATGACTTTGTCAACTAAAATAAGTGTGTTTAAAGTCATTTCTGTGCCTGAAACGGGTCAAAATTGAAGCTTTTGAGTAAGCAAAAATCTGTAAAAATGGCAATTTTGGTCACTCTGAGGGTTTAAAAAGTGGTTATTCAACATGAGGCACGATCCAATTGACATTTTGAATCATTTTTGGTACAGTCCAAAAAATCAATTTTCGGATGAAAACGATGACTCCGGACATGTCGAACGATCCCAAAATGGCCAATATGGATGAAATTTTAACATTTAATCTTTTGACTGTAAATGACTGTTGGATGTGAATTATGACTTTGTCAACTAAAATAAGTGTGTTTAAAGTCATTTCTGTGCCTCAAAGGGGTCAAAATTGAAGCTTTTGAGTAATTAAAACTCTGTAAAAATGGCAATTTTGGTCACTCTGAGGCTTTAAAAAGTGGTTATTCAACATGAGGCACGATCCAATTGACATTTTGAATCATTTTTGGTACAGTCCAAAAAAAAAATTTTCGGATGAAAAACGATGACTCCGGATATGTCGAACTATCCCAAAATGGTCAATATGGATGAAATTGTAACATTTAATCTTTTGACTGTAAATGACTGTTGGATGTGAATTAGGACTTTGTCAACTAAAATAAGTGTGTTTAAAGTCGTTTCTGTGCCTGAAACGGGTCAAAATTGAAGCTTTTGAGTAATCAAAACTCTGTAAAAATGGCAATTTTGGTCACTGTGAGGCTTTAAAAAGTGGTTATTCAACATGAGGCACGATCCAATTGACATTTTGAATCATTTTTGGTACAGTCCAAAAAATGAATTTTCGGATGAAAAACGATGACTCCGGACATATCGAACGATCCCAAAATGGTCAATATGGATGACATTTTAACATTCAATCTTTTGACTGTAAATGACTGTTGGATGTGAATTATGACTTTGTCAACTAAAATAAGTGTGTTTAAAGTCATTTCTGTGCCTGAAACTGGTCAAAATTGAAGCTTTTGAGTAAGCAAAACTCTGTAAAAATGGCAATTTTGGTCACTCTGAGGGTTTAAAATGTGGTTATTCAACATGAGGCACGACCCAATTGACATTTTGAATCATTTTTGGTACAGTCCAAAAAATCAATTTTCGGATGAAAAACGATGACTCCGGACATGTCGAACGATCCCAAAATGGTCAATATGGATAAAATTTTAACATTTAATCTTTTGACTCTAAATGACTGTTGGATGTGAATTATGACTTTGTCAACTAAAATAAGTGTGTTTAAAGTCATTTCTGTGCCTGAAATGGTTCAAAATTGAAGCTTTTGAGTAAGCAAAACTCTGTAAAAGTGGCAATTTTGGTGACTGTGAGTGTTTAAAAAGTGGTTATTCAACATGAGGCACGATCCAATTGACATTTTGAATCCTTTTTGGTACAGTCCAAAAATAAATTTTCGGATGAAAAACGATGACTCCGGACCTGTTGAACGTTCCCAAAATGGTCTATAATGATGAAATTTTAACATTTAATCTTTTGACTTTAAATGACTGTTGGATGTGAATTATGACTTTGTCAACTAAAATAAGTGTGTTTTAAGTCATTTCTGTGCCTCATAGGGGTCAAAATTGAAGCTTTTGAGTAATCATAACTCTGTAAAAATGGCAATTTTGGTCACTGTGAGGCTTTAAAAAGTGGTTATTCAACATGAGGCACGATCCAATTGACATTTTGAATCATTTTTGGTACAGTCCAAAAAATCAATTTTCGGATGAAAAACGATGATTCCGGACATGTCGAACGATCCCAAAATGGTCAATATGGATGAAATTGTAACATTTAATCTTTTGACTGTAAATGACTGTTGGATGTGAATTAGGACTTTGTCAACTAAAATAAGTGTGTTTAAAGTTATTTCTGTGCCTGAAACGGGTCAAAATTGAAGCTTTTGAGTAATCAAAACTCTGTAAAAATGGCAATTTTGGTCACTGTGAGGCTTTAAAAAGTGGTTATTCAACATGAGGCACGATCCAATTGACATTTTGAATCATTTTTGGTACAGTCCAAAACATGAATTTTCGGATGAAAAACGATGACTCCGGACATGTCGAACGATCCCAAAATGGTCAATATGGATGACATTTTAACATTCAATCTTTTGACTGTAAATGACTGTTGGATGTGAATTATGACTTTGTCAACTAAAATAAGTGTGTTTTAAGTCATTTCTGTGCTTCAAAGGGGTCAAAATTGAAGCTTTTGAGTAATCATAACTCTGTAAAAATGGCAATTTTGGTCACTGTGAGGGTTTAAAAAGTGGTTATTCAACATGAGGCACGATCCAATTGACATTTTGAATCATTTTTGGTACAGTCCAAAAAATCAATTTTCGGATGAAAACGATGACTCCGGACATGTCGAACGATCCCAAAATGGCCAATATGGATGAAATTTTAACATTTAATCTTTTGACTGTAAATGACTGTTGGATGTGAATTATGACTTTGTCAACTAAAATACGTGTGTTTAAAGTCATTTCTGTGCCTCAAAGGGGTCAAAATTGAAGCTTTTGAGTAATTAAAACTCTGTAAAAATGGCAATTTTGGTCACTCTGAGGCTTTAAAAAGTGGTTATTCAACATGAGGCACGATCCAATTGACATTTTGAATCATTTTTGGTACAGTCCAAAAAATCAATTTTCGGATGAAAAACGATGACTCCGGACATGTCGAACGATCCCAAAATGGTCAATATGGATGAAATTTTAACATTTAATCTTTTGACTCTAAATGACTGTTGGATGTGAATTATGACTTTGTCAACTAAAATAAGTGTGTTTAAAGTCATTTCTGTGCCTGAAACGGGTCAAAATTGAAGCTTTTGAGTAAGCAAAACTCTGTAAAAATGGCAATTTTGCTCACTCTGAGGGTTTAAAAAGTGGTTATTCAACATGAGGCACGATCCAATTGACATTTTGAATCATTTTTGGTACAGTCCAAAAAATCAATTTTCGGATGAAAAACGATGACTCTGGACATGTCGAATGATCCCAAAATGGTCAATATGGATGAAATTTTAACATTTAATCTTTTGACTCTAAATGACTGTTGGATGCGAATTATGACTTTGTCAACTAAAATAAGTGTGTTTAAAGTCATTTCTGTGCCTCAAAGGGGTCAAAATTGAAGCTTTTGAGTAATTAAAACTCTGTAAAAATGGCAATTTTGGTCACTCTGAGGCTTTAAAAAGTGGTTATTCAACATGAGGCACGATCCAATTGACATTTTGAATCCTTTTTGGTACAATCCAAAAAATAAATTTTCGGATGAAAAACGATGACTCCGAGCATGTCGAACGATCCCAAAATGGTCAATATGGATGAAATTTTTACATTTAATCTTTTGACTGTAAATGACTGGTGGATGTGAATTATGACTTTGTCAACTAAAATAAGTGTGTTTAAAGTCATTTCTGTGCCTCAAAGGGGTCAAAATTGAAGCTTTTGAGTAATTAAAACTCTGTAAAAATGGCAATTTTGGTCACTCTGAGGCTTTAAAAAGTGGTTATTCAACATGAGGAACGATCCAATTGACATTTTGAATCATTTTTGGTACAGTCCAAAAAATCAATTTTCGGATGAAAAACGATGACTCCGGACATGTTGAACGATCCCAAAATGCTCAATATGGATGAAATTGTAACATTTAATCTTTTGACTGTAAATGACTGTTGGATGTGAATTAGGACTTTGTCAACTAAAATAAGTGTGTTTAAAGTCATTTCTGTGCCTGAAACAGGTCAAAATTGAAGCTTTTGAGTAATCAAAACTCTGTAAAAATGGCAATTTTGGTCACTGTGAGGCTTTAAAAAGTGGTTATTCAACATGAGGCACGATCCAATTGACATTTTGAATCATTTTTGGTACAGTCCAAAAAATGAATTTTCGGATGAAAAACGATGACTCCGGACATGTCGAGCGATCCCAAAATGGTCAATATGGATGAAATTTTAACATTCAATCTTTTGACTGTAAATGACTGTTGGGTGTGAATTATGACTTTGTCAACTAAAATAAGTGTGTTTAAAGTCATTTCTGTGCCTGAAATGGTTCAAAATTGAAGCTTTTGAGTAAGCAAAACTCTGTAAAAGTGGCAATTTTGGTGACTGTGAGGGTTTAAAAAGTGGTTATTCAACATGAGGCATGATCCAATTGACATTTTGAATCCTTTTTGGTACAGTCCAAAAATAAATTTTCGGATGAAAAACGATGACTCCGGACCTGTTGAACGTTCCCAAAATGGTCTATAATGATGAAATTTTAACATTTAATCTTTTGACTTTAAATGACTGTTGGATGTGAATTATGACTTTGTCAACTAAAATAAGTGTGTTTTAAGTCATTTCTGTGCCTCATAGGGGTCAAAATTGAAGCTTTTGAGTAATCATAACTCTGTAAAAATGGCAATTTTGGTCACTGTGAGGCTTTAAAAAGTGGTTATTCAACATGAGGCACGATCCAATTGACATTTTGAATCATTTTTGGTACAGTCCAAAAAATCAATTTTCGGATGAAAAACGATGACTCCGGATATGTCGAACGATCCCAAAATGGTCAATATGGATGAAATTTTAACATTTAATCTTTTGACTCTAAATGACTGTTGGATGTGAATTATGACTTTGTCAACTAAAATAAGTGTGTTTAAAGTCATTTCTGTGCCTGAAACGGGTCAAAATTGAAGCTTTTGAGTAAGCAAAACTCTGTAAAAATGGCAATTTTGCTCACTCTGAGGGTTTAAAAAGTGGTTATTCAACATGAGGCACGATCCAATTGACATTTTGAATCATTTTTGGTACAGTCCAAAAAATCAATTTTCGGATGAAAAACGATGACTCTGGACATGTCGAATGATCCCAAAATGGTCAATATGGATGAAATTTTAACATTTAATCTTTTGACTCTAAATGACTGTTGGATGTGAATTATGACTTTGTCAACTAAAATAAGTGTGTTTAAAGTCAATTCTGTGCCTGAAATGGTTCAAAATTGAAGCTTTTGAGTAAGCAAAACTCTGTAAAAGTGGCAATTTTGGTGACTGTGAGGGTTTAAAAAGTGGTTATTCAACATGAGGCACGATCCAATTGACATTTTGAATCCTTTTTGGTACAGTCCAAAAATAAATTTTCGGATGAAAAACGATGACTCCGGACATGTCGAACGATCCCAAAATGGTCAATATGGATGAAATTTTTACATTTAATCTTTTGACTGTAAATGACTGGTGGATGTGAATTATGACTTTGTCAACTAAAATAAGTGTGTTTAAAGTCATTTCTGTGCCTCAAAGGGGTCAAAATTGAAGCTTTTGAGTAATTAAAACTCTGTAAAAATGGCAATTTTGGTCACTCTGAGGCTTTAAAAAGTGGTTATTCAACATGAGGCACAATCCAATTGACATTTTGAATCCTTTTTGGTACAATCCCAAAAATAAATTTTCGGATGAAAAACGATGACTCCGAGCATGTCGAACGATCCCAAAATGGTCAATATGGATGAAATTGTTACATTTAATCTTTTGACTGTAAATGACTGGTGGATGTGAATTATGACTTTGTCAACTAAAATAAGTGTGTTTAAAGTCATTTCTGTGCCTCAAAGGGGTCAAAATTGAAGCTTTTGAGTAATTAAAACTCTGTAAAAATGGCAATTTTGGTCACTCTGAGGCTTTAAAAAGTGGTTATTCAACATGAGGAACGATCCAATTGACATTTTGAATCATTTTTGGTACAGTCCAAAAAATCAATTTTCGGATGAAAAACGATGACTCCGGACATGTTGAACGATCCCAAAATGCTCAATATGGATGAAATTGTAACATTTAATCTTTTGACTGTAAATGACTGTTGGATGTGAATTAGGACTTTGTCAACTAAAATAAGTGTGTTTAAAGTCATTTCTGTGCCTGAAACAGGTCAAAATTGAAGCTTTTGAGTAATCAAAACTCTGTAAAAATGGCAATTTTGGTCACTGTGAGGCTTTAAAAAGTGGTTATTCAACATGAGGCACGATCCAATTGACATTTTGAATCATTTTTGGTACAGTCCAAAAAATGAATTTTCGGATGAAAAACGATGACTTCGGACATGTCGAGCGATCCCAAAATGGTCAATATGGATGAAATTTTAACATTCAATCTTTTGACTGTAAATGACTGTTGGGTGTGAATTATGACTTTGTCAACTAAAATAAGTGTGTTTAAAGTCATTTCTGTGCCTGAAACGGGTCAAAATTGAAGCTTTTGAGTAAGCAAAAATCTGTAAAAATGGCAATTTTGGTCACTCTGAGGGTTTAAAAAGTGGTTATTCAACATGAGGCACGATCCAATTGACATTTTGAATCATTTTTGGTACAGTCCAAAAAATCAATTTTCGGATGAAAACGATGACTCCGGACATGTCGAACGATCCCAAAATGGCCAATATGGATGAAATTTTAACATTTAATCTTTTGACTGTAAATGACTGTGTGATGTGAATTATGACTTTGTCAACTAAAATAAGTGTGTTTTAAGTCATTTCTGTGCTTCAAAGGGGTCAAAATTGAAGCTTTTGAGTAATCATAACTCTGTAAAAATGGCAATTTTCGGTCACTGTGAGGGTTTAAAAAGTGGTTATTCAACATGAGGCACGATCCAATTGACATTTTGAATCATTTTTGGTACAGTCCAAAAAATCAATTTTCGGATGAAAACGATGACTCCGGACATGTCGAACGATCCCAAAATGGCCAATATGGATGAAATGTTAACATTTAATCTTTTGACTGTAAATGACTGTTGGATGTGAATTATGACTTTGTCAACTAAAATAAGTGTGTTTAAAGTCATTTCTGTGCCTCAAAGGGGTCAAAATTGAAGCTTTTGAGTAATTAAAACTCTGTAAAAATGGCAATTTTGGTCACTCTGAGGCTTTTAAAAGTGGTTATTCAACATGAGGCACGATCCAATTGACATTTTGAATCATTTTTGGTACAGTCCAAAAAAAAAATTTTCGGATGAAAAACGATGACTCCGGATATGTCGAACTATCCCAAAATGGTCAATATGGATGAAATTGTAACATTTAATCTTTTGACTGTAAATGACTGTTGGATGTGAATTAGGACTTTGTCAACTAAAATAAGTGTGTTTAAAGTCGTTTCTGTGCCTGAAACGGGTCAAAATTGAAGCTTTTGAGTAATCAAAACTCTGTAAAAATGGCAATTTTGGTCACTGTGAGGCTTTAAAAAGTGGTTATTCAACATGAGGCACGATCCAATTGACATTTTGAATCATTTTTGGTACAGTCCAAAAAATGAATTTTCGGATGAAAAACGATGACTCCGGACATATCGAACGATCCCAAAATGGTCAATATGGATGACATTTTAACATTCAATCTTTTGACTGTAAATGACTGTTGGATGTGAATTATGACTTTGTCAACTAAAATATGTGTGTTTAAAGTCATTTCTGTGCCTGAAACTGGTCAAAATTGAAGCTTTTGAGTAAGCAAAACTCTGTAAAAATGGCAATTTTGGTCACTCTGAGGGTTTAAAATGTGGTTATTCAACATGAGGCACGACCCAATTGACATTTTGAATCATTTTTGGTACAGTCCAAAAAATCAATTTTCGGATGAAAAACGATGACTCCGGACATGTCGAACGATCCCAAAATGGTCAATATGGATAAAATTTTAACATTTAATCTTTTGACTCTAAATGACTGTTGGATGTGAATTATGACTTTGTCAACTAAAATAAGTGTGTTTAAAGTCATTTCTGTGCCTGAAATGGTTCAAAATTGAAGCTTTTGAGTAAGCAAAACTCTGTAAAAGTGGCAATTTTGGTGACTGTGAGGGTTTAAAAAGTGGTTATTCAACATGAGGCACGATCCAATTGACATTTTGAATCCTTTTTGGTACAGTCCAAAAATAAATTTTCGGATGAAAAACGATGACTCCGGACCTGTTGAACGTTCCCAAAATGGTCTATAATGATGAAATTTTAACATTTAATCTTTTGACTTTAAATGACTGTTGGATGTGAATTATGACTTTGTCAACTAAAATAAGTGTGTTTTAAGTCATTTCTGTGCCTCATAGGGGTCAAAATTGAAGCTTTTGAGTAATCATAACTCTGTAAAAATGGCAATTTTGGTCACTGTGAGGCTTTAAAAAGTGGTTATTCAACATGAGGCACGATCCAATTGACATTTTGAATCATTTTTGGTACAGTCCAAAAAATCAATTTTCGGATGAAAAACGATGATTCCGGACATGTCGAACGATCCCAAAATGGTCAATATGGATGAAATTGTAACATTTAATCTTTTGACTGTAAATGACTGTTGGATGTGAATTAGGACTTTGTCAACTAAAATAAGTGTGTTTAAAGTTATTTCTGTGCCTGAAACGGGTCAAAATTGAAGCTTTTGAGTAATCAAAACTCTGTAAAAATGGCAATTTTGGTCACTGTGAGGCTTTAAAAAGTGGTTATTCAACATGAGGCACGATCCAATTGACATTTTGAATCATTTTTGGTACAGTCCAAAACATGAATTTTCGGATGAAAAACGATGACTCCGGACATGTCGAACGATCCCAAAATGGTCAATATGGATGAAATTTTAACATTCAATCTTTTGACTGTAAATGACTGTTGGATGTGAATTATGACTTTGTCAACTAAAATAAGTGTGTTTTAAGTCATTTCTGTGCTTCAAAGGGGTCAAAATTGAAGCTTTTGAGTAATCATAACTCTGTAAAAATGGCAATTTTGGTCACTGTGAGGGTTTAAAAAGTGGTTATTCAACATGAGGCACGATCCAATTGACATTTTGAATCATTTTTGGTACAGTCCAAAAAATCAATTTTCGGATGAAAACGATGACTCCGGACATGTCGAACGATCCCAAAATGGCCAATATGGATGAAATTTTAACATTTAATCTTTTGACTGTAAATGACTGTTGGATGTGAATTATGACTTTGTCAACTAAAATAAGTGTGTTTAAAGTCATTTCTGTGCCTCAAAGGGGTCAAAATTGAAGCTTTTGAGTAATTAAAACTCTGTAAAAATGGCAATTTTGGTCACTCTGAGGCTTTAAAAAGTGGTTATTCAACATGAGGCACGATCCAATTGACATTTTGAATCATTTTTGGTACAGTCCAAAAAATCAATTTTCGGATGAAAAACGATGACTCCGGACATGTCGAACGATCCCAAAATGGTCAATATGGATGAAATTTTAACATTTAATCTTTTGACTCTAAATGACTGTTGGATGTGAATTATGACTTTGTCTACTAAAATAAGTGTGTTTAAAGTCATTTCTGTGCCTGAAACGGGTCAAAATTGAAGCTTTTGAGTAAGCAAAACTCTGTAAAAATGGCAATTTTGCTCACTCTGAGGGTTTAAAAAGTGGTTATTCAACATGAGGCACGATCCAATTGACATTTTGAATCATTTTTGGTACAGTCCAAAAAATCAATTTTCGGATGAAAAACGATGACTCTGGACATGTCGAATGATCCCAAAATGGTCAATATGGATGAAATTTTAACATTTAATCTTTTGACTCTAAATGACTGTTGGATGTGAATTATGACTTTGTCAACTAAAATAAGTGTGTTTAAAGTCATTTCTGTGCCTCAAAGGGGTCAAAATTGAAGCTTTTGAGTAATTAAAACTCTGTAAAAATGGCAATTTTGGTCACTCTGAGGCTTTAAAAAGTGGTTATTCAACATGAGGCACGATCCAATTGACATTTTGAATCCTTTTTGGTACAATCCAAAAAATAAATTTTCGGATGAAAAACGATGACTCCGAGCATGTCGAACGATCCCAAAATGGTCAATATGGATGAAATTTTTACATTTAATCTTTTGACTGTAAATGACTGGTGGATGTGAATTATGACTTTGTCAACTAAAATAAGTGTGTTTAAAGTCATTTCTGTGCCTCAAAGGGGTCAAAATTGAAGCTTTTGAGTAATTAAAACTCTGTAAAAATGGCAATTTTGGTCACTCTGAGGCTTTAAAAAGTGGTTATTCAACATGAGGAACGATCCAATTGACATTTTGAATCATTTTTGGTACAGTCCAAAAAATGAATTTTCGGATGAAAAACGATGACTCCGGACATGTCGAGCGATCCCAAAATGGTCAATATGGATGAAATTTTAACATTCAATCTTTTGACTGTAAATGACTGTTGGGTGTGAATTATGACTTTGTCAACTAAAATAAGTGTGTTTAAAGTCATTTCTGTGCCTGAAATGGTTCAAAATTGAAGCTTTTGAGTAAGCAAAACTCTGTAAAAGTGGCAATTTTGGTGACTGTGAGGGTTTAAAAAGTGGTTATTCAACATGAGGCACGATCCAATTGACATTTTGAATCCTTTTTGGTACAGTCCAAAAATAAATTTTCGGATGAAAAACGATGACTCCGGACCTGTTGAACGTTCCCAAAATGGTCTATAATGATGAAATTTTAACATTTAATCTTTTGACTTTAAATGACTGTTGGATGTGAATTATGACTTTGTCAACTAAAATAAGTGTGTTTTAAGTCATTTCTGTGCCTCATAGGGGTCAAAATTGAAGCTTTTGAGTAATCATAACTCTGTAAAAATGGCAATTTTGGTCACTGTGAGGCTTTAAAAAGTGGTTATTCAACATGAGGCACGATCCAATTGACATTTTGAATCATTTTTGGTACAGTCCAAAAAATCAATTTTCGGATGAAAAACGATGACTCCGGACATGTCGAACGATCCCAAAATGGTCAATATGGATGAAATTTTAACATTTAATCTTTTGACTCTAAATGACTGTTGGATGTGAATTATGACTTTGTCAACTAAAATAAGTGTGTTTAAAGTCATTTCTGTGCCTGAAACGGGTCAAAATTGAAGCTTTTGAGTAAGCAAAACTCTGTAAAAATGGCAATTTTGCTCACTCTGAGGGTTTAAAAAGTGGTTATTCAACATGAGGCACGATCCAATTGACATTTTGAATCATTTTTGGTACAGTCCAAAAAATCAATTTTCGGATGAAAAACGATGACTCTGGACATGTCGAATGATCCCAAAATGGTCAATATGGATGAAATTTTAACATTTAATCTTTTGACTCTAAATGACTGTTGGATGTGAATTATGACTTTGTCAACTAAAATAAGTGTGTTTAAAGTCAATTCTGTGCCTGAAATGGTTCAAAATTGAAGCTTTTGAGTAAGCAAAACTCTGTAAAAGTGGCAATTTTGGTGACTGTGAGGGTTTAAAAAGTGGTTATTCAACATGAGGCACGATCCAATTGACATTTTGAATCCTTTTTGGTACAGTCCAAAAATAAATTTTCGGATGAAAAACGATGACTCCGGACATGTCGAACGATCCCAAAATGGTCAATATGGATGAAATTTTTACATTTAATCTTTTGACTGTAAATGACTGGTGGATGTGAATTATGACTTTGTCAACTAAAATAAGTGTGTTTAAAGTCATTTCTGTGCCTCAAAGGGGTCAAAATTGAAGCTTTTGAGTAATTAAAACTCTGTAAAAATGGCAATTTTGGTCACTCTGAGGCTTTAAAAAGTGGTTATTCAACATGAGGCACGATCCAATTGACATTTTGAATCCTTTTTGGTACAATCCAAAAAATAAATTTTCGGATGAAAAACGATGACTCCGAGCATGTCGAACGATCCCAAAATGGTCAATATGGATGAAATTTTTACATTTAATCTTTTGACTGTAAATGACTGGTGGATGTGAATTATGACTTTGTCAACTAAAATAAGTGTGTTTAAAGTCATTTCTGTGCCTCAAAGGGGTCAAAATTGAAGCTTTTGAGTAATTAAAACTCTGTAAAAATGGCAATTTTGGTCACTCTGAGGCTTTAAAAAGTGGTTATTCAACATGAGGAACGATCCAATTGACATTTTGAATCATTTTTGGTACAGTCCAAAAAATCAATTTTCGGATGAAAAACGATGACTCCGGACATGTTGAACGATCCCAAAATGCTCAATATGGATGAAATTGTAACATTTAATCTTTTGACTGTAAATGACTGTTGGATGTGAATTAGGACTTTGTCAACTAAAATAAGTGTGTTTAAAGTCATTTCTGTGCCTGAAACAGGTCAAAATTGAAGCTTTTGAGTAATCAAAACTCTGTAAAAATGGCAATTTTGGTCACTGTGAGGCTTTAAAAAGTGGTTATTCAACATGAGGCACGATCCAATTGACATTTTGAATCATTTTTGGTACAGTCCAAAAAATGAATTTTCGGATGAAAAACGATGACTTCGGACATGTCGAGCGATCCCAAAATGGTCAATATGGATGAAATTTTAACATTCAATCTTTTGACTGTAAATGACTGTTGGGTGTGAATTATGACTTTGTCAACTAAAATAAGTGTGTTTAAAGTCATTTCTGTGCCTGAAACGGGTCAAAATTGAAGCTTTTGAGTAAGCAAAAATCTGTAAAAATGGCAATTTTGGTCACTCTGAGGGTTTAAAAAGTGGTTATTCAACATGAGGCACGATCCAATTGACATTTTGAATCATTTTTGGTACAGTCCAAAAAATCAATTTTCGGATGAAAACGATGACTCCGGACATGTCGAACGATCCCAAAATGGCCAATATGGATGAAATTTTAACATTTAATCTTTTGACTGTAAATGACTGTTGGATGTGAATTATGACTTTGTCAACTAAAATAAGTGTGTTTTAAGTCATTTCTGTGCTTCAAAGGGGTCAAAATTGAAGCTTTTGAGTAATCATAACTCTGTAAAAATGGCAATTTTGGTCACTGTGAGGGTTTAAAAAGTGGTTATTCAACATGAGGCACGATCCAATTGACATTTTGAATCATTTTTGGTACAGTCCAAAAAATCAATTTTCGGATGAAAACGATGACTCCGGACATGTCGAACGATCCCAAAATGGCCAATATGGATGAAATGTTAACATTTAATCTTTTGACTGTAAATGACTGTTGGATGTGAATTATGACTTTGTCAACTAAAATAAGTGTGTTTAAAGTCATTTCTGTGCCTCAAATGGGTCAAAATTGAAGCTTTTGAGTAATTAAAACTCTGTAAAAATGGCAATTTTGGTCACTCTGAGGCTTTAAAAAGTGGTTATTCAACATGAGGCACGATCCAATTGACATTTTGAATCATTTTTGGTACAGTCCAAAAAAAAAATTTTCGGATGAAAAACGATGACTCCGGATATGTCGAACTATCCCAAAATGGTCAATATGGATGAAATTGTAACATTTAATCTTTTGACTGTAAATGACTGTTGGATGTGAATTAGGACTTTGTCAACTAAAATAAGTGTGTTTAAAGTCGTTTCTGTGCCTGAAACGGGTCAAAATTGAAGCTTTTGAGTAATCAAAACTCTGTAAAAATGGCAATTTTGGTCACTGTGAGGCTTTAAAAAGTGGTTATTCAACATGAGGCACGATCCAATTGACATTTTGAATCATTTTTGGTACAGTCCAAAAAATGAATTTTCGGATGAAAAACGATGACTCCGGACATATCGAACGATCCCAAAATGGTCAATATGGATGACATTTTAACATTCAATCTTTTGACTGTAAATGACTGTTGGATGTGAATTATGACTTTGTCAACTAAAATAAGTGTGTTTAAAGTCATTTCTGTGCCTGAAACTGGTCAAAATTGAAGCTTTTGAGTAAGCAAAACTCTGTAAAAATGGCAATTTTGGTCACTCTGAGGGTTTAAAATGTGGTTATTCAACATGAGGCACGACCCAATTGACATTTTGAATCATTTTTGGTACAGTCCAAAAAATCAATTTTCGGATGAAAAACGATGACTCCGGACATGTCGAACGATCCCAAAATGGTCAATATGGATAAAATTTTAACATTTAATCTTTTGACTCTAAATGACTGTTGGATGTGAATTATGACTTTGTCAACTAAAATAAGTGTGTTTAAAGTCATTTCTGTGCCTGAAATGGTTCAAAATTGAAGCTTTTGAGTAAGCAAAACTCTGTAAAAGTGGCAATTTTGGTGACTGTGAGGGTTTAAAAAGTGGTTATTCAACATGAGGCACGATCCAATTGACATTTTGAATCCTTTTTGGTACAGTCCAAAAATAAATTTTCGGATGAAAAACGATGACTCCGGACCTGTTGAACGTTCCCAAAATGGTCTATAATGATGAAATTTTAACATTTAATCTTTTGACTTTAAATGACTGTTGGATGTGAATTATGACTTTGTCAACTAAAATAAGTGTGTTTTAAGTCATTTCTGTGCCTCATAGGGGTCAAAATTGAAGCTTTTGAGTAATCATAACTCTGTAAAAATGGCAATTTTGGTCACTGTGAGGCTTTAAAAAGTGGTTATTCAACATGAGGCACGATCCAATCGACATTTTGAATCATTTTTGGTACAGTCCAAAAAATCAATTTTCGGATGAAAAACGATGACTCCGGACATGTCGAACGATCCCAAAATGGTCAATATGGATGAAATTTTAACATTTAATCTTTTGACTCTAAATGACTGTTGGATGTGAATTATGACTTTGTCAACTAAAATAAGTGTGTTTAAAGTCATTTCTGTGCCTGAAACGGGTCAAAATTGAAGCTTTTGAGTAAGCAAAACTCTGTAAAAATGGCAATTTTGCTCACTCTGAGGGTTTAAAAAATGGTTATTCAACATGAGGCACGATCCAATTGACATTTTGAATCATTTTTGGTACAGTCCAAAAAATCAATTTTCGGATGAAAAACGATGACTCTGGACATGTCGAATGATCCCAAAATGGTCAATATGGATGAAATTTTAACATTTAATCTTTTGACTCTAAATGACTGTTGGATGTGAATTATGACTTTGTCAACTAAAATAAGTGTGTTTAAAGTCAATTCTGTGCCTGAAATGGTTCAAAATTGAAGCTTTTGAGTAAGCAAAACTCTGTAAAAGTGGCAATTTTGGTGACTGTGAGGGTTTAAAAAGTGGTTATTCAACATGAGGCACGATCCAATTGACATTTTGAATCCTTTTTGGTACAGTCCAAAAATAAATTTTCGGATGAAAAACTATGACTCCGGACATGTCGAACGATCCCAAAATGCTCAATATGGATGAAATTGTAACATTTAATCTTTTGACTGTAAATGACTGTTGGATGTGAATTATGACTTTGCCAACTAAAATAAGTGTGTTTAAAGTCATTTCTGTGCCTCAAAGGGGTCAAAATTGAAGCTTTTGAGTAATTAAAACTCTGTAAAAATGGCAATTTTGGTCACTCTGAGGCTTTAAAAAGTGGTTATTCAACATGAGGAACGATCCAATTGACATTTTGAATCATTTTTGGTACAGTCCAAAAAATCAATTTTCGGATGAAAAACGATGACTCCGGACATGTTGAACGATCCCAAAATGCTCAATATGGATGAAATTGTAACATTTAATCTTTTGACTGTAAATGACTGTTGGATGTGAATTAGGACTTTGTCAACTAAAATAAGTGTGTTTAAAGTCATTTCTGTGCCTGAAACAGGTCAAAATTGAAGCTTTTGAGTAATCAAAACTCTGTAAAAATGGCAATTTTGGTCACTGTGAGGCTTTAAAAAGTGGTTATTCAACATGAGGCACGATCCAATTGACATTTTGAATCATTTTTGGTACAGTCCAAAAAATGAATTTTCGGATGAAAAACGATGACTTCGGACATGTCGAGCGATCCCAAAATGGTCAATATGGATGAAATTTTAACATTCAATCTTTTGACTGTAAATGACTGTTGGATGTGAATTATGACTTTGTCAACTAAAATAAGTGTGTTTTAAGTCATTTCTGTGCTTCAAAGGGGTCAAAATTGAAGCTTTTGAGTAATCATAACTCTGTAAAAATGGCAATTTTGGTCACTGTGAGGGTTTAAAAAGTGGTTATTCAACATGAGGCACGATCCAATTGACATTTTGAATCATTTTTTGTACAGTCCAAAAAATCAATTTTTGGATGAAAAACGATGACTCCGGATATGTCGAACTATCCCAAAATGGTCAATATGGATGAAATTGTAACATTTAATCTTTTGACTGTAAATGACTGTTGGATGTGAATTAGGACTTTGTCAACTAAAATAAGTGTGTTTAAAGTCATTTCTGTGCCTGAAACGGGTCAAAATTGAAGCTTTTGAGTAATCAAAACTCTGTAAAAATGGCAATTTTGGTCACTGTGAGGCTTTAAAAAGTGGTTATTCAACATGAGGCACGATCCAATTGACATTTTGAATCATTTTTGGTACAGTCCAAAAAATGAATTTTCGGATGAAAAACGATGACTCCGGACATATCGAACGATCCCAAAATGGTCAATATGGATGACATTTTAACATTCAATCTTTTGACTGTAAATGACTGTTGGATGTGAATTATGACTTTGTCAACTAAAATAAGTGTGTTTAAAGTCATTTCTGTGCCTGAAACTGGTCAAAATTGAAGCTTTTGAGTAAGCAAAACTCTGTAAAAATGGCAATTTTGGTCACTCTGAGGGTTTAAAATGTGGTTATTCAACATGAGGCACGACCCAATTGACATTTTGAATCATTTTTGGTACAGTCCAAAAAATCAATTTTCGGATGAAAAACGATGACTCCGGACATGTCGAACGATCCCAAAATGGTCAATATGGATAAAATTTTAACATTTAATCTTTTGACTCTAAATGACTGTTGGATGTGAATTATGACTTTGTCAACTAAAATAAGTGTGTTTAAAGTCATTTCTGTGCCTGAAATGGTTCAAAATTGAAGCTTTTGAGTAAGCAAAACTCTGTAAAAGTGGCAATTTTGGTGACTGTGAGGGTTTAAAAAGTGGTTATTCAACATGAGGCACGATCCAATTGACATTTTGAATCCTTTTTGGTACAGTCCAAAAATAAATTTTCGGATGAAAAACGATGACTCCGGACCTGTTTAACGTTCCCAAAATGGTCTATAATGATGAAATTTTAACATTTAATCTTTTGACTCTAAATGACTGTTGGATGTGAATTATGACTTTGTCAACTAAAATAAGTGTGTTTTAAGTCATTTCTGTGCCTCAAAGGGGTCAAAATTGAAGCTTTTGAGTAATTAAAACTCTGTAAAAATGGCAATTTTGGTCACTCTGAGGCTTTAAAAAGTGGTTATTCAACATGAGGCACGATCCAATTGACATTTTGAATAATTTTTAGTACAGTCCAAAAAATAAATTTTCGGATGAAAAACGATGACTCCGGACATGTCGAACGATCCCAAAATGGTCAATATGGATGAAATTGTAACATTTAATCTTTTGACTGTAAATGACTGTTGGATGTGAATTATGACTTTGTCAACTAAAATAAGTGTGTTTAAAGTCATTTCTGTGCCTGAAACGGGTCAAAATTGAAGCTTTTGAGTAAGCAAAACTCTGTAAAAGTGGCAATTTTGGTGACTGTGAGGGTTTAAAAAGTGGTTATTCAACATGAGGCACGACCCAATTGACATTTTGAATCATTTTTGGTACAGTCCAAAAAATAAATTTTCGGATGAAAAACAATGACTCCGGACATTTCGAACGATCCCAAAATGGTCAATATGGATGAAATTTTAACATTTAATCTTTTGACTGTAAATGACTGGTGGATGTGAATTATGACTTTGTCAACTAAAATAAGTGTGTTTAAAGTCATTTCTGTGTCTCAAAGGGGTCAAAATTGAAGCTTTTGAGTAATTAAAACTCTGTAAAAGTGGCAATTTTGGTCACTCTGAGGCTTTGAAAAGTGGTTATTCAACATGAGGCACGATCCAATTGACATTTTGAATCATTTTTGGTACAGTCCAAAAAATCAATTTTCGGATGAAAAACGATGACTCCGGACATGTCGAACGATCCCAAAATGGTCAATATGGATGAAATTTTAACATTTAATCTTTTGACTGTAAATGACTGTTGGATGTGAATTAGGACTTTGTCAACTAAAATAAGTGTGTTTAAAGTCGTTTCTGTGCCTGAAACGGGTCAAAATTGAAGCTTTTGAGTAATCAAAACTCTGTAAAAATGGCAATTTTGGTCACTGTGAGGCTTTAAAAAGTGGTTATTCAACATGAGGCACGATCCAATTGACATTTTGAATCATTTATGGTACAGTCCAAAAAATCAATTTTCGGATGAAAACGATGACTCCGGACATGTCGAACGATCCCAAAATGGCAAATATGGATGAAATTTTAACATTTAATCTTTTGACTGTAAATGACTGTTGGATGTGAATTATGACTTTGTCAACTAAAATAAGTGTGTTTTAAGTCATTTCTGTGCTTCAAAGGGGTCAAAATTGAAGCTTTTGAGTAATCATAACTCTGTAAAAATGGCAATTTTGGTCACTGTGAGGGTTTAAAAAGTGGTTATTCAACATGAGGCACGATCCAATTGACATTTTGAATCATTTTTGGTACAGTCCAAAAAATGAATTTTCGGATGAAAAACGATGACTCCGGACATACCGAACGATCCCAAAATGGTCAATATGGATGACATTTTAACATTCAATCTTTTGACTGTAAATGACTGTTGGATGTGAATTATGACTTTGTCAACTAAAATAAGTGTGTTTGAAGTCATTTCTGTGCCTGAAATGGTTCAAAATTGAAGCTTTTGAGTAAGCAAAACTCTGTAAAAGTGGCAATTTTGGTGACTGTGAGGGTTTAAAAAGTGGTTATTCAACATGAGGCACGATCCAATTGACATTTTGAATCCTTTTTGGTACAGTCCAAAAATAAATTTTCGGATGAAAAACGATGACTCCGGACCTGTTGAACGTTCCCAAAATGGTCTATAATGATGAAATTTTAACATTTAATCTTTTGACTTTAAATGACTGTTGGATGTGAATTATGACTTTGTCAACTAAAATAAGTGTGTTTAAAGTAATTTCTGTGCCTGAAACGGGTCAAAATTGAAGCTTTTGAGTAAGCAAAACTCTGTAAAAATGGCAATTTTGCTCACTCTGAGGGTTTAAAAAGTGGTATTCAACATGAGGCACGATCCAATTGACATTTTGAATCATTTTTGGTACAGTCCAAAATATCAATTTTCGGATGAAAAACAATGACTCTGGACATGTCGAATGATCCCAAAATGGTCAATATGGATGAAATTTTAACATTTAATCTTTTGACTCTAAATGACTGTTGGATGTGAATTATGACTTTGTCAACTAAAATAAGTGTGTTTAAAGTCAATTCTGTGCCTGAAATGGTTCAAAATTGAAGCTTTTGAGTAAGCAAAACTCTGTAAAAGTGGCAATTTTGGTGACTGTGAGGGTTTAAAAAGTGGTTATTCAACATGAGGCACGATCCAATTGACATTTTGAATCCTTTTTGGTACAGTCCAAAAATAAATTTTCGGATGAAAAACGATGACTCCGGACATGTCGAACGATCCCAAAATGGTCAATATGGATGAAATTTTTACATTTAATCTTTTGACTGTAAATGACTGGTGGATGTGAATTATGACTTTGTCAACTAAAATAAGTGTGTTTAAAGTCATTTCTGTGCCTCAAAGGGGTCAAAATTGAAGCTTTTGAGTAATTAAAACTCTGTAAAAATGGCAATTTTGGTCACTCTGAGGCTTTAAAAAGTGGTTATTCAACATGAGGCACGATCCAATTGACATTTTGAATCATTTTTGGTACAGTCCAAAAAATGAATTTTCGGATGAAAAACGATGACTCCAGACATGTCGAAAGATCCCAAAATGGTCAATATGGATGAAATTGTAACATTTAATCTTTTGACTGTAAATGACTGTTGGATGTGAATTAGGACTTTGTCAACTAAAATAAGTGTGTTTAAAGTCATTTCTGTGCCTGAAACGGGTCAAAATTGAAGCTTTTGAGTAATCAAAACTCTGTAAAAATGGCAATTTTGGTCACTGTGAGGCTTTAAAAAGTGGTTATTCAACATGAGGCACGACCCAATTGACATTTTGAATCATTTTTGGTACAGTCCAAAAAATCAATTTCCGGATGAAAAACAATGACTCTGGACCTGTTGAACGTTCCCAAAATGGTCTATAATGATGAAATTTTAACATTTAATCTTTTGACTCTAAATGACTGTTGGATGTGAATTATGACTTTGTCAGCTAAAATAAGTGTGTTTAAAGTCATTTCTGTGCCTGAAATGGTTCAAAATTGAAGCTTTTGAGTAAGCAAAACTCTGTAAAAGTGGCAATTTTGGTGACTGTGAGGGTTTAAAAAGTGGTTATTCAACATGAGGCACGATCCAATTGACATTTTGAATCTTTTTTGGTACAGTCCAAAAAATAAATTTTCGGATGAAAAACGATGACTCCGGACATGTCGAACGATCCCAAAATGGTCAATATGGATGAAATTTTAACATTTAATCTTTTGACTGTAAATGACTGGTGGATGTGAATTATGACTTTGTCAACTAAAATAAGTGTGTTTAAAGTCATTTCTGTGCCTCAAAGGGGTCAAAATTGAAGCTTTTGAGTAATTAAAACTCTGTAAAAATTGCAATTTTGGTCACTCTGAGGCTTTTAAAAGTGGTTATTCAACATGAGGCACGATCCAATTGACATTTTGAATCATTTTTGGTACAGTCCAAAAAATCAATTTTCGGATGAAAAACGATGACTCCGGACATGTCGAACGATCCCAAAATGGTCAATATGGATGAAATTTTAACATTTAATCTTTTGACTGTAAATGACTGTTGGATGTGAATTATGACTTTGTCAACTAAAATGAGTGTGTTTAAAGTCATTTCTGTGCCTGAAACGGGTCAAAATTGAAGCTTTTGAATAAGCAAAACTCTGTAAAAATGGCAATTTTGGTCACTCTGAGGGTTTAAAAAGTGGTTATTCAACACGAGGCACGATCCAATTGACATTTTGAATAATTTTTGGTACAGTCCAAAAAATCAATTTTCGGATGAAAAACGATGACTCCGGACATGTCGAACGATCCCAAAATGGTCAATATGGATGAAATTTTAACATTTAATCTTTTGACTGTAAATGACTGTTGGATGTGAATTAGGACTTTGTCAACTAAAATAAGTGTGTTTAAAGTCATTTCTGTGCCTGAAACAGGTCAAAATTGAAGCTTTTGAGTAATCATAACTCTGTAAAAATGGCAATTTTGGTCACTGTGAGGGTTTAAAAAGTGGTTATTCAACATGAGGCACGATCCAATTGACATTTTGAATCATTTTTGGTACAGTCCAAAAAATGAATTTTCGGATGAAAAACGATGACTCCGGACATACCGAACGATCCCAAAATGGTCAATATGGATGACATTTTAACATTCAATCTTTTGACTGTAAATGACTGTTGGATGTGAATTATGACTTTGTCAACTAAAATAAGTGTGTTTGAAGTCATTTCTGTGCCTGAAATGGTTCAAAATTGAAGCTTTTGAGTAAGCAAAACTCTGTAAAAGTGGCAATTTTGGTGACTGTGAGGGTTTAAAAAGTGGTTATTCAACATGAGGCACGATCCAATTGACATTTTGAATCCTTTTTGGTACAGTCCAAAAATAAATTTTCGGATGAAAAACGATGACTCCGGACCTGTTGAACGTTCCCAAAATGGTCTATAATGATGAAATTTTAACATTTAATCTTTTGACTTTAAATGACTGTTGGATGTGAATTATGACTTTGTCAACTAAAATAAGTGTGTTTAAAGTAATTTCTGTGCCTGAAACGGGTCAAAATTGAAGCTTTTGAGTAAGCAAAACTCTGTAAAAATGGCAATTTTGCTCACTCTGAGGGTTTAAAAAGTGGTATTCAACATGAGGCACGATCCAATTGACATTTTGAATCATTTTTGGTACAGTCCAAAATATCAATTTTCGGATGAAAAACAATGACTCTGGACATGTCGAATGATCCCAAAATGGTCAATATGGATGAAATTTTAACATTTAATCTTTTGACTCTAAATGACTGTTGGATGTGAATTATGACTTTGTCAACTAAAATAAGTGTGTTTAAAGTCAATTCTGTGCCTGAAATGGTTCAAAATTGAAGCTTTTGAGTAAGCAAAACTCTGTAAAAGTGGCAATTTTGGTGACTGTGAGGGTTTAAAAAGTGGTTATTCAACATGAGGCACGATCCAATTGACATTTTGAATCCTTTTTGGTACAGTCCAAAAATAAATTTTCGGATGAAAAACGATGACTCCGGACATGTCGAACGATCCCAAAATGGTCAATATGGATGAAATTTTTACATTTAATCTTTTGACTGTAAATGACTGGTGGATGTGAATTATGACTTTGTCAACTAAAATAAGTGTGTTTAAAGTCATTTCTGTGCCTCAAAGGGGTCAAAATTGAAGCTTTTGAGTAATTAAAACTCTGTAAAAATGGCAATTTTGGTCACTCTGAGGCTTTAAAAAGTGGTTATTCAACATGAGGCACGATCCAATTGACATTTTGAATCATTTTTGGTACAGTCCAAAAAATGAATTTTCGGATGAAAAACGATGACTCCAGACATGTCGAAAGATCCCAAAATGGTCAATATGGATGAAATTGTAACATTTAATCTTTTGACTGTAAATGACTGTTGGATGTGAATTAGGACTTTGTCAACTAAAATAAGTGTGTTTAAAGTCATTTCTGTGCCTGAAACGGGTCAAAATTGAAGCTTTTGAGTAATCAAAACTCTGTAAAAATGGCAATTTTGGTCACTGTGAGGCTTTAAAAAGTGGTTATTCAACATGAGGCACGACCCAATTGACATTTTGAATCATTTTTGGTACAGTCCAAAAAATCAATTTCCGGATGAAAAACAATGACTCTGGACCTGTTGAACGTTCCCAAAATGGTCTATAATGATGAAATTTTAACATTTAATCTTTTGACTCTAAATGACTGTTGGATGTGAATTATGACTTTGTCAGCTAAAATAAGTGTGTTTAAAGTCATTTCTGTGCCTGAAATGGTTCAAAATTGAAGCTTTTGAGTAAGCAAAACTCTGTAAAAGTGGCAATTTTGGTGACTGTGAGGGTTTAAAAAGTGGTTATTCAACATGAGGCACGATCCAATTGACATTTTGAATCTTTTTTGGTACAGTCCAAAAAATAAATTTTCGGATGAAAAACGATGACTCCGGACATGTCGAACGATCCCAAAATGGTCAATATGGATGAAATTTTAACATTTAATCTTTTGACTGTAAATGACTGGTGGATGTGAATTATGACTTTGTCAACTAAAATAAGTGTGTTTAAAGTCATTTCTGTGCCTCAAAGGGGTCAAAATTGAAGCTTTTGAGTAATTAAAACTCTGTAAAAATTGCAATTTTGGTCACTCTGAGGCTTTTAAAAGTGGTTATTCAACATGAGGCACGATCCAATTGACATTTTGAATCATTTTTGGTACAGTCCAAAAAATCAATTTTCGGATGAAAAACGATGACTCCGGACATGTCGAACGATCCCAAAATGGTCAATATGGATGAAATTTTAACATTTAATCTTTTGACTGTAAATGACTGTTGGATGTGAATTATGACTTTGTCAACTAAAATGAGTGTGTTTAAAGTCATTTCTGTGCCTGAAACGGGTCAAAATTGAAGCTTTTGAATAAGCAAAACTCTGTAAAAATGGCAATTTTGGTCACTCTGAGGGTTTAAAAAGTGGTTATTCAACACGAGGCACGATCCAATTGACATTTTGAATAATTTTTGGTACAGTCCAAAAAATCAATTTTCGGATGAAAAACGATGACTCCGGACATGTCGAACGATCCCAAAATGGTCAATATGGATGAAATTTTAACATTTAATCTTTTGACTGTAAATGACTGGTGGATGTGAATTATGACTTTGTCAACTAAAATAAGTGTGTTTTAAGTCATTTCTGTGCCTCAAAGGGGTCAAAATTGAAGCTTTTGAGTAATCATAACTCTGTAAAAATGGCAATTTTGGTCACTTTGAGGGTTTAAAAAGTGGTTATTCAACATGAGGCACGATCCAATTGACATTTTGAATCATTTTTGGTACAGTCCAAAAAATGAATTTTCGGATGAAAAACGATGACTCCGGACCTGTTGAATGTTCCCAAAATGGTCTATAATGATGAAATTTTAACATTTAATCTTTTGACTCTAAATGGCTGTTGGATGTGAATTATGACTTTGTCAACTAAAATAAGTGTGTTTTAAGTCATTTCTGTGCCTCAAAGGGGTCAAAATTGAAGCTTTTGAGTAATTAAAACTCTGTAAAAGTGGCAATTTTGGTCACTCTGAGGCTTTAAAAAGTGGTTATTCAACATGAGGCACGATCCAATTGACATTTTGAATCATTTTTGGTACAGTCCAAAAAATCAATTTTCGGATGAAAAACGATGACTCCGGACATGTCGAACGATCCCAAAATGGTCAATATGGATGAAATTTTAACATTTAATCTTTTGACTGTAAATGACTGTTGGATGTGAATTAGGACTTTGTCAACTAAAATAAGTGTGTTTAAAGTCGTTTCTGTGCCTGAAACGGGTCAAAATTGAAGCTTTTGAGTAAGCAAAACTCTGTAAAAGTGGCAATTTTGGTCACTGTGAGGGTTTAAAAAGTGGTTATTCAACATGAGGCACGATCCAATTGACATTTTGAATCTTTTTTGGTACAGTCCAAAAAATAAATTTTCGGATGAAAAACGATGACTCCGGACATGTCGAACGATCCCAAAATGGTCAATATGGATGAAATTTTAACATTTAATCTTTTGACTGTAAATGACTGGTGGATGTGAATTATGACTTTGTCAACTAAAATAAGTGTGTTTAAAGTCATTTCTGTGCCTCAAAGGGGTCAAAATTGAAGCTTTTGAGTAATTAAAACTCTGTAAAAATTGCAATTTTGGTCACTCTGAGGCTTTTAAAAGTGGTTATTCAACATGAGGCACGATCCAATTGACATTTTGAATCATTTTTGGTACAGTCCAAAAAATCAATTTTCGGATGAAAAACGATGACTCCGGACATGTCGAACGATCCCAAAATGGTCAATATGGATGAAATTTTAACATTTAATCTTTTGACTGTAAATGACTGGTGGATGTGAATTATGACTTTGTCAACTAAAATAAGTGTGTTTTAAGTCATTTCTGTGCCTCAAAGGGGTCAAAATTGAAGCTTTTGAGTAATCATAACTCTGTAAAAATGGCAATTTTGGTCACTTTGAGGGTTTAAAAAGTGGTTATTCAACATGAGGCACGATCCAATTGACATTTTGAATCATTTTTGGTACAGTCCAAAAAATGAATTTTCGGATGAAAAACGATGACTCCGGACCTGTTGAATGTTCCCAAAATGGTCTATAATGATGAAATTTTAACATTTAATCTTTTGACTCTAAATGGCTGTTGGATGTGAATTATGACTTTGTCAACTAAAATAAGTGTGTTTTAAGTCATTTCTGTGCCTCAAAGGGGTCAAAATTGAAGCTTTTGAGTAATCAAAACTCTGTAAAAATGGCAATTTTGGTCACTGTGAGGCTTTAAAAAGTGGTTATTCAACATGAGGCACGATCCAATTGACATTTTGAATCATTTATGGTACAGTCCAAAAAATCAATTTTCGGATGAAAACGATGACTCCGGACATGTCGAACGATCCCAAAATGGCCAATATGGATGAAATTTTAACATTTAATCTTTTGACTGTAAATGACTGTTGGATGTGAATTATGACTTTGTCAACTAAAATAAGTGTGTTTTAAGTCATTTCTGTGCTTCAAAGGGGTCAAAATTGAAGCTTTTGAGTAATCATAACTCTGTAAAAATGGCAATTTTGGTCACTGTGAGGGTTTAAAAAGTGGTTATTCAACATGAGGCACGATCCAATTGACATTTTGAATCATTTTTGGTACAGTCCAAAAAATGAATTTTCGGATGAAAAACGATGACTCCGGACATATCGAACGATCCCAAAATGGTCAATATGGATGACATTTTAACATTCAATCTTTTGACTGTAAATGACTGTTGGATGTGAATTATGACTTTGTCAACTAAAATAAGTGTGTTTAAAGTCATTTCTGTGCCTGAAACTGGTCAAAATTGAAGCTTTTGAGTAAGCAAAACTCTGTAAAAATGGCAATTTTGGTCACTCTGAGGGTTTAAAATGTGGTTATTCAACATGAGGCACGACCCAATTGACATTTTGAATCATTTTTGGTACAGTCCAAAAAATCAATTTTCGGATGAAAAACGATGACTCCGGACATGTCGAACGATCCCAAAATGGTCAATATGGATAAAATTTTAACATTTAATCTTTTGACTCTAAATGACTGTTGGATGTGAATTAGGACTTTGTCAACTAAAATAAGTGTGTTTAAAGTCGTTTCTGTGCCTGAAACGGGTCAAAATTGAAGCTTTTGAGTAAGCAAAACTCTGTAAAAGTGGCAATTTTGGTCACTGTGAGGGTTTAAAAAGTGGTTATTCAACATGAGGCACGATCCAATTGACATTTTGAATCTTTTTTGGTACAGTCCAAAAAATAAATTTTCGGATGAAAAACGATGACTCCGGACATGTCGAACGATCCCAAAATGGTCAATATGGATGAAATTTTAACATTTAATCTTTTGACTGTAAATGACTGGTGGATGTGAATTATGACTTTGTCAACTAAAATAAGTGTGTTTAAAGTCATTTCTGTGCCTCAAAGGGGTCAAAATTGAAGCTTTTGAGTAATTAAAACTCTGTAAAAATTGCAATTTTGGTCACTCTGAGGCTTTTAAAAGTGGTTATTCAACATGAGGCACGATCCAATTGACATTTTGAATCATTTTTGGTACAGTCCAAAAAATCAATTTTCGGATGAAAAACGATGACTCCGGACATGTCGAACGATCCCAAAATGGTCAATATGGATAAAATTTTAACATTTAATCTTTTGACTGTAAATGACTGTTGGATGTGAATTATGACTTTGTCAACTAAAATAAGTGTGTTTAAAGTCATTTCTGTGCCTGAAACGGGTCAAAATTGAAGCTTTTGAATAAGCAAAACTCTGTAAAAATGGCAATTTTGGTCACTCTGAGGGTTTAAAAAGTGGTTATTCAACACGAGGCACGATCCAATTGACATTTTGAATAATTTTTGGTACAGTCCAAAAAATCAATTTTCGGATGAAAAACGATGACTCCGGACATGTCGAACGATCCCAAAATGGTCAATATGGATGAAATTTTAACATTTAATCTTTTGACTGTAAATGACTGGTGGATGTGAATTATGACTTTGTCAACTAAAATAAGTGTGTTTTAAGTCATTTCTGTGCCTCAAAGGGGTCAAAATTGAAGCTTTTGAGTAATCATAACTCTGTAAAAATGGCAATTTTGGTCACTTTGAGGGTTTAAAAAGTGGTTATTCAACATGAGGCACGATCCAATTGACATTTTGAATCATTTTTGGTACAGTCCAAAAAATGAATTTTCGGATGAAAAACGATGACTCCGGACCTGTTGAATGTTCCCAAAATGGTCTATAATGATGAAATTTTAACATTTAATCTTTTGACTCTAAATGGCTGTTGGATGTGAATTATGACTTTGTCAACTAAAATAAGTGTGTTTTAAGTCATTTCTGTGCCTCAAAGGGGTCAAAATTGAAGCTTTTGAGTAATTAAAACTCTGTAAAAGTGGCAATTTTGGTCACTCTGAGGCTTTAAAAAGTGGTTATTCAACATGAGGCACGATCCAATTGACATTTTGAATCATTTTTGGTACAGTCCAAAAAATCAATTTTCGGATGAAAAACGATGACTCCGGACATGTCGAACGATCCCAAAATGGTCAATATGGATGAAATTTTAACATTTAATCTTTTGACTGTAAATGACTGTTGGATGTGAATTAGGACTTTGTCAACTAAAATAAGTGTGTTTAAAGTCGTTTCTGTGCCTGAAACGGGTCAAAATTGAAGCTTTTGAGTAATCAAAACTCTGTAAAAATGGCAATTTTGGTCACTGTGAGGCTTTAAAAAGTGGTTATTCAACATGAGGCACGATCCAATTGACATTTTGAATCATTTATGGTACAGTCCAAAAAATCAATTTTCGGATGAAAACGATGACTCCGGACATGTCGAACGATCCCAAAATGGCCAATATGGATGAAATTTTAACATTTAATCTTTTGACTGTAAATGACTGTTGGATGTGAATTATGACTTTGTCAACTAAAATAAGTGTGTTTTAAGTCATTTCTGTGCTTCAAAGGGGTCAAAATTGAAGCTTTTGAGTAATCATAACTCTGTAAAAATGGCAATTTTGGTCACTGTGAGGGTTTAAAAAGTGGTTATTCAACATGAGGCACGATCCAATTGACATTTTGAATCATTTTTGGTACAGTCCAAAAAATGAATTTTCGGATGAAAAACGATGACTCCGGACATATCGAACGATCCCAAAATGGTCAATATGGATGACATTTTAACATTCAATCTTTTGACTGTAAATGACTGTTGGATGTGAATTATGACTTTGTCAACTAAAATAAGTGTGTTTAAAGTCATTTCTGTGCCTGAAACTGGTCAAAATTGAAGCTTTTGAGTAAGCAAAACTCTGTAAAAATGGCAATTTTGGTCACTCTGAGGGTTTAAAATGTGGTTATTCAACATGAGGCACGACCCAATTGACATTTTGAATCATTTTTGGTACAGTCCAAAAAATCAATTTTCGGATGAAAAACGATGACTCCGGACATGTCGAACGATCCCAAAATGGTCAATATGGATAAAATTTTAACATTTAATCTTTTGACTCTAAATGACTGTTGGATGTGAATTATGACTTTGTCAACTAAAATAAGTGTGTTTAAAGTCATTTCTGTGCCTGAAATGGTTCAAAATTGAAGCTTTTGAGTAAGCAAAACTCTGTAAAAGTGGCAATTTTGGTGACTGTGAGGGTTTAAAAAGTGGTTATTCAACATGAGGCACGATCCAATTGACATTTTGAATCCTTTTTGGTACAGTCCAAAAATAAATTTTCGGATGAAAAACGATGACTCCGGACCTGTTGAACGTTCCCAAAATGGTCTATAATGATGAAATTTTAACATTTAATCTTTTGACTTTAAATGACTGTTGGATGTGAATTATGACTTTGTCAACTAAAATAAGTGTGTTTAAAGTAATTTCTGTGCCTGAAACGGGTCAAAATTGAAGCTTTTGAGTAAGCAAAACTCTGTAAAAATGGCAATTTTGCTCACTCTGAGGGTTTAAAAAGTGGTTATTCAACATGAGGCACGATCCAATTGACATTTTGAATCATTTTTGGTACAGTCCAAAATATCAATTTTCGGATGAAAAACGATGACTCTGGACATGTCGAATGATCCCAAAATGGTCAATATGGATGAAATTTTAACATTTAATCTTTTGACTCTAAATGACTGTTGGATGTGAATTATGACTTTGTCAACTAAAATAAGTGTGTTTAAAGTCAATTCTGTGCCTGAAATGGTTCAAAATTGAAGCTTTTGAGTAAGCAAAACTCTGTAAAAGTGGCAATTTTGGTGACTGTGAGGGTTTAAAAAGTGGTTATTCAACATGAGGCACGATCCAATTGACATTTTGAATCCTTTTTGGTACAGTCCAAAAATAAATTTTCGGATGAAAAACGATGACTCCGGACATGTCGAACGATCCCAAAATGGTCAATATGGATGAAATTTTTACATTTAATCTTTTGACTGTAAATGACTGGTGGATGTGAATTAGGACTTTGTCAACTAAAATAAGTGTGTTTAAAGTCATTTCTGTGCCTGAAACGGGTCAAAATTGAAGCTTTTGAGTAATCAAAACTCTGTAAAAATGGCAATTTTGGTCACTGTGAGGCTTTAAAAAGTGGTTATTCAACATGAGGCACGATCCAATTGACATTTTGAATCATTTTTGGTACAGTCCAAAAAATGAATTTTCGGATGAAAAACGATGACTCCGGACATGTCGAGCGATCCCAAAATGGTCAATATGGATGAAATTTTAACATTCAATCTTTTGACTGTAAATGACTGTTGGGTGTGAATTATGACTTTGTCAACTAAAATAAGTGTGTTTAAAGTCATTTCTGTGCCTGAAACGGGTCAAAATTGAAGCTTTTGAGTAAGCAAAAATCTGTAAAAATGGCAATTTTGGTCACTCTGAGGGTTTAAAAAGTGGTTATTCAACATGAGGCACGACCCAATTGACATTTTGAATCATTTTTGGTACAGTCCAAAAAATCAATTTCTGGATGAAAAACAATGACTCCGGACCTGTTGAACGTTCCCAAAATGGTCTATAATGATGACATTTTAACATTTAATCTTTTGACTCTAAATGACTTTTGGATGTGAATTATGACTTTGTCAACTAAAATAAGTGTGTTTTAAGTCATTTCTGTGCCTCAAAGGGGTCAAAATTGAAGCTTTTGAGTAATCATAACTCTGTAAAAGTGGCAATTTTGGTGACTGTGAGGGTTTAAAAAGTGGTTATTCAACATGAGGCACGATCCAATTGACATTTTGAATCCTTTTTGGTACAGTCCAAAAAATAAATTTTCGGATGAAAAACGATGACTCCGGACATGTCGAACGATCCCAAAATGGTCAATATGGATGAAATTTTAACATTTAATCTTTTGACTGTAAATGACTGGTGGAGGTGAATTATGACTTTGTCAACTAAAATAAGTGTGTTTTAAGTCATTTCTGTGCCTCAAAGGGGTCAAAATTGAAGCTTTTGAGTAAGCAAAAATCTGTAAAAATGGCAATTTTGGTCACTCTGAGGGTTTAAACAGTGGTTATTCAACATGAGGCACGATCCAATTGACATTTTGAATCCTTTTTGGTACAGTCCAAAAAATAAATTTTCGGATGAAAAACGATGACTCCGGACATGTCGAACGATCCCAAAATGGTCAATATGGATGAAATTTTAACATTCAATCTTTTGACTGTAAATGACTGTTGGGTGTGAATTATGACTTTGTCAACTAAAATAAGTGTGTTTAAAGTCATTTCTGTGCCTGAAACGGGTCAAAATTGAAGCTTTTGAGTAAGCAAAAATCTGTAAAAATGGCAATTTTGGTCACTCTGAGGGTTTAAAAAGTGGTTATTCAACATGAGGCACGACCCAATTGACATTTTGAATCATTTTTGGTACAGTCCAAAAAATCAATTTCTGGATGAAAAACAATGACTCCGGACCTGTTGAACGTTCCCAAAATGGTCTATAATGATGACATTTTAACATTTAATCTTTTGACTCTAAATGACTTTTGGATGTGAATTATGACTTTGTCAACTAAAATAAGTGTGTTTTAAGTCATTTCTGTGCCTCAAAGGGGTCAAAATTGAAGCTTTTGAGTAATCATAACTCTGTAAAAGTGGCAATTCTGGTGACTGTGAGGGTTTAAAAAGTGGTTATTCAACATGAGGCACGATCCAATTGACATTTTGAATCCTTTTTGGTACAGTCCAAAAAATAAATTTTCGGATGAAAAACGATGACTCCGGACATGTCGAACGATCCCAAAATGGTCAATATGGATGAAATTTTAACATTTAATCTTTTGACTGTAAATGACTGGTGGAGGTGAATTATGACTTTGTCAACTAAAATAAGTGTGTTTAAAGTCATTTCTGTGCCTCAAAGGGGTCAAAATTGAATGTTTTGAGTAATTAAAACTCTGTAAAAATGGCAATTTTGGTCACTCTGAGGCTTTAAAAAGTTGTTATTCAACATGAGGCACGATCCAATTGACATTTTGAATCATTTTTGGTACAGTCCAAAAAATCAATTTTCGGATGAAAAACGATGATTCCGGACATGTCGAACGATCCCAAAATGGTCAATATGGATGAAATTGTAACATTTAATCTTTTGACTGTAAATGACTGTTGGATGTGAATTAGGACTTTGTCAACTAAAATAAGTGTGTTTAAAGTTATTTCTGTGCCTGAAACGGGTCAAAATTGAAGCTTTTGAGTAATCAAAACTCTGTAAAAATGGCAATTTTGGTCACTGTGAGGCTTTAAAAAGTGGTTATTCAACATGAGGCACGATCCAATTGACATTTTGAATCATTTTTGGTACAGTCCAAAACATGAATTTTCGGATGAAAAACGATGACTCCGGACATGTCGAACGATCCCAAAATGGTCAATATGGATGAAATTTTAACATTCAATCTTTTAACTGTAAATGACTGTTGGATGTGAATTATGACTTTGTCAACTAAAATAAGTGTGTTTTGAGTCATTTCTGTGCTTCAAAGGGGTCAACATTGAAGCTTTTGAGTAATCATAACTCTGTAAAAATGGCAATTTTGGTCACTGTGAGGGTTTAAAAAGTGGTTATTCAACATGAGGCACGATCCAATTGACATTTTGAATCATTTTTGGTACAGTCCAAAAAATCAATTTTCGGATGAAAACGATGACTCCGGACATGTCGAACGATCCCAAAATGGCCAATATGGATGAAATTTTAACATTTAATCTTTTGACTGTAAATGACTGTTGGATGTGAATTATGACTTTGTCAACTAAAATAAGTGTGTTTAAAGTCATTTCTGTGCCTCAAAGGGGTCAAAATTGAAGCTTTTGAGTAATTAAAACTCTGTAAAAATGGCAATTTTGGTCACTCTGAGGCTTTAAAAAGTGGTTATTCAACATGAGGCACGATCCAATTGACATTTTGAATCATTTTTGGTACAGTCCAAAAAATCAATTTTCGGATGAAAAACGATGACTCCGGACATGTCGAACGATCCCAAAATGGTCAATATGGATGAAATTTTAACATTTAATCTTTTGACTCTAAATGACTGTTGGATGTGAATTATGACTTTGTCAACTAAAATAAGTGTGTTTAAAGTCATTTCTGTGCCTGAAACGGGTCAAAATTGAAGCTTTTGAGTAAGCAAAACTCTGTAAAAATGGCAATTTTGCTCACTCTGAGGGTTTAAAAAGTGGTTATTCAACATGAGGCACGATCCAATTGACATTTTGAATCATTTTTGGTACAGTCCAAAAAATCAATTTTCGGATGAAAAACGATGACTCTGGACATGTCGAATGATCCCAAAATGGTCAATATGGATGAAATTTTAACATTTAATCTTTTGACTCTAAATGACTGTTGGATGTGAATTATGACTTTGTCAACTAAAATAAGTGTGTTTAAAGTCAATTCTGTGCCTGAAATGGATCAAAATTGAAGCTTTTGAGTAAGCAAAACTCTGTAAAAGTGGCAATTTTGGTGACTGTGAGGGTTTAAAAAGTGGTTATTCAACATGAGGCACGATCCAATTGACATTTTGAATCCTTTTTGGTACAGTCCAAAAATAAATTTTCGGATGAAAAACGATGACTCCGGACATGTTGAACGATCCCAAAATGCTCAATATGGATGAAATTGTAACATTTAATCTTTTGACTGTAAATGACTGTTGGATGTGAATTAGGACTTTGTCAACTAAAATAAGTGTGTTTAAAGTCATTTCTGTGCCTGAAACAGGTCAAAATTGAAGCTTTTGAGTAATCAAAACTCTGTAAAAATGGCAATTTTGGTCACTGTGAGGCTTTAAAAAGTGGTTATTCAACATGAGGCACGATCCAATTGACATTTTGAATCATTTTTGGTACAGTCCAAAAAATGAATTTTCGGATGAAAAACGATGACTCCGGACATGTCGAGCGATCCCAAAATGGTCAATATGGATGAAATTTTAACATTCAATCTTTTGACTGTAAATGACTGTTGGGTGTGAATTATGACTTTGTCAACTAAAATAAGTGTGTTTAAAGTCATTTCTGTGCCTGAAATGGTTCAAAATTGAAGCTTTTGAGTAAGCAAAACTCTGTAAAAGTGGCAATTTTGGTGACTGTGAGGGTTTAAAAAGTGGTTATTCAACATGAGGCACGATCCAATTGACATTTTGAATCCTTTTTGGTACAGTCCAAAAATAAATTTTCGGATGAAAAACGATGACTCCGGACATGTCGAACGATCCCAAAATGGTCAATATGGATGAAATTTTTAAATTTAATCTTTTGACTGTAAATGACTGGTGGATGTGAATTATGACTTTGTCAACTAAAATAAGTGTGTTTAAAGTCATTTCTGTGCCTCAAAGGGGTCAAAATTGAAGCTTTTGAGTAATTAAAACTCTGTAAAAATGGCAATTTTGGTCACTCTGAGGCTTTAAAAAGTGGTTATTCAACATGAGGAATGATCCAATTGACATTTTGAATCATTTTTGGTACAGTCCAAAAAATCAATTTTCGGATGAAAAACGATGACTCTGGACATGTCGAATGATCCCAAAATGGTCAATATGGATGAAATTTTAACATTTAATCTTTTGACTCTAAATGACTGTTGGATGTGAATTATGACTTTGTCAACTAAAATAAGTGTGTTTAAAGTCAATTCTGTGCCTGAAATGGATCAAAATTGAAGCTTTTGAGTAAGCAAAACTCTGTAAAAGTGGCAATTTTGGTGACTGTGAGGGTTTAAAAAGTGGTTATTCAACATGAGGCACGATCCAATTGACATTTTGAATCCTTTTTGGTACAGTCCAAAAATAAATTTTCGGATGAAAAACGATGACTCCGGACATGTTGAACGATCCCAAAATGCTCAATATGGATGAAATTGTAACATTTAATCTTTTGACTGTAAATGACTGTTGGATGTGAATTAGGACTTTGTCAACTAAAATAAGTGTGTTTAAAGTCATTTCTGTGCCTGAAACAGGTCAAAATTGAAGCTTTTGAGTAATCAAAACTCTGTAAAAATGGCAATTTTGGTCACTGTGAGGCTTTAAAAAGTGGTTATTCAACATGAGGCACGATCCAATTGACATTTTGAATCATTTTTGGTACAGTCCAAAAAATGAATTTTCGGATGAAAAACGATGACTCCGGACATGTCGAGCGATCCCAAAATGGTCAATATGGATGAAATTTTAACATTCAATCTTTTGACTGTAAATGACTGTTGGGTGTGAATTATGACTTTGTCAACTAAAATAAGTGTGTTTAAAGTCATTTCTGTGCCTGAAATGGTTCAAAATTGAAGCTTTTGAGTAAGCAAAACTCTGTAAAAGTGGCAATTTTGGTGACTGTGAGGGTTTAAAAAGTGGTTATTCAACATGAGGCACGATCCAATTGACATTTTGAATCCTTTTTGGTACAGTCCAAAAATAAATTTTCGGATGAAAAACGATGACTCCGGACCTGTTGAACGTTCCCAAAATGGTCTATAATGATGAAATTTTAACATTTAATCTTTTGACTTTAAATGACTGTTGGATGTGAATTATGACTTTGTCAACTAAAATAAGTGTGTTTTAAGTCATTTCTGTGCCTCATAGGGGTCAAAATTGAAGCTTTTGAGTAATCATAACTCTGTAAAAATGGCAATTTTGGTCACTGTGAGGCTTTAAAAAGTGGTTATTCAACATGAGGCACGATCCAATTGACATTTTGAATCATTTTTGGTACAGTCCAAAAAATCAATTTTCGGATGAAAAACGATGACTCCGGACATGTCGAACGATCCCAAAATGGTCAATATGGATGAAATTTTAACATTTAATCTTTTGACTCTAAATGACTGTTGGATGTGAATTATGACTTTGTCAACTAAAATAAGTGTGTTTAAAGTCATTTCTGTGCCTGAAATGGTTCAAAATTGAAGCTTTTGAGTAAGCAAAACTCTGTAAAAGTGGCAATTTTGGTGACTGTGAGGGTTTAAAAAGTGGTTATTCAACATGAGGCACGATCCAATTGACATTTTGAATCCTTTTTGGTACAGTCCAAAAATAAATTTTCGGATGAAAAACGATGACTCCGGACATGTCGAACGATCCCAAAATGGTCAATATGGATGAAATTTTTAAATTTAATCTTTTGACTGTAAATGACTGGTGGATGTGAATTATGACTTTGTCAACTAAAATAAGTGTGTTTAAAGTCATTTCTGTGCCTCAAAGGGGTCAAAATTGAAGCTTTTGAGTAATTAAAACTCTGTAAAAATGGCAATTTTGGTCACTCTGAGGCTTTAAAAAGTGGTTATTCAACATGAGGAACGATCCAATTGACATTTTGAATCATTTTTGGTACAGTCCAAAAAATCAATTTTCGGATGAAAAACGATGACTCCGGACATGTCGAACGATCCCAAAATGCTCAATATGGATGAAATTGTAACATTTAATCTTTTGACTGTAAATGACTGTTGGATGTGAATTAGGACTTTGTCAACTAAAATAAGTGTGTTTAAAGTCATTTCTGTGCCTGAAACAGGTCAAAATTGAAGCTTTTGAGTAATCAAAACTCTGTAAAAATGGCAATTTTGGTCACTCTGAGGCTTTAAAAAGTGGTTATTCAACATGAGGCACGATCCAATTGACATTTTGAATCATTTTTGGTACAGTCCAAAAAATGAATTTTCGGATGAAAAACGATGACTCCGGACATGTCGAACGATCCCAAAATGGTCAATATGGATGAAATTTTAACATTCAATCTTTTGACTGTAAATGACTGTTGGGTGTGAATTATGACTTTGTCAACTAAAATAAGTGTGTTTAAAGTCATTTCTGTGCCTGAAACGGGTCAAAATTGAAGCTTTTGAGTAAGCAAAAATCTGTAAAAATGGCAATTTTGGTCACTCTGAGGGTTTAAAAAGTGGTTATTCAACATGAGGCACGACCCAATTGACATTTTGAATCATTTTTGGTACAGTCCAAAAAATCAATTTCTGGATGAAAAACAATGACTCCGGACCTGTTGAACGTTCCCAAAATGGTCTATAATGATGACATTTTAACATTTAATCTTTTGACTCTAAATGACTTTTGGATGTGAATTATGACTTTGTCAACTAAAATAAGTGTGTTTTAAGTCATTTCTGTGCCTCAAAGGGGTCAAAATTGAAGCTTTTGAGTAATCATAACTCTGTAAAAGTGGCAATTTTGGTGACTGTGAGGGTTTAAAAAGTGGTTATTCAACATGAGGCATGATCCAATTGACATTTTGAATCCTTTTTGGTACAGTCCAAAAAATAAATTTTCGGATGAAAAACGATGACTCCGGACATGTCGAACGATCCCAAAATGGTCAATATGGATGAAATTTTAACATTTAATCTTTTGACTGTAAATGACTGGTGGAGGTGAATTATGACTTTGTCAACTAAAATAAGTGTGTTTTAAGTCATTTCTGTGCTTCAAAGGGGTCAAAATTGAAGCTTTTGAGTAATCATAACTCTGTAAAAATGGCAATTTTGGTCACTGTGAGGGTTTAAAAAGTGGTTATTCAACATGAGGCACGATCCAATTGACATTTTGAATCATTTTTGGTACAGTCCAAAAAATCAATTTTCGGATGAAAACGATGACTCCGGACATGTCGAACGATCCCAAAATGGCCAATATGGATGAAATTTTAACATTTAATCTTGTGACTGTAAATGACTGTTGGATGTGAATTATGACTTTGTCAACTAAAATAAGTGTGTTTAAAGTCATTTCTGTGCCTGAAATGGTTCAAAATTGAAGCTTTTGAGTAAGCAAAACTCTGTAAAAGTGGCAATTTTGGTGACTGTGAGGGTTTAAAAAGTGGTTATTCAACATGAGGCACGATCCAATTGACATTTTGAATCCTTTTTGGTACAGTCCAAAAATAAATTTTCGGATGAAAAACGATGACTCCGGACCTGTTGAACGTTCCCAAAATGGTCTATAATGATGAAATTTTAACATTTAATCTTTTGACTTTAAATGACTGTTGGATGTGAATTATGACTTTATCAACTAAAATAAGTGTGTTTAAAGTCATTTCTGTGCCTGAAACGGGTCAAAATTGAAGCTTTTGAGTAAGCAAAACTCTGTAAAAATGGCAATTTTGCTCACTCTGAGGGTTTAAAAAGTGGTTATTCAACATGAGCCACGATCCAATTGACATTTTTAATCATTTTTGGTACAGTCCAAAATATCAATTTTCGGATGAAAAACGATGACTCTGGACATGTCGAATGATCCCAAAATGGTCAATATGGATGAAATTTTAACATTTAATCTTTTGACTCTAAATGACTGTTGGATGTGAATTATGACTTTGTCAACTAAAATAAGTGTGTTTAAAGTCAATTCTGTGCCTGAAATGGTTCAAAATTGAAGCTTTTGAGTAAGCAAAACTCTGTAAAAGTGGCAATTTTGGTGACTGTGAGGGTTTAAAAAGTGGTTATTCAACATGAGGCACGATCCAATTGACATTTTGAATCCTTTTTGGTACAGTCCAAAAATAAATTTTCGGATGAAAAACGATGACTCCGGACATGTCGAACGATCCCAAAATGGTCAATATGGATGAAATTTTTACATTTAATCTTTTGACTGTAAATGACTGGTGGATGTGAATTATGACTTTGTCAACTAAAATAAGTGTGTTTAAAGTCATTTCTGTGCCTCAAAGGGGTCAAAATTGAAGCTTTTGAGTAATTAAAACTCTGTAAAAATGGCAATTTTGGTCACTCTGAGGCTTTAAAAAGTGGTTATTCAACATGAGGAACGATCCAATTGACATTTTGAATCATTTTTGGTACAGTCCAAAAAATCAATTTTCGGATGAAAAACGATGACTCCGGACATGTCGAACGATCCCAAAATGGTCAATATGGATGAAATTGTAACATTTAATCTTTTGACTGTAAATGACTGTTGGATGTGAATTATGACTTTGTCAACTAAAATAAGTGTGTTTAAAGTCATTTCTGTGCCTGAAATGGTTCAAAATTGAAGCTTTTGAGTAAGCAAAACTCTGTAAAAGTGGCAATTTTGGTGACTGTGAGGGTTTAAAAAGTGGTTATTCAACATGAGGCACGATCCAATTGACATTTTGAATCCTTTTTGGTACAGTCCAAAAATAAATTTTCGGATGAAAAACGATGACTCCGGACCTGTTGAACGTTCCCAAAATGGTCTATAATGATGAAATTTTAACATTTAATCTTTTGACTTTAAATGACTGTTGGATGTGAATTATGACTTTGTCAACTAAAATAAGTGTGTTTAAAGTCATTTCTGTGCCTGAAACGGGTCAAAATTGAAGCTTTTGAGTAAGCAAAACTCTGTAAAAATGGCAATTTTGCTCACTCTGAGGGTTTAAAAAGTGGTTATTCAACATGAGCCACGATCCAATTGACATTTTGAATCATTTTTGGTACAGTCCAAAATATCAATTTTCGGATGAAAAACGATGACTCTGGACATGTCGAATGATCCCAAAATGGTCAATATGGATGAAATTTTAACATTTAATCTTTTGACTCTAAATGACTGTTGGATGTGAATTATGACTTTGTCAACTAAAATAAGTGTGTTTAAAGTCAATTCTGTGCCTGAAATGGTTCAAAATTGAAGCTTTTGAGTAAGCAAAACTCTGTAAAAGTGGCAATTTTGGTGACTGTGAGGGTTTAAAAAGTGGTTATTCAACATGAGGCACGATCCAATTGACATTTTGAATCCTTTTTGGTACAGTCCAAAAATAAATTTTCGGATGAAAAACGATGACTCCGGACATGTCGAACGATCCCAAAATGGTCAATATGGATGACATTTTTACATTTAATCTTTTGACTGTAAATGACTGGTGGATGTGAATTATGACTTTGTCAACTAAAATAAGTGTGTTTAAAGTCATTTCTGTGCCTCAAAGGGGTCAAAATTGAAGCTTTTGAGTAATTAAAACTCTGTAAAAATGGCAATTTTGGTCACTCTGAGGCTTTAAAAAGTGGTTATTCAACATGAGGAACGATCCAATTGACATTTTGAATCATTTTTGGTACAGTCCAAAAAATCAATTTTCGGATGAAAAACGATGACTCCGGACATGTCGAACGATCCCAAAATGGTCAATATGGATGAAATTGTAACATTTAATCTTTTGACTGTAAATGACTGTTGGATGTGAATTAGGACTTTGTCAACTAAAATAAGTGTGTTTAAAGTCATTTCTGTGCCTGAAACGGGTCAAAATTGAAGCTTTTGAGTAATCAAAACTCTGTAAAAATGGCAATTTTGGTCACTGTGAGGCTTTAAAAAGTGGTTATTCAACATGAGGCACGATCCAATTGACATTTTGAATCATTTTTGGTACAGTCCAAAAAATGAATTTTCGGATGAAAAACGATGACTCCGGACATGTCGAGCGATCCCAAAATGGTCAATATGGATGAAATTTTAACATTCAATCTTTTGACTGTAAATGACTGTTGGGTGTGAATTATGACTTTGTCAACTAAAATAAGTGTGTTTAAAGTCATTTCTGTGCCTGAAACGGGTCAAAATTGAAGCTTTTGAGTAAGCAAAAATCTGTAAAAATGGCAATTTTGGTCACTCTGAGGGTTTAAAAAGTGGTTATTCAACATGAGGCACGACCCAATTGACATTTTGAATCATTTTTGGTACAGTCCAAAAAATCAATTTCTGGATGAAAAACAATGACTCCGGACCTGTTGAACGTTCCCAAAATGGTCTATAATGATGACATTTTAACATTTAATCTTTTGACTCTAAATGACTTTTGGATGTGAATTATGACTTTGTCAACTAAAATAAGTGTGTTTTAAGTCATTTCTGTGCCTCAAAGGGGTCAAAATTGAAGCTTTTGAGTAATCATAACTCTGTAAAAGTGGCAATTTTGGTGACTGTGAGGGTTTAAAAAGTGGTTATTCAACATGAGGCACGATCCAATTGACATTTTGAATCCTTTTTGGTACAGTCCAAAAAATAAATTTTCGGATGAAAAACGATGACTCCGGACATGTCGAACGATCCCAAAATGGTCAATATGGATGAAATTTTAACATTTAATCTTTTGACTGTAAATGACTGGTGGAGGTGAATTATGACTTTGTCAACTAAAATAAGTGTGTTTAAAGTCATTTCTGTGCCTCAAAGGGGTCAAAATTGAATGTTTTGAGTAATTAAAACTCTGTAAAAATGGCAATTTTGGTCACTCTGAGGCTTTAAAAAGTGGTTATTCAACATGAGGCACGATCCAATTGACATTTTGAATCATTTTTGGTACAGTCCAAAAAATCAATTTTCGGATGAAAAACGATGATTCCGGACATGTCGAACGATCCCAAAATGGTCAATATGGATGAAATTGTAACATTTAATCTTTTGACTGTAAATGACTGTTGGATGTGAATTAGGACTTTGTCAACTAAAATAAGTGTGTTTAAAGTTATTTCTGTGCCTGAAACGGGTCAAAATTGAAGCTTTTGAGTAATCAAAACTCTGTAAAAATGGCAATTTTGGTCACTGTGAGGCTTTAAAAAGTGGTTATTCAACATGAGGCACGATCCAATTGACATTTTGAATCATTTTTGGTACAGTCCAAAAAATGAATTTTCGGATGAAAAACGATGACTCCGGACATGTCGAGCGATCCCAAAATGGTCAATATGGATGAAATTTTAACATTCAATCTTTTGACTGTAAATGACTGTTGGGTGTGAATTATGACTTTGTCAACTAAAATAAGTGTGTTTAAAGTCATTTCTGTGCCTGAAATGGTTCAAAATTGAAGCTTTTGAGTAAGCAAAACTCTGTAAAAGTGGCAATTTTGGTGACTGTGAGGGTTTAAAAAGTGGTTATTCAACATGAGGCACGATCCAATTGACATTTTGAATCCTTTTTGGTACAGTCCAAAAATAAATTTTCAGGTGAAAAACGATGACTCCGGACCTGTTGAACGTTCCCAAAATGGTCTATAATGATGAAATTTTAACATTTAATCTTTTGACTTTAAATGACTGTTGGATGTGAATTATGACTTTGTCAACTAAAATAAGTGTGTTTTAAGTCATTTCTGTGCCTCATAGGGGTCAAAATTGAAGCTTTTGAGTAATCATAACTCTGTAAAAATGGCAATTTTGGTCACTGTGAGGCTTTAAAAAGTGGTTATTCAACATGAGGCACGATCCAATTGACATTTTGAATCATTTTTGGTACAGTCCAAAAAATCAATTTTCGGATGAAAAACGATGACTCCGGACATGTCGAACGATCCCAAAATGGTCAATATGGATGAAATTTTAACATTTAATCTTTTGACTCTAAATGACTGTTGGATGTGAATTATGACTTTGTCAACTAAAATAAGTGTGTTTAAAGTCATTTCTGTGCCTGAAACGGGTCAAAATTGAAGCTTTTGAGTAAGCAAAACTCTGTAAAAATGGCAATTTTGCTCACTCTGAGGGTTTAAAAAGTGGTTATTCAACATGAGGCACGATCCAATTGACATTTTGAATCATTTTTGGTACAGTCCAAAATATCAATTTTCGGATGAAAAACGATGACTCTGGACATGTCGAATGATCCCAAAATGGTCAATATGGATGAAATTTTAACATTTAATCTTTTGACTCTAAATGACTGTTGGATGTGAATTATGACTTTGTCAACTAAAATAAGTGTGTTTAAAGTCAATTCTGTGCCTGAAATGGTTCAAAATTGAAGCTTTTGAGTAAGCAAAACTCTGTAAAAGTGGCAATTTTGGTGACTGTGAGGGTTTAAAAAGTGGTTATTCAACACGAGGCACGATCCAATTGACATTTTGAATCCTTTTTGGTACAGTCCAAAAATAAATTTTCGGATGAAAAACGATGACTCCGGACATGTCGAACGATCCCAAAATGGTCAATATGGATGAAATGTTTACATTTAATCTTTTGACTGTAAATGACTGGTGGATGTGAATTATGACTTTGTCAACTAAAATAAGTGTGTTTAAAGTCATTTCTGTGCCTCAAAGGGGTCAAAATTGAAGCTTTTGAGTAATTAAAACTCTGTAAAAATGGCAATTTTGGTCACTCTGAGGCTTTAAAAAGTGGTTATTCAACATGAGGAACGATCCAATTGACATTTTGAATCATTTTTGGTACAGTCCAAAAAATGAATTTTCGGATGAAAAACGATGACTCCGGACATGTCGAGCGATCCCAAAATGGTCAATATGGATGAAATTTTAACATTCAATCTTTTGACTGTAAATGACTGTTGGGTGTGAATTATGACTTTGTCAACTAAAATAAGTGTGTTTAAAGTCATTTCTGTGCCTGAAATGGTTCAAAATTGAAGCTTTTGAGTAAGCAAAACTCTGTAAAAGTGGCAATTTTGGTGACTGTGAGGGTTTAAAAAGTGGTTATTCAACATGAGGCACGATCCAATTGACATTTTGAATCCTTTTTGGTACAGTCCAAAAATAAATTTTCGGATGAAAAACGATGACTCCGGACCTGTTGAACGTTCCCAAAATGGTCTATAATGATGAAATTTTAACATTTAATCTTTTGACTTTAAATGACTGTTGGATGTGAATTATGACTTTGTCAACTAAAATAAGTGTGTTTTAAGTCATTTCTGTGCCTCATAGGGGTCAAAATTGAAGCTTTTGAGTAATCATAACTCTGTAAAAATGGCAATTTTGGTCACTGTGAGGCTTTAAAAAGTGGTTATTCAACATGAGGCACGATCCAATTGACATTTTGAATCATTTTTGGTACAGTCCAAAAAATCAATTTTCGGATGAAAAACGATGACTCCGGACATGTCGAACGATCCCAAAATGGTCAATATGGATGAAATTTTAACATTTAATCTTTTGACTCTAAATGACTGTTGGATGTGAATTATGACTTTGTCAACTAAAATAAGTGTGTTTAAAGTCATTTCTGTGCCTGAAACGGGTCAAAATTGAAGCTTTTGAGTAAGCAAAACTCTGTAAAAATGGCAATTTTGCTCACTCTGAGGGTTTAAAAAGTGGTTATTCAACATGAGGCACGATCCAATTGACATTTTGAATCATTTTTGGTACAGTCCAAAATATCAATTTTCGGATGAAAAACGATGACTCTGGACATGTCGAATGATCCCAAAATGGTCAATATGGATGAAATTTTAACATTTAATCTTTTGACTCTAAATGACTGTTGGATGTGAATTATGACTTTGTCAACTAAAGTAAGTGTGTTTAAAGTCAATTCTGTGCCTGAAATGGTTCAAAATTGAAGCTTTTGAGTAAGCAAAACTCTGTAAAAGTGGCAATTTTGGTGACTGTGAGGGTTTAAAAAGTGGTTATTCAACATGAGGCACGATCCAATTGACATTTTGAATCCTTTTTGGTACAGTCCAAAAATAAATTTTCGGATGAAAAACGATGACTCCGGACATGTCGAACGATCCCAAAATGGTCAATATGGATGAAATTTTTAAATTTAATCTTTTGACTGTAAATGACTGGTGGATGTGAATTATGACTTTGTCAACTAAAATAAGTGTGTTTAAAGTCATTTCTGTGCCTCAAAGGGGTCAAAATTGAAGCTTTTGAGTAATTAAAACTCTGTAAAAATGGCAATTTTGGTCACTCTGAGGCTTTAAAAAGTGGTTATTCAACATGAGGAACGATCCAATTGACATTTTGAATCATTTTTGGTACAGTCCAAAAAATCAATTTTCGGATGAAAAACGATGACTCCGGACATGTCGAACGATCCCAAAATGCTCAATATGGATGAAATTGTAACATTTAATCTTTTGACTGTAAATGACTGTTGGATGTGAATTAGGACTTTGTCAACTAAAATAAGTGTGTTTAAAGTCATTTCTGTGCCTGAAACAGGTCAAAATTGAAGCTTTTGAGTAATCAAAACTCTGTAAAAATGGCAATTTTGGTCACTCTGAGGCTTTAAAAAGTGGTTATTCAACATGAGGCACGATCCAATTGACATTTTGAATCATTTTTGGTACAGTCCAAAAAATGAATTTTCGGATGAAAAACGATGACTCCGGACATGTCGAACGATCCCAAAATGGTCAATATGGATGAAATTTTAACATTCAATCTTTTGACTGTAAATGACTGTTGGGTGTGAATTATGACTTTGTCAACTAAAATAAGTGTGTTTAAAGTCATTTCTGTGCCTGAAACGGGTCAAAATTGAAGCTTTTGAGTAAGCAAAAATCTGTAAAAATGGCAATTTTGGTCACTCTGAGGGTTTAAAAAGTGGTTATTCAACATGAGGCACGACCCAATTGACATTTTGAATCATTTTTGGTACAGTCCAAAAAATCAATTTCTGGATGAAAAACAATGACTCCGGACCTGTTGAACGTTCCCAAAATGGTCTATAATGATGACATTTTAACATTTAATCTTTTGACTCTAAATGACTTTTGGATGTGAATTATGACTTTGTCAACTAAAATAAGTGTGTTTTAAGTCATTTCTGTGCCTCAAAGGGGTCAAAATTGAAGCTTTTGAGTAATCATAACTCTGTAAAAGTGGCAATTTTGGTGACTGTGAGGGTTTAAAAAGTGGTTATTCAACATGAGGCACGATCCAATTGACATTTTGAATCCTTTTTGGTACAGTCCAAAAAATAAATTTTCGGATGAAAAACGATGACTCCGGACATGTCGAACGATCCCAAAATGGTCAATATGGATGAAATTTTAACATTTAATCTTTTGACTGTAAATGACTGGTGGAGGTGAATTATGACTTTGTCAACTAAAATAAGTGTGTTTTAAGTCATTTCTGTGCTTCAAAGGGGTCAAAATTGAAGCTTTTGAGTAATCATAACTCTGTAAAAATGGCAATTTTGGTCACTGTGAGGGTTTAAAAAGTGGTTATTCAACATGAGGCACGATCCAATTGACATTTTGAATCATTTTTGGTACAGTCCAAAAAATCAATTTTCGGATGAAAACGATGACTCCGGACATGTCGAACGATCCCAAAATGGCCAATATGGATGAAATTTTAACATTTAATCTTGTGACTGTAAATGACTGTTGGATGTGAATTATGACTTTGTCAACTAAAATAAGTGTGTTTAAAGTCATTTCTGTGCCTCAAAGGGGTCAAAATTGAAGCTTTTGAGTAATTAAAACTCTGTAAAAATGGCAATTTTGGTCACTCTGAGGCTTTAAAAAGTGGTTATTCAACATGAGGCACGATCCAATTGACATTTTGAATCATTTTTGGTACAGTCCAAAAAATCAATTTTCGGATGAAAAACGATGACTCCGGATATGTCGAACTATCCCAAAATGGTCAATATGGATGAAATTGTAACATTTAATCTTTTGACTGTAAATGACTGTTGGATGTGAATTAGGACTTTGTCAACTAAAATAACTGTGTTTAAAGTCGTTTCTGTGCCTGAAACGGGTCAAAATTGAAGCTTTTGAGTAATCAAAACTCTGTAAAAATGGCAATTTTGGTCACTGTGAGGCTTTAAAAAGTGGTTATTCAACATGAGGCACGATCCAATTGACATTTTGAATCATTTTTGGTACAGTCCAAAAAATGAATTTTCGGATGAAAAACGATGACTCCGGACATATCGAACGATCCCAAAATGGTCAATATGGATGACATTTTAACATTCAATCTTTTGACTGTAAATGACTGTTGGATGTGAATTATGACTTTGTCAACTAAAATAAGTGTGTTTAAAGTCATTTCTGTGCCTGAAACTGGTCAAAATTGAAGCTTTTGAGTAAGCAAAACTCTGTAAAAATGGCAATTTTGGTCACTCTGAGGGTTTAAAATGTGGTTATTCAACATGAGGCACGACCCAATTGACATTTTGAATCATTTTTGGTACAGTCCAAAAAATCAATTTTCGGATGAAAAACGATGACTCCGGACATGTCGAACGATCCCAAAATGGTCAATATGGATAAAATTTTAACATTTAATCTTTTGACTCTAAATGACTGTTGGATGTGAATTATGACTTTGTCAACTAAAATAAGTGTGTTTAAAGTCATTTCTGTGCCTGAAATGGTTCAAAATTGAAGCTTTTGAGTAAGCAAAACTCTGTAAAAGTGGCAATTTTGGTGACTGTGAGGGTTTAAAAAGTGGTTATTCAACATGAGGCACGATCCAATTGACATTTTGAATCCTTTTTGGTACAGTCCAAAAATAAATTTTCGGATGAAAAACGATGACTCCGGACCTGTTGAACGTTCCCAAAATGGTCTATAATGATGAAATTTTAACATTTAATCTTTTGACTCTAAATGACTGTTGGATGTGAATTATGACTTTGTCAACTAAAATAAGTGTGTTTAAAGTCATTTCTGTGCCTGAAATGGTTCAAAATTGAAGCTTTTGAGTAAGCAAAACTCTGTAAAAGTGGCAATTTTGGTGACTGTGAGGGTTTAAAAAGTGGTTATTCAACATGAGCCACGATCCAATTGACATTTTGAATCATTTTTGGTACAGTCCAAAATATCAATTTTCGGATGAAAAACGATGACTCTGGACATGTCGAATGATCCCAAAATGGTCAATATGGATGAAATTTTAACATTTAATCTTTTGACTCTAAATGACTGTTGGATGTGAATTATGACTTTGTCAACTAAAATAAGTGTGTTTAAAGTCAATTCTGTGCCTGAAATGGTTCAAAATTGAAGCTTTTGAGTAAGCAAAACTCTGTAAAAGTGGCAATTTTGGTGACTGTGAGGGTTTAAAAAGTGGTTATTCAACATGAGGCACGATCCAATTGACATTTTGAATCCTTTTTGGTACAGTCCAAAAATAAATTTTCGGATGAAAAACGATGACTCCGGACATGTCGAACGATCCCAAAATGGTCAATATGGATGAAATTTTTACATTTAATCTTTTGACTGTAAATGACTGGTGGATGTGAATTATGACTTTGTCAACTAAAATAAGTGTGTTTAAAGTCATTTCTGTGCCTCAAAGGGGTCAAAATTGAAGCTTTTGAGTAATTAAAACTCTGTAAAAATGGCAATTTTGGTCACTCTGAGGCTTTAAAAAGTGGTTATTCAACATGAGGAACGATCCAATTGACATTTTGAATCATTTTTGGTACAGTCCAAAAAATCAATTTTCGGATGAAAAACGATGACTCCGGACATGTCGAACGATCCCAAAATGGTCAATATGGATGAAATTGTAACATTTAATCTTTTGACTGTAAATGACTGTTGGATGTGAATTATGACTTTGTCAACTAAAATAAGTGTGTTTAAAGTCATTTCTGTGCCTGAAATGGTTCAAAATTGAAGCTTTTGAGTAAGCAAAACTCTGTAAAAGTGGCAATTTTGGTGACTGTGAGGGTTTAAAAAGTGGTTATTCAACATGAGGCACGATCCAATTGACATTTTGAATCCTTTTTGGTACAGTCCAAAAATAAATTTTCGGATGAAAAACGATGACTCCGGACCTGTTGAACGTTCCCAAAATGGTCTATAATGATGAAATTTTAACATTTAATCTTTTGACTTTAAATGACTGTTGGATGTGAATTATGACTTTGTCAACTAAAATAAGTGTGTTTAAAGTCATTTCTGTGCCTGAAACGGGTCAAAATTGAAGCTTTTGAGTAAGCAAAACTCTGTAAAAATGGCAATTTTGCTCACTCTGAGGGTTTAAAAAGTGGTTATTCAACATGAGCCACGATCCAATTGACATTTTGAATCATTTTTGGTACAGTCCAAAATATCAATTTTCGGATGAAAAACGATGACTCTGGACATGTCGAATGATCCCAAAATGGTCAATATGGATGAAATTTTAACATTTAATCTTTTGACTCTAAATGACTGTTGGATGTGAATTATGACTTTGTCAACTAAAATAAGTGTGTTTAAAGTCAATTCTGTGCCTGAAATGGTTCAAAATTGAAGCTTTTGAGTAAGCAAAACTCTGTAAAAGTGGCAATTTTGGTGACTGTGAGGGTTTAAAAAGTGGTTATTCAACATGAGGCACGACCCAATTGACATTTTGAATCATTTTTGGTACAGTCCAAAAAATCAATTTCTGGATGAAAAACAATGACTCCGGACCTGTTGAACGTTCCCAAAATGGTCTATAATGATGACATTTTAACATTTAATCTTTTGACTCTAAATGACTTTTGGATGTGAATTATGACTTTGTCAACTAAAATAAGTGTGTTTTAAGTCATTTCTGTGCCTCAAAGGGGTCAAAATTGAAGCTTTTGAGTAATCATAACTCTGTAAAAGTGGCAATTTTGGTGACTGTGAGGGTTTAAAAAGTGGTTATTCAACATGAGGCACGATCCAATTGACATTTTGAATCCTTTTTGGTACAGTCCAAAAAATAAATTTTCGGATGAAAAACGATGACTCCGGACATGTCGAACGATCCCAAAATGGTCAATATGGATGAAATTTTAACATTTAATCTTTTGACTGTAAATGACTGGTGGAGGTGAATTATGACTTTGTCAACTAAAATAAGTGTGTTTTAAGTCATTTCTGTGCTTCAAAGGGGTCAAAATTGAAGCTTTTGAGTAATCATAACTCTGTAAAAATGGCAATTTTGGTCACTGTGAGGGTTTAAAAAGTGGTTATTCAACATGAGGCACGATCCAATTGACATTTTGAATCATTTTTGGTACAGTCCAAAAAATCAATTTTCGGATGAAAACGATGACTCCGGACATGTCGAACGATCCCAAAATGGCCAATATGGATGAAATTTTAACATTTAATCTTGTGACTGTAAATGACTGTTGGATGTGAATTATGACTTTGTCAACTAAAATAAGTGTGTTTAAAGTCATTTCTGTGCCTCAAAGGGGTCAAAATTGAAGCTTTTGAGTAATTAAAACTCTGTAAAAATGGCAATTTTGGTCACTCTGAGGCTTTAAAAAGTGGTTATTCAACATGAGGCACGATCCAATTGACATTTTGAATCATTTTTGGTACAGTCCAAAAAATCAATTTTCGGATGAAAAACGATGACTCCGGATATGTCGAACTATCCCAAAATGGTCAATATGGATGAAATTGTAACATTTAATCTTTTGACTGTAAATGACTGTTGGATGTGAATTAGGACTTTGTCAACTAAAATAACTGTGTTTAAAGTCGTTTCTGTGCCTGAAACGGGTCAAAATTGAAGCTTTTGAGTAATCAAAACTCTGTAAAAATGGCAATTTTGGTCACTGTGAGGCTTTAAAAAGTGGTTATTCAACATGAGGCACGATCCAATTGACATTTTGAATCATTTTTGGTACAGTCCAAAAAATGAATTTTCGGATGAAAAACGATGACTCCGGACATATCGAACGATCCCAAAATGGTCAATATGGATGACATTTTAACATTCAATCTTTTGACTGTAAATGACTGTTGGATGTGAATTATGACTTTGTCAACTAAAATAAGTGTGTTTAAAGTCATTTCTGTGCCTGAAACTGGTCAAAATTGAAGCTTTTGAGTAAGCAAAACTCTGTAAAAATGGCAATTTTGGTCACTCTGAGGGTTTAAAATGTGGTTATTCAACATGAGGCACGACCCAATTGACATTTTGAATCATTTTTGGTACAGTCCAAAAAATCAATTTTCGGATGAAAAACGATGACTCCGGACATGTCGAACGATCCCAAAATGGTCAATATGGATAAAATTTTAACATTTAATCTTTTGACTCTAAATGACTGTTGGATGTGAATTATGACTTTGTCAACTAAAATAAGTGTGTTTAAAGTCATTTCTGTGCCTGAAATGGTTCAAAATTGAAGCTTTTGAGTAAGCAAAACTCTGTAAAAGTGGCAATTTTGGTGACTGTGAGGGTTTAAAAAGTGGTTATTCAACATGAGGCACGATCCAATTGACATTTTGAATCCTTTTTGGTACAGTCCAAAAATAAATTTTCGGATGAAAAACGATGACTCCGGACCTGTTGAACGTTCCCAAAATGGTCTATAATGATGAAATTTTAACATTTAATCTTTTGACTTTAAATGACTGTTGGATGTGAATTATGACTTTATCAACTAAAATAAGTGTGTTTAAAGTCATTTCTGTGCCTGAAACGGGTCAAAATTGAAGCTTTTGAGTAAGCAAAACTCTGTAAAAATGGCAATTTTGCTCACTCTGAGGGTTTAAAAAGTGGTTATTCAACATGAGCCACGATCCAATTGACATTTTGAATCATTTTTGGTACAGTCCAAAATATCAATTTTCGGATGAAAAACGATGACTCTGGACATGTCGAATGATCCCAAAATGGTCAATATGGATGAAATTTTAACATTTAATCTTTTGACTCTAAATGACTGTTGGATGTGAATTATGACTTTGTCAACTAAAATAAGTGTGTTTAAAGTCAATTCTGTGCCTGAAATGGTTCAAAATTGAAGCTTTTGAGTAAGCAAAACTCTGTAAAAGTGGCAATTTTGGTGACTGTGAGGGTTTAAAAAGTGGTTATTCAACATGAGGCACGATCCAATTGACATTTTGAATCCTTTTTGGTACAGTCCAAAAATAAATTTTCGGATGAAAAACGATGACTCCGGACATGTCGAACGATCCCAAAATGGTCAATATGGATGAAATTTTTACATTTAATCTTTTGACTGTAAATGACTGGTGGATGTGAATTATGACTTTGTCAACTAAAATAAGTGTGTTTAAAGTCATTTCTGTGCCTCAAAGGGGTCAAAATTGAAGCTTTTGAGTAATTAAAACTCTGTAAAAATGGCAATTTTGGTCACTCTGAGGCTTTAAAAAGTGGTTATTCAACATGAGGAACGATCCAATTGACATTTTGAATCATTTTTGGTACAGTCCAAAAAATCAATTTTCGGATGAAAAACGATGACTCCGGACATGTCGAACGATCCCAAAATGGTCAATATGGATGAAATTGTAACATTTAATCTTTTGACTGTAAATGACTGTTGGATGTGAATTATGACTTTGTCAACTAAAATAAGTGTGTTTAAAGTCATTTCTGTGCCTGAAATGGTTCAAAATTGAAGCTTTTGAGTAAGCAAAACTCTGTAAAAGTGGCAATTTTGGTGACTGTGAGGGTTTAAAAAGTGGTTATTCAACATGAGGCACGATCCAATTGACATTTTGAATCCTTTTTGGTACAGTCCAAAAATAAATTTTCGGATGAAAAACGATGACTCCGGACCTGTTGAACGTTCCCAAAATGGTCTATAATGATGAAATTTTAACATTTAATCTTTTGACTTTAAATGACTGTTGGATGTGAATTATGACTTTGTCAACTAAAATAAGTGTGTTTAAAGTCATTTCTGTGCCTGAAACGGGTCAAAATTGAAGCTTTTGAGTAAGCAAAACTCTGTAAAAATGGCAATTTTGCTCACTCTGAGGGTTTAAAAAGTGGTTATTCAACATGAGCCACGATCCAATTGACATTTTGAATCATTTTTGGTACAGTCCAAAATATCAATTTTCGGATGAAAAACGATGACTCTGGACATGTCGAATGATCCCAAAATGGTCAATATGGATGAAATTTTAACATTTAATCTTTTGACTCTAAATGACTGTTGGATGTGAATTATGACTTTGTCAACTAAAATAAGTGTGTTTAAAGTCAATTCTGTGCCTGAAATGGTTCAAAATTAAAGCTTTTGAGTAAGCAAAACTCTGTAAAAGTGGCAATTTTGGTGACTGTGAGGGTTTAAAAAGTGGTTATTCAACATGAGGCACGATCCAATTGACATTTTGAATCCTTTTTGGTACAGTCCAAAAATAAATTTTCGGATGAAAAACGATGACTCCGGACATGTCGAACGATCCCAAAATGGTCAATATGGATGAAATTTTTACATTTAATCTTTTGACTGTAAATGACTGGTGGATGTGAATTATGACTTTGTCAACTAAAATAAGTGTGTTTAAAGTCATTTCTGTGCCTCAAAGGGGTCAAAATTGAAGCTTTTGAGTAATTAAAACTCTGTAAAAATGGCAATTTTGGTCACTCTGAGGCTTTAAAAAGTGGTTATTCAACATGAGGAACGATCCAATTGACATTTTGAATCATTTTTGGTACAGTCCAAAAAATCAATTTTCGGATGAAAAACGATGACTCCGGACATGTCGAACGATCCCAAAATGGTCAATATGGATGAAATTGTAACATTTAATCTTTTGACTGTAAATGACTGTTGGATGTGAATTAGGACTTTGTCAACTAAAATAAGTGTGTTTAAAGTCATTTCTGTGCCTGAAACGGGTCAAAATTGAAGCTTTTGAGTAATCAAAACTCTGTAAAAATGGCAATTTTGGTCACTGTGAGGCTTTAAAAAGTGGTTATTCAACATGAGGCACGATCCAATTGACATTTTGAATCATTTTTGGTACAGTCCAAAAAATGAATTTTCGGATGAAAAACGATGACTCCGGACATGTCGAGCGATCCCAAAATGGTCAATATGGATGAAATTTTAACATTCAATCTTTTGACTGTAAATGACTGTTGGGTGTGAATTATGACTTTGTCAACTAAAATAAGTGTGTTTAAAGTCATTTCTGTGCCTGAAACGGGTCAAAATTGAAGCTTTTGAGTAAGCAAAAATCTGTAAAAATGGCAATTTTGGTCACTCTGAGGGTTTAAAAAGTGGTTATTCAACATGAGGCACGACCCAATTGACATTTTGAATCATTTTTGGTACAGTCCAAAAAATCAATTTCTGGATGAAAAACAATGACTCCGGACCTGTTGAACGTTCCCAAAATGGTCTATAATGATGACATTTTACCATTTAATCTTTTGACTCTAAATGACTTTTGGATGTGAATTATGACTTTGTCAACTAAAATAAGTGTGTTTTAAGTCATTTCTGTGCCTCAAAGGGGTCAAAATTGAAGCTTTTGAGTAATCATAACTCTGTAAAAGTGGCAATTTTGGTGACTGTGAGGGTTTAAAAAGTGGTTATTCAACATGAGGCACGATCCAATTGACATTTTGAATCCTTTTTGGTACAGTCCAAAAAATAAATTTTCGGATGAAAAACGATGACTCCGGACATGTCGAACGATCCCAAAATGGTCAATATGGATGAAATTTTAACATTTAATCTTTTGACTGTAAATGACTGGTGGAGGTGAATTATGACTTTGTCAACTAAAATAAGTGTGTTTAAAGTCATTTCTGTGCCTCAAAGGGGTCAAAATTGAATGTTTTGAGTAATTAAAACTCTGTAAAAATGGCAATTTTGGTCACTCTGAGGCTTTAAAAAGTGGTTATTCAACATGAGGCACGATCCAATTGACATTTTGAATCATTTTTGGTACAGTCCAAAAAATCAATTTTCGGATGAAAAACGATGATTCCGGACATGTCGAACGATCCCAAAATGGTCAATATGGATGAAATTGTAACATTTAATCTTTTGACTGTAAATGACTGTTGGATGTGAATTAGGACTTTGTCAACTAAAATAAGTGTGTTTAAAGTTATTTCTGTGCCTGAAACGGGTCAAAATTGAAGCTTTTGAGTAATCAAAACTCTGTAAAAATGGCAATTTTGGTCACTGTGAGGCTTTAAAAAGTGGTTATTCAACATGAGGCACGATCCAATTGACATTTTGAATCATTTTTGGTACAGTCCAAAAAATGAATTTTCGGATGAAAAACGATGACTCCGGACATGTCGAGCGATCCCAAAATGGTCAATATGGATGAAATTTTAACATTCAATCTTTTGACTGTAAATGACTGTTGGGTGTGAATTATGACTTTGTCAACTAAAATAAGTGTGTTTAAAGTCATTTCTGTGCCTGAAATGGTTCAAAATTGAAGCTTTTGAGTAAGCAAAACTCTGTAAAAGTGGCAATTTTGGTGACTGTGAGGGTTTAAAAAGTGGTTATTCAACATGAGGCACGATCCAATTGACATTTTGAATCCTTTTTGGTACAGTCCAAAAATAAATTTTCAGGTGAAAAACGATGACTCCGGACCTGTTGAACGTTCCCAAAATGGTCTATAATGATGAAATTTTAACATTTAATCTTTTGACTTTAAATGACTGTTGGATGTGAATTATGACTTTGTCAACTAAAATAAGTGTGTTTTAAGTCATTTCTGTGCCTCATAGGGGTCAAAATTGAAGCTTTTGAGTAATCATAACTCTGTAAAAATGGCAATTTTGGTCACTGTGAGGCTTTAAAAAGTGGTTATTCAACATGAGGCACGATCCAATTGACATTTTGAATCATTTTTGGTACAGTCCAAAAAATCAATTTTCGGATGAAAAACGATGACTCCGGACATGTCGAACGATCCCAAAATGGTCAATATGGATGAAATTTTAACATTTAATCTTTTGACTCTAAATGACTGTTGGATGTGAATTATGACTTTGTCAACTAAAATAAGTGTGTTTAAAGTCATTTCTGTGCCTGAAACGGGTCAAAATTTAAGCTTTTGAGTAAGCAAAACTCTGTAAAAATGGCAATTTTGCTCACTCTGAGGGTTTAAAAAGTGGTTATTCAACATGAGGCACGATCCAATTGACATTTTGAATCATTTTTGGTACAGTCCAAAATATCAATTTTCGGATGAAAAACGATGACTCTGGACATGTCGAATGATCCCAAAATGGTCAATATGGATGAAATTTTAACATTTAATCTTTTGACTCTAAATGACTGTTGGATGTGAATTATGACTTTGTCAACTAAAATAAGTGTGTTTAAAGTCAATTCTGTGCCTGAAATGGTTCAAAATTGAAGCTTTTGAGTAAGCAAAACTCTGTAAAAGTGGCAATTTTGGTGACTGTGAGGGTTTAAAAAGTGGTTATTCAACACGAGGCACGATCCAATTGACATTTTGAATCCTTTTTGGTACAGTCCAAAAATAAATTTTCGGATGAAAAACGATGACTCCGGACATGTCGAACGATCCCAAAATGGTCAATATGGATGAAATGTTTACATTTAATCTTTTGACTGTAAATGACTGGTGGATGTGAATTATGACTTTGTCAACTAAAATAAGTGTGTTTAAAGTCATTTCTGTGCCTCAAAGGGGTCAAAATTGAAGCTTTTGAGTAATTAAAACTCTGTAAAAATGGCAATTTTGGTCACTCTGAGGCTTTAAAAAGTGGTTATTCAACATGAGGAACGATCCAATTGACATTTTGAATCATTTTTGGTACAGTCCAAAAAATCAATTTTCGGATGAAAAACGATGACTCCGGACATGTCGAACGATCCCAAAATGCTCAATATGGATGAAATTGTAACATTTAATCTTTTGACTGTAAATGACTGTTGGATGTGAATTAGGACTTTGTCAACTAAAATAAGTGTGTTTAAAGTCATTTCTGTGCCTGAAACAGGTGAAAATTGAAGCTTTTGAGTAATCAAAACTCTGTAAAAATGGCAATTTTGGTCACTCTGAGGCTTTAAAAAGTGGTTATTCAACATGAGGCACGATCCAATTGACATTTTGAATCATTTTTGGTACAGTCCAAAAAATGAATTTTCGGATGAAAAACGATGACTCCGGACATGTCGAACGATCCCAAAATGGTCAATATGGATGAAATTTTAACATTCAATCTTTTGACTGTAAATGACTGTTGGATGTGAATTATGACTTTGTCAACTAAAATAAGTGTGTTTAAAGTCATTTCTGTGCCTGAAACGGGTCAAAATTGAAGCTTTTGAGTAAGCAAAAATCTGTAAAAATGGCAATTTTGGTCACTCTGAGGGTTTAAAAAGTGGTTATTCAACATGAGGCACGACCCAATTGACATTTTGAATCATTTTTGGTACAGTCCAAAAAATCAATTTCTGGATGAAAAACAATGACTCCGGACCTGTTGAACGTTCCCAAAATGGTCTATAATGATGACATTTTAACATTTAATCTTTTGACTCTAAATGACTTTTGGATGTGAATTATGACTTTGTCAACTAAAATAAGTGTGTTTTAAGTCATTTCTGTGCCTCAAAGGGGTCAAAATTGAAGCTTTTGAGTAATCATAACTCTGTAAAAGTGGCAATTTTGGTGACTGTGAGGGTTTAAAAAGTGGTTATTCAACATGAGGCACGATCCAATTGACATTTTGAATCCTTTTTGGTACAGTCCAAAAAATAAATTTTCGGATGAAAAACGATGACTCCGGACATGTCGAACGATCCCAAAATGGTCAATATGGATGAAATTTTAACATTTAATCTTTTGACTGTAAATGACTGGTGGAGGTGAATTATGACTTTGTCAACTAAAATAAGTGTGTTTTAAGTCATTTCTGTGCTTCAAAGGGGTCAAAATTGAAGCTTTTGAGTAATCATAACTCTGTAAAAATGGCAATTTTGGTCACTGTGAGGGTTTAAAAAGTGGTTATTCAACATGAGGCACGATCCAATTGACATTTTGAATCATTTTTGGTACAGTCCAAAAAATCAATTTTCGGATGAAAACGATGACTCCGGACATGTCGAACGATCCCAAAATGGCCAATATGGATGAAATTTTAACATTTAATCTTTTGACTGTAAATGACTGTTGGATGTGAATTATGACTTTGTCAACTAAAATAAGTGTGTTTAAAGTCATTTCTGTGCCTCAAAGGGGTCAAAATTGAAGCTTTTGAGTAATTAAAACTCTGTAAAAATGGCAATTTTGGTCACTCTGAGGCTTTAAAAAGTGGTTATTCAACACGAGGCACGATCCAATTGACATTTTGAATCATTTTTGGTACAGTCCAAAAAATCAATTTTCGGATGAAAAACGATGACTCCGGATATGTCGAACTATCCCAAAATGGTCAATATGGATGAAATTGTAACATTTAATCTTTTGACTGTAAATGACTGTTGGATGTGAATTAGGACTTTGTCAACTAAAATAAGTGTGTTTAAAGTCGTTTCTGTGCCTGAAACGGGTCAAAATTGAAGCTTTTGAGTAATCAAAACTCTGTAAAAATGGCAATTTTGGTCACTGTGAGGCTTTAAAAAGTGGTTATTCAACATGAGGCACGATCCAATTGACATTTTGAATCATTTTTGGTACAGTCCAAAAAATGAATTTTCGGATGAAAAACGATGACTCCGGACATGTCGAACGATCCCAAAATGGTCAATATGGATAAAATTTTAACATTTAATCTTTTGACTCTAAATGACTGTTGGATGTGAATTATGACTTTGTCAACTAAAATAAGTGTGTTTAAAGTCATTTCTGTGCCTGAAATGGTTCAAAATTGAAGCTTTTGAGTAAGCAAAACTCTGTAAAAGTGGCAATTTTGGTGACTGTGAGGGTTTAAAAAGTGGTTATTCAACATGAGGCACGATCCAATTGACATTTTGAATCCTTTTTGGTACAGTCCAAAAATAAATTTTCGGATGAAAAACGATGACTCCGGACCTGTTGAACGTTCCCAAAATGGTCTATAATGATGAAATTTTAACATTTAATCTTTTGACTTTAAATGACTGTTGGATGTGAATTATGACTTTGTCAACTAAAATAAGTGTGTTTAAAGTCATTTCTGTGCCTGAAACGGGTCAAAATTGAAGCTTTTGAGTAAGCAAAACTCTGTAAAAATGGCAATTTTGCTCACTCTGAGGGTTTAAAAAGTGGTTATTCAACATGAGCCACGATCCAATTGACATTTTGAATCATTTTTGGTACAGTCCAAAATATCAATTTTCGGATGAAAAACGATGACTCTGGACATGTCGAATGATCCCAAAATGGTCAATATGGATGAAATTTTAACATTTAATCTTTTGACTCTAAATGACTGTTGGATGTGAATTATGACTTTGTCAACTAAAATAAGTGTGTTTAAAGTCAATTCTGTGCCTGAAATGGTTCAAAATTGAAGCTTTTGAGTAAGCAAAACTCTGTAAAAGTGGCAATTTTGGTGACTGTGAGGGTTTAAAAAGTGGTTATTCAACATGAGGCACGATCCAATTGACATTTTGAATCATTTTTGGTACAGTCCAAAAAATCAATTTTCGGATGAAAAACGATGACTCCGGACATGTCGAACGATCCCAAAATGGTCAATATGGATGAAATTGTAACATTTAATCTTTTGACTGTAAATGACTGTTGGATGTGAATTAGGACTTTGTCAACTAAAATAAGTGTGTTTAAAGTCATTTCTGTGCCTGAAACGGGTCAAAATTGAAGCTTTTGAGTAATCAAAACTCTGTAAAAATGGCAATTTTGGTCACTGTGAGGCTTTAAAAAGTGGTTATTCAACATGAGGCACGATCCAATTGACATTTTGAATCATTTTTGGTACAGTCCAAAAAATGAATTTTCGGATGAAAAACGATGACTCCGGACATGTCGAACGATCCCAAAATGGTCAATATGGATGAAATTTTTACATTTAATCTTTTGACTGTAAATGACTGGTGGATGTGAATTATGACTTTGTCAACTAAAATAAGTGTGTTTAAAGTCATTTCTGTGCCTCAAAGGGGTCAAAATTGAAGCTTTTGAGTAATTAAAACTCTGTAAAAATGGCAATTTTGGTCACTCTGAGGCTTTAAAAAGTGGTTATTCAACATGAGGAACGATCCAATTGACATTTTGAATCATTTTTGGTACAGTCCAAAAAATCAATTTTCGGATGAAAAACGATGACTCCGGACATGTCGAACGATCCCAAAATGGTCAATATGGATGAAATTGTAACATTTAATCTTTTGACTGTAAATGACTGTTGGATGTGAATTAGGACTTTGTCAACTAAAATAAGTGTGTTTAAAGTCATTTCTGTGCCTGAAACGGGTCAAAATTGAAGCTTTTGAGTAATCAAAACTCTGTAAAAATGGCAATTTTGGTCACTGTGAGGCTTTAAAAAGTGGTTATTCAACATGAGGCACGATCCAATTGACATTTTGAATCATTTTTGGTACAGTCCAAAAAATGAATTTTCGGATGAAAAACGATGACTCCGGACATGTCGAGCGATCCCAAAATGGTCAATATGGATGAAATTTTAACATTCAATCTTTTGACTGTAAATGACTGTTGGGTGTGAATTATGACTTTGTCAACTAAAATAAGTGTGTTTAAAGTCATTTCTGTGCCTGAAACGGGTCAAAATTGAAGCTTTTGAGTAAGCAAAAATCTGTAAAAATGGCAATTTTGGTCACTCTGAGGGTTTAAAAAGTGGTTATTCAACATGAGGCACGACCCAATTGACATTTTGAATCATTTTTGGTACAGTCCAAAAAATCAATTTCTGGATGAAAAACAATGACTCCGGACCTGTTGAACGTTCCCAAAATGGTCTATAATGATGACATTTTAACATTTAATCTTTTGACTCTAAATGACTTTTGGATGTGAATTATGACTTTGTCAACTAAAATAAGTGTGTTTTAAGTCATTTCTGTGCCTCAAAGGGGTCAAAATTGAAGCTTTTGAGTAATCATAACTCTGTAAAAGTGGCAATTTTGGTGACTGTGAGGGTTTAAAAAGTGGTTATTCAACATGAGGCACGATCCAATTGACATTTTGAATCCTTTTTGGTACAGTCCAAAAAATAAATTTTCGGATGAAAAACGATGACTCCGGACATGTCGAACGATCCCAAAATGGTCAATATGGATGAAATTTTAACATTTAATCTTTTGACTGTAAATGACTGGTGGAGGTGAATTATGACTTTGTCAACTAAAATAAGTGTGTTTAAAGTCATTTCTGTGCCTCAAAGGGGTCAAAATTGAATGTTTTGAGTAATTAAAACTCTGTAAAAATGGCAATTTTGGTCACTCTGAGGCTTTAAAAAGTGGTTATTCAACATGAGGCACGATCCAATTGACATTTTGAATCATTTTTGGTACAGTCCAAAAAATCAATTTTCGGATGAAAAACGATGATTCCGGACATGTCGAACGATCCCAAAATGGTCAATATGGATGAAATTGTAACATTTAATCTTTTGACTGTAAATGACTGTTGGATGTGAATTAGGACTTTGTCAACTAAAATAAGTGTGTTTAAAGTTATTTCTGTGCCTGAAACGGGTCAAAATTGAAGCTTTTGAGTAATCAAAACTCTGTAAAAATGGCAATTTTGGTCACTGTGAGGCTTTAAAAAGTGGTTATTCAACATGAGGCACGATCCAATTGACATTTTGAATCATTTTTGGTACAGTCCAAAACATGAATTTTCGGATGAAAAACGATGACTCCGGACATGTCGAACGATCCCAAAATGGTCAATATGGATGAAATTTTAACATTCAATCTTTTGACTGTAAATGACTGTTGGATGTGAATTATGACTTTGTCAACTAAAATAAGTGTGTTTTAAGTCATTTCTGTGCTTCAAAGGGGTCAAAATTGAAGCTTTTGAGTAATCATAACTCTGTAAAAATGGCAATTTTGGTCACTGTGAGGGTTTAAAAAGTGGTTATTCAACATGAGGCACGATCCAATTGACATTTTGAATAATTTTTGGTACAGTCCAAAAAATCAATTTTCGGATGAAAACGATGACTCCGGACATGTCGAACGATCCCAAAATGGCCAATATGGATGAAATTTTAACATTTAATCTTTTGACTGTAAATGACTGTTGGATGTGAATTATGACTTTGTCAACTAAAATAAGTGTGTTTAAAGTCATTTCTGTGCCTCAAAGGGGTCAAAATTGAAGCTTTTGAGTAATTAAAACTCTGTAAAAATGGCAATTTTGGTCACTCTGAGGCTTTAAAAAGTGGTTATTCAACATGAGGCACGATCCAATTGACATTTTGAATCATTTTTGGTACAGTCCAAAAAATGAATTTTCGGATGAAAAACGATGACTCCGGACATGTCGAGCGATCCCAAAATGGTCAATATGGATGAAATTTTAACATTCAATCTTTTGACTGTAAATGACTGTTGGGTGTGAATTATGACTTTGTCAACTAAAATAAGTGTGTTTAAAGTCATTTCTGTGCCTGAAATGGTTCAAAATTGAAGCTTTTGAGTAAGCAAAACTCTGTAAAAGTGGCAATTTTGGTGACTGTGAGGGTTTAAAAAGTGGTTATTCAACATGAGGCACGATCCAATTGACATTTTGAATCCTTTTTGGTACAGTCCAAAAATAAATTTTCGGATGAAAAACGATGACTCCGGACCTGTTGAACGTTCCCAAAATGGTCTATAATGATGAAATTTTAACATTTAATCTTTTGACTTTAAATGACTGTTGGATGTGAATTATGACTTTGTCAACTAAAATAAGTGTGTTTTAAGTCATTTCTGTGCCTCATAGGGGTCAAAATTGAAGCTTTTGAGTAATCATAACTCTGTAAAAATGGCAATTTTGGTCACTGTGAGGCTTTAAAAAGTGGTTATTCAACATGAGGCACGATCCAATTGACATTTTGAATCATTTTTGGTACAGTCCAAAAAATCAATTTTCGGATGAAAAACGATGACTCCGGACATGTCGAACGATCCCAAAATGGTCAATATGGATGAAATTTTAACATTTAATCTTTTGACTCTAAATGACTGTTGGATGTGAATTATGACTTTGTTAACTAAAATAAGTGTGTTTAAAGTCATTTCTGTGCCTGAAACGGGTCAAAATTGAAGCTTTTGAGTAAGCAAAACTCTGTAAAAATGGCAATTTTGCTCACTCTGAGGGTTTAAAAAGTGGTTATTCAACATGAGGCACGATCCAATTGACATTTTGAATCATTTTTGGTACAGTCCAAAAAATCAATTTTCGGATGAAAAACGATGACTCTGGACATGTCGAATGATCCCAAAATGGTCAATATGGATGAAATTTTAACATTTAATCTTTTGACTCTAAATGACTGTTGGATGTGAATTATGACTTTGTCAACTAAAATAAGTGTGTTTAAAGTCAATTCTGTGCCTGAAATGGTTCAAAATTGAAGCTTTTGAGTAAGCAAAACTCTGTAAAAGTGGCAATTTTGGTGACTGTGAGGGTTTAAAAAGTGGTTATTCAACATGAGGCACGATCCAATTGACATTTTGAATCCTTTTTGGTACAGTCCAAAAATAAATTTTCGGATGAAAAACGATGACTCCGGACATGTCGAACGATCCCAAAATGGTCAATATGGATGAAATTTTTACATTTAATCTTTTGACTGTAAATGACTGGTGGATGTGAATTATGACTTTGTCAACTAAAATAAGTGTGTTTAAAGTCATTTCTGTGCCTCAAAGGGGTCAAAATTGAAGCTTTTGAGTAATTAAAACTCTGTAAAAATGGCAATTTTGGTCACTCTGAGGCTTTAAAAAGTGGTTATTCAACATGAGGCACGATCCAATTGACATTTTGAATCCTTTTTGGTACAATCCAAAAAATAAATTTTCGGATGAAAAACGATGACTCCGAGCATGTCGAACGATCCCAAAATGGTCAATATGGATGAAATTTTTACATTTAATCTTTTGACTGTAAATGACTGGTGGATGTGAATTATGACTTTGTCAACTAAAATAAGTGTGTTTAAAGTCATTTCTGTGCCTCAAAGGGGTCAAAATTGAAGCTTTTGAGTAATTAAAACTCTGTAAAAATGGCAATTTTGGTCACTCTGAGGCTTTAAAAAGTGGTTATTCAACATGAGGAACGATCCAATTGACATTTTGAATCATTTTTGGTACAGTCCAAAAAATCAATTTTCGGATGAAAAACGATGACTCCGGACATGTTGAACGATCCCAAAATGCTCAATATGGATGAAATTGTAACATTTAATCTTTTGACTGTAAATGACTGTTGGATGTGAATTAGGACTTTGTCAACTAAAATAAGTGTGTTTAAAGTCATTTCTGTGCCTGAAACAGGTCAAAATTGAAGCTTTTGAGTAATCAAAACTCTGTAAAAATGGCAATTTTGGTCACTGTGAGGCTTTAAAAAGTGGTTATTCAACATGAGGCACGATCCAATTGACATTTTGAATCATTTTTGGTACAGTCCAAAAAATGAATTTTCGGATGAAAAACGATGACTTCGGACATGTCGAGCGATCCCAAAATGGTCAATATGGATGAAATTTTAACATTCAATCTTTTGACTGTAAATGACTGTTGGGTGTGAATTATGACTTTGTCAACTAAAATAAGTGTGTTTAAAGTCATTTCTGTGCCTGAAACGGGTCAAAATTGAAGCTTTTGAGTAAGCAAAAATCTGTAAAAATGGCAATTTTGGTCACTCTGAGGGTTTAAAAAGTGGTTATTCAACATGAGGCACGATCCAATTGACATTTTGAATCATTTTTGGTACAGTCCAAAAAATCAATTTTCGGATGAAAACGATGACTCCGGACATGTCGAACGATCCCAAAATGGCCAATATGGATGAAATTTTAACATTTAATCTTTTGACTGTAAATGACTGTTGGATGTGAATTATGACTTTGTCAACTAAAATAAGTGTGTTTTAAGTCATTTCTGTGCTTCAAAGGGGTCAAAATTGAGGCTTTTGAGTAATCATAACTCTGTAAAAATGGCAATTTTGGTCACTGTGAGGGTTTAAAAAGTGGTTATTCAACATGAGGCACGATCCAATTGACATTTTGAATCATTTTTGGTACAGTCCAAAAAATCAATTTTCGGATGAAAACGATGACTCCGGACATGTCGAACGATCCCAAAATGGCCAATATGGATGAAATGTTAACATTTAATCTTTTGACTGTAAATGACTGTTGGATGTGAATTATGACTTTGTCAACTAAAATAAGTGTGTTTAAAGTCATTTCTGTGCCTCAAAGGGGTCAAAATTGAAGCTTTTGAGTAATTAAAACTCTGTAAAAATGGCAATTTTGGTCACTCTGAGGCTTTAAAAAGTGGTTATTCAACATGAGGCACGATCCAATTGACATTTTGAATCATTTTTGGAACAGTCCAAAAATAAAATTTTCGGATGAAAAACGATGACTCCGGATATGTCGAACTATCCCAAAATGGTCAATATGGATGAAATTGTAACATTTAATCTTTTGACTGTAAATGACTGTTGGATGTGAATTAGGACTTTGTCAACTAAAATAAGTGTGTTTAAAGTCGTTTCTGTGCCTGAAACGGGTCAAAATTGAAGCTTTTGAGTAATCAAAACTCTGTAAAAATGGCAATTTTGGTCACTGTGAGGCTTTAAAAAGTGGTTATTCAACATGAGGCACGATCCAATTGACATTTTGAATCATTTTTGGTACAGTCCAAAAAATGAATTTTCGGATGAAAAACGATGACTCCGGACATATCGAACGATCCCAAAATGGTCAATATGGATGACATTTTAACATTCAATCTTTTGACTGTAAATGACTGTTGGATGTGAATTATGACTTTGTCAACTAAAATAAGTGTGTTTAAAGTCATTTCTGTGCCTGAAATGGTTCAAAATTGAAGCTTTTGAGTAAGCAAAACTCTGTAAAAGTGGCAATTTTGGTGACTGTGAGGGTTTAAAAAGTGGTTATTCAACATGAGGCACGATCCAATTGACATTTTGAATCCTTTTTGGTACAGTCCAAAAATAAATTTTCGGATGAAAAACGATGACTCCGGACCTGTTGAACGTTCCCAAAATGGTCTATAATGATGAAATTTTAACATTTAATCTTTTGACTTTAAATGACTGTTGGATGTGAATTATGACTTTGTCAACTAAAATAAGTGTGTTTTAAGTCATTTCTGTGCCTCATAGGGGTCAAAATTGAAGCTTTTGAGTAATCACAACTCTGTAAAAATGGCAATTTTGGTCACTGTGAGGCTTTAAAAAGTGGTTATTCAACATGAGGCACGATCCAATTGACATTTTGAATCATTTTTGGTACAGTCCAAAAAATCAATTTTCGGATGAAAAACGATGACTCTGGACATGTCGAACGATCCCAAAATGGTCAATATGGATGAAATTTTAACATTTAATCTTTTGACTCTAAATGACTGTTGGATGTGAATTATGACTTTGTCAACTAAAATAAGTGTGTTTAAAGTCATTTCTGTGCCTGAAACGGGTCAAAATTGAAGCTTTTGAGTAAGCAAAACTCTGTAAAAATGGCAATTTTGCTCACTCTGAGGGTTCAAAAAGTGGTTATTCAACATGAGGCACGATCCAATTGACATTTTGAATCATTTTTGGTACAGTCCAAAAAATCAATTTTCGGATGAAAAACGATGACTCCGGACATGTCGAACGATCCCAAAATGGTCAATATGGATGAAATTTTAACATTTAATCTTTTGACTCTAAATGACTGTTGGATGTGAATTATGACTTTGTCAACTAAAATAAGTGTGTTTAAAGTCATTTCTGTGCCTGAAACGGGTCAAAATTGAAGCTTTTGAGTAAGCAAAACTCTGTAAAAATGGCAATTTTGCTCACTCTGAGGGTTTAAAAAGTGGTTATTCAACATGAGGCACGATCCAATTGACATTTTGAATCATTTTTGGTACAGTCCAAAATATCAATTTTCGGATGAAAAACGATGACTCTGGACATGTCGAATGATCCCAAAATGGTCAATATGGATGAAATTTTAACATTTAATCTTTTGACTCTAAATGACTGTTGGATGTGAATTATGACTTTGTCAACTAAAATAAGTGTGTTTAAAGTCAATTCTGTGCCTGAAATGGTTCAAAATTGAAGCTTTTGAGTAAGCAAAACTCTGTAAAAGTGGCAATTTTGGTGACTGTGAGGGTTTAAAAAGTGGTTATTCAACACGAGGCACGATCCAATTGACATTTTGAATCCTTTTTGGTACAGTCCAAAAATAAATTTTCGGATGAAAAACGATGACTCCGGACATGTCGAACGATCCCAAAATGGTCAATATGGATGAAATGTTTACATTTAATCTTTTGACTGTAAATGACTGGTGGATGTGAATTATGACTTTGTCAACTAAAATAAGTGTGTTTAAAGTCATTTCTGTGCCTCAAAGGGGTCAAAATTGAAGCTTTTGAGTAATTAAAACTCTGTAAAAATGGCAATTTTGGTCACTCTGAGGCTTTAAAAAGTGGTTATTCAACATGAGGAACGATCCAATTGACATTTTGAATCATTTTTGGTACAGTCCAAAAAATCAATTTTCGGATGAAAAACGATGACTCCGGACATGTCGAACGATCCCAAAATGGTCAATATGGATGAAATTTTAACATTTAATCTTTTGACTCTAAATGACTGTTGGATGTGAATTATGACTTTGTCAACTAAAATAAGTGTGTTTAAAGTCATTTCTGTGCCTGAAACGGGTCAAAATTGAAGCTTTTGAGTAAGCAAAACTCTGTAAAAATGGCAATTTTGCTCACTCTGAGGGTTTAAAAAGTGGTTATTCAACATGAGGCACGATCCAATTGACATTTTGAATCATTTTTGGTACAGTCCAAAAAATCAATTTTCGGATGAAAAACGATGACTCTGGACATGTCGAATGATCCCAAAATGGTCAATATGGATGAAATTTTAACATTTAATCTTTTGACTCTAAATGACTGTTGGATGTGAATTATGACTTTGTCAACTAAAATAAGTGTGTTTAAAGTCAATTCTGTGCCTGAAATGGTTCAAAATTGAAGCTTTTGAGTAAGCAAAACTCTGTAAAAGTGGCAATTTTGGTGACTGTGAGGGTTTAAAAAGTGGTTATTCAACATGAGGCACGATCCAATTGACATTTTGAATCCTTTTTGGTACAGTCCAAAAATAAATTTTCGGATGAAAAACGATGACTCCGGACATGTCGAACGATCCCAAAATGGTCAATATGGATGAAATTTTTACATTTAATCTTTTGACTGTAAATGACTGGTGGATGTGAATTATGACTTTGTCAACTAAAATAAGTGTGTTTAAAGTCATTTCTGTGCCTCAAAGGGGTCAAAATTGAAGCTTTTGAGTAATTAAAACTCTGTAAAAATGGCAATTTTGGTCACTCTGAGGCTTTAAAAAGTGGTTATTCAACATGAGGCACGATCCAATTGACATTTTGAATCCTTTTTGGTACAATCCAAAAAATAAATTTTCGGATGAAAAACGATGACTCCGAGCATGTCGAACGATCCCAAAATGGTCAATATGGATGAAATTTTTACATTTAATCTTTTGACTGTAAATGACTGGTGGATGTGAATTATGACTTTGTCAACTAAAATAAGTGTGTTTAAAGTCATTTCTGTGCCTCAAAGGGGTCAAAATTGAAGCTTTTGAGTAATTAAAACTCTGTAAAAATGGCAATTTTGGTCACTCTGAGGCTTTAAAAAGTGGTTATTCAACATGAGGAACGATCCAATTGACATTTTGAATCATTTTTGGTACAGTCCAAAAAATCAATTTTCGGATGAAAAACGATGACTCCGGACATGTTGAACGATCCCAAAATGCTCAATATGGATGAAATTGTAACATTTAATCTTTTGACTGTAAATGACTGTTGGATGTGAATTAGGACTTTGTCAACTAAAATAAGTGTGTTTAAAGTCATTTCTGTGCCTGAAACAGGTCAAAATTGAAGCTTTTGAGTAATCAAAACTCTGTAAAAATGGCAATTTTGGTCACTGTGAGGCTTTAAAAAGTGGTTATTCAACATGAGGCACGATCCAATTGACATTTTGAATCATTTTTGGTACAGTCCAAAAAATGAATTTTCGGATGAAAAACGATGACTTCGGACATGTCGAGCGATCCCAAAATGGTCAATATGGATGAAATTTTAACATTCAATCTTTTGACTGTAAATGACTGTTGGGTGTGAATTATGACTTTGTCAACTAAAATAAGTGTGTTTAAAGTCATTTCTGTGCCTGAAACGGGTCAAAATTGAAGCTTTTGAGTAAGCAAAAATCTGTAAAAATGGCAATTTTGGTCACTCTGAGGGTTTAAAAAGTGGTTATTCAACATGAGGCACGATCCAATTGACATTTTGAATCATTTTTGGTACAGTCCAAAAAATCAATTTTCGGATGAAAACGATGACTCCGGACATGTCGAACGATCCCAAAATGGCCAATATGGATGAAATTTTAACATTTAATCTTTTGACTGTAAATGACTGTTGGATGTGAATTATGACTTTGTCAACTAAAATAAGTGTGTTTTAAGTCATTTCTGTGCTTCAAAGGGGTCAAAATTGAGGCTTTTGAGTAATCATAACTCTGTAAAAATGGCAATTTTGGTCACTGTGAGGGTTTAAAAAGTGGTTATTCAACATGAGGCACGATCCAATTGACATTTTGAATCATTTTTGGTACAGTCCAAAAAATCAATTTTCGGATGAAAACGATGACTCCGGACATGTCGAACGATCCCAAAATGGCCAATATGGATGAAATGTTAACATTTAATCTTTTGACTGTAAATGACTGTTGGATGTGAATTATGACTTTGTCAACTAAAATAAGTGTGTTTAAAGTCATTTCTGTGCCTCAAAGGGGTCAAAATTGAAGCTTTTGAGTAATTAAAACTCTGTAAAAATGGCAATTTTGGTCACTCTGAGGCTTTAAAAAGTGGTTATTCAACATGAGGCACGATCCAATTGACATTTTGAATCATTTTTGGAACAGTCCAAAAATAAAATTTTCGGATGAAAAACGATGACTCCGGATATGTCGAACTATCCCAAAATGGTCAATATGGATGAAATTGTAACATTTAATCTTTTGACTGTAAATGACTGTTGGATGTGAATTAGGACTTTGTCAACTAAAATAAGTGTGTTTAAAGTCGTTTCTGTGCCTGAAACGGGTCAAAATTGAAGCTTTTGAGTAATCAAAACTCTGTAAAAATGGCAATTTTGGTCACTGTGAGGCTTTAAAAAGTGGTTATTCAACATGAGGCACGATCCAATTGACATTTTGAATCATTTTTGGTACAGTCCAAAAAATGAATTTTCGGATGAAAAACGATGACTCCGGACATATCGAACGATCCCAAAATGGTCAATATGGATGACATTTTAACATTCAATCTTTTGACTGTAAATGACTGTTGGATGTGAATTATGACTTTGTCAACTAAAATAAGTGTGTTTAAAGTCATTTCTGTGCCTGAAATGGTTCAAAATTGAAGCTTTTGAGTAAGCAAAACTCTGTAAAAGTGGCAATTTTGGTGACTGTGAGGGTTTAAAAAGTGGTTATTCAACATGAGGCACGATCCAATTGACATTTTGAATCCTTTTTGGTACAGTCCAAAAATAAATTTTCGGATGAAAAACGATGACTCCGGACCTGTTGAACGTTCCCAAAATGGTCTATAATGATGAAATTTTAACATTTAATCTTTTGACTTTAAATGACTGTTGGATGTGAATTATGACTTTGTCAACTAAAATAAGTGTGTTTTAAGTCATTTCTGTGCCTCATAGGGGTCAAAATTGAAGCTTTTGAGTAATCACAACTCTGTAAAAATGGCAATTTTGGTCACTGTGAGGCTTTAAAAAGTGGTTATTCAACATGAGGCACGATCCAATTGACATTTTGAATCATTTTTGGTACAGTCCAAAAAATCAATTTTCGGATGAAAAACGATGACTCTGGACATGTCGAACGATCCCAAAATGGTCAATATGGATGAAATTTTAACATTTAATCTTTTGACTCTAAATGACTGTTGGATGTGAATTATGACTTTGTCAACTAAAATAAGTGTGTTTAAAGTCATTTCTGTGCCTGAAACGGGTCAAAATTGAAGCTTTTGAGTAAGCAAAACTCTGTAAAAATGGCAATTTTGCTCACTCTGAGGGTTCAAAAAGTGGTTATTCAACATGAGGCACGATCCAATTGACATTTTGAATCATTTTTGGTACAGTCCAAAAAATCAATTTTCGGATGAAAAACGATGACTCCGGACATGTCGAACGATCCCAAAATGGTCAATATGGATGAAATTTTAACATTTAATCTTTTGACTCTAAATGACTGTTGGATGTGAATTATGACTTTGTCAACTAAAATAAGTGTGTTTAAAGTCATTTCTGTGCCTGAAACGGGTCAAAATTGAAGCTTTTGAGTAAGCAAAACTCTGTAAAAATGGCAATTTTGCTCACTCTGAGGGTTTAAAAAGTGGTTATTCAACATGAGGCACGATCCAATTGACATTTTGAATCATTTTTGGTACAGTCCAAAATATCAATTTTCGGATGAAAAACGATGACTCTGGACATGTCGAATGATCCCAAAATGGTCAATATGGATGAAATTTTAACATTTAATCTTTTGACTCTAAATGACTGTTGGATGTGAATTATGACTTTGTCAACTAAAATAAGTGTGTTTAAAGTCAATTCTGTGCCTGAAATGGTTCAAAATTGAAGCTTTTGAGTAAGCAAAACTCTGTAAAAGTGGCAATTTTGGTGACTGTGAGGGTTTAAAAAGTGGTTATTCAACACGAGGCACGATCCAATTGACATTTTGAATCCTTTTTGGTACAGTCCAAAAATAAATTTTCGGATGAAAAACGATGACTCCGGACATGTCGAACGATCCCAAAATGGTCAATATGGATGAAATGTTTACATTTAATCTTTTGACTGTAAATGACTGGTGGATGTGAATTATGACTTTGTCAACTAAAATAAGTGTGTTTAAAGTCATTTCTGTGCCTCAAAGGGGTCAAAATTGAAGCTTTTGAGTAATTAAAACTCTGTAAAAATGGCAATTTTGGTCACTCTGAGGCTTTAAAAAGTGGTTATTCAACATGAGGAACGATCCAATTGACATTTTGAATCATTTTTGGTACAGTCCAAAAAATCAATTTTCGGATGAAAAACGATGACTCCGGACATGTCGAACGATCCCAAAATGCTCAATATGGATGAAATTGTAACATTTAATCTTTTGACTGTAAATGACTGTTGGATGTGAATTAGGACTTTGTCAACTAAAATAAGTGTGTTTAAAGTCATTTCTGTGCCTGAAACAGGTGAAAATTGAAGCTTTTGAGTAATCAAAACTCTGTAAAAATGGCAATTTTGGTCACTCTGAGGCTTTAAAAAGTGGTTATTCAACATGAGGCACGATCCAATTGACATTTTGAATCATTTTTGGTACAGTCCAAAAAATGAATTTTCGGATGAAAAACGATGACTCCGGACATGTCGAACGATCCCAAAATGGTCAATATGGATGAAATTTTAACATTCAATCTTTTGACTGTAAATGACTGTTGGATGTGAATTATGACTTTGTCAACTAAAATAAGTGTGTTTAAAGTCATTTCTGTGCCTGAAACGGGTCAAAATTGAAGCTTTTGAGTAAGCAAAAATCTGTAAAAATGGCAATTTTGGTCACTCTGAGGGTTTAAAAAGTGGTTATTCAACATGAGGCACGACCCAATTGACATTTTGAATCATTTTTGGTACAGTCCAAAAAATCAATTTCTGGATGAAAAACAATGACTCCGGACCTGTTGAACGTTCCCAAAATGGTCTATAATGATGACATTTTAACATTTAATCTTTTGACTCTAAATGACTTTTGGATGTGAATTATGACTTTGTCAACTAAAATAAGTGTGTTTTAAGTCATTTCTGTGCCTCAAAGGGGTCAAAATTGAAGCTTTTGAGTAATCATAACTCTGTAAAAGTGGCAATTTTGGTGACTGTGAGGGTTTAAAAAGTGGTTATTCAACATGAGGCACGATCCAATTGACATTTTGAATCCTTTTTGGTACAGTCCAAAAAATAAATTTTCGGATGAAAAACGATGACTCCGGACATGTCGAACGATCCCAAAATGGTCAATATGGATGAAATTTTAACATTTAATCTTTTGACTGTAAATGACTGGTGGAGGTGAATTATGACTTTGTCAACTAAAATAAGTGTGTTTTAAGTCATTTCTGTGCTTCAAAGGGGTCAAAATTGAAGCTTTTGAGTAATCATAACTCTGTAAAAATGGCAATTTTGGTCACTGTGAGGGTTTAAAAAGTGGTTATTCAACATGAGGCACGATCCAATTGACATTTTGAATCATTTTTGGTACAGTCCAAAAAATCAATTTTCGGATGAAAACGATGACTCCGGACATGTCGAACGATCCCAAAATGGCCAATATGGATGAAATTTTAACATTTAATCTTTTGACTGTAAATGACTGTTGGATGTGAATTATGACTTTGTCAACTAAAATAAGTGTGTTTAAAGTCATTTCTGTGCCTCAAAGGGGTCAAAATTGAAGCTTTTGAGTAATTAAAACTCTGTAAAAATGGCAATTTTGGTCACTCTGAGGCTTTAAAAAGTGGTTATTCAACACGAGGCACGATCCAATTGACATTTTGAATCATTTTTGGTACAGTCCAAAAAATCAATTTTCGGATGAAAAACGATGACTCCGGATATGTCGAACTATCCCAAAATGGTCAATATGGATGAAATTGTAACATTTAATCTTTTGACTGTAAATGACTGTTGGATGTGAATTAGGACTTTGTCAACTAAAATAAGTGTGTTTAAAGTCGTTTCTGTGCCTGAAACGGGTCAAAATTGAAGCTTTTGAGTAATCAAAACTCTGTAAAAATGGCAATTTTGGTCACTGTGAGGCTTTAAAAAGTGGTTATTCAACATGAGGCACGATCCAATTGACATTTTGAATCATTTTTGGTACAGTCCAAAAAATGAATTTTCGGATGAAAAACGATGACTCCGGACATGTCGAACGATCCCAAAATGGTCAATATGGATAAAATTTTAACATTTAATCTTTTGACTCTAAATGACTGTTGGATGTGAATTATGACTTTGTCAACTAAAATAAGTGTGTTTAAAGTCATTTCTGTGCCTGAAATGGTTCAAAATTGAAGCTTTTGAGTAAGCAAAACTCTGTAAAAGTGGCAATTTTGGTGACTGTGAGGGTTTAAAAAGTGGTTATTCAACATGAGGCACGATCCAATTGACATTTTGAATCCTTTTTGGTACAGTCCAAAAATAAATTTTCGGATGAAAAACGATGACTCCGGACCTGTTGAACGTTCCCAAAATGGTCTATAATGATGAAATTTTAACATTTAATCTTTTGACTTTAAATGACTGTTGGATGTGAATTATGACTTTGTCAACTAAAATAAGTGTGTTTAAAGTCATTTCTGTGCCTGAAACGGGTCAAAATTGAAGCTTTTGAGTAAGCAAAACTCTGTAAAAATGGCAATTTTGCTCACTCTGAGGGTTTAAAAAGTGGTTATTCAACATGAGCCACGATCCAATTGACATTTTGAATCATTTTTGGTACAGTCCAAAATATCAATTTTCGGATGAAAAACGATGACTCTGGACATGTCGAATGATCCCAAAATGGTCAATATGGATGAAATTTTAACATTTAATCTTTTGACTCTAAATGACTGTTGGATGTGAATTATGACTTTGTCAACTAAAATAAGTGTGTTTAAAGTCAATTCTGTGCCTGAAATGGTTCAAAATTGAAGCTTTTGAGTAAGCAAAACTCTGTAAAAGTGGCAATTTTGGTGACTGTGAGGGTTTAAAAAGTGGTTATTCAACATGAGGCACGATCCAATTGACATTTTGAATCCTTTTTGGTACAGTCCAAAAATAAATTTTCGGATGAAAAACGATGACTCCGGACATGTCGAACGATCCCAAAATGGTCAATATGGATGAAATTTTTACATTTAATCTTTTGACTGTAAATGACTGGTGGATGTGAATTATGACTTTGTCAACTAAAATAAGTGTGTTTAAAGTCATTTCTGTGCCTCAAAGGGGTCAAAATTGAAGCTTTTGAGTAATTAAAACTCTGTAAAAATGGCAATTTTGGTCACTCTGAGGCTTTAAAAAGTGGTTATTCAACATGAGGAACGATCCAATTGACATTTTGAATCATTTTTGGTACAGTCCAAAAAATCAATTTTCGGATGAAAAACGATGACTCCGGACATGTCGAACGATCCCAAAATGGTCAATATGGATGAAATTGTAACATTTAATCTTTTGACTGTAAATGACTGTTGGATGTGAATTAGGACTTTGTCAACTAAAATAAGTGTGTTTAAAGTCATTTCTGTGCCTGAAACGGGTCAAAATTGAAGCTTTTGAGTAATCAAAACTCTGTAAAAATGGCAATTTTGGTCACTGTGAGGCTTTAAAAAGTGGTTATTCAACATGAGGCACGATCCAATTGACATTTTGAATCATTTTTGGTACAGTCCAAAAAATGAATTTTCGGATGAAAAACGATGACTCCGGACATGTCGAGCGATCCCAAAATGGTCAATATGGATGAAATTTTAACATTCAATCTTTTGACTGTAAATGACTGTTGGGTGTGAATTATGACTTTGTCAACTAAAATAAGTGTGTTTAAAGTCATTTCTGTGCCTGAAACGGGTCAAAATTGAAGCTTTTGAGTAAGCAAAAATCTGTAAAAATGGCAATTTTGGTCACTCTGAGGGTTTAAAAAGTGGTTATTCAACATGAGGCACGACCCAATTGACATTTTGAATCATTTTTGGTACAGTCCAAAAAATCAATTTCTGGATGAAAAACAATGACTCCGGACCTGTTGAACGTTCCCAAAATGGTCTATAATGATGACATTTTAACATTTAATCTTTTGACTCTAAATGACTTTTGGATGTGAATTATGACTTTGTCAACTAAAATAAGTGTGTTTTAAGTCATTTCTGTGCCTCAAAGGGGTCAAAATTGAAGCTTTTGAGTAATCATAACTCTGTAAAAGTGGCAATTTTGGTGACTGTGAGGGTTTAAAAAGTGGTTATTCAACATGAGGCACGATCCAATTGACATTTTGAATCCTTTTTGGTACAGTCCAAAAAATAAATTTTCGGATGAAAAACGATGACTCCGGACATGTCGAACGATCCCAAAATGGTCAATATGGATGAAATTTTAACATTTAATCTTTTGACTGTAAATGACTGGTGGAGGTGAATTATGACTTTGTCAACTAAAATAAGTGTGTTTAAAGTCATTTCTGTGCCTCAAAGGGGTCAAAATTGAATGTTTTGAGTAATTAAAACTCTGTAAAAATGGCAATTTTGGTCACTCTGAGGCTTTAAAAAGTGGTTATTCAACATGAGGCACGATCCAATTGACATTTTGAATCATTTTTGGTACAGTCCAAAAAATCAATTTTCGGATGAAAAACGATGATTCCGGACATGTCGAACGATCCCAAAATGGTCAATATGGATGAAATTGTAACATTTAATCTTTTGACTGTAAATGACTGTTGGATGTGAATTAGGACTTTGTCAACTAAAATAAGTGTGTTTAAAGTTATTTCTGTGCCTGAAACGGGTCAAAATTGAAGCTTTTGAGTAATCAAAACTCTGTAAAAATGGCAATTTTGGTCACTGTGAGGCTTTAAAAAGTGGTTATTCAACATGAGGCACGATCCAATTGACATTTTGAATCATTTTTGGTACAGTCCAAAACATGAATTTTCGGATGAAAAACGATGACTCCGGACATGTCGAACGATCCCAAAATGGTCAATATGGATGAAATTTTAACATTCAATCTTTTGACTGTAAATGACTGTTGGATGTGAATTATGACTTTGTCAACTAAAATAAGTGTGTTTTAAGTCATTTCTGTGCTTCAAAGGGGTCAAAATTGAAGCTTTTGAGTAATCATAACTCTGTAAAAATGGCAATTTTGGTCACTGTGAGGGTTTAAAAAGTGGTTATTCAACATGAGGCACGATCCAATTGACATTTTGAATAATTTTTGGTACAGTCCAAAAAATCAATTTTCGGATGAAAACGATGACTCCGGACATGTCGAACGATCCCAAAATGGCCAATATGGATGAAATTTTAACATTTAATCTTTTGACTGTAAATGACTGTTGGATGTGAATTATGACTTTGTCAACTAAAATAAGTGTGTTTAAAGTCATTTCTGTGCCTCAAAGGGGTCAAAATTGAAGCTTTTGAGTAATTAAAACTCTGTAAAAATGGCAATTTTGGTCACTCTGAGGCTTTAAAAAGTGGTTATTCAACATGAGGCACGATCCAATTGACATTTTGAATCATTTTTGGTACAGTCCAAAAAATGAATTTTCGGATGAAAAACGATGACTCCGGACATGTCGAGCGATCCCAAAATGGTCAATATGGATGAAATTTTAACATTCAATCTTTTGACTGTAAATGACTGTTGGGTGTGAATTATGACTTTGTCAACTAAAATAAGTGTGTTTAAAGTCATTTCTGTGCCTGAAATGGTTCAAAATTGAAGCTTTTGAGTAAGCAAAACTCTGTAAAAGTGGCAATTTTGGTGACTGTGAGTGTTTAAAAAGTGGTTATTCAACATGAGGCACGATCCAATTGACATTTTGAATCCTTTTTGGTACAGTCCAAAAATAAATTTTCGGATGAAAAACGATGACTCCGGACCTGTTGAACGTTCCCAAAATGGTCTATAATGATGAAATTTTAACATTTAATCTTTTGACTTTAAATGACTGTTGGATGTGAATTATGACTTTGTCAACTAAAATAAGTGTGTTTTAAGTCATTTCTGTGCCTCATAGGGGTCAAAATTGAAGCTTTTGAGTAATCATAACTCTGTAAAAATGGCAATTTTGGTCACTGTGAGGCTTTAAAAAGTGGTTATTCAACATGAGGCACGATCCAATTGACATTTTGAATCATTTTTGGTACAGTCCAAAAAATCAATTTTCGGATGAAAAACGATGACTCCGGACATGTCGAACGATCCCAAAATGGTCAATATGGATGAAATTTTAACATTTAATCTTTTGACTCTAAATGACTGTTGGATGTGAATTATGACTTTGTCAACTAAAATAAGTGTGTTTAAAGTCATTTCTGTGCCTGAAACGGGTCAAAATTGAAGCTTTTGAGTAAGCAAAACTCTGTAAAAATGGCAATTTTGCTCACTCTGAGGGTTTAAAAAGTGGTTATTCAACATGAGGCACGATCCAATTGACATTTTGAATCATTTTTGGTACAGTCCAAAAAATCAATTTTCGGATGAAAAACGATGACTCTGGACATGTCGAATGATCCCAAAATGGTCAATATGGATGAAATTTTAACATTTAATCTTTTGACTCTAAATGACTGTTGGATGTGAATTATGACTTTGTCAACTAAAATAAGTGTGTTTAAAGTCAATTCTGTGCCTGAAATGGTTCAAAATTGAAGCTTTTGAGTAAGCAAAACTCTGTAAAAGTGGCAATTTTGGTGACTGTGAGGGTTTAAAAAGTGGTTATTCAACATGAGGCACGATCCAATTGACATTTTGAATCCTTTTTGGTACAGTCCAAAAATAAATTTTCGGATGAAAAACGATGACTCCGGACATGTCGAACGATCCCAAAATGGTCAATATGGATGAAATTTTTACATTTAATCTTTTGACTGTAAATGACTGGTGGATGTGAATTATGACTTTGTCAACTAAAATAAGTGTGTTTAAAGTCATTTCTGTGCCTCAAAGGGGTCAAAATTGAAGCTTTTGAGTAATTAAAACTCTGTAAAAATGGCAATTTTGGTCACTCTGAGGCTTTAAAAAGTGGTTATTCAACATGAGGCACGATCCAATTGACATTTTGAATCCTTTTTGGTACAATCCAAAAAATAAATTTTCGGATGAAAAACGATGACTCCGAGCATGTCGAACGATCCCAAAATGGTCAATATGGATGAAATTTTTACATTTAATCTTTTGACTGTAAATGACTGGTGGATGTGAATTATGACTTTGTCAACTAAAATAAGTGTGTTTAAAGTCATTTCTGTGCCTCAAAGGGGTCAAAATTGAAGCTTTTGAGTAATTAAAACTCTGTAAAAATGGCAATTTTGGTCACTCTGAGGCTTTAAAAAGTGGTTATTCAACATGAGGAACGATCCAATTGACATTTTGAATCATTTTTGGTACAGTCCAAAAAATCAATTTTCGGATGAAAAACGATGACTCCGGACATGTTGAACGATCCCAAAATGCTCAATATGGATGAAATTGTAACATTTAATCTTTTGACTGTAAATGACTGTTGGATGTGAATTAGGACTTTGTCAACTAAAATAAGTGTGTTTAAAGTCATTTCTGTGCCTGAAACAGGTCAAAATTGAAGCTTTTGAGTAATCAAAACTCTGTAAAAATGGCAATTTTGGTCACTGTGAGGCTTTAAAAAGTGGTTATTCAACATGAGGCACGATCCAATTGACATTTTGAATCATTTTTGGTACAGTCCAAAAAATGAATTTTCGGATGAAAAACGATGACTTCGGACATGTCGAGCGATCCCAAAATGGTCAATATGGATGAAATTTTAACATTCAATCTTTTGACTGTAAATGACTGTTGGGTGTGAATTATGACTTTGTCAACTAAAATAAGTGTGTTTAAAGTCATTTCTGTGCCTGAAACGGGTCAAAATTGAAGCTTTTGAGTAAGCAAAAATCTGTAAAAATGGCAATTTTGGTCACTCTGAGGGTTTAAAAAGTGGTTATTCAACATGAGGCACGATCCAATTGACATTTTGAATCATTTTTGGTACAGTCCAAAAAATCAATTTTCGGATGAAAACGATGACTCCGGACATGTCGAACGATCCCAAAATGGCCAATATGGATGAAATTTTAACATTTAATCTTTTGACTGTAAATGACTGTTGGATGTGAATTATGACTTTGTCAACTAAAATAAGTGTGTTTTAAGTCATTTCTGTGCTTCAAAGGGGTCAAAATTGAGGCTTTTGAGTAATCATAACTCTGTAAAAATGGCAATTTTGGTCACTGTGAGGGTTTAAAAAGTGGTTATTCAACATGAGGCACGATCCAATTGACATTTTGAATCATTTTTGGTACAGTCCAAAAAATCAATTTTCGGATGAAAACGATGACTCCGGACATGTCGAACGATCCCAAAATGGCCAATATGGATGAAATGTTAACATTTAATCTTTTGACTGTAAATGACTGTTGGATGTGAATTATGACTTTGTCAACTAAAATAAGTGTGTTTAAAGTCATTTCTGTGCCTCAAAGGGGTCAAAATTGAAGCTTTTGAGTAATTAAAACTCTGTAAAAATGGCAATTTTGGTCACTCTGAGGCTTTAAAAAGTGGTTATTCAACATGAGGCACGATCCAATTGACATTTTGAATCATTTTTGGAACAGTCCAAAAATAAAATTTTCGGATGAAAAACGATGACTCCGGATATGTCGAACTATCCCAAAATGGTCAATATGGATGAAATTGTAACATTTAATCTTTTGACTGTAAATGACTGTTGGATGTGAATTAGGACTTTGTTAACTAAAATAAGTGTGTTTAAAGTCGTTTCTGTGCCTGAAACGGGTCAAAATTGAAGCTTTTGAGTAATCAAAACTCTGTAAAAATGGCAATTTTGGTCACTGTGAGGCTTTAAAAAGTGGTTATTCAACATGAGGCACGATCCAATTGACATTTTGAATCATTTTTGGTACAGTCCAAAAAATGAATTTTCGGATGAAAAACGATGACTCCGGACATATCGAACGATCCCAAAATGGTCAATATGGATGACATTTTAACATTCAATCTTTTGACTGTAAATGACTGTTGGATGTGAATTATGACTTTGTCAACTAAAATAAGTGTGTTTAAAGTCATTTCTGTGCCTGAAATGGTTCAAAATTGAAGCTTTTGAGTAAGCAAAACTCTGTAAAAGTGGCAATTTTGGTGACTGTGAGGGTTTAAAAAGTGGTTATTCAACATGAGGCACGATCCAATTGACATTTTGAATCCTTTTTGGTACAGTCCAAAAATAAATTTTCGGATGAAAAACGATGACTCCGGACCTGTTGAACGTTCCCAAAATGGTCTATAATGATGAAATTTTAACATTTAATCTTTTGACTTTAAATGACTGTTGGATGTGAATTATGACTTTGTCAACTAAAATAAGTGTGTTTTAAGTCATTTCTGTGCCTCATAGGGGTCAAAATTGAAGCTTTTGAGTAATCACAACTCTGTAAAAATGGCAATTTTGGTCACTGTGAGGCTTTAAAAAGTGGTTATTCAACATGAGGCACGATCCAATTGACATTTTGAATCATTTTTGGTACAGTCCAAAAAATCAATTTTCGGATGAAAAACGATGACTCTGGACATGTCGAACGATCCCAAAATGGTCAATATGGATGAAATTTTAACATTTAATCTTTTGACTCTAAATGACTGTTGGATGTGAATTATGACTTTGTCAACTAAAATAAGTGTGTTTAAAGTCATTTCTGTGCCTGAAACGGGTCAAAATTGAAGCTTTTGAGTAAGCAAAACTCTGTAAAAATGGCAATTTTGCTCACTCTGAGGGTTCAAAAAGTGGTTATTCAACATGAGGCACGATCCAATTGACATTTTGAATCATTTTTGGTACAGTCCAAAAAATCAATTTTCGGATGAAAAACGATGACTCCGGACATGTCGAACGATCCCAAAATGGTCAATATGGATGAAATTTTAACATTTAATCTTTTGACTCTAAATGACTGTTGGATGTGAATTATGACTTTGTCAACTAAAATAAGTGTGTTTAAAGTCATTTCTGTGCCTGAAACGGGTCAAAATTGAAGCTTTTGAGTAAGCAAAACTCTGTAAAAATGGCAATTTTGCTCACTCTGAGGGTTTAAAAAATGGTTATTCAACATGAGGCACGATCCAATTGACATTTTGAATCATTTTTGGTACAGTCCAAAAAATCAATTTTCGGATGAAAAACGATGACTCTGGACATGTCGAATGATCCCAAAATGGTCAATATGGATGAAATTTTAACATTTAATCTTTTGACTCTAAATGACTGTTGGATGTGAATTATGACTTTGTCAACTAAAATAAGTGTGTTTAAAGTCAATTCTGTGCCTGAAATGGTTCAAAATTGAAGCTTTTGAGTAAGCAAAACTCTGTAAAAGTGGCAATTTTGGTGACTGTGAGGGTTTAAAAAGTGGCTATTCAACATGAGGCACGATCCAATTGACATTTTGAATCCTTTTTGGTACAGTCCAAAAATAAATTTTCGGATGAAAAACGATGACTCCGGACATGTCGAACGATCCCAAAATGGTCAATATGGATGAAATTTTTACATTTAATCTTTTAAGACTGTAAATGACTGGTGGATGTGAATTATGACTTTGTCAACTAAAATAAGTGTGTTTAAAGTCATTTCTGTGCCTCAAAGGGGTCAAAATTGAAGCTTTTGAGTAATTAAAACTCTGTAAAAATGGCAATTTTGGTCACTCTGAGGCTTTAAAAAGTGGTTATTCAACATGAGGAACGATCCAATTGACATTTTGAATCATTTTTGGTACAGTCCAAAAAATCAATTTTCGGATGAAAAACGATGACTCCGGACATGTTGAACGATCCCAAAATGCTCAATATGGATGAAATTGTAACATTTAATCTTTTGACTGTAAATGACTGTTGGATGTGAATTAGGACTTTGTCAACTAAAATAAGTGTGTTTAAAGTCATTTCTGTGCCTGAAACAGGTCAAAATTGAAGCTTTTGAGTAATCAAAACTCTGTAAAAATGGCAATTTTGGTCACTGTGAGGCTTTAAAAAGTGGTTATTCAACATGAGGCACGATCCAATTGACATTTTGAATCATTTTTGGTACAGTCCAAAAAATGAATTTTCGGATGAAAAACGATGACTTCGGACATGTCGAGCGATCCCAAAATGGTCAATATGGATGAAATTTTAACATTCAATCTTTTGACTGTAAATGACTGTTGGGTGTGAATTATGACTTTGTCAACTAAAATAAGTGTGTTTAAAGTCATTTCTGTGCCTGAAACGGGTCAAAATTGAAGCTTTTGAGTAAGCAAAAATCTGTAAAAATGGCAATTTTGGTCACTCTGAGGGTTTAAAAAGTGGTTATTCAACATGAGGCACGATCCAATTGACATTTTGAATCATTTTTGGTACAGTCCAAAAAATCAATTTTCGGATGAAAACGATGACTCCGGACATGTCGAACGATCCCAAAATGGCCAATATGGATGAAATTTTAACATTTAATCTTTTGACTGTAAATGACTGTTGGATGTGAATTATGACTTTGTCAACTAAAATAAGTGTGTTTAAAGTCATTTCTGTGCCTCAAAGGGGTCAAAATTGAAGCTTTTGAGTAATTAAAACTCTGTAAAAATGGCAATTTTGGTCACTCTGAGGCTTTAAAAAGTGGTTATTCAACATGAGGCACGATCCAATTGACATTTTGAATCATTTTTTGTACAGTCCAAAAAATCAATTTTCGGATGAAAAACGATGACTCCGGATATGTCGAACTATCCCAAAATGGTCAATATGGATGAAATTGTAACATTTAATCTTTTGACTGTAAATGACTGTTGGATGTGAATTAGGACTTTGTCAACTAAAATAAGTGTGTTTAAAGTCATTTCTGTGCCTGAAACGGGTCAAAATTGAAGCTTTTGAGTAATCAAAACTCTGTAAAAATGGCAATTTTGGTCACTGTGAGGCTTTAAAAAGTGGTTATTCAACATGAGGCACAATCCAATTGACATTTTGAATCATTTTTGGTACAGTCCAAAAAATGAATTTTCGGATGAAAAACGATGACTCCGGACATATCGAACGATCCCAAAATGGTCAATATGGATGACATTTTAACATTCAATCTTTTGACTGTAAATGACTGTTGGATGTGAATTATGACTTTGTCAACTAAAATAAGTGTGTTTAAAGTCATTTCTGTGCCTGAAACTGGTCAAAATTGAAGCTTTTGAGTAAGCAAAACTCTGTAAAAATGGCAATTTTGGTCACTCTGAGGGTTTAAAATGTGGTTATTCAACATGAGGCACGACCCAATTGACATTTTGAATCATTTTTGGTACAGTCCAAAAAATCAATTTTCAGATGAAAAACGATGACTCCGGACATGTCGAACGATCCCAAAATGGTCAATATGGATAAAATTTTAACATTTAATCTTTTGACTCTAAATGACTGTTGGATGTGAATTATGACTTTGTCAACTAAAATAAGTGTGTTTAAAGTCATTTCTGTGCCTGAAATGGTTCAAAATTGAAGCTTTTGAGTAAGCAAAACTCTGTAAAAGTGGCAATTTTGGTGACTGTGAGGGTTTAAAAAGTGGTTATTCAACATGAGGCACGATCCAATTGACATTTTGAATCCTTTTTGGTACAGTCCAAAAATAAATTTTCGGATGAAAAACGATGACTCCGGACCTGTTGAACGTTCCCAAAATGGTCTATAATGATGAAATTTTAACATTTAATCTTTTGACTTTAAATGACTGTTGGATGTGAATTATGACTTTGTCAACTAAAATAAGTGTGTTTTAAGTCATTTCTGTGCCTCATAGGGGTCAAAATTGAAGCTTTTGAGTAATCACAACTCTGTAAAAATGGCAATTTTGGTCACTGTGAGGCTTTAAAAAGTGGTTATTCAACATGAGGCACGATCCAATTGACATTTTGAATCATTTTTGGTACAGTCCAAAAAATCAATTTTCGGATGAAAAACGATGACTCTGGACATGTCGAACGATCCCAAAATGGTCAATATGGATGAAATTTTAACATTTAATCTTTTGACTCTAAATGACTGTTGGATGTGAATTATGACTTTGTCAACTAAAATAAGTGTGTTTAAAGTCATTTCTGTGCCTGAAACGGGTCAAAATTGAAGCTTTTGAGTAAGCAAAACTCTGTAAAAATGGCAATTTTGCTCACTCTGAGGGTTCAAAAAGTGGTTATTCAACATGAGGCACGATCCAATTGACATTTTGAATCATTTTTGGTACAGTCCAAAAAATCAATTTTCGGATGAAAAACGATGACTCCGGACATGTCGAACGATCCCAAAATGGTCAATATGGATGAAATTTTAACATTTAATCTTTTGACTCTAAATGACTGTTGGATGTGAATTATGACTTTGTCAACTAAAATAAGTGTGTTTAAAGTCATTTCTGTGCCTGAAACGGGTCAAAATTGAAGCTTTTGAGTAAGCAAAACTCTGTAAAAATGGCAATTTTGCTCACTCTGAGGGTTTAAAAAATGGTTATTCAACATGAGGCACGATCCAATTGACATTTTGAATCATTTTTGGTACAGTCCAAAAAATCAATTTTCGGATGAAAAACGATGACTCTGGACATGTCGAATGATCCCAAAATGGTCAATATGGATGAAATTTTAACATTTAATCTTTTGACTCTAAATGACTGTTGGATGTGAATTATGACTTTGTCAACTAAAATAAGTGTGTTTAAAGTCAATTCTGTGCCTGAAATGGTTCAAAATTGAAGCTTTTGAGTAAGCAAAACTCTGTAAAAGTGGCAATTTTGGTGACTGTGAGGGTTTAAAAAGTGGCTATTCAACATGAGGCACGATCCAATTGACATTTTGAATCCTTTTTGGTACAGTCCAAAAATAAATTTTCGGATGAAAAACGATGACTCCGGACATGTCGAACGATCCCAAAATGGTCAATATGGATGAAATTTTTACATTTAATCTTTTAAGACTGTAAATGACTGGTGGATGTGAATTATGACTTTGTCAACTAAAATAAGTGTGTTTAAAGTCATTTCTGTGCCTCAAAGGGGTCAAAATTGAAGCTTTTGAGTAATTAAAACTCTGTAAAAATGGCAATTTTGGTCACTCTGAGGCTTTAAAAAGTGGTTATTCAACATGAGGAACGATCCAATTGACATTTTGAATCATTTTTGGTACAGTCCAAAAAATCAATTTTCGGATGAAAAACGATGACTCCGGACATGTTGAACGATCCCAAAATGCTCAATATGGATGAAATTGTAACATTTAATCTTTTGACTGTAAATGACTGTTGGATGTGAATTAGGACTTTGTCAACTAAAATAAGTGTGTTTAAAGTCATTTCTGTGCCTGAAACAGGTCAAAATTGAAGCTTTTGAGTAATCAAAACTCTGTAAAAATGGCAATTTTGGTCACTGTGAGGCTTTAAAAAGTGGTTATTCAACATGAGGCACGATCCAATTGACATTTTGAATCATTTTTGGTACAGTCCAAAAAATGAATTTTCGGATGAAAAACGATGACTTCGGACATGTCGAGCGATCCCAAAATGGTCAATATGGATGAAATTTTAACATTCAATCTTTTGACTGTAAATGACTGTTGGGTGTGAATTATGACTTTGTCAACTAAAATAAGTGTGTTTAAAGTCATTTCTGTGCCTGAAACGGGTCAAAATTGAAGCTTTTGAGTAAGCAAAAATCTGTAAAAATGGCAATTTTGGTCACTCTGAGGGTTTAAAAAGTGGTTATTCAACATGAGGCACGATCCAATTGACATTTTGAATCATTTTTGGTACAGTCCAAAAAATCAATTTTCGGATGAAAACGATGATTCCGGACATGTCGAACGATCCCAAAATGGCCAATATGGATGAAATTTTAACATTTAATCTTTTGACTGTAAATGACTGTTGGATGTGAATTATGACTTTGTCAACTAAAATAAGTGTGTTTAAAGTCATTTCTGTGCCTCAAAGGGGTCAAAATTGAAGCTTTTGAGTAATTAAAACTCTGTAAAAATGGCAATTTTGGTCACTCTGAGGCTTTAAAAAGTGGTTATTCAACATGAGGCACGATCCAATTGACATTTTGAATCATTTTTTGTACAGTCCAAAAAATCAATTTTCGGATGAAAAACGATGACTCCGGATATGTCGAACTATCCCAAAATGGTCAATATGGATGAAATTGTAACATTTAATCTTTTGACTGTAAATGACTGTTGGATGTGAATTAGGACTTTGTCAACTAAAATAAGTGTGTTTAAAGTCATTTCTGTGCCTGAAACGGGTCAAAATTGAAGCTTTTGAGTAATCAAAACTCTGTAAAAATGGCAATTTTGGTCACTGTGAGGCTTTAAAAAGTGGTTATTCAACATGAGGCACGATCCAATTGACATTTTGAATCATTTTTGGTACAGTCCAAAAAATGAATTTTCGGATGAAAAACGATGACTCCGGACATATCGAACGATCCCAAAATGGTCAATATGGATGACATTTTAACATTCAATCTTTTGACTGTAAATGACTGTTGGATGTGAATTATGACTTTGTCAACTAAAATAAGTGTGTTTAAAGTCATTTCTGTGCCTGAAACTGGTCAAAATTGAAGCTTTTGAGTAAGCAAAACTCTGTAAAAATGGCAATTTTGGTCACTCTGAGGGTTTAAAATGTGGTTATTCAACATGAGGCACGACCCAATTGACATTTTGAATCATTTTTGGTACAGTCCAAAAAATCAATTTTCGGATGAAAAACGATGACTCCGGACATGTCGAACGATCCCAAAATGGTCAATATGGATAAAATTTTAACATTTAATCTTTTGACTCTAAATGACTGTTGGATGTGAATTATGACTTTGTCAACTAAAATAAGTGTGTTTAAAGTCATTTCTGTGCCTGAAATGGTTCAAAATTGAAGCTTTTGAGTAAGCAAAACTCTGTAAAAGTGGCAATTTTGGTGACTGTGAGGGTTTAAAAAGTGGTTATTCAACATGAGGCACGATCCAATTGACATTTTGAATCCTTTTTGGTACAGTCCAAAAATAAATTTTCGGATGAAAAACGATGACTCCGGACGTGTTGAACGTTCCCAAAATGGTCTATAATGATGAAATTTTAACATTTAATCTTTTGACTTTAAATGACTGTTGGATGTGAATTATGACTTTGTCAACTAAAATAAGTGTGTTTTAAGTCATTTCTGTGCCTCATAGGAGTCAAAATTGAAGCTTTTGAGTAATCATAAGTCTGTAAAAATGGCAATTTTGGTCACTGTGAGGCTTTAAAAAGTGGTTATTCAACATGAGGCACGATCCAATTGACATTTTGAATCATTTTTGGTACAGTCCAAAAAATCAATTTTCGGATGAAAAACGATGACTCTGGACATGTCGAACGATCCCAAAATGGTCAATATGGATGAAATTTTAACATTTAATCTTTTGACTCTAAATGACTGTTGGATGTGAATTATGACTTTGTCAACTAAAATAAGTGTGTTTAAAGTCATTTCTGTGCCTGAAACGCGTCAAAATTGAAGCTTTTGAGTAAGCAAAACTCTGTAAAAATGGCAATTTTGCTCACTCTGAGGGTTTAAAAAGTGGTTATTCAACATGAGGCACGATCCAATTGACATTTTGAATCATTTTTGGTACAGTCCAAAATATCAATTTTCGGATGAAAAACGATGACTCTGGACATGTCGAATGATCCCAAAATGGTCAATATGGATGAAATTTTAACATTTAATCTTTTGACTCTAAATGACTGTTGGATGTGAATTATGACTTTGTCAACTAAAATAAGTGTGTTTAAAGTCAATTCTGTGCCTGAAATGGTTCAAAATTGAAGCTTTTGAGTAAGCAAAACTCTGTAAAAGTGGCAATTTTGGTGACTGTGAGGGTTTAAAAAGTGGTTATTCAACATGAGGCACGATCCAATTGACATTTTGAATCCTTTTTGGTACAGTCCAAAAATAAATTTTCGGATGAAAAACGATGACTCCGGACATGTCGAACGATCCCAAAATGGTCAATATGGATGAAATTTTTACATTTAATCTTTTGACTGTAAATGACTGGTGGATGTGAATTATGACTTTGTCAACTAAAATAAGTGTGTTTAAAGTCATTTCTGTGCCTCAAAGGGGTCAAAATTGAAGCTTTTGAGTAATTAAAACTCTGTAAAAATGGCAATTTTGGTCACTCTGAGGCTTTAAAAAGTGGTTATTCAACATGAGGAACGATCCAATTGACATTTTCAATCATTTTTGGTACAGTCCAAAAAAATCAATTTTCGGATGAAAAACGATGACTCCGGACATGTCGAACGATCCCAAAATGCTCAATATGGATGAAATTGTAACATTTAATCTTTTGACTGTAAATGAGTGTTGGATGTGAATTAGGACTTTGTCAACTAAAATAAGTGTGTTTAAAGTCATTTCTGTGCCTGAAACAGGTCAAAATTGAAGCTTTTGAGTAATCAAAACTCTGTAAAAATGGCAATTTTGGTCACTCTGAGGCTTTAAAAAGTGGTTATTCAACATGAGGCACGATCCAATTGACATTTTGAATCATTTTTGGTACAGTCCAAAAAATGAATTTTCGGATGAAAAACGATGACTCCGGACATGTCGAACGATCCCAAAATGGTCAATATGGATGAAATTGTAACATTTAATCTTTTGACTGTAAATGACTGTTGGATGTGAATTAGGACTTTGTCAACTAAAATAAGTGTGTTTAAAGTCATTTCTGTGCCTGAAACGGGTCAAAATTGAAGCTTTTGAGTAAGCAAAAATCTGTAAAAATGGCAATTTTGGTCACTCTGAGGGTTTAAAAAGTGGTTATTCAACATGAGGCACGACCCAATTGACATTTTGAATCATTTTTGGTACAGTCCAAAAAATCAATTTCTGGATGAAAAACAATGACTCCGGACCTGTTGAACGTTCCCAAAATGGTCTATAATGATGACATTTTAACATTTAATCTTTTGACTCTAAATGACTTTTGGATGTGAATTATGACTTTGTCAACTAAAATAAGTGTGTTTTAAGTCATTTCTGTGCCTCAAAGGGGTCAAAATTGAAGCTTTTGAGTAATCATAACTCTGTAAAAGTGGCAATTTTGGTGACTGTGAGGGTTTAAAAAGTGGTTATTCAACATGAGGCACGATCCAATTGACATTTTGAATCCTTTTTGGTACAGTCCAAAAAATAAATTTTCGGATGAAAAACGATGACTCCGGACATGTCGAACGATCCCAAAATGGTCAATATGGATGAAATTTTAACATTTAATCTTTTGACTGTAAATGACTGGTGGAGGTGAATTATGACTTTGCCAACTAAAATAGGTGTGTTTAAAGTCATTTCTGTGCCTCAAAGGGGTCAAAATTGAATGTTTTGAGTAATTAAAACTCTGTAAAAATGGCAATTTTGGTCACTCTGAGGCTTTAAAACGTGGTTATTCAACATGAGGCACGATCCAATTGACATTTTGAATCATTTTTGGTACAGTCCAAAAAATCAATTTTCGGATGAAAAACGATGATTCCGGACATGTCGAACGATCCCAAAATGGTCAATATGGATGAAATTGTAACATTTAATCTTTTGACTGTAAATGACTGTTGGATGTGAATTAGGACTTTGTCAACTAAAATAAGTGTGTTTAAAGTTATTTCTGTGCCTGAAACGGGTCAAAATTGAAGCTTTTGAGTAATCAAAACTCTGTAAAAATGGCAATTTTGGTCACTGTGAGGCTTTAAAAAGTGGTTATTCAACATGAGGCACGATCCAATTGACATTTTGAATCATTTTTGGTACAGTCCAAAACATGAATTTTCGGATGAAAAACGATGACTCCGGACATGTCGAACGATCCCAAAATGGCCAATATGGATGAAATTTTAACATTCAATCTTTTGACTGTAAATGACTGTTGGATGTGAATTATGACTTTGTCAACTAAAATAATTGTGTTTTAAGTCATTTCTGTGCTTCAAAGGGGTCAAAATTGAAGCTTTTGAGTAATCATAACTCTGTAAAAATGGCAATTTTGGTCACTGTGAGGGTTTAAAAAGTGGTTATTCAACATGAGGCACGATCCAATTGACATTTTGAATCATTTTTGGTACAGTCCAAAAAATCAATTTTCGGATGAAAACGATGACTCCGGACATGTCGAACGATCCCAAAATGGCCAATATGGATGAAATTTTAACATTTAATCTTTTGACTGTAAATGACTGTTGGATGTGAATTATGACTTTGTCAACTAAAATAAGTGTGTTTAAAGTCATTTCTGTGCCTCAAAGGGGTCAAAATTGAAGCTTTTGAGTAATTAAAACTCTGTAAAAATGGCAATTTTGGTCACTCTGAGGCTTTAAAAAGTGGTTATTCAACATGAGGCACGATCCAATTGACATTTTGAATCATTTTTGGTACAGTCCAAAAAATCAATTTTCGGATGAAAAACGATGACTCCGGACATGTCGAACGATCCCAAAATGGTCAATATGGATGAAATTTTAACATTTAATCTTTTGACTCTAAATGACTGTTGGATGTGAATTATGACTTTGTCAACTAAAATAAGTGTGTTTAAAGTCATTTCTGTGCCTGAAACGGGTCAAAATTGAAGCTTTTCAGTAAGCAAAACTCTGTAAAAATGGCAATTTTGCTCACTCTGAGGGTTTAAAAAGTGGTTATTCAACATGAGGCACGATCCAATTGACATTTTGAATCATTTTTGGTACAGTCCAAAAAATCAATTTTCGGATGAAAAACGATGACTCTGGACATGTCGAATGATCCCAAAATGGTCAATATGGATGAAATTTTAACATTTAATCTTTTGACTCTAAATGACTGTTGGATGTGAATTATGACTTTGTCAACTAAAATAAGTGTGTTTAAAGTCAATTCTGTGCCTGAAATGGTTCAAAATTGAAGCTTTTGAGTAAGCAAAACTCTGTAAAAGTGGCAATTTTGGTGACTGTGAGGGTTTAAAAAGTGGTTATTCAACATGAGGCACGATCCAATTGACATTTTGAATCCTTTTTGGTACAGTCCAAAAATAAATTTTCGGATGAAAAACGATGACTCCGGACATGTCGAACGATCCCAAAATGGTCAATATGGATGAAATTTTTACATTTAATCTTTTGACTGTAAATGACTGGTGGATGTGAATTATGACTTTGTCAACTAAAATAAGTGTGTTTAAAGTCATTTCTGTGCCTCAAAGGGGTCAAAATTGAAGCTTTTGAGTAATTAAAACTCTGTAAAAATGGCAATTTTGGTCACTCTGAGGCTTTAAAAAGTGGTTATTCAACATGAGGCACGATCCAATTGACATTTTGAATCCTTTTTGGTACAATCCAAAAAATAAATTTTCGGATGAAAAACGATGACTCCGAGCATGTCGAACGATCCCAAAATGGTCAATATGGATGAAATTTTTACATTTAATCTTTTGACTGTAAATGACTGGTGGATGTGAATTATGACTTTGTCAACTAAAATAAGTGTGTTTAAAGTCATTTCTGTGCCTCAAAGGGGTCAAAATTGAAGCTTTTGAGTAATTAAAACTCTGTAAAAATGGCAATTTTGGTCACTCTGAGGCTTTAAAAAGTGGTTATTCAACATGAGGAACGATCCAATTGACATTTTGAATCATTTTTGGTACAGTCCAAAAAATCAATTTTCGGATGAAAAACGATGACTCCGGACATGTTGAACGATCCCAAAATGCTCAATATGGATGAAATTGTAACATTTAATCTTTTGACTGTAAATGACTGTTGGATGTGAATTAGGACTTTGTCAACTAAAATAAGTGTGTTTAAAGTCATTTCTGTGCCTGAAACAGGTCAAAATTGAAGCTTTTGAGTAATCAAAACTCTGTAAAAATGGCAATTTTGGTCACTGTGAGGCTTTAAAAAGTGGTTATTCAACATGAGGCACGATCCAATTGACATTTTGAATCATTTTTGGTACAGTCCAAAAAATGAATTTTCGGATGAAAAACGATGACTCCGGACATGTCGAGCGATCCCAAAAAGGTCAATATGGATGAAATTTTAACATTCAATCTTTTGACTGTAAATGACTGTTGGGTGTGAATTATGACTTTGTCAACTAAAATAAGTGTGTTTAAAGTCATTTCTGTGCCTGAAATGGTTCAAAATTGAAGCTTTTGAGTAAGCAAAACTCTGTAAAAGTGGCAATTTTGGTGACTGTGAGGGTTTAAAAAGTGGTTATTCAACATGAGGCACGATCCAATTGACATTTTGAATCCTTTTTGGTACAGTCCAAAAAAAAAATTTCGGATGAAAAACGATGACTCCGGACCTGTTGAACGTTCCCAAAATGGTCTATAATGATGAAATTTTAACATTTAATCTTTTGACTTTAAATGACTGTTGGATGTGAATTATGACTTTGTCAACTAAAATAAGTGTGTTTTAAGTCATTTCTGTGCCTCATAGGGGTCAAAATTGAAGCTTTTGAGTAATCATAACTCTGTAAAAATGGCAATTTTGGTCACTGTGAGGCTTTAAAAAGTGGTTATTCAACATGAGGCACGATCCAATTGACATTTTGAATCATTTTTGGTACAGTCCAAAAAATCAATTTTCGGATGAAAAACGATGACTCCGGACATGTCGAACGATCCCAAAATGGTCAATATGGATGAAATTTTAACATTTAATCTTTTGACTCTAAATGACTGTTGGATGTGAATTATGACTTTGTCAACTAAAATAAGTGTGTTTAAAGTCATTTCTGTGCCTGAAACGGGTCAAAATTGAAGCTTTTGAGTAAGCAAAACTCTGTAAAAATGGCAATTTTGCTCACTCTGAGGGTTTAAAAAGTGGTTATTCAACATGAGGCACGATCCAATTGACATTTTGAATCATTTTTGGTACAGTCCAAAATATCAATTTTCGGATGAAAAACGATGACTCTGGACATGTCGAATGATCCCAAAATGGTCAATATGGATGAAATTTTAACATTTAATCTTTTGACTCTAAATGACTGTTGGATGTGAATTATGACTTTGTCAACTAAAATAAGTGTGTTTAAAGTCAATTCTGTGCCTGAAATGGTTCAAAATTGAAGCTTTTGAGTAAGCAAAACTCTGTAAAAGTGGCAATTTTGGTGACTGTGAGGGTTTAAAAAGTGGTTATTCAACATGAGGCACGATCCAATTGACATTTTGAATCCTTTTTGGTACAGTCCAAAAATAAATTTTCGGATGAAAAACGATGACTCCGGACATGTCGAACGATCCCAAAATGCTCAATATGGATGAAATTGTAACATTTAATCTTTTGACTGTAAATGAGTGTTGGATGTGAATTAGGACTTTGTCAACTAAAATAAGTGTGTTTAAAGTCATTTCTGTGCCTGAAACAGGTCAAAATTGAAGCTTTTGAGTAATCAAAACTCTGTAAAAATGGCAATTTTGGTCACTCTGAGGCTTTAAAAAGTGGTTATTCAACATGAGGCACGATCCAATTGACATTTTGAATCATTTTTGGTACAGTCCAAAAAATGAATTTTCGGATGAAAAACGATGACTCCGGACATGTCGAACGATCCCAAAATGGTCAATATGGATGAAATTGTAACATTTAATCTTTTGACTGTAAATGACTGTTGGATGTGAATTAGGACTTTGTCAACTAAAATAAGTGTGTTTAAAGTCATTTCTGTGCCTGAAACGGGTCAAAATTGAAGCTTTTGAGTAAGCAAAAATCTGTAAAAATGGCAATTTTGGTCACTCTGAGGGTTTAAAAAGTGGTTATTCAACATGAGGCACGACCCAATTGACATTTTGAATCATTTTTGGTACAGTCCAAAAAATCAATTTCTGGATGAAAAACAATGACTCCGGACCTGTTGAACGTTCCCAAAATGGTCTATAATGATGACATTTTAACATTTAATCTTTTGACTCTAAATGACTTTTGGATGTGAATTATGACTTTGTCAACTAAAATAAGTGTGTTTTAAGTCATTTCTGTGCCTCAAAGGGGTCAAAATTGAAGCTTTTGAGTAATCATAACTCTGTAAAAGTGGCAATTTTGGTGACTGTGAGGGTTTAAAAAGTGGTTATTCAACATGAGGCACGATCCAATTGACATTTTGAATCCTTTTTGGTACAGTCCAAAAAATAAATTTTCGGATGAAAAACGATGACTCCGGACATGTCGAACGATCCCAAAATGGTCAATATGGATGAAATTTTAACATTTAATCTTTTGACTGTAAATGACTGGTGGAGGTGAATTATGACTTTGCCAACTAAAATAGGTGTGTTTAAAGTCATTTCTGTGCCTCAAAGGGGTCAAAATTGAATGTTTTGAGTAATTAAAACTCTGTAAAAATGGCAATTTTGGTCACTCTGAGGCTTTAAAACGTGGTTATTCAACATGAGGCACGATCCAATTGACATTTTGAATCATTTTTGGTACAGTCCAAAAAATCAATTTTCGGATGAAAAACGATGATTCCGGACATGTCGAACGATCCCAAAATGGTCAATATGGATGAAATTGTAACATTTAATCTTTTGACTGTAAATGACTGTTGGATGTGAATTAGGACTTTGTCAACTAAAATAAGTGTGTTTAAAGTTATTTCTGTGCCTGAAACGGGTCAAAATTGAAGCTTTTGAGTAATCAAAACTCTGTAAAAATGGCAATTTTGGTCACTGTGAGGCTTTAAAAAGTGGTTATTCAACATGAGGCACGATCCAATTGACATTTTGAATCATTTTTGGTACAGTCCAAAACATGAATTTTCGGATGAAAAACGATGACTCCGGACATGTCGAACGATCCCAAAATGGCCAATATGGATGAAATTTTAACATTCAATCTTTTGACTGTAAATGACTGTTGGATGTGAATTATGACTTTGTCAACTAAAATAATTGTGTTTTAAGTCATTTCTGTGCTTCAAAGGGGTCAAAATTGAAGCTTTTGAGTAATCATAACTCTGTAAAAATGGCAATTTTGGTCACTGTGAGGGTTTAAAAAGTGGTTATTCAACATGAGGCACGATCCAATTGACATTTTGAATCATTTTTGGTACAGTCCAAAAAATCAATTTTCGGATGAAAACGATGACTCCGGACATGTCGAACGATCCCAAAATGGCCAATATGGATGAAATTTTAACATTTAATCTTTTGACTGTAAATGACTGTTGGATGTGAATTATGACTTTGTCAACTAAAATAAGTGTGTTTAAAGTCATTTCTGTGCCTCAAAGGGGTCAAAATTGAAGCTTTTGAGTAATTAAAACTCTGTAAAAATGGCAATTTTGGTCACTCTGAGGCTTTAAAAAGTGGTTATTCAACATGAGGCACGATCCAATTGACATTTTGAATCATTTTTGGTACAGTCCAAAAAATCAATTTTCGGATGAAAAACGATGACTCCGGACATGTCGAACGATCCCAAAATGGTCAATATGGATGAAATTTTAACATTTAATCTTTTGACTCTAAATGACTGTTGGATGTGAATTATGACTTTGTCAACTAAAATAAGTGTGTTTAAAGTCATTTCTGTGCCTGAAACGGGTCAAAATTGAAGCTTTTCAGTAAGCAAAACTCTGTAAAAATGGCAATTTTGCTCACTCTGAGGGTTTAAAAAGTGGTTATTCAACATGAGGCACGATCCAATTGACATTTTGAATCATTTTTGGTACAGTCCAAAAAATCAATTTTCGGATGAAAAACGATGACTCTGGACATGTCGAATGATCCCAAAATGGTCAATATGGATGAAATTTTAACATTTAATCTTTTGACTCTAAATGACTGTTGGATGTGAATTATGACTTTGTCAACTAAAATAAGTGTGTTTAAAGTCAATTCTGTGCCTGAAATGGTTCAAAATTGAAGCTTTTGAGTAAGCAAAACTCTGTAAAAGTGGCAATTTTGGTGACTGTGAGGGTTTAAAAAGTGGTTATTCAACATGAGGCACGATCCAATTGACATTTTGAATCCTTTTTGGTACAGTCCAAAAATAAATTTTCGGATGAAAAACGATGACTCCGGACATGTCGAACGATCCCAAAATGGTCAATATGGATGAAATTTTTACATTTAATCTTTTGACTGTAAATGACTGGTGGATGTGAATTATGACTTTGTCAACTAAAATAAGTGTGTTTAAAGTCATTTCTGTGCCTCAAAGGGGTCAAAATTGAAGCTTTTGAGTAATTAAAACTCTGTAAAAATGGCAATTTTGGTCACTCTGAGGCTTTAAAAAGTGGTTATTCAACATGAGGCACGATCCAATTGACATTTTGAATCCTTTTTGGTACAATCCAAAAAATAAATTTTCGGATGAAAAACGATGACTCCGAGCATGTCGAACGATCCCAAAATGGTCAATATGGATGAAATTTTTACATTTAATCTTTTGACTGTAAATGACTGGTGGATGTGAATTATGACTTTGTCAACTAAAATAAGTGTGTTTAAAGTCATTTCTGTGCCTCAAAGGGGTCAAAATTGAAGCTTTTGAGTAATTAAAACTCTGTAAAAATGGCAATTTTGGTCACTCTGAGGCTTTAAAAAGTGGTTATTCAACATGAGGAACGATCCAATTGACATTTTGAATCATTTTTGGTACAGTCCAAAAAATCAATTTTCGGATGAAAAACGATGACTCCGGACATGTTGAACGATCCCAAAATGCTCAATATGGATGAAATTGTAACATTTAATCTTTTGACTGTAAATGACTGTTGGATGTGAATTAGGACTTTGTCAACTAAAATAAGTGTGTTTAAAGTCATTTCTGTGCCTGAAACAGGTCAAAATTGAAGCTTTTGAGTAATCAAAACTCTGTAAAAATGGCAATTTTGGTCACTGTGAGGCTTTAAAAAGTGGTTATTCAACATGAGGCACGATCCAATTGACATTTTGAATCATTTTTGGTACAGTCCAAAAAATGAATTTTCGGATGAAAAACGATGACTCCGGACATGTCGAGCGATCCCAAAAAGGTCAATATGGATGAAATTTTAACATTCAATCTTTTGACTGTAAATGACTGTTGGGTGTGAATTATGACTTTGTCAACTAAAATAAGTGTGTTTAAAGTCATTTCTGTGCCTGAAATGGTTCAAAATTGAAGCTTTTGAGTAAGCAAAACTCTGTAAAAGTGGCAATTTTGGTGACTGTGAGGGTTTAAAAAGTGGTTATTCAACATGAGGCACGATCCAATTGACATTTTGAATCCTTTTTGGTACAGTCCAAAAAAAAAATTTCGGATGAAAAACGATGACTCCGGACCTGTTGAACGTTCCCAAAATGGTCTATAATGATGAAATTTTAACATTTAATCTTTTGACTTTAAATGACTGTTGGATGTGAATTATGACTTTGTCAACTAAAATAAGTGTGTTTTAAGTCATTTCTGTGCCTCATAGGGGTCAAAATTGAAGCTTTTGAGTAATCATAACTCTGTAAAAATGGCAATTTTGGTCACTGTGAGGCTTTAAAAAGTGGTTATTCAACATGAGGCACGATCCAATTGACATTTTGAATCATTTTTGGTACAGTCCAAAAAATCAATTTTCGGATGAAAAACGATGACTCCGGACATGTCGAACGATCCCAAAATGGTCAATATGGATGAAATTTTAACATTTAATCTTTTGACTCTAAATGACTGTTGGATGTGAATTATGACTTTGTCAACTAAAATAAGTGTGTTTAAAGTCATTTCTGTGCCTGAAACGGGTCAAAATTGAAGCTTTTGAGTAAGCAAAACTCTGTAAAAATGGCAATTTTGCTCACTCTGAGGGTTTAAAAAGTGGTTATTCAACATGAGGCACGATCCAATTGACATTTTGAATCATTTTTGGTACAGTCCAAAATATCAATTTTCGGATGAAAAACGATGACTCTGGACATGTCGAATGATCCCAAAATGGTCAATATGGATGAAATTTTAACATTTAATCTTTTGACTCTAAATGACTGTTGGATGTGAATTATGACTTTGTCAACTAAAATAAGTGTGTTTAAAGTCAATTCTGTGCCTGAAATGGTTCAAAATTGAAGCTTTTGAGTAAGCAAAACTCTGTAAAAGTGGCAATTTTGGTGACTGTGAGGGTTTAAAAAGTGGTTATTCAACATGAGGCACGATCCAATTGACATTTTGAATCCTTTTTGGTACAGTCCAAAAATAAATTTTCGGATGAAAAACGATGACTCCGGACATGTCGAACGATCCCAAAATGCTCAATATGGATGAAATTGTAACATTTTATCTTTTGACTGTAAATGACTGTTGGATGTGAATTAGGACTTTGTCAACTAAAATAAGTGTCTTTAAAGTCATTTCTGTGCCTGAAACAGGTCAAAATTGAAGCTTTTGAGTAATCAAAACTCTGTAAAAATGGCAATTTTGGTCACTCTGAGGCTTTAAAAAGTGGTTATTCAACATGAGGCACGATCCAATTGACATTTTGAATCATTTTTGGTACAGTCCAAAAAATGAATTTTCGGATGAAAAACGATGACTCCGGACATGTCGAACGATCCCAAAATGGTCAATATGGATGAAATTGTAACATTTAATCTTTTGACTGTAAATGACTGTTGGATGTGAATTAGGACTTTGTCAACTAAAATAAGTGTGTTTAAAGTCATTTCTGTGCCTGAAACGGGTCAAAATTGAAGCTTTTGAGTAATTAAAACTCTGTAAAAATGGCAATTTTGGTCACTGTGAGGCTTTAAAAAGTGGTTATTCAACATGAGGCACGATCCAATTGACATTTTGAATCATTTTTGGTACAGTCCAAAAAATGAATTTTCGGATGAAAAACGATGACTCCGGACATGTCGAGCGATCCCAAAATGGTCAATATGGATGAAATTTTAACATTCAATCTTTTGACTGTAAATGACTGTTGGGTGTGAATTATGACTTTGTCAACTAAAATAAGTGTGTTTAAAGTCATTTCTGTGCCTGAAACGGGTCAAAATTGAAGCTTTTGAGTAAGCAAAAATCTGTAAAAATGGCAATTTTGGTCACTCTGAGGGTTTAAAAAGTGGTTATTCAACATGAGGCACGACCCAATTGACATTTTGAATCATTTTTGGTACAGTCCAAAAAATCAATTTCTGGATGAAAAACAATGACTCCGGACCTGTTGAACGTTCCCAAAATGGTCTATAATGATGACATTTTAACATTTAATCTTTTGACTCTAAATGACTTTTGGATGTGAATTATGACTTTGTCAACTAAAATAAGTGTGTTTTAAGTCATTTCTGTGCCTCAAAGGGGTCAAAATTGAAGCTTTTGAGTAATCATAACTCTGTAAAAGTGGCAATTTTGGTGACTGTGAGGGTTTAAAAAGTGGTTATTCAACATGAGGCACGATCCAATTGACATTTTGAATCCTTTTTGGTACAGTCCAAAAAATAAATTTTCAGATGAAAAACTATGACTCCGGACATGTCGAACGATCCCAAAATGGTCAATATGGATGAAATTTTAACATTTAATCTTTTGACTGTAAATGACTGGTGGAGGAGAATTATGACTTTGTCAACTAAAATAAGTGTGTTTAAAGTCATTTCTGTGCCTCAAAGGGGTCAAAATTGAATGTTTTGAGTAATTAAAACTCTGTAAAAATGGCAATTTTGGTCACTCTGAGGCTTTAAAAAGTGGTTATTCAACATGAGGCACGATCCAATTGACATTTTGAATCATTTTTGGTACAGTCCAAAAAATCAATTTTCGGATGAAAAACGATGATTCCGGACATGTCGAACGATCCCAAAATGGTCAATATGGATGAAATTGTAACATTTAATCTTTTGACTGTAAATGACTGTTGGATGTGAATTAGGACTTTGTCAACTAAAATAAGTGTGTTTAAAGTTATTTCTGTGCCTGAAACGGGTCAAAATTGAAGCTTTTGAGTAATCAAAACTCTGTAAAAATGGCAATTTTGGTCACTGTGAGGCTTTAAAAAGTGGTTATTCAACATGAGGCACGATCCAATTGACATTTTGAATCATTTTTGGTACAGTCCAAAACATGAATTTTCGGATGAAAAACGATGACTCCGGACATGTCGAACGATCCCAAAATGGTCAATATGGATGAAATTTTAACATTCAATCTTTTGACTGTAAATGACTGTTGGATGTGAATTATGACTTTGTCAACTAAAATAATTGTGTTTTAAGTCATTTCTGTGCTTCAAAGGGGTCAAAATTGAAGCTTTTGAGTAATCATAACTCTGTAAAAATGGCAATTTTGGTCACTGTGAGGGTTTAAAAAGTGGTTATTCAACATGAGGCACGATCCAATTGACATTTTGAATCATTTTTGGTACAGTCCAAAAAATCAATTTTCGGATGAAAACGATGACTCCGGACATGTCGAACGATCCCAAAATGGCCAATATGGATGAAATTTTAACATTTAATCTTTTGACTGTAAATGACTGTTGGATGTGAATTATGACTTTGTCAACTAAAATAAGTGTGTTTAAAGTCATTTCTGTGCCTGAAACGGGTCAAAATTGAAGCTTTTGAGTAAGCAAAACTCTGTAAAAATGGCAATTTTGCTCACTCTGAGGGTTTAAAAAGTGGTTATTCAACATGAGGCACGATCCAATTGACATTTTGAATCATTTTTGGTACAGTCCAAAAAATCAATTTTCGGATGAAAAACGATGACTCTGGACATGTCGAATGATCCCAAAATGGTCAATATGGATGAAATTTTAACATTTAATCTTTTGACTCTAAATGACTGTTGGATGTGAATTATGACTTTGTCAACTAAAATAAGTGTGTTTAAAGTCAATTCTGTGCCTGAAATGGTTCAAAATTGAAGCTTTTGAGTAAGCAAAACTCTGTAAAAGTGGCAATTTTGGTGACTGTGAGGGTTTAAAAAGTGGTTATTCAACATGAGGCACGATCAAATTGACATTTTGAATCCTTTTTGGTACAGTCCAAAAATAAATTTTCGGATGAAAAACGATGACTCCGGACATGTCGAACGATCCCAAAATGGTCAATATGGATGACATTTTTACATTTAATCTTTTGACTGTAAATGACTGGTGGATGTGAATTATGACTTTGTCAACTAAAATAAGTGTGTTTAAAGTCATTTCTGTGCCTCAAAGGGGTCAAAATTGAAGCTTTTGAGTAATTAAAACTCTGTAAAAATGGCAATTTTGGTCACTCTGAGGCTTTAAAAAGTGGTTATTCAACATGAGGCACGATCCAATTGACATTTTGAATCCTTTTTGGTACAATCCAAAAAATAAATTTTCGGATGAAAAACGATGACTCCGAGCATGTCGAACGATCCCAAAATGGTCAATATGGATGAAATTTTTACATTTAATCTTTTGACTGTAAATGACTGGTGGATGTGAATTATGACTTTGTCAACTAAAATAAGTGTGTTTAAAGTCATTTCTGTGCCTCAAAGGGGTCAAAATTGAAGCTTTTGAGTAATTAAAACTCTGTAAAAATGGCAATTTTGGTCACTCTGAGGCTTTAAAAAGTGGTTATTCAACATGAGGAACGATCCAATTAACATTTTGAATCATTTTTGGTACAGTCCAAAAAATCAATTTTCGGATGAAAAACGATGATTCCGGACATGTTGAACGATCCCAAAATGCTCAATATGGATGAAATTGTAACATTTAATCTTTTGACTGTAAATGACTGTTGGATGTGAATTAGGACTTTGTCAACTAAAATAAGTGTGTTTAAAGTCATTTCTGTGCCTGAAACAGGTCAAAATTGAAGCTTTTGAGTAATCAAAACTCTGTAAAAATGGCAATTTTGGTCACTGTGAGGCTTTAAAAAGTGGTTATTCAACATGAGGCACGATCCAATTGACATTTTGAATCATTTTTGGTACAGTCCAAAAAATGAATTTTCGGATGAAAAACGATGACTCTGGACATGTCGAGCGATCCCAAAATGGTCAATATGGATGAAATTTTAACATTCAATCTTTTGACTGTAAATGACTGTTGGGTGTGAATTATGACTTTGTCAACTAAAATAAGTGTGTTTAAAGTCATTTCTGTGCCTGAAATGGTTCAAAATTGAAGCTTTTGAGTAAGCAAAACTCTGTAAAAGTGGCAATTTTGGTGACTGTGAGGGTTTAAAAAGTGGTTATTCAACATGAGGCACGATCCAATTGACATTTTGAATCCTTTTTGGTACAGTCCAAAAATAAATTTTCGGATGAAAAACGATAACTCCGGACCTGTTGAACGTTCCCAAAATGGTCTATAATGATGAAATTTTAACATTTAATCTTTTGACTTTAAATGACTGTTGGATGTGAATTATGACTTTGTCAACTAAAATAAGTGTGTTTTAAGTCATTTCTGTGCCTCATAGGGGTCAAAATTGAAGCTTTTGAGTAATCATAACTCTGTAAAAATGGCAATTTTGGTCACTGTGAGGCTTTAAAAAGTGGTTATTCAACATGAGGCACGATCCAATTGACATTTTGAATCATTTTTGGTACAGTCCAAAAAATCAATTTTCGGATGAAAAACGATGACTCCGGACATGTCGAACGATCCCAAAATGGTCAATATGGATGAAATTTTAACATTTAATCTTTTGACTCTAAATGACTGTTGGATGTGAATTATGACTTTGTCAACTAAAATAAGTGTGTTTAAAGTCATTTCTGTGCCTGAAACGGGTCAAAATTGAAGCTTTTGAGTAAGCAAAACTCTGTAAAAATGGCAATTTTGCTCACTCTGAGGGTTTAAAAAGTGGTTATTCAACATGAGGAACGATCCAATTGACATTTTGAATCATTTTTGGTACAGTCCAAAAAATCAATTTTCGGATGAAAAACGATGACTCCGGACATGTCGAACGATCCCAAAATGCTCAATATGGATGAAATTGTAACATTTAATCTTTTGACTGTAAATGACTGTTGGATGTGAATTAGGACTTTGTCAACTAAAATAAGTGTCGTTAAAGTCATTTCTGTGCCTGAAACAGGTCAAAATTGAAGCTTTTGAGTAATCAAAACTCTGTAAAAATGGCAATTTTGGTCACTCTGAGGCTTTAAAAAGTGGTTATTCAACATGAGGCACGATCCAATTGACATTTTGAATCATTTTTGGTACAGTCCAAAAAATGAATTTTCGGATGAAAAACGATGACTCCGGACATGTCGAACGATCCCTAAATGGTCAATATGGATGAAATTGTAACATTTAATCTTTTGACTGTAAATGACTGTTGGATGTGAATTAGGACTTTGTCAACTAAAATAAGTGTGTTTAAAGTCATTTCTGTGCCTGAAACGGGTCAAAATTGAAGCTTTTGAGTAATTAAAACTCTGTAAAAATGGCAATTTTGGTCACTGTGAGGCTTTAAAAAGTGGTTATTCAACATGAGGCACGATCCAATTGACATTTTGAATCATTTTTGGTACAGTCCAAAAAATGAATTTTCGGATGAAAAACGATGACTCCGGACATGTCGAGCGATCCCAAAATGGTCAATATGGATGAAATTTTAACATTCAATCTTTTGACTGTAAATGACTGTTGGGTGTGAATTATGACTTTGTCAACTAAAATAAGTGTGTTTAAAGTCATTTCTGTGCCTGAAACGGGTCAAAATTGAAGCTTTTGAGTAAGCAAAAATCTGTAAAAATGGCAATTTTGGTCACTCTGAGGGTTTAAAAAGTGGTTATTCAACATGAGGCACGACCCAATTGACATTTTGAATCATTTTTGGTACAGTCCAAAAAATCAATTTCTGGATGAAAAACAATGACTCCGGACCTGTTGAACGTTCCCAAAATGGTCTATAATGATGACATTTTAACATTTAATCTTTTGACTCTAAATGACTTTTGGATGTGAATTATGACTTTGTCAACTAAAATAAGTGTGTTTTAAGTCATTTCTGTGCCTCAAAGGGGTCAAAATTGAAGCTTTTGAGTAATCATAACTCTGTAAAAGTGGCAATTTTGGTGACTGTGAGGGTTTAAAAAGTGGTTATTCAACATGAGGCACGATCCAATTGACATTTTGAATCCTTTTTGGTACAGTCCAAAAAATAAATTTTCAGATGAAAAACTATGACTCCGGACATGTCGAACGATCCCAAAATGGTCAATATGGATGAAATTTTAACATTTAATCTTTTGACTGTAAATGACTGGTGGAGGAGAATTATGACTTTGTCAACTAAAATAAGTGTGTTTAAAGTCATTTCTGTGCCTCAAAGGGGTCAAAATTGAATGTTTTGAGTAATTAAAACTCTGTAAAAATGGCAATTTTGGTCACTCTGAGGCTTTAAAAAGTGGTTATTCAACATGAGGCACGATCCAATTGACATTTTGAATCATTTTTGGTACAGTCCAAAAAATCAATTTTCGGATGAAAAACGATGATTCCGGACATGTCGAACGATCCCAAAATGGTCAATATGGATGAAATTGTAACATTTAATCTTTTGACTGTAAATGACTGTTGGATGTGAATTAGGACTTTGTCAACTAAAATAAGTGTGTTTAAAGTTATTTCTGTGCCTGAAACGGGTCAAAATTGAAGCTTTTGAGTAATCAAAACTCTGTAAAAATGGCAATTTTGGTCACTGTGAGGCTTTAAAAAGTGGTTATTCAACATGAGGCACGATCCAATTGACATTTTGAATCATTTTTGGTACAGTCCAAAACATGAATTTTCGGATGAAAAACGATGACTCCGGACATGTCGAACGATCCCAAAATGGTCAATATGGATGAAATTTTAACATTCAATCTTTTGACTGTAAATGACTGTTGGATGTGAATTATGACTTTGTCAACTAAAATAATTGTGTTTTAAGTCATTTCTGTGCTTCAAAGGGGTCAAAATTGAAGCTTTTGAGTAATCATAACTCTGTAAAAATGGCAATTTTGGTCACTGTGAGGGTTTAAAAAGTGGTTATTCAACATGAGGCACGATCCAATTGACATTTTGAATCATTTTTGGTACAGTCCAAAAAATCAATTTTCGGATGAAAACGATGACTCCGGACATGTCGAACGATCCCAAAATGGCCAATATGGATGAAATTTTAACATTTAATCTTTTGACTGTAAATGACTGTTGGATGTGAATTATGACTTTGTCAACTAAAATAAGTGTGTTTAAAGTCATTTCTGTGCCTGAAACGGGTCAAAATTGAAGCTTTTGAGTAAGCAAAACTCTGTAAAAATGGCAATTTTGCTCACTCTGAGGGTTTAAAAAGTGGTTATTCAACATGAGGCACGATCCAATTGACATTTTGAATCATTTTTGGTACAGTCCAAAAAATCAATTTTCGGATGAAAAACGATGACTCTGGACATGTCGAATGATCCCAAAATGGTCAATATGGATGAAATTTTAACATTTAATCTTTTGACTCTAAATGACTGTTGGATGTGAATTATGACTTTGTCAACTAAAATAAGTGTGTTTAAAGTCAATTCTGTGCCTGAAATGGTTCAAAATTGAAGCTTTTGAGTAAGCAAAACTCTGTAAAAGTGGCAATTTTGGTGACTGTGAGGGTTTAAAAAGTGGTTATTCAACATGAGGCACGATCAAATTGACATTTTGAATCCTTTTTGGTACAGTCCAAAAATAAATTTTCGGATGAAAAACGATGACTCCGGACATGTCGAACGATCCCAAAATGGTCAATATGGATGACATTTTTACATTTAATCTTTTGACTGTAAATGACTGGTGGATGTGAATTATGACTTTGTCAACTAAAATAAGTGTGTTTAAAGTCATTTCTGTGCCTCAAAGGGGTCAAAATTGAAGCTTTTGAGTAATTAAAACTCTGTAAAAATGGCAATTTTGGTCACTCTGAGGCTTTAAAAAGTGGTTATTCAACATGAGGCACGATCCAATTGACATTTTGAATCCTTTTTGGTACAATCCAAAAAATAAATTTTCGGATGAAAAACGATGACTCCGAGCATGTCGAACGATCCCAAAATGGTCAATATGGATGAAATTTTTACATTTAATCTTTTGACTGTAAATGACTGGTGGATGTGAATTATGACTTTGTCAACTAAAATAAGTGTGTTTAAAGTCATTTCTGTGCCTCAAAGGGGTCAAAATTGAAGCTTTTGAGTAATTAAAACTCTGTAAAAATGGCAATTTTGGTCACTCTGAGGCTTTAAAAAGTGGTTATTCAACATGAGGAACGATCCAATTAACATTTTGAATCATTTTTGGTACAGTCCAAAAAATCAATTTTCGGATGAAAAACGATGACTCCGGACATGTTGAACGATCCCAAAATGCTCAATATGGATGAAATTGTAACATTTAATCTTTTGACTGTAAATGACTGTTGGATGTGAATTAGGACTTTGTCAACTAAAATAAGTGTGTTTAAAGTCATTTCTGTGCCTGAAACAGGTCAAAATTGAAGCTTTTGAGTAATCAAAACTCTGTAAAAATGGCAATTTTGGTCACTGTGAGGCTTTAAAAAGTGGTTATTCAACATGAGGCACGATCCAATTGACATTTTGAATCATTTTTGGTACAGTCCAAAAAATGAATTTTCGGATGAAAAACGATGACTCTGGACATGTCGAGCGATCCCAAAATGGTCAATATGGATGAAATTTTAACATTCAATCTTTTGACTGTAAATGACTGTTGGGTGTGAATTATGACTTTGTCAACTAAAATAAGTGTGTTTAAAGTCATTTCTGTGCCTGAAATGGTTCAAAATTGAAGCTTTTGAGTAAGCAAAACTCTGTAAAAGTGCAATTTTGGTGACTGTGAGGGTTTAAAAAGTGGTTATTCAACACGAGGCACGATCCAATTGACATTTTGAATCCTTTTTGGTACAGTCCAAAAATAAATTTTCGGATGAAAAACGATGACTCCGGACATGTCGAACGATCCCAAAATGGTCAATATGGATGAAATTTTTACATTTAATCTTTTGACTGTAAATGACTGGTGGATGTGAATTATGACTTTGTCAACTAAAATAAGTGTGTTTAAAGTCATTTCTGTGCCTCAAAGGGGTCAAAATTGAAGCTTTTGAGTAATTAAACCTCTGTAAAAATGGCAATTTTGGTCACTCTGAGGCTTTAAAAAGTGGTTATTCAACATGAGGAACGATCCAATTGACATTTTGAATCATTTTTGGTACAGTCCAAAAAATGAATTTTCGGATGAAAAACGATGACTCCGGACATGTCGAACGATCCCAAAATGGTCAATATGGATGAAATTGTAACATTTAATCTTTTGACTGTAAATGACTGTTGGATGTGAATTAGGACTTTGTCAACTAAAATAAGTGTGTTTAAAGTCATTTCTGTGCCTGAAACGGGTCAAAATTGAAGCTTTTGAGTAATCAAAACTCTGTAAAAATGGCAATTTTGGTCACTCTGAGGCTTTAAAAAGTGGTTATTCAACATGAGGCACGATCCAATTGACATTTTGAATCCTTTTTGGTACAATCCAAAAAATAAATTTTCGGATGAAAAACGATGACTCCGAGCATGTCAAACGATCCCAAAATGGTCAATATGGATGAAATTTTTACATTTAATCTTTTGACTGTAAATGACTGGTGGATGTGAATTATGACTTTGTCAACTAAAATAAGTGTGTTTAAAGTCATTTCTGTGCCTCAAAGGGGTCAAAATTGAAGCTTTTGAGTAATTAAAACTCTGTAAAAATGGCAATTTTGGTCACTCTGAGGCTTTAAAAAGTGGTTATTCAACATGAGGAACGATCCAATTAACATTTTGAATCATTTTTGGTACAGTCCAAAAAATCAATTTTCGGATGAAAAACGATGACTCCGGACATGTTGAACGATCCCAAAATGCTCAATATGGATGAAATTGTAACATTTAATCTTTTGACTGTAAATGACTGTTGGATGTGAATTAGGACTTTGTCAACTAAAATAAGTGTGTTTAAAGTCATTTCTGTGCCTGAAACAGGTCAAAATTGAAGCTTTTGAGTAATCAAAACTCTGTAAAAATGGCAATTTTGGTCACTGTGAGGCTTTAAAAAGTGGTTATTCAACATGAGGCACGATCCAATTGACATTTTGAATCATTTTTGGTACAGTCCAAAAAATGAATTTTCGGATGAAAAACGATGACTCTGGACATGTCGAGCGATCCCAAAATGGTCAATATGGATGAAATTTTAACATTCAATCTTTTGACTGTAAATGACTGTTGGGTGTGAATTATGACTTTGTCAACTAAAATAAGTGTGTTTAAAGTCATTTCTGTGCCTGAAATGGTTCAAAATTGAAGCTTTTGAGTAAGCAAAACTCTGTAAAAGTGGCAATTTTGGTGACTGTGAGGGTTTAAAAAGTGGTTATTCAACATGAGGCACGATCCAATTGACATTTTGAATCCTTTTTGGTACAGTCCAAAAATAAATTTTCGGATGAAAAACGATGACTCCGGACCTGTTGAACGTTCCCAAAATGGTCTATAATGATGAAATTTTAACATTTAATCTTTTGACTTTAAATGACTGTTGGATGTGAATTATGACTTTGTCAACTAAAATAAGTGTGTTTTAAGTCATTTCTGTGCCTCATAGGGGTCAAAATTGAAGCTTTCGAGTAATCATAACTCTGTAAAAATGGCAATTTTGGTCACTGTGAGGCTTTAAAAAGTGGTTATTCAACATGAGGCACGATCCAATTGACATTTTGAATCATTTTTGGTACAGTCCAAAAAATCAATTTTCGGATGAAAAACGATGACTCCGGACATGTCGAACGATCCCAAAATGGTCAATATGGATGAAATTTTAACATTTAATCTTTTGACTCTAAATGACTGTTGGATGTGAATTATGACTTTGTCAACTAAAATAAGTGTGTTTAAAGTCATTTCTGTGCCTGAAACGGGTCAAAATTGAAGCTTTTGAGTAAGCAAAACTCTGTAAAAATGGCAATTTTGCTCACTCTGAGGGTTTAAAAAGTGATTATTCAACATGAGGCACGATCCAATTGACATTTTGAATCATTTTTGGTACAGTCCAAAATATCAATTTTCGGATGAAAAACGATGACTCTGGACATGTCGAATGATCCCAAAATGGTCAATATGGATGAAATTTTAACATTTAATCTTTTGACTCTAAATTACTGTTGGATGTGAATTATGACTTTGTCAACTAAAATAAGTGTGTTTAAAGTCAATTCTGTGCCTGAAATGGTTCAAAATTGAAGCTTTTGAGTAAGCAAAACTCTGTAAAAGTAGCAATTTTGGTGACTGTGAGGGTTTAAAAAGTGGTTATTCAACATGAGGCACGATCCAATTGACATTTTGAATCCTTTTTGGTACAGTCCAAAAATAAATTTTCGGATGAAAAACGATGACTCCGGACATGTCGAACGATCCCAAAATGGTCAATATGGATGAAATTTTTACATTTAATCTTTTGACTGTAAATGACTGGTGGATGTGAATTATGACTTTGTCAACTAAAATAAGTGTGTTTAAAGTCATTTCTGTGCCTCAAAGGGGTCAAAATTGAAGCTTTTGAGTAATTAAAACTCTGTAAAAATGGCAATTTTGGTCACTCTGAGGCTTTAAAAAGTGGTTATTCAACATGAGGAACGATCCAATTGACATTTTGAATCATTTTTGGTACAGTCCAAAAAATGAATTTTCGGATGAAAAACGATGACTCCGGACATGTCGAACGATCCCAAAATGGTCAATATGGATGAAATTGTAACATTTAATCTTTTGACTGTAAATGACTGTTGGATGTGAATTAGGACTTTGTCAACTAAAATAAGTGTGTTTAAAGTCATTTCTGTGCCTGAAACGGGTCAAAATTGAAGCTTTTGAGTAATCAAAACTCTGTAAAAATGGCAATTTTGGTCACTGTGAGGCTTTAAAAAGTGGTTATTCAACATGAGGCACGATCCAATTGACATTTTGAATCATTTTTGGTACAGTCCAAAAACTGAATTTTCGGATGAAAAACGATGACTCCGGACATGTCGAGCGATCCCAAAATGGTCAATATGGATGAAATTTTAACATTCAATCTTTTGACTGTAAATGACTGTTGGGTGTGAATTATGACTTTGTCAACTAAAATAAGTGTGTTTAAAGTCATTTCTGTGCCTGAAACGGGTCAAAATTGAAGCTTTTGAGTAAGCAAAAATCTGTAAAAATGGCAATTTTGGTCACTCTGAGGGTTTAAAAAGTGGTTATTCAACATGAGGCACGACCCAATTGACATTTTGAATCATTTTTGGTACAGTCCAAAAAATCAATTTCTGGATGAAAAACAATGACTCCGGACCTGTTGAACGTTCCCAAAATGGTCTATAATGATGACATTTTAACATTTAATCTTTTGACTCTAAATGACTTTTGGATGTGAATTATGACTTTGTCAACTAAAATAAGTGTGTTTTAAGTCATTTCTGTGCCTCAAAGGGGTCAAAATTGAAGCTTTTGAGTAATCATAACTCTGTAAAAGTGGCAATTTTGGTGACTGTGAGGGTTTAAAAAGTGGTTATTCAACATGAGGCACGATCCAATTGACATTTTGAATCCTTTTTGGTACAGTCCAAAAAATAAATTTTCGGATGAAAAACGATGACTCCGGACATGTCGAATGATCCCAAAATGGTCAATATGGATGAAATTTTAACATTTAATCTTTTGACTCTAAATGACTGTTGGATGTGAATTATGACTTTGTCAACTAAAATAAGTGTGTTTAAAGTCAATTCTGTGCCTGAAATGGTTCAAAATTGAAGCTTTTGAGTAAGCAAAACTCTGTAAAAGTGGCAATTTTGGTGACTGTGAGGGTTTAAAAAGTGGTTATTCAACATGAGGCACGATCAAATTGACATTTTGAATCCTTTTTGGTACAGTCCAAAAATAAATTTTCGGATGAAAAACGATGACTCCGGACATGTCGAACGATCCCAAAATGGTCAATATGGATGAAATTTTTACATTTAATCTTTTGACTGTAAATGACTGGTGGATGTGAATTATGACTTTGTCAACTAAAATAAGTGTGTTTAAAGTCATTTCTGTGCCTCAAAGGGGTCAAAATTGAAGCTTTTGAGTAATTAAAACTCTGTAAAAATGGCAATTTTGGTCACTCTGAGGCTTTAAAAAGTGGTTATTCAACATGAGGCACGATCCAATTGACATTTTGAATCCTTTTTGGTACAATCCAAAAAATAAATTTTCGGATGAAAAACGATGACTCCGAGCATGTCGAACGATCCCAAAATGGTCAATATGGATGAAATTTTTACATTTAATCTTTTGACTGTAAATGACTGGTGGATGTGAATTATGACTTTGTCAACTAAAATAAGTGTGTTTAAAGTCATTTCTGTGCCTCAAAGGGGTCAAAATTGAAGCTTTTGAGTAATTAAAACTCTGTAAAAATGGCAATTTTGGTCACTCTGAGGCTTTAAAAAGTGGTTATTCAACATGAGGAACGATCCAATTAACATTTTGAATCATTTTTGGTACAGTCCAAAAAATCAATTTTCGGATGAAAAACGATGACTCCGGACATGTTGAACGATCCCAAAATGCTCAATATGGATGAAATTGTAACATTTAATCTTTTGACTGTAAATGACTGTTGGATGTGAATTAGGACTTTGTCAACTAAAATAAGTGTGTTTAAAGTCATTTCTGTGCCTGAAACAGGTCAAAATTGAAGCTTTTGAGTAATCAAAACTCTGTAAAAATGGCAATTTTGGTCACTGTGAGGCTTTAAAAAGTGGTTATTCAACATGAGGCACGATCCAATTGACATTTTGAATCATTTTTGGTACAGTCCAAAAAATGAATTTTCGGATGAAAAACGATGACTCTGGACATGTCGAGCGATCCCAAAATGGTCAATATGGATGAAATTTTAACATTCAATCTTTTGACTGTAAATGACTGTTGGGTGTGAATTATGACTTTGTCAACTAAAATAAGTGTGTTTAAAGTCATTTCTGTGCCTGAAATGGTTCAAAATTGAAGCTTTTGAGTAAGCAAAACTCTGTAAAAGTGGCAATTTTGGTGACTGTGAGGGTTTAAAAAGTGGTTATTCAACATGAGGCACGATCCAATTGACATTTTGAATCCTTTTTGGTACAGTCCAAAAATAAATTTTCGGATGAAAAACGATGACTCCGGACCTGTTGAACGTTCCCAAAATGGTCTATAATGATGAAATTTTAACATTTAATCTTTTGACTTTAAATGACTGTTGGATGTGAATTATGACTTTGTCAACTAAAATAAGTGTGTTTTAAGTCATTTCTGTGCCTCATAGGGGTCAAAATTGAAGCTTTTGAGTAATCATAACTCTGTAAAAATGGCAATTTTGGTCACTGTGAGGCTTTAAAAAGTGGTTATTCAACATGAGGCACGATCCAATTGACATTTTGAATCATTTTTGGTACAGTCCAAAAAATCAATTTTCGGATGAAAAACGATGACTCCGGACATGTCGAACGATCCCAAAATGGTCAATATGGATGAAATTTTAACATTTAATCTTTTGACTCTAAATGACTGTTGGATGTGAATTATGACTTTGTCAACTAAAATAAGTGTGTTTAAAGTCATTTCTGTGCCTGAAACGGGTCAAAATTGAAGCTTTTGAGTAAGCAAAACTCTGTAAAAATGGCAATTTTGCTCACTCTGAGGGTTTAAAAAGTGATTATTCAACATGAGGCACGATCCAATTGACATTTTGAATCATTTTTGGTACAGTCCAAAATATCAATTTTCGGATGAAAAACGATGACTCTGGACATGTCGAATGATCCCAAAATGGTCAATATGGATGAAATTTTAACATTTAATCTTTTGACTCTAAATTACTGTTGGATGTGAATTATGACTTTGTCAACTAAAATAAGTGTGTTTAAAGTCAATTCTGTGCCTGAAATGGTTCAAAATTGAAGCTTTTGAGTAAGCAAAACTCTGTAAAAGTGGCAATTTTGGTGACTGTGAGGGTTTAAAAAGTGGTTATTCAACATGAGGCACGATCCAATTGACATTTTGAATCCTTTTTGGTACAGTCCAAAAATAAATTTTCGGATGAAAAACGATGACTCCGGACATGTCGAACGATCCCAAAATGGTCAATATGGATGAAATTTTTACATTTAATCTTTTGACTGTAAATGACTGGTGGATGTGAATTATGACTTTGTCAACTAAAATAAGTGTGTTTAAAGTCATTTCTGTGCCTCAAAGGGGTCAAAATTGAAGCTTTTGAGTAATTAAAACTCTGTAAAAATGGCAATTTTGGTCACTCTGAGGCTTTAAAAAGTGGTTATTCAACATGAGGAACGATCCAATTGACATTTTGAATCATTTTTGGTACAGTCCAAAAAATGAATTTTCGGATGAAAAACGATGACTCCGGACATGTCGAACGATCCCAAAATGGTCAATATGGATGAAATTGTAACATTTAATCTTTTGACTGTAAATGACTGTTGGATGTGAATTAGGACTTTGTCAACTAAAATAAGTGTGTTTAAAGTCATTTCTGTGCCTGAAACGGGTCAAAATTGAAGCTTTTGAGTAATCAAAACTCTGTAAAAATGGCAATTTTGGTCACTGTGAGGCTTTAAAAAGTGGTTATTCAACATGAGGCACAATCCAATTGACATTTTGAATCATTTTTGGTACAGTCCAAAAAATCAATTTTCGGATGAAAACGATGACTCCGGACATGTCGAACGATCCCAAAATGGCCAATATGGATGAAATTTTAACATTTAATCTTTTGACTGTAAATGACTGTTGGATGTGAATTATGACTTTGTCAACTAAAATAAGTGTGTTTAAAGTCATTTCTGTGCCTCAAAGGGGTCAAAATTGAAGCTTTTGAGTAATCAAAACTCTGTAAAAATGGCAATTTTGGTCACTGTGAGGCTTTAAAAAGTGGTTATTCAACATGAGGCACGATCCAATTGACATTTTGAATCATTTTTGGTACAGTCCAAAAAATGAATTTTCGGATGAAAAACGATGACTCCGGACATGTCGAGCGATCCCAAAATGGTCAATATGGATGAAATTTGAACATTCAATCTTTTGACTGTAAATGACTGTTGGGTGTGAATTATGACTTTGTCAACTAAAATAAGTGTGTTTAAAGTCATTTCTGTGCCTGAAACGGGTCAAAATTGAAGCTTTTGAGTAAGCAAAAATCTGTAAAAATGGCAATTTTGGTCACTCTGAGGGTTTAAAAAGTGGTTATTCAACATGAGGCACGACCCAATTGACATTTTGAATCATTTTTGGTACAGTCCAAAAAATCAATTTCTGGATGAAAAACAATGACTCCGGACCTGTTGAACGTTCCCAAAATGGTCTATAATGATGACATTTTAACATTTAATCTTTTGACTCTAAATGACTTTTGGATGTGAATTATGACTTTGTCAACTAAAATAAGTGTGTTTTAAGTCATTTCTGTGCCTCAAAGGGGTCAAAATTGAAGCTTTTGAGTAATCATAACTCTGTAAAAGTGGCAATTTTGGTGAATGTGAGGGTTTAAAAAGTGGTTATTCAACATGAGGCACGATCCAATTGACATTTTGAATCCTTTTTGGTACAGTCCAAAAAATATATTTTCGGATGAAAAACGATGACTCCGGACATGTCGAACGATCCCAAAATGGTCAATATGGATGAAATTTTAACATTTAATCTTTTGACTGTAAATGACTGGTGGAGGTGAATTATGACTTTGTCAACTAAAATAAGTGTGTTTAAAGTCATTTCTGTGCCTCAAAGGGGTCAAAATTGAATGTTTTGAGTAATTAAAACTCTGTAAAAATGGCAATTTTGGTCACTCTGAGGCTTTAAAAAGTGGTTATTCAACATGAGGCACGATCCAATTGACATTTTGAATCATTTTTGGTACAGTCCAAAAAATCAATTTTCGGATGAAAAACGATGATTCCGGACATGTCGAACGATCCCAAAATGGTCAATATGGATGAAATTGTAACATTTAATCTTTTGACTGTAAATGACTGTTGGATGTGAATTAGGACTTTGTCAACTAAAATAAGTGTGTTTAAAGTTATTTCTGTGCCTGAAACGGGTCAAAATTGAAGCTTTTGAGTAATCAAAACTCTGTAAAAATGGCAATTTTGGTCACTGTGAGGCTTTAAAAAGTGGTTATTCAACATGAGGCACGATCCAATTGACATTTTGAATCATTTTTGGTACAGTCCAAAACATGAATTTTCGGATGAAAAACGATGACTCCGGACATGTCGAACGATCCCAAAATGGTCAATATGGATGAAATTTTAACATTCAATCTTTTGACTGTAAATGACTGTTGGATGTGAATTATGACTTTGTCAACTAAAATAATTGTGTTTTAAGTCATTTCTGTGCTTCAAAGGGGTCAAAATTGAAGCTTTTGAGTAATCATAACTCTGTAAAAATGGCAATTTTGGTCACTGTGAGGGTTTAAAAAGTGGTTATTCAACATGAGGCACGATCCAATTGACATTTTGAATCATTTTTGGTACAGTCCAAAAAATCAATTTTCGGATGAAAACGATGACTCCGGACATGTCGAACGATCCCAAAATGGCCAATATGGATGAAATTTTAACATTTAATCTTTTGACTGTAAATGACTGTTGGATGTGAATTATGACTTTGTCAACTAAAATAAGTGTGTTTAAAGTCATTTCTGTGCCTCAAAGGGGTCAAAATTGAAGCTTTTGAGTAATTAAAACTCTGTAAAAATGGCAATTTTGGTCACTCTGAGGCTTTAAAAAGTGGTTATTCAACATGAGGCACGATCCAATTGACATTTTGAATCATTTTTGGTACAGTCCAAAAAATCAATTTTCGGATGAAAAACGATGACTCCGGACATGTCGAACGATCCCAAAATGGTCAATATGGATGAAATTTTAACATTTAATCTTTTGACTCTAAATGACTGTTGGATGTGAATTATGACTTTGTCAACTAAAATAAGTGTGTTTAAAGTCATTTCTGTGCCTGAAACGGGTCAAAATTGAAGCTTTTGAGTAAGCAAAACTCTGTAAAAATGGCAATTTTGCTCACTCTGAGGGTTTAAAAAGTGGTTATTCAACATGAGGCACGATCCAATTGACATTTTGAATCATTTTTGGTACAGTCCAAAAAATGAATTTTCGGATGAAAAACGATGACTCTGGACATGTCGAGCGATCCCAAAATGGTCAATATGGATGAAATTTTAACATTCAATCTTTTGACTGTAAATGACTGTTGGGTGTGAATTATGACTTTGTCAACTAAAATAAGTGTGTTTAAAGTCATTTCTGTGCCTGAAATGGTTCAAAATTGAAGCTTTTGAGTAAGCAAAACTCTGTAAAAGTGGCAATTTTGGTGACTGTGAGGGTTTAAAAAGTGGTTATTCAACATGAGGCACGATCCAATTGACATTTTGAATCCTTTTTGGTACAGTCCAAAAATAAATTTTCGGATGAAAAACGATGACTCCGGACCTGTTGAACGTTCCCAAAATGGTCTATAATGATGAAATTTTAACATTTAATCTTTTGACTTTAAATGACTGTTGGATGTGAATTATGACTTTGTCAACTAAAATAAGTGTGTTTTAAGTCATTTCTGTGCCTCATAGGGGTCAAAATTGAAGCGTTCGAGTAATCATAACTCTGTAAAAATGGCAATTTTGGTCACTGTGAGGCTTTAAAAAGTGGTTATTCAACATGAGGCACGATCCAATTGACATTTTGAATCATTTTTGGTACAGTCCAAAAAATCAATTTTCGGATGAAAAACGATGACTCCGGACATGTCGAACGATCCCAAAATGGTCAATATGGATGAAATTTTAACATTTAATCTTTTGACTCTAAATGACTGTTGGATGTGAATTATGACTTTGTCAACTAAAATAAGTGTGTTTAAAGTCATTTCTGTGCCTGAAACGGGTCAAAATTGAAGCTTTTGAGTAAGCAAAACTCTGTAAAAATGGCAATTTTGCTCACTCTGAGGGTTTAAAAAGTGATTATTCAACATGAGGCACGATCCAATTGACATTTTGAATCATTTTTGGTACAGTCCAAAATATCAATTTTCGGATGAAAAACGATGACTCTGGACATGTCGAATGATCCCAAAATGGTCAATATGGATGAAATTTTAACATTTAATCTTTTGACTCTAAATTACTGTTGGATGTGAATTATGACTTTGTCAACTAAAATAAGTGTGTTTAAAGTCAATTCTGTGCCTGAAATGGTTCAAAATTGAAGCTTTTGAGTAAGCAAAACTCTGTAAAAGTAGCAATTTTGGTGACTGTGAGGGTTTAAAAAGTGGTTATTCAACATGAGGCACGATCCAATTGACATTTTGAATCCTTTTTGGTACAGTCCAAAAATAAATTTTCGGATGAAAAACGATGACTCCGGACATGTCGAACGATCCCAAAATGGTCAATATGGATGAAATTTTTACATTTAATCTTTTGACTGTAAATGACTGGTGGATGTGAATTATGACTTTGTCAACTAAAATAAGTGTGTTTAAAGTCATTTCTGTGCCTCAAAGGGGTCAAAATTGAAGCTTTTGAGTAATTAAAACTCTGTAAAAATGGCAATTTTGGTCACTCTGAGGCTTTAAAAAGTGGTTATTCAACATGAGGAACGATCCAATTGACATTTTGAATCATTTTTGGTACAGTCCAAAAAATGAATTTTCGGATGAAAAACGATGACTCCGGACATGTCGAACGATCCCAAAATGGTCAATATGGATGAAATTGTAACATTTAATCTTTTGACTGTAAATGACTGTTGGATGTGAATTAGGACTTTGTCAACTAAAATAAGTGTGTTTAAAGTCATTTCTGTGCCTGAAACGGGTCAAAATTGAAGCTTTTGAGTAATCAAAACTCTGTAAAAATGGCAATTTTGGTCACTGTGAGGCTTTAAAAAGTGGTTATTCAACATGAGGCACGATCCAATTGACATTTTGAATCATTTTTGGTACAGTCCAAAAACTGAATTTTCGGATGAAAAACGATGACTCCGGACATGTCGAGCGATCCCAAAATGGTCAATATGGATGAAATTTTAACATTCAATCTTTTGACTGTAAATGACTGTTGGGTGTGAATTATGACTTTGTCAACTAAAATAAGTGTGTTTAAAGTCATTTCTGTGCCTGAAACGGGTCAAAATTGAAGCTTTTGAGTAAGCAAAAATCTGTAAAAATGGCAATTTTGGTCACTCTGAGGGTTTAAAAAGTGGTTATTCAACATGAGGCACGACCCAATTGACATTTTGAATCATTTTTGGTACAGTCCAAAAAATCAATTTCTGGATGAAAAACAATGACTCCGGACCTGTTGAACGTTCCCAAAATGGTCTATAATGATGACATTTTAACATTTAATCTTTTGACTCTAAATGACTTTTGGATGTGAATTATGACTTTGTCAACTAAAATAAGTGTGTTTTAAGTCATTTCTGTGCCTCAAAGGGGTCAAAATTGAAGCTTTTGAGTAATCATAACTCTGTAAAAGTGGCAATTTTGGTGACTGTGAGGGTTTAAAAAGTGGTTATTCAACATGAGGCACGATCCAATTGACATTTTGAATCCTTTTTGGTACAGTCCAAAAAATAAATTTTCGGATGAAAAACGATGACTCCGGACATGTCGAATGATCCCAAAATGGTCAATATGGATGAAATTTTAACATTTAATCTTTTGACTCTAAATGACTGTTGGATGTGAATTATGACTTTGTCAACTAAAATAAGTGTGTTTAAAGTCAATTCTGTGCCTGAAATGGTTCAAAATTGAAGCTTTTGAGTAAGCAAAACTCTGTAAAAGTGGCAATTTTGGTGACTGTGAGGGTTTAAAAAGTGGTTATTCAACATGAGGCACGATCAAATTGACATTTTGAATCCTTTTTGGTACAGTCCAAAAATAAATTTTCGGATGAAAAACGATGACTCCGGACATGTCGAACGATCCCAAAATGGTCAATATGGATGAAATTTTTACATTTAATCTTTTGACTGTAAATGACTGGTGGATGTGAATTATGACTTTGTCAACTAAAATAAGTGTGTTTAAAGTCATTTCTGTGCCTCAAAGGGGTCAAAATTGAAGCTTTTGAGTAATTAAAACTCTGTAAAAATGGCAATTTTGGTCACTCTGAGGCTTTAAAAAGTGGTTATTCAACATGAGGCACGATCCAATTGACATTTTGAATCCTTTTTGGTACAATCCAAAAAATAAATTTTCGGATGAAAAACGATGACTCCGAGCATGTCGAACGATCCCAAAATGGTCAATATGGATGAAATTTTTACATTTAATCTTTTGACTGTAAATGACTGGTGGATGTGAATTATGACTTTGTCAACTAAAATAAGTGTGTTTAAAGTCATTTCTGTGCCTCAAAGGGGTCAAAATTGAAGCTTTTGAGTAATTAAAACTCTGTAAAAATGGCAATTTTGGTCACTCTGAGGCTTTAAAAAGTGGTTATTCAACATGAGGAACGATCCAATTAACATTTTGAATCATTTTTGGTACAGTCCAAAAAATCAATTTTCGGATGAAAAACGATGACTCCGGACATGTTGAACGATCCCAAAATGCTCAATATGGATGAAATTGTAACATTTAATCTTTTGACTGTAAATGACTGTTGGATGTGAATTAGGACTTTGTCAACTAAAATAAGTGTGTTTAAAGTCATTTCTGTGCCTGAAACAGGTCAAAATTGAAGCTTTTGAGTAATCAAAACTCTGTAAAAATGGCAATTTTGGTCACTGTGAGGCTTTAAAAAGTGGTTATTCAACATGAGGCACGATCCAATTGACATTTTGAATCATTTTTGGTACAGTCCAAAAAATGAATTTTCGGATGAAAAACGATGACTCTGGACATGTCGAGCGATCCCAAAATGGTCAATATGGATGAAATTTTAACATTCAATCTTTTGACTGTAAATGACTGTTGGGTGTGAATTATGACTTTGTCAACTAAAATAAGTGTGTTTAAAGTCATTTCTGTGCCTGAAATGGTTCAAAATTGAAGCTTTTGAGTAAGCAAAACTCTGTAAAAGTGGCAATTTTGGTGACTGTGAGGGTTTAAAAAGTGGTTATTCAACATGAGGCACGATCCAATTGACATTTTGAATCCTTTTTGGTACAGTCCAAAAATAAATTTTCGGATGAAAAACGATGACTCCGGACCTGTTGAACGTTCCCAAAATGGTCTATAATGATGAAATTTTAACATTTAATCTTTTGACTTTAAATGACTGTTGGATGTGAATTATGACTTTGTCAACTAAAATAAGTGTGTTTTAAGTCATTTCTGTGCCTCATAGGGGTCAAAATTGAAGCTTTTGAGTAATCATAACTCTGTAAAAATGGCAATTTTGGTCACTGTGAGGCTTTAAAAAGTGGTTATTCAACATGAGGCACGATCCAATTGACATTTTGAATCATTTTTGGTACAGTCCAAAAAATCAATTTTCGGATGAAAAACGATGACTCCGGACATGTCGAACGATCCCAAAATGGTCAATATGGATGAAATTTTAACATTTAATCTTTTGACTCTAAATGACTGTTGGATGTGAATTATGACTTTGTCAACTAAAATAAGTGTGTTTAAAGTCATTTCTGTGCCTGAAACGGGTCAAAATTGAAGCTTTTGAGTAAGCAAAACTCTGTAAAAATGGCAATTTTGCTTACTCTGAGGGTTTAAAAAGTGATTATTCAACATGAGGCACGATCCAATTGACATTTTGAATCATTTTTGGTACAGTCCAAAATATCAATTTTCGGATGAAAAACGATGACTCTGGACATGTCGAATGATCCCAAAATGGTCAATATGGATGAAATTTTAACATTTAATCTTTTGACTCTAAATTACTGTTGGATGTGAATTATGACTTTGTCAACTAAAATAAGTGTGTTTAAAGTCAATTCTGTGCCTGAAATGGTTCAAAATTGAAGCTTTTGAGTAAGCAAAACTCTGTAAAAGTGGCAATTTTGGTGACTGTGAGGGTTTAAAAAGTGGTTATTCAACATGAGGCACGATCCAATTGACATTTTGAATCCTTTTTGGTACAGTCCAAAAATAAATTTTCGGATGAAAAACGATGACTCCGGACATGTCGAACGATCCCAAAATGGTCAATATGGATGAAATTTTTACATTTAATCTTTTGACTGTAAATGACTGGTGGATGTGAATTATGACTTTGTCAACTAAAATAAGTGTGTTTAAAGTCATTTCTGTGCCTCAAAGGGGTCAAAATTGAAGCTTTTGAGTAATTAAAACTCTGTAAAAATGGCAATTTTGGTCACTCTGAGGCTTTAAAAAGTGGTTATTCAACATGAGGAACGATCCAATTGACATTTTGAATCATTTTTGGTACAGTCCAAAAAATGAATTTTCGGATGAAAAACGATGACTCCGGACATGTCGAACGATCCCAAAATGGTCAATATGGATGAAATTGTAACATTTAATCTTTTGACTGTAAATGACTGTTGGATGTGAATTAGGACTTTGTCAACTAAAATAAGTGTGTTTAAAGTCATTTCTGTGCCTGAAACGGGTCAAAATTGAAGCTTTTGAGTAATCAAAACTCTGTAAAAATGGCAATTTTGGTCACTGTGAGGCTTTAAAAAGTGGTTATTCAACATGAGGCACAATCCAATTGACATTTTGAATCATTTTTGGTACAGTCCAAAAAATCAATTTTCGGATGAAAACGATGACTCCGGACATGTCGAACGATCCCAAAATGGCCAATATGGATGACATTTTAACATTTAATCTTTTGACTGTAAATGACTGTTGGATGTGAATTATGACTTTGTCAACTAAAATAAGTGTGTTTAAAGTCATTTCTGTGCCTCAAAGGGGTCAAAATTGAAGCTTTTGAGTAATCAAAACTCTGTAAAAATGGCAATTTTGGTCACTGTGAGGCTTTAAAAAGTGGTTATTCAACATGAGGCACGATCCAATTGACATTTTGAATCATTTTTGGTACAGTCCAAAAAATGAATTTTCGGATGAAAAACGATGACTCCGGACATGTCGAGCGATCCCAAAATGGTCAATATGGATGAAATTTGAACATTCAATCTTTTGACTGTAAATGACTGTTGGGTGTGAATTATGACTTTGTCAACTAAAATAAGTGTGTTTAAAGTCATTTCTGTGCCTGAAACGGGTCAAAATTGAAGCTTTTGAGTAAGCAAAAATCTGTAAAAATGGCAATTTTGGTCACTCTGAGGGTTTAAAAAGTGGTTATTCAACATGAGGCACGACCCAATTGACATTTTGAATCATTTTTGGTACAGTCCAAAAAATCAATTTCTGGATGAAAAACAATGACTCCGGACCTGTTGAACGTTCCCAAAATGGTCTATAATGATGACATTTTAACATTTAATCTTTTGACTCTAAATTACTTTTGGATGTGAATTATGACTTTGTCAACTAAAATAAGTGTGTTTTAAGTCATTTCTGTGCCTCAAAGGGGTCAAAATTGAAGCTTTTGAGTAATCATAACTCTGTAAAAGTGGCAATTTTGGTGAATGTGAGGGTTTAAAAAGTGGTTATTCAACATGAGGCACGATCCAATTGACATTTTGAATCCTTTTTGGTACAGTCCAAAAAATATATTTTCGGATGAAAAACGATGACTCCGGACATGTCGAACGATCCCAAAATGGTCAATATGGATGAAATTTTAACATTTAATCTTTTGACTGTAAATGACTGGTGGAGGTGAATTATGACTTTGTCAACTAAAATAAGTGTGTTTAAAGTCATTTCTGTGCCTCAAAGGGGTCAAAATTGAATGTTTTGAGTAATTAAAACTCTGTAAAAATGGCAATTTTGGTCACTCTGAGGCTTTAAAAAGTGGTTATTCAACATGAGGCACGATCCAATTGACATTTTGAATCATTTTTGGTACAGTCCAAAAAATCAATTTTCGGATGAAAAACGATGATTCCGGACATGTCGAACGATCCCAAAATGGTCAATATGGATGAAATTGTAACATTTAATCTTTTGACTGTAAATGACTGTTGGATGTGAATTAGGACTTTGTCAACTAAAATAAGTGTGTTTAAAGTTATTTCTGTGCCTGAAACGGGTCAAAATTGAAGCTTTTGAGTAATCAAAACTCTGTAAAAATGGCAATTTTGGTCACTGTGAGGCTTTAAAAAGTGGTTATTCAACATGAGGCACGATCCAATTGACATTTTGAATCATTTTTGGTACAGTCCAAAACATGAATTTTCGGATGAAAAACGATGACTCCGGACATGTCGAACGATCCCAAAATGGTCAATATGGATGAAATTTTAACATTCAATCTTTTGACTGTAAATGACTGTTGGATGTGAATTATGACTTTGTCAACTAAAATAATTGTGTTTTAAGTCATTTCTGTGCTTCAAAGGGGTCAAAATTGAAGCTTTTGAGTAATCATAACTCTGTAAAAATGGCAATTTTGGTCACTGTGAGGGTTTAAAAAGTGGTTATTCAACATGAGGCACGATCCAATTGACATTTTGAATCATTTTTGGTACAGTCCAAAAAATCAATTTTCGGATGAAAACGATGACTCCGGACATGTCGAACGATCCCAAAATGGCCAATATGGATGAAATTTTAACATTTAATCTTTTGACTGTAAATGACTGTTGGATGTGAATTATGACTTTGTCAACTAAAATAAGTGTGTTTAAAGTCATTTCTGTGCCTCAAAGGGGTCAAAATTGAAGCTTTTGAGTAATTAAAACTCTGTAAAAATGGCAATTTTGGTCACTCTGAGGCTTTAAAAAGTGGTTATTCAACATGAGGCACGATCCAATTGACATTTTGAATCATTTTTGGTACAGTCCAAAAAATCAATTTTCGGATGAAAAACGATGACTCCGGACATGTCGAACGATCCCAAAATGGTCAATATGGATGAAATTTTAACATTTAATCTTTTGACTCTAAATGACTGTTGGATGTGAATTATGACTTTGTCAACTAAAATAAGTGTGTTTAAAGTCATTTCTGTGCCTGAAACGGGTCAAAATTGAAGCTTTTGAGTAAGCAAAACTCTGTAAAAATGGCAATTTTGCTCACTCTGAGGGTTTAAAAAGTGGTTATTCAACATGAGGCACGATCCAATTGACATTTTGAATCATTTTTGGTACAGTCCAAAAAATCAATTTTCGGATGAAAAACGATGACTCTGGACATGTCGAATGATCCCAAAATGGTCAATATGGATGAAATTTTAACATTTAATCTTTTGACTCTAAATGACTGTTGGATGTGAATTATGACTTTGTCAACTAAAATAAGTGTGTTTAAAGTCAATTCTGTGCCTGAAATGGTTCAAAATTGAAGCTTTTGAGTAAGCAAAACTCTGTAAAAGTGGCAATTTTGGTGACTGTGAGGGTTTAAAAAGTGGTTATTCAACATGAGGCACGATCCAATTGACATTTTGAATCCTTTTTGGTACAGTCCAAAAATAAATTTTCGGATGAAAAACGATGACTCCGGACATGTCGAACGATCCCAAAATGGTCAATATGGATGAAATTTTTACATTTAATCTTTTGACTGTAAATGACTGGTGGATGTGAATTATGACTTTGTCAACTAAAATAAGTGTGTTTAATGTCATTTCTGTGCCTCAAAGGGGTCAAAATTGAAGCTTTTGAGTAATTAAAACTCTGTAAAAATGGCAATTTTGGTCACTCCGAGGCTTTAAAAAGTGGTTATTCAACATGAGGCACGATCCAATTGACATTTTGAATCCTTTTTGGTACAATCCAAAAAATAAATTTTCGGATGAAAAACGATGACTCCGAGCATGTCGAACGATCCCAAAATGGTCAATATGGATGAAATTTTTACATTTAATCTTTTGACTGTAAATGACTGGTGGATGTGAATTATGACTTTGTCAACTAAAATAAGTGTGTTTAAAGTCATTTCTGTGCCTCAAAGGGGTCAAAATTGAAGCTTTTGAGTAATTAAAACTCTGTAAAAATGGCAATTTTGGTCACTCTGAGGCTTTAAAAAGTGGTTATTCAACATGAGGAACGATCCAATTGACATTTTGAATCATTTTTGGTACAGTCCAAAAAATCAATTTTCGGATGAAAAACGATGACTCCGGACATGTTGAACGATCCCAAAATGCTCAATATGGATGAAATTGTAACATTTAATCTTTTGACTGTAAATGACTGTTGGATGTGAATTAGGACTTTGTCAACTAAAATAAGTGTGTTTAAAGTCATTTCTGTGCCTGAAATGGTTCAAAATTGAAGCTTTTGAGTAAGCAAAACTCTGTAAAAGTGGCAATTTTGGTGACTGTGAGGGTTTAAAAAGTGGTTATTCAACATGAGGCACGATCCAATTGACATTTTGAATCCTTTTTGGTACAGTCCAAAAATAAATTTTCGGATGAAAAACGATGACTCCGGACCTGTTGAACGTTCCCAAAATGGTCTATAATGATGAAATTTTAACATTTAATCTTTTGACTTTAAATGACTGTTGGATGTGAATTATGACTTTGTCAACTAAAATAAGTGTGTTTTAAGTCATTTCTGTGCCTCATAGGGGTCAAAATTGAAGCTTTTGAGTAATCATAACTCTGTAAAAATGGCAATTTTGGTCACTGTGAGGCTTTAAAAAGTGGTTATTCAACATGAGGCACGATCCAATTGACATTTTGAATCATTTTTGGTACAGTCCAAAAAATCAATTTTCGGATGAAAAACGATGACTCCGGACATGTCGAACGATCCCAAAATGGTCAATATGGATGAAATTTTAACATTTAATCTTTTGACTCTAAATGACTGTTGGATGTGAATTATGACTTTGTCAACTAAAATAAGTGTGTTTAAAGTCATTTCTGTGCCTGAAACGGGTCAAAATTGAAGCTTTTGAGTAAGCAAAACTCTGTAAAAATGGCAATTTTGCTCACTCTGAGGGTTTAAAAAGTGGTTATTCAACATGAGGCACGATCCAATTGACATTTTGAATCATTTTTGGTACAGTCCAAAATATCAATTTTCGGATGAAAAACGATGACTCTGGACATGTCGAATGATCCCAAAATGGTCAATATGGATGAAATTTTAACATTTAATCTTTTGACTCTAAATGACTGTTGGATGTGAATTATGACTTTGTCAACTAAAATAAGTGTGTTTAAAGTCAATTCTGTGCCTGAAATGGTTCAAAATTGAAGCTTTTGAGTAAGCAAAACTCTGTAAAAGTGGCAATTTTGGTGACTGTGAGGGTTTAAAAAGTGGTTATTCAACATGAGGCACGATCCAATTGACATTTTGAATCCTTTTTGGTACAGTCCAAAAATAAATTTTCGGATGAAAAACGATGACTCCGGACATGTCGAACGATCCCAAAATGGTCAATATGGATGAAATTTTTACATTTAATCTTTTGACTGTAAATGACTGGTGGATGTGAATTATGACTTTGTCAACTAAAATAAGTGTGTTTAAAGTCATTTCTGTGCCTCAAAGGGGTCAAAATTGAAGCTTTTGAGTAATTAAAACTCTGTAAAAATGGCAATTTTGGTCACTCTGAGGCTTTAAAAAGTGGTTATTCAACATGAGGAACGATCCAATTGACATTTTGAATCATTTTTGGTACAGTCCAAAAAATCAATTTTCGGATGAAAAACGATGACTCCGGACATGTCGAACGATCCCAAAATGCTCAATATGAATGAAATTGTAACATTTAATCTTTTGACTGTAAATGACTGTTGGATGTGAATTAGGACTTTGTCAACTAAAATAAGTGTGTTTAAAGTCATTTCTGTGCCTGAAACAGGTCAAAATTGAAGCTTTTGAGTAATCAAAACTCTGTAAAAATGGCAATTTTGGTCACTCTGAGGCTTTAAAAAGTGGTTATTCAACATGAGGCACGATCCAATTGACATTTTGAATCATTTTTGGTACAGTCCAAAAAATGAATTTTCGGATGAAAAACGATGACTCCGGACATGTCGAACGATCCCAAAATGGTCAATATGGATGAAATTGTAACATTTAATCTTTTGACTGTAAATGACTGTTGGATGTGAATTAGGACTTTGTCAACTAAAATAAGTGTGTTTAAAGTCATTTCTGTGCCTGAAACGGGTCAAAATTGAAGCTTTTGAGTAATCAAAACTCTGTAAAAATGGCAATTTTGCTCACTCTGAGGGTTTAAAAAGTGGTTATTCAACATGAGGCACGATCCAATTGACATTTTGAATCATTTTTGGTACAGTCCAAAAAATCAATTTTCGGATGAAAAACGATGACTCTGGACATGTCGAATGATCCCAAAATGGTCAATATGGATGAAATTTTAACATTTAATCTTTTGACTCTAAATGACTGTTGGATGTGAATTATGACTTTGTCAACTAAAATAAGTGTGTTTAAAGTCAATTCTGTGCCTGAAATGGTTCAAAATTGAAGCTTTTGAGTAAGCAAAACTCTGTAAAAGTGGCAATTTTGGTGACTGTGAGGGTTTAAAAAGTGGTTATTCAACATGAGGCACGATCCAATTGACATTTTGAATCCTTTTTGGTACAGTCCAAAAATAAATTTTCGGATGAAAAACGATGACTCCGGACATGTCGAACGATCCCAAAATGGTCAATATGGATGAAATTTTTACATTTAATCTTTTGACTGTAAATGACTGGTGGATGTGAATTATGACTTTGTCAACTAAAATAAGTGTGTTTAATGTCATTTCTGTGCCTCAAAGGGGTCAAAATTGAAGCTTTTGAGTAATTAAAACTCTGTAAAAATGGCAATTTTGGTCACTCCGAGGCTTTAAAAAGTGGTTATTCAACATGAGGCACGATCCAATTGACATTTTGAATCCTTTTTGGTACAATCCAAAAAATAAATTTTCGGATGAAAAACGATGACTCCGAGCATGTCGAACGATCCCAAAATGGTCAATATGGATGAAATTTTTACATTTAATCTTTTGACTGTAAATGACTGGTGGATGTGAATTATGACTTTGTCAACTAAAATAAGTGTGTTTAAAGTCATTTCTGTGCCTCAAAGGGGTCAAAATTGAAGCTTTTGAGTAATTAAAACTCTGTAAAAATGGCAATTTTGGTCACTCTGAGGCTTTAAAAAGTGGTTATTCAACATGAGGAACGATCCAATTGACATTTTGAATCATTTTTGGTACAGTCCAAAAAATCAATTTTCGGATGAAAAACGATGACTCCGGACATGTTGAACGATCCCAAAATGCTCAATATGGATGAAATTGTAACATTTAATCTTTTGACTGTAAATGACTGTTGGATGTGAATTAGGACTTTGTCAACTAAAATAAGTGTGTTTAAAGTCATTTCTGTGCCTGAAACAGGTCAAAATTGAAGCTTTTGAGTAATCAAAACTCTGTAAAAATGGCAATTTTGGTCACTGTGAGGCTTTAAAAAGTGGTTATTCAACATGAGGCACGATCCAATTGACATTTTGAATCATTTTTGGTACAGTCCAAAAAATGAATTTTCGGATGAAAAACGATGACTCCGGACATGTCGAGCGATCCCAAAATGGTCAATATGGATGAAATTTTAACATTCAATCTTTTGACTGTAAATGACTGTTGGGTGTGAATTATGACTTTGTCAACTAAAATAAGTGTGTTTAAAGTCATTTCTGTGCCTGAAATGGTTCAAAATTGAAGCTTTTGAGTAAGCAAAACTCTGTAAAAGTGGCAATTTTGGTGACTGTGAGGGTTTAAAAAGTGGTTATTCAACATGAGGCACGATCCAATTGACATTTTGAATCCTTTTTGGTACAGTCCAAAAATAAATTTTCGGATGAAAAACGATGACTCCGGACCTGTTGAACGTTCCCAAAATGGTCTATAATGATGAAATTTTAACATTTAATCTTTTGACTTTAAATGACTGTTGGATGTGAATTATGACTTTGTCAACTAAAATAAGTGTGTTTTAAGTCATTTCTGTGCCTCATAGGGGTCAAAATTGAAGCTTTTGAGTAATCATAACTCTGTAAAAATGGCAATTTTGGTCACTGTGAGGCTTTAAAAAGTGGTTATTCAACATGAGGCACGATCCAATTGACATTTTGAATCATTTTTGGTACAGTCCAAAAAATCAATTTTCGGATGAAAAACGATGACTCCGGACATGTCGAACGATCCCAAAATGGTCAATATGGATGAAATTTTAACATTTAATCTTTTGACTCTAAATGACTGTTGGATGTGAATTATGACTTTGTCAACTAAAATAAGTGTGTTTAAAGTCATTTCTGTGCCTGAAACGGGTCAAAATTGAAGCTTTTGAGTAAGCAAAACTCTGTAAAAATGGCAATTTTGCTCACTCTGAGGGTTTAAAAAGTGGTTATTCAACATGAGGCACGATCCAATTGACATTTTGAATCATTTTTGGTACAGTCCAAAATATCAATTTTCGGATGAAAAACGATGACTCTGGACATGTCGAATGATCCCAAAATGGTCAATATGGATGAAATTTTAACATTTAATCTTTTGACTCTAAATGACTGTTGGATGTGAATTATGACTTTGTCAACTAAAATAAGTGTGTTTAAAGTCAATTCTGTGCCTGAAATGGTTCAAAATTGAAGCTTTTGAGTAAGCAAAACTCTGTAAAAGTGGCAATTTTGGTGACTGTGAGGGTTTAAAAAGTGGTTATTCAACATGAGGCACGATCCAATTGACATTTTGAATCCTTTTTGGTACAGTCCAAAAATAAATTTTCGGATGAAAAACGATGACTCCGGACATGTCGAACGATCCCAAAATGGTCAATATGGATGAAATTTTTACATTTAATCTTTTGACTGTAAATGACTGGTGGATGTGAATTATGACTTTGTCAACTAAAATAAGTGTGTTTAAAGTCATTTCTGTGCCTCAAAGGGGTCAAAATTGAAGCTTTTGAGTAATTAAAACTCTGTAAAAATGGCAATTTTGGTCACTCTGAGGCTTTAAAAAGTGGTTATTCAACATGAGGAACGATCCAATTGACATTTTGAATCATTTTTGGTACAGTCCAAAAAATCAATTTTCGGATGAAAAACGATGACTCCGGACATGTCGAACGATCCCAAAATGCTCAATATGAATGAAATTGTAACATTTAATCTTTTGACTGTAAATGACTGTTGGATGTGAATTAGGACTTTGTCAACTAAAATAAGTGTGTTTAAAGTCATTTCTGTGCCTGAAACAGGTCAAAATTGAAGCTTTTGAGTAATCAAAACTCTGTAAAAATGGCAATTTTGGTCACTCTGAGGCTTTAAAAAGTGGTTATTCAACATGAGGCACGATCCAATTGACATTTTGAATCATTTTTGGTACAGTCCAAAAAATGAATTTTCGGATGAAAAACGATGACTCCGGACATGTCGAACGATCCCAAAATGGTCAATATGGATGAAATTGTAACATTTAATCTTTTGACTGTAAATGACTGTTGGATGTGAATTAGGACTTTGTCAACTAAAATAAGTGTGTTTAAAGTCATTTCTGTGCCTGAAACGGGTCAAAATTGAAGCTTTTGAGTAATCAAAACTCTGTAAAAATGGCAATTTTGGTCACTGTGAGGCTTTAAAAAGTGGTTATTTAACATGAGGCACGATCCAATTGACATTTTGAATCATTTTTGGTACAGTCCAAAAAAAGAATTTTCGGATGAAAAACGATGACTCCGGACATGTCGAGCGATCCCAAAATGGTCAATATGGATGAAATTTTAACATTCAATCTTTTGACTGTAAATGACTGTTGGGTGTGAATTATGACTTTGTCAACTAAAATAAGTGTGTTTAAAGTCATTTCTGTGCCTGAAACGGGTCAAAATTGAAGCTTTTGAGTAAGCAAAAATCTGTAAAAATTGCAATTTTGGTCACTCTGAGGGTTTAAAAAGTGGTTATTCAACATGAGGCACGACCCAATTGACATTTTGAATCATTTTTGGTACAGTCCAAAATATCAATTTCTGGATGAAAAACAATGACTCCGGACCTGTTGAACGTTCCCAAAATGGTCTATAATGATGACATTTTAACATTTAATCTTTTGACTCTAAATGACTTTTGGATGTGAATTATGACTTTGTCAACTAAAATAAGTGTGTTTTAAGTCATTTCTGTGCCTCAAAGGGGTCAAAATTGAAGCTTTTGAGTAATCATAACTCTGTAAAAGTGGCAATTTTGGTGACTGTGAGGGTTTAAAAAGTGGTTATTCAACATGAGGCACGATCCAATTGACATTTTGAATCCTTTTTGGTACAGTCCAAAAAATAAATTTTCGGATGAAAAACGATGACTCCGGACATGTCGAACGATCCCAAAATGGTCAATATGAATGAAATTTTAACATTTAATCTTTTGACTGTAAATGACTGGTGGAGGTGAATTATGACTTTGTCAACTAAAATAAGTGTGTTTAAAGTCATTTCTGTGCCTCAAAGGGGTCAAAATTGAATGTTTTGAGTAATTAAAACTCTGTAAAAATGGCAATTTTGGTCACTCTGTGGCTTTAAAAAGTGGTTATTCAACATGAGGCACGATCCAATTGACATTTTGAATCATTTTTGGTACAGTCCAAAAAATCAATTTTCGGATGAAAAACGATGATTCCGGACATGTCGAACGATCCCAAAATGGTCAATATGGATGAAATTGTAACATTTAATCTTTTGACTGTAAATGACTGTTGGATGTGAATTAGGACTTTGTCAACTAAAATAAGTGTGTTTAAAGTCATTTCTGTGCCTGAAACGGGTCAAAATTGAAGCTTTTGAGTAATCAAAACTCTGTAAAAATGGCAATTTTGGTCACTGTGAGGCTTTAAAAAGTGGTTATTCAACATGAGGCACGATCCAATTGACATTTTGAATCATTTTTGGTACAGTCCAAAACATGAATTTTCGGATGAAAAACGATGACTCCGGACATGTCGAACGATCCCAAAATGGTCAATATGGATGAAATTTTAACATTCAATCTTTTGACTGTAAATGACTGTTGGATGTGAATTATGACTTTGTCAACTAAAATAATTGTGTTTTAAGTCATTTCTGTGCTTCAAAGGGGTCAAAATTGAAGCTTTTGAGTAATCATAACTCTGTAAAAATGGCAATTTTGGTCACTGTGAGGGTTTAAAAAGTGGTTATTCAACATGAGGCACGATCCAATTGACATTTTGAATCATTTTTGGTACAGTCCAAAAAATCAATTTTCGGATGAAAACGATGACTCCGGACATGTCGAACGATCCCAAAATGGCCAATATGGATGAAATTTTAACATTTAATCTTTTGACTGTAAATGACTGTTGGATGTGAATTATGACTTTGTCAACTAAAATAAGTGTGTTTAAAGTCATTTCTGTGCCTCAAAGGGGTCAAAATTGAAGCTTTTGAGTAATTAAAACTCTGTAAAAATTGGCAATTTTGGTCACTCTGAGGCTTTAAAAAGTGGTTATTCAACATGAGGCACGATCCAATTGACATTTTGAATCATTTTTGGTACAGTCCAAAAAATCAATTTTCGGATGAAAAACGATGACTCCGGACATGTCGAACGATCCCAAAATGGTCAATATGGATGAAATTTTAACATTTAATCTTTTGACTCTAAATGACTGTTGGATGTGAATTATGACTTTGTCAAATAAAATAAGTGTGTTTAAAGTCATTTCTGTGCCTGAAACGGGTCAAAATTGAAGCTTTTGAGTAAGCAAAACTCTGTAAAAATGGCAATTTTGCTCACTCTGAGGGTTTAAAAAGTGGTTATTCAACATGAGGCACGATCCAATTGACATTTTGAATCATTTTTGGTACAGTCCAAAAAATCAATTTTCGGATGAAAAACGATGACTCTGGACATGTCGAATGATCCCAAAATGGTCAATATGGATGAAATTTTAACATTTCATCTTTTGACTCTAAATGACTGTTGGATGTGAATTATGACTTTGTCAACTAAAATAAGTGTGTTTAAAGTCAATTCTGTGCCTGAAATGGTTCAAAATTGAAGCTTTTGAGTAAGCAAAACTCTGTAAAAGTGTCAAATTTTGGTGACTGTGAGGGTTTTAAAAAGTGGTTATTCAACATGAGGCACGATCCAATTGACATTTTGAATCCTTTTTGGTACAGTCCAAAAATAAATTTTCGGATGAAAAACGATGACTCCGGACATGTCGAACGATCCCAAAATGGTCAATATGGATGAAATTTTTACATTTAATCTTTTGACTGTAAATGACTGGTGGATGTGAATTATGACTTTGTCAACTAAAATAAGTGTGTTTAAAGTCATTTCTGTGCCTCAAAGGGGTCAAAATTGAAGCTTTTGAGTAATTAAAACTCTGTAAAAATGGCAATTTTGGTCACTCTGAGGCTTTAAAAAGTGGTTATTCAACATGAGGCACGATCCAATTGACATTTTGAATCCTTTTTGGTACAATCCAAAAAATAAATTTTCGGATGAAAAACGATGACTCCGGACTTGTCGAACGATCCCAAAATGGTCAATATGGATGAAATTTTTACATTTAATCTTTTGACTGTAAATGACTGGTGGATGTGAATTATGACTTTGTCAACTAAAATAAGTGTGTTTAAAGTCATTTCTGTGCCTCAAAGGGGTCAAAATTGAAGCTTTTGAGTAATTAAAACTCTGTAAAAATGGCAATTTTGGTCACTCTGAGGCTTTAAAAAGTGGTTATTCAACATGAGGAACGATCCAATTGACATTTTGAATCATTTTTGGTACAGTCCAAAAAATCAATTTTCGGATGAAAAACGATGACTCCGGACATGTTGAACGATCCCAAAATGCTCAATATGGATGAAATTGTAACATTTAATCTTTTGACTGTAAATGACTGTTGGATGTGAATTAGGACTTTGTCAACTAAAATAAGTGTGTTTAAAGTCATTTCTGTGCCTGAAACAGGTCAAAATTGAAGCTTTTGAGTAATCAAAACTCTGTAAAAATGGCAATTTTGGTCACTCTGAGGCTTTAAAAAGTGGTTATTCAACATGAGGCACGATCCAATTGACATTTTGAATCATTTTTGGTACAGTCCAAAAAATGAATTTTCGGATGAAAAACGATGACTCCGGACATGTCGAACGATCCCAAAATGGTCAATATGGATGAAATTTTAACATTTAATCTTTTGACTGTAAATGACTGGTGGATGTGAATTATGACTTTGTCAACTAAAATAAGTGTGTTTTAAGTCATTTCTGTGCCTCAAAGGGGTCAAAATTGAAGCTTTTGAGTAATCATAACTCTGTAAAAATGGCAATTTTGGTCACTTTGAGGGTTTAAAAAGTGGTTATTCAACATGAGGCACGATCCAATTGACATTTTGAATCATTTTTGGTACAGTCCAAAAAATGAATTTTCGGATGAAAAACGATGACTCCGGACCTGTTGAATGTTCCCAAAATGGTCTATAATGATGAAATTTTAACATTTAATCTTTTGACTCTAAATGACTGTTGGATGTGAATTATGACTTTGTCAACTAAAATAAGTGTGTTTTAAGTCATTTCTGTGCCTCAAAGGGGTCAAAATTGAAGCTTTTGAGTAATTAAAACTCTGTAAAAATGGCAATTTTGGTCACTCTGAGGCTTTAAAAAGTGGTTATTCAACATGAGGCACGATCCAATTGACATTTTGAATCATTTTTAGTACAGTCCAAAAAATAAATTTTCGGATGAAAAACGATGACTCCGGACATGTCGAACGATCCCAAAATGGTCAATATGGATGAAATTGTAACATTTAATCTTTTGACTGTAAATGACTGTTGGATGTGAATTATGACTTTGTCAACTAAAATAAGTGTGTTTAAAGTCATTTCTGTGCCTGAAACGGGTCAAAATTGAAGCTTTTGAGTAAGCAAAACTCTGTAAAAGTGGCAATTTTGGTGACTGTGAGGGTTTAAAAAGTGGTTATTCAACATGAGGCACGACCCAATTGACATTTTGAATCATTTTTGGTACAGTCCAAAAAATAAATTTTCGGATGAAAAACAATGACTCCGGACATTTCGAACGATCCCAAAATGGTCAATATGGATGAAATTTTAACATTTAATCTTTTGACTGTAAATGACTGGTGGATGTGAATTATGACTTTGTCAACTAAAATAAGTGTGTTTAAAGTCATTTCTGTGCCTCAAAGGGGTCAAAATTGAAGCTTTTGAGTAATTAAAACTCTGTAAAAATGGCAATTTTGGTCACTCTGAGGCTTTAAAAAGTGGTTATTCAACATGAGGCACGATCCAATTGACATTTTGAATCATTTTTGGTACAGTCCAAAAAATCAATTTTCGGATGAAAAACGATGACTCCGGACATGTCGAACGATCCCAAAATGGTCAATATGGATGAAATTTTAACATTTAATCTTTTGACTGTAAATGACTGTTGGATGTGAATTAGGACTTTGTCAACTAAAATAAGTGTGTTTAAAGTCGTTTCTGTGCCTGAAACGGGTCAAAATTGAAGCTTTTGAGTAATCAAAACTCTGTAAAAATGGCAATTTTGGTCACTGTGAGGCTTTAAAAAGTGGTTATTCAACATGAGGCACGATCCAATTGACATTTTGAATCATTTATGGTACAGTCCAAAAAATGAATTTTCGGATGAAAAACGATGACTCCGGACATGTCGAACGATCCCAAAATGGTCAATATGGATGAAATTTTAACATTCAATCTTTTGCCTGTAAATGACTGTTGGATGTGAATTATGACTTTGTCAACTAAAATAAGTGTGTTTTAAGTCATTTCTGTGCTTCAAAGGGGTCAAAATTGAAGCTTTTGAGTAATCATAACTCTGTAAAAATGGCAATTTTGGTCACTGTGAGGGTTTAAAAAGTGGTTATTCAACATGAGGCACGATCCAATTGACATTTTGAATCATTTTTGGTACAGTCCAAAAAATCAATTTTCGGATGAAAACGATGACTCCGGACATGTCGAACGATCCCAAAATGGCCAATATGGATGAAATTTTAACATTTAATCTTTTGACTTTAAATGACTGTTGGATGTGAATTATGACTTTGTCAACTAAAATAAGTGTGTTTAAAGTCATTTCTGTGCCTCAAAGGGGTCAAAATTGAAGCTTTTGAGTAATTAAAACTCTGTAAAAATGGCAATTTTGGTCACTGTGAGGCTTTAAAAAGTGGTTATTCAACATGAGGCACGATCCAATTGACATTTTGAATCATTTTTGGTACAGTCCAAAAAATGAATTTTCGGATGAAAAACGATGACTCCGGACATATCGAACGATCCCAAAATGGTCAATATGGATGACATTTTAACATTCAATCTTTTGACTGTAAATGACTGTTGGATGTGAATTATGACTTTGTCAACTAAAATAAGTGTGTTTAAAGTCATTTCTGTGCCTGAAACTGGTCAAAATTGAAGCTTTTGAGTAAGCAAAACTCTGTAAAAATGGCAATTTTGGTCACTCTGAGGGTTTAAAATGTGGTTATTCAACATGAGGCACGACCCAATTGACATTTTGAATCATTTTTGGTACAGTCCAAAAAATCAATTTTCGGATGAAAAACGATGACTCCGGACATGTCGAACGATCCCAAAATGGTCAATATGGATGAAATTTTAACATTTAATCTTTTGACTCTAAATGACTGTTGGATGTGAATTATGACTTTGTCAACTAAAATAAGTGTGTTTAAAGTCATTTCTGTGCCTGAAATGGTTCAAAATTGAAGCTTTTGAGTAAGCAAAACTCTGTAAAAGTGGCAATTTTGGTGACTGTGAGGGTTTAAAAAGTGGTTATTCAACATGAGGCACGATCCAATTGACATTTTGAATCCTTTTTGGTACAGTCAAAAAATAAATTTTCGGATGAAAAACGATGACTCCGGACCTGTTGAACGTTCCCAAAATGGTCTATAATGATGAAATTTTAACATTTAATCTTTTGACTTTAAATGACTGTTGGATGTGAATTATGACTTTGTCAACTAAAATAAGTGTGTTTTAAGTCATTTCTGTGCCTCATAGGGGTCAAAATTGAAGCTTTTGAGTAATCATAACTCTGTAAAAATGGCAATTTTGGTCACTGTGAGGCTTTAAAAAGTGGTTATTCAACATGAGGCACGATCCAATTGACATTTTGAATCATTTTTGGTACAGTCCAAAAAATCAATTTTCGGATGAAAAACGATGACTCCGGACATGTCGAACGATCCCAAAATGGTCAATATGGATGAAATTTTAACATTTAATCTTTTGACTCTAAATGACTGTTGGATGTGAATTATGACTTTGTCAACTAAAATAAGTGTGTTTAAAGTCATTTCTGTGCCTGAAACGGGTCAAAATTGAAGCTTTTGAGTAAGCAAAACTCTGTAAAAATGGCAATTTTGCTCACTCTGAGGCTTTAAAAAGTGGTTATTCAACATGAGGCATGATCCAATTGACATTTTGAATCATTTTTGGTACAGTCCAAAAAATCAATTTTCGGATGAAAAACGATGACTCCGGATATGTCGAACTATCCCAAAATGGTCAATATGGATGAAATTGTAACATTTAATCTTTTGACTGTAAATGACTGTTGGATGTGAATTAGGACTTTGTCAACTAAAATAAGTGTGTTTAAAGTCGTTTCTGTGCCTGAAACGGGTCAAAATTGAAGCTTTTGAGTAATCAAAACTCTGTAAAAATGGCAATTTTGGTCACTGTGAGGCTTTAAAAAGTGGTTATTCAACATGAGGCACGATCCAATTGACATTTTGAATCATTTTTGGTACAGTCCAAAAAATGAATTTTCGGATGAAAAACGATGACTCCGGACATATCGAACGATCCCAAAATGGTCAATATGGATGACATTTTAACATTCAATCTTTTGACTGTAAATGACTGTTGGATGTGAATTATGACTTTGTCAACTAAAATAAGTGTGTTTAAAGTCATTTCTGTGCCTGAAACTGGTCAAAATTGAAGCTTTTGAGTAAGCAAAACTCTGTAAAAATGGCAATTTTGGTCACTCTGAGGGTTTAAAAAGTGGTTATTCAACATGAGGCACGACCCAATTGACATTTTGAATCATTTTTGGTACAGTCCAAAAAATCAATTTTCGGATGAAAAACGATGACTCCGGACATGTCGAACGATCCCAAAATGGTCAATATGGATGAAATTTTAACATTTAATCTTTTGACTCTAAATGACTGTTGGATGTGAATTATGACTTTGTCAACTAAAATAAGTGTGTTTAAAGTCATTTCTGTGCCTGAAATGGTTCAAAATTGAAGCTTTTGAGTAAGCAAAACTCTGTAAAAGTGGCAATTTTGGTGACTGTGAGGGTTTAAAATGTGGTTATTCAACATGAGGCACGACCCAATTGACATTTTGAATCATTTTTGGTACAGTCCAAAAAATCAATTTTCGGATGAAAAACGATGACTCCGGACATGTCGAACGATCCCAAAATGGTCAATATGGATGAAATTTTAACATTTAATCTTTTGACTCTAAATGACTGTTGGATGTGAATTATGACTTTGTCAACTAAAATAAGTGTGTTTAAAGTCATTTCTGTGCCTGAAATGGTTCAAAATTGAAGCTTTTGAGTAAGCAAAACTCTGTAAAAGTGGCAATTTTGGTGACTGTGAGGGTTTAAAAAGTGGTTATTCAACATGAGGCACGATCCAATTGACATTTTGAATCCTTTTTGGTACAGTCCAAAAATAAATTTTCGGATGAAAAACGATGACTCCGGACCTGTTGAACGTTCCCAAAATGGTCTATAATGATGAAATTTTAACATTTAATCTTTTGACTTTAAATGACTGTTGGATGTGAATTATGACTTTGTCAACTAAAATAAGTGTGTTTTAAGTCATTTCTGTGCCTCATAGGGGTCAAAATTGAAGCTTTTGAGTAATTAAAACTCTGTAAAAATGGCAATTTTGGTCACTCTGAGGCTTTAAAAAGTGGTTATTCAACATGAGGAACGATCCAATTGACATTTTGAATCATTTTTGGTACAGTCCAAAAAATCAATTTTCGGATGAAAAACGATGACTCCGGACATGTCGAACGATCCCAAAATGCTCAATATGAATGAAATTGTAACATTTAATCTTTTGACTGTAAATGACTGTTGGATGTGAATTAGGACTTTGTCAACTAAAATAAGTGTGTTTAAAGTCATTTCTGTGCCTGAAACAGGTCAAAATTGAAGCTTTTGAGTAATCAAAACTCTGTAAAAATGGCAATTTTGGTCACTCTGAGGCTTTAAAAAGTGGTTATTCAACATGAGGCACGATCCAATTGACATTTTGAATCATTTTTGGTACAGTCCAAAAAATGAATTTTCGGATGAAAAACGATGACTCCGGACATGTCGAACGATCCCAAAATGGTCAATATGGATGAAATTGTAACATTTAATCTTTTGACTGTAAATGACTGTTGGATGTGAATTAGGACTTTGTCAACTAAAATAAGTGTGTTTAAAGTCATTTCTGTGCCTGAAACGGGTCAAAATTGAAGCTTTTGAGTAATCAAAACTCTGTAAAAATGGCAATTTTGGTCACTGTGAGGCTTTAAAAAGTGGTTATTTAACATGAGGCACGATCCAATTGACATTTTGAATCATTTTTGGTACAGTCCAAAAAAAGAATTTTCGGATGAAAAACGATGACTCCGGACATGTCGAGCGATCCCAAAATGGTCAATATGGATGAAATTTTAACATTCAATCTTTTGACTGTAAATGACTGTTGGGTGTGAATTATGACTTTGTCAACTAAAATAAGTGTGTTTAAAGTCATTTCTGTGCCTGAAACGGGTCAAAATTGAAGCTTTTGAGTAAGCAAAAATCTGTAAAAATTGCAATTTTGGTCACTCTGAGGGTTTAAAAAGTGGTTATTCAACATGAGGCACGACCCAATTGACATTTTGAATCATTTTTGGTACAGTCCAAAATATCAATTTCTGGATGAAAAACAATGACTCCGGACCTGTTGAACGTTCCCAAAATGGTCTATAATGATGACATTTTAACATTTAATCTTTTGACTCTAAATGACTTTTGGATGTGAATTATGACTTTGTCAACTAAAATAAGTGTGTTTTAAGTCATTTCTGTGCCTCAAAGGGGTCAAAATTGAAGCTTTTGAGTAATCATAACTCTGTAAAAGTGGCAATTTTGGTGACTGTGAGGGTTTAAAAAGTGGTTATTCAACATGAGGCACGATCCAATTGACATTTTGAATCCTTTTTGGTACAGTCCAAAAAATAAATTTTCGGATGAAAAACGATGACTCCGGACATGTCGAACGATCCCAAAATGGTCAATATGAATGAAATTTTAACATTTAATCTTTTGACTGTAAATGACTGGTGGAGGTGAATTATGACTTTGTCAACTAAAATAAGTGTGTTTAAAGTCATTTCTGTGCCTCAAAGGGGTCAAAATTGAATGTTTTGAGTAATTAAAACTCTGTAAAAATGGCAATTTTGGTCACTCTGTGGCTTTAAAAAGTGGTTATTCAACATGAGGCACGATCCAATTGACATTTTGAATCATTTTTGGTACAGTCCAAAAAATCAATTTTCGGATGAAAAACGATGATTCCGGACATGTCGAACGATCCCAAAATGGTCAATATGGATGAAATTGTAACATTTAATCTTTTGACTGTAAATGACTGTTGGATGTGAATTAGGACTTTGTCAACTAAAATAAGTGTGTTTAAAGTCATTTCTGTGCCTGAAACGGGTCAAAATTGAAGCTTTTGAGTAATCAAAACTCTGTAAAAATGGCAATTTTGGTCACTGTGAGGCTTTAAAAAGTGGTTATTCAACATGAGGCACGATCCAATTGACATTTTGAATCATTTTTGGTACAGTCCAAAACATGAATTTTCGGATGAAAAACGATGACTCCGGACATGTCGAACGATCCCAAAATGGTCAATATGGATGAAATTTTAACATTCAATCTTTTGACTGTAAATGACTGTTGGATGTGAATTATGACTTTGTCAACTAAAATAATTGTGTTTTAAGTCATTTCTGTGCTTCAAAGGGGTCAAAATTGAAGCTTTTGAGTAATCATAACTCTGTAAAAATGGCAATTTTGGTCACTGTGAGGGTTTAAAAAGTGGTTATTCAACATGAGGCACGATCCAATTGACATTTTGAATCATTTTTGGTACAGTCCAAAAAATCAATTTTCGGATGAAAACGATGACTCCGGACATGTCGAACGATCCCAAAATGGCCAATATGGATGAAATTTTAACATTTAATCTTTTGACTGTAAATGACTGTTGGATGTGAATTATGACTTTGTCAACTAAAATAAGTGTGTTTAAAGTCATTTCTGTGCCTCAAAGGGGTCAAAATTGAAGCTTTTGAGTAATTAAAACTCTGTAAAAATTGGCAATTTTGGTCACTCTGAGGCTTTAAAAAGTGGTTATTCAACATGAGGCACGATCCAATTGACATTTTGAATCATTTTTGGTACAGTCCAAAAAATCAATTTTCGGATGAAAAACGATGACTCCGGACATGTCGAACGATCCCAAAATGGTCAATATGGATGAAATTTTAACATTTAATCTTTTGACTCTAAATGACTGTTGGATGTGAATTATGACTTTGTCAAATAAAATAAGTGTGTTTAAAGTCATTTCTGTGCCTGAAACGGGTCAAAATTGAAGCTTTTGAGTAAGCAAAACTCTGTAAAAATGGCAATTTTGCTCACTCTGAGGGTTTAAAAAGTGGTTATTCAACATGAGGCACGATCCAATTGACATTTTGAATCATTTTTGGTACAGTCCAAAAAATCAATTTTCGGATGAAAAACGATGACTCTGGACATGTCGAATGATCCCAAAATGGTCAATATGGATGAAATTTTAACATTTCATCTTTTGACTCTAAATGACTGTTGGATGTGAATTATGACTTTGTCAACTAAAATAAGTGTGTTTAAAGTCAATTCTGTGCCTGAAATGGTTCAAAATTGAAGCTTTTGAGTAAGCAAAACTCTGTAAAAGTGTCAAATTTTGGTGACTGTGAGGGTTTTAAAAAGTGGTTATTCAACATGAGGCACGATCCAATTGACATTTTGAATCCTTTTTGGTACAGTCCAAAAATAAATTTTCGGATGAAAAACGATGACTCCGGACATGTCGAACGATCCCAAAATGGTCAATATGGATGAAATTTTTACATTTAATCTTTTGACTGTAAATGACTGGTGGATGTGAATTATGACTTTGTCAACTAAAATAAGTGTGTTTAAAGTCATTTCTGTGCCTCAAAGGGGTCAAAATTGAAGCTTTTGAGTAATTAAAACTCTGTAAAAATGGCAATTTTGGTCACTCTGAGGCTTTAAAAAGTGGTTATTCAACATGAGGCACGATCCAATTGACATTTTGAATCCTTTTTGGTACAATCCAAAAAATAAATTTTCGGATGAAAAACGATGACTCCGGACTTGTCGAACGATCCCAAAATGGTCAATATGGATGAAATTTTTACATTTAATCTTTTGACTGTAAATGACTGGTGGATGTGAATTATGACTTTGTCAACTAAAATAAGTGTGTTTAAAGTCATTTCTGTGCCTCAAAGGGGTCAAAATTGAAGCTTTTGAGTAATTAAAACTCTGTAAAAATGGCAATTTTGGTCACTCTGAGGCTTTAAAAAGTGGTTATTCAACATGAGGAACGATCCAATTGACATTTTGAATCATTTTTGGTACAGTCCAAAAAATCAATTTTCGGATGAAAAACGATGACTCCGGACATGTTGAACGATCCCAAAATGCTCAATATGGATGAAATTGTAACATTTAATCTTTTGACTGTAAATGACTGTTGGATGTGAATTAGGACTTTGTCAACTAAAATAAGTGTGTTTAAAGTCATTTCTGTGCCTGAAACAGGTCAAAATTGAAGCTTTTGAGTAATCAAAACTCTGTAAAAATGGCAATTTTGGTCACTCTGAGGCTTTAAAAAGTGGTTATTCAACATGAGGCACGATCCAATTGACATTTTGAATCATTTTTGGTACAGTCCAAAAAATGAATTTTCGGATGAAAAACGATGACTCCGGACATGTCGAACGATCCCAAAATGGTCAATATGGATGAAATTTTAACATTTAATCTTTTGACTGTAAATGACTGGTGGATGTGAATTATGACTTTGTCAACTAAAATAAGTGTGTTTTAAGTCATTTCTGTGCCTCAAAGGGGTCAAAATTGAAGCTTTTGAGTAATCATAACTCTGTAAAAATGGCAATTTTGGTCACTTTGAGGGTTTAAAAAGTGGTTATTCAACATGAGGCACGATCCAATTGACATTTTGAATCATTTTTGGTACAGTCCAAAAAATGAATTTTCGGATGAAAAACGATGACTCCGGACCTGTTGAATGTTCCCAAAATGGTCTATAATGATGAAATTTTAACATTTAATCTTTTGACTCTAAATGACTGTTGGATGTGAATTATGACTTTGTCAACTAAAATAAGTGTGTTTTAAGTCATTTCTGTGCCTCAAAGGGGTCAAAATTGAAGCTTTTGAGTAATTAAAACTCTGTAAAAATGGCAATTTTGGTCACTCTGAGGCTTTAAAAAGTGGTTATTCAACATGAGGCACGATCCAATTGACATTTTGAATCATTTTTAGTACAGTCCAAAAAATAAATTTTCGGATGAAAAACGATGACTCCGGACATGTCGAACGATCCCAAAATGGTCAATATGGATGAAATTGTAACATTTAATCTTTTGACTGTAAATGACTGTTGGATGTGAATTATGACTTTGTCAACTAAAATAAGTGTGTTTAAAGTCATTTCTGTGCCTGAAACGGGTCAAAATTGAAGCTTTTGAGTAAGCAAAACTCTGTAAAAGTGGCAATTTTGGTGACTGTGAGGGTTTAAAAAGTGGTTATTCAACATGAGGCACGACCCAATTGACATTTTGAATCATTTTTGGTACAGTCCAAAAAATAAATTTTCGGATGAAAAACAATGACTCCGGACATTTCGAACGATCCCAAAATGGTCAATATGGATGAAATTTTAACATTTAATCTTTTGACTGTAAATGACTGGTGGATGTGAATTATGACTTTGTCAACTAAAATAAGTGTGTTTAAAGTCATTTCTGTGCCTCAAAGGGGTCAAAATTGAAGCTTTTGAGTAATTAAAACTCTGTAAAAATGGCAATTTTGGTCACTCTGAGGCTTTAAAAAGTGGTTATTCAACATGAGGCACGATCCAATTGACATTTTGAATCATTTTTGGTACAGTCCAAAAAATCAATTTTCGGATGAAAAACGATGACTCCGGACATGTCGAACGATCCCAAAATGGTCAATATGGATGAAATTTTAACATTTAATCTTTTGACTGTAAATGACTGTTGGATGTGAATTAGGACTTTGTCAACTAAAATAAGTGTGTTTAAAGTCGTTTCTGTGCCTGAAACGGGTCAAAATTGAAGCTTTTGAGTAATCAAAACTCTGTAAAAATGGCAATTTTGGTCACTGTGAGGCTTTAAAAAGTGGTTATTCAACATGAGGCACGATCCAATTGACATTTTGAATCATTTATGGTACAGTCCAAAAAATGAATTTTCGGATGAAAAACGATGACTCCGGACATGTCGAACGATCCCAAAATGGTCAATATGGATGAAATTTTAACATTCAATCTTTTGCCTGTAAATGACTGTTGGATGTGAATTATGACTTTGTCAACTAAAATAAGTGTGTTTTAAGTCATTTCTGTGCTTCAAAGGGGTCAAAATTGAAGCTTTTGAGTAATCATAACTCTGTAAAAATGGCAATTTTGGTCACTGTGAGGGTTTAAAAAGTGGTTATTCAACATGAGGCACGATCCAATTGACATTTTGAATCATTTTTGGTACAGTCCAAAAAATCAATTTTCGGATGAAAACGATGACTCCGGACATGTCGAACGATCCCAAAATGGCCAATATGGATGAAATTTTAACATTTAATCTTTTGACTTTAAATGACTGTTGGATGTGAATTATGACTTTGTCAACTAAAATAAGTGTGTTTAAAGTCATTTCTGTGCCTCAAAGGGGTCAAAATTGAAGCTTTTGAGTAATTAAAACTCTGTAAAAATGGCAATTTTGGTCACTGTGAGGCTTTAAAAAGTGGTTATTCAACATGAGGCACGATCCAATTGACATTTTGAATCATTTTTGGTACAGTCCAAAAAATGAATTTTCGGATGAAAAACGATGACTCCGGACATATCGAACGATCCCAAAATGGTCAATATGGATGACATTTTAACATTCAATCTTTTGACTGTAAATGACTGTTGGATGTGAATTATGACTTTGTCAACTAAAATAAGTGTGTTTAAAGTCATTTCTGTGCCTGAAACTGGTCAAAATTGAAGCTTTTGAGTAAGCAAAACTCTGTAAAAATGGCAATTTTGGTCACTCTGAGGGTTTAAAATGTGGTTATTCAACATGAGGCACGACCCAATTGACATTTTGAATCATTTTTGGTACAGTCCAAAAAATCAATTTTCGGATGAAAAACGATGACTCCGGACATGTCGAACGATCCCAAAATGGTCAATATGGATGAAATTTTAACATTTAATCTTTTGACTCTAAATGACTGTTGGATGTGAATTATGACTTTGTCAACTAAAATAAGTGTGTTTAAAGTCATTTCTGTGCCTGAAATGGTTCAAAATTGAAGCTTTTGAGTAAGCAAAACTCTGTAAAAGTGGCAATTTTGGTGACTGTGAGGGTTTAAAAAGTGGTTATTCAACATGAGGCACGATCCAATTGACATTTTGAATCCTTTTTGGTACAGTCAAAAAATAAATTTTCGGATGAAAAACGATGACTCCGGACCTGTTGAACGTTCCCAAAATGGTCTATAATGATGAAATTTTAACATTTAATCTTTTGACTTTAAATGACTGTTGGATGTGAATTATGACTTTGTCAACTAAAATAAGTGTGTTTTAAGTCATTTCTGTGCCTCATAGGGGTCAAAATTGAAGCTTTTGAGTAATCATAACTCTGTAAAAATGGCAATTTTGGTCACTGTGAGGCTTTAAAAAGTGGTTATTCAACATGAGGCACGATCCAATTGACATTTTGAATCATTTTTGGTACAGTCCAAAAAATCAATTTTCGGATGAAAAACGATGACTCCGGACATGTCGAACGATCCCAAAATGGTCAATATGGATGAAATTTTAACATTTAATCTTTTGACTCTAAATGACTGTTGGATGTGAATTATGACTTTGTCAACTAAAATAAGTGTGTTTAAAGTCATTTCTGTGCCTGAAACGGGTCAAAATTGAAGCTTTTGAGTAAGCAAAACTCTGTAAAAATGGCAATTTTGCTCACTCTGAGGCTTTAAAAAGTGGTTATTCAACATGAGGCATGATCCAATTGACATTTTGAATCATTTTTGGTACAGTCCAAAAAATCAATTTTCGGATGAAAAACGATGACTCCGGATATGTCGAACTATCCCAAAATGGTCAATATGGATGAAATTGTAACATTTAATCTTTTGACTGTAAATGACTGTTGGATGTGAATTAGGACTTTGTCAACTAAAATAAGTGTGTTTAAAGTCGTTTCTGTGCCTGAAACGGGTCAAAATTGAAGCTTTTGAGTAATCAAAACTCTGTAAAAATGGCAATTTTGGTCACTGTGAGGCTTTAAAAAGTGGTTATTCAACATGAGGCACGATCCAATTGACATTTTGAATCATTTTTGGTACAGTCCAAAAAATGAATTTTCGGATGAAAAACGATGACTCCGGACATATCGAACGATCCCAAAATGGTCAATATGGATGACATTTTAACATTCAATCTTTTGACTGTAAATGACTGTTGGATGTGAATTATGACTTTGTCAACTAAAATAAGTGTGTTTAAAGTCATTTCTGTGCCTGAAACTGGTCAAAATTGAAGCTTTTGAGTAAGCAAAACTCTGTAAAAATGGCAATTTTGGTCACTCTGAGGGTTTAAAAAGTGGTTATTCAACATGAGGCACGACCCAATTGACATTTTGAATCATTTTTGGTACAGTCCAAAAAATCAATTTTCGGATGAAAAACGATGACTCCGGACATGTCGAACGATCCCAAAATGGTCAATATGGATGAAATTTTAACATTTAATCTTTTGACTCTAAATGACTGTTGGATGTGAATTATGACTTTGTCAACTAAAATAAGTGTGTTTAAAGTCATTTCTGTGCCTGAAATGGTTCAAAATTGAAGCTTTTGAGTAAGCAAAACTCTGTAAAAGTGGCAATTTTGGTGACTGTGAGGGTTTAAAATGTGGTTATTCAACATGAGGCACGACCCAATTGACATTTTGAATCATTTTTGGTACAGTCCAAAAAATCAATTTTCGGATGAAAAACGATGACTCCGGACATGTCGAACGATCCCAAAATGGTCAATATGGATGAAATTTTAACATTTAATCTTTTGACTCTAAATGACTGTTGGATGTGAATTATGACTTTGTCAACTAAAATAAGTGTGTTTAAAGTCATTTCTGTGCCTGAAATGGTTCAAAATTGAAGCTTTTGAGTAAGCAAAACTCTGTAAAAGTGGCAATTTTGGTGACTGTGAGGGTTTAAAAAGTGGTTATTCAACATGAGGCACGATCCAATTGACATTTTGAATCCTTTTTGGTACAGTCCAAAAATAAATTTTCGGATGAAAAACGATGACTCCGGACCTGTTGAACGTTCCCAAAATGGTCTATAATGATGAAATTTTAACATTTAATCTTTTGACTTTAAATGACTGTTGGATGTGAATTATGACTTTGTCAACTAAAATAAGTGTGTTTTAAGTCATTTCTGTGCCTCATAGGGGTCAAAATTGAAGCTTTTGAGTAATCATAACTCTGTAAAAATGGCAATTTTGGTCACTGTGAGGCTTTAAAAAGTGGTTATTCAACATGAGGCACGATCCAATTGACATTTTGAATCATTTTTGGTACAGTCCAAAAAATCAATTTTCGGATGAAAAACGATGACTCCGGACATGTCGAACGATCCCAAAATGGTCAATATGGATGAAATTTTAACATTTAATCTTTTGACTCTAAATGACTGTTGGATGTGAATTATGACTTTGTCAACTAAAATAAGTGTGTTTAAAGTCATTTCTGTGCCTGAAACGGGTCAAAATTGAAGCTTTTGAGTAAGCAAAACTCTGTAAAAATGGCAATTTTGCTCACTCTGAGGGTTTAAAAAGTGGTTATTCAACATGAGGCACGATCCAATTGACATTTTGAATCATTTTTGGTACAGTCCAAAATATCAATTTTCGGATGAAAAACGATGACTCTGGACATGTCGAATGATCCCAAAATGGTCAATATGGATGAAATTTTAACATTTAATCTTTTGACTCTAAATGACTGTTGGATGTGAATTATGACTTTGTCAACTAAAATAAGTGTGTTTAAAGTCAATTCTGTGCCTGAAATGGTTCAAAATTGAAGCTTTTGAGTAAGCAAAACTCTGTAAAAGTGGCAATTTTGGTGACTGTGAGGGTTTAAAAAGTGGTTATTCAACATGAGGCACGATCCAATTGACATTTTGAATCCTTTTTGGTACAGTCCAAAAATAAATTTTCGGATGAAAAACGATGACTCCGGACATGTCGAACGATCCCAAAATGGTCAATATGGATGAAATTTTTACATTTAATCTTTTGACTGTAAATGACTGGTGGATGTGAATTATGACTTTGTCAACTAAAATAAGTGTGTTTAAAGTCATTTCTGTGCCTGAAACTGGTCAAAATTGAAGCTTTTGAGTAAGCAAAACTCTGTAAAAATGGCAATTTTGGTCACTCTGAGGGTTTAAAATGTGGTTATTCAACATGAGGCACGACGCAATTGACATTTTGAATCATTTTTGGTACAGTCCAAAAAATCAATTTTCGGATGAAAAACGATGACTCCGGACATGTCGAACGATCCCAAAATGGTCAATATGGATGAAATTTTAACATTTAATCTTTTGACTCTAAATGACTGTTGGGTGTGAATTATGACTTTGTCAACTAAAATAAGTGTGTTTAAAGTCATTTCTGTGCCTGAAATGGTTCAAAATTGAAGCTTTTGAGTAAGCAAAACTCTGTAAAAGTGGCAATTTTGGTGACTGTGAGGGTTTAAAAAGTGGTTATTCAACATGAGGCACGATCCAATTGACATTTTGAATCCTTTTTGGTACAGTCCAAAAATAAATTTTCGGATGAAAAACGATGACTCCGGACCTGTTGAACGTTCCCAAAATGGTCTATAATGATGAAATTTTAACATTTAATCTTTTGACTTTAAATGACTGTTGGATGTGAATTATGACTTTGTCAACTAAAATAAGTGTGTTTTAAGTCATTTCTGTGCCTCATAGGGGTCAAAATTGAAGCTTTTGAGTAATCATAACTCTGTAAAAATGGCAATTTTGGTGACTGTGAGGGTTTAAAAAGTGGTTATTCAACATGAGGCACGATCCAATTGACATTTTGAATCCTTTTTGGTACAGTCCAAAAATAAATTTTCGGATGAAAAACGATGACTCCGGACCTGTTGAACGTTCCCAAAATGGTCTATAATGATGAAATTTTAACATTTAATCTTTTGACTTTAAATGACTGTTGGATGTGAATTATGACTTTGTCAACTAAAATAAGTGTGTTTAAAGTCATTTCTGTGCCTGAAACGGGTCAAAATTGAAGCTTTTGAGTAAGCAAAACTCTGTAAAAATGGCAATTTTGCTCACTCTGAGGGTTTAAAAAGTGGTTATTCAACATGAGGCACGATCCAATTGACATTTTGAATCATTTTTGGTACAGTCCAAAATATCAATTTTCGGATGAAAAACGATGACTCTGGACATGTCGAATGATCCCAAAATGGTCAATATGGATGAAATTTTAACATTTAATCTTTTGACTCTAAATGACTGTTGGATGTGAATTATGACTTTGTCAACTAAAATAAGTGTGTTTAAAGTCAATTCTGTGCCTGAAATGGTTCAAAATTGAAGCTTTTGAGTAAGCAAAACTCTGTAAAAGTGGCAATTTTGGTGACTGTGAGGGTTTAAAAAGTGGTTATTCAACATGAGGCACGATCCAATTGACATTTTGAATCCTTTTTGGTACAGTCCAAAAATAAATTTTCGGATGAAAAACGATGACTCCGGACATGTCGAACGATCCCAAAATGGTCAATATGGATGAAATTTTTACATTTAATCTTTTGACTGTAAATGACTGGTGGATGTGAATTATGACTTTGTCAACTAAAATAAGTGTGTTTAAAGTCATTTCTGTGCCTCAAAGGGGTCAAAATTGAAGCTTTTGAGTAATTAAAACTCTGTAAAAATGGCAATTTTGGTCACTCTGAGGCTTTAAAAAGTGGTTATTCAACATGAGGAACGATCCAATTGACATTTTGAATCATTTTTGGTACAGTCCAAAAAATCAATTTTCGGATGAAAAACGATGACTCCGGACATGTCGAACGATCCCAAAATGCTCAATATGGATGAAATTGTAACATTTAATCTTTTGACTGTAAATGACTGTTGGATGTGAATTAGGACTTTGTCAACTAAAATAAGTGTGTTTAAAGTCATTTCTGTGCCTGAAACAGGTCAAAATTGAAGCTTTTGAGTAATCAAAACTCTGTAAAAATGGCAATTTTGGTCACTCTGAGGCTTTAAAAAGTGGTTATTCAACATGAGGCACGACCCAATTGACATTTTGAATCATTTTTGGTACAGTCCAAAAAATCAATTTCTGGATGAAAAACAATGACTCCGGACCTGTTGAACGTTCCCAAAATGGTCTATAATGATGACATTTTAACATTTAATCTTTTGACTCTAAATGACTTTTGGATGTGAATTATGACTTTGTCAACTAAAATAAGTGTGTTTTAAGTCATTTCTGTGCCTCAAAGGGGTCAAAATTGAAGCTTTTGAGTAATCATAACTCTGTAAAAGTGGCAATTTTGGTGACTGTGAGGGTTTAAAAAGTGGTTATTCAACATGAGGCACGATCCAATTGACATTTTGAATCCTTTTTGGTACAGTCCAAAAAATAAATTTTCGGATGAAAAACGATGATTTCGGACTTGTCGAACGATCCCAAAATGGTCAATATGGATGAAATTTTTACATTTAATCTTTTGACTGTAAATGACTGGTGGATGTGAATTATGACTTTGTCAACTAAAATAAGTGTGTTTAAAGTCATTTCTGTGCCTCAAAGGGGTCAAAATTGAAGCTTTTGAGTAATTAAAACTCTGTAAAAATGGCAATTTTGGTCACTCTGAGGCTTTAAAAAGTGGTTATTCAACATGAGGAACGATCCAATTGACATTTTGAATCATTTTTGGTACAGTCCAAAAAATCAATTTTCGGATGAAAAACGATGACTCCGGACATGTTGAACGATCCCAAAATGCTCAATATGGATGAAATTGTAACATTTAATCTTTTGACTGTAAATGACTGGTGGATGTGAATTATGACTTTGTCAACTAAAATAAGTGTGTTTTAAGTCATTTCTGTGCCTCAAAGGGGTCAAAATTGAAGCTTTTGAGTAATCATAACTCTGTAAAAATGGCAATTTTGGTCACTTTGAGGGTTTAAAAAGTGGTTATTCAACATGAGGCACGATCCAATTGACATTTTGAATCATTTTTGGTACAGTCCAAAAAATGAATTTTCGGATGAAAAACGATGACTCCGGACCTGTTGAATGTTCCCAAAATGGTCTATAATGATGAAATTTTAACATTTAATCTTTTGACTCTAAATGACTGTTGGATGTGAATTATGACTTTGTCAACTAAAATAAGTGTGTTTTAAGTCATTTCTGTGCCTCAAAGGGGTCAAAATTGAAGCTTTTGAGTAATTAAAACGCTGTAAAAATGGCAATTTTGGTCACTCTGAGGCTTTAAAAAGTGGTTATTCAACATGAGGCACGATCCAATTGACATTTTGAATCATTTTTAGTACAGTCCAAAAAATAAATTTTCGGATGAAAAACGATGACTCCGGACATGTCGAACGATCCCAAAATGGTCAATATGGATGAAATTGTAACATTTAATCTTTTGACTGTAAATGACTGTTGGATGTGAATTATGACTTTGTCAACTAAAATAAGTGTGTTTAAAGTCATTTCTGTGCCTGAAACGGGTCAAAATTGAAGCTTTTGAGTAAGCAAAACTCTGTAAAAGTGGCAATTTTGGTGACTGTGAGGCTTTAAAAAGTGGTTATTCAACATGAGGCACGATCCAATTGACATTTTGAATCATTTTTGGTACAGTCCAAAAAATCAATTTTCGGATGAAAAACGATGACTCCGGACATGTCGAACGATCCCAAAATGGTCAATATGGATGAAATTTTAACATTTAATCTTTTGACTGTAAATGACTGTTGGATGTGAATTAGGACTTTGTCAACTAAAATAAGTGTGTTTAAAGTCGTTTCTGTGCCTGAAACGGGTCAAAATTGAAGCTTTTGAGTAATCAAAACTCTGTAAAAATGGCAATTTTGGTCACTGTGAGGCTTTAAAAAGTGGTTATTCAACATGAGGCACGATCCAATTGACATTTTGAATCATTTATGGTACAGTCCAAAAAATGAATTTTCGGATGAAAAACGATGACTCCGGACATGTCGAACGATCCCAAAATGGCCAATATGGATGAAATTTTAACATTTAATCTTTTGACTGTAAATGACTGTTGGATGTGAATTATGACTTTGTCAACTTAAATAGGTGTGTTTTAAGTCATTTCTGTGCTTCAAAGGGGTCAAAATTGAAGCTTTTGAGTAATCATAACTCTGTAAAAATGGCAATTTTGGTCACTGTGAGGGTTTAAAAAGTGGTTATTCAACATGAGGCACGATCCAATTGACATTTTGAATCATTTTTGGTACAGTCCAAAAAATCAATTTTCGGATGAAAACGATGACTCCGGACATGTCGAACGATCCCAAAATGGCCAATATGGATGAAATTTTAACATTTAATCTTTTGACTGTAAATGACTGTTGGATGTGAATTATGACTTTGTCAACTAAAATAAGTGTGTTTAAAGTCATTTCTGTGCCTCAAAGGGGTCAATATTGAAGCTTTTGAGTAATTAAAACTCTGTAAAAATGGCAATTTTGGTCACTCTGAGGCTTTAAAAAGTGGTTATTCAACATGAGGCACGATCCAATTGACATTTTGAATCATTTTTGGTACAGTCCAAAAAATCAATTTTCGGATGAAAAACGATGACTCCGGATATGTCGAACTATCCCAAAATGGTCAATATGGATGAAATTGTAACATTTAATCTTTTGACTGTAAATGACTGTTGGATGTGAATTAGGACTTTGTCAACTAAAATAAGTGTGTTTAAAATCGTTTCTGTGCCTGGAACGGGTCAAAATTGAAGCTTTTGAGTAATCAAAACTCTGTAAAAATGGCAATTTTGGTCACTGTGAGGCTTTAAAAAGTGGTTATTCAACATGAGGCAAGATCCAATTGACATTTTGAATCATTTTTGGTACAGTCCAAAAAATGAATTTTCGGATGAAAAACGATGACTCCGGACATATCGAACGATCCCAAAATGGTCAATATGGATGACATTTTAACATTCAATCTTTTGACTGTAAATGACTGTTGGATGTGAATTATGACTTTGTCAACTAAAATAAGTGTGTTTAAAGTCATTTCTGTGCCTGAAACTGGTCAAAATTGAAGCTTTTGAGTAAGCAAAACTCTGTAAAAATGGCAATTTTGGTCACTCTGAGGGTTTAAAATGTGGTTATTCAACATGAGGCACGACCCAATTGACATTTTGAATCATTTTTGGTACAGTCCAAAAAATCAATTTTCGGATGAAAACGATGACTCCGGACATGTCGAACGATCCCAAAATGGCCAATATGGATGAAATTTTAACATTTAATCTTTTGACTCTAAATGACTGTTGGATGTGAATTATGACTTTGTCAACTAAAATAAGTGTGTTTAAAGTCATTTCTGTGCCTGAAATGGTTCAAAATTGAAGCTTTTGAGTAAGCAAAACTCTATAAAAGTAGCAATTTTGGTGACTGTGAGGGTTTAAAAAGTGGTTATTCAACATGAGGTACAATCCAATTGACATTTTGAATCCTTTTTGGTACAGTCCAAAAAATAAATTTTCGGATGAAAAACGATGACTCCGGACATGTCGAACGATCCCAAAATGGTCAATATGGATGAAATTTTAACATTTAATCTTTTGACTGTAAATGACTGGTGGATGTGAATTATGACTTTGTCAACTAAAATAAGTGTGTTTAAAGTCATTTCTTTGCCTCAAAGGGGTCAAAATTGAAGCTTTTGAGTAATTAAAACTCTGTAAAAATGGCAATTTTGGTCACTCTGAGGCTTTAAAAAGTGGTTATTCAACATGAGGCACGATCCAATTGACATTTTGAATCATTTTTAGTACAGTCCAAAAAATCAATTTTCGGATGAAAAACAATGACTCCGGACATGTCGAACGATCCCAAAATGGTCAATATGGATGAAATTGTAACATTTAATCTTTTGACTGTAAATGACTGTTGGATGTGAATTATGACTTTGTCAACTAAAATAAGTGTGTTTAAAGTCATTTCTGTGCCTGAAACGGGTCAAAATTGAAGCTTTTGAGTAAGCAAAACTCTGTAAAAGTGGCAATTTTGGTGACTGTGAGGGTTTAAAAAGTGGTTATTCAACATGAGGCACGATCCAATTGACATTTTGAATCATTTTTGGTACAGTCCAAAAAATCAATTTTCGGATGAAAAACGATGACTCCGGACATGTCGAACGATCCCAAAATGGTCAATATGGATGAAATTTTAACATTCAATCTTTTGACTGTAAATGACTGTTGGATGTGAATTATGACTTTGTCAACTAAAATAAGTGTGTTTTAAGTCATCTCTGTGCTTCAAAGGGGTCAAAATTGAAGCTTTTGAGTAATCATAACTCTGTAAAAATTGCAATTTTGGTCACTGTGAGGGTTTAAAAAGTGGTTATTCAACATGAGGCACGACCCAATTGACATTTTGAATCATTTTTGGTACAGTCCAAAAAATAAATTTTCGGATGAAAAACGATGACTCCGGACATTTCGAACGATCCCAAAATGGTCAATATGGATGAAATTTTAACATTTAATCTTTTGACTGTAAATGACTGGTGGATGTGAATTATGACTTTGTCAACTAAAATAAGTGTGTTTAAAGTCATTTCTGTGCCTGAAACGGGTCAAAATTGAAGCTTTTGAGTAATTAAAACTCTGTAAAAATGGCAATTTTGGTCACTCTGAGGCTTTAAAAAGTGGTTATTCAACATGAGGCACGATCCAATTGACATTTTGAATCATTTTTGGTACAGTCCAAAAAAATCAATTTTCGGATGAAAAACGATGACTCCGGACATGTCGAACGATCCCAAAATGGTCAATATGGATGAAATTTTAACATTCAATCTTTTGACTGTAAATGACTGTTGGATGTGAATTATGACTTTGTCAACTAAAATAAGTGTGTTTTAAGTCATTTCTGTGCTTCAAAGGGGTCAAAATTGAAGCTTTTGAGTAATCATAACTCTGTGAAAATGGCAATTTTGGTCACTGTGAGGGTTTAAAAAGTGGTTATTCAACATGAGGCACGATCCAATTGACATTTTGAATCATTTTTGGTACAGTCCAAAAAATCAATCTTTGGAAGAAAACGATGACTCCGGACATGTCGAACGATCCCAAAATGGCCAATATGGATGAAATTTTAACATTTAATCTTTTGACTGTAAATGACTGTTGGATGTGAATTATGACTTTGTCAACTAAAATAAGTGTGTTTTAAGTCATTTCTGTGCTTCAAAGGGGTCAAAATTGAAGCTTTTGAGTAATCATAACTCTGTAAAAATGGCAATTTTGGTCACTGTGAGGGTTTAAAAAGTGGTTATTCAACATGAGGCACGACCCAATTGACATTTTGAATCATTTTTGGTACAGTCCAAAAAATAAATTTTCGGATGAAAAACGATGACTCCAGACATTTCGAACGATCCCAAAATGGTCAATATGGATGAAATTTTAACATTTAATCTTTTGACTGTAAATGACTGGTGGATGTGAATTATGACTTTGTCAACTAAAATAAGTGTGTTTAAAGTCATTTCTGTGCCTGAAACGGGTCAAAATTGAAGCTTTTGAGTAATCAAAACTCTGTAAAAATGGCAATTTTGGTCACTGTGAGGCTTTAAAAAGTGGTTATTCAACATGAGGCACGATCCAATTGACATTTTGAATCATTTTTGGTACAGTCCAAAAAATGAATTTTCGGATGAAAAACGATGACTCCGGACATGTCGAACGATCCCAAAATGGTCAATATGGATGAAATTTTAACATTCAATCTTTTGACTGTAAATGACTGTTGGATGTGAATTATGACTTTGTCAACTAAAATAAGTGTGTTTAAAGTCATTTCTGTGCCTCAAAGGGGTCAAAATTGAAGCTTTTGAGTAAGCAAAAATCTGTAAAAATTGCAATTTTGGTCACTCTGAGGGTTTAAAAAGTGGTTATTCAACTTGAGGCACGACCCAATTGACATTTTGAATCATTTTTGGTACAGTCCAAAAAATCAATTTTCGGATGAAAAACGATGACTCCGGACCTGTTGAACGTCCCCAAAATGGTCTATAATGATGAAATTTTAACATTTAATCATTTGACTCTAAATGACTTTTGGATGTAAATTATGACTTTGTCAACTAAAATAAGTGTGTTTTAAGTCATTTCTGTGCCTCAAAGGGGTCAAAATTGAAGCTTTTGAGTAATCATAACTCTGTAAAAGTGGCAATTTTGGTGACTGTGAGGGTTTAAAAAGTGGTTATTCAACATGAGGCACGATCCAATTGACATTTTGAATCCTTTTTGGTACAGTCCAAAAAATAAATTTTCGGATGAAAAACGATGACTCCGGACATGCCGAACGATCCCAAAATGGTCAATATGGATGAAATTTTAACATTCAATCTTTTGACTGTAAATGACTGTTGGATGTGAATTATGACTTTGTCAACTAAAATAAGTGTGTTTTAAGTCATTTCTGTGCTTCAAAGGGGTCAAAATTGAAGCTTTTGAGTAATCATAGCTCTGTAAAAATGGCAAATTTGGTGACTGTGAGGGTTTAAAAAGTGGTTATTCAACATGAGGCACGATCCAATTGACATTTTGAATCATTTTTGGTACAGTCCAAAAAATAAATTTTCGGATGAAAAACGATGACTCCGGACATGCCGAACGATCCCAAAATGGTCAATATGGATAAAATTTTAACATTTAATCTTTTGACTCTAAATGACTGTTGGATGTGAATTATGACTTTGTCAACTAAAATAAGTGTGTTTAAAGTCATTTCTGTGCCTGAAATGGTTCAAAATTGAAGCTTTTGAGTAAGCAAAACTCTGTAAAAGTAGCAATTTTGGTGACTGTGAGGGTTTAAAAAGTGGTTATTCAACATGAGGCACAATCCAATTGACATTTTGAATCCTTTTTGGTACAGTCCAAAAAATAAATTTTCGGATGAAAAACGATGACTCCGGACATGTCGAACGATCCCAAAATGGTCAATATGGATGAAATTTTAACATTTAATCTTTTGACTGTAAATGACTGGTGGATGTGAATTATGACTTTGTCAACTAAAATAAGTGTGTTTAAAGTCATTTCTTTGCCTCAAAGGGGTCAAAATGGAAGCTTTTGAGTAATTAAAACTCTGTAAAAATGGCAATTTTGGTCACTCTGAGGCTTTAAAAAGTGGTTATTCAACATGAGGCACGATCCAATTGACATTTTGAATCATTTTTGGTACAGTCCAAAAAATCAATTTTCGGATGAAAAACAATGACTCCGGACATGTCGAACGATCCCAAAATGGTCAATATGGATGAAATTGTAACATTTAATCTTTTGACTGTAAATGACTGTTGGATGTGAATTATGACTTTGTCAACTAAAATAAGTGTGTTTTAAGTCATTTCTGTGCTTCAAAGGGGTCAAAATTGAAGCTTTTGAGTAATCATAACTCTGTAAAAATGGCAAGTTTGGTCACTGTGAGGGTTTAAAAAGTGGTTATTCAACATGAGGCACGATCCAATTGACAATTTGAATCATTTTTGGTACAGTCCAAAAAATCAATTTTCGGATGAAAACGATGACTCCGGACATGTCGAACGATCCCAAAATGGCCAATATGGATGAAATTTTAACATTTAATCTTTTGACTGTAAATGACTGTTGGATGTGAATTATGACTTTGTCAACTAAAATAAGTGTGTTTTAAGTCATTTCTGTGCTTCAAAGGGGTCAAAATTGAAGCTTTTGAGTAATCATAACTCTGTAAAAATGGCAATTTTGGTCACTGTGAGGGTTTAAAAAGTGGTTATTCAACATGAGGCACGACCCAATTGACATTTTGAATCATTTTTGGTACAGTCCAAAAAATAAATTTTCGGATGAAAAACGATGACTCCGGACATTTCGAACGATCCCAAAATGGTCAATATGGATGAAATTTTAACATTTAATCTTTTGACTGTAAATGACTGGTGGATGTGAATTATGACTTTGTCAACTAAAATAAGTGTGTTTAAAGTCATTTCTGTGCCTGAAACGGGTCAAAATTGAAGCTTTTGAGTAATTAAAACTCTGTAAAAATGGCAATTTTGGTCACTCTGAGGCTTTAAAAAGTGGTTATTCAACATGAGGCACAATCCAATTGACATTTTGAATCCTTTTTGGTACAGTCCAAAAAATAAATTTTCGGATGAAAAACGATGACTCCGGACATGTCGAACGATCCCAAAATGGTCAATATGGATGAAATTTTAACATTTAATCTTTTGACTGTAAATGACTGTTGGATGTGAATTATGACTTTGTCAACTAAAATAAGTGTGTTTAAAGTCATTTCTGTGCCTGAAATGGTTCAAAATTGAAGCTTTTGAGTAAGCAAAACTCTGTAAAAGTAGCAATTTTGGTGACTGTGAGGGTTTAAAAAGTGGTTATTCAACATGAGGCACAATCCAATTGACATTTTGAATCCTTTTTGGTACAGTCCAAAAAATAAATTTTCGGATGAAAAACGATGACTCCGGACATGCCGAACGATCCCAAAATGGTCAATATGGATGAAATTTTAACATTCAATCTTTTGACTGTAAATGACTGTTGGATGTGAATTATGACTTTGTCAACTAAAATAAGTGTGTTTTAAGTCATTTCTGTGCTTCAAAGGGGTCAAAATTGAAGCTTTTGAGTAATCATAGCTCTGTAAAAATGGCAAATTTGGTGACTGTGAGGGTTTAAAAAGTGGTTATTCAACATGAGGCACGATCCAATTGACATTTTGAATCATTTTTGGTACAGTCCAAAAAATCAATTTTCGGATGAAAACGATGACTCCGGACATGTCGAACGATCCCAAAATGGCCAATATGGATGAAATTTTAACATTCAATCTTTTGACTGTAAATGACTGTTGGATGTGAATTATGACTTTGTCAACTAAAATAAGTGTGTTTAAAGTCATTTCTGTGCCTGAAACTGGTCAAAATTGAAGCTTTTGAGTAAGCAAAACTCTGTAAAAATGGCAATTTTGGTCACTCTGAGGGTTTAAAAAGTGGTTATTCAACATGAGGCACGACCCAATTGACATTTTGAATCATTTTTGGTACAGTCCAAAAAATCAATTTTCGGATGAAAAACGATGACTCCGGACATGTCGAACGATCCCAAAATGGTCAATATGGATAAAATTTTAACATTTAATCTTTTGACTCTAAATGACTGTTGGATGTGAATTATGACTTTGTCAACTAAAATAAGTGTGTTTAAAGTCATTTCTGTGCCTGAAATGGTTCAAAATTGAAGCTTTTGAGTAAGCAAAACTCTGTAAAAGTAGCAATTTTGGTGACTGTGAGGGTTTAAAAAGTGGTTATTCAACATGAGGCACAATCCAATTGACATTTTGAATCCTTTTTGGTACAGTCCAAAAAATAAATTTTCGGATGAAAAACGATGACTCCGGACATGTCGAACGATCCCAAAATGGTCAATATGGATGAAATTTTAACATTTAATCTTTTGACTGTAAATGACTGGTGGATGTGAATTATGACTTTGTCAACTAAAATAAGTGTGTTTAAAGTCATTTCTTTGCCTCAAAGGGGTCAAAATGGAAGCTTTTGAGTAATTAAAACTCTGTAAAAATGGCAATTTTGGTCACTCTGAGGCTTTAAAAAGTGGTTATTCAACATGAGGCACGATCCAATTGACATTTTGAATCATTTTTGGTACAGTCCAAAAAATCAATTTTCGGATGAAAAACAATGACTCCGGACATGTCGAACGATCCCAAAATGGTCAATATGGATGAAATTGTAACATTTAATCTTTTGACTGTAAATGACTGTTGGATGTGAATTATGACTTTGTCAACTAAAATAAGTGTGTTTTAAGTCATTTCTGTGCTTCAAAGGGGTCAAAATTGAAGCTTTTGAGTAATCATAACTCTGTAAAAATGGCAAGTTTGGTCACTGTGAGGGTTTAAAAAGTGGTTATTCAACATGAGGCACGACCCAATTGACATTTTGAATCATTTTTGGTACAGTCCAAAAAATAAATTTTCGGATGAAAAACGATGACTCCGGACATTTCGAACGATCCCAAAATGGTCAATATGGATGAAATTTTAACATTTAATCTTTTGACTGTAAATGACTGGTGGATGTGAATTATGACTTTGTCAACTAAAATAAGTGTGTTTAAAGTCATTTCTGTGCCTGAAACGGGTCAAAATTGAAGCTTTTGAGTAATTAAAACTCTGTAAAAATGGCAATTTTGGTCACTCTGAGGCTTTAAAAAGTGGTTATTCAACATGAGGCACAATCCAATTGACATTTTGAATCCTTTTTGGTACAGTCCAAAAAATAAATTTTCGGATGAAAAACGATGACTCCGGACATGTCGAACGATCCCAAAATGGTCAATATGGATGAAATTTTAACATTTAATCTTTTGACTGTAAATGACTGTTGGATGTGAATTAGGACTTTGTCAACTAAAATAAGTGTGTTTAAAGTCATTTCTGTGCCTGAAACGGGTCAAAATTGAAGCTTTTGAGTAATCAAAACTCTGTAAAAATGGCAATTTTGGTCACTGTGAGGCTTTAAAAAGTGGTTATTCAACATGAGGCACGATCCAATTGACATTTTGAATCATTTTTGGTACAGTCCAAAAAATGAATTTTCGGATGAAAAACGATGACTCCGTACATGTCGAACGATCCCAAAATGGTCAATATGGATGAAATTTTAACATTCAATCTTTTGACTGTAAATGACTGTTGGATGTGAGTTATGACTTTGTCAACTAAAATAAGTGTGTTTTAAGTCATTTCTGTGCTTCAAAGGGGTCAAAATTGAAGTTTTTGAGTAATCATAACTCTGTAAAAATGGCAATTTTGGTCACTGTGAGGGTTTAAAAAGTGGTTATTCAACATGAGGCACGATCCAATTGACATTTTGAATCATTTTTGGTACAGTCCAAAAAATCAATTTTCGGATGAAAAACGATGACTCCGGACATGTCGAACGATCCCAAAATGGTCAATATGGATGAAATTTTAACATTTAATCTTTTGACTCTAAATGACTGTTGGATGTGAATTATGACTTTGTCAACTAAAATAAGTGTGTTTAAAGTCATTTCTGTGCCTGAAACGGGTCAAAATTGAAGCTTTTGAGTAAGCAAAACTCTGTAAAAATGGCAATTTTGCTCACTCTGAGGGTTTAAAAAGTGGTTATTCAACATGAGGCACGATCCAATTGACATTTTGAATCATTTTTGGTACAGTCCAAAAAATCAATTTTCGGATGAAAAACGATGACTCTGGACATGTCGAATGATCCCAAAATGGTCAATATGGATGAAATTTTAACATTTAATCTTTTGACTCTAAATGACTGTTGGATGTGAATTATGACTTTGTCAACTAAAATAAGTGTGTTTAAAGTCAATTCTGTGCCTGAAATGGTTCAAAATTGTAGCTTTTGAGTAAGCAAAACTCTGTAAAAGTGGCAATTTTGGTGACTATGAGGGTTTAAAAAGTGGTTATTCAACATGAGGCACGATCCAATTGACATTTTGAATCCTTTTTGGTACTGTCCAAAAATAAATTTTCGGATGAAAAACGATGACTCCGGACATGTCGAACGATCCCAAAATGGTCAATATGGATGAAATTTTTACATTTAATCTTTTGACTGTAAATGACTGGTGGATGTGAATTATGACTTTGTCAACTAAAATAAGTGTGTTTAAAGTCATTTCTGTGCCTCAAAGGGGTCAAAATTGAAGCTTTTGAGTAATTAAAACTCTGTAAAAATGGCAATTTTGGTCACTCCGAGGCTTTAAAAAGTGGTTATTCAACATGAGGAACGATCCAATTGACATTTTGAATCATTTTTGGTACAGTCCAAAAAATCAATTTTCGGATGAAAAACGATGACTCCGGACATGTCGAACGATCCCAAAATGGTCAATATGGATGAAATTTTAACATTCAATCTTTTGACTGTAAATGACTGTTGGATGTGAATTATGACTTTGTCAACTAAAATAAGTGTGTTTTAAGTCATTTCTGTGCTTCAAAGGGGTCAAAATTGAAGCTTTTGAGTAATCATAACTCTGTAAAAATGGCAATTTTGGTCACTGTGAGGCTTTAAAAAGTGGTTATTCAACATGAGGCACGATCCAATTGACATTTTGAATCATTTTTGGTACAGTCCAAAAAATGAATTTTCGGATGAAAAACGATGACTCCGGACATGTCGAACGATCCCAAAATGGTCAATATGGATGAAATTTTAACATTCAATCTTTTGACTCTAAATGACTGTTGGATGTGAATTATGACTTTGTCAACTAAAATAAGTGTGTTTAAAGTCATTTCTGTGCCTGAAACGGGTCAAAATTGAAGCTTTTGAGTAAGCAAAACTCTGTAAAAATGGCAATTTTGCTCACTCTGAGGGTTTAAAAAGTGGTTATTCAACATGAGGCACGATCCAATTGACATTTTGAATCATTTTTGGTACAGTCCAAAAAATCAATTTTCGGATGAAAAACGATGACTCCGGACATGTCGAATGATCCCAAAATGGTCAATATGGATGAAATTTTAACATTCAATCTTTTGACTGTAAATGACTGTTGGATGTGAATTATGACTTTGTCAACTAAAATAAGTGTGTTTAAAGTCATTTCTGTGCCTCATAGGGGTCAAAATTGAAGCTTTTGAGTAAGCAAAAATCTGTAAAAATGGCAATTTTGGTCACTCTGAGGGTTTAAAAAGTGGTTGTTCAACATGAGGCACGACCCAATTGACATTTTGAATCATTTTTGGTACAGTCCAAAAAATCAATTTTCGGATGAAAAACGATGACTCCGGACCTGTTGAACGTTCCCAAAATGGTCTATAATGATGAAATTTTAACATTTAATCATTTGACTCTAAATGACTTTTGGATGTAAATTATGACTTTGTCAACTAAAATAAGTGTGTTTTAAGTCATTTCTGTGCCTCAAAGGGGTCAAAATTGAAGCTTTTGAGTAATCATAACTCTGTAAAAGTGGCAATTTTGGTGACTGTGAGGGTTTAAAAAGTGGTTATTCAACATGAGGCACGATCCAATTGACATTTTGAATCCTTTTTGGTACAGTCCAAAAAATAAATTTTCTGATGAAAAACGATGACTCCGGACATGTCGAACGATCCCAAAATGGTCAATATGGATGAAATTTTAACATTTAATCTTTTGACTGTAAATGACTGGTGGATGTGAATTAGGACTTTGTCAACTAAAATAAGTGTGTTTAAAGTCATTTCTGTGCCTGAAACGGGTCAAAATTGAAGCTTTTGAGTAATCAAAACTCTGTAAAAATGGCAATTTTGGTCACTGTGAGGCTTTAAAAAGTGGTTATTCAACATGAGGCACGATCCAATTGACATTTTGAATCATTTTTGGTACAGTCCAAAAAATGAATTTTCGGATGAAAAACGATGACTCCGGACATGTCGAACGATCCCAAAATGGTCAATATGGATGAAATTTTAACATTCAATCTTTTGACTGTAAATGACTGTTGGATGTGAATTATGACTTTGTCAACTAAAATAAGTGTGTTTAAAGTCATTTCTGTGCCTCAAAGGGGTCAAAATTGAAGCTTTTGAGTAATTAAAACTCTGTAAAAATGGCAATTTTGGTCACTCTGAGGCTTTAAAAAGTGGTTATTCAACATGAGGCACGATCCAATTGACATTTTGAATCATTTTTGGTACAGTCCAAAAAATGAATTTTCGGATGAAAAACGATGACTCCGGACATGTCGAACGATCCCAAAATGGTCAATATGGATGACATTTTAACATTCAATCTTTTGACTGTAAATGACTGTTGGATGTGAATTATGACTTTGTCAACTAAAATAAGTGTGTTTTAAGTCATTTCTGTGCCTGAAACTGGTCAAAATTGAAGCTTTTGAGTAAGCAAAACTCTGTAAAAATGGCAATTTTGGTCACTCTGAGGGTTTAAAAAGTGGTTATTCAACATGAGGCACGACCCAATTGACATTTTGAATCATTTTTGGTACAGTCCAAAAAATCAATTTTCGGATGAAAAACGATGACTCCGGACATGTCGAACGATCCCAAAATGGCCAATATGGATGAAATTTTAACATTTAATCTTTTGACTGTAAATGACTGTTGGATGTGAATTATGACTTTGTCAACTAAAATAAGTGTGTTTTAAGTCATTTCTGTGCTTCAAAGGGGTCAAAATTGAAGCTTTTGAGTAATCATAACTCTGTAAAAATGGCAATTTTGGTCACTGTGAGGGTTTAAAAAGTGGTTATTCAACATGAGGCACGACCCAATTGACATTTTGAATCATTTTTGGTACAGTCCAAAAAATAAATTTTCGGATGAAAAACGATGACTCCGGACATTTCGAACGATCCCAAAATGGTCAATATGGATGAAATTTTAACATTTAATCTTTTGACTGTAAATGACTGGTGGATGTGAATTATGACTTTGTCAACTAAAATAAGTGTGTTTAAAGTCATTTCTGTGCCTGAAACGGGTCAAAATTGAAGCTTTTGAGTAATTAAAACTCTGTAAAAATGGCAATTTTGGTCACTCTGAGGCTTTAAAAAGTGGTTATTCAACATGAGGCACGATCCAATTGACATTTTGAATCATTTTTGGTACAGTCCAAAAAATCAATTTTCGGATGAAAAACGATGACTCCGGACAGGTCGAACGATCCCAAAATGGTCAATATGGATAAAATTTTAACATTTAATCTTTTGACTCTAAATGACTGTTGGATGTGAATTATGACTTTGTCAACTAAAATAAGTGTGTTTAAAGTCATTTCTGTGCCTGAAATGGTTCAAAATTGAAGCTTTTGAGTAAGCAAAACTCTGTAAAAGTAGCAATTTTGGTGACTGTGAGGGTTTAAAAAGTGGTTATTCAACATGAGGCACAATCCAATTGACATTTTGAATCCTTTTTGGTACAGTCCAAAAAATAAATTTTCGGATGAAAAACGATGACTCCAGACATGTCGAACGATCCCAAAATGGTCAATATGGATGAAATTTTAACATTTAATCTTTTGACTGTAAATGACTGTTGGATGTGAATTAGGACTTTGTCAACTAAAATAAGTGTGTTTAAAGTCATTTCTGTGCCTGAAACGGGTCAAAATTGAAGCTTTTGAGTAATCAAAACTCTGTAAAAATGGCAATTTTGGTCACTGTGAGGCTTTAAAAAGTGGTTATTCAACATGAGGCACGATCCAATTGACATTTTGAATCATTTTTGGTACAGTCCAAAAAATGAATTTTCGGATGAAAAACGATGACTCCGGACATGTCGAACGATCCCAAAATGGTCAATATGGATGAAATTTTAACATTCAATCTTTTGACTGTAAATGACTGTTGGATGTGAGTTATGACTTTGTCAACTAAAATAAGTGTGTTTTAAGTCATTTCTGTGCTTCAAAGGGGTCAAAATTGAAGTTTTTGAGTAATCATAACTCTGTAAAAATGGCAATTTTGGTCACTGTGAGGGTTTAAAAAGTGATTATTCAACATGAGGCACGATCCAATTGACGTTTTGAATCATTTTTGGTACAGTCCAAAAAATCAATTTTCGGATGAAAAACGATGACTCCGGACATGTCGAACGATCCCAAAATGGTCAATATGGATGAAATTTTTAACATTTAATCTTTTGACTCTAAATGACTGTTGGATGTGAATTATGACTTTGTCAACTAAAATAAGTGTGTTTAAAGTCATTTCTGTGCCTGAAACGGGTCAAAATTGAAGCTTTTGAGTAAGCAAAACTCTGTAAAAATGGCAATTTTGCTCACTCTGAGGGTTTAAAAAGTGGTTATTCAACATGAGGCACGATCCAATTGACATTTTGAATCATTTTTGGTACAGTCCAAAAAATCAATTTTCGGATGAAAAACGATGACTCTGGACATGTCGAATGATCCCAAAATGGTCAATATGGATGAAATTTTAACATTTAATCTTTTGACTCTAAATGACTGTTGGATGTGAATTATGACTTTGTCAACTAAAATAAGTGTGTTTAAAGTCAATTCTGTGCCTGAAATGGTTCAAAATTGAAGCTTTTGAGTAAGCAAAACTCTGTAAAAGTGGCAATTTTGGTGACTGTGAGGGTTTAAAAAGTGGTTATTCAACATGAGGCACGATCCAATTGACATTTTGAATCCTTTTTGGTACTGTCCAAAAATAAATTTTCGGATGAAAAACGATGACTCCGGACATGTCGAACGATCCCAAAATGGTCAATATGGATGAAATTTTTACATTTAATCTTTTGACTGTAAATGACTGGTGGATGTGAATTATGACTTTGTCAACTAAAATAAGTGTGTTTAAAGTCATTTCTGTGCCTCAAAGGGGTCAAAATTGAAGCTTTTGAGTAATTAAAACTCTGTAAAAATGGCAATTTTGGTCACTCCGAGGCTTTAAAAAGTGGTTATTCAACATGAGGAACGATCCAATTGACATTTTGAATCATTTTTGGTACAGTCCAAAAAATCAATTTTCGGATGAAAAACGATGACTCCGGACATGTCGAACGATCCCAAAATGGTCAATATGGATGAAATTTTAACATTCAATCTTTTGACTGTAAATGACTGTTGGATGTGAATTATGACTTTGTCAACTAAAATAAGTGTGTTTTAAGTCATTTCTGTGCTTCAAAGGGGTCAAAATTGAAGCTTTTGAGTAATCATAACTCTGTAAAAATGGCAATTTTGGTCACTGTGAGGCTTTAAAAAGTGGTTATTCAACATGAGGCACGATCCAATTGACATTTTGAATCATTTTTGGTACAGTCCAAAAAATGAATTTTCGGATGAAAAACGATGACTCCGGACATGTCGAACGATCCCAAAATGGTCAATATGGATGAAATTTTAACATTCAATCTTTTGACTCTAAATGACTGTTGGATGTGAATTATGACTTTGTCAACTAAAATAAGTGTGTTTAAAGTCATTTCTGTGCCTGAAACGGGTCAAAATTGAAGCTTTTGAGTAAGCAAAACTCTGTAAAAATGGCAATTTTGCTCACTCTGAGGGTTTAAAAACTGGTTATTCAACATGAGGCACGATCCAATTGACATTTTGAATCATTTTTGGTACAGTCCAAAAAATCAATTTTCGGATGAAAAACGATGACTCCGGACATGTCGAATGATCCCAAAATGGTCAATATGGATGAAATTTTAACATTCAATCTTTTGACTGTAAATGACTGTTGGATGTGAATTATGACTTTGTCAACTAAAATAAGTGTGTTTAAAGTCATTTCTGTGCCTCAAAGGGGTCAAAATTGAAGCTTTTGAGTAAGCAAAAATCTGTAAAAATGGCAATTTTGGTCACTCTGAGGGTTTAAAAAGTGGTTATTCAACATGAGGCACGACCCAATTGACATTTTGAATCATTTTTGGTACAGTCCAAAAAATCAATTTTCGGATGAAAAACGATGACTCCGGACCTGTTGAACGTTCCCAAAATGGTCTATAATGATGAAATTTTAACATTTAATCATTTGACTCTAAATGACTTTTGGATGTAAATTATGACTTTGTCAACAAAAATAAGTGTGTTTTAAGTCATTTCTGTGCCTCAAAGGGGTCAAAATTGAAGCTTTTGAGTAATCATAACTCTGTAAAAGTGGCAATTTTGGTGACTGTGAGGGTTTAAAAAGTGGTTATTCAACATGAGGCACGATCCAATTGACATTTTGAATCCTTTTTGGTACAGTCCAAAAAATAAATTTTCGGATGAAAAACGATGACTCCGGACATGTCGAACGATCCCAAAATGGTCAATATGGATGAAATTTTAACATTTAATCTTTTGACTGTAAATGACTGGTGGATGTGAATTAGGACTTTGTCAACTAAAATAAGTGTGTTTAAAGTCATTTCTGTGCCTGAAACGGGTCAAAATTGAAGCTTTTGAGTAATCAAAACTCTGTAAAAATGGCAATTTTGGTCACTGTGAGGCTTTAAAAAGTGGTTATTCAACATGAGGCACGATCCAATTGACATTTTGAATCATTTTTGGTACAGTCCAAAAAATGAATTTTCGGATGAAAAACGATGACTCCGGACATGTCGAACGATCCCAAAATGGTCAATATGGATGAAATTTTAACATTCAATCTTTTGACTGTAAATGACTGTTGGATGTGAATTATGACTTTGTCAACTAAAATAAGTGTGTTTAAAGTCATTTCTGTGCCTCAAAGGGGTCAAAATTGAAGCTTTTGAGTAATTAAAACTCTGTAAAAATGGCAATTTTGGTCACTCTGAGGCTTTAAAAAGTGGTTATTCAACATGAGGCACGATCCAATTGACATTTTGAATCATTTTTGGTACAGTCCAAAAAATGAATTTTCGGATGAAAAACGATGACTCCGGACATGTCGAACGATCCCAAAATGGTCAATATGGATGACATTTTAACATTCAATCTTTTGACTGTAAATGACTGTTGGATGTGAATTATGACTTTGTCAACTAAAATAAGTGTGTTTAAAGTCATTTCTGTGCCTGAAACTGGTCAAAATTGAAGCTTTTGAGTGAGCAAAACTCTGTAAAAATGGCAATTTTGGTCACTCTGAGGGTTTAAAAAGTGGTTATTCAACATGAGGCACGACCCAATTGACATTTTGAATCATTTTTGGTACAGTCCAAAAAATCAATTTTCGGATGAAAAACGATGACTCCGGACATGTCGAACGATCCCAAAATGGTCAATATGGATAAAATTTTAACATTTAATCTTTTGACTCTAAATGACTGTTGGATGTGAATTATGACTTTGTCAACTAAAATAAGTGTGTTTAAAGTCATTTCTGTGCCTGAAATGGTTCAAAATTGAAGCTTTTGAGTAAGCAAAACTCTATAAAAGTAGCAATTTTGGTGACTGTGAGGGTTTAAAAAGTGGTTATTCAACATGAGGCACAATCCAATTGACATTTTGAATCCTTTTTGGTACAGTCCAAAAAATAAATTTTCGGATGAAAAACGATGACTCTGGACATGTCGAACGATCCCAAAATGGTCAATATGGATGAAATTTTAACATTTAATCTTTTGACTGTAAATGACTGGTGGATGTGAATTATGACTTTGTCAACTAAAATAAGTGTGTTTAAAGTCATTTCTTTGCCTCAAAGGGGTCAAAATTGAAGCTTTTGAGTAATTAAAACTCTGTAAAAATGGCAATTTTGGTCACTCTGAGGCTTTAAAAAGTGGTTATTCAACATGAGGCACGATCCAATTGACATTTTGAATCATTTTTAGTACAGTCCAAAAAATCAATTTTCGGATGAAAAACAATGACTCCGGACATGTCGATCGATCCCAAAATGGTCAATATGGATGAAATTGTAACATTTAATCTTTTGACTGTAAATGACTGTTGGATGTGAATTATGACTTTGTCAACTAAAATAAGTGTGTTTAAAGTCATTTCTGTGCCTGAAACGGGTCAAAATTGAAGCTTTTGAGTAAGCAAAACTCTGTAAAAGTGGCAATTTTGGTGACTGTGAGGGTTTAAAAAGTGTTTATTCAACATGAGGCACGACCCAATTGACATTTTGAATCATTTTTGGTACAGTCCAAAAAATCAATTTTCGGATGAAAAACGATGACTCTGGACATGTCGAATGATCCCAAAATGGTCAATATGGATAAAATTTTAACATTTAATCTTTTGACTCTAAATGACTGTTGGATGTGAATTATGACTTTGTCAACTAAAATAAGTGTGTTTAAAGTCATTTCTGTGCCTGAAATGGTTCAAAATTGAAGCTTTTGAGTAAGCAAAACTCTGTAAAAGTAGCAATTTTGGTGACTGTGAGGGTTTAAAAAGTGGTTATTCAACATGAGGCACAATCCAATTGACATTTTGAATCCTTTTTGGTACAGTCCAAAAAATAAATTTTCGGATGAAAAACGATGACTCCGGACATGTCGAACGATCCCAAAATGGTCAATATGGATGAAATTTTAACATTTAATCTTTTGACTGTAAATGACTGTTGGATGTGAATTAGGACTTTGTCAACTAAAGTAAGTGTGTTTAAAGTCATTTCTGTGCCTGAAACGGGTCAAAATTGAAGCTTTTGAGTAATCAAAACTCTGTAAAAATGGCAATTTTGGTCACTGTGAGGCTTTAAAAAGTGGTTATTCAACATGAGGCACGATCCAATTGACATTTTGAATCATTTTTGGTACAGTCCAAAAAATGAATTTTCGGATGAAAAACGATGACTCCGGACATGTCGAACGATCCCAAAATGGTCAATATGGATGAAATTTTATCATTCAATCTTTTGACTGTAAATGACTGTTGGATGTGAGTTATGACTTTGTCAACTAAAATAAGTGTGTTTTAAGTCATTTCTGTGCTTCAAAGGGGTCAAAATTGAAGTTTTTGAGTAATCATAACTCTGTAAAAATGGCAATTTTGGTCACTGTGAGGGTTTAAAAAGTGGTTATTCAACATGAGGCACGATCCAATTGACATTTTGAATCATTTTTGGTACAGTCCAAAAAATCAATTTTCGGATGAAAAACGATGACTCCGGACATGTCGAACGATCCCAAAATGGTCAATATGGATGAAATTTTAACATTTAATCTTTTGACTCTAAATGACTGTTGGATGTGAATTATGACTTTGTCAACTAAAATAAGTGTGTTTAAAGTCATTTCTGTGCCTGAAACGGGTCAAAATTGAAGCTTTTGAGTAAGCAAAACTCTGTAAAAATGGCAATTTTGCTCACTCTGAGGGTTTAAAAAGTGGTTATTCAACATGAGGCACGATCCAATTGACATTTTGAATCATTTTTGGTACAGTCCAAAAAATCAATTTTCGGATGAAAAACGATGACTCTGGACATGTCGAATGATCCCAAAATGGTCAATATGGATGAAATTTTAACATTTAATCTTTTGACTCTAAATGACTGTTGGATGTGAATTATGACTTTGTCAACTAAAATAAGTGTGTTTAAAGTCAATTCTGTGCCTGAAATGGTTCAAAATTGAAGCTTTTGAGTAAGCAAAACTCTGTAAAAGTGGCAATTTTGGTGACTGTGAGGGTTTAAAAAGTGGTTATTCAACATGAGGCACGATCCAATTGACATTTTGAATCCTTTTTGGTACTGTCCAAAAATAAATTTTCGGATGAAAAACGATGACTCCGGACATGTCGAACGATCCCAAAATGGTCAATATGGATGAAATTTTTACATCTAATCTTTTGACTGTAAATGACTGGTGGATGTGAATTATGACTTTGTCAACTAAAATAAGTGTGTTTAAAGTCATTTCTGTGCCTCAAAGGGGTCAAAATTGAAGCTTTTGAGTAATTAAAACTCTGTAAAAATGGCAATTTTGGTCACTCCGAGGCTTTAAAAAGTGGTTATTCAACATGAGGAACGATCCAATTGACATTTTGAATCATTTTTGGTACAGTCCAAAAAATCAATTTTCGGATGAAAAACGATGACTCCGGACATGTCGAACGATCCCAAAATGGTCAATATGGATGAAATTTTAACATTCAATCTTTTGACTGTAAATGACTGTTGGATGTGAATTATGACTTTGTCAACTAAAATAAGTGTGTTTTAAGTCATTTCTGTGCTTCAAAGGGGTCAAAATTGAAGCTTTTGAGTAATCATAACTCTGTAAAAATGGCAATTTTGGTCACTGTGAGGCTTTAAAAAGTGGTTATTCAACATGAGGCACGATCCAATTGACATTTTGAATCATTTTTGGTACAGTCCAAATAATGAATTTTTGGATGAAAAACGATGACTCCGGACATGTCGAACGATCCCAAAATGGTCAATATGGATGAAATTTTAACATTCAATCTTTTGACTCTAAATGAATGTTGGATGTGAATTATGACTTTGTCAACTAAAATAAGTGTGTTTAAAGTCATTTCTGTGCCTGAAACGGGTCAAAATTGAAGCTTTTGAGTAAGCAAAACTCTGTAAAAATGGCAATTTTGCTCACTCTGAGGGTTTAAAAAGTGGTTATTCAACATGAGGCACGATCCAATTGACATTTTGAATCATTTTTGGTACAGTCCAAAAAATCAATTTTCGGATGAAAAACGATGACTCCGGACATGTCGAATGATCCCAAAATGGTCAATATGGATGAAATTTTAACATTCAATCTTTTGACTGTAAATGACTGTTGGATGTGAATTATGACTTTGTCAACTAAAATAAGTTTGTTTAAAGTCATTTCTGTGCCTCAAAGGGGTCAAAATTGAAGCTTTTGAGTAAGCAAAAATCTGTAAAAATGGCAATTTTGGTCACTCTGAGGGTTTAAAAAGTGGTTATTCAACATGAGGCACGATCCAATTGACATTTTGAATCATTTTTGGTACAGTCCAAAAAATGAATTTTCGGATGAAAAACGATGACTCCGGACATGTCGAACGATCCCAAAATGGTCAATATGGATGACATTTTAACATTCAATCTTTTGACTGTAAATGACTGTTGGATGTGAATTATGACTTTGTCAACTAAAATAAGTGTGTTTAAAGTCATTTCTGTGCCTGAAACTGGTCAAAATTGAAGCTTTTGAGTAAGCAAAACTCTGTAAAAATGGCAATTTTGGTCACTCTGAGGGTTTAAAAAGTGGTTATTCAACATGAGGCACAATCCAATTGACATTTTGAATCCTTTTTGGTACAGTCCAAAAAATAAATTTTCGGATGAAAAACAATGACTCCGGACATGTCGAACGATCCCAAAATGGTCAATATGGATGAAATTTTAACATTTAATCTTTTGACTGTAAATGACTGGTGGATGTGAATTATGACTTTGTCAACTAAAATAAGTGTGTTTAAAGTCATTTCTGTGCCTCAAAGGGGTCAAAATTGAAGCTTTTGAGTAATTAAAACTCTGTAAAAATGGCAATTTTGGTCACTCCGAGGCTTTAAAAAGTGGTTATTCAACATGAGGAACGATCCAATTGACATTTTGAATCATTTTTGGTACAGTCCAAAAAATCAATTTTCGGATGAAAAACGATGACTCCGGACATGTCGAACGATCCCAAAATGGTCAATATGGATGAAATTTTAACATTCAATCTTTTGACTGTAAATGACTGTTGGATGTGAATTATGACTTTGTCAACTAAAATAAGTGTGTTTTAAGTCATTTCTGTGCTTCAAAGGGGTCAAAATTGAAGCTTTTGAGTAATCATAACTCTGTAAAAATGGCAATTTTGGTCACTGTGAGGCTTTAAAAAGTGGTTATTCAACATGAGGCACGATCCAATTGACATTTTGAATCATTTTTGGTACAGTCCAAAAAATGAATTTTCGGATGAAAAACGATGACTCCGGACATGTCGAACGATCCCAAAATGGTCAATATGGATGAAATTTTAACATTCAATCTTTTGACTCTAAATGACTGTTGGATGTGAATTATGACTTTGTCAACTAAAATAAGTGTGTTTAAAGTCATTTCTGTGCCTGAAACGGGTCAAAATTGAAGCTTTTGAGTAAGCAAAACTCTGTAAAAATGGCAATTTTGCTCACTCTGAGGGTTTAAAAAGTGGTTATTCAACATGAGGCACGATCCAATTGACATTTTGAATCCTTTTTGGTACAGTCCAAAAAATAAATTTTCGGATGAAAAACGATGACTCCGGACATGTCGAACGATCCCAAAATGGTCAATATGGATGAAATTTTAACATTTAATCTTTTGACTGTAAATGACTGGTGGATGTGAATTAGGACTTTGTCAACTAAAATAAGTGTGTTTAAAGTCATTTCTGTGCCTGAAACGGGTCAAAATTGAAGCTTTTGAGTAATCAAAACTCTGTAAAAATGGCAATTTTGGTCACTGTGAGGCTTTAAAAAGTGGTTATTCAACATGAGGCACGATCCAATTGACATTTTGAATCATTTTTGGTACAGTCCAAAAAATGAATTTTCGGATGAAAAACGATGACTCCGGACATGTCGAACGATCCCAAAATGGTCAATATGGATGAAATTTTAACATTCAATCTTTTGACTGTAAATGACTGTTGGATGTGAATTATGACTTTGTCAACTAAAATAAGTGTGTTTAAAGTCATTTCTGTGCCTCAAAGGGGTCAAAATTGAAGCTTTTGAGTAATTAAAACTCTGTAAAAAAGGCAATTTTGGTCACTCTGAGGCTTTAAAAAGTGGTTATTCAACATGAGGCACGATCCAATTGACATTTTGAATCATTTTTGGTACAGTCCAAAAAATGAATTTTCGGATGAAAAACGATGACTCCGGACATGTCGAACGATCCCAAAATGGTCAATATGGATGACATTTTAACATTCAATCTTTTGACTGTAAATGACTGTTGGATGTGAATTATGACTTTGTCAACTAAAATAAGTGTGTTTAAAGTCATTTCTGTGCCTGAAACTGGTCAAAATTGAAGCTTTTGAGTAAGCAAAACTCTGTAAAAATGGCAATTTTGGTCACTCTGAGGGTTTAAAAAGTGGTTATTCAACATGAGGCACGACCCAATTGACATTTTGAATCATTTTTGGTACAGTCCAAAAAATCAATTTTCGGATGAAAAACGATGACTCCGGACATGTCGAACGATCCCAAAATGGCCAATATGGATGAAATTTTAACATTTAATCTTTTGACTGTAAATGACTGTTGGATGTGAATTATGACTTTGTCAACTAAAATAAGTGTGTTTTAAGTCATTTCTGTGCTTCAAAGGGGTCAAAATTGAAGCTTTTGAGTAATCATAACTCTGTAAAAATGGCAATTTTGGTCACTGTGAGGGTTTAAAAAGTGGTTATTCAACATGAGGCACGACCCAATTGACATTTTGAATCATTTTTGGTACAGTCCAAAAAATAAATTTTCGGATGAAAAACGATGACTCCGGACATTTCGAACGATCCCAAAATGGTCAATATGGATGAAATTTTAACATTTAATCTTTTGACTGTAAATGACTGGTGGATGTGAATTATGACTTTGTCAACTAAAATAAGTGTGTTTAAAGTCATTTCTGTGCCTGAAACGGGTCAAAATTGAAGCTTTTGAGTAATTAAAACTCTGTAAAAATGGCAATTTTGGTCACTCTGAGGCTTTAAAAAGTGGTTATTCAACATGAGGCACGATCCAATTGACATTTTGAATCATTTTTGGTACAGTCCAAAAAATCAATTTTCGGATGAAAAACGATGACTCCGGACATGTCGAACGATCCCAAAATGGTCAATATGGATAAAATTTTAACATTTAATCTTTTGACTCTAAATGACTGTTGGATGTGAATTATGACTTTGTCAACTAAAATAAGTGTGTTTAAAGTCATTTCTGTGCCTGAAATGGTTCAAAATTGAAGCTTTTGAGTAAGCAAAACTCTGTAAAAGTAGCAATTTTGGTGACTGTGAGGGTTTAAAAAGTGGTTATTCAACATGAGGCACAATCCAATTGACATTTTGAATCCTTTTTGGTACAGTCCAAAAAATAAATTTTCGGATGAAAAACGATGACTCCGGACATGTCGAACGATCCCAAAATGGTCAATATGGATGAAATTTTAACATTTAATCTTTTGACTCTAAATGACTGTTGGATGTGAATTATGACTATGTCAACTAAAATAAGTGTGTTTAAAGTCATTTCTGTGCCTGAAACGGGTCAAAATTGAAGCTTTTGAGTAAGCAAAACTCTGTAAAAATGGCAATTTTGCTCACTCTGAGGGTTTAAAAAGTGGTTATTCAACATGAGGCACGATCCAATTGACATTTTGAATCATTTTTGGTACAGTCCAAAAAATCAATTTTCGGATGAAAAACGATGACTCTGGACATGTCGAATGATCCCAAAATGGTCAATATGGATGAAATTTTAACATTTAATCTTTTGACTCTAAATGACTGTTGGATGTGAATTATGACTTTGTCAACTAAAATAAGTGTGTTTAAAGTCAATTCTGTGCCTGAAATGGTTCAAAATTGAAGCTTTTGAGTAAGCAAAACTCTGTAAAAGTGGCAATTTTGGTGACTGTGAGGGTTTAAAAAGTGGTTATTCAACATGAGGCACGATCCAATTGACATTTTGAATCCTTTTTGGTACTGTCCAAAAATAAATTTTCGGATGAAAAACGATGACTCCGGACATGTCGAACGATCCCAAAATGGTCAATATGGATGAAATTTTTACATTTAATCTTTTGACTGTAAATGACTGGTGGATGTGAATTATGACTTTGTCAACTAAAATAAGTGTGTTTAAAGTCATTTCTGTGCCTCAAAGGGGTCAAAATTGAAGCTTTTGAGTAATTAAAACTCTGTAAAAATTGGCAATTTTGGTCACTCCGAGGCTTTAAAAAGTGGTTATTCAACATGAGGAACGATCCAATTGACATTTTGAATCATTTTTGGTACAGTCCAAAAAATCAATTTTCGGATGAAAAACGATGACTCCGGACATGTCGAACGATCCCAAAATGGTCAATATGGATGAAATTTTAACATTCAATCTTTTGACTGTAAATGACTGTTGGATGTGAATTATGACTTTGTCAACTAAAATAAGTGTGTTTTAAGTCATTTCTGTGCTTCAAAGGGGTCAAAATTGAAGCTTTTGAGTAATCATAACTCTGTAAAAATGGCAATTTTGGTCACTGTGAGGCTTTAAAAAGTGGTTATTCAACATGAGGCACGATCCAATTGACATTTTGAATCATTTTTGGTACAGTCCAAAAAATGAATTTTCGGATGAAAAACGATGACTCCGGACATGTCGAACGATCCCAAAATGGTCAATATGGATGAAATTTTAACATTCAATCTTTTGACTCTAAATGACTGTTGGATGTGAATTATGACTTTGTCAACTAAAATAAGTGTGTTTAAAGTCATTTCTGTGCCTGAAACGGGTCAAAATTGAAGCTTTTGAGTAAGCAAAACTCTGTAAAAATGGCAATTTTGCTCACTCTGAGGGTTTAAAAAGTGGTTATTCAACATGAGGCACGATCCAATTGACATTTTGAATCATTTTTGGTACAGTCCAAAAAATCAATTTTCGGATGAAAAACGATGACTCCGGACATGTCGAATGATCCCAAAATGGTCAATATGGATGAAATTTTAACATTCAATCTTTTGACTGTAAATGACTGTTGGATGTGAATTATGACTTTGTCAACTAAAATAAGTGTGTTTAAAGTCATTTCTGTGCCTCAAAGGGGTCAAAATTGAAGCTTTTGAGTAAGCAAAAATCTGTAAAAATGGCAATTTTGGTCACTCTGAGGGTTTAAAAAGTGGTTATTCAACATGAGGCACGACCCAATTGACATTTTGAATCATTTTTGGTACAGTCCAAAAAATCAATTTTCGGATGAAAAACGATGACTCCGGACCTGTTGAACGTTCCCAAAATGGTCTATAATGATGAAATTTTAACATTTAATCATTTGACTCTAAATGACTTTTGGATGTAAATTATGACTTTGTCAACTAAAATAAGTGTGTTTTAAGTCATTTCTGTGCCTCAAAGGGGTCAAAATTGAAGCTTTTGAGTAATCATAACTCTGTAAAAGTGGCAATTTTGGTGACTGTGAGGGTTTAAAAAGTGGTTATTCAACATGAGGCACGATCCAATTGACATTTTGAATCCTTTTTGGTACAGTCCAAAAAATAAATTTTCGGATGAAAAACGATGACTCCGGACATGTCGAACGATCCCAAAATGGTCAATATGGATGAAATTTTAACATTTAATCTTTTGACTGTAAATGACTGGTGGATGTGAATTAGGACTTTGTCAACTAAAATAAGTGTGTTTAAAGTCATTTCTGTGCCTGAAACGGGTCAAAATTGAAGCTTTTGAGTAATCAAAACTCTGTAAAAATGGCAATTTTGGTCACTGTGAGGCTTTAAAAAGTGGTTATTCAACATGAGGCACGATCCAATTGACATTTTGAATCATTTTTGGTACAGTCCAAAAAATGAATTTTCGGATGAAAAACGATGACTCCGGACATGTCGAACGATCCCAAAATGGTCAATATGGATGAAATTTTAACATTCAATCTTTTGACTGTAAATGACTGTTGGATGTGAATTATGACTTTGTCAACTAAAATAAGTGTGTTTAAAGTCATTTCTGTGCCTCAAAGGGGTCAAAATTGAAGCTTTTGAGTAATTAAAACTCTGTAAAAATGGCAATTTTGGTCACTCTGAGGCTTTAAAAAGTGGTTATTTAACATGAGGCACGATCCAATTGACATTTTGAATCATTTTTGGTACAGTCCAAAAAATGAATTTTCGGATGAAAAACGATGACTCCGGACATGTCGAACGATCCCAAAATGGTCAATATGGATGACATTTTAACATTCAATCTTTTGACTGTAAATGACTGTTGGATGTGAATTATGACTTTGTCAACTAAAATAAGTGTGTTTAAAGTCATTTCTGTGCCTGAAACTGGTCAAAATTGAAGCTTTTGAGTAAGCAAAACTCTGTAAAAATGGCAATTTTGGTCACTCTGAGGGTTTAAAAAGTGGTTATTCAACATGAGGCACGACCCAATTGACATTTTGAATCATTTTTGGTACAGTCCAAAAAATCAATTTTCGGATGAAAAACGATGACTCCGGACATGTCGAACGATCCCAAAATGGTCAATATGGATAAAATTTTAACATTTAATCTTTTGACTCTAAATGACTGTTGGATGTGAATTATGACTTTGTCAACTAAAATAAGTGTGTTTAAAGTCATTTCTGTGCCTGAAATGGTTCAAAATTGAAGCTTTTGAGTAAGCAAAACTCTATAAAAGTAGCAATTTTGGTGACTGTGAGGGTTTAAAAAGTGGTTATTCAACATGAGGCACAATCCAATTGACATTTTGAATCCTTTTTGGTACAGTCCAAAAAATAAATTTTCGGATGAAAAACGATGACTCCGGACATGTCGAACGATCCCAAAATGGTCAATATGGATGAAATTTTAACATTTAATCTTTTGACTGTAAATGACTGGTGGATGTGAATTATGACTTTGTCAACTAAAATAAGTGTGTTTAAAGTCATTTCTTTGCCTCAAAGGGGTCAAAATTGAAGCTTTTGAGTAATTAAAACTCTGTAAAAATGGCAATTTTGGTCACTCTGAGGCTTTAAAAAGTGGTTATTCAACATGAGGCACGATCCAATTGACATTTTGAATCATTTTTAGTACAGTCCAAAAAATCAATTTTCGGATGAAAAACGATGACTCCGGACCTGTTGAACGTTCCCAAAATGGTCTATAATGATGAAATTTTAAGATTTAATCATTTGACTCTAAATGACTTTTGGATGTAAATTATGACTTTGTCAACTAAAATAAGTGTGTTTTAAGTCATTTCTGTGCCTCAAAGGGGTCAAAATTGAAGCTTTTGAGTAATCATAACTCTGTAAAAGTGGCAATTTTGGTGACTGTGAGGGTTTAAAAAGTGGTTATTCAACATGAGGCACGATCCAATTGACATTTTGAATCCTTTTTGGTACAGTCCAAAAAATAAATTTTCGGATGAAAAACGATGACTCCGGACATGTCGAACGATCCCAAAATGGTCAATATGGATGAAATTTTAACATTTAATCTTTTGACTGTAAATGACTGGTGGATGTGAATTAGGACTTTGTCAACTAAAATAAGTGTGTTTAAAGTCATTTCTGTGCCTGAAACGGGTCAAAATTGAAGCTTTTGAGTAATCAAAACTCTGTAAAAATGGCAATTTTGGTCACTGTGAGGCTTTAAAAAGTGGTTATTCAACATGAGGCACGATCCAATTGACATTTTGAATCATTTTTGGTACAGTCCAAAAAATGAATTTTCGTTTGAAAAACGATGACTCCGGACATGTCGAACGATCCCAAAATGGTCAATATGGATGAAATTTTAACATTCAATCTTTTGACTGTAAATGACTGTTGGATGTGAATTATGACTTTGTCAACTAAAATAAGTGTGTTTAAAGTCATTTCTGTGCCTCAAAGGGGTCAAAATTGAAGCTTTTGAGTAATTAAAACTCTGTAAAAATGGCAATTTTGGTCACTCTGAGGCTTTAAAAAGTGGTTATTCAACATGAGGCACGATCCAATTGACATTTTGAATCATTTTTGGTACAGTCCAAAAAATGAATTTTCGGATGAAAAACGATGACTCCGGACATGTCGAACGATCCCAAAATGGTCAATATGGATGACATTTTAACATTCAATCTTTTGACTGTAAATGACTGTTGGATGTGAATTATGACTTTGTCAACTAAAATAAGTGTGTTTAAAGTCATTTCTGTGCCTGAAACTGGTCAAAATTGAAGCTTTTGAGTAAGCAAAACTCTGTAAAAATGGCAATTTTGGTCACTCTGAGGGTTTAAAAAGTGGTTATTCAACATGAGGCACGACCCAATTGACATTTTGAATCATTTTTGGTACAGTCCAAAAAATCAATTTTCGGATGAAAAACGATGACTCCGGACATGTCGAACGATCCCAAAATGGTCAATATGGATAAAATTTTAACATTTAATCTTTTGACTCTAAATGACTGTTGGATGTGAATTATGACTTTGTCAACTAAAATAAGTGTGTTTAAAGTCATTTCTGTGCCTGAAATGGTTCAAAATTGAAGCTTTTGAGTAAGCAAAACTCTATAAAAGTAGCAATTTTGGTGACTGTGAGGGTTTAAAAAGTGGTTATTCAACATGAGGCACAATCCAATTGACATTTTGAATCCTTTTTGGTACAGTCCAAAAAATAAATTTTCGGATGAAAAACGATGACTCCGGACATGTCGAACGATCCCAAAATGGTCAATATGGATGAAATTTTAACATTTAATCTTTTGACTGTAAATGACTGGTGGATGTGAATTATGACTTTGTCAACTAAAATAAGTGTGTTTAAAGTCATTTCTTTGCCTCAAAGGGGTCAAAATTGAAGCTTTTGAGTAATTAAAACTCAGTAAAAATGGCAATTTTGGTCACTCTGAGGCTTTAAAAAGTGGTTATTCAACATGAGGCACGATCCAATTGACATTTTGAATCATTTTTAGTACAGTCCAAAAAATCAATTTTCGGATGAAAAACAATGACTCCGGACATGTCGAACGATCCCAAAATGGTCAATATGGATGAAATTGTAACATTTAATCTTTTGACTGTAAATGACTGTTGGATGTGAATTATGACTTTGTCAACTAAAATAAGTGTGTTTAAAGTCATTTCTGTGCCTGAAACGGGTCAAAATTGAAGCTTTTGAGTAAGCAAAACTCTGTAAAAGTGGCAATTTTGGTGACTGTGAGGGTTTAAAAAGTGTTTATTCAACATGAGGCACGACCCAATTGACATTTTGAATCATTTTTGGTACAGTCCAAAAAATCAATTTTCGGATGAAAAACGATGACTCTGGACATGTCGAATGATCCCAAAATGGTCAATATGGATGAAATTTTAACATTTAATCTTTTGACTGTAAATGACTGTTGGATGTGAGCTATGACTTTGTCAACTAAAATAAGTGTGTTTTAAGTCATTTCTGTGCTTCAAAGGGGTCAAAATTGAAGTTTTTGAGTAATCATAACTCTGTAAAAATGGCAATTTTGGTCACTGTGAGGGTTTAAAAAGTGGTTATTCAACATGAGGCACGATCCAATTGACATTTTGAATCATTTTTGGTACAGTCCAAAAAATCAATTTTCGGATGAAAAACGATGACTCCGGACATGTCGAACGATCCCAAAATGGTCAATATGGATGAAATTTTAACATTTAATCTTTTGACTCTAAATGACTGTTGGATGTGAATTATGACTTTGTCAACTAAAATAAGTGTGTTTAAAGTCATTTCTGTGCCTGAAACGGGTCAAAATTGAAGCTTTTGAGTAAGCAAAACTCTGTAAAAATGGCAATTTTGCTCACTCTGAGGGTTTAAAAAGTGGTTATTCAACATGAGGCACGATCCAATTGACATTTTGAATCATTTTTGGTACAGTCCAAAAAATCAATTTTCGGATGAAAAACGATGACTCTGGACATGTCGAATGATCCCAAAATGGTCAATATGGATGAAATTTTAACATTTAATCTTTTTACTCTAAATGACTGTTGGATGTGAATTATGACTTTGTCAACTAAAATAAGTGTGTTTAAAGTCAATTCTGTGCCTGAAATGGTTCAAAATTGAAGCTTTTGAGTAAGCAAAACTCTGTAAAAGTGGCAATTTTGGTGACTGTGAGGGTTTAAAAAGTGGTTATTCAACATGAGGCACGATCCAATTGACATTTTGAATCCTTTTTGGTACTGTCCAAAAATAAATTTTCGGATGAAAAACGATGACTCCGGACATGTCGAACGATCCCAAAATGGTCAATATGGATGAAATTTTTACATTTAATCTTTTGACTGTAAATGACTGGTGGATGTGAATTATGACTTTGTCAACTAAAATAAGTGTGTTTAAAGTCATTTCTGTGCCTCAAAGGGGTCAAAATTGAAGCTTTTGAGTAATTAAAACTCTGTAAAAATGGCAATTTTGGTCACTCCGAGGCTTTAAAAAGTGGTTATTCAACATGAGGAACGATCCAATTGACATTTTGAATCATTTTTGGTACAGTCCAAAAAATCAATTTTCGGATGAAAAACGATGACTCCGGACATGTCGAACGATCCCAAAATGGTCAATATGGATGAAATTTTAACATTCAATCTTTTGACTGTAAATGACTGTTGGATGTGAATTATGACTTTGTCAACTAAAATAAGTGTGTTTTAAGTCATTTCTGTGCTTCAAAGGGGTCAAAATTGAAGCTTTTGAGTAATCATAACTCTGTAAAAATGGCAATTTTGGTCACTCTGAGGCTTTAAAAAGTGGTTATTCAACATGAGGCACGATCCAATTGACATTTTGAATCATTTTTGGTACAGTCCAAAAAATGAATTTTTCGGATGAAAAACGATGACTCCGGACATGTCGAACGATCCCAAAATGGTCAATATGGATGACATTTTAACATTCAATCTTTTGACTGTAAATGACTGTTGGATGTGAATTATGACTTTGTCAACTAAAATAAGTGTGTTTAAAGTCATTTCTGTGCCTGAAACTGGTCAAAATTGAAGCTTTTGAGTAAGCAAAACTCTGTAAAAATGGCAATTTTGGTCACTCTGAGGGTTTAAAAAGTGGTTATTCAACATGAGGCACGACCCAATTGACATTTTGAATCATTTTTGGTACAGTCCAAAAAATCAATTTTCGGATGAAAAACGATGACTCCGGACATGTCGAACGATCCCAAAATGGTCAATATGGATAAAATTTTAACATTTAATCTTTTGACTCTAAATGACTGTTGGATGTGAATTATGACTTTGTCAACTAAAATAAGTGTGTTTAAAGTCATTTCTGTGCCTGAAATGGTTCAAAATTGAAGCTTTTGAGTAAGCAAAACTCTATAAAAGTAGCAATTTTGGTGACTGTGAGGGTTTAAAAAGTGGTTATTCAACATGAGGCACAATCCAATTGACATTTTGAATCCTTTTTGGTACAGTCCAAAAAATAAATTTTCGGATGAAAAACGATGACTCCGGACATGTCGAACGATCCCAAAATGGTCAATATGGATGAAATTTTAACATTTAATCTTTTGACTGTAAATGACTGGTGGATGTGAATTATGACTTTGTCAACTAAAATAAGTGTGTTTAAAGTCATTTCTTTGCCTCAAAGGGGTCAAAATTGAAGCTTTTGAGTAATTAAAACTCTGTAAAAATGGCAATTTTGGTCACTCTGAGGCTTTAAAAAGTGGTTATTCAACATGAGGCACGATCCAATTGACATTTTGAATCATTTTTAGTACAGTCCAAAAAATCAATTTTCGGATGAAAAACAATGACTCCGGACATGTCGAACGATCCCAAAATGGTCAATATGGATGAAATTGTAACATTTAATCTTTTGACTGTAAATGACTGTTGGATGTGAATTATGACTTTGTCAACTAAAATAAGTGTGTTTAAAGTCATTTCTGTGCCTGAAACGGGTCAAAATTGAAGCTTTTGAGTAAGCAAAACTCTGTAAAAGTGGCAATTTTGGTGACTGTGAGGGTTTAAAAAGTGTTTATTCAACATGAGGCACGACCCAATTGACATTTTGAATCATTTTTGGTACAGTCCAAAAAATCAATTTTCGGATGAAAAACGATGACTCTGGACATGTCGAATGATCCCAAAATGGTCAATATGGATGAAATTTTAACATTTAATCTTTTGACTGTAAATGACTGTTGGATGTGAGCTATGACTTTGTCAACTAAAATAAGTGTGTTTTAAGTCATTTCTGTGCTTCAAAGGGGTCAAAATTGAAGTTTTTGAGTAATCATAACTCTGTAAAAATGGCAATTTTGGTCACTGTGAGGGTTTAAAAAGTGGTTATTCAACATGAGGCACGATCCAATTGACATTTTGAATCATTTTTGGTACAGTCCAAAAAATCAATTTTCGGATGAAAAACGATGACTCCGGACATGTCGAACGATCCCAAAATGGTCAATATGGATGAAATTTTAACATTTAATCTTTTGACTCTAAATGACTGTTGGATGTGAATTATGACTTTGTCAACTAAAATAAGTGTGTTTAAAGTCATTTCTGTGCCTGAAACGGGTCAAAATTGAAGCTTTTGAGTAAGCAAAACTCTGTAAAAATGGCAATTTTGCTCACTCTGAGGGTTTAAAAAGTGGTTATTCAACATGAGGCACGATCCAATTGACATTTTGAATCATTTTTGGTACAGTCCAAAAAATCAATTTTCGGATGAAAAACGATGACTCTGGACATGTCGAATGATCCCAAAATGGTCAATATGGATGAAATTTTAACATTTAATCTTTTTACTCTAAATGACTGTTGGATGTGAATTATGACTTTGTCAACTAAAATAAGTGTGTTTAAAGTCAATTCTGTGCCTGAAATGGTTCAAAATTGAAGCTTTTGAGTAAGCAAAACTCTGTAAAAGTGGCAATTTTGGTGACTGTGAGGGTTTAAAAAGTGGTTATTCAACATGAGGCACGATCCAATTGACATTTTGAATCCTTTTTGGTACTGTCCAAAAATAAATTTTCGGATGAAAAACGATGACATGTCGAACGATCCCAAAATGGTCAATATGGATGAAATTTTTACATTTAATCTTTTGACTGTAAATGACTGGTGGATGTGAATTATGACTTTGTCAACTAAAATAAGTGTGTTTAAAGTCATTTCTGTGCCTCAAAGGGGTCAAAATTGAAGCTTTTGAGTAATTAAAACTCTGTAAAAATGGCAATTTTGGTCACTCCGAGGCTTTAAAAAGTGGTTATTCAACATGAGGAACGATCCAATTGACATTTTGAATCATTTTTGGTACAGTCCAAAAAATCAATTTTCGGATGAAAAACGATGACTCCGGACATGTCGAACGATCCCAAAATGGTCAATATGGATGAAATTTTAACATTCAATCTTTTGACTGTAAATGACTGTTGGATGTGAATTATGACTTTGTCAACTAAAATAAGTGTGTTTTAAGTCATTTCTGTGCTTCAAAGGGGTCAAAATTGAAGCTTTTGAGTAATCATAACTCTGTAAAAATGGCAATTTTGGTCACTGTGAGGCTTTAAAAAGTGGTTATTCAACATGAGGCACGATCCAATTGACATTTTGAATCATTTTTGGTACAGTCCAAAAAATGAATTTTCGGATGAAAAACGATGACTCCGGACATGTCGAACGATCCCAAAATGGTCAATATGGATGAAATTTTAACATTCAATCTTTTGACTCTAAATGACTGTTGGATGTGAATTATGACTTTGTCAACTAAAATAAGTGTGTTTAAAGTCATTTCTGTGCCTGAAACGGGTCAAAATTGAAGCTTTTGAGTAAGCAAAACTCTGTAAAAATGGCAATTTTGCTCACTCTGAGGGTTTAAAAAGTGGTTATTCAACATGAGGCACGATCCAATTGACATTTTGAATCATTTTTGGTACAGTCCAAAAAATCAATTTTCGGATGAAAAACGATGACTCCGGACATGTCGAATGATCCCAAAATGGTCAATATGGATGAAATTTTAACATTCAATCTTTTGACTGTAAATGACTGTTGGATGTGAATTATGACTTTGTCAACTAAAATAAGTGTGTTTAAAGTCATTTCTGTGCCTCAAAGGGGTCAAAATTGAAGCTTTTGAGTAAGCAAAAATCTGTAAAAATGGCAATTTTGGTCACTCTGAGGGTTTAAAAAGTGGTTATTCAACATGAGGCACGACCCAATTGACATTTTGAATCATTTTTGGTACAGTCCAAAAAATCAATTTTCGGATGAAAAACGATGACTCCGGACCTGTTGAACGTTCCCAAAATGGTCTATAATGATGAAATTTTAACATTTAATCATTTGACTCTAAATGACTTTTGGATGTAAATTATGACTTTGTCAACTAAAATAAGTGTGTTTTAACCACTTGGCTGCTAAGGCAATATTTTACTTTTCATTGATTTTCCATTGAAATCAATGGAAAGTCCATGACGAGTTACCCTTGTCATTAGCGGCGAAGAGGTTAAGTCATTTCTGTGCCTCAAAGGGGTCAAAATTGAAGCTTTTGAGTAATCATAACTCTGTAAAAGTGGCAATTTTGGTGACTGTGAGGGTTTAAAAAGTGGTTATTCAACATGAGGCACGATCCAATTGACATTTTGAATCCTTTTTGGTACAGTCCAAAAAATAAATTTTCGGATGAAAAACGATGACTCCGGACATGTCGAACGATCCCAAAATGGTCAATATGGATGAAATTTTAACATTTAATCTTTTGACTGTAAATGACTGGTGGATGTGAATTAGGACTTTGTCAACTAAAATAAGTGTGTTTAAAGTCATTTCTGTGCCTGAAACGGGTCAAAATTGAAGCTTTTGAGTAATCAAAACTCTGTAAAAATGGCAATTTTGGTCACTGTGAGGCTTTAAAAAGTGGTTATTCAACATGAGGCACGATCCAATTGACATTTTGAATCATTTTTGGTACAGTCCAAAAAATGAATTTTCGGATGAAAAACGATGACTCCGGACATGTCGAACGATCCCAAAATGGTCAATATGGATGAAATTTTAACATTCAATCTTTTGACTGTAAATGACTGTTGGATGTGAATTATGACTTTGTCAACTAAAATAAGTGTGTTTAAAGTCATTTCTGTGCCTCAAAGGGGTCAAAATTGAAGCTTTTGAGTAATTAAAACTCTGTAAAAATGGCAATTTTGGTCACTCTGAGGCTTTAAAAAGTGGTTATTCAACATGAGGCACGATCCAATTGACATTTTGAATCATTTTTGGTACAGTCCAAAAAATGAATTTTCGGATGAAAAATGATGACTCCGGACATGTCGAACGATCCCAAAATGGTCAATATGGATGACATTTTAACATTCAATCTTTTGACTGTAAATGACTGTTGGATGTGAATTATGACTTTGTCAACTAAAATAAGTGTGTTTAAAGTCATTTCTGTGCCTGAAACTGGTCAAAATTGAAGCTTTTGAGTAAGCAAAACTCTGTAAAAATGGCAATTTTGGTCACTCTGAGGGTTTAAAAAGTGGTTATTCAACATGAGGCACGACCCAATTGACATTTTGAATCATTTTTGGTTCAGTCCAAAACATCAATTTTCGGATGAAAAACGATGACTCCGGACATGTCGAACGATCCCAAAATGGCCAATATGGATGAAATTTTAACATTTAATCTTTTGACTGTAAATGACTGTTGGATGTGAATTATGACTTTGTCAACTAAAATAAGTGTGTTTTAAGTCATTTCTGTGCTTCAAAGGGGTCAAAATTGAAGCTTTTGAGTAATCATAACTCTGTAAAAATGGCAATTTTGGTCACTGTGAGGGTTTAAAAAGTGGTTATTCAACATGAGGCACGACCCAATTGACATTTTGAATCATTTTTGGTACAGTCCAAAAAATAAATTTTCGGATGAAAAACGATGACTCCGGACATTTCGAACGATCCCAAAATGGTCAATATGGATGAAATTTTAACATTTAATCTTTTGACTGTAAATGACTGGTGGATGTGAATTATGACTTTGTCAACTAAAATAAGTGTGTTTAAAGTCATTTCTGTGCCTGAAACGGGTCAAAATTGAAGCTTTTGAGTAATTAAAACTCTGTAAAAATGGCAATTTTGGTCACTCTGAGGCTTTAAAAAGTGGTTATTCAACATGAGGCACGATCCAATTGACATTTTGAATCATTTTTGGTACAGTCCAAAAAATCAATTTTCGGATGAAAAACGATGACTCTGGACATGTCGAACGATCCCAAAATGGTCAATATGGATAAAATTTTAACATTTAATCTTTTGACTCTAAATGACTGTTGGATGTGAATTATGACTTTGTCAACTAAAATAAGTGTGTTTAAAGTCATTTCTGTGCCTGAAATGGTTCAAAATTGAAGCTTTTGAGTAAGCAAAACTCTGTAAAAGTAGCAATTTTGGTGACTGTGAGGGTTTAAAAAGTGGTTATTCAACATGAGGCACAATCCAATTGACATTTTGAATCCTTTTTGGTACAGTCCAAAAAATAAATTTTCGGATGAAAAACGATGACTCCGGACATGTCGAACGATCCCAAAATGGTCAATATGGATGAAATTTTAACATTTAATCTTTTGACTGTAAATGACTGTTGGATGTGAATTAGGACTTTGTCAACTAAAATAAGTGTGTTTAAAGTCATTTCTGTGCCTGAAACGGGTCAAAATTGAAGCTTTTGAGTAATCAAAACTCTGTAAAAATGGCAATTTTGGTCACTGTGAGGCTTTAAAAAGTGGTTATTCAACATGAGGCACGATCCAATTGACATTTTGAATCATTTTTGGTACAGTCCAAAAAATTAATTTTCGGATGAAAAACGATGACTCCGGACATGTCGAACGATCCCAAAATGGTCAATATGGATGAAATTTTAACATTCAATCTTTTGACTGTAAATGACTGTTGGATGTGAGTTATGACTTTGTCAACTAAAATAAGTGTGTTTTAAGTCATTTCTGTGCTTCAAAGGGGTCAAAATTGAAGTTTTTGAGTAATCATAACTCTGTAAAAATGGCAATTTTGGTCACTGTGAGGGTTTAAAAAGTGATTATTCAACATGAGGCACGATCCAATTGACATTTTGAATCATTTTTGGTACAGTCCAAAAAATCAATTTTCGGATGAAAAACGATGACTCCGGACATGTCGAACGATCCCAAAATGGTCAATATGGATGAAATTTTAACATTTAATCTTTTGACTCTAAATGACTGTTGGATGTGAATTATGACTTTGTCAACTAAAATAAGTGTGTTTAAAGTCATTTCTGTGCCTGAAACGGGTCAAAATTGAAGCTTTTGAGTAAGCAAAACTCTGTAAAAATGGCAATTTTGCTCACTCTGAGGGTTTAAAAAGTGGTTATTCAACATGAGGCACGATCCAATTGACATTTTGAATCATTTTTGGTACAGTCCAAAAAATCAATTTTCGGATGAAAAACGATGACTCTGGACATGTCGAATGATCCCAAAATGGTCAATATGGATGAAATTTTAACATTTAATCTTTTGACTCTAAATGACTGTTGGATGTGAATTATGACTTTGTCAACTAAAATAAGTGTGTTTAAAGTCAATTCTGTGCCTGAAATGGTTCAAAATTGAAGCTTTTGAGTAAGCAAAACTCTGTAAAAGTGGCAATGTTGGTGACTGTGAGGGTTTAAAAAGTGGTTATTCAACATGAGGCACGATCCAATTGACATTTTGAATCCTTTTTGGTACTGTCCAAAAATAAATTTTCGGATGAAAAACGATGACTCCGGACATGTCGAACGATCCCAAAATGGTCAATATGGATGAAATGTTTACATTTAATCTTTTGACTGTAAATGACTGGTGGATGTGAATTATGACTTTGTCAACTAAAATAAGTGTGTTTAAAGTCATTTCTGTGCCTCAAAGGGGTCAAAATTGAAGCTTTTGAGTAATTAAAACTCTGTAAAAATGGCAATTTTGGTCACTCCGAGGCTTTAAAAAGTGGTTATTCAACATGAGGAACGATCCAATTGACTTTTTGAATCATTTTTGGTACAGTCCAAAAAATCAATTTTCGGATGAAAAACGATGACTCCGGACATGTCGAACGATCCCAAAATGGTCAATATGGATGAAATTTTAACATTCAATCTTTTGACTGTAAATGACTGTTGGATGTGAATTATGACTTTGTCAACTAAAATAAGTGTGTTTTAAGTCATTTCTGTGCTTCAAAGGGGTCAAAATTGAAGCTTTTGAGTAATCATAACTCTGTAAAAATGGCAATTTTGGTCACTGTGAGGCTTTAAAAAGTGGTTATTCAACATGAGGCACGATCCAATTGACATTTTGAATCATTTTTGGTACAGTCCAAAAAATGAATTTTCGGATGAAAAACGATGACTCCGGACATGTCGAACGATCCCAAAATGGTCAATATGGATGAAATTTTAACATTCAATCTTTTGACTCTAAATGACTGTTGGATATGAATTATGACTTTGTCAACTAAAATAAGTGTGTTTAAAGTCATTTCTGTGCCTGAAACGGGTCAAAATTGAAGCTTTTGAGTAAGCAAAACTCTGTAAAAATGGCAATTTTGCTCACTCTGAGGGTTTAAAAAGTGGTTATTCAACATGAGGCACGATCCAATTGACATTTTGAATCATTTTTGGTACAGTCCAAAAAATCAATTTTCGGATGAAAAACGATGACTCCGGACATGTCGAATGATCCCAAAATGGTCAATATGGATGAAATTTTAACATTCAATCTTTTGACTGTAAATGACTGTTGGATGTGAATTATGACTTTGTCAACTAAAATAAGTGTGTTTAAAGTCATTTCTGTGCCTCAAAGGGGTCAAAATTGAAGCTTTTGAGTAAGCAAAAATCTGTAAAAATGGCAATTTTGGTCACTCTGAGGGTTTAAAAAGTGGTTATTCAACATGAGGCACGACCCAATTGACATTTTGAATCATTTTTGGTACAGTCCAAAAAATCAATTTTCGGATGAAAAACGATGACTCCGGACCTGTTGAACGTTCCCAAAATGGTCTATAATGATGAAATTTTAACATTTAATCATTTGACTCTAAATGACTTTTGGATGTAAATTATGACTTTGTCAACTAAAATAAGTGTGTTTTAAGTCATTTCTGTGCCTCAAAGGGGTCAAAATTGAAGCTTTTGAGTAATCATAACTCTGTAAAAGTGGCAATTTTGGTGACTGTGAGGGTTTAAAAAGTGGTTATTCAACATGAGGCACGATCCAATTGACATTTTGAATCCTTTTTGGTACAGTCCAAAAAATAAATTTTCGGATGAAAAACGATGACTCCGGACATGTCGAACGATCCCAAAATGGTCAATATGGATGAAATTTTAACATTTAATCTTTTGACTGTAAATGACTGGTGGATGTGAATTAGGACTTTGCCAACTAAAATAAGTGTGTTTAAAGTCATTTCTGTGCCTGAAACGGGTCAAAATTGAAGCTTTTGAGTAATCAAAACTCTGTAAAAATGGCAATTTTGGTCACTGTGAGGCTTTAAAAAGTGGTTATTCAACATGAGGCACGATCCAATTGACATTTTGAATCATTTTTGGTACAGTCCAAAAAATGAATTTTCGGATGAAAAACGATGACTCCGGACATGTCGAACGATCCCAAAATGGTCAATATGGATGAAATTTTAACATTCAATCTTTTGACTGTAAATGACTGTTGGATGTGAATTATGACTTTGTCAACTAAAATAAGTGTGTTTAAAGTCATTTCTGTGCCTCAAAGGGGTCAAAATTGAAGCTTTTGAGTAATTAAAACTCTGTAAAAATGGCAATTTTGGTCACTCTGAGGCTTTAAAAAGTGGTTATTCAACATGAGGCACGATCCAATTGACATTTTGAATCATTTTTGGTACAGTCCAAAAAATGAATTTTTGGATGAAAAACGATGACTCCGGACATGTCGAACGATCCCAAAATGGTCAATATGGATGACATTTTAACATTCAATATTTTGACTGTAAATGACTGTTGGATGTGAATTATGACTTTGTCAACTAAAATAAGTGTGTTTAAAGTCATTTCTGTGCCTGAAACTGGTCAAAATTGAAGCTTTTGAGTAAGCAAAACTCTGTAAAAATGGCAATTTTGGTCACTCTGAGGGTTTAAAAAGTGGTTATTCAACATGAGGCACGACCCAATTGACATTTTGAATCATTTTTGGTACAGTCCAAAAAATCAATTTTCGGATGAAAAACGATGACTCCGGACATGTCGAACGATCCCAAAATGGTCAATATGGATAAAATTTTAACATTTAATCTTTTGACTCTAAATGACTGTTGGATGTGAATTATGACTTTGTCAACTAAAATAAGTGTGTTTAAAGTCATTTCTGTGCCTGAAATGGTTCAAAATTGAAGCTTTTGAGTAAGCAAAACTCTATAAAAGTAGCAATTTTGGTGACTGTGAGGGTTTAAAAAGTGGTTATTCAACATGAGGCACAATCCAATTGACATTTTGAATCCTTTTTGGTACAGTCCAAAAAATAAATTTTCGGATGAAAAACGATGACTCCGGACATGTCGAACGATCCCAAAATGGTCAATATGGATGAAATTTTAACATTCAATCTTTTGACTGTAAATGACTGTTGGATGTGAATTATGACTTTGTCAACTAAAATAAGTGTGTTTAAAGTCATTTCTGTGCCTCAAAGGGGTCAAAATTGAAGCTTTTGAGTAATTAAAACTCTGTAAAAATGGCAATTTTGGTCACTCTGAGGCTTTAAAAAGTGGTTATTCAACATGAGGCACGATCCAATTGACATTTTGAATCATTTTTGGTACAGTCCAAAAAATGAATTTTCGGATGAAAAACGATGACTCCGGACATGTCGAACGATCCCAAAATGGTCAATATGGATGACATTTTAACATTCAATCTTTTGACTGTAAATGACTGTTGGATGTGAATTATGACTTTGTCAACTAAAATAAGTGTGTTTAAAGTCATTTCTGTGCCTGAAACTGGTCAAAATTGAAGCTTTTGAGTAAGCAAAACTCTGTAAAAATGGCAATTTTGGTCACTCTGAGGGTTTAAAAAGTGGTTATTCAACATGAGGCACGACCCAATTGACATTTTGAATCATTTTTGGTACAGTCCAAAAAATCAATTTTCGGATGAAAAACGATGACTCCGGACATGTCGAACGATCCCAAAATGGTCAATATGGATAAAATTTTAACATTTAATCTTTTGACTCTAAATGACTGTTGGATGTGAATTATGACTTTGTCAACTAAAATAAGTGTGTTTAAAGTCATTTCTGTGCCTGAAATGGTTCAAAATTGAAGCTTTTGAGTAAGCAAAACTCTATAAAAGTAGCAATTTTGGTGACTGTGAGGGTTTAAAAAGTGGTTATTCAACATGAGGCACAATCCAATTGACATTTTGAATCCTTTTTGGTACAGTCCAAAAAATAAATTTTCGGATGAAAAACGATGACTCCGGACATGTCGAACGATCCCAAAATGGTCAATATGGATGAAATTTTAACATTTAATCTTTTGACTGTAAATGACTGGTGGATGTGAATTATGACTTTGTCAACTAAAATAAGTGTGTTTAAAGTCATTTCTTTGCCTCAAAGGGGTCAAAATTGAAGCTTTTGAGTAATTAAAACTCTGTAAAAATGGCAATTTTGGTCACTCTGAGGCTTTAAAAAGTGGTTATTCAACATGAGGCACGATCCAATTGACATTTTGAATCATTTTTAGTACAGTCCAAAAAATCAATTTTCGGATGAAAAACAATGACTCCGGACATGTCGAACGATCCCAAAATGGTCAATATGGATGAAATTGTAACATTTAATCTTTTGACTGTAAATGACTGTTGGATGTGAATTATGACTTTGTCAACTAAAATAAGTGTGTTTAAAGTCATTTCTGTGCCTGAAACGGGTCAAAATTGAAGCTTTTGAGTAAGCAAAACTCTGTAAAAATGGCAATTTTGCTCACTCTGAGGGTTTAAAAAGTGGTTATTCAACATGAGGCACGATCCAATTGACATTTTGAATCATTTTTGGTACAGTCCAAAAAATCAATTTTCGGATGAAAAACGATGACTCTGGACATGTCGAATGATCCCAAAATGGTCAATATGGATGAAATTTTAACATTTAATCTTTTGACTCTAAATGACTGTTGGATGTGAATTATGACTTTGTCAACTAAAATAAGTGTGTTTAAAGTCAATTCTGTGCCTGAAATGGTTCAAAATTGAAGCTTTTGAGTAAGCAAAACTCTGTAAAAGTGGCAATTTTGGTGACTGTGAGGGTTTAAAAAGTGGTTATTCAACATGAGGCACGATCCAATTGACATTTTGAATCCTTTTTGGTACTGTCCAAAAATAAATTTTCGGATGAAAAACGATGACTCCGGACATGTCGAACGATCCCAAAATGGTCAATATGGATGAAATTTTTACATTTAATCTTTTGACTGTAAATGACTGGTGGATGTGAATTATGACTTTGTCAACTAAAATAAGTGTGTTTAAAGTCATTTCTGTGCCTCAAAGGGGTCAAAATTGAAGCTTTTGAGTAATTAAAACTCTGTAAAAATGGCAATTTTGGTCACTCCGAGGCTTTAAAAAGTGGTTATTCAACATGAGGAACGATCCAATTGACATTTTGAATCATTTTTGGTACAGTCCAAAAAATCAATTTTCGGATGAAAAACGATGACTCCGGACATGTCGAACGATCCCAAAATGGTCAATATGGATGAAATTTTAACATTCAATCTTTTGACTGTAAATGACTGTTGGATGTGAATTATGACTTTGTCAACTAAAATAAGTGTGTTTTAAGTCATTTCTGTGCTTCAAAGGGGTCAAAATTGAAGCTTTTGAGTAATCATAACTCTGTAAAAATGGCAATTTTGGTCACTGTGAGGCTTTAAAAAGTGGTTATTCAACATGAGGCACGATCCAATTGACATTTTGAATCATTTTTGGTACAGTCCAAAAAATGAATTTTCGGATGAAAAACGATGACTCCGGACATGTCGAACGATCCCAAAATGGTCAATATGGATGAAATTTTAACATTCAATCTTTTGACTCTAAATGACTGTTGGATGTGAATTATGACTTTGTCAACTAAAATAAGTGTGTTTAAAGTCATTTCTGTGCCTGAAACGGGTCAAAATTGAAGCTTTTGAGTAAGCAAAACTCTGTAAAAATGGCAATTTTGCTCACTCTGAGGGTTTAAAAAGTGGTTATTCAACATGAGGCACGATCCAATTGACATTTTGAATCATTTTTGGTACAGTCCAAAAAATCAATTTTCGGATGAAAAACGATGACTCCGGACATGTCGAATGATCCCAAAATGGTCAATATGGATGAAATTTTAACATTCAATCTTTTGACTGTAAATGACTGTTGGATGTGAATTATGACTTTGTCAACTAAAATAAGTGTGTTTAAAGTCATTTCTGTGCCTCAAAGGGGTCAAAATTGAAGCTTTTGAGTAAGCAAAAATCTGTAAAAATGGCAATTTTGGTCACTCTGAGGGTTTAAAAAGTGGTTATTCAACATGAGGCACGACCCAATTGACATTTTGAATCATTTTTGGTACAGTCCAAAAAATCAATTTTCGGATGAAAAACGATGACTCCGGACCTGTTGAACGTTCCCAAAATGGTCTATAATGATGAAATTTTAACATTTAATCATTTGACTCTAAATGACTTTTGGATGTAAATTATGACTTTGTCAACTAAAATAAGTGTGTTTTAAGTCATTTCTGTGCCTCAAAGGGGTCAAAATTGAAGCTTTTGAGTAATCATAACTCTGTAAAAGTGGCAATTTTGGTGACTGTGAGGGTTTAAAAAGTGGTTATTCAACATGAGGCACGATCCAATTGACATTTTGAATCCTTTTTGGTACAGTCCAAAAAATAAATTTTCGGATGAAAAACGATGACTCCGGACATGTCGAACGATCCCAAAATGGTCAATATGGATGAAATTTTAACATTTAATCTTTTGACTGTAAATGACTGGTGGATGTGAATTAGGACTTTGTCAACTAAAATAAGTGTGTTTAAAGTCATTTCTGTGCCTGAAACGGGTCAAAATTGAAGCTTTTGAGTAATCAAAACTCTGTAAAAATGGCAATTTTGGTCACTGTGAGGCTTTAAAAAGTGGTTATTCAACATGAGGCACGATCCAATTGACATTTTGAATCATTTTTGGTACAGTCCAAAAAATGAATTTTCGGATGAAAAACGATGACTCCGGACATGTCGAACGATCCCAAAATGGTCAATATGGATGAAATTTTAACATTCAATCTTTTGACTGTAAATGACTGTTGGATGTGAATTATGACTTTGTCAACTAAAATAAGTGTGTTTAAAGTCATTTCTGTGCCTCAAAGGGGTCAAAATTGAAGCTTTTGAGTAATTAAAACTCTGTAAAAATGGCAATTTTGGTCACTCTGAGGCTTTAAAAAGTGGTTATTCAACATGAGGCACGATCCAATTGACATTTTGAATCATTTTTGGTACAGTCCAAAAAATGAATTTTCGGATGAAAAACGATGACTCCGGACATGTCGAACGATCCCAAAATGGTCAATATGGATGACATTTTAACATTCAATCTTTTGACTGTAAATGACTGTTGGATGTGAATTATGACTTTGTCAACTAAAATAAGTGTGTTTAAAGTCATTTCTGTGCCTGAAACTGGTCAAAATTGAAGCTTTTGAGTAAGCAAAACTCTGTAAAAATGGCAATTTTGGTCACTCTGAGGGTTTAAAAAGTGGTTATTCAACATGAGGCACGACCCAATTGACATTTTGAATCATTTTTGGTACAGTCCAAAACATCAATTTTCGGATGAAAAACGATGACTCCGGACATGTCGAACGATCCCAAAATGGCCAATATGGATGAAATTTTAACATTTAATCTTTTGACTGTAAATGACTGTTGGATGTGAATTATGACTTTGTCAACTAAAATAAGTGTGTTTTAAGTCATTTCTGTGCTTCAAAGGGGTCAAAATTGAAGCTTTTGAGTAATCATAACTCTGTAAAAATGGCAATTTTGGTCACTGTGAGGGTTTAAAAAGTGGTTATTCAACATGAGGCACGACCCAATTGACATTTTGAATCATTTTTGGTACAGTCCAAAAAATAAATTTTCGGATGAAAAACGATGACTCCGGACATTTCGAACGATCCCAAAATGGTCAATATGGATGAAATTTTAACATTTAATCTTTTGACTGTAAATGACTGGTGGATGTGAATTATGACTTTGTCAACTAAAATAAGTGTGTTTAAAGTCATTTCTGTGCCTGAAACGGGTCAAAATTGAAGCTTTTGAGTAATTAAAACTCTGTAAAAATGGCAATTTTGGTCACTCTGAGGCTTTAAAAAGTGGTTATTCAACATGAGGCACGATCCAATTGACATTTTGAATCATTTTTGGTACAGTCCAAAAAATCAATTTTCGGATGAAAAACGATGACTCCGGACATGTCGAACGATCCCAAAATGGTCAATATGGATAAAATTTTAACATTTAATCTTTTGACTCTAAATGACTGTTGGATGTGAATTATGACTTTGTCAACTAAAATAAGTGTGTTTAAAGTCATTTCTGTGCCTGAAATGGTTCAAAATTGAAGCTTTTGAGTAAGCAAAACTCTGTAAAAGTAGCAATTTTGGTGACTGTGAGGGTTTAAAAAGTGGTTATTCAACATGAGGCACAATCCAATTGACATTTTGAATCCTTTTTGGTACAGTCCAAAAAATAAATTTTCGGATGAAAAACGATGACTCCGGACATGTCGAACGATCCCAAAATGGTCAATATGGATGAAATTTTAACATTTAATCTTTTGACTGTAAATGACTGTTGGATGTGAATTAGGACTTTGTCAACTAAAATAAGTGTGTTTAAAGTCATTTCTGTGCCTGAAACGGGTCAAAATTGAAGCTTTTGAGTAATCAAAACTCTGTAAAAATGGCAATTTTGGTCACTGTGAGGCTTTAAAAAGTGGTTATTCAACATGAGGCACGATCCAATTGACATTTTGAATCATTTTTGGTACAGTCCAAAAACTGAATTTTCGGATGAAAAACGATGACTCCGGACATGTCGAACGATCCCAAAATGGTCAATATGGATGAAATTTTAACATTCAATCTTTTGACTGTAAATGACTGTTGGATGTGAGTTATGACTTTGTCAACTAAAATAAGTGTGTTTTAAGTCATTTCTGTGCTTCAAAGGGGTCAAAATTGAAGTTTTTGAGTAATCATAACTCTGTAAAAATGGCAATTTTGGTCACTGTGAGGGTTTAAAAAGTGATTATTCAACATGAGGCACGATCCAATTGACATTTTGAATCATTTTTGGTACAGTCCAAAAAATCAATTTTCGGATGAAAAACGATGACTCCGGACATGTCGAACGATCCCAAAATGGTCAATATGGATGAAATTTTAACATTTAATCTTTTGACTCTAAATGACTGTTGGATGTGAATTATGACTTTGTCAACTAAAATAAGTGTGTTTAAAGTCATTTCTGTGCCTGAAACGGGTCAAAATTGAAGCTTTTGAGTAAGCAAAACTCTGTAAAAATGGCAATTTTGCTCACTCTGAGGGTTTAAAAAGTGGTTATTCAACATGAGGCACGATCCAATTGACATTTTGAATCATTTTTGGTACAGTCCAAAAAATCAATTTTCGGATGAAAAACGATGACTCTGGACATGTCGAATGATCCCAAAATGGTCAATATGGATGAAATTTTAACATTTAATCTTTTGACTCTAAATGACTGTTGGATGTGAATTATGACTTTGTCAACTAAAATAAGTGTGTTTAAAGTCAATTCTGTGCCTGAAATGGTTCAAAATTGAAGCTTTTGAGTAAGCAAAACTCTGTAAAAGTGGCAATTTTGGTGACTGTGAGGGTTTAAAAAGTGGTTATTCAACATGAGGCACGATCCAATTGACATTTTGAATCCTTTTTGGTACTGTCCAAAAATAAATTTTCGGATGAAAAACGATGACTCCGGACATGTCGAACGATCCCAAAATGGTCAATATGGATGAAATTTTTACATTTAATCTTTTGACTGTAAATGACTGGTGGATGTGAATTATGACTTTGTCAACTAAAATAAGTGTGTTTAAAGTCATTTCTGTGCCTCAAGGGGTCAAAATTGAAGCTTTTGAGTAATTAAAACTCTGTAAAAATGGCAATTTTGGTCACTCCGAGGCTTTAAAAAGTGGTTATTCAACATGAGGAACGATCCAATTGACATTTTGAATCATTTTTGGTACAGTCCAAAAAATCAATTTTCGGATGAAAAACGATGACTCCGGACATGTCGAACGATCCCAAAATGGTCAATATGGATGAAATTTTAACATTCAATCTTTTGACTGTAAATGACTGTTGGATGTGAATTATGACTTTGTCAACTAAAATAAGTGTGTTTTAAGTCATTTCTGTGCTTCAAAGGGGTCAAAATTGAAGCTTTTGAGTAATCATAACTCTGTAAAAATGGCAATTTTGGTCACTGTGAGGCTTTAAAAAGTGGTTATTCAACATGAGGCACGATCCAATTGACATTTTGAATCATTTTTGGTACAGTCCAAAAAATGAATTTTCGGATGAAAAACGATGACTCCGGACATGTCGAACGATCCCAAAATGGTCAATATGGATGAAATTTTAACATTCAATCTTTTGACTCTAAATGACTGTTGGATATGAATTATGACTTTGTCAACTAAAATAAGTGTGTTTAAAGTCATTTCTGTGCCTGAAACGGGTCAAAATTGAAGCTTTTGAGTAAGCAAAACTCTGTAAAAATGGCAATTTTGCTCACTCTGAGGGTTTAAAAAGTGGTTATTCAACATGAGGCACGATCCAATTGACATTTTGAATCATTTTTGGTACAGTCCAAAAAATCAATTTTCGGATGAAAAACGATGACTCCGGACATGTCGAATGATCCCAAAATGGTCAATATGGATGAAATTTTAACATTCAATCTTTTGACTGTAAATGACTGTTGGATGTGAATTATGACTTTGTCAACTAAAATAAGTGTGTTTAAAGTCATTTCTGTGCCTCAAAGGGGTCAAAATTGAAGCTTTTGAGTAAGCAAAAATCTGTAAAAATGGCAATTTTGGTCACTCTGAGGGTTTAAAAAGTGGTTATTCAACATGAGGCACGACCCAATTGACATTTTGAATCATTTTTGGTACAGTCCAAAAAATCAATTTTCGGATGAAAAACGATGACTCCGGACCTGTTGAACGTTCCCAAAATGGTCTATAATGATGAAATTTTAACATTTAATCATTTGACTCTAAATGACTTTTGGATGTAAATTATGACTTTGTCAACTAAAATAAGTGTGTTTTAAGTCATTTCTGTGCCTCAAAGGGGTCAAAATTGAAGCTTTTGAGTAATCATAACTCTGTAAAAGTGGCAATTTTGGTGACTGTGAGGGTTTAAAAAGTGGTTATTCAACATGAGGCACGATCCAAGTGACATTTTGAATCCTTTTTGGTACAGTCCAAAAAATAAATTTTCGGATGAAAAACGATGACTCCGGACATGTCGAACGATCCCAAAATGGTCAATATGGATTAAATTTTAACATTTAATCTTTTGACTGTAAATGACTGGTGGATGTGAATTAGGACTTTGTCAACTAAAATAAGTGTGTTTAAAGTCATTTCTGTGCCTGAAACGGGTCAAAATTGAAGCTTTTGAGTAAGCAAAACTCTGTAAAAATGGCAATTTTGGTCACTGTGAGGCTTTAAAAAGTGGTTATTCAACATGAGGCACGATCCAATTGACATTTTGAATCATTTTTGGTACAGTCCAAAAAATGAATTTTCGGATGAAAAACGATGACTCCGGACATGTCGAACGATCCCAAAATGGTCAATATGGATGAAATTTTAACATTCAATCTTTTGACTGTAAATGACTGGTGGATGTGAATTATGACTTTGTCAACTAAAATAAGTGTGTTTAAAGTCATTTCTGTGCCTCAAAGGGGTCAAAATGGAAGCTTTTGAGTAATTAAAACTCTGTAAAAATGGCAATTTTGGTCACTCTGAGGCTTTAAAAAGTGGTTATTCAACATGAGGCACGATCCAATTGACATTTTGAATCATTTTTGGTACAGTCCAAAAAATCAATTTTCGGATGAAAAACGATGACTCCGGACATGTCGAACGATCCCAAAATGGTCAATATGGATGAAATTGTAACATTTAATCTTTTGACTGTAAATGACTGTTGGATGTGAATTAGGACTTTGTCAACTAAAATAAGTGTGTTTAAAGTCATTTCTGTGCCTGAAACGGGTCAAAATTGAAGCTTTTGAGTAATCAAAACTCTGTAAAAATGGCAATTTTGGTCACTGTGAGGCTTTAAAAAGTGGTTATTCAACATGAGGCACTATCCAATTGACATTTTGAATCATTTTTGGTACAGTCCAAAAAATGAATTTTCGGATGAAAAACGATGACTCCGGACATGTCGAACGATCCCAAAATGGTCAATATGGATGAAATTTTAACATTCAATCTTTTGAGTGTAAATGACTGTTGGATGTGAGTTATGACTTTGTCAACTAAAATAAGTGTGTTTTAAGTCATTTCTGTGCTTCAAAGGGGTCAAAATTGAAGTTTTTGAGTAATCATAACTCTGTAAAAATGGCAATTTTGGTCACTCTGAGGGTTTAAAAAGTGGTTATTCAACATGAGGCACGACCCAATTGACATTTTGAATCATTTTTGGTACAGTCCAAAAAAATCAATTTTCGGATGAAAACGATGACTCCGGACATGTCGAACGATCCCAAAATGGTCAATATGGATGACATTTTAACATTCAATCTTTTGACTGTAAATGACTGTTGGATGTGAATTATGACTTTGTCAACTAAAATAAGTGTGTTTAAAGTCATTTCTGTGCCTCAAAGGGGTCAAAATTGAAGCTTTTGAGTAAGCAAAAATCTGTAAAAATTGCAATTTTGGTCACTCTGAGGGTTTAAAAAGTGGTTATTCATCTTGAGGCACGACCCAATTGACATTTTGAATCATTTTTGGTACAGTCCAAAAAATCAATTTTCGGATGAAAAACGATGACTCCGGACCTGTTGAACGTTCCCAAAATGGTCTATAATGATGAAATTTTAACATTTAATCATTTGACTCTAAATGACTTTTGGATGTAAATTATGACTTTGTCAACTAAAATAAGTGTGTTTTAAGTCATTTCTGTGCCTCAAAGGGGTCAAAATTGAAGCTTTTGAGTAATCATAACTCTGTAAAAGTGGCAATTTTGGTGACTGTGAGGGTTTAAAAAGTGGTTATTCAACATGAGGCACGATCCAATTGACATTTTGAATCCTTTTTGGTACAGTCCAAAAAATAAATTTTCGGATGAAAAACGATGACTCCGGACATGTCGAACGATCCCAAAATGGTCAATATGGATGAAATTTTAACATTCAATCTTTTGACTGTAAATGACTGTTGGATGTGAATTATGACTTTGTCAACTAAAATAAGTGTGTTTTAAGTCATTTCTGTGCTTCAAAGGGGTCAAAATTGAAGCTTTTGAGTAATCATAACTCTGTAAAAATGGCAATTTTGGTGACTGTGAGGGTTTAAAAAGTGGTTATTCAACATGAGGCACGATCCAATTGACATTTTGAATCATTTTTGGTACAGTCCAAAAAATCAATTTTCGGATGAAAACGATGACTCCGGACATGTCGAACGATCCCAAAATGGCCAATATGGATGAAATTTTAACATTTAATCTTTTGACTGTAAATGACTGTTGGATGTGAATTATGACTTTGTCAACTAAAATAAGTGTGTTTAAAGTCATTTCTGTGCCTGAAACAGGTCAAAATTGAAGCTTTTGAGTAATCAAAACTCTGTAAAAATGGCAATTTTGGTCACTCTGAGGCTTTAAAAAGTGGTTATTCAACATGAGGCACGATCCAATTGACATTTTGAATCATTTTTGGTACAGTCCAAAAAATGAATTTTCGGATGAAAAACGATGACTCCGGACATGTCGAACGATCCCACAATGGTCAATATGGATGAAATTGTAACATTTAATCTTTTGACTGTAAATGACTGTTGGATGTGAATTAGGACTTTGTCAACTAAAATAAGTGTGTTTAAAGTCATTTCTGTGCCTTAAACGGGTCAAAATTGAAGCTTTTGAGTAATCAAAACTCTGTAAAAATGGCAATTTTGGTCACTGTGAGGCTTTAAAAAGTGGTTATTCAACATGAGGCACGATCCAATTGACATTTTGAATCATTTTTGGTACAGTCCAAAAAATGAATTTTCGGAAGAAAAACGATGACTCCGGACATGTCGAATGATCCCAAAATGGTCAATATGGATGAAATTTTAACATTCAATCTTTTGACTGTAAATGACTGTTGGATGTGAATTATGACTTTGTCAACTAAAATAAGTGTGTTTAAAGTCATTTCTGTGCCTCAAAGGGGTCAAAATTGAAGCTTTTGAGTAAGCAAAAATCTGTAAAAATGGCAATTTTGGTCACTCTGAGGGTTTAAAAAGTGGTTATTCAACATGAGGCACGACCCAATTGACATTTTGAATCATTTTTGGTACAGTCCAAAAAATCAATTTTCGGATGAAAAACGATGACTCCGGACATGTCGAACGATCCCAAAATGGTCAATATGGATGACATTTTAACATTCAATCTTTTGACTGTAAATGACTGTTGGATGTGAATTATGACTTTGTCAACTAAAATAAGTGTGTTTAAAGTCATTTCTGTGCCTGAAACTGGTCAAAATTGAAGCTTTTGAGTAAGCAAAACTCTGTAAAAATGGCAATTTTGGTCACTCTGAGGGTTTAAAAAGTGGTTATTCAACATGAGGCACGACCCAATTGACATTTTGAATGATTTTTGGTACAGTCCAAAACATCAATTTTCGGATGAAAAACGATGACTCCGGACATGTCGAACGATCCCAAAATGGCCAATATGGATGAAATTTTAACATTTAATCTTTTGACTGTAAATGACTGTTGGATGTGAATTATGACTTTGTCAACTAAAATAAGTGTGTTTTAAGTCATTTCTGTGCTTCAAAGGGGTCAAAATTGAAGCTTTTGAGTAATCATAACTCTGTAAAAATGGCAATTTTGGTCACTGTGAGGGTTTAAAAAGTGGTTATTCAACATGAGGCACGACCCAATTGACATTTTGAATCATTTTTGGTACAGTCCAAAAAATAAATTTTCGGATGAAAAACGATGACTCCGGACATTTCGAACGATCCCAAAATGGTCAATATGGATGAAATTTTAACATTTAATCTTTTGACTGTAAATGACTGGTGGATGTGAATTATGACTTTGTCAACTAAAATAAGTGTGTTTAAAGTCATTTCTGTGCCTGAAACGGGTCAAAATTGAAGCTTTTGAGTAATTAAAACTCTGTAAAAATGGCAATTTTGGTCACTCTGAGGCTTTAAAAAGTGGTTATTCAACATGAGGCACGATCCAATTGACATTTTGAATCATTTTTGGTACAGTCCAAAAAATCAATTTTCGGATGAAAAACGATGACTCCGGACATGTCGAACGATCCCAAAATGGTCAATATGGATAAAATTTTAACATTTAATCTTTTGACTCTAAATGACTGTTGGATGTGAATTATGACTTTGTCAACTAAAATAAGTGTGTTTAAAGTCATTTCTGTGCCTGAAATGGTTCAAAATTGAAGCTTTTGAGTAAGCAAAACTCTGTAAAAGTAGCAATTTTGGTGACTGTGAGGGTTTAAAAAGTGGTTATTCAACATGAGGCACAATCCAATTGACATTTTGAATCCTTTTTGGTACAGTCCAAAAAATAAATTTTCGGATGAAAAACGATGACTCCGGACATGTCGAACGATCCCAAAATGGTCAATATGGATGAAATTTTAACATTTAATCTTTTGACTGTAAATGACTGTTGGATGTGAATTAGGACTTTGTCAACTAAAATAAGTGTGTTTAAAGTCATTTCTGTGCCTGAAACGGGTCAAAATTGAAGCTTTTGAGTAATCAAAACTCTGTAAAAATGGCAATTTTGGTCACTGTGAGGCTTTAAAAAGTGGTTATTCAACATGAGGCACGATCCAATTGACATTTTGAATCATTTTTGGTACAGTCCAAAAAATGAATTTTCGGATGAAAAACGATGACTCCGGACATGTCGAACGATCCCAAAATGGTCAATATGGATGAAATTTTAACATTCAATCTTTTGACTGTAAATGACTGTTGGATGTGAGTTATGACTTTGTCAACTAAAATAAGTATGTTTTAAGTCATTTCTGTGCTTCAAAGGGGTCAAAATTGAAGTTTTTGAGTAATCATAACTCTGTAAAAATGGCAATTTTGGTCACTGTGAGGGTTTAAAAAGTGATTATTCAACATGAGGCACGATCCAATTGACATTTTGAATCATTTTTGGTACAGTCCAAAAAATCAATTTTCGGATGAAAAACGATGACTCCGGACATGTCGAACGATCCCAAAATGGTCAATATGGATGAAATTTTAACATTTAATCTTTTGACTCTAAATGACTGTTGGATGTGAATTATGACTTTGTCAACTAAAATAAGTGTGTTTAAAGTCATTTCTGTGCCTGAAACGGGTCAAAATTGAAGCTTTTGAGTAAGCAAAACTCTGTAAAAATGGCAATTTTGCTCACTCTGAGGGTTTAAAAAGTGGTTATTCAACATGAGGCACGATCCAATTGACATTTTGAATCATTTTTGGTACAGTCCAAAAAATCAATTTTCGGATGAAAAACGATGACTCTGGACATGTCGAATGATCCCAAAATGGTCAATATGGATGAAATTTTAACATTTAATCTTTTGACTCTAAATGACTGTTGGATGTGAATTATGACTTTGTCAACTAAAATAAGTGTGTTTAAAGTCAATTCTGTGCCTGAAATGGTTCAAAATTGAAGCTTTTGAGTAATCATAACTCTGTAAAAATGGCAATTTTGGTCACTGTGAGGCTTTAAAAAGTGGTTATTCAACATGAGGCACGATCCAATTGACATTTTGAATCCTTTTTGGTACAGTCCAAAAAATGAATTTTCGGATGAAAAACGATGACTCCGGACATGTCGAACGATCCCAAAATGGTCAATATGGATGAAATTTTAACATTCAATCTTTTGACTCTAAATGACTGTTGGATATGAATTATGACTTTGTCAACTAAAATAAGTGTGTTTAAAGTCATTTCTGTGCCTGAAACGGGTCAAAATTGAAGCTTTTGAGTAAGCAAAACTCTGTAAAAATGGCAATTTTGCTCACTCTGAGGGTTTAAAAAGTGGTTATTCAACATGAGGCACGATCCAATTGACATTTTGAATCATTTTTGGTACAGTCCAAAAAATCAATTTTCGGATGAAAAACGATGACTCCGGACATGTCGAATGATCCCAAAATGGTCAATATGGATGAAATTTTAACATTCAATCTTTTGACTGTAAATGACTGTTGGATGTGAATTATGACTTTGTCAACTAAAATAAGTGTGTTTAAAGTCATTTCTGTGCCTCAAAGGGGTCAAAATTGAAGCTTTTGAGTAAGCAAAAATCTGTAAAAATGGCAATTTTGGTCACTCTGAGGGTTTAAAAAGTGGTTATTCAACATGAGGCACGACCCAATTGACATTTTGAATCATTTTTGGTACAGTCCAAAAAATCAATTTTCGGATGAAAAACGATGACTCCGGACCTGTTGAACGTTCCCAAAATGGTCTATAATGATGAAATTTTAACATTTAATCATTTGACTCTAAATGACTTTTGGATGTAAATTATGACTTTGTCAACTAAAATAAGTGTGTTTTAAGTCATTTCTGTGCCTCAAAGGGGTCAAAATTGAAGCTTTTGAGTAATCATAACTCTGTAAAAGTGGCAATTTTGGTGACTGTGAGGGTTTAAAAAGTGGTTATTCAACATGAGGCACGATCCAATTGACATTTTGAATCCTTTTTGGTACAGTCCAAAAAATAAATTTTCGGATGAAAAACGATGACTCCGGACATGTCGAACGATCCCAAAATGGTCAATATGGATGAAATTTTAACATTTAATCTTTTGACTGTAAATGACTGGTGGATGTGAATTAGGACTTTGTCAACTAAAATAAGTGTGTTTAAAGTCATTTCTGTGCCTGAAACGGGTCAAAATTGAAGCTTTTGAGTAATCAAAACTCTGTAAAAATGGCAATTTTGGTCACTGTGAGGCTTTAAAAAGTGGTTATTCAACATGAGGCACGATCCAATTGACATTTTGAATCATTTTTGGTACAGTCCAAAAAATGAATTTTCGAGTGAAAAACGATGACTCCGGACATGTCGAACGATCCCAAAATGGTCAATATGGATGAAATTTTAACATTCAATCTTTTGACTGTAAATGACTGTTGGATGTGAATTATGACTTTGTCAACTAAAATAAGTGTGTTTAAAGTCATTTCTGTGCCTCAAAGGGGTCAAAATTGAAGCTTTTGAGTAATTAAAACTCTGTAAAAATGGCAATTTTGGTCACTCTGAGGCTTTAAAAAGTGGTTATTCAACATGAGGCACGATCCAATTGACATTTTGAATCATTTTTGGTACAGTCCAAAAAATGAATTTTCGGATGAAAAACGATGACTCCGGACATGTCGAACGATCCCAAAATGGTCAATATGGATGACATTTTAACATTCAATCTTTTGACTGTAAATGACTGTTGGATGTGAATTATGACTTTGTCAACTAAAATAAGTGTGTTTAAAGTCATTTCTGTGCCTGAAACTGGTCAAAATTGAAGCTTTTGAGTAAGCAAAACTCTGTAAAAATGGCAATTTTGGTCACTCTGAGGGTTTAAAAAGTGGTTATTCAACATGAGGCACGACCCAATTGACATTTTGAATCCTTTTTGGTACAGTCCAAAAAATAAATTTTCGGATGAAAAACGATGACTCCGGACATGTCGAACGATCCCAAAATGGTCAATATGGATGAAATTTTAACATTTAATCTTTTGACTGTAAATGACTGGTGGATGTGAATTATGACTTTGTCAACTAAAATAAGTGTGTTTAAAGTCATTTCTTTGCCTCAAAGGGGTCAAAATTGAAGCTTTTGAGTAATTAAAACTCTGTAAAAATGGCAATTTTGGTCACTCTGAGGCTTTAAAAAGTGGTTATTCAACATGAGGCACGATCCAATTGACATTTTGAATCATTTTTAGTACAGTCCAAAAAATCAATTTTCGGATGAAAAACAATGACTCCGGACATGTCGAACGATCCCAAAATGGTCAATATGGATGAAATTGTAACATTTAATCTTTTGACTGTAAATGACTGTTGGATGTGAATTATGACTTTGTCAACTAAAATAAGTGTGTTTAAAGTCATTTCTGTGCCTGAAACGGGTCAAAATTGAAGCTTTTGAGTAAGCAAAACTCTGTAAAAGTGGCAATTTTGGTGACTGTGAGGGTTTAAAAAGTGTTTATTCAACATGAGGCACGACCCAATTGACATTTTGAATCATTTTTGGTACAGTCCAAAAAATAAATTTTCGGATGAAAAACGATGACTCCGGACATTTCGAACGATCCCAAAATGGTCAATATGGATGAAATTTTAACATTTAATCTTTTGACTGTAAATGACTGGTGGATGTGAATTATGACTTTGTCAACTAAAATAAGTGTGTTTAAAGTCATTTCTGTGCCTCAAAGGGGTCAAAATGGAAGCTTTTGAGTAATTAAAACTCTGTAAAAATGGCAATTTTGGTCACTCTGAGGCTTTAAAAAGTGGTTATTCAACATGAGGCACGATCCAATTGACATTTTGAATCATTTTTGGTACAGTCCAAAAAATCAATTTTCGGATGAAAAACGATGACTCCGGACATGTCGAACGATCCCAAAATGGTCAATATGGATGAAATTGTAACATTTAATCTTTTGACTGTAAATGACTGTTGGATGTGAATTAGGACTTTGTCAACTAAAATAAGTGTGTTTAAAGTCATTTCTGTGCCTGAAACGGGTCAAAATTGAAGCTTTTGAGTAATCAAAACTCTGTAAAAATGGCAATTTTGGTCACTGTGAGGCTTTAAAAAGTGGTTATTCAACATGAGGCACGATCCAATTGACATTTTGAATCATTTTTGGTACAGTCCAAAAAATGAATTTTCGGATGAAAAACGATGACTCCGGACATGTCGAACGATCCCAAAATGGTCAATATGGATGAAATTTTAACATTCAATCTTTTGAGTGTAAATGACTGTTGGATGTGAGTTATGACTTTGTCAACTAAAATAAGTGTGTTTTAAGTCATTTCTGTGCTTCAAAGGGGTCAAAATTGAAGTTTTTGAGTAATCATAACTCTGTAAAAATGGCAATTTTGGTCACTCTGAGGGTTTAAAAAGAGGTTATTCAACATGAGGCACGACCCAATTGACATTTTGAATCATTTTTGGTACAGTCCAAAAAAATCAATTTTCGGATGAAAACGATGACTCCGGACATGTCGAACGATCCCAAAATGGTCAATATGGATGACATTTTAACATTCAATCTTTTGACTGTAAATGACTGTTGGATGTGAATTATGACTTTGTCAACTAAAATAAGTGTGTTTAAAGTCATTTCTGTGCCTCAAAGGGGTCAAAATTGAAGCTTTTGAGTAAGCAAAAATCTGTAAAAATTGCAATTTTGGTCACTCTGAGGCTTTAAAAAGTGGTTATTCAACTTGAGGCACGACCCAATTGACATTTTGAATCATTTTTGGTACAGTCCAAAAAATCAATTTTCGGATGAAAAACGATGACTCCGGACCTGTTGAACGTTCCCAAAATGGTCTATAATGATGAAATTTTAACATTTAATCATTTGACTCTAAATGACTTTTGGATGTAAATTATGACTTTGTCAACTAAAATAAGTGTGTTTTAAGTCATTTCTGTGCCTCAAAGGGGTCAAAATTGAAGCTTTTGAGTAATCATAACTCTGTAAAAGTGGCAATTTTGGTGACTGTGAGGGTTTAAAAAGTGGTTATTCAACATGAGGCACGATCCAATTGACATTTTGAATCCTTTTTGGTACAGTCCAAAAAATAAATTTTCGGATGAAAAACGATGACTCCGGACATGTCGAACGATCCCAAAATGGTCAATATGGATGAAATTTTAACATTCAATCTTTTGACTGTAAATGACTGTTGGATGTGAATTATGACTTTGTCAACTAAAATAAGTGTGTTTTAAGTCATTTCTGTGCTTCAAAGGGGTCAAAATTGAAGCTTTTGAGTAATCATAACTCTGTAAAAATGGCAATTTTGGTGACTGTGAGGGTTTAAAAAGTGGTTATTCAACATGAGGCACGATCCAATTGACATTTTGAATCATTTTTGGTACAGTCCAAAAAATCAATTTTCGGATGAAAACGATGACTCCGGACATGTCGAACGATCCCAAAATGGCCAATATGGATGAAATTTTAACATTTAATCTTTTGACTGTAAATGACTGTTGGATGTGAATTATGACTTTGTCAACTAAAATAAGTGTGTTTAAAGTCATTTCTGTGCCTGAAACAGGTCAAAATTGAAGCTTTTGAGTAATCAAAACTCTGTAAAAATGGCAATTTTGGTCACTCTGAGGCTTTAAAAAGTGGTTATTCAACATGAGGCACGATCCAATTGACATTTTGAATCATTTTTGGTACAGTCCAAAAAATGAATTTTCGGATGAAAAACGATGACTCCGGACATGTCGAACGATCCCAAAATGGTCAATATGGATGACATTTTAACATTCAATCTTTTGACTGTAAATGACTGTTGGATGTGAATTATGACTTTGTCAACTAAAATAAGTGTGTTTAAAGTCATTTCTGTGCCTCAAAGGGGTCAAAATTGAAGCTTTTGAGTAAGCAAAAATCTGTAAAAATTGCAATTTTGGTCACTCTGAGGGTTTAAAAAGTGGTTATTCAACTTGAGGCACCACCCAATTGACATTTTGAATCATTTTTGGTACAGTCCAAAAAATCAATTTTCGGATGAAAAACGATGACTCCGGACCTGTTGAACGTTCCCAAAATGGTCTATAATGATGAAATTTTAACATTTAATCATTTGACTCTAAATGACTTTTGGATGTAAATTATGACTTTGTCAACTAAAATAAGTGTGTTTTAAGTCATTTCTGTGCCTCAAAGGGGTCAAAATTGAAGCTTTTGAGTAATCATAACTCTGTAAAAGTGGCAATTTTGGTGACTGTGAGGGTTTAAAAAGTGGTTATTCAACATGAGGCACGATCCAATTGACATTTTGAATCATTTTTGGTACAGTCCAAAAAATCAATTTTCGGATGAAAAACGATGACTCCGGACATGTCGAACGATCCCAAAATGGTCAATATGGATGAAATTTTAACATTCAATCTTTTGACTGTAAATGACTGTTGGATGTGAATTATGACTTTGTCAACTAAAATAAGTGTGTTTTAAGTCATTTCTGTGCTTCAAAGGGGTCAAAATTGAAGCTTTTGAGTAATCATAACTCTGTAAAAATGGCAATTTTGGTGACTGTGAGGGTTTAAAAAGTGGTTATTCAACATGAGGCACGATCCAATTGACATTTTGAATAATTTTTGGTACAGTCCAAAAAATCAATTTTCGGATGAAAACGATGACTCCGGACATGTCGAACGATCCCAAAATGGCCAATATGGATGAAATTTTAACATTTAATCTTTTGACTGTAAATGACTGTTGGATGTGAATTATGACTTTGTCAACTAAAATAAGTGTGTTTAAAGTCATTTCTGTGCCTGAAACAGGTCAAAATTGAAGCTTTTGAGTAATCAAAACTCTGTAAAAATGGCAATTTTGGTCACTCTGAGGCTTTAAAAAGTGGTTATTCAACATGAGGCACGATCCAATTGACATTTTGAATCATTTTTGGTACAGTACAAAAAATGAATTTTCGGATGAAAAACGATGACTCCGGACATGTCGAACGATCCCACAATGGTCAATATGGATGAAATTGTAACATTTAATCTTTTGACTGTAAATGACTGTTGGATGTGAATTAGGACTTTGTCAACTAAAATAAGTGTGTTTAAAGTCATTTCTGTGCCTTAAACGGGTCAAAATTGAAGCTTTTGAGTAATCAAAACTCTGTAAAAATGGCAATTTTGGTCACTGTGAGGCTTTAAAAAGTGGTTATTCAACATGAGGCACGATCCAATTGACATTTTGAATCATTTTTGGTACAGTCCAACAAATGAATTTTCGGATGAAAAACCATGACTCCGGACATGTCGAATGATCCCAAAATGGTCAATATGGATGAAATTTTAACATTCAATCTTTTGACTGTAAATGACTGTTGGATGTGAATTATGACTTTGTCAACTAAAATAAGTGTGTTTAAAGTCATTTCTGTGCCTCAAAGGGGTCAAAATTGAAGCTTTTGAGTAAGCAAAAATCTGTAAAAATGGCAATTTTGGTCACTCTGAGGGTTTAAAAAGTGGTTATTCAACATGAGGCACGACCCAATTGACATTTTGAATCATTTTTGGTACAGTCCAAAAAATCAATTTTCGGATGAAAAACGATGACTCCGGACATGTCGAACGATCCCAAAATGGTCAATATGGATGACATTTTAACATTCAATCTTTTGACTGTAAATGACTGTTGGATGTGAATTATGACTTTGTCAACTAAAATAAGTGTGTTTAAAGTCATTTCTGTGCCTGAAACTGGTCAAAATTGAAGCTTTTGAGTAAGCAAAACTCTGTAAAAATGGCAATTTTGGTCACTCTGAGGGTTTAAAAAGTGGTTATTCAACATGAGGCACGACCCAATTGACATTTTGAATCATTTTTGGTACAGTCCAAAACATCAATTTTCGGATGAAAAACGATGACTCCGGACATGTCGAACGATCCCAAAATGGCCAATATGGATGAAATTTTAACATTTAATCTTTTGACTGTAAATGACTGTTGGATGTGAATTATGACTTTGTCAACTAAAATAAGTGTGTTTTAAGTCATTTCTGTGCTTCAAAGGGGTCAAAATTGAAGCTTTTGAGTAATCATAACTCTGTAAAAATGGCAATTTTGGTCACTGTGAGGGTTTAAAAAGTGGTTATTCAACATGAGGCACGACCCAATTGACATTTTGAATCATTTTTGGTACAGTCCAAAAAATAAATTTTCGGATGAAAAACGATGACTCCGGACATTTCGAACGATCCCAAAATGGTCAATATGGATGAAATTTTAACATTTAATCTTTTGACTGTAAATGACTGGTGGATGTGAATTATGACTTTGTCAACTAAAATATGTGTGTTTAAAGTCATTTCTGTGCCTGAAACGGGTCAAAATTGAAGCTTTTGAGTAATTAAAACTCTGTAAAAATGGCAATTTTGGTCACTCTGAGGCTTTAAAAAGTGGTTATTCAACATGAGGCACGATCCAATTGACATTTTGAATCATTTTTGGTACAGTCCAAAAAATCAATTTTCGGATGAAAAACGATGACTCCGGACATGTCGAACGATCCCAAAATGGTCAATATGGATAAAATTTTAACATTTAATCTTTTGACTCTAAATGACTGTTGGATGTGAATTATGACTTTGTCAACTAAAATAAGTGTGTTTAAAGTCATTTCTGTGCCTGAAATGGTTCAAAATTGAAGCTTTTGAGTAAGCAAAACTCTGTAAAAGTAGCAATTTTGGTGACTGTGAGGGTTTAAAAAGTGGTTATTCAACATGAGGCACAATCCAATTGACATTTTGAATCCTTTTTGGTACAGTCCAAAAAATAAATTTTCGGATGAAAAACGATGACTCCGGACATGTCGAACGATCCCAAAATGGTCAATATGGATGAAATTTTAACATTTAATCTTTTGACTGTAAATGACTGTTGGATGTGAATTAGGACTTTGTCAACTAAAATAAGTGTGTTTAAAGTCATTTCTGTGCCTGAAACGGGTCAAAATTGAAGCTTTTGAGTAATCAAAACTCTGTAAAAATGGCAATTTTGGTCACTGTGAGGCTTTAAAAAGTGGTTATTCAACATGAGGCACGATCCAATTGACATTTTGAATAATTTTTGGTACAGTCCAAAAAATGAATTTTCGGATGAAAAACGATGACTCCGGACATGTCGAACGATCCCAAAATGGTCAATATGGATGAAATTTTAACATTCAATCTTTTGACTGTAAATGACTGTTGGATGTGAGTTATGACTTTGTCAACTAAAATAAGTGTGTTTTAAGTCATTTCTGTGCTTCAAAGGGGTCAAAATTGAAGTTTTTGAGTAATCATAACTCTGTAAAAATGGCAATTTTGGTCACTGTGAGGGTTTAAAAAGTGATTATTCAACATGAGGCACGATCCAATTGACATTTTGAATCATTTTTGGTACAGTCCAAAAAATCAATTTTCGGATGAAAAACGATGACTCCGGACATGTCGAACGATCCCAAAATGGTCAATATGGATGAAATTTTAACATTTAATCTTTTGACTCTAAATGACTGTTGGATGTGAATTATGACTTTGTCAACTAAAATAAGTGTGTTTAAAGTCATTTCTGTGCCTGAAACGGGTCAAAATTGAAGCTTTTGAGTAAGCAAAACTCTGTAAAAATGGCAATTTTGCTCACTCTGAGGGTTTAAAAAGTGGTTATTCAACATGAGGCACGATCCAATTGACATTTTGAATCATTTTTGGTACAGTCCAAAAAATCAATTTTCGGATGAAAAACAATGACTCTGGACATGTCGAATGATCCCAAAATGGTCAATATGGATGAAATTTTAACATTTAATCTTTTGACTCTAAATGACTGTTGGATGTGAATTATGACTTTGTCAACTAAAATAAGTGTGTTTAAAGTCAATTCTGTGCCTGAAATGGTTCAAAATTGAAGCTTTTGAGTAAGCAAAACTCTGTAAAAGTGGCAATTTTGGTGACTGTGAGGGTTTAAAAAGTGGTTATTCAACATGAGGCACGATCCAATTGACATTTTGAATCCTTTTTGGTACTGTCCAAAAATAAATTTTCGGATGAAAAACGATGACTCCGGACATGTCGAACGATCCCAAAATGGTCAATATTGATGAAATTTTTACATTTAATCTTTTGACTGTAAATGACTGGTGGATGTGAATTATGACTTTGTCAACTAAAATAAGTGTGTTTAAAGTCATTTCTGTGCCTCAAAGGGGTCAAAATTGAAGCTTTTGAGTAATTAAAACTCTGTAAAAATGGCAATTTTGGTCACTCCGAGGCTTTAAAAAGTGGTTATTCAACATGAGGAACGATCCAATTGACATTTTGAATCATTTTTGGTACAGTCCAAAAAATCAATTTTCGGATGAAAAACGATGACTCCGGACATGTCGAACGATCCCAAAATGGTCAATATGGATGAAATTTTAACATTCAATCTTTTGACTGTAAATGACTGTTGGATGTGAATTATGACTTTGTCAACTAAAATAAGTGTGTTTTAAGTCATTTCTGTGCTTCAAAGGGGTCAAAATTTAAGCTTTTGAGTAATCATAACTCTGTAAAAATGGCAATTTTGGTCACTGTGAGGCTTTAAAAAGTGGTTATTCAACATGAGGCACGATCCAATTGACATTTTGAATCATTTTTGGTACAGTCCAAAAAATGAATTTTCGGATGAAAAACGATGACTCCGGACATGTCGAACGATCCCAAAATGGTCAATATGGATGAAATTTTAACATTCAATCTTTTGACTCTAAATGACTGTTGGATATGAATTATGACTTTGTCAACTAAAATAAGTGTGTTTAAAGTCATTTCTGTGCCTGAAACGGGTCAAAATTGAAGCTTTTGAGTAAGCAAAACTCTGTAAAAATGGCAATTTTGCTCACTCTGAGGGTTTAAAAAGTGGTTATTCAACATGAGGCACGATCCAATTGACATTTTGAATCATTTTTGGTACAGTCCAAAAAATCAATTTTCGGATGAAAAACGATGACTCCGGACATGTCGAATGATCCCAAAATGGTCAATATGGATGAAATTTTAACATTCAATCTTTTGACTGTAAATGACTGTTGGATGTGAATTATGACTTTGTCAACTAAAATAAGTGTGTTTAAAGTCATTTCTGTGCCTCAAAGGGGTCAAAATTGAAGCTTTTGAGTAAGCAAAAATCTGTAAAAATGGCAATTTTGGTCACTCTGAGGGTTTAAAAAGTGGTTATTCAACATGAGGCACGACCCAATTGACATTTTGAATCATTTTTGGTACAGTCCAAAAAATCAATTTTCGGATGGAAAACGATGACTCCGGACCTGTTGAACGTTCCCAAAATGGTCTATAATGATGAAATTTTAACATTTAATCATTTGACTCTAAATGACTTTTGGATGTAAATTATGACTTTGTCAACTAAAATAAGTGTGTTTTAAGTCATTTCTGTGCCTCAAAGGGGTCAAAATTGAAGCTTTTGAGTAATCATAACTCTGTAAAAGTGGCAATTTTGGTGACTGTGAGGGTTTAAAAAGTGGTTATTCAACATGAGGCACGATCCAATTGACATTTTGAATCCTTTTTGGTACAGTCCAAAAAATAAATTTTCGGATGAAAAACGATGACTCCGGACATGTCGAACGATCCCAAAATGGTCAATATGGATGAAATTTTAACATTTAATCTTTTGACTGTAAATGACTGGTGGATGTGAATTAGGACTTTGTCAACTAAAATAAGTGTGTTTAAAGTCATTTCTGTGCCTGAAACGGGTCAAAATTGAAGCTTTTGAGTAATCAAAACTCTGTAAAAATGGCAATTTTGGTCACTGTGAGGCTTTAAAAAGTGGTTATTCAACATGAGGCACGATCCAATTGACATTTTGAATCATTTTTGGTACAGTCCAAAAAATGAATTTTCGGATGAAAAACGATGACTCCGGACATGTCGAACGATCCCAAAATGGTCAATATGGATGAAATTTTAACATTCAATCTTTTGACTGTAAATGACTGTTGGATGTGAATTATGACTTTGTCAACTAAAATAAGTGTGTTTAAAGTCATTTCTGTGCCTCAAAGGGGTCAAAATTGAAGCTTTTGAGTAATTAAAACTCTGTAAAAATGGCAATTTTGGTCACTCTGAGGCTTTAAAAAGTGGTTATTCAACATGAGGCACGATCCAATTGACATTTTGAATCATTTTTGGTACAGTCCAAAAAATGAATTTTCGGATGAAAAACGATGACTCCGGACATGTCGAACGATCCCAAAATGGTCAATATGGATGACATTTTAACATTCAATCTTTTGACTGTAAATGACTGTTGGATGTGAATTATGACTTTGTCAACTAAAATAAGTGTGTTTAAAGTCATTTCTGTGCCTGAAACTGGTCAAAATTGAAGCTTTTGAGTAAGCAAAACTCTGTAAAAATGGCAATTTTGGTCACTCTGAGGGTTTAAAAAGTGGTTATTCAACATGAGGCACGACCCAATTGACATTTTGAATCCTTTTTGGTACAGTCCAAAAAATAAATTTTCGGATGAAAAACGATGACTCCGGACATGTAGAACGATCCCAAAATGGTCAATATGGATGAAATTTTAACATTTAATCTTTTGACTGTAAATGACTGGTGGATGTGAATTATGACTTTGTCAACTAAAATAAGTGTGTTTAAAGTCATTTCTTTGCCTCAAAGGGGTCAAAATTGAAGCTTTTGAGTAATTAAAACTCTGTAAAAATGGCAATTTTGGTCACTCTGAGGCTTTAAAAAGTGGTTATTCAACATGAGGCACGATCCAATTGACATTTTGAATCATTTTTAGTACAGTCCAAAAAATCAATTTTCGGATGAAAAACAATGACTCCGGACATGTCGAACGATCCCAAAATGGTCAATATGGATGAAATTGTAACATTTAATCTTTTGACTGTAAATGACTGTTGGATGTGAATTATGACTTTGTCAACTAAAATAAGTGTGTTTAAAGTCATTTCTGTGCCTGAAACGGGTCAAAATTGAAGCTTTTGAGTAAGCAAAACTCTGTAAAAGTGGCAATTTTGGTGACTGTGAGGGTTTAAAAAGTGTTTATTCAACATGAGGCACGACCCAATTGACATTTTGAATCATTTTTGGTACAGTCCAAAAAATAAATTTTCGGATGAAAAACGATGACTCCGGACATTTCGAACGATCCCAAAATGGTCAATATGGATGAAATTTTAACATTTAATCTTTTGACTGTAAATGACTGGTGGATGTGAATTATGACTTTGTCAACTAAAATAAGTGTGTTTAAAGTCATTTCTGTGCCTCAAAGGGGTCAAAATGGAAGCTTTTGAGTAATTAAAACTCTGTAAAAATGGCAATTTTGGTCACTGTGAGGCTTTAAAAAGTGGTTATTCAACATGAGGCACGATCCAATTGACATTTTGAATCATTTTTGGTACAGTCCAAAAAATGAATTTTCGGATGAAAAACGATGACTCCGGACATGTCGAACGATCCCAAAATGGTCAATATGGATGAAATTTTAACATTCAATCTTTTGAGTGTAAATGACTGTTGGATGTGAGTTATGACTTTGTCAACTAAAATAAGTGTGTTTTAAGTCATTTCTGTGCTTCAAAGGGGTCAAAATTGAAGTTTTTGAGTAATCATAACTCTGTAAAAATGGCAATTTTGGTCACTCTGAGGGTTTAAAAAGTGGTTATTCAACATGAGGCACGACCCAATTGACATTTTGAATCATTTTTGGTACAGTCCAAAAAAATCAATTTTCGGATGAAAACGATGACTCCGGACATGTCGAACGATCCCAAAATGGTCAATATGGATGACATTTTAACATTCAATCTTTTGACTGTAAATGACTGTTGGATGTGAATTATGACTTTGTCAACTAAAATAAGTGTGTTTAAAGTCATTTCTGTGCCTCAAAGGGGTCAAAATTGAAGCTTTTGAGTAAGCAAAAATCTGTAAAAATTGCAATTTTGGTCACTCTGAGGGTTTAAAAAGTGGTTATTCAACTTGAGGCACGACCCAATTGACATTTTGAATCATTTTTGGTACAGTCCAAAAAATCAATTTTCGGATGAAAAACGATGACTCCGGACCTGTTGAACGTTCCCAAAATGGTCTATAATGATGAAATTTTAACATTTAATCATTTGACTCTAAATGACTTTTGGATGTAAATTATGACTTTGTCAACTAAAATAAGTGTGTTTTAAGTCATTTCTGTGCCTCAAAGGGGTCAAAATTGAAGCTTTTGAGTAATCATAACTCTGTAAAAGTGGCAATTTTGGTGACTGTGAGGGTTTAAAAAGTGGTTATTCAACATGAGGCACGATCCAATTGACATTTTGAATCCTTTTTGGTACAGTCCAAAAAATAAATTTTCGGATGAAAAACGATGATTTCGGACATGTCGAACGATCCCAAAATGGTCAATATGGATGAAATTTTAACATTCAATCTTTTGACTGTAAATGACTGTTGGATGTGAATTATGACTTTGTCAACTAAAATAAGTGTGTTTTAAGTCATTTCTGTGCTTCAAAGGGGTCAAAATTGAAGCTTTTGAGTAATCATAACTCTGTAAAAATGGCAATTTTGGTGACTGTGAGGGTTTAAAAAGTGGTTATTCAACATGAGGCACGATCCAATTGACATTTTGAATCATTTTTGGTACAGTCCAAAAAATCAATTTTCGGATGAAAACGATGACTCCGGACATGTCGAACGATCCCAAAATGGCCAATATGGAAGAAATTTTAACATTTAATCTTTTGACTGTAAATGACTGTTGGATGTGAATTATGACTTTGTCAACTAAAATAAGTGTGTTTAAAGTCATTTCTGTGCCTGAAACAGGTCAAAATTGAAGCTTTTGAGTAATCAAAACTCTGTAAAAATGGCAATTTTGGTCACTCTGAGGCTTTAAAAAGTGGTTATTCAACATGAGGCACGATCCAATTGACATTTTGAATCATTTTTGGTACAGTCCAAAAAATGAATTTTCGGATGAAAAACGATGACTCCGGACATGTCGAACGATCCCACAATGGTCAATATGGATGAAATTGTAACATTTAATCTTTTGACTGTAAATGACTGTTGGATGTGAATTAGGACTTTGTCAACTAAAATAAGTGTGTTTAAAGTCATTTCTGTGCCTTAAACGGGTCAAAATTGAAGCTTTTGAGTAATCAAAACTCTGTAAAAATGGCAATTTTGGTCACTGTGAGGCTTTAAAAAGTGGTTATTCAACATGAGGCACGATCCAATTGACATTTTGAATCATTTTTGGTACAGTCCAAAAAATGAATTTTCGGATGAAAAACGATGACTCCGGACATGTCGAATGATCCCAAAATGGTCAATATGGATGAAATTTTAACATTCAATCTTTTGACTGTAAATGACTGTTGGATGTGAATTATGACTTTGTCAACTAAAATAAGTGTGTTTAAAGTCATTTCTGTGCCTCAAAGGGGTCAAAATTGAAGCTTTTGAGTAAGCAAAAATCTGTAAAAATGGCAATTTTGGTCACTCTGAGGGTTTAAAAAGTGGTTATTCAACATGAGGCACGACCCAATTGACATTTTGAATCATTTTTGGTACAGTCCAAAAAATCAATTTTCGGATGAAAAACGATGACTCCGGACATTTCGAACGATCCCAAAATGGTCAATATGGATGAAATTTTAACATTTAATCTTTTGACTGTAAATGACTGGTGGATGTGAATTATGACTTTGTCAAATAAAATAAGTGTGTTTAAAGTCATTTCTGTGCCTGAAACGGGTCAAAATTGAAGCTTTTGAGTAATTAAAACTCTGTAAAAATGGCAATTTTGGTCACTCTGAGGCTTTAAAAAGTGGTTATTCAACATGAGGCACGATCCAATTGACATTTTGAATCATTTTTGGTACAGTCCAAAAAATCAATTTTCGGATGAAAAACGATGACTCCGGACATGTCGAACGATCCCAAAATGGTCAATATGGATAAAATTTTAACATTTAATCTTTTGACTCTAAATGACTGTTGGATGTGAATTATGACTTTGTCAACTAAAATAAGTGTGTTTAAAGTCATTTCTGTGCCTGAAATGGTTCAAAATTGAAGCTTTTGAGTAAGCAAAACTCTGTAAAAGTAGCAATTTTGGTGACTGTGAGGGTTTAAAAAGTGGTTATTCAACATGAGGCACAATCCAATTGACATTTTGAATCCTTTTTGGTACAGTCCAAAAAATAAATTTTCGGATGAAAAACGATGACTCCGGACATGTCGAACGATCCCAAAATGGTCAATATGGATGAAATTTTAACATTCAATCTTTTGACTGTAAATGACTGTTGGATGTGAGTTATGACTTTGTCAACTAAAATAAGTGTGTTTTAAGTCATTTCTGTGCTTCAAAGGGGTCAAAATTGAAGTTTTTGAGTAATCATAACTCTGTAAAAATGGCAATTTTGGTCACTGTGAGGGTTTAAAAAGTGATTATTCAACATGAGGCACGATCCAATTGACATTTTGAATCATTTTTGGTACAGTCCAAAAAATCAATTTTCGGATGAAAAACGATGACTCCGGACATGTCGAACGATCCCAAAATGGTCAATATGGATGAAATTTTAACATTTAATCTTTTGACTCTAAATGACTGTTGGATGTGAATTATGACTTTGTCAACTAAAATAAGTGTGTTTAAAGTCATTTCTGTGCCTGAAACGGGTCAAAATTGAAGCTTTTGAGAAAGCAAAACTCTGTAAAAATGGCAATTTTGCTCACTCTGAGGGTTTAAAAAGTGGTTATTCAACATGAGGCACGATCCAATTGACATTTTGAATCATTTTTGGTACAGTCCAAAAAATCAATTTTCGGATGAAAAACGATGACTCTGGACATGTCGAATGATCCCAAAATGGTCAATATGGATGAAATTTTAACATTTAATCTTTTGACTCTAAATGACTGTTGGATGTGAATTATGACTTTGTCAACTAAAATAAGTGTGTTTAAAGTCAATTCTGTGCCTGAAATGGTTCAAAATTGAAGCTTTTGAGTAAGCAAAACTCTGTAAAAGTGGCAATTTTGGTGACTGTGAGGGTTTAAAAAGTGGTTATTCAACATGAGGCACGATCCAATTGACATTTTGAATCCTTTTTGGTACTGTCCAAAAATAAATTTTCGGATGAAAAACGATGACTCCGGACATGTCGAACGATCCCAAAATGGTCAATATGGATGAAATTTTTACATTTAATCTTTTGACTGTAAATGACTGGTGGATGTGAATTATGACTTTGTCAACTAAAATAAGTGTGTTTAAAGTCATTTCTGTGCCTCAAAGGGGTCAAAATTGAAGCTTTTGAGTAATTAAAACTCTGTAAAAATGGCAATTTTGGTCACTCCGAGGCTTTAAAAAGTGGTTATTCAACATGAGGAACGATCCAATTGACATTTTGAATCATTTTTGGTACAGTCCAAAAAATCAATTTTCGGATGAAAAACGATGACTCCGGACATGTCGAACGATCCCAAAATGGTCAATATGGATGAAATTTTAACATTCAATCTTTTGACTGTAAATGACTGTTGGATGTGAATTATGACTTTGTCAACTAAAATAAGTGTGTTTTAAGTCATTTCTGTGCTTCAAAGGGGTCAAAATTGAAGCTTTTGAGTAATCATAACTCTGTAAAAATGGCAATTTTGGTCACTGTGAGGCTTTAAAAAGTGGTTATTCAACATGAGGCACGATCCAATTGACATTTTGAATCATTTTTGGTACAGTCCAAAAAATGAATTTTCGGATGAAAAACGATGACTCCGGACATGTCGAACGATCCCAAAATGGTCAATATGGATGAAATTTTAACATTCAATCTTTTGACTCTAAATGACTGTTGGATATGAATTATGACTTTGTCAACTAAAATAAGTGTGTTTAAAGTCATTTCTGTGCCTGAAACGGGTCAAAATTGAAGCTTTTGAGTAAGCAAAACTCTGTAAAAATGGCAATTTTGCTCACTCTGAGGGTTTAAAAAGTGGTTATTCAACATGAGGCACGATCCAATTGACATTTTGAATCATTTTTGGTACAGTCCAAAAAATCAATTTTCGGATGAAAAACGATGACTCCGGACATGTCGAATGATCCCAAAATGGTCAATATGGATGAAATTTTAACATTCAATCTTTTGACTGTAAATGACTGTTGGATGTGAATTATGACTTTGTCAACTAAAATAAGTGTGTTTAAAGTCATTTCTGTGCCTCAAAGGGGTCAAAATTGAAGCTTTTGAGTAAGCAAAAATCTGTAAAAATGGCAATTTTGGTCACTCTGAGGGTTTAAAAAGTGGTTATTCAACATGAGGCACGACCCAATTGACATTTTGAATCATTTTTGGTACAGTCCAAAAAATCAATTTTCGGATGAAAAACGATGACTCCGGACCTGTTGAACGTTCCCAAAATGGTCTATAATGATGAAATTTTAACATTTAATCATTTGACTCTAAATGACTTTTGGATGTAAATTATGACTTTGTCAACTAAAATAAGTGTGTTTTAAGTCATTTCTGTGCCTCAAAGGGGTCAAAATTGAAGCTTTTGAGTAATCATAACTCTGTAAAAGTGGCAATTTTGGTGACTGTGAGGGTTTAAAAAGTGGTTATTCAACATGAGGCACGATCCAATTGACATTTTGAATCCTTTTTGGTACAGTCCAAAAAATAAATTTTCGGATGAAAAACGATGACTCCGGACATGTCGAACGATCCCAAAATGGTCAATATGGATGAAATTTTAACATTTAATCTTTTGACTGTAAATGACTGGTGGATGTGAATTAGGACTTTGTCAACTAAAATAAGTGTGTTTAAAGTCATTTCTGTGCCTGAAACGGGTCAAAATTGAAGCTTTTGAGTAATCAAAACTCTGTAAAAATGGCAATTTTGGTCACTGTGAGGCTTTAAAAAGTGGTTATTCAACATGAGGCACGATCCAATTGACATTTTGAATCATTTTTGGTACAGTCCAAAAAATGAATTTTCGGATGAAAAACGATGACTCCGGACATGTCGAACGATCCCAAAATGGTCAATATGGATGAAATTTTAACATTCAATCTTTTGACTGTAAATGACTGTTGGATGTGAATTATGACTTTGTCAACTAAAATAAGTGTGTTTAAAGTCATTTCTGTGCCTCAAAGGGGTCAAAATTGAAGCTTTTGAGTAATTAAAACTCTGTAAAAATGGCAATTTTGGTCACTCTGAGGCTTTAAAAAGTGGTTATTCAACATGAGGCACGATCCAATTGACATTTTGAATCATTTTTGGTACAGTCCAAAAAATGAATTTTCGGATGAAAAACGATGACTCCGGACATGTCGAACGATCCCAAAATGGTCAATATGGATGACATTTTAACATTCAATCTTTTGACTGTAAATGACTGTTGGATGTGAATTATGACTTTGTCAACTAAAATAAGTGTGTTTAAAGTCATTTCTGTGCCTGAAACTGGTCAAAATTGAAGCTTTTGAGTAAGCAAAACTCTGTAAAAATGGCAATTTTGGTCACTCTGAGGGTTTAAAAAGTGGTTATTCAACATGAGGCACGACCCAATTGACATTTTGAATCCTTTTTGGTACAGTCCAAAAAATAAATTTTCGGATGAAAAACGATGACTCCGGACATGTCGAACGATCCCAAAATGGTCAATATGGATGAAATTTTAACATTTAATCTTTTGACTGTAAATGACTGGTGGATGTGAATTATGACTTTGTCAACTAAAATAAGTGTGTTTAAAGTCATTTCTTTGCCTCAAAGGGGTCAAAATTGAAGCTTTTGAGTAATTGAAACTCTGTAAAAATGGCAATTTTGGTCACTCTGAGGCTTTAAAAAGTGGTTATTCAACATGAGGCACGATCCAATTGACATTTTGAATCATTTTTAGTACAGTCCAAAAAATCAATTTTCGGATGAAAAACAATGACTCCGGACATGTCGAACGATCCCAAAATGGTCAATATGGATGAAATTGTAACATTTAATCTTTTGACTGTAAATGACTGTTGGATGTGAATTATGACTTTGTCAACTAAAATAAGTGTGTTTAAAGTCATTTCTGTGCCTGAAACGGGTCAAAATTGAAGCTTTTGAGTAAGCAAAACTCTGTAAAAGTGGCAATTTTGGTGACTGTGAGGGTTTAAAAAGTGTTTATTCAACATGAGGCACGACCCAATTGACATTTTGAATCATTTTTGGTACAGTCCAAAAAATAAATTTTCGGATGAAAAACGATGACTCCGGACATTTCGAACGATCCCAAAATGGTCAATATGGATGAAATTTTAACATTTAATCTTTTGACTGTAAATGACTGGTGGATGTGAATTATGACTTTGTCAACTAAAATAAGTGTGTTTAAAGTCATTTCTGTGCCTCAAAGGGGTCAAAATGGAAGCTTTTGAGTAATTAAAACTCTGTAAAAATGGCAATTTTGGTCACTCTGAGGCTTTAAAAAGTGGTTATTCAACATGAGGCACGATCCAATTGACATTTTGAATCATTTTTGGTACAGTCCAAAAAATCAATTTTCGGATGAAAAACGATGACTCCGGACATGTCGAACGATCCCAAAATGGTCAATATGGATGAAATTGTAACATTTAATCTTTTGACTGTAAATGACTGTTGGATGTGAATTAGGACTTTGTCAACTAAAATAAGTGTGTTTAAAGTCATTTCTGTGCCTCAAAGGGGTCAAAATTGAAGCTTTTGAGTAAGCAAAAATCTGTAAAAATGGCAATTTTGGTCACTCTGAGGGTTTAAAAAGTGGTTATTCAACATGAGGCACGACCCAATTGACATTTTGAATCATTTTTGGTACAGTCCAAAAAATCAATTTTCGGATGGAAAACGATGACTCCGTACCTGTTGAACGTTCCCAAAATGGTCTATAATGATGAAATTTTAACATTTAATCATTTGACTCTAAATGACTTTTGGATGTAAATTATGACTTTGTCAACTAAAATAAGTGTGTTTTAAGTCATTTCTGTGCCTCAAAGGGGTCAAAATTGAAGCTTTTGAGTAATCATAACTCTGTAAAAGTGGCAATTTTGGTGACTGTGAGGGTTTAAAAAGTGGTTATTCAACATGAGGCACGATCCAATTGACATTTTGAATCCTTTTTGGTACAGTCCAAAAAATAAATTTTCGGATGAAAAACGATGACTCCGGACATGTCGAACGATCCCAAAATGGTCAATATGGATGAAATTTTAACATTTAATCTTTTGACTGTAAATGACTGGTGGATGTGAATTAGGACTTTGTCAACTAAAATAAGTGTGTTTAAAGTCATTTCTGTGCCTGAAACGGGTCAAAATTGAAGCTTTTGAGTAATCAAAACTCTGTAAAAATGGCAATTTTGGTCACTGTGAGGCTTTAAAAAGTGGTTATTCAACATGAGGCACGATCCAATTGACATTTTGAATCATTTTTGGTACAGTCCAAAAAATGAATTTTCGGATGAAAAACGATGACTCCGGACATGTCGAACGATCCCAAAATGGTCAATATGGATGAAATTTTAACATTCAATCTTTTGACTGTAAATGACTGTTGGATGTGAATTATGACTTTGTCAACTAAAATAAGTGTGTTTAAAGTCATTTCTGTGCCTCAAAGGGGTCAAAATTGAAGCTTTTGAGTAATTAAAACTCTGTAAAAATGGCAATTTTGGTCACTCTGAGGCTTTAAAAAGTGGTTATTCAACATGAGGCACGATCCAATTGACATTTTGAATCATTTTTGGTACAGTCCAAAAAATGAATTTTCGGATGAAAAACGATGACTCCGGACATGTCGAACGATCCCAAAATGGTCAATATGGATGACATTTTAACATTCAATCTTTTGACTGTAAATGACTGTTGGATGTGAATTATGACTTTGTCAACTAAAATAAGTGTGTTTAAAGTCATTTCTGTGCCTGAAACTGGTCAAAATTGAAGCTTTTGAGTAAGCAAAACTCTGTAAAAATGGCAATTTTGGTCACTCTGAGGGTTTAAAAAGTGGTTATTCAACATGAGGCACGACCCAATTGACATTTTGAATCCTTTTTGGTACAGTCCAAAAAATAAATTTTCGGATGAAAAACGATGACTCCGGACATGTAGAACGATCCCAAAATGGTCAATATGGATGAAATTTTAACATTTAATCTTTTGACTGTAAATGACTGGTGGATGTGAATTATGACTTTGTCAACTAAAATAAGTGTGTTTAAAGTCATTTCTTTGCCTCAAAGGGGTCAAAATTGAAGCTTTTGAGTAATTAAAACTCTGTAAAAATGGCAATTTTGGTCACTCTGAGGCTTTAAAAAGTGGTTATTCAACATGAGGCACGATCCAATTGACATTTTGAATCATTTTTAGTACAGTCCAAAAAATCAATTTTCGGATGAAAAACAATGACTCCGGACATGTCGAACGATCCCAAAATGGTCAATATGGATGAAATTGTAACATTTAATCTTTTGACTGTAAATGACTGTTGGATGTGAATTATGACTTTGTCAACTAAAATAAGTGTGTTTAAAGTCATTTCTGTGCCTGAAACGGGTCAAAATTGAAGCTTTTGAGTAAGCAAAACTCTGTAAAAGTGGCAATTTTGGTGACTGTGAGGGTTTAAAAAGTGTTTATTCAACATGAGGCACGACCCAATTGACATTTTGAATCATTTTTGGTACAGTCCAAAAAATAAATTTTCGGATGAAAAACGATGACTCCGGACATTTCGAACGATCCCAAAATGGTCAATATGGATGAAATTTTAACATTTAATCTTTTGACTGTAAATGACTGGTGGATGTGAATTATGACTTTGTCAACTAAAATAAGTGTGTTTAAAGTCATTTCTGTGCCTCAAAGGGGTCAAAATGGAAGCTTTTGAGTAATTAAAACTCTGTAAAAATGGCAATTTTGGTCACTGTGAGGCTTTAAAAAGTGGTTATTCAACATGAGGCACGATCCAATTGACATTTTGAATCATTTTTGGTACAGTCCAAAAAATGAATTTTCGGATGAAAAACGATGACTCCGGACATGTCGAACGATCCCAAAATGGTCAATATGGATGAAATTTTAACATTCAATCTTTTGAGTGTAAATGACTGTTGGATGTGAGTTATGACTTTGTCAACTAAAATAAGTGTGTTTTAAGTCATTTCTGTGCTTCAAAGGGGTCAAAATTGAAGTTTTTGAGTAATCATAACTCTGTAAAAATGGCAATTTTGGTCACTCTGAGGGTTTAAAAAGTGGTTATTCAACATGAGGCACGACCCAATTGACATTTTGAATCATTTTTGGTACAGTCCAAAAAAATCAATTTTCGGATGAAAACGATGACTCCGGACATGTCGAACGATCCCAAAATGGTCAATATGGATGACATTTTAACATTCAATCTTTTGACTGTAAATGACTGTTGGATGTGAATTATGACTTTGTCAACTAAAATAAGTGTGTTTAAAGTCATTTCTGTGCCTCAAAGGGGTCAAAATTGAAGCTTTTGAGTAAGCAAAAATCTGTAAAAATTGCAATTTTGGTCACTCTGAGGGTTTAAAAAGTGGTTATTCAACTTGAGGCACGACCCAATTGACATTTTGAATCATTTTTGGTACAGTCCAAAAAATCAATTTTCGGATGAAAAACGATGACTCCGGACCTGTTGAACGTTCCCAAAATGGTCTATAATGATGAAATTTTAACATTTAATCATTTGACTCTAAATGACTTTTGGATGTAAATTATGACTTTGTCAACTAAAATAAGTGTGTTTTAAGTCATTTCTGTGCCTCAAAGGGGTCAAAATTGAAGCTTTTGAGTAATCATAACTCTGTAAAAGTGGCAATTTTGGTGACTGTGAGGGTTTAAAAAGTGGTTATTCAACATGAGGCACGATCCAATTGACATTTTGAATCCTTTTTGGTACAGTCCAAAAAATAAATTTTCGGATGAAAAACGATGATTTCGGACATGTCGAACGATCCCAAAATGGTCAATATGGATGAAATTTTAACATTCAATCTTTTGACTGTAAATGACTGTTGGATGTGAATTATGACTTTGTCAACTAAAATAAGTGTGTTTTAAGTCATTTCTGTGCTTCAAAGGGGTCAAAATTGAAGCTTTTGAGTAATCATAACTCTGTAAAAATGGCAATTTTGGTGACTGTGAGGGTTTAAAAAGTGGTTATTCAACATGAGGCACGATCCAATTGACATTTTGAATCATTTTTGGTACAGTCCAAAAAATCAATTTTCGGATGAAAACGATGACTCCGGACATGTCGAACGATCCCAAAATGGCCAATATGGAAGAAATTTTAACATTTAATCTTTTGACTGTAAATGACTGTTGGATGTGAATTATGACTTTGTCAACTAAAATAAGTGTGTTTAAAGTCATTTCTGTGCCTGAAACAGGTCAAAATTGAAGCTTTTGAGTAATCAAAACTCTGTAAAAATGGCAATTTTGGTCACTCTGAGGCTTTAAAAAGTGGTTATTCAACATGAGGCACGATCCAATTGACATTTTGAATCATTTTTGGTACAGTCCAAAAAATGAATTTTCGGATGAAAAACGATGACTCCGGACATGTCGAACGATCCCACAATGGTCAATATGGATGAAATTGTAACATTTAATCTTTTGACTGTAAATGACTGTTGGATGTGAATTAGGACTTTGTCAACTAAAATAAGTGTGTTTAAAGTCATTTCTGTGCCTTAAACGGGTCAAAATTGAAGCTTTTGAGTAATCAAAACTCTGTAAAAATGGCAATTTTGGTCACTGTGAGGCTTTAAAAAGTGGTTATTCAACATGAGGCACGATCCAATTGACATTTTGAATCATTTTTGGTACAGTCCAAAAAATGAATTTTCGGATGAAAAACGATGACTCCGGACATGTCGAATGATCCCAAAATGGTCAATATGGATGAAATTTTAACATTCAATCTTTTGACTGTAAATGACTGTTGGATGTGAATTATGACTTTGTCAACTAAAATAAGTGTGTTTAAAGTCATTTCTGTGCCTCAAAGGGGTCAAAATTGAAGCTTTTGAGTAAGCAAAAATCTGTAAAAATGGCAATTTTGGTCACTCTGAGGGTTTAAAAAGTGGTTATTCAACATGAGGCACGACCCAATTGACATTTTGAATCATTTTTGGTACAGTCCAAAAAATCAATTTTCGGATGAAAAACGATGACTCCGGACATTTCGAACGATCCCAAAATGGTCAATATGGATGAAATTTTAACATTTAATCTTTTGACTGTAAATGACTGGTGGATGTGAATTATGACTTTGTCAACTAAAATAAGTGTGTTTAAAGTCATTTCTGTGCCTGAAACGGGTCAAAATTGAAGCTTTTGAGTAATTAAAACTCTGTAAAAATGGCAATTTTGGTCACTCTGAGGCTTTAAAAAGTGGTTATTCAACATGAGGCACGATCCAATTGACATTTTGAATCATTTTTGGTACAGTCCAAAAAATCAATTTTCGGATGAAAAACGATGACTCCGGACATGTCGAACGATCCCAAAATGGTCAATATGGATAAAATTTTAACATTTAATCTTTTGACTCTAAATGACTGTTGGATGTGAATTATGACTTTGTCAACTAAAATAAGTGTGTTTAAAGTCATTTCTGTGCCTGAAATGGTTCAAAATTGAAGCTTTTGAGTAAGCAAAACTCTGTAAAAGTAGCAATTTTGGTGACTGTGAGGGTTTAAAAAGTGGTTATTCAACATGAGGCACAATCCAATTGACATTTTGAATCCTTTTTGGTACAGTCCAAAAAATAAATTTTCGGATGAAAAACGATGACTCCGGACATGTCGAACGATCCCAAAATGGTCAATATGGATGAAATTTTAACATTCAATCTTTTGACTGTAAATGACTGTTGGATGTGAGTTATGACTTTGTCAACTAAAATAAGTGTGTTTTAAGTCATTTCTGTGCTTCAAAGGGGTCAAAATTGAAGTTTTTGAGTAATCATAACTCTGTAAAAATGGCAATTTTGGTCACTGTGAGGGTTTAAAAAGTGATTATTCAACATGAGGCACGATCCAATTGACATTTTGAATCATTTTTGGTACAGTCCAAAAAATCAATTTTCGGATGAAAAACGATGACTCCGGACATGTCGAACGATCCCAAAATGGTCAATATGGATGAAATTTTAACATTTAATCTTTTGACTCTAAATGACTGTTGGATGTGAATTATGACTTTGTCAACTAAAATAAGTGTGTTTAAAGTCATTTCTGTGCCTGAAACGGGTCAAAATTGAAGCTTTTGAGAAAGCAAAACTCTGTAAAAATGGCAATTTTGCTCACTCTGAGGGTTTAAAAAGTGGTTATTCAACATGAGGCACGATCCAATTGACATTTTGAATCATTTTTGGTACAGTCCAAAAAATCAATTTTCGGATGAAAAACGATGACTCTGGACATGTCGAATGATCCCAAAATGGTCAATATGGATGAAATTTTAACATTTAATCTTTTGACTCTAAATGACTGTTGGATGTGAATTATGACTTTGTCAACTAAAATAAGTGTGTTTAAAGTCAATTCTGTGCCTGAAATGGTTCAAAATTGAAGCTTTTGAGTAAGCAAAACTCTGTAAAAGTGGCAATTTTGGTGACTGTGAGGGTTTAAAAAGTGGTTATTCAACATGAGGCACGATCCAATTGACATTTTGAATCCTTTTTGGTACTGTCCAAAAATAAATTTTCGGATGAAAAACGATGACTCCGGACATGTCGAACGATCCCAAAATGGTCAATATGGATGAAATTTTTACATTTAATCTTTTGACTGTAAATGACTGGTGGATGTGAATTATGACTTTGTCAACTAAAATAAGTGTGTTTAAAGTCATTTCTGTGCCTCAAAGGGGTCAAAATTGAAGCTTTTGAGTAATTAAAACTCTGTAAAAATGGCAATTTTGGTCACTCCGAGGCTTTAAAAAGTGGTTATTCAACATGAGGAACGATCCAATTGACATTTTGAATCATTTTTGGTACAGTCCAAAAAATCAATTTTCGGATGAAAAACGATGACTCCGGACATGTCGAACGATCCCAAAATGGTCAATATGGATGAAATTTTAACATTCAATCTTTTGACTGTAAATGACTGTTGGATGTGAATTATGACTTTGTCAACTAAAATAAGTGTGTTTTAAGTCATTTCTGTGCTTCAAAGGGGTCAAAATTGAAGCTTTTGAGTAATCATAACTCTGTAAAAATGGCAATTTTGGTCACTGTGAGGCTTTAAAAAGTGGTTATTCAACATGAGGCACGATCCAATTGACATTTTGAATCATTTTTGGTACAGTCCAAAAAATGAATTTTCGGATGAAAAACGATGACTCCGGACATGTCGAACGATCCCAAAATGGTCAATATGGATGAAATTTTAACATTCAATCTTTTGACTCTAAATGACTGTTGGATATGAATTATGACTTTGTCAACTAAAATAAGTGTGTTTAAAGTCATTTCTGTGCCTGAAACGGGTCAAAATTGAAGCTTTTGAGTAAGCAAAACTCTGTAAAAATGGCAATTTTGCTCACTCTGAGGGTTTAAAAAGTGGTTATTCAACATGAGGCACGATCCAATTGACATTTTGAATCATTTTTGGTACAGTCCAAAAAATCAATTTTCGGATGAAAAACGATGACTCCGGACATGTCGAATGATCCCAAAATGGTCAATATGGATGAAATTTTAACATTCAATCTTTTGACTGTAAATGACTGTTGGATGTGAATTATGACTTTGTCAACTAAAATAAGTGTGTTTAAAGTCATTTCTGTGCCTCAAAGGGGTCAAAATTGAAGCTTTTGAGTAAGCAAAAATCTGTAAAAATGGCAATTTTGGTCACTCTGAGGGTTTAAAAAGTGGTTATTCAACATGAGGCACGACCCAATTGACATTTTGAATCATTTTTGGTACAGTCCAAAAAATCAATTTTCGGATGAAAAACGATGACTCCGGACCTGTTGAACGTTCCCAAAATGGTCTATAATGATGAAATTTTAACATTTAATCATTTGACTCTAAATGACTTTTGGATGTAAATTATGACTTTGTCAACTAAAATAAGTGTGTTTTAAGTCATTTCTGTGCCTCAAAGGGGTCAAAATTGAAGCTTTTGAGTAATCATAACTCTGTAAAAGTGGCAATTTTGGTGACTGTGAGGGTTTAAAAAGTGGTTATTCAACATGAGGCACGATCCAATTGACATTTTGAATCCTTTTTGGTACAGTCCAAAAAATAAATTTTCGGATGAAAAACGATGACTCCGGACATGTCGAACGATCCCAAAATGGTCAATATGGATGAAATTTTAACATTTAATCTTTTGACTGTAAATGACTGGTGGATGTGAATTAGGACTTTGTCAACTAAAATAAGTGTGTTTAAAGTCATTTCTGTGCCTGAAACGGGTCAAAATTGAAGCTTTTGAGTAATCAAAACTCTGTAAAAATGGCAATTTTGGTCACTGTGAGGCTTTAAAAAGTGGTTATTCAACATGAGGCACGATCCAATTGACATTTTGAATCATTTTTGGTACAGTCCAAAAAATGAATTTTCGGATGAAAAACGATGACTCCGGACATGTCGAACGATCCCAAAATGGTCAATATGGATGAAATTTTAACATTCAATCTTTTGACTGTAAATGACTGTTGGATGTGAATTATGACTTTGTCAACTAAAATAAGTGTGTTTAAAGTCATTTCTGTGCCTCAAAGGGGTCAAAATTGAAGCTTTTGAGTAATTAAAACTCTGTAAAAATGGCAATTTTGGTCACTCTGAGGCTTTAAAAAGTGGTTATTCAACATGAGGCACGATCCAATTGACATTTTGAATCATTTTTGGTACAGTCCAAAAAATGAATTTTCGGATGAAAAATGATGACTCCGGACATGTCGAACGATCCCAAAATGGTCAATATGGATGACATTTTAACATTCAATCTTTTGACTGTAAATGACTGTTGGATGTGAATTATGACTTTGTCAACTAAAATAAGTGTGTTTAAAGTCATTTCTGTGCCTGAAACTGGTCAAAATTGAAGCTTTTGAGTAAGCAAAACTCTGTAAAAATGGCAATTTTGGTCACTCTGAGGGTTTAAAAAGTGGTTATTCAACATGAGGCACGACCCAATTGACATTTTGAATCCTTTTTGGTACAGTCCAAAAAATAAATTTTCGGATGAAAAACGATGACTCCGGACATGTCGAACGATCCCAAAATGGTCAATATGGATGAAATTTTAACATTTAATCTTTTGACTGTAAATGACTGGTGGATGTGAATTATGACTTTGTCAACTAAAATAAGTGTGTTTAAAGTCATTTCTTTGCCTCAAAGGGGTCAAAATTGAAGCTTTTGAGTAATTGAAACTCTGTAAAAATGGCAATTTTGGTCACTCTGAGGCTTTAAAAAGTGGTTATTCAACATGAGGCACGATCCAATTGACATTTTGAATCATTTTTAGTACAGTCCAAAAAATCAATTTTCGGATGAAAAACAATGACTCCGGACATGTCGAACGATCCCAAAATGGTCAATATGGATGAAATTGTAACATTTAATCTTTTGACTGTAAATGACTGTTGGATGTGAATTATGACTTTGTCAACTAAAATAAGTGTGTTTAAAGTCATTTCTGTGCCTGAAACGGGTCAAAATTGAAGCTTTTGAGTAAGCAAAACTCTGTAAAAGTGGCAATTTTGGTGACTGTGAGGGTTTAAAAAGTGTTTATTCAACATGAGGCACGACCCAATTGACATTTTGAATCATTTTTGGTACAGTCCAAAAAATAAATTTTCGGATGAAAAACGATGACTCCGGACATTTCGAACGATCCCAAAATGGTCAATATGGATGAAATTTTAACATTTAATCTTTTGACTGTAAATGACTGGTGGATGTGAATTATGACTTTGTCAACTAAAATAAGTGTGTTTAAAGTCATTTCTGTGCCTCAAAGGGGTCAAAATGGAAGCTTTTGAGTAATTAAAACTCTGTAAAAATGGCAATTTTGGTCACTCTGAGGCTTTAAAAAGTGGTTATTCAACATGAGGCACGATCCAATTGACATTTTGAATCATTTTTGGTACAGTCCAAAAAATCAATTTTCGGATGAAAAACGATGACTCCGGACATGTCGAACGATCCCAAAATGGTCAATATGGATGAAATTGTAACATTTAATCTTTTGACTGTAAATGACTGTTGGATGTGAATTAGGACTTTGTCAACTAAAATAAGTGTGTTTAAAGTCATTTCTGTGCCTGAAACGGGTCAAAATTGAAGCTTTTGAGTAATCAAAACTCTGTAAAAATGGCAATTTTGGTCACTGTGAGGCTTTAAAAAGTGGTTATTCAACATGAGGCACGATCCAATTGACATTTTGAATCATTTTTGGTACAGTCCAAAAAATGAATTTTCGGATGAAAAACGATGACTCCGGACATGTCGAACGATCCCAAAATGGTCAATATGGATGAAATTTTAACATTCAATCTTTTGAGTGTAAATGACTGTTGGATGTGAGTTATGACTTTGTCAACTAAAATAAGTGTGTTTTAAGTCATTTCTGTGCTTCAAAGGGGTCAAAATTGAAGTTTTTGAGTAATCATAACTCTGTAAAAATGGCAATTTTGGTCACTCTGAGGGTTTAAAAAGTGGTTATTCAACATGAGGCACGACCCAATTGACATTTAGAATCATTTTTGGTACAGTCCAAAAAAATCAATTTTCGGATGAAAACGATGACTCCGGACATGTCGAACGATCCCAAAATGGTCAATATGGATGACATTTTAACATTCAATCTTTTGACTGTAAATGACTGTTGGATGTGAATTATGACTTTGTCAACTAAAATAAGTGTGTTTAAAGTCATTTCTGTGCCTCAAAGGGGTCAAAATTGAAGCTTTTGAGTAAGCAAAAATCTGTAAAAATTGCAATTTTGGTCACTCTGAGGCTTTAAAAAGTGGTTATTCAACTTGAGGCACGACCCAATTGACATTTTGAATCATTTTTGGTACAGTCCAAAAAATCAATTTTCGGATGAAAAACGATGACTCCGGACCTGTTGAACGTTCCCAAAATGGTCTATAATGATGAAATTTTAACATTTAATCATTTGACTCTAAATGACTTTTGGATGTAAATTATGACTTTGTCAACTAAAATAAGTGTGTTTTAAGTCATTTCTGTGCCTCAAAGGGGTCAAAATTGAAGCTTTTGAGTAATCATAACTCTGTAAAAGTGGCAATTTTGGTGACTGTGAGGGTTTAAAAAGTGGTTATTCAACATGAGGCACGATCCAATTGACATTTTGAATCATTTTTGGTACAGTCCAAAAAATCAATTTTCGGATGAAAACGATGACTCCGGACATGTCGAACGATCCCAAAATGGCCAATATGGATGAAATTTTAACATTTAATCTTTTGACTGTAAATGACTGTTGGATGTGAATTATGACTTTGTCAACTAAAATAAGTGTGTTTAAAGTCATTTCTGTGCCTGAAACAGGTCAAAATTGAAGCTTTTGAGTAATCAAAACTCTGTAAAAATGGCAATTTTGGTCACTCTGAGGCTTTAAAAAGTGGTTATTCAACATGAGGCACGATCCAATTGACATTTTGAATCATTTTTGGTACAGTCCAAAAAATGAATTTTCGGATGAAAAACGATGACTCCGGACATGTCGAACGATCCCAAAATGGTCAATATGGATGACATTTTAACATTCAATCTTTTGACTGTAAATGACTGTTGGATGTGAATTATGACTTTGTCAACTAAAATAAGTGTGTTTAAAGTCATTTCTGTGCCTCAAAGGGGTCAAAATTGAAGCTTTTGAGTAAGCAAAAATCTGTAAAAATTGCAATTTTGGTCACTCTGAGGGTTTAAAAAGTGGTTATTCAACTTGAGGCACGACCCAATTGACATTTTGAATCATTTTTGGTACAGTCCAAAAAATCAATTTTCGGATGAAAAACGATGACTCCGGACCTGTTGAACGTTCCCAAAATGGTCTATAATGATGAAATTTTAACATTTAATCATTTGACTCTAAATGACTTTTGGATGTAAATTATGACTTTGTCAACTAAAATAAGTGTGTTTTAAGTCATTTCTGTGCCTCAAAGGGGTCAAAATTGAAGCTTTTGAGTAATCATAACTCTGTAAAAGTGGCAATTTTGGTGACTGTGAGGGTTTAAAAAGTGGTTATTCAACATGAGGCACGATCCAATTGACATTTTGAATCATTTTTGGTACAGTCCAAAAAATCAATTTTCGGATGAAAAACGATGACTCCGGACATGTCGAACGATCCCAAAATGGTCAATATGGATGAAATTTTAACATTCAATCTTTTGACTGTAAATGACTGTTGGATGTGAATTATGACTTTGTCAACTAAAATAAGTGTGTTTTAAGTCATTTCTGTGCTTCAAAGGGGTCAAAATTGAAGCTTTTGAGTAATCATAACTCTGTAAAAATGGCAATTTTGGTGACTGTGAGGGTTTAAAAAGTGGTTATTCAACATGAGGCACGATCCAATTGACATTTTGAATCATTTTTGGTACAGTCCAAAAAATCAATTTTCGGATGAAAACGATGACTCCGGACATGTCGAACGATCCCAAAATGGCCAATATGGATGAAATTTTAACATTTAATCTTTTGACTGTAAATGACTGTTGGATGTGAATTATGACTTTGTCAACTAAAATAAGTGTGTTTAAAGTCATTTCTGTGCCTGAAACAGGTCAAAATTGAAGCTTTTGAGTAATCAAAACTCTGTAAAAATGGCAATTTTGGTCACTCTGAGGCTTTAAAAAGTGGTTATTCAACATGAGGCACGATCCAATTGACATTTTGAATCATTTTTGGTACAGTCCAAAAAATGAATTTTCGGATGAAAAACGATGACTCCGGACATGTCGAACGATCCCACAATGGTCAATATGGATGAAATTGTAACATTTAATCTTTTGACTGTAAATGACTGTTGGATGTGAATTAGGACTTTGTCAACTAAAATAAGTGTGTTTAAAGTCATTTCTGTGCCTTAAACGGGTCAAAATTGAAGCTTTTGAGTAATCAAAACTCTGTAAAAATGGCAATTTTGGTCACTGTGAGGCTTTAAAAAGTGGTTATTCAACATGAGGCACGATCCAATTGACATTTTGAATCATTTTTGGTACAGTCCAAAAAATGAATTTTCGGATGAAAAACGATGACTCCGGACATGTCGAATGATCCCAAAATGGTCAATATGGATGAAATTTTAACATTCAATCTTTTGACTGTAAATGACTGTTGGATGTGAATTATGACTTTGTCAACTAAAATAAGTGTGTTTAAAGTCATTTCTGTGCCTCAAAGGGGTCAAAATTGAAGCTTTTGAGTAAGCAAAAATCTGTAAAAATGGCAATTTTGGTCACTCTGAGGGTTTAAAAAGTGGTTATTCAACATGAGGCACGACCCAATTGACATTTTGAATCATTTTTGGTACAGTCCAAAAAATCAATTTTCGGATGAAAAACGATGACTCCGGACATGTCGAACGATCCCAAAATGGTCAATATGGATGACATTTTAACATTCAATCTTTTGACTGTAAATGACTGTTGGATGTGAATTATGACTTTGTCAACTAAAATAAGTGTGTTTAAAGTCATTTCTGTGCCTGAAACTGGTCAAAATTGAAGCTTTTGAGTAAGCAAAACTCTGTAAAAATGGCAATTTTGGTCACTCTGAGGGTTTAAAAAGTGGTTATTCAAGATGAGGCACGACCCAATTGACATTTTGAATCATTTTTGGTACAGTCCAAAACATCAATTTTCGGATGAAAAACGATGACTCCGGACATGTCGAACGATCCCAAAATGGCCAATATGGATGAAATTTTAACATTTAATCTTTTGACTGTAAATGACTGTTGGATGTGAATTATGACTTTGTCAACTAAAATAAGTGTGTTTTAAGTCATTTCTGTGCTTCAAAGGGGTCAAAATTGAAGCTTTTGAGTAATCATAACTCTGTAAAAATGGCAATTTTGGTCACTGTGAGGGTTTAAAAAGTGGTTATTCAACATGAGGCACGACCCAATTGACATTTTGAATCATTTTTGGTACAGTCCAAAAAATAAATTTTCGGATGAAAAACGATGACTCCGGACATTTCGAACGATCCCAAAATGGTCAATATGGATGAAATTTTAACATTTAATCTTTTGACTGTAAATGACTGGTGGATGTGAATTATGACTTTGTCAACTAAAATAAGTGTGTTTAAAGTCATTTCTGTGCCTGAAACGGGTCAAAATTGAAGCTTTTGAGTAATTAAAACTCTGTAAAAATGGCAATTTTGGTCACTCTGAGGCTTTAAAAAGTGGTTATTCAACATGAGGCACGATCCAATTGACATTTTGAATCATTTTTGGTACAGTCCAAAAAATCAATTTTCGGATGAAAAACGATGACTCCGGACATGTCGAACGATCCCAAAATGGTCAATATGGATAAAATTTTAACATTTAATCTTTTGACTCTAAATGACTGTTGGATGTGAATTATGACTTTGTCAACTAAAATAAGTGTGTTTAAAGTCATTTCTGTGCCTGAAATGGTTCAAAATTGAAGCTTTTGAGTAAGCAAAACTCTGTAAAAGTAGCAATTTTGGTGACTGTGAGGGTTTAAAAAGTGGTTATTCAACATGAGGCACAATCCAATTGACATTTTGAATCCTTTTTGGTACAGTCCAAAAAATAAATTTTCGGATGAAAAACGATGACTCCGGACATGTCGAACGATCCCAAAATGGTCAATATGGATGAAATTTTAACATTTAATCTTTTGACTGTAAATGACTGTTGGATGTGAATTAGGACTTTGTCAACTAAAATAAGTGTGTTTAAAGTCATTTCTGTGCCTGAAACGGGTCAAAATTGAAGCTTTTGAGTAATCAAAACTCTGTAAAAATGGCAATTTTGGTCACTGTGAGGCTTTAAAAAGTGGTTATTCAACATGAGGCACGATCCAATTGACATTTTGAATCATTTTTGGTACAGTCCAAAAAATGAATTTTCGGATGAAAAACGATGACTCCGGACATGTCGAACGATCCCAAAATGGTCAATATGGATGAAATTTTAACATTCAATCTTTTGACTGTAAATGACTGTTGGATGTGAGTTATGACTTTGTCAACTAAAATAAGTGTGTTTTAAGTCATTTCTGTGCTTCAAAGGGGTCAAAATTGAAGTTTTTGAGTAATCATAACTCTGTAAAAATGGCAATTTTGGTCACTGTGAGGGTTTAAAAAGTGATTATTCAACATGAGGCACGATCCAATTGACATTTTGAATCATTTTTGGTACAGTCCAAAAAATCAATTTTCGGATGAAAAACGATGACTCCGGACATGTCGAACGATCCCAAAATGGTCAATATGGATGAAATTTTAACATTTAATCTTTTGACTCTAAATGACTGTTGGATGTGAATTATGACTTTGTCAACTAAAATAAGTGTGTTTAAAGTCATTTCTGTGCCTGAAACGGGTCAAAATTGAAGCTTTTGAGTAAGCAAAACTCTGTAAAAATGGCAATTTTGCTCACTCTGAGGGTTTAAAAAGTGGTTATTCAACATGAGGCACGATCCAATTGACATTTTGAATCATTTTTGGTACAGTCCAAAAAATCAATTTTCGGATGAAAAACGATGACTCTGGACATGTCGAATGATCCCAAAATGGTCAATATGGATGAAATTTTAACATTTAATCTTTTGACTCTAAATGACTGTTGGATGTGAATTATGACTTTGTCAACTAAAATAAGTGTGTTTAAAGTCAATTCTGTGCCTGAAATGGTTCAAAATTGAAGCTTTTGAGTAAGCAAAACTCTGTAAAAGTGGCAATTTTGGTGACTGTGAGGGTTTAAAAAGTGGTTATTCAACATGAGGCACGATCCAATTGACATTTTGAATCCTTTTTGGTACTGTCCAAAAATAAATTTTCGGATGAAAAACGATGACTCCGGACATGTCGAACGATCCCAAAATGGTCAATATGGATGAAATTTTTACATTTAATCTTTTGACTGTAAATGACTGGTGGATGTGAATTATGACTTTGTCAACTAAAATAAGTGTCTTTAAAGTCATTTCTGTGCCTCAAAGGGGTCAAAATTGAAGCTTTTGAGTAATTAAAACTCTGTAAAAATGGCAATTTTGGTCACTCCGAGGCTTTAAAAAGTGGTTATTCAACATGAGGAACGATCCAATTGACATTTTGAATCATTTTTGGTACAGTCCAAAAAATCAATTTTCGGATGAAAAACGATGACTCCGGACATGTCGAACGATCCCAAAATGGTCAATATGGATGAAATTTTAACATTCAATCTTTTGACTCTAAATGACTGTTGGATATGAATTATGACTTTGTCAACTAAAATAAGTGTGTTTAAAGTCATTTCTGTGCCTGAAACGGGTCAAAATTGAAGCTTTTGAGTAAGCAAAACTCTGTAAAAATGGCAATTTTGCTCACTCTGAGGGTTTAAAAAGTGGTTATTCAACATGAGGCACGATCCAATTGACATTTTGAATCATTTTTGGTACAGTCCAAAAAATCAATTTTCGGATGAAAAACGATGACTCCGGACATGTCGAATGATCCCAAAATGGTCAATATGGATGAAATTTTAACATTCAATCTTTTGACTGTAAATGACTGTTGGATGTGAATTATGACTTTGTCAACTAAAATAAGTGTGTTTAAAGTCATTTCTGTGCCTCAAAGGGGTCAAAATTGAAGCTTTTGAGTAAGCAAAAATCTGTAAAAATGGCAATTTTGGTCACTCTGAGGGTTTAAAAAGTGGTTATTCAACATGAGGCACGACCCAATTGACATTTTGAATCATTTTTGGTACAGTCCAAAAAATCAATTTTCGGATGAAAAACGATGACTCCGGACCTGTTGAACGTTCCCAAAATGGTCTATAATGATGAAATTTTAACATTTAATCATTTGACTCTAAATGACTTTTGGATGTAAATTATGACTTTGTCAACTAAAATAAGTGTGTTTTAAGTCATTTCTGTGCCTCAAAGGGGTCAAAATTGAAGCTTTTGAGTAATCATAACTCTGTAAAAGTGGCAATTTTGGTGACTGTGAGGGTTTAAAAAGTGGTTATTCAACATGAGGCACGATCCAATTGACATTTTGAATCCTTTTTGGTACAGTCCAAAAAATAAATTTTCGGATGAAAAACGATGACTCCGGACATGTCGAACGATCCCAAAATGGTCAATATGGATGAAATTTTAACATTTAATCTTTTGACTGTAAATGACTGGTGGATGTGAATTAGGACTTTGTCAACTAAAATAAGTGTGTTTAAAGTCATTTCTGTGCCTGAAACGGGTCAAAATTGAAGCTTTTGAGTAATCAAAACTCTGTAAAAATGGCAATTTTGGTCACTGTGAGGCTTTAAAAAGTGGTTATTCAACATGAGGCACGATCCAATTGACATTTTGAATCATTTTTGGTACAGTCCAAAAAATGAATTTTCGGATGAAAAACGATGACTCCGGACATGTCGAACGATCCCAAAATGGTCAATATGGATGAAATTTTAACATTCAATCTTTTGACTGTAAATGACTGTTGGATGTGAATTATGACTTTGTCAACTAAAATAAGTGTGTTTAAAGTCATTTCTGTGCCTCAAAGGGGTCAAAATTGAAGCTTTTGAGTAATTAAAACTCTGTAAAAATGGCAATTTTGGTCACTCTGAGGCTTTAAAAAGTGGTTATTCAACATGAGGCACGATCCAATTGACATTTTGAATCATTTTTGGTACAGTCCAAAAAATGAATTTTCGGATGAAAAACGATGACTCCGGACATGTCGAACGATCCCAAAATGGTCAATATGGATGACATTTTAACATTCAATCTTTTGACTGTAAATGACTGTTGGATGTGAATTATGACTTTGTCAACTAAAATAAGTGTGTTTAAAGTCATTTCTGTGCCTGAAACTGGTCAAAATTGAAGCTTTTGAGTAAGCAAAACTCTGTAAAAATGGCAATTTTGGTCACTCTGAGGGTTTAAAAAGTGGTTATTCAACATGAGGCACGACCCAATTGACATTTTGAATCCTTTTTGGTACAGTCCAAAAAATAAATTTTCGGATGAAAAACGATGACTCCGGACATGTCGAACGATCCCAAAATGGTCAATATGGATGAAATTTTAACATTTAATCTTTTGACTGTAAATGACTGGTGGATGTGAATTATGACTTTGTCAACTAAAATAAGTGTGTTTAAAGTCATTTCTTTGCCTCAAAGGGGTCAAAATTGAAGCTTTTGAGTAATTAAAACTCTGTAAAAATGGCAATTTTGGTCACTCTGAGGCTTTAAAAAGTGGTTATTCAACATGAGGCACGATCCAATTGACATTTTGAATCATTTTTAGTACAGTCCAAAAAATCAATTTTCGGATGAAAAACAATGACTCCGGACATGTCGAACGATCCCAAAATGGTCAATATGGATGAAATTGTAACATTTAATCTTTTGACTGTAAATGACTGTTGGATGTGAATTATGACTTTGTCAACTAAAATAAGTGTGTTTAAAGTCATTTCTGTGCCTGAAACGGGTCAAAATTGAAGCTTTTGAGTAAGCAAAACTCTGTAAAAATGGCAATTTTGCTCACTCTGAGGGTTTAAAAAGTGGTTATTCAACATGAGGCACGATCCAATTGACATTTTGAATCATTTTTGGTACAGTCCAAAAAATCAATTTTCGGATGAAAAACGATGACTCCGGACATGTCGAATGATCCCAAAATGGTCAATATGGATGAAATTTTAACATTCAATCTTTTGACTGTAAATGACTGTTGGATGTGAATTATGACTTTGTCAACTAAAATAAGTGTGTTTAAAGTCATTTCTGTGCCTCAAAGGGGTCAAAATTGAAGCTTTTGAGTAAGCAAAAATCTGTAAAAATGGCAATTTTGGTCACTCTGAGGGTTTAAAAAGTGGTTATTCAACATGAGGCACGACCCAATTGACATTTTGAATCATTTTTGGTACAGTCCAAAAAATCAATTTTCGGATGAAAAACGATGACTCCGGACCTGTTGAACGTTCCCAAAATGGTCTATAATGATGAAATTTTAACATTTAATCATTTGACTCTAAATGACTTTTGGATGTAAATTATGACTTTGTCAACTAAAATAAGTGTGTTTTAAGTCATTTCTGTGCCTCAAAGGGGTCAAAATTGAAGCTTTTGAGTAATCATAACTCTGTAAAAGTGGCAATTTTGGTGACTGTGAGGGTTTAAAAAGTGGTTATTCAACATGAGGCACGATCCAATTGACATTTTGAATCCTTTTTGGTACAGTCCAAAAAATAAATTTTCGGATGAAAAACGATGACTCCGGACATGTCGAACGATCCCAAAATGGTCAATATGGATGAAATTTTAACATTTAATCTTTTGACTGTAAATGACTGGTGGATGTGAATTAGGACTTTGTCAACTAAAATAAGTGTGTTTAAAGTCATTTCTGTGCCTGAAACGGGTCAAAATTGAAGCTTTTGAGTAATCAAAACTCTGTAAAAATGGCAATTTTGGTCACTGTGAGGCTTTAAAAAGTGGTTATTCAACATGAGGCACGATCCAATTGACATTTTGAATCATTTTTGGTACAGTCCAAAAAATGAATTTTCGGATGAAAAACGATGACTCCGGACATGTCGAACGATCCCAAAATGGTCAATATGGATGAAATTTTAACATTCAATCTTTTGACTGTAAATGACTGTTGGATGTGAATTATGACTTTGTCAACTAAAATAAGTGTGTTTAAAGTCATTTCTGTGCCTCAAAGGGGTCAAAATTGAAGCTTTTGAGTAATTAAAACTCTGTAAAAATGGCAATTTTGGTCACTCTGAGGCTTTAAAAAGTGGTTATTCAACATGAGGCACGATCCAATTGACATTTTGAATCATTTTTGGTACAGTCCAAAAAATGAATTTTCGGATGAAAAACGATGACTCCGGACATGTCGAACGATCCCAAAATGGTCAATATGGATGACATTTTAACATTCAATCTTTTGACTGTAAATGACTGTTGGATGTGAATTATGACTTTGTCAACTAAAATAAGTGTGTTTAAAGTCATTTCTGTGCCTGAAACTGGTCAAAATTGAAGCTTTTGAGTAAGCAAAACTCTGTAAAAATGGCAATTTTGGTCACTCTGAGGGTTTAAAAAGTGGTTATTCAACATGAGGCACGACCCAATTGACATTTTGAATCCTTTTTGGTACAGTCCAAAAAATAAATTTTCGGATGAAAAACGATGACTCCGGACATGTCGAACGATCCCAAAATGGTCAATATGGATGAAATTTTAACATTTAATCTTTTGACTGTAAATGACTGGTGGATGTGAATTATGACTTTGTCAACTAAAATAAGTGTGTTTAAAGTCATTTCTTTGCCTCAAAGGGGTCAAAATTGAAGCTTTTGAGTAATTAAAACTCTGTAAAAATGGCAATTTTGGTCACTCTGAGGCTTTAAAAAGTGGTTATTCAACATGAGGCACGATCCAATTGACATTTTGAATCATTTTTAGTACAGTCCAAAAAATCAATTTTCGGATGAAAAACAATGACTCCGGACATGTCGAACGATCCCAAAATGGTCAATATGGATGAAATTGTAACATTTAATCTTTTGACTGTAAATGACTGTTGGATGTGAATTATGACTTTGTCAACTAAAATAAGTGTGTTTAAAGTCATTTCTGTGCCTGAAACGGGTCAAAATTGAAGCTTTTGAGTAAGCAAAACTCTGTAAAAGTGGCAATTTTGGTGACTGTGAGGGTTTAAAAAGTGTTTATTCAACATGAGGCACGACCCAATTGACATTTTGAATCATTTTTGGTACAGTCCAAAAAATAAATTTTCGGATGAAAAACGATGACTCCGGACATTTCGAACGATCCCAAAATGGTCAATATGGATGAAATTTTAACATTTAATCTTTTGACTGTAAATGACTGGTGGATGTGAATTATGACTTTGTCAACTAAAATAAGTGTGTTTAAAGTCATTTCTGTGCCTCAAAGGGGTCAAAATGGAAGCTTTTGAGTAATTAAAACTCTGTAAAAATGGCAATTTTGGTCACTCTGAGGCTTTAAAAAGTGGTTATTCAACATGAGGCACGATCCAATTGACATTTTGAATCATTTTTGGTACAGTCCAAAAAATCAATTTTCGGATGAAAAACGATGACTCCGGACATGTCGAACGATCCCAAAATGGTCAATATGGATGAAATTGTAACATTTAATCTTTTGACTGTAAATGACTGTTGGATGTGAATTAGGACTTTGTCAACTAAAATAAGTGTGTTTAAAGTCATTTCTGTGCCTGAAACGGGTCAAAATTGAAGCTTTTGAGTAATCAAAACTCTGTAAAAATGGCAATTTTGGTCACTGTGAGGCTTTAAAAAGTGGTTATTCAACATGAGGCACGATCCAATTGACATTTTGAATCATTTTTGGTACAGTCCAAAAAATGAATTTTCGGATGAAAAACGATGACTCCGGACATGTCGAACGATCCCAAAATGGTCAATATGGATGAAATTTTAACATTCAATCTTTTGAGTGTAAATGACTGTTGGATGTGAGTTATGACTTTGTCAACTAAAATAAGTGTGTTTTAAGTCATTTCTGTGCTTCAAAGGGGTCAAAATTGAAGTTTTTGAGTAATCATAACTCTGTAAAAATGGCAATTTTGGTCACTCTGAGGGTTTAAAAAGTGGTTATTCAACATGAGGCACGACCCAATTGACATTTTGAATCATTTTTGGTACAGTCCAAAAAAATCAATTTTCGGATGAAAACGATGACTCCGGACATGTCGAACGATCCCAAAATGGTCAATATGGATGACATTTTAACATTCAATCTTTTGACTGTAAATGACTGTTGGATGTGAATTATGACTTTGTCAACTAAAATAAGTGTGTTTAAAGTCATTTCTGTGCCTCAAAGGGGTCAAAATTGAAGCTTTTGAGTAAGCAAAAATCTGTAAAAATTGCAATTTTGGTCACTCTGAGGGTTTAAAAAGTGGTTATTCAACTTGAGGCACGACCCAATTGACATTTTGAATCATTTTTGGTACAGTCCAAAAAATCAATTTTCGGATGAAAAACGATGACTCCGGACATGTCGAACGATCCCAAAATGGTCAATATGGATGAAATTGTAACATTTAATCTTTTGACCGTAAATGACTGTTGGATGTGAATTAGGACTTTGTCAACTAAAATAAGTGTGTTTAAAGTCATTTCTGTGCCTCAAAGGGGTCAAAATTGAAGCTTTTGAGTAATCATAACTCTGTAAAAGTGGCAATTTTGGTGACTGTGAGGGTTTAAAAAGTGGTTATTCAACATGAGGCACGATCCAATTGACATTTTGAATCCTTTTTGGTACAGTCCAAAAAATAAATTTTCGGATGAAAAACGATGACTCCGGACATGTCGAACGATCCCAAAATGGTCAATATGGATGAAATTTTAACATTCAATCTTTTGACTGTAAATGACTGTTGGATGTGAATTATGACTTTGTCAACTAAAATAAGTGTGTTTTAAGTCATTTCTGTGCTTCAAAGGGGTCAAAATTGAAGCTTTTGAGTAATCATAACTCTGTAAAAATGGCAATTTTGGTGACTGTGAGGGTTTAAAAAGTGGTTATTCAACATGAGGCACGATCCAATTGACATTTTGAATCATTTTTGGTACAGTCCAAAAAATCAATTTTCGGATGAAAACGATGACTCCGGACATGTCGAACGATCCCAAAATGGCCAATATGGATGAAATTTTAACATTTAATCTTTTGACTGTAAATGACTGTTGGATGTGAATTATGACTTTGTCAACTAAAATAAGTGTGTTTAAAGTCATTTCTGTGCCTGAAACAGGTCAAAATTGAAGCTTTTGAGTAATCAAAACTCTGTAAAAATGGCAATTTTGGTCACTCTGAGGCTTTAAAAAGTGGTTATTTAACATGAGGCACGATCCAATTGACATTTTGAATCATTTTTGGTACAGTCCAAAAAATGAATTTTCGGATGAAAAACGATGACTCCGGACATGTCGAACGATCCCACAATGGTCAATATGGATGAAATTGTAACATTTAATCTTTTGACTGTAAATGACTGTTGGATGTGAATTAGGACTTTGTCAACTAAAATAAGTGTGTTTAAAGTCATTTCTGTGCCTTAAACGGGTCAAAATTGAAGCTTTTGAGTAATCAAAACTCTGTAAAAATGGCAATTTTGGTCACTGTGAGGCTTTAAAAAGTGGTTATTCAACATGAGGCACGATCCAATTGACATTTTGAATCATTTTTGGTACAGTCCAAAAAATGAATTTTCGGATGAAAAACGATGACTCCGGACATGTCGAATGATCCCAAAATGGTCAATATGGATGAAATTTTAACATTCAATCTTTTGACTGTAAATGACTGTTGGATGTGAATTATGACTTTGTCAACTAAAATAAGTGTGTTTAAAGTCATTTCTGTGCCTCAAAGGGGTCAAAATTGAAGCTTTTGAGTAATCAAAACTCTGTAAAAATGGCAATTTTGGTCACTGTGAGGCTTTAAAAAGTGGTTATTCAACATGAGGCACGATCCAATTGACATTTTGAATCATTTTTGGTACAGTCCAAAAAATGAATTTTCGGATGAAAAACGATGACTCCGGACATGTCGAACGATCCCAAAATGGTCAATATGGATGAAATTTTAACATTCAATCTTTTGACTGTAAATGACTGTTGGATGTGAATTATGACTTTGTCAACTAAAATAAGTGTGTTTAAAGTCATTTCTGTGCCTCAAAGGGGTCAAAATTGAAGCTTTTGAGTAATTAAAACTCTGTAAAAATGGCAATTTTGGTCACTCTAAGGCTTTAAAAAGTGGTTATTCAACATGAGGCACGATCCAATTGACATTTTGAATCATTTTTGGTACAGTCCAAAAAATGAATTTTCGGATGAAAAACGATGACTCCGGACATGTCGAACGATCCCAAAATGGTCAATATGGATGACATTTTAACATTCAATCTTTTGACTGTAAATGACTGTTGGATGTGAATTATGACTTTGTCAACTAAAATAAGTGTGTTTAAAGTCATTTCTGTGCCTGAAACTGGTCAAAATTGAAGCTTTTGAGTAAGCAAAACTCTGTAAAAATGGCAATTTTGGTCACTCTGAGGGTTTAAAAAGTGGTTATTCAACATGAGGCACGACCCAATTGACATTTTGAATCATTTTTGGTACAGTCCAAAAAATCAATTTTCGGATGAAAAACGATGACTCCGGACATGTCGAACGATCCCAAAATGGTCAATATGGATAAAATTTTAACATTTAATCTTTTGACTCTAAATGACTGTTGGATGTGAATTATGACTTTGTCAACTAAAATAAGTGTGTTTAAAGTCATTTCTGTGCCTGAAATGGTTCAAAATTGAAGCTTTTGAGTAAGCAAAACTCTGTAAAAGTAGCAATTTTGGTGACTGTGAGGGTTTAAAAAGTGGTTATTCAACATGAGGCACAATCCAATTGACATTTTGAATCCTTTTTGGTACAGTCCAAAAAATAAATTTTCGGATGAAAAACGATGACTCCGGACATGTCGAACGATCCCAAAATGGTCAATATGGATGAAATTTTAACATTTAATCTTTTGACTGTAAATGACTGGTGGATGTGAATTATGACTTTGTCAACTAAAATAAGTGTGTTTAAAGTCATTTCTTTGCCTCAAAGGGGTCAAAATGGAAGCTTTTGAGTAATTAAAACTCTGTAAAAATGGCAATTTTGGTCACTCTGAGGCTTTAAAAAGTGGTATTCAACATGAGGCACGATCCAATTGACATTTTGAATCATTTTTGGTACAGTCCAAAAAATCAATTTTCGGATGAAAAACAATGACTCCGGACATGTCGAACGATCCCAAAATGGTCAATATGGATGAAATTGTAACATTTAATCTTTTGACTGTAAATGACTGTTGGATGTGAATTATGACTTTGTCAACTAAAATAAGTGTGTTTTAAGTCATTTCTGTGCTTCAAAGGGGTCAAAATTGAAGCTTTTGAGTAATCATAACTCTGTAAAAATGGCAATTTTGGTCACTGTGAGGGTTTAAAAAGTGGTTATTCAACATGAGGCACGACCCAATTGACATTTTGAATAATTTTTGGTACAGTCCAAAAAATAAATTTTCGGATGAAAAACGATGACTCCGGACATTTCGAACGATCCCAAAATGGTCAATATGGATGAAATTTTTACATTTAATCTTTTGACTGTAAATGACTGGTGGATGTGAATTATGACTTTGTCAACTAAAATAAGTGTGTTTAAAGTCATTTCTGTGCCTGAAACGGGTCAAAATTGAAGCTTTTGAGTAATTAAAACTCTGTAAAAATGGCAATTTTGGTCACTCTGAGGCTTTAAAAAGTGGTTATTCAACATGAGGCACGATCCAATTGACATTTTGAATCATTTTTGGTACAGTCCAAAAAATCAATTTTCGGATGAAAAACGATGACTCCGGACATGTCGAACGATCCCAAAATGGTCAATATGGATAAAATTTTAACATTTAATCTTTTGACTCTAAATGACTGTTGGATGTGAATTATGACTTTGTCAACTAAAATAAGTGTGTTTAAAGTCATTTCTGTGCCTGAAATGGTTCAAAATTGAAGCTTTTGAGTAAGCAAAACTCTGTAAAAGTAGCAATTTTGGTGACTGTGAGGGTTTAAAAAGTGGTTATTCAACATGAGGCACGATCCAATTGACATTTTGAATCCTTTTTGGTACAGTCCAAAAAATAAATTTTCGGATGAAAAACGATGACTCCGGACATGTCGAACGATCCCAAAATGGTCAATATGGATGAAATTTTAACATTTAATCTTTTGACTGTAAATGACTGGTGGATGTGAATTAGGACTTTGTCAACTAAAATAAGTGTGTTTAAAGTCATTTCTGTGCCTGAAACGGGTCAAAATTGAAGCTTTTGAGTAATCAAAACTCTGTAAAAATGGCAATTTTGGTCACTGTGAGGCTTTAAAAAGTGGTTATTCAACATGAGGCACGATCCAATTGACATTTTGAATCATTTTTGGTACAGTCCAAAAAATGAATTTTCGGATGAAAAACGATGACTCCGGACATGTCGAACGATCCCAAAATGGTCAATATGGATGAAATTTTAACATTCAATCTTTTGACTGTAAATGACTGTTGGATGTGAATTATGACTTTGTCAACTAAAATAAGTGTGTTTAAAGTCATTTCTGTGCCTTAAACGGGTCAAAATTGAAGCTTTTGAGTAATCAAAACTCTGTAAAAATGGCAATTTTGGTCACTGTGAGGCTTTAAAAAGTGGTTATTCAACATGAGGCACGATCCAATTGACATTTTGAATCATTTTTGGTACAGTCCAAAAAATGAATTTTCGGATGAAAAACGATGACTCCGGACATGTCGAATGATCCCAAAATGGTCAATATGGATGAAATTTTAACATTCAATCTTTTGACTGTAAATGACTGTTGGATGTGAATTATGACTTTGTCAACTAAAATAAGTGTGTTTAAAGTCATTTCTGTGCCTCAAAGGGGTCAAAATTGAAGCTTTTGAGTAATCAAAACTCTGTAAAAATGGCAATTTTGGTCACTGTGAGGCTTTAAAAAGTGGTTATTCAACATGAGGCACGATCCAATTGACATTTTGAATCATTTTTGGTACAGTCCAAAAAATGAATTTTCGGATGAAAAACGATGACTCCGGACATGTCGAACGATCCCAAAATGGTCAATATGGATGAAATTTTAACATTCAATCTTTTGACTGTAAATGACTGTTGGATGTGAATTATGACTTTGTCAACTAAAATAAGTGTGTTTAAAGTCATTTCTGTGCCTCAAAGGGGTCAAAATTGAAGCTTTTGAGTAATTAAAACTCTGTAAAAATGGCAATTTTGGTCACTCTGAGGCTTTAAAAAGTGGTTATTCAACATGAGGCACGATCCAATTGACATTTTGAATCATTTTTGGTACAGTCCAAAAAATGAATTTTCGGATGAAAAACGATGACTCCGGACATGTCGAACGATCCCAAAATGGTCAATATGGATGACATTTTAACATTCAATCTTTTGACTGTAAATGACTGTTGGATGTGAATTATGACTTTGTCAACTAAAATAAGTGTGTTTAAAGTCATTTCTGTGCCTGAAACTGGTCAAAATTGAAGCTTTTGAGTAAGCAAAACTCTGTAAAAATGGCAATTTTGGTCACTCTGAGGGTTTAAAAAGTGGTTATTCAACATGAGGCACGACCCAATTGACATTTTGAATCATTTTTGGTACAGTCCAAAAAATCAATTTTCGGATGAAAAACGATGACTCCGGACATGTCGAACGATCCCAAAATGGTCAATATGGATAAAATTTTAACATTTAATCTTTTGACTCTAAATGACTGTTGGATGTGAATTATGACTTTGTCAACTAAAATAAGTGTGTTTAAAGTCATTTCTGTGCCTGAAATGGTTCAAAATTGAAGCTTTTGAGTAAGCAAAACTCTGTAAAAGTAGCAATTTTGGTGACTGTGAGGGTTTAAAAAGTGGTTATTCAACATGAGGCACAATCCAATTGACATTTTGAATCCTTTTTGGTACAGTCCAAAAAATAAATTTTCGGATGAAAAACGATGACTCCGGACATGTCGAACGATCCCAAAATGGTCAATATGGATGAAATTTTAACATTTAATCTTTTGACTGTAAATGACTGGTGGATGTGAATTATGACTTTGTCAACTAAAATAAGTGTGTTTAAAGTCATTTCTTTGCCTCAAAGGGGTCAAAATGGAAGCTTTTGAGTAATTAAAACTCTGTAAAAATGGCAATTTTGGTCACTCTGAGGCTTTAAAAAGTGGTATTCAACATGAGGCACGATCCAATTGACATTTTGAATCATTTTTGGTACAGTCCAAAAAATCAATTTTCGGATGAAAAACAATGACTCCGGACATGTCGAACGATCCCAAAATGGTCAATATGGATGAAATTGTAACATTTAATCTTTTGACTGTAAATGACTGTTGGATGTGAATTATGACTTTGTCAACTAAAATAAGTGTGTTTTAAGTCATTTCTGTGCTTCAAAGGGGTCAAAATTGAAGCTTTTGAGTAATCATAACTCTGTAAAAATGGCAATTTTGGTCACTGTGAGGGTTTAAAAAGTGGTTATTCAACATGAGGCACGACCCAATTGACATTTTGAATCATTTTTGGTACAGTCCAAAAAATAAATTTTCGGATGAAAAACGATGACTCCGGACATTTCGAACGATCCCAAAATGGTCAATATGGATGAAATTTTTACATTTAATCTTTTGACTGTAAATGACTGGTGGATGTGAATTATGACTTTGTCAACTAAAATAAGTGTGTTTAAAGTCATTTCTGTGCCTGAAACGGGTCAAAATTGAAGCTTTTGAGTAATTAAAACTCTGTAAAAATGGCAATTTTGGTCACTCTGAGGCTTTAAAAAGTGGTTATTCAACATGAGGCACGATCCAATTGACATTTTGAATCATTTTTGGTACAGTCCAAAAAATCAATTTTCGGATGAAAAACGATGACTCCGGACATGTCGAACGATCCCAAAATGGTCAATATGGATAAAATTTTAACATTTAATCTTTTGACTCTAAATGACTGTTGGATGTGAATTATGACTTTGTCAACTAAAATAAGTGTGTTTAAAGTCATTTCTGTGCCTGAAATGGTTCAAAATTGAAGCTTTTGAGTAAGCAAAACTCTGTAAAAGTAGCAATTTTGGTGACTGTGAGGGTTTAAAAAGTGGTTATTCAACATGAGGCACGATCCAATTGACATTTTGAATCCTTTTTGGTACAGTCCAAAAAATAAATTTTCGGATGAAAAACGATGACTCCGGACATGTCGAACGATCCCAAAATGGTCAATATGGATGAAATTTTAACATTTAATCTTTTGACTGTAAATGACTGGTGGATGTGAATTAGGACTTTGTCAACTAAAATAAGTGTGTTTAAAGTCATTTCTGTGCCTGAAACGGGTCAAAATTGAAGCTTTTGAGTAATCAAAACTCTGTAAAAATGGCAATTTTGGTCACTGTGAGGCTTTAAAAAGTGGTTATTCAACATGAGGCACGATCCAATTGACATTTTGAATCATTTTTGGTACAGTCCAAAAAATGAATTTTCGGATGAAAAACGATGACTCCGGACATGTCGAACGATCCCAAAATGGTCAATATGGATGAAATTTTAACATTCAATCTTTTGACTGTAAATGACTGTTGGATGTGAATTATGACTTTGTCAACTAAAATAAGTGTGTTTAAAGTCATTTCTGTGCCTCAAAGGGGTCAAAATTGAAGCTTTTGAGTAATTAAAACTCTGTAAAAATGGCAATTTTGGTCACTCTGAGGCTTTAAAAAGTGGTTATTCAACATGAGGCACGATCCAATTGACATTTTGAATCATTTTTGGTACAGTCCAAAAAATGAATTTTCGGATGAAAAACGATGACTCCGGACATGTCGAACGATCCCAAAATGGTCAATATGGATGACATTTTAACATTCAATCTTTTGACTGTAAATGACTGTTGGATGTGAATTATGACTTTGTCAACTAAAATAAGTGTGTTTAAAGTCATTTCTGTGCCTGAAACTGGTCAAAATTGAAGCTTTTGAGTAAGCAAAACTCTGTAAAAATGGCAATTTTGGTCACTCTGAGGGTTTAAAAAGTGGATATTCAACATGAGGCACGACCCAATTGACATTTTGAATCATTTTTGGTACAGTCCAAAAAATCAATTTTCGGATGAAAAACGATGACTCCGGACATGTCGAACGATCCCAAAATGGTCAATATGGATAAAATTTTAACATTTAATCTTTTGACTCTAAATGACTGTTGGATGTGAATTATGACTTTGTCAACTAAAATAAGTGTGTTTAAAGTCATTTCTGTGCCTGAAATGGTTCAAAATTGAAGCTTTTGAGTAAGCAAAACTCTGTAAAAGTAGCAATTTTGGTGACTGTGAGGGTTTAAAAAGTGGTTATTCAACATGAGGCACAATCCAATTGACATTTTGAATCCTTTTTGGTACAGTCCAAAAAATAAATTTTCGGATGAAAAACGATGACTCCGGACATGTCGAACGATCCCAAAATGGTCAATATGGATGAAATTTTAACATTTAATCTTTTGACTGTAAATGACTGGTGGATGTGAATTATGACTTTGTCAACTAAAATAAGTGTGTTTAAAGTCATTTCTTTGCCTCAAAGGGGTCAAAATTGAAGCTTTTGAGTAATTAAAACTCTGTAAAAATGGCAATTTTGGTCACTCTGAGGCTTTAAAAAGTGGTTATTCAACATGAGGCACGATCCAATTGACATTTTGAATCATTTTTAGTACAGTCCAAAAAATCAATTTTCGGATGAAAAACAATGACTCCGGACATGTCGAACGATCCCAAAATGGTCAATATGGATGAAATTGTAACATTTATTCTTTTGACTGTAAATGACTGTTGGATGTGAATTATGACTTTGTCAACTAAAATAAGTGTGTTTAAAGTCATTTCTGTGCCTGAAACGGGTCAAAATTGAAGCTTTTGAGTAAGCAAAACTCTGTAAAAATGGCAATTTTGGTCACTGTGAGGCTTTAAAAAGTGGTTATTCAACATGAGGCACGATCCAATTGACATTTTGAATCATTTTTGGTACAGTCCAAAAAATGAATTTTCGGATGAAAAACGATGACTCCGGACATGTCGAACGATCCCAAAATGGTCAATATGGATGAAATTTTAACATTCAATCTTTTGACTGTAAATGACTGTTGGATGTGAGTTATGACTTTGTCAACTAAAATAAGTGTGTTTTAAGTCATTTCTGTGCTTCAAAGGGGTCAAATTGAAGTTTTTGAGTAATCATAACTCTGTAAAAATGGCAATTTTGGTCACTGTGAGGGTTTAAAAAGTGGTTATTCAACATGAGGCACGATCCAATTGACATTTTGAATCATTTTTGGTACAGTCCAAAAAAATCAATTTTCGGATGAAAACGATGACTCCGGACATGTCGAACGATCCCAAAATGGTCAATATGGATGACATTTTAACATTCAATCTTTTGACTGTAAATGACTGTTGGATGTGAATTATGACTTTGTCAACTAAAATAAGTGTGTTTAAAGTCATTTCTGTGCCTGAAACTGGTCAAAATTGAAGCTTTTGAGTAAGCAAAACTCTGTAAAAATGGCAATTTTGGTCACTCTGAGGGTTTAAAAAGTGGTTATTCAACATGAGGCACGACCCAATTGACATTTTGAATCATTTTTGGTACAGTCCAAAAAAATCAATTTTCGGATGAAAAACGATGACTCCGGACATGTCGAACGATCCCAAAATGGTCAATATGGATAAAATTTTAACATTTAATCTTTTGACTCTAAATGACTGTTGGATGTGAATTATGACTTTGTCAACTAAAATAAGTGTGTTTAAAGTCATTTCTGTGCCTGAAATGGTTCAAAATTGAAGCTTTTGAGTAAGCAAAACTCTGTAAAAGTAGCAATTTTGGTGACTGTGAGGGTTTAAAAAGTGGTTATTCAACATGAGGCACAATCCAATTGACATTTTGAATCCTTTTTGGTACAGTCCAAAAAATAAATTTTCGGATGAAAAACGATGACTCCGGACATGTCGAACGATCCCAAAATGGTCAATATGGATGAAATTTTAACATTTAATCTTTGGACTGTAAATGACTGGTGGATGTGAATTATGACTTTGTCAACTAAAATAAGTGTGTTTAAAGTCATTTCTGTGCCTCAAAGGGGTCAAAATTGAAGCTTTTGAGTAATTAAAACTCTGTAAAAATGGCAATTTTGGTCACTCTGAGGCTTTAAAAAGTGGTTATTCAACATGAGGCACGATCCAATTGACATTTTGAATCATTTTTAGTACAGTCCAAAAAATCTATTTTCGGATGAAAAACGATGACTCCGGACATGTCGAACGATCCCAAAATGGTCAATATGGATGAAATTGTAACATTTAATCTTTTGACTGTAAATGACTGTTGGATGTGAATTATGACTTTGTCAACTAAAATAAGTGTGTTTAAAGTCATTTCTGTGCCTGAAATGGTTCAAAATTGAAGCTTTTGAGTAAGCAAAACTCTGTAAAAGTAGCAATTTTGGTGACTGTGAGGGTTTAAAAAGTGGTTATTCAACATGAGGCACAATCCAATTGACATTTTGAATCCTTTTTGGTACAGTCCAAAAAATAAATTTTCGGATGAAAAACGATGACTCCGGACATGTCGAACGATCCCAAAATGGTCAATATGGATGAAATTTTAACATTTAATCTTTGGACTGTAAATGACTGGTGGATGTGAATTATGACTTTGTCAACTAAAATAAGTGTGTTTAAAGTCATTTCTGTGCCTCAAAGGGGTCAAAATTGAAGCTTTTGAGTAATTAAAACTCTGTAAAAATGGCAATTTTGGTCACTCTGAGGCTTTAAAAAGTGGTTATTCAACATGAGGCACGATCCAATTGACATTTTGAATCATTTTTGGTACAGTCCAAAAAATCAATTTTCGGATGAAAAACGATGACTCCGGACATGTCGAACGATCCCAAAATGGTCAATATGGATGAAATTTTAACATTCAATCTTTTGACTGTAAATGACTGTTGGATGTGAATTATGACTTTGTCAACTAAAATAAGTGTGTTTTAAGTCATTTCTGTGCTTCAAAGGGGTCAAAATTGAAGCTTTTGAGTAATCATAACTCTGTAAAAATGGCAATTTTGGTCACTGTGAGGGTTTAAAAAGTGGTTATTCAACATGAGGCACAATCCAATTGACATTTTGAATCATTTTTGGTACAGTCCAAAAAATCAATTTTCGGATGAAAACGATGACTCCGGACATGTCGAACGATCCCAAAATGGCCAATATGGATGAAATTTTAACATTTAATCTTTTGACTGTAAATGACTGTTGGATGTGAATTATGACTTTGTCAACTAAAATAAGTGTGTTTAAAGTCATTTCTGTGCCTCAATGGGGTCAAAATTGAAGCTTTTGAGTAATTAAAACTCTGTAAAAATGGCAATTTTGGTCACTCTGAGGCTTTAAAAAGTGGTTATTCAACATGAGGCACGATCCAATTGACATTTTGAATCATTTTTGGTACAGTCGAAAAAATCAATTTTCGGATGAAAAACGATGACTCCGGATATGTCGAACTATCCCAAAATGGTCAATATGGATGAAATTGTAACATTTAATCTTTTGACTGTAAATGACTGTTGGATGTGAATTAGGACTTTGTCAACTAAAATAAGTGTGTTTAAAGTCATTTCTGTGCCTGAAACGGGTCAAAATTGAAGCTTTGAGTAATCAAAACTCTGTAAAAAGTTCAATTTTGGTCACTGTGAGGCTTTAAAAAGTGGTTATTCAACATGAGGCACGATCCAATTGACATTTTGAATCATTTTTGGTACAGTCCAAAAAATGAATTTTCGGATGAAAAACGATGACTCCGGACATGTCGAACGATCCCAAAATGGTCAATATGGATGACATTTTAACATTCAATATTTTGACTGTAAATGACTGTTGGATGTGAATTATGACTTTGTCAACTAAAATAAGTGTGTTTAAAGTCATTTCTGTGCCTGAAACTGGTCAAAATTGAAGCTTTTTTGTAAGCAAAACTCTGTAAAAATGGCAATTTTGGTCACTCCGAGGGTTTAAAAAGTGGTTATTCAACATGAGGCACGACCCAATTGACATTTTGAATCATTTTTGGTACAGTCCAAAAAATCAATTTTCGGATGAAAAACAATGACTCCGGACATGTCGAACGATCCCAAAATGGTCAATATGGATAAAATTTTAACATTTAATCTTTTGACTCTAAATGACTGTTGAATGTGAATTATGACTTTGTCAACTAAAATAAGTGTGTTTAAAGTCATTTCTGTGCCTCAATGGGGTCAAAATTGAAGCTTTTGAGTAATTAAAACTCTGTAAAAATGGCAATTTTGGTCACTCTGAGGCTTTAAAAAGTGGGTATTCAACATGAGGCACGATCCAATTGACATTTTGAATCATTTTTGGTACAGTCCAAAAAATCAATTTTCGGATGAAAAACGATGACTCCGGATATGTCGAACTATCCCAAAATGGTCAATGTGGATGAAATTGTAACATTTAATCTTTTGACTCTAAATGACTGTTGGATGTGAATTATGACTTTGTCAACTAAAATAAGTGTGTTTAAAGTCATTTCTGTGCCTGAAATGGTTCAAAATTGAAGCTTTTGAGTAATTAAAACTCTGTAAAAATGGCAATTTTGGTCACTCTGAGGCTTTAAAAAGTGGTTATTCAACATGAGGCACGATCCAATTGACATTTTGAATCATTTTTGGTACAGTCCAAAAAATGAATTTTCGGATGAAAAACGATGACTCCGGACATGTCGAACGATCCCAAAATGGTCAATATGGATGAAATTTTAACATTCAATCTTTTGACTGTAAATGACTGTTGAATGTGAATTATGACTTTGTCAACTAAAATAAGTGTGTTTAAAGTCATTTCTGTGCCTGAAACTGGTCAAAATTGAAGCTTTTGAGTAATCAAAAATCTGTAAAAATGGCAATTTTGGTCACTCTGAGGGTTTAAAAAGTGGTTATTCAACATGAGGCACGACCCAATTGACATTTTGAATCATTTTTGGTACAGTCCAAAAAATGAATTTTCGGATGAAAAACTATGACTCCGGACATGTCGAACGATCCCAAAATGGTCAATATGGATGAAATTTTAACATTCAATCTTTTGACTGTAAATGACTGTTGGATGTGAATTAGGACTTTGTCAACTAAAATAAGTGTGTTTAAAGTCATTTCTGTGCCTGAAACGGGTCAAAATTGAAGCTTTTGAGTAATCAAAACTCTGTAAAAATGGCAATTTTGGTCACTGTGAGGCTTTAAAAAGTGGTTATTCAACATGAGGCACGATCCAATTGACATTTTGAATCATTTTTGGTACAGTCCAAAAAATGAATTTTCGGATGAAAAACGATGACTCCGGACATGTCGAACGATCCCAAAATGGTCAATATGGATTAAATTTTAACATTCAATCTTTTGACTGTAAATGACTGTTGGATGTGAGTTATGACTTTGTCAACTAAAATAAGTGTGTTTTAAGTCATTTCTGTGCTTCAAAGGGGTCAAAATTGAAGCTTTTGAGTAATCATAACTCTGTAAAAATGGCAATTTTGGTCACTGTGAGGGTTTAAAAAGTGGTTATTCAACATGAGGCACGATCCAATTGACATTTTGAATCATTTTTGGTACAGTCCAAAAAAATCAATTTTCGGATGAAAACGATGACTCCGGACATGTCGAACGATCCCAAAATGGCCAATATGGATGAAATTTTAACATTTAATCTTTTGACTGTAAATGACTGTTGGATGTGAATTATGACTTTGTCAACTAAAATAAGTGTGTTTTAAGTCATTTCTGTGCTTCAAAGGGGTCAAAATTGAAGCTTTTGAGTAATCATACCTCTGTAAAAATGGCAATTTTGGTCACTGTGAGGGTTTAAAAAGTGGTTATTCAACATGAGGCACGATCCAATTGACATTTTGAATCATTTTTGGTACAGTCCAAAAAATCAATTTTCGGATGAAAACGATGACTCCGGACATGTCGAACGATCCCAAAATGGCCAATATGGATGAAATTTTAACATTTAATCTTTTGACTGTAAATGACTGTTGGATGTGAATTAGGACTTTGTCAACTAAAATAAGTGTGTTTAAAGTCGTTTCTGTGCCTGAAACGGGTCAAAATTGAAGCTTTTGAGTAATCAAAACTCTGTAAAAATGGCAATTTTGGTCACTGTGAGGCTTTAAAAAGTGGTTATTCAACATGAGGCACGATCCAATTGACATTTTGAATCATTTTTGGTACAGTCCAAAAAATAAATTTTCGGATGAAAAACGATGACTCCGGACATGTCGAACGATCCCAAAATGGTCAATATGGATGAAATTGTAACATTTAATCTTTTGACAGTAAATGACTGTTGGATGTGAATTATGACTTTGTCAACTAAAATAAGTGTGTTTAAAGTCATTTCTGTGCCTGAAACGGGTCAAAATTGAAGCTTTTGAGTAAGCAAAACTCTGTAAAAGTGGCAATTTTGGTGACTGTGAGGGTTTAAAAAGTGGTTATTCAACATGAGGCACGACCCAATTGACATTTTGAAACATTTTTGGTACAGTCCAAAAAATAAATTTTCGGATGAAAAACGATGACTCCGGACATTTCGAACGATCCCAAAATGGTCAATATGGATGAAATTTTAACATTTAATCTTTTGACTGTAAATGACTGGTGGATGTGAATTATGACTTTGTCAACTAAAATAAGTGTGTTTAAAGTCATTTCTGTGCCTCAAAGGGGTCAAAATTGAAGCTTTTGAGTAATTAAAACTCTGTAAAAATGGCAATTTTGGTCACTCTGAGGCTTTAAAAAGTGGTTATTCAACATGAGGCACGATCCAATTGACATTTTGAATCATTTTTGGTACAGTCCAAAAAATGAATTTTCGGATGAAAAACGATGACTCCGGACATGTCGAACGATCCCAAAATGGTCAATATGGATGAAATTTTAACATTTAATCTTTTGACTGTAAATGACTGTTGGATGTGAATTATGACTTTGTCAACTAAAATAAGTGTGTTTAAAGTCATTTCTGTGCCTCAATGGGGTCAAAATTGAAGCTTTTGAGTAATTAAAACTCTGTAAAAATGGCAATTTTGGTCACTCTGAGGCTTTAAAAAGTGGTTATTCAACATGAGGCACGATCCAATTGACATTTTGAATCATTTTTGGTACAGTCCAAAAAATCAATTTTCGGATGAAAAACGATGACTCCGGATATGTCGAACTATCCCAAAATGGTCAATATGGATGAAATTGTAACATTTAATCTTTTGACTGTAAATGACTGTTGGATGTGAATTAGGACTTTGTCAACTAAAATAAGTGTGTTTAAAGTCATTTCTGTGCCTGAAACGGGTCAAAATTGAAGCTTTGAGTAATCAAAACTCTGTAAAAAGTTCAATTTTGGTCACTGTGAGGCTTTAAAAAGTGGTTATTCAACATGAGGCACGATCCAATTGACATTTTGAATCATTTTTGGTACAGTCCAAAAAATGAATTTTCGGATGAAAAACGATGACTCCGGACATGTCGAACGATCCCAAAATGGTCAATATGGATGACATTTTAACATTCAATATTTTGACTGTAAATGACTGTTGGATGTGAATTATGACTTTGTCAACTAAAATAAGTGTGTTTAAAGTCATTTCTGTGCCTGAAACTGGTCAAAATTGAAGCTTTTTTGTAAGCAAAACTCTGTAAAAATGGCAATTTTGGTCACTCCGAGGGTTTAAAAAGTGGTTATTCAACATGAGGCACGACCCAATTGACATTTTGAATCATTTTTGGTACAGTCCAAAAAATCAATTTTCGGATGAAAAACAATGACTCCGGACATGTCGAACGATCCCAAAATGGTCAATATGGATAAAATTTTAACATTTAATCTTTTGACTCTAAATGACTGTTGAATGTGAATTATGACTTTGTCAACTAAAATAAGTGTGTTTAAAGTCATTTCTGTGCCTCAATGGGGTCAAAATTGAAGCTTTTGAGTAATTAAAACTCTGTAAAAATGGCAATTTTGGTCACTCTGAGGCTTTAAAAAGTGGGTATTCAACATGAGGCACGATCCAATTGACATTTTGAATCATTTTTGGTACAGTCCAAAAAATCAATTTTCGGATGAAAAACGATGACTCCGGATATGTCGAACTATCCCAAAATGGTCAATGTGGATGAAATTGTAACATTTAATCTTTTGACTCTAAATGACTGTTGGATGTGAATTATGACTTTGTCAACTAAAATAAGTGTGTTTAAAGTCATTTCTGTGCCTGAAATGGTTCAAAATTGAAGCTTTTGAGTAATTAAAACTCTGTAAAAATGGCAATTTTGGTCACTCTGAGGCTTTAAAAAGTGGTTATTCAACATGAGGCACGATCCAATTGACATTTTGAATCATTTTTGGTACAGTCCAAAAAATGAATTTTCGGATGAAAAACGATGACTCCGGACATGTCGAACGATCCCAAAATGGTCAATATGGATGAAATTTTAACATTCAATCTTTTGACTGTAAATGACTGTTGAATGTGAATTATGACTTTGTCAACTAAAATAAGTGTGTTTAAAGTCATTTCTGTGCCTGAAACTGGTCAAAATTGAAGCTTTTGAGTAATCAAAAATCTGTAAAAATGGCAATTTTGGTCACTCTGAGGGTTTAAAAAGTGGTTATTCAACATGAGGCACGACCCAATTGACATTTTGAATCATTTTTGGTACAGTCCAAAAAATGAATTTTCGGATGAAAAACTATGACTCCGGACATGTCGAACGATCCCAAAATGGTCAATATGGATGAAATTTTAACATTCAATCTTTTGACTGTAAATGACTGTTGGATGTGAATTAGGACTTTGTCAACTAAAATAAGTGTGTTTAAAGTCATTTCTGTGCCTGAAACGGGTCAAAATTGAAGCTTTTGAGTAATCAAAACTCTGTAAAAATGGCAATTTTGGTCACTGTGAGGCTTTAAAAAGTGGTTATTCAACATGAGGCACGATCCAATTGACATTTTGAATCATTTTTGGTACAGTCCAAAAAATGAATTTTCGGATGAAAAACGATGACTCCGGACATGTCGAACGATCCCAAAATGGTCAATATGGATTAAATTTTAACATTCAATCTTTTGACTGTAAATGACTGTTGGATGTGAGTTATGACTTTGTCAACTAAAATAAGTGTGTTTTAAGTCATTTCTGTGCTTCAAAGGGGTCAAAATTGAAGCTTTTGAGTAATCATAACTCTGTAAAAATGGCAATTTTGGTCACTGTGAGGGTTTAAAAAGTGGTTATTCAACATGAGGCACGATCCAATTGACATTTTGAATCATTTTTGGTACAGTCCAAAAAAATCAATTTTCGGATGAAAACGATGACTCCGGACATGTCGAACGATCCCAAAATGGCCAATATGGATGAAATTTTAACATTTAATCTTTTGACTGTAAATGACTGTTGGATGTGAATTATGACTTTGTCAACTAAAATAAGTGTGTTTTAAGTCATTTCTGTGCTTCAAAGGGGTCAAAATTGAAGCTTTTGAGTAATCATACCTCTGTAAAAATGGCAATTTTGGTCACTGTGAGGGTTTAAAAAGTGGTTATTCAACATGAGGCACGATCCAATTGACATTTTGAATCATTTTTGGTACAGTCCAAAAAATCAATTTTCGGATGAAAACGATGACTCCGGACATGTCGAACGATCCCAAAATGGCCAATATGGATGAAATTTTAACATTTAATCTTTTGACTGTAAATGACTGTTGGATGTGAATTAGGACTTTGTCAACTAAAATAAGTGTGTTTAAAGTCGTTTCTGTGCCTGAAACGGGTCAAAATTGAAGCTTTTGAGTAATCAAAACTCTGTAAAAATGGCAATTTTGGTCACTGTGAGGCTTTAAAAAGTGGTTATTCAACATGAGGCACGATCCAATTGACATTTTGAATCATTTTTGGTACAGTCCAAAAAATAAATTTTCGGATGAAAAACGATGACTCCGGACATGTCGAACGATCCCAAAATGGTCAATATGGATGAAATTGTAACATTTAATCTTTTGACAGTAAATGACTGTTGGATGTGAATTATGACTTTGTCAACTAAAATAAGTGTGTTTAAAGTCATTTCTGTGCCTGAAACGGGTCAAAATTGAAGCTTTTGAGTAAGCAAAACTCTGTAAAAGTGGCAATTTTGGTGACTGTGAGGGTTTAAAAAGTGGTTATTCAACATGAGGCACGACCCAATTGACATTTTGAAACATTTTTGGTACAGTCCAAAAAATAAATTTTCGGATGAAAAACGATGACTCCGGACATTTCGAACGATCCCAAAATGGTCAATATGGATGAAATTTTAACATTTAATCTTTTGACTGTAAATGACTGGTGGATGTGAATTATGACTTTGTCAACTAAAATAAGTGTGTTTAAAGTCATTTCTGTGCCTCAAAGGGGTCAAAATTGAAGCTTTTGAGTAATTAAAACTCTGTAAAAATGGCAATTTTGGTCACTCTGAGGCTTTAAAAAGTGGTTATTCAACATGAGGCACGATCCAATTGACATTTTGAATCATTTTTGGTACAGTCCAAAAAATGAATTTTCGGATGAAAAACGATGACTCCGGACATGTCGAACGATCCCAAAATGGTCAATATGGATGAAATTTTAACATTTAATCTTTTGACTGTAAATGACTGTTGGATGTGAATTATGACTTTGTCAACTAAAATAAGTGTGTTTAAAGTCATTTCTGTGCCTCAATGGGGTCAAAATTGAAGCTTTTGAGTAATTAAAACTCTGTAAAAATGGCAATTTTGGTCACTCTGAGGCTTTAAAAAGTGGTTATTCAACATGAGGCACGATCCAATTGACATTTTGAATCATTTTTGGTACAGTCCAAAAAATCAATTTTCGGATGAAAAACGATGACTCCGGATATGTCGAACTATCCCAAAATGGTCAATATGGATGAAATTGTAACATTTAATCTTTTGACTGTAAATGACTGTTGGATGTGAATTAGGACTTTGTCAACTAAAATAAGTGTGTTTAAAGTCATTTCTGTGCCTGAAACGGGTCAAAATTGAAGCTTTGAGTAATCAAAACTCTGTAAAAAGTTCAATTTTGGTCACTGTGAGGCTTTAAAAAGTGGTTATTCAACATGAGGCACGATACAATTGACATTTTGAATCATTATTGGTACAGTCCAAAAAATGAATTTTCGGATGAAAAACGATGACTCCGGACATGTCGAACGATCCCAAAATGGTCAATATGGATGACATTTTAACATTCAATATTTTGACTGTAAATGACTGTTGGATGTGAATTATGACTTTGTCAACTAAAATAAGTGTGTTTAAAGTCATTTCTGTGCCTGAAACCGGTCAAAATTGAAGCTTTTGAGTAATTAAAACTCTGTAAAAATGGCAATTTTGGTCACTCTGAGGCTTTAAAAAGTGGTTATTCAACATGAGGCACGATCCAATTGACATTTTGAATCATTTTTGGTACAGTCCAAAAAATGAATTTTCGGATGAAAAACGATGACTCCGGACATGTCGAACGATCCCAAAATGGTCAATATGGATGAAATTTTAACATTCAATCTTTTGACTGTAAATGACTGTTGGATGTGAATTATGACTTTGTCAACTAAAATAAGTGTGTTTAAAGTCAATTCTGTGCCTGAAACGGGTCAAAATTGAAGCTTTTGAGTAAGCAAAACTCTGTAAAAATTGCAATTTTGGTCACTCTGAGGGTTTAAAAAGTGGTTATTCAACATGAGGCACGACCCAATTGACATTTTGAATCATTTTTGGTACAGTCCAAAAAATGAATTTTCGGATGAAAAACTATGACTCCGGACATGTCGAACGATCCCAAAATGGTCAATATGGATGAAATTTTAACATTCAATCTTTTGACTGTAAATGACTGTTGGATGTGAATTATGACTTTGTCAACTAAAATAAGTGTGTTTAAAGTCATTTCTGTGCCTGAAACTGGTCAAAATTGAAGCTTTTGAGTAAGCAAAACTCTGTAAAAATGGCAATTTTGGTCACTCTGAGGGTTTAAAAAGTGGTTATTCAACATGAGGCACGACCCAATTGACATTTTGAATCATTTATGGTACAGTCCAAAAAATCAATTTTCGGATGAAAAACGATGACTCCGGACATGTCGAACGATCCCAAAATGGTCAATATGGATAAAATGTTAACATTTTCTTTTGACTCTAAATGACTGTTGGATGTGAATTATGACTTTGTCAACTAAAATAAGTGTGTTTAAAGTCATTTCTGTGCCTGAAATGGTTCAAAATTGAAGCTTTTGAGTAAGCAAAACTCTGTAAAAGTAGCAATTTTGGTGACTGTGAGGGTTTAAAAAGTGGTTATTCAACATGAGGCACAATCCAATTGACATTTTGAATCCTTTTTGGTACAGTCCAAAAAATAAATTTTCGGATGAAAAACGATGACTCCGGACATGTCGAACGATCCCAAAATGGTCAATATGGATGAAATTTTAACATTTAATCTTTTGACTGTAAATGACTGGTGGATGTGAATTATGACTTTGTCAACTAAAATAAGTGTGTTTAAAGTCATTTCTGTGCCTCAAAGGGGTCAAAATTGAAGCTTTTGAGTAATTAAAACTCTGTAAAAATGGCAATTTTGGTCACTCTGAGGCTTTAAAAAGTGGTTATTCAACATGAGGCACGATCCAATTGACATTTTGAATCATTTTTAGTACAGTCCAAAAAATCAATTTTCGGATGAAAAACGATGACTCCGGACATGTCGAACGATCCCAAAATGGTCAATATGGATGAAATTGTAACATTTAATCTTTTGACTGTAAATGACTGTTGGATGTGAATTATGACTTTGTCAACTAAAATAAGTGTGTTTAAAGTCATATCTGTGCCTGAAACGGGTCAAAATTGAAGCTTTTGAGTAAGCAAAACTCTGTAAAAGTGGCAATTTTGGTGACTGTGAGGGTTTAAAAAGTGGTTATTCAACATGAGGCACGACCCAATTGACATTTTGAATCATTTTTGGTACAGTCCAAAAAATAAATTTTCGGATGAAAAACGATGACTCCGGACATTTCGAACGATCCCAAAATGGTCAATATGGATGAAATTTTAACATTTAATCTTTTGACTGTAAATGACTGGTGGATGTGAACTATGACTTTGTCAACTAAAATAAGTGTGTTTAAAGTCATTTCTGTGCCTCAAAGGGGTCAAAATTGAAGCTTTTGAGTAATCATAACTCTGTGAAAATGGCAATTTTGGTCACTGTGAGGGTTTAAAAAGTGGTTATTCAACATGAGGCACGATCCAATTGACATTTTGAATCATTTTTGGTACAGTCCAAAAAATCAATTTTCGGATGAAAACGATGACTCCGGACATGTCGAACGATCCCAAAATGGCCAATATGGATGAAATTTTAACATTTAATCTTTTGACTGTAAATGACTGTTGGATGTGAATTATGACTTTGTCAACTAAAATAAGTGTGTTTAAAGTCATTTCTGTGCCTCAATGGGGTCAAAATTGAAGCTTTTGAGTAATTAAAACTCTGTAAAAATGGCAATTTTGGTCACTCTGAGGCTTTAAAAAGTGGTTATTCAACATGAGGCACGATCCAATTGACATTTTGAATCATTTTTGGTACAGTCCAAAAAATCAATTTTCGGATGAAAAACGATGACTCCGGATATGTCGAACTATCCCAAAATGGTCAATATGGATGAAATTGTAACATTTAATCTTTTGACTGTAAATGACTGTTGGATGTGAATTAGGACTTTGTTAACTAAAATAAGTGTGTTTAAAGTCATTTCTGTGCCTGAAACGGGTCAAAATTGAAGCTTTGAGTAATCAAAACTCTGTAAAAAGTTCAATTTTGGTCACTGTGAGGCTTTAAAAAGTGGTTATTCAACATGAGGCACGATCCAATTGACATTTTGAATCATTTTTGGTACAGTCCAAAAAATGAATTTTCGGATGAAAAACGATGACTCCGGACATGTCGAACGATCCCAAAATGGTCAATATGGATGACATTTTAACATTCAATATTTTGACTGTAAATGACTGTTGGATGTGAATTATGACTTTGTCAACTAAAATAAGTGTGTTTAAAGTCATTTCTGTGCCTGAAACTGGTCAAAATTGAAGCTTTTGAGTAAGCAAAACTCTGTAAAAATGGCAGTTTTGGTCACTCCGAGGGTTTAAAAAGTGGTTATTCAACATGAGGCACGACCCAATTGACATTTTGAATCATTTTTGGTACAGTCCAAAAAATCAATTTTCGGATGAAAAACGATGACTCCGGACATGTCGAACGATCCCAAAATGGTCAATATGGATAAAATTTTAACATTTAATCTTTTGACTCTAAATGACTGTTGGATGTGAATTATGACTTTGTCAACTAAAATAAGTGTGTTTAAAGTCATTTCTGTGCCTGAAATGGTTCAAAATTGAAGCTTTTGAGTAATTAAAACTCTGTAAAAATGGCAATTTTGGTCACTCTGAGGCTTTAAAAAGTGGTTATTCAACATGAGGCACGATCCAATTGACATTTTGAATCATTTTTGGTACAGTCCAAAAAATGAATTTTCGGATGAAAAACGATGACTCCGGACATGTCGAACGATCCCAAAATGGTCAATATGGATGAAATTTTAACATACAATCTTTTGACTGTAAATGACTGTTGGATGTGAATTATGACTTTGTCAACTAAAATAAGTGTGTTTAAAGTCATTTCTGTGCCTGAAACGGGTCAAAATTGAAGCTTTTGAGTAAGCAAAAATCTGTAAAAATGGCAATTTTGGTCACTCTGAGGGTTTAAAAAGTGGTTATTCAACATGAGGCACGACCCAATTGACATTTTGAATCATTTTTGGTACAGTCCAAAAAATGAATTTTCGGATGAAAAACTATGACTCCGGACATGTCGAACGATCCCAAAATGGTCAATATGGATGAAATTTTAACATTCAATCTTTTGACTGTAAATGACTGTTGGATGTGAATTATGACTTTGTCAACTAAAATAAGTGTGTTTTAAGTCATTTCTGTGCTTCAAAGGGGTCAAAATTGAAGCTTTTGAGTAATCATAACTCTGTAAAAATGGCAATTTTGGTCACTGTGAGGGTTTAAAAAGTGGTTATTCAACATGAGGCACGATCCAATTGACATTTTGAATCATTTTTGGTACAGTCCAAAAAATCAATTTTCGGATGAAAACGATGACTCCGGACATGTCGAACGATCCCAAAATGGCCAATATGGATGAAATTTTAACATTTAATCTTTTGACTGTAAATGACTGTTGGATGTGAATTATGACTTTGTCAACTAAAATAAGTGTGTTTAAAGTCATTTCTGTGACTCAAAGGGGTCAAAATTGAAGCTTTTGAGTATTTAAAACTCTGTAAAAATGGCAATTTTGGTCACTCTGAGGCTTTAAAAAGTGGTTATTCAACATGAGGCACGATCCAATTGACATTTTGAATCATTTTTGGTACAGTCAAAAAAATGAATTTTCGGATGAAAAACGATGACTCCGGACATGTCGAACGATCCCAAAATGGTCAATATGGATGACATTTTAACATTCAATCTTTTGACTGTAAATGACTGTTGGATGTGAATTATGACTTTGTCAACTAAAATAAGTGTGTTTAAAGTCATTTCTGTGCCTGAAACTGGTCAAAATTGAAGCTTTTGAGTAAGCAAAACTCTGTAAAAGTAGCAATTTTGGTGACTGTGAGGGTTTAAAAAGTGGTTATTCAACATGAGGCACAATCCAATTGACATTTTGAATCCTTTTTGGTACAGTCCAAAAAATAAATTTTCGGATGAAAAACGATGACTCCGGACATGTCGAACGATCCCAAAATGGTCAATATGGATGAAATTTTAACATTTAATCTTTTGACTGTAAATGACTGGTGGATGTGAATTATGACTTTGTCAACTAAAATAAGTGTGTTTAAAGTCATTTCTGTGCCTCAAAGGGGTCAAAATTGAAGCTTTTGAGTAATTAAAACTCTGTAAAAATGGCAATTTTGGTCACTCTGAGGCTTTAAAAAGTGGTTATTCAACATGAGGCACGATCCAATTGACATTTTGAATCATTTTTAGTACAGTCCAAAAAATAAATTTTCGGATGAAAAACGATGACTCCGGACATGTCGAACGATCCCAAAATGGTCAATATGGATGAAATTGTAACATTTAATCTTTTGACTGTAAATGACTGTTGGATGTGAATTATGACTTTGTCAACTAAAATAAGTGTGTTTAAAGTCATTTCTGTGCCTGAAACGGGTCAAAATTGAAGCTTTTGAGGAAGCAAAACTCTGTAAAAGTGGCAATTTTGGTGACTGTGAGGGTTTAAAAAGTGGTTATTCAACATGAGGCACGACCCAATTGACATTTTGAAACATTTTTGGTACAGTCCCAAAAATAAATTTTCGGATGAAAAACGATGACTCCGGACATGTCGAACGATCCCAAAATGGTCAATATGGATGAAATTTTAACATTCAATCTTTTGACTGTAAATGACTGTTGGATGTGAATTATGACTTTGTCAACTAAAATAAGTGTGTTTAAAGTCATTTCTGTGCCTGAAACGGGTCAAAATTGAAGCTTTTGAGGAAGCAAAACTCTGTAAAAGTGGCAATTTTGGTGACTGTGAGGGTTTAAAAAGTGGTTATTCAACATGAGGCACGACCCAATTGACATTTTGAAACATTTTTGGTACAGTCCAAAAAATAAATTTTCGGATGAAAAACGATGACTCCGGACATTTCGAACGATCCCAAAATGGTCAATATGGATGAAATTTTAACATTTAATCTTTTGACTGTAAATGACTGGTGGATGTGAATTATGACTTTGTCAACTAAAATAAGTGTGTTTAAAGTCATTTCTGTGCCTCAAAGGGGTCAAAATTGAAGCTTTTGAGTAATTAAAACTCTGTAAAAATGGCAATTTTGGTCACTCTGAGGCTTTAAAAAGTGGTTATTCAACATGAGGCACGATCCAATTGACATTTTGAATCATTTTTGGTACAGTCCAAAAAATCAATTTTCGGATGAAAAACGATGACTCCGGACATGTCGAACGATCCCAAAATGGTCAATATGGATGAAATTGTAACATTTAATCTTTTGACTGTAAATGACTGTTGGATGTGAATTAGGACTTTGTCAACTAAAATAAGTGTGTTTAAAGTCATTTCTGTGCCTGAAACGGGTCAAAATTGAAGCTTTTGAGTAATGAAAACTCTGTAAAAATGGCAATTTTGGTCACTGTGAGGCTTTAAAAAGTGGTTATTAAACATGAGGCACGATCCAATTGACATTTTGAATCATTTTTGGTACAGTCCAAAAAATGAATTTTCGGATGAAAAACGATGACTCCGGATATGTCGAACTATCCCAAAATGGTCAATATGGATGACATTTTAACATTCAATATTTTGACTGTAAATGACTGTTGGATGTGAATTATGACTTTGTCAACTAAAATAAGTGTGTTTAAAGTCATTTCTGTGCCGGAAACCGGTCAAAATTGAAGCTTTTGAGTAATTAAAACTCTGTAAAAATGGCAATTTTGGTCACTCTGAGGCTTTAAAAAGTGGTTATTCAACATGAGGCACGATCCAATTGACATTTTGAATCATTTTTGGTACAGTCCAAAAAATGAATTTTCGGATGAAAAACGATGACTCCGGACATGTCGAATGATCCCAAAATGGTCAATATGGATGAAATTTTAACATTCAATCTTTTGACTGTAAATGACTGTTGGATGTGAATTATGACTTTGTCAACTAAAATAAGTGTGTTTAAAGTCAATTCTGTGCCTGAAACGGGTCAAAATTGAAGCTTTTGAGTAAGCAAAACTCTGTAAAAATTGCAATTTTGGTCACTCTGAGGGTTTAAAAAGTGGTTATTCAACATGAGGCACGACCCAATTGACATTTTGAATCATTTTTGGTACAGTCCAAAAAATGAATTTTCGGATGAAAAACTATGACTCCGGACATGTCGAACGATCCCAAAATGGTCAATATGGATGACATTTTAACATTCAATCTTTTGACTGTAAATGACTGTTGGATGTGAATTATGACTTTGTCAACTAAAATAAGTGTGTTTAAAGTCATTTCTGTGCCTGAAACTGGTCAAAATTGAAGCTTTTGAGTAAGCAAAACTCTGTAAAAATGGCAATTTTGGTCACTCTGAGGGTTTAAAAAGTGGTTATTCAACATGAGGCACGACCCAATTGACATTTTGAATCATTTATGGTACAGTCCAAAAAATCAATTTTCGGATGAAAAACGATGACTCCGGACATGTCGAACGATCCCAAAATGGTCAATATGGATAAAATTTTAACATTCAATCTTTTGACTGTAAATGACTGTTGGATGTGAATTATGACTTTGTCAACTAAAATAAGTGTGTTTTAAGTCATTTCTGTGCTTCAAAGGGGTCAAAATTGAAGCTTTTGAGTAATCATAACTCTGTAAAAATGGCAATTTTGGTCACTGTGAGGGTTTAAAAAGTGGTTATTCAACATGAGGCACGATCCAATTGACATTTTGAATCATTTTTGGTACAGTCCAAAAAATCAATTTTCGGATGAAAACGATGACTCCGGACATGTCGAACGATCCCAAAATGGCCAATATGGATGAAATTTTAACATTTAATCTTTTGACTGTAAATGACTGTTGGATGTGAATTATGACTTTGTCAACTAAAATAAGTGTGTTTAAAGTCATTTCTGTGCCTCAATGGGGTCAAAATTGAAGCTTTTGAGTAATTAAAACTCTGTAAAAATGGCAATTTTGGTCACTCTGAGGCTTTAAAAAGTGGTTATTCAACATGAGGCACGATCCAATTGACATTTTGAATCATTTTTGGTACAGTCCAAAAAATCAATTTTCGGATGAAAAACGATGACTCCGGATATGTCGAACTATCCCAAAATGGTCAATATGGATGACATTTTAACATTCAATATTTTGACTGTAAATGACTGTTGGATGTGAATTATGACTTTGTCAACTAAAATAAGTGTGTTTAAAGTCATTTCTGTGCCGGAAACCGGTCAAAATTGAAGCTTTTGAGTAATTAAAACTCTGTAAAAATGGCAATTTTGGTCACTCTGAGGCTTTAAAAAGTGGTTATTCAACATGAGGCACGATCCAATTGACATTTTGAATCATTTTTGGTACAGTCCAAAAAATGAATTTTCGGATGAAAAACGATGACTCCGGACATGTCGAATGATCCCAAAATGGTCAATATGGATGAAATTTTAACATTCAATCTTTTGACTGTAAATGACTGTTGGATGTGAATTATGACTTTGTCAACTAAAATAAGTGTGTTTAAAGTCAATTCTGTGCCTGAAACGGGTCAAAATTGAAGCTTTTGAGTAAGCAAAACTCTGTAAAAATTGCAATTTTGGTCACTCTGAGGGTTTAAAAAGTGGTTATTCAACATGAGGCACGACCCAATTGACATTTTGAATCATTTTTGGTACAGTCCAAAAAATGAATTTTCGGATGAAAAACTATGACTCCGGACATGTCGAACGATCCCAAAATGGTCAATATGGATGACATTTTAACATTCAATCTTTTGACTGTAAATGACTGTTGGATGTGAATTATGACTTTGTCAACTAAAATAAGTGTGTTTAAAGTCATTTCTGTGCCTGAAACTGGTCAAAATTGAAGCTTTTGAGTAAGCAAAACTCTGTAAAAATGGCAATTTTGGTCACTCTGAGGGTTTAAAAAGTGGTTATTCAACATGAGGCACGACCCAATTGACATTTTGAATCATTTATGGTACAGTCCAAAAAATCAATTTTCGGATGAAAAACGATGACTCCGGACATGTCGAACGATCCCAAAATGGTCAATATGGATAAAATGTTAACATTTTCTTTTGACTCTAAATGACTGTTGGATGTGAATTATGACTTTGTCAACTAAAATAAGTGTGTTTAAAGTCATTTCTGTGCCTGAAATGGTTCAAAATTGAAGCTTTTGAGTAAGCAAAACTCTGTAAAAGTAGCAATTTTGGTGACTGTGAGGGTTTAAAAAGTGGTTATTCAACATGAGGCACAATCCAGTTGACATTTTGAATCCTTTTTGGTACAGTCCAAAAAATAAATTTTCGGATGAAAAACGATGACTCCGGACATGTCGAACGATCCCAAAATGGTCAATATGGATGAAATTTTAACATTTAATCTTTTGACTGTAAATGACTGGTGGATGTGAATTATGACTTTGTCAACTAAAATAAGTGTGTTTAAAGTCATTTCTGTGCCTCAAAGGGGTCAAAATTGAAGCTTTTGAGTAATTAAAACTCTGTAAAAATGGCAATTTTGGTCACTCTGAGGCTTTAAAAAGTGGTTATTCAACATGAGGCACGATCCAATTGACATTTTGAATCATTTTTAGTACAGTCCAAAAAATCAATTTTCGGATGAAAAACGATGACTCCGGACATGTCGAACGATCCCAAAATGGTCAATATGGATGAAATTGTAACATTTAATCTTTTGACTGTAAATGACTGTTGGATGTGAATTATGACTTTGTCAACTAAAATAAGTGTGTTTAAAGTCATATCTGTGCCTGAAACGGGTCAAAATTGAAGCTTTTGAGTAAGCAAAACTCTGTAAAAGTGGCAATTTTGGTGACTGTGAGGGTTTAAAAAGTGGTTATTCAACATGAGGCACGACCCAATTGACATTTTGAATCATTTTTGGTACAGTCCAAAAAATAAATTTTCGGATGAAAAACGATGACTCCGGACATTTCGAACGATCCCAAAATGGTCAATATGGATGAAATTTTAACATTTAATCTTTTGACTGTAAATGACTGGTGGATGTGAACTATGACTTTGTCAACTAAAATAAGTGTGTTTAAAGTCATTTCTGTGCCTCAAAGGGGTCAAAATTGAAGCTTTTGAGTAATCATAACTCTGTGAAAATGGCAATTTTGGTCACTGTGAGGGTTTAAAAAGTGGTTATTCAACATGAGGCACGATCCAATTGACATTTTGAATCATTTTTGGTACAGTCCAAAAAATCAATTTTCGGATGAAAACGATGACTCCGGACATGTCGAACGATCCCAAAATGGCCAATATGGATGAAATTTTAACATTTAATCTTTTGACTGTAAATGACTGTTGGATGTGAATTATGACTTTGTCAACTAAAATAAGTGTGTTTAAAGTCATTTCTGTGCCTCAATGGGGTCAAAATTGAAGCTTTTGAGTAATTAAAACTCTGTAAAAATGGCAATTTTGGTCACTCTGAGGCTTTAAAAAGTGGTTATTCAACATGAGGCACGATCCAATTGACATTTTGAATCATTTTTGGTACAGTCCAAAAAATCAATTTTCGGATGAAAAACGATGACTCCGGATATGTCGAACTATCCCAAAATGGTCAATATGGATGAAATTGTAACATTTAATCTTTTGACTGTAAATGACTGTTGGATGTGAATTAGGACTTTGTTAACTAAAATAAGTGTGTTTAAAGTCATTTCTGTGCCTGAAACGGGTCAAAATTGAAGCTTTGAGTAATCAAAACTCTGTAAAAAGTTCAATTTTGGTCACTGTGAGGCTTTAAAAAGTGGTTATTCAACATGAGGCACGATCCAATTGACATTTTGAATCATTTTTGGTACAGTCCAAAAAATGAATTTTCGGATGAAAAACGATGACTCCGGACATGTCGAACGATCCCAAAATGGTCAATATGGATGACATTTTAACATTCAATATTTTGACTGTAAATGACTGTTGGATGTGAATTATGACTTTGTCAACTAAAATAAGTGTGTTTAAAGTCATTTCTGTGCCTGAAACTGGTCAAAATTGAAGCTTTTGAGTAAGCAAAACTCTGTAAAAATGGCAGTTTTGGTCACTCCGAGGGTTTAAAAAGTGGTTATTCAACATGAGGCACGACCCAATTGACATTTTGAATCATTTTTGGTACAGTCCAAAAAATCAATTTTCGGATGAAAAACGATGACTCCGGACATGTCGAACGATCCCAAAATGGTCAATATGGATAAAATTTTAACATTTAATCTTTTGACTCTAAATGACTGTTGGATGTGAATTATGACTTTGTCAACTAAAATAAGTGTGTTTAAAGTCATTTCTGTGCCTGAAATGGTTCAAAATTGAAGCTTTTGAGTAATTAAAACTCTGTAAAAATGGCAATTTTGGTCACTCTGAGGCTTTAAAAAGTGGTTATTCAACATGAGGCACGATCCAATTGACATTTTGAATCATTTTTGGTACAGTCCAAAAAATGAATTTTCGGATAAAAAACGATGACTCCGGACATGTCGAACGATCCCAAAATGGTCAATATGGATGAAATTTTAACATTCAATCTTTTGACTGTAAATGACTGTTGGATGTGAATTATGACTTTGTCAACTAAAATAAGTGTGTTTAAAGTCATTTCTGTGCCTGAAACGGGTCAAAATTGAAGCTTTTGAGTAAGCAAAAATCTGTAAAAATGGCAATTTTGGTCACTCTGCGGGTTTAAAAAGTGGTTATTCAACATGAGGCACGACCCAATTGACATTTTGAATCATTTTTGGTACAGTCCAAAAAATGAATTTTCGGATGAAAAACTTGACTCCGGACATGTCGAACGATCCCAAAATGGTCAATATGGATGAAATTTTAACATTCAATCTTTTGACTGTAAATGACTGTTGGATGTGAATTATGACTTTGTCAACTAAAATAAGTGTGTTTTAAGTCATTTCTGTGCTTCAAAGGGGTCAAAATTGAAGCTTTTGAGTAATCATAACTCTGTAAAAATGGCAATTTTGGTCACTGTGAGGGTTTAAAAAGTGGTTATTCAACATGAGGCACGATCCAATTGACATTTTGAATCATTTTTGGTACAGTCCAAAAAATCAATTTTCGGATGAAAACGATGACTCCGGACATGTCGAACGATCCCAAAATGGCCAATATGGATGAAATTTTAACATTTAATCTTTTGACTGTAAATGACTGTTGGATGTGAATTATGACTTTGTCAACTAAAATAAGTGTGTTTAAAGTCATTTCTGTGACTCAAAGGGGTCAAAATTGAAGCTTTTGAGTATTTAAAACTCTGTAAAAATGGCAATTTTGGTCACTCTGAGGCTTTAAAAAGTGGTTATTCAACATGAGGCACGATCCAATTGACATTTTGAATCATTTTTGGTACAGTCCAAAAAATGAATTTTCGGATGAAAAACGATGACTCCGGACATGTCGAACGATCCCAAAATGGTCAATATGGATGACATTTTAACATTCAATCTTTTGACTGTAAATGACTGTTGGATGTGAATTATGACTTTGTCAACTAAAATAAGTGTGTTTAAAGTCATTTCTGTGCCTGAAACTGGTCAAAATTGAAGCTTTTGAGTAAGCAAAACTCTGTAAAAGTAGCAATTTTGGTGACTGTGAGGGTTTAAAAAGTGGTTATTCAACATGAGGCACAATCCAATTGACATTTTGAATCCTTTTTGGTACAGTCCAAAAAATAAATTTTCGGATGAAAAACGATGACTCCGGACATGTCGAACGATCCCAAAATGGTCAATATGGATGAAATTTTAACATTTAATCTTTTGACTGTAAATGACTGGTGGATGTGAATTATGACTTTGTCAACTAAAATAAGTGTGTTTAAAGTCATTTCTGTGCCTCAAAGGGGTCAAAATTGAAGCTTTTGAGTAATTAAAACTCTGTAAAAATGGCAATTTTGGTCACTCTGAGGCTTTAAAAAGTGGTTATTCAACATGAGGCACGATCCAATTGACATTTTGAATCATTTTTAGTACAGTCCAAAAAATAAATTTTCGGATGAAAAACGATGACTCCGGACATGTCGAACGATCCCAAAATGGTCAATATGGATGAAATTGTAACATTTAATCTTTTGACTGTAAATGACTGTTGGATGTGAATTATGACTTTGTCAACTAAAATAAGTGTGTTTAAAGTCATTTCTGTGCCTGAAACGGGTCAAAATTGAAGCTTTTGAGGAAGCAAAACTCTGTAAAAGTGGCAATTTTGGTGACTGTGAGGGTTTAAAAAGTGGTTATTCAACATGAGGCACGACCCAATTGACATTTTGAAACATTTTTGGTACAGTCCCAAAAATAAATTTTCGGATGAAAAACGATGACTCCGGACATGTCGAACGATCCCAAAATGGTCAATATGGATGAAATTTTAACATTCAATCTTTTGACTGTAAATGACTGTTGGATGTGAATTATGACTTTGTCAACTAAAATAAGTGTGTTTAAAGTCATTTCTGTGCCTGAAACGGGTCAAAATTGAAGCTTTTGAGTAATGAAAACTCTGTAAAAATGGCAATTTTGGTCACTGTGAGGCTTTAAAAAGTGGTTATTAAACATGAGGCACGATCCAATTGACATTTTGAATCATTTTTGGTACAGTCCAAAAAATGAATTTTCGGATGAAAAACGATGACTCCGGACATGTCGAACGATCCCAAAATGGTCAATATGGATGAAATTTTAACATTCAATCTTTTGACTGTAAATGACTGTTGGATGTGAATTATGACTTTGTCAACTAAAATAAGTGTGTTTTAAGTCATTTCTGTGCTTCAAAGGGGTCAAAATTGAAGCTTTTGAGTAATCATAACTCTGTAAAAATGGCAATTTTGGTCACTGTGAGGGTTTAAAAAGTGGTTATTCAACATGAGGCACGATCCAATTGACATTTTGAATCATTTTTGGTACAGTCCAAAAAATCAATTTTCGGATGAAAACGATGACTCCGGACATGTCGAACGATCCCAAAATGGCCAATATGGATGAAATTTTAACATTTAATCTTTTGACTGTAAATGACTGTTGGATGTGAATTATGACTTTGTCAACTAAAATAAGTGTGTTTAAAGTCATTTCTGTGCCTCAATGGGGTCAAAATTGAAGCTTTTGAGTAATTAAAACTCTGTAAAAATGGCAATTTTGGTCACTCTGAGGCTTTAAAAAGTGGTTATTCAACATGAGGCACGATCCAATTGACATTTTGAATCATTTTTGGTACAGTCCAAAAAATCAATTTTCGGATGAAAAACGATGACTCCGGATATGTCGAACTATCCCAAAATGGTCAATATGGATGAAATTGTAACATTTAATCTTTTGACTGTAAATGACTGTTGGATGTGAATTAGGACTTTGTCAACTAAAATAAGTGTGTTTAAAGTCATTTCTGTGCCTGAAACGGGTCAAAATTGAAGCTTTGAGTAATCAAAACTCTGTAAAAAGTTCAATTTTGGTCACTGTGAGGCTTTAAAAAGTGGTTATTCAACATGAGGCACGATACAATTGACATTTTGAATCATTTTTGGTACAGTCCAAAAAATGAATTTTCGGATGAAAAACGATGACTCCGGACATGTCGAACGATCCCAAAATGGTCAATATGGATGACATTTTAACATTCAATATTTTGACTGTAAATGACTGTTGGATGTGAATTATGACTTTGTCAACTAAAATAAGTGTGTTTAAAGTCATTTCTGTGCCTGAAACCGGTCAAAATTGAAGCTTTTGAGTAATTAAAACTCTGTAAAAATGGCAATTTTGGTCACTCTGAGGCTTTAAAAAGTGGTTATTCAACATGAGGCACGATCCAATTGACATTTTGAATCATTTTTGGTACAGTCCAAAAAATGAATTTTCGGATGAAAAACGATGACTCCGGACATGTCGAACGATCCCAAAATGGTCAATATGGATTAAATTTTAACATTCAATCTTTTGACTGTAAATGACTGTTGGATGTGAGTTATGACTTTGTCAACTAAAATAAGTGTGTTTTAAGTCATTTCTGTGCTTCAAAGGGGTCAAAATTGAAGCTTTTGAGTAATCATAACTCTGTAAAAATGGCAATTTTGGTCACTGTGAGGGTTTAAAAAGTGGTTATTCAACATGAGGCACGATCCAATTGACATTTTGAATCATTTTTGGTACAGTCCAAAAAAATCAATTTTCGGATGAAAACGATGACTCCGGACATGTCGAACGATCCCAAAATGGCCAATATGGATGAAATTTTAACATTCAATCTTTTGACTGTAAATGACTGTTGGATGTGAATTATGACTTTGTCAACTAAAATAAGTGTGTTTTAAGTCATTTCTGTGCTTCAAAGGGGTCAAAATTGAAGCTTTTGAGTAATCATAACTCTGTAAAAATGGCAATTTTGGTCACTGTGAGGGTTTAAAAAGTGGTTATTCAACATGAGGCACGATCCAATTGACATTTTGAATCATTTTTGGTACAGTCCAAAAAATCAATTTTCGGATGAAAACGATGACTCCGGACATGTCAAACGATCCCAAAATGGCCAATATGGATGAAATTTTAACATTTAATCTTTTGACTGTAAATGACTGTTGGATGTGAATTATGACTTTGTCAACTAAAATAAGTGTGTTTAAAGTCATTTCTGTGCCTCAATGGGGTCAAAATTGAAGCTTTTGAGTAATTAAAACTCTGTAAAAATGGCAATTTTGGTCACTCTGAGGCTTTAAAAAGTGGTTATTCAACATGAGGCACGATCCAATTGACATTTTGAATCATTTTTGGTACAGTCCAAAAAATCAATTTTCGGATGAAAAACGATGACTCCGGATATGTCGAACTATCCCAAAATGGTCAATATGGATGAAATTGTAACATTTAATCTTTTGACTGTAAATGACTGTTGGATGTGAATTAGGACTTTGTCAACTAAAATAAGTGTGTTTAAAGTCATTTCTGTGCCTGAAACGGGTCAAAATTGAAGCTTTGAGTAATCAAAACTCTGTAAAAAGTTCAATTTTGGTCACTGTGAGGCTTTAAAAAGTGGTTATTCAACATGAGGCACGATACAATTGACATTTTGAATCATTTTTGGTACAGTCCAAAAAATGAATTTTCGGATGAAAAACGATGACTCCGGACATGTCGAACGATCCCAAAATGGTCAATATGGATGACATTTTAACATTCAATATTTTGACTGTAAATGACTGTTGGATGTGAATTATGACTTTGTCAACTAAAATAAGTGTGTTTAAAGTCATTTCTGTGCCTGAAACCGGTCAAAATTGAAGCTTTTGAGTAATTAAAACTCTGTAAAAATGGCAATTTTGGTCACTCTGAGGCTTTAAAAAGTGGTTATTCAACATGAGGCACGATCCAATTGACATTTTGAATCATTTTTGGTACAGTCCAAAAAATGAATTTTCGGATGAAAAACGATGACTCCGGACATGTCGAACGATCCCAAAATGGTCAATATGGATGAAATTTTAACATTCAATCTTTTGACTGTAAATGACTGTTGGATGTGAATTATGACTTTGTCAACTAAAATAAGTGTGTTTAAAGTCAATTCTGTGCCTGAAACGGGTCAAAATTGAAGCTTTTGAGTAAGCAAAACTCTGTAAAAATTGCAATTTTGGTCACTCTGAGGGTTTAAAAAGTGGTTATTCAACATGAGGCACGACCCAATTGACATTTTGAATCATTTTGGGTACAGTCCAAAAAATGAATTTTCGGATGAAAAACTATGACTCCGGACATGTCGAACGATCCCAAAATGGTCAATATGGATGAAATTTTAACATTCAATCTTTTGACTGTAAATGACTGTTGGATGTGAATTATGACTTTGTCAACTAAAATAAGTGTGTTTTAAGTCATTTCTGTGCTTCAAAGGGGTCAAAATTGAAGCTTTTGAGTAATCATAACTCTGTAAAAATGGCAATTTTGGTCACTGTGAGGGTTTAAAAAGTGGTTATTCAACATGAGGCACGATCCAATTGACATTTTGAATCTTTTTTGGTACAGTCCAAAAAATCAATTTTCCGATGAAAACGATGACTCCGGACATGTCGAACGATCCCAAAATGGCCAATATGGATGAAATTTTAACATTTAATCTTTTGACTGTAAATGACTGTTGGATGTGAATTATGACTTTGTCAACTAAAATAAGTGTGTTTAAAGTCATTTCTGTGACTCAAAGGGGTCAAAATTGAAGCTTTTGAGTAATTAAAACTCTGTAAAAATGGCAATTTTGGTCACTCTGAGGCTTTAAAAAGTGGTTATTCAACATGAGGCACGATCCAATTGACATTTTGAATCATTTTTGGTACAGTCCAAAAAATCAATTTTCGGATGAAAAACGATGACTCCGGACATGTCGAACGATCCCAAAATGGTCAATATGGATGACATTTTAACATTCAATCTTTTGACTGTAAATGACTGTTGGATGTGAATTATGACTTTGTCAACTAAAATAAGTGTGTTTAAAGTCATTTCTGTGCCTGAAACTGGTCAAAATTGAAGCTTTTGAGTAAGCAAAACTCTGTAAAAATGGCAATTTTGGTCACTCTGAGGGTTTAAAAAGTGGTTATTCAACATGAGGCACGACCCAATTGACATTTTGAATCATTTATGGTACAGTCCAAAAAATCAATTTTCGGATGAAAAACGATGACTCCGGACATGTCGAACGATCCCAAAATGGTCAATATGGATAAAATGTTAACATTTTCTTTTGACTCTAAATGACCGTTGGATGTGAATTATGACTTTGTCAACTAAAATAGGTGTGTTTAAAGTCATTTCTGTGCCTGAAATGGTTCAAAATTGAAGCTTTTGAGTAAGCAAAACTCTGTAAAAGTAGCAATTTTGGTGACTGTGAGGGTTTAAAAAGTGGTTATTCAACATGAGGCACAATCCAATTGACATTTTGAATCCTTTTTGGTACAGTCCAAAAAATAAATTTTCGGATGAAAAACGATGACTCCGGACATGTCGAACGATCCCAAAATGGTCAATATGGATGAAATTTTAACATTTAATCTTTTGACTGTAAATGACTGGTGGATGTGAATTATGACTTTGTCAACTAAAATAAGTGTGTTTAAAGTCATTTCTGTGCCTCAAAGGGGTCAAAATTGAAGCTTTTGAGTAATTAAAACTCTGTAAAAATGGCAATTTTGGTCACTCTGAGGCTTTAAAAAGTGGTTATTCAACATGAGGCACGATCCAATTGACATTTTGAATCATTTTTAGTACAGTCCAAAAAATCAATTTTCGGATGAAAAACGATGACTCCGGACATGTCGAACGATCCCAAAATGGTCAATATGGATGAAATTGTAACATTTAATCTTTTGACTGTAAATGACTGTTGGATGTGAATTATGACTTTGTCAACTAAAATAAGTGTGTTTAAAGTCATATCTGTGCCTGAAACGGGTCAAAATTGAAGCTTTTGAGTAAGCAAAACTCTGTAAAAGTGGCAATTTTGGTGACTGTGAGGGTTTAAAAAGTGGTTATTCAACATGAGGCACGACCCAATTGACATTTTGAATCATTTTTGGTACAGTCCAAAAAATAAATTTTCGGATGAAAAACGATGACTCCGGACATTTCGAACGATCCCAAAATGGTCAATATGGATGAAATTTTAACATTTAATCTTTTGACTGTAAATGACTGGTGGATGTGAACTATGACTTTGTCAACTAAAATAAGTGTGTTTAAAGTCATTTCTGTGCCTCAAAGGGGTCAAAATTGAAGCTTTTGAGTAATCATAACTCTGTGAAAATGGCAATTTTGGTCACTGTGAGGGTTTAAAAAGTGGTTATTCAACATGAGGCACGATCCAATTGACATTTTGAATCATTTTTGGTACAGTCCAAAAAATCAATTTTCGGATGAAAACGATGACTCCGGACATGTCGAACTATCCCAAAATGGCCAATATGGATGAAATTTTAACATTTAATCTTTTGACTGTAAATGACTGTTGGATGTGAATTAGGACTTTGTCAACTAAAATAAGTGTGTTTAAAGTCATTTCTGTGCCTGAAACGGGTCAAAATTGAAGCTTTGAGTAATCAAAACTCTGTAAAAAGTTCAATTTTGGTCACTCCGAGGGTTTAAAAAGTGGTTATTCAACATGAGGCACGACCCAATTGACATTTTGAATCATTTTTGGTACAGTCCAAAAAATCAATTTTCGGATGAAAAACGATGACTCCGGACATGTCGAACGATCCCAAAATGGTCAATATGGATAAAATTTTAACATTTAATCTTTTGACTCTAAATGACTGTTGGATGTGAATTATGACTTTGTCAACTAAAATAAGTGTGTTTAAAGTCATTTCTGTGCCTGAAATGGTTCAAAATTGAAGCTTTTGAGTAATTAAAACTCTGTAAAAATGGCAATTTTGGTCACTCTGAGGCTTTAAAAAGTGGTTATTCAACATGAGGCACGATCCAATTGACATTTTGAATCATTTTTGGTACAGTCCAAAAAATGAATTTTCGGATGAAAAACGATGACTCCGGACATGTCGAACGATCCCAAAATGGTCAATATGGATGAAATTTTAACATTCAATCTTTTGACTGTAAATGACTGTTGGATGTGAATTATGACTTTGTCAACTAAAATAAGTGTGTTTAAAGTCATTTCTGTGCCTGAAACGGGTCAAAATTGAAGCTTTTGAGTAAGCAAAAATCTGTAAAAATGGCAATTTTGGTCACTCTGAGGGTTTAAAAAGTGGTTATTCAACATGAGGCACGACCCAATTGACATTTTGAATCATTTTTGGTACAGTCCAAAAAATGAATTTTCGGATGAAAAACTATGACTCCGGACATGTCGAACGATCCCAAAATGGTCAATATGGATGAAATTTTAACATTCAATCTTTTGACTGTAAATGACTGTTGGATGTGAATTATGACTTTGTCAACTAAAATAAGTGTGTTTTAAGTCATTTCTGTGCTTCAAAGGGGTCAAAATTGAAGCTTTTGAGTAATCATAACTCTGTAAAAATGGCAATTTTGGTCACTGTGAGGGTTTAAAAAGTGGTTATTCAACATGAGGCACGATCCAATTGACATTTTGAATCATTTTTGGTACAGTCCAAAAAATCAATTTTCGGATGAAAAACGATGACTCCGTATATGTCGAACTATCCCAAAATGGTCAATATGGATGAAATTGTAACATTTAATCTTTTGACTGTAAATGACTGTTGGATGTGAATTATGACTTTGTCAACTAAAATAAGTGTGTTTAAAGTCATTTCTGTGACTCAAAGGGGTCAAAATTGAAGCTTTTGAGTATTTAAAACTCTGTAAAAATGGCAATTTTGGTCACTCTGAGGCTTTAAAAAGTGGTTATTCAACATGAGGCACGATCCAATTGACATTTTGAATCATTTTTGGTACAGTCCAAAAAATGAATTTTCGGATGAAAAACGATGACTCCGGACATGTCGAACGATCCCAAAATGGTCAATATGGATGACATTTTAACATTCAATCTTTTGACTGTAAATGACTGTTGGATGTGAATTATGACTTTGTCAACTAAAATAAGTGTGTTTAAAGTCATTTCTGTGCCTGAAACTGGTCAAAATTGAAGCTTTTGAGTAAGCAAAACTCTGTAAAAGTAGCAATTTTGGTGACTGTGAGGGTTTAAAAAGTGGTTATTCAACATGAGGCACAATCCAATTGACATTTTGAATCCTTTTTGGTACAGTCCAAAAAATAAATTTTCGGATGAAAAACGATGACTCCGGACATGTCGAACGATCCCAAAATGGTCAATATGGATGAAATTTTAACATTTAATCTTTTGACTGTAAATGACTGGTGGATGTGAATTATGACTTTGTCAACTAAAATAAGTGTGTTTAAAGTCATTTCTGTGCCTCAAAGGGGTCAAAATTGAAGCTTTTGAGTAATTAAAACTCTGTAAAAATGGCAATTTTGGTCACTCTGAGGCTTTAAAAAGTGGTTATTCAACATGAGGCACGATCCAATTGACATTTTGAATCATTTTTAGTACAGTCCAAAAAATAAATTTTCGGATGAAAAACGATGACTCCGGACATGTCGAACGATCCCAAAATGGTCAATATGGATGAAATTGTAACATTTAATCTTTTGACTGTAAATGACTGTTGGATGTGAATTATGACTTTGTCAACTAAAATAAGTGTGTTTAAAGTCATTTCTGTGCCTCAAAGGGGTCAAAATTGAAGCTTTTGAGTAATGAAAACTCTGTAAAAATGGCAATTTTGGTCACTGTGAGGCTTTAAAAAGTGGTTATTAAACATGAGGCACGATCCAATTGACATTTTGAATCATTTTTGGTACAGTCCAAAAAATGAATTTTCGGATGAAAAACGATGACTCCGGACATGTCGAACGATCCCAAAATGGTCAATATGGATGAAATTTTAACATTCAATCTTTTGACTGTAAATGACTGTTGGATGTGAATTATGACTTTGTCAACTAAAATAAGTGTGTTTTAAGTCATTTCTGTGCTTCAAAGGGGTCAAAATTGAAGCTTTTGAGTAATCATAACTCTGTAAAAATGGCAATTTTGGTCACTGTGAGGGTTTAAAAAGTGGTTATTCAACATGAGGCACGATCCAATTGACATTTTGAATCATTTTTGGTACAGTCCAAAAAATCAATTTTCGGATGAAAACGATGACTCCGGACATGTCGAACGATCCCAAAATGGCCAATATGGATGAAATTTTAACATTTAATCTTTTGACTGTAAATGACTGTTGGATGTGAATTATGACTTTGTCAACTAAAATAAGTGTGTTTAAAGTCATTTCTGTGCCTCAATGGGGTCAAAATTGAAGCTTTTGAGTAATTAAAACTCTGTAAAAATGGCAATTTTGGTCACTCTGAGGCTTTAAAAAGTGGTTATTCAACATGAGGCACGATCCAATTGACATTTTGAATCATTTTTGGTACAGTCCAAAAAATCAATTTTCGGATGAAAAACGATGACTCCGGATATGTCGAACTATCCCAAAATGGTCAATATGGATGAAATTGTAACATTTAACCTTTTGACTGTAAATGACTGTTGGATGTGAATTAGGACTTTGTCAACTAAAATAAGTGTGTTTAAAGTCATTTCTGTGCCTGAAACGGGTCAAAATTGAAGCTTTGAGTAATCAAAACTCTGTAAAAAGTTCAATTTTGGTCACTGTGAGGCTTTAAAAAGTGGTTATTCAACATGAGGCACGATACAATTGACATTTTGAATCATTTTTGGTACAGTCCAAAAAATGAATTTTCGGATGAAAAACGATGACTCCGGACATGTCGAACGATCCCAAAATGGTCAATATGGATGACATTTTAACATTCAATATTTTGACTGTAAATGACTGTTGGATGTGAATTATGACTTTGTCAACTAAAATAAGTGTGTTTAAAGTCATTTCTGTGCCTGAAACCGGTCAAAATTGAAGCTTTTGAGTAATTAAAACTCTGTAAAAATGGCAATTTTGGTCACTCTGAGGCTTTAAAAAGTGGTTATTCAACATGAGGCACGATCCAATTGACATTTTGAATCATTTTTGGTACAGTCCAAAAAATGAATTTTCGGATGAAAAACGATGACTCCGGACATGTCGAACGATCCCAAAATGGTCAATATGGATGAAATTTTAACATTCAATCTTTTGACTGTAAATGACTGTTGGATGTGAATTATGACTTTGTCAACTAAAATAAGTGTGTTTAAAGTCAATTCTGTGCCTGAAACGGGTCAAAATTGAAGCTTTTGAGTAAGCAAAACTCTGTAAAAATTGCAATTTTGGTCACTCTGAGGGTTTAAAAAGTGGTTATTCAACATGAGGCACGACCCAATTGACATTTTGAATCATTTTGGGTACAGTCCAAAAAATGAATTTTCGGATGAAAAACTATGACTCCGGACATGTCGAACGATCCCAAAATGGTCAATATGGATGAAATTTTAACATTCAATCTTTTGACTGTAAATGACTGTTGGATGTGAATTATGACTTTGTCAACTAAAATAAGTGTGTTTTAAGTCATTTCTGTGCTTCAAAGGGGTCAAAATTGAAGCTTTTGAGTAATCATAACTCTGTAAAAATGGCAATTTTGGTCACTGTGAGGGTTTAAAAAGTGGTTATTCAACATGAGGCACGATCCAATTGACATTTTGAATCTTTTTTGGTACAGTCCAAAAAATCAATTTTCCGATGAAAACGATGACTCCGGACATGTCGAACGATCCCAAAATGGCCAATATGGATGAAATTTTAACATTTAATCTTTTGACTGTAAATGACTGTTGGATGTGAATTATGACTTTGTCAACTAAAATAAGTGTGTTTAAAGTCATTTCTGTGACTCAAAGGGGTCAAAATTGAAGCTTTTGAGTAATTAAAACTCTGTAAAAATGGCAATTTTGGTCACTCTGAGGCTTTAAAAAGTGGTTATTCAACATGAGGCACGATCCAATTGACATTTTGAATCATTTTTGGTACAGTCCAAAAAATCAATTTTCGGATGAAAAACGATGACTCCGGACATGTCGAACGATCCCAAAATGGTCAATATGGATGACATTTTAACATTCAATCTTTTGACTGTAAATGACTGTTGGATGTGAATTATGACTTTGTCAACTAAAATAAGTGTGTTTAAAGTCATTTCTGTGCCTGAAACTGGTCAAAATTGAAGCTTTTGAGTAAGCAAAACTCTGTAAAAATGGCAATTTTGGTCACTCTGAGGGTTTAAAAAGTGGTTATTCAACATGAGGCACGACCCAATTGACATTTTGAATCATTTATGGTACAGTCCAAAAAATCAATTTTCGGATGAAAAACGATGACTCCGGACATGTCGAACGATCCCAAAATGGTCAATATGGATAAAATGTTAACATTTTCTTTTGACTCTAAATGACCGTTGGATGTGAATTATGACTTTGTCAACTAAAATAGGTGTGTTTAAAGTCATTTCTGTGCCTGAAATGGTTCAAAATTGAAGCTTTTGAGTAAGCAAAACTCTGTAAAAGTAGCAATTTTGGTGACTGTGAGGGTTTAAAAAGTGGTTATTCAACATGAGGCACAATCCAATTGACATTTTGAATCCTTTTTGGTACAGTCCAAAAAATAAATTTTCGGATGAAAAACGATGACTCCGGACATGTCGAACGATCCCAAAATGGTCAATATGGATAAAATTTTAACATTTAATCTTTTGACTGTAAATGACTGGTGGATGTGAATTATGACTTTGTCAACTAAAATAAGTGTGTTTAAAGTCATTTCTGTGCCTCAAAGGGGTCAAAATTGAAGCTTTTGAGTAATTAAAACTCTGTAAAAATGGCAATTTTGGTCACTCTGAGGCTTTAAAAAGTGGTTATTCAACATGAGGCACGATCCAATTGACATTTTGAATCATTTTTAGTACAGTCCAAAAAATCAATTTTCGGATGAAAAACGATGACTCCGGACATGTCGAACGATCCCAAAATGGTCAATATGGATGAAATTGTAACATTTAATCTTTTGACTGTAAATGACTGTTGGATGTGAATTATGACTTTGTCAACTAAAATAAGTGTGTTTAAAGTCATATCTGTGCCTGAAACGGGTCAAAATTGAAGCTTTTGAGTAAGCAAAACTCTGTAAAAGTGGCAATTTTGGTGACTGTGAGGGTTTAAAAAGTGGTTATTCAACATGAGGCACGACCCAATTGACATTTTGAATCATTTTTGGTACAGTCCAAAAAATAAATTTTCGGATGAAAAACGATGACTCCGGACATTTCGAACGATCCCAAAATGGTCAATATGGATGAAATTTTAACATTTAATCTTTTGACTGTAAATGACTGGTGGATGTGAACTATGACTTTGTCAACTAAAATAAGTGTGTTTAAAGTCATTTCTGTGCCTCAAAGGGGTCAAAATTGAAGCTTTTGAGTAATCATAACTCTGTGAAAATGGCAATTTTGGTCACTGTGAGGGTTTAAAAAGTGGTTATTCAACATGAGGCACGATCCAATTGACATTTTGAATCATTTTTGGTACAGTCCAAAAAATCAATTTTCGGATGAAAACGATGACTCCGGACATGTCGAACTATCCCAAAATGGCCAATATGGATGAAATTTTAACATTTAATCTTTTGACTGTAAATGACTGTTGGATGTGAATTAGGACTTTGTCAACTAAAATAAGTGTGTTTAAAGTCATTTCTGTGCCTGAAACGGGTCAAAATTGAAGCTTTGAGTAATCAAAACTCTGTAAAAAGTTCAATTTTGGTCACTGTGAGGCTTTAAAAAGTGGTTATTCAACATGAGGCACGACCCAATTGACATTTTGAATCATTTTTGGTACAGTCCAAAAAATCAATTTTCGGATGAAAAACGATGACTCCGGACATGTCGAACGATCCCAAAATGGTCAATATGGATAAAATTTTAACATTTAATCTTTTGACTCTAAATGACTGTTGGATGTGAATTATGACTTTGTCAACTAAAATAAGTGTGTTTAAAGTCATTTCTGTGCCTGAAATGGTTCAAAATTGAAGCTTTTGAGTAATTAAAACTCTGTAAAAATGGCAATTTTGGTCACTCTGAGGCTTTAAAAAGTGGTTATTCAACATGAGGCACGATCCAATTGACATTTTGAATCATTTTTGGTACAGTCCAAAAAATGAATTTTCGGATGAAAAACGATGACTCCGGACATGTCGAACGATCCCAAAATGGTCAATATGGATGAAATTTTAACAATCAATCTTTTGACTGTAAATGACTGTTGGATGTGAATTATGACTTTGTCAACTAAAATAAGTGTGTTTAAAGTCATTTCTGTGCCTGAAACGGGTCAAAATTGAAGCTTTTGAGTAAGCAAAAATCTGTAAAAATGGCAATTTTGGTCACTCTGAGGGTTTAAAAAGTGGTTATTCAACATGAGGCACGACCCAATTGACATTTTGAATCATTTTTGGTACAGTCCAAAAAATGAATTTTCGGATGAAAAACTATGACTCCGGACATGTCGAACGATCCCAAAATGGTCAATATGGATGAAATTTTAACATTCAATCTTTTGACTGTAAATGACTGTTGGATGTGAATTATGACTTTGTCAACTAAAATAAGTGTGTTTTAAGTCATTTCTGTGCTTCAAAGGGGTCAAAATTGAAGCTTTTGAGTAATCATAACTCTGTAAAAATGGCAATTTTGGTCACTGTGAGGGTTTAAAAAGTGGTTATTCAACATGAGGCACGATCCAATTGACATTTTGAATCATTTTTGGTACAGTCCAAAAAATCAATTTTCGGATGAAAAACGATGACTCCGTATATGTCGAACTATCCCAAAATGGTCAATATGGATGAAATTGTAACATTTAATCTTTTGACTGTAAATGACTGTTGGATGTGAATTAGGACTTTGTCAACTAAAATAAGTGTGTTTAAAGTCATTTCTGTGCCTGAAACGGGTCAAAATTGAAGCTTTGAGTAATCAAAACTCTGTAAAAAGTTCAATTTTGGTCACTGTGAGGCTTTAAAAAGTGGTTATTCAACATGAGGCACGATCCAATTGACATTTTGAATCATTTTTGGTACAGTCCAAAAAATGAATTTTCGGATGAAAAACGATGACTCCGGACATGTCGAACGATCCCAAAATGGTCAATATGGATGACATTTTAACATTCAATATTTTGACTGTAAATGACTGTTGGATGTGAATTATGACTTTGTCAACTAAAATAAGTGTGTTTAAAGTCATTTCTGTGCCTGAAACTGGTAAAAATTGAAGCTTTTGAGTAAGCAAAACTCTGTAAAAATGGCAATTTTGGTCACTCCGAGGGTTTGAAAAGTGGTTATTCAACATGAGGCACGACCCAATTGACATTTTGAATCATTTTTGGTACAGTCCAAAAAATCAATTTTCGGATGAAAAACGATGACTCCGGACATGTCGAACGATCCCAAAATGGTCAATATGGATAAAATTTGAACATTTAATCTTTTGACTCTAAATGACTGTTGGATGTGAATTATGACTTTGTCAACTAAAATAAGTGTGTTTAAAGTCATTTCTGTGCCTGAAATGGTTCAAAATTGAAGCTTTTGAGTAATTAAAACTCTGTAAAAATGGCAATTTTGGTCACTCTGAGGCTTTAAAAAGTGGTTATTCAACATGAGGCACGATCCAATTGACATTTTGAATCATTTTTGGTACAGTCCAAAAAATGAATTTTCGGATGAAAAACGATGACTCCGGACATGTCGAACGATCCCAAAATGGTCAATATGGATGAAATTTTAACATTCAATCTTTTGACTGTAAATGACTGTTGGATGTGAATTATGACTTTGTCAACTAAAATAAGTGTGTTTAAAGTCATTTCTGTGCCTGAAACGGGTCAAAATTGAAGCTTTTGAGTAAGCAAAAATCTGTAAAAATGGCAATTTTGGTCACTCTGAGGGTTTAAAAAGTGGTTATTCAACATGAGGCACGACCCAATTGACATTTTGAATCATTTTTGGTACAGTCCAAAAAATGAATTTTCGGATGAAAAACTATGACTCCGGACATGTCGAACGATCCCAAAATGGTCAATATGGATGAAATTTTAACATTCAATCTTTTGACTGTAAATGACTGTTGGATGTGAATTATGACTTTGTCAACTAAAATAAGTGTGTTTTAAGTCATTTCTGTGCTTCAAAGGGGTCAAAATTGAAGCTTTTGAGTAATCATAACTCTGTAAAAATGGCAATTTTGGTCACTGTGAGGGTTTAAAAAGTGGTTATTCAACATGAGGCACGATCCAATTGACATTTTGAATCATTTTTGGTACAGTCCAAAAAATGAATTTTCGGATGAAAAACGATGACTTCCGGACATGTCGAACGATCCCAAAATGGTCAATATGGATGAAATTTTAACATTCAATCTTTTGACTGTAAATGACTGTTGGATGTGAATTATGACTTTGTCAACTAAAATAAGTGTGTTTAAAGTCATTTCTGTGACTCAAAGGGGTCAAAATTGAAGCTTTTGAGTAAGCAAAAATCTGTAAAAATGGCAATTTTGGTCACTCTGAGGGTTTAAAAAGTGGTTATTCAACATGAGGCACGACCCAATTGACATTTTGAATCATTTTTGGTACAGTCCAAAAAATGAATTTTCGGATGAAAAACTATGACTCCGGACATGTCGAACGATCCCAAAATGGTCAATATGGATGAAATTTTAACATTCAATCTTTTGACTGTAAATGACTGTTGGATGTGAATTATGACTTTGTCAACTAAAATAAGTGTGTTTTAAGTCATTTCTGTGCTTCAAAGGGGTCAAAATTGAAGCTTTTGAGTAATCATAACTCTGTAAAAATGGCAATTTTGGTCACTGTGAGGGTTTAAAAAGTGGTTATTCAACATGAGGCACGATCCAATTGACATTTTGAATCATTTTTGGTACAGTCCAAAAAATCAATTTTCGGATGAAAACGATGACTCCGGACATGTCGAACGATCCCAAAATGGCCAATATGGATGAAATTTTAACATTTAATCTTTTGACTGTAAATGACTGTTGGATGTGAATTATGACTTTGTCAACTAAAATAAGTGTGTTTAAAGTCATTTCTGTGACTCAAAGGGGTCAAAATTGAAGCTTTTGAGTATTTAAAACTCTGTAAAAATGGCAATTTTGGTCACTCTGAGGCTTTAAAAAGTGGTTATTCAACATGAGGCACGATCCAATTGACATTTTGAATCATTTTTGGTACAGTCCAAAAAATGAATTTTCGGATGAAAAACGATGACTCCGGACATGTCGAACGATCCCAAAATGGTCAATATGGATGACATTTTAACATTCAATCTTTTGACTGTAAATGACTGTTGGATGTGAATTATGACTTTGTCAACTAAAATAAGTGTGTTTAAAGTCATTTCTGTGCCTGAAACTGGTCAAAATTGAAGCTTTTGAGTAAGCAAAACTCTGTAAAAATGGCAATTTTGGTCACTCTGAGGGTTTAAAAAGTGGTTATTCAACATGAGGCACAATCCAATTGACATTTTGAATCCTTTTTGGTACAGTCCAAAAAATAAATTTTCGGATGAAAAACAATGACTCCGGACATGTCGAACGATCCCAAAATGGTCAATATGGATGAAATTTTAACATTTAATCTTTTGACTGTAAATGACTGGTGGATGTGAATTATGACTTTGTCAACTAAAATAAGTGTGTTTAAAGTCATTTCTGTGCCTCAAAGGGGTCAAAATTGAAGCTTTTGAGTAATTAAAACTCTGTAAAAATGGCAATTTTGGTCACTCTGAGGCTTTAAAAAGTGGTTATTCAACATGAGGCACGATCCAATTGACATTTTGAATCATTTTTGGTACAGTCCAAAAAATGAATTTTCGGATGAAAAACGATGACTCCGGACATGTCGAACGATCCCAAAATGGTCAATATGGATGAAATTTTAACATTCAATCTTTTGACTGTAAATGACTGTTGGATGTGAATTATGACTTTGTCAACTAAAATAAGTGTGTTTAAAGTCATTTCTGTGCCTGAAACGGGTCAAAATTGAAGCTTCTGAGTAAGCAAAAATCTGTAAAAATGGCAATTTTGGTCACTCTGAGGGTTTAAAAAGTGGTTATTCAACATAAGGCACGACCCAATTGACATTTTGAATCATTTTTGGTACAGTCCAAAAAATGAATTTTCGGATGAAAAACTATGACTCCGGACATGTCGAACGATCCCAAAATGGTCAATATGGATGAAATTTTAACATTCAATCTTTTGACTGTAAATGACTGTTGGATGTGAATTATGACTTTGTCAACTAAAATAAGTGTGTTTTAAGTCATTTCTGTGCTTCAAAGGGGTCAAAATTGAAGCTTTTGAGTAATCATAACTCTGTAAAAATGGCAATTTTGGTCACTGTGAGGGTTTAAAAAGTGGTTATTCAACATGAGGCACGATCCAATTGACATTTTGAATCATTTTTGGTACAGTCCAAAAAATCAATTTTCGGATGAAAACGATGACTCCGGACATGTCGAACGATCCCAAAATGGCCAATATGGATGAAATTTTAACATTTAATCTTTTGACTGTAAATGACTGTTGGATGTGAATTATGACTTTGTCAACTAAAATAAGTGTGTTTAAAGTCATTTCTGTGACTCAAAGGGGTCAAAATTGAAGCTTTTGAGTATTTAAAACTCTGTAAAAATGGCAATTTTGGTCACTCTGAGGCTTTAAAAAGTGGTTATTCAACATGAGGCACGATCCAATTGACATTTTGAATCATTTTTGGTACAGTCCAAAAAATGAATTTTCGGATGAAAAACGATGACTCCGGACATGTCGAACGATCCCAAAATGGTCAATATGGATGACATTTTAACATTCAATCTTTTGACTGTAAATGACTGTTGGATGTGAATTATGACTTTGTCAACTAAAATAAGTGTGTTTAAAGTCATTTCTGTGCCTGAAACTGGTCAAAATTGAAGCTTTTGAGTAAGCAAAACTCTGTAAAAATGGCAATTTTGGTCACTCTGAGGGTTTAAAAAGTGGTTATTCAACATGAGGCACAATCCAATTGACATTTTGAATCCTTTTTGGTACAGTCCAAAAAATAAATTTTCGGATGAAAAACAATGACTCCGGACATGTCGAACGATCCCAAAATGGTCAATATGGATGAAATTTTAACATTTAATCTTTTGACTGTAAATGACTGGTGGATGTGAATTATGACTTTGTCAACTAAAATAAGTGTGTTTAAAGTCATTTCTGTGCCTCAAAGGGGTCAAAATTGAAGCTTTTGAGTAATTAAAAATCTGTAAAAATGGCAATTTTGGTCACTCTGAGGCTTTAAAAAGTGGTTATTCAACATGAGGCACGACCCAATTGACATTTTGAATTATTTTTGGTACAGTCCAAAAAATCAATTTTCGGATGAAAAACGATGACTCCGGACATGTCGAACGATCCCAAAATGGTCAATATGGATAAAATTTTAACATTTAATCTTTTGACTCTAAATGACTGTTGGATGTGAATTATGACTTTGTCAACTAAAATAAGTGTGTTTAAAGTCATTTCTGTGCCTGAAATGGTTCAAAATTGAAGCTTTTGAGTAATTAAAACTCTGTAAAAATGGCAATTTTGGTCACTCTGAGGCTTTAAAAAGTGGTTATTCAACATGAGGCACGATCCAATTGACATTTTGAATCATTTTTGGTACAGTCCAAAAAATGAATTTTCGGATGAAAAACGATGACTCCGGACATGTCGAACGATCCCAAAATGGTCAATATGGATGAAATTTTAACATTCAATCTTTTGACTGTAAATGACTGTTGGATGTGAATTATGACTTTGTCAACTAAAATAAGTGTGTTTTAAGTCATTTCTGTGCTTCAAAGGGGTCAAAATTGAAGCTTTTGAGTAATCATAACTCTGTAAAAATGGCAATTTTGGTCACTGTGAGGGTTTAAAAAGTGGTTATTCAACATGAGGCACGATCCAATTGACATTTTGAATCATTTTTGGTACAGTCCAAAAAATCAATTTTCGGATGAAAACGATGACTCCGGACATGTCGAACGATCCCAAAATGGCCAATATGGATGAAATTTTAACATTTAATCTTTTGACTGTAAATGACTGTTGGATGTGAATTATGACTTTGTCAACTAAAATAAGTGTGTTTAAAGTCATTTCTGTGACTCAAAGGGGTCAAAATTGAAGCTTTTGAGTATTTAAAACTCTGTAAAAATGGCAATTTTGGTCACTCTGAGGCTTTAAAAAGTGGTTATTCAACATGAGGCACGATCCAATTGACATTTTGAATCATTTTTGGTACAGTCCAAAAAATGAATTTTCGGATGAAAAACGATGACTCCGGGCATGTCGAACGATCCCAAAATGGTCAATATGGATGACATTTTAACATTCAATCTTTTGACTGTAAATGACTGTTGGATGTGAATTATGACTTTGTCAACTAAAATAAGTGTGTTTAAAGTCATTTCTGTGCCTGAAACTGGTCAAAATTGAAGCTTTTGAGTAAGCAAAACTCTGTAAAAATGGCAATTTTGGTCACTCTGAGGGTTTAAAAAGTGGTTATTCAACATGAGGCACAATCCAATTGACATTTTGAATCCTTTTTGGTACAGTCCAAAAAATAAATTTTCGGATGAAAAACAATGACTCCGGACATGTCGAACGATCCCAAAATGGTCAATATGGATGAAATTTTAACATTTAATCTTTTGACTGTAAATGACTGGTGGATGTGAATTATGACTTTGTCAACTAAAATAAGTGTGTTTAAAGTCATTTCTGTGCCTCAAAGGGGTCAAAATTGAAGCTTTTGAGTAATTAAAACTCTGTAAAAATGGCAATTTTGGTCACTCTGAGGCTTTAAAAAAGTGGTTATTCAACATGAGGCACGATCCAATTGACATTTTGAATCATTTTTAGTACAGTCCAAAAAATCAATTTTCGGATGAAAAACGATGACTCCGGACATGTCGAACGATCCCAAAATGGTCAATATGGATGAAATTGTAACATTTAATCTTTTGACTGTAAATGACTGTTGGATGTGAATTATGACTTTGTCAACTAAAATAAGTGTGTTTAAAGTCATTTCTGTGCCTGAAACGGGTCAAAATTGAAGCTTTTGAGTAAGCAAAACTCTGTAAAAGTGGCAATTTTGGTGACTGTGAGGGTTTAAAAAGTGGTTATTCAACATGAGGCACGACCCAATTGACATTTTGAATCATTTTTGGTACAGTCCAAAAAATAAATTTTCGGATGAAAAACGATGACTCCGGACATTTCGAACGATCCCAAAATGGTCAATATGGATGAAATTTTAACATTTAATCTTTTGACTGTAAATGACTGGTGGATGTGAATTATGACTTTGTCAACTAAAATAAGTGTGTTTAAAGTCAATTCTGTGCCTCAAAGGGGTCAAAATTGAAGCTTTTGAGTAATTAAAACTCTGTAAAAATGGCAATTTTGGTCACTCTGAGGCTTTAAAAAGTGGTTATTCAACATGAGGCACGATCCAATTGACATTTTCAATCATTTTTGGTACAGTCCAAAAAATCAATTTTCGGATGAAAAACTATGACTCCGGACATGTCGAACGATCCCAAAATGGTCAATATGGATGAAATTTTAACATTCAATCTTTTGACTGTAAATGACTGTTGGATGTGAATTATGACTTTGTCAACTAAAATAAGTGTGTTTAAAGTCATTTCTGTGCCTCAAAGGGGTCAAAATTGAAGCTTTTGAGTAATTAAAACTCTGTAAAAATGGCAATTTTGGTCACTCTGAGGCTTTAAAAAGTGGTTATTCAACATGAGGCACGATCCAATTGACATTTTGAATCATTTTTAGTACAGTCCAAAAAATAAATTTTCGGATGAAAAACGATGACTCCGGACATGTCGAACGATCCCAAAATGGTCAATATGGATGAAATTGTAACATTTAATCTTTTGACTGTAAATGACTGTTGGATGTGAATTATGACTTTGTCAACTAAAATAAGTGTGTTTAAAGTCATTTCTGTGCCTGAAACGGGTCAAAATTGAAGCTTTTGAGTAAGCAAAACTCTGTAAAAGTGGCAATTTTGGTGACTGTGAGGGTTTAAAAAGTGGTTATTCAACATGAGGCACGACCCAATTGACATTTTGAAACATTTTTGGTACAGTCCAAAAAATAAATTTTCGGATGAAAAACGATGACTCCGGACATTTCGAACGATCCCAAAATGGTCAATATGGATGAAATTTTAACATTTAATCTTTTGACTGTAAATGACTGGTGGATGTGAATTATGACTTTGTCAACTAAAATACGTGTGTTTAAAGTCATTTCTGTGCCTCAAAGGGGTCAAAATTGAAGCTTTTGAGTAATTAAAACTCTGTAAAAATGGCAATTTTGGTCACTCTGAGGCTTTAAAAAGTGGTTATTCAACATGAGGCACGATCCAATTGACATTTTGAATCATTTTTGGTACAGTCCAAAAAATCAATTTTCGGATGAAAAACGATGACTCCGGACATGTCGAACGATCCCAAAATGGTCAATATGGATGAAATTGTAACATTTAATCTTTTGACTGTAAATGACTGTTGGATGTGAATTAGGACTTTGTCAACTAAAATAAGTGTGTTTAAAGTCATTTCTGTGCCTGAAACGGGTCAAAATTGAAGCTTTTGAGTAATGAAAACTCTGTAAAAATGGCAATTTTGGTCACTGTGAGGCTTTAAAAAGTGGTTATTAAACATGAGGCACGATCCAATTGACATTTTGAATCATTTTTGGTACAGTCCAAAAAATGAATTTTCGGATGAAAAACGATGACTCCGGACATGTCGAACGATCCCAAAATGGTCAATATGGATGAAATTTTAACATTCAATCTTTTGACTGTAAATGACTGTTGGATGTGAATTATGACTTTGTCAACTAAAATAAGTGTGTTTTAAGTCATTTCTGTGCTTCAAAGGGGTCAAAATTGAAGCTTTTGAGTAATCATAACTCTGTAAAAATGGCAATTTTGGTCACTGTGAGGGTTTAAAAAGTGGTTATTCAACATGAGGCACGATCCAATTGACATTTTGAATCATTTTTGGTACAGTCCAAAAAATAAATTTTCGGATGAAAAACGATGACTCCGGACATGTCGAACGATCCCAAAATGGTCAATATGGATGAAATTGTAACATTTAATCTTTTGACTGTAAATGACTGTTGGATGTGAATTAGGACTTTGTCAACTAAAATAAGTGTGTTTAAAGTCATTTCTGTGCCTGAAACGGGTCAAAATTGAAGCTTTTGAGTAATGAAAACTCTGTAAAAATGGCAATTTTGGTCACTGTGAGGCTTTAAAAAGTGGTTATTAAACATGAGGCACGATCCAATTGACATTTTGAATCATTTTTGGTACAGTCCAAAAAATGAATTTTCGGATGAAAAACGATGACTCCGGACATGTCGAACGATCCCAAAATGGTCAATATGGATGAAATTTTAACATTCAATCTTTTGACTGTAAATGACTGTTGGATGTGAATTATGACTTTGTCAACTAAAATAAGTGTGTTTTAAGTCATTTCTGTGCTTCAAAGGGGTCAAAATTGAAGCTTTTGAGTAATCATAACTCTGTAAAAATGGCAATTTTGGTCACTGTGAGGGTTTAAAAAGTGGTTATTCAACATGAGGCACGATCCAATTGACATTTTGAATCATTTTTGGTACAGTCCAAAAAATCAATTTTCGGATGAAAACGATGACTCCGGACATGTCGAACGATCCCAAAATGGCCAATATGGATGAAATTTTAACATTTAATCTTTTGACTGTAAATGACTGTTGGATGTGAATTATGACTTTGTCAACTAAAATAAGTGTGTTTAAAGTCATTTCTGTGCCTCAATGGGGTCAAAATTGAAGCTTTTGAGTAATTAAAACTCTGTAAAAATGGCAATTTTGGTCACTCTGAGGCTTTAAAAAGTGGTTATTCAACATGAGGCACGATCCAATTGACATTTTGAATCATTTTTGGTACAGTCCAAAAAATCAATTTTCGGATGAAAAACGATGACTCCGGATATGTCGAACTATCCCAAAATGGTCAATATGGATGAAATTGTAACATTTAATCTTTTGACTGTAAATGACTGTTGGATGTGAATTAGGACTTTGTCAACTAAAATAAGTGTGTTTAAAGTCATTTCTGTGCCTGAAACGGGTCAAAATTGAAGCTTTGAGTAATCAAAACTCTGTAAAAAGTTCAATTTTGGTCACTGTGAGGCTTTAAAAAGTGGTTATTCAACATGAGGCACGACCCAATTGACATTTTGAATCATTTTTGGTACAGTCCAAAAAATCAATTTTCGGATGAAAAACGATGACTCCGGACATGTCGAACGATCCCAAAATGGTCAATATGGATAAAATTTTAACATTTAATCTTTTGACTCTAAATGACTGTTGGATGTGAATTATGACTTTGTCAACTAAAATAAGTGTGTTTAAAGTCATTTCTGTGCCTGAAATGGTTCAAAATTGAAGCTTTTGAGTAATTAAAACTCTGTAAAAATGGCAATTTTGGTCACTCTGAGGCTTTAAAAAGTGGTTATTCAACATGAGGCACGATCCAATTGACATTTTGAATCATTTTTGGTACAGTCCAAAAAATGAATTTTCGGATGAAAAACGATGACTCCGGACATGTCGAACGATCCCAAAATGGTCAATATGGATGAAATTTTAACATTCAATCTTTTGACTGTAAATGACTGTTGGATGTGAATTATGACTTTGTCAACTAAAATAAGTGTTTAAAGTCATTTCTGTGCCTGAAACGGGTCAAAATTGAAGCTTCTGAGTAAGCAAAAATCTGTAAAAATGGCAATTTTGGTCACTCTGAGGGTTTAAAAAGTGGTTATTCAACATAAGGCACGACCCAATTGACATTTTGAATCATTTTTGGTACAGTCCAAAAATTGAATTTTCGGATGAAAAACTATGACTCCGGACATGTCGAACGATCCCAAAATGGTCAATATGGATGAAATTTTAACATTCAATCTTTTGACTGTAAATGACTGTTGGATGTGAATTATGACTTTGTCAACTAAAATAAGTGTGTTTTAAGTCATTTCTGTGCTTCAAAGGGGTCAAAATTGAAGCTTTTGAGTAATCATAACTCTGTAAAAATGGCAATTTTGGTCACTGTGAGGGTTTAAAAAGTGGTTATTCAACATGAGGCACGATCCAATTGACATTTTGAATCATTTTTGGTACAGTCCAAAAAATCAATTTTCGGATGAAAACGATGACTCCGGACATGTCGAACGATCCCAAAATGGCCAATATGGATGAAATTTTAACATTTAATCTTTTGACTGTAAATGACTGTTGGATGTGAATTATGACTTTGTCAACTAAAATAAGTGTGTTTAAAGTCATTTCTGTGACTCAAAGGGGTCAAAATTGAAGCTTTTGAGTATTTAAAACTCTGTAAAAATGGCAATTTTGGTCACTCTGAGGCTTTAAAAAGTGGTTATTCAACATGAGGCACGATCCAATTGACATTTTGAATCATTTTTGGTACAGTCCAAAAAATGAATTTTCGGATGAAAAACGATGACTCCGGACATGTCGAACGATCCCAAAATGGTCAATATGGATGACATTTTAACATTCAATCTTTTGACTGTAAATGACTGTTGGATGTGAATTATGACTTTGTCAACTAAAATAAGTGTGTTTAAAGTCATTTCTGTGCCTGAAACTGGTCAAAATTGAAGCTTTTGAGTAAGCAAAACTCTGTAAAAATGGCAATTTTGGTCACTCTGAGGGTTTAAAAAGTGGTTATTCAACATGAGGCACAATCCAATTGACATTTTGAATCCTTTTTGGTACAGTCCAAAAAATAAATTTTCGGATGAAAAACAATGACTCCGGACATGTCGAACGATCCCAAAATGGTCAATATGGATGAAATTTTAACATTTAATCTTTTGACTGTAAATGACTGGTGGATGTGAATTATGACTTTGTCAACTAAAATAAGTGTGTTTAAAGTCATTTCTGTGCCTCAAAGGGGTCAAAATTGAAGCTTTTGAGTAATTAAAACTCTGTAAAAATGGCAATTTTGGTCACTCTGAGGCTTTAAAAAGTGGTTATTCAACATGAGGCACGATCCAATTGACATTTTGAATCATTTTTAGTACAGTCCAAAAAATCAATTTTCGGATGAAAAACGATGACTCCGGACATGTCGAACGATCCCAAAATGGTCAATATGGATGAAATTGTAACATTTAATCTTTTGACTGTAAATGACTGTTGGATGTGAATTATGACTTTGTCAACTAAAATAAGTGTGTTTAAAGTCATTTCTGTGCCTGAAACGGGTCAAAATTGAAGCTTTTGAGTAAGCAAAACTCTGTAAAAGTGGCAATTTTGGTGACTGTGAGGGTTTAAAAAGTGGTTATTCAACATGAGGCACGACCCAATTGACATTTTGAATCATTTTTGGTACAGTCCAAAAAATAAATTTTCGGATGAAAAACGATGACTCCGGACATTTCGAACGATCCCAAAATGGTCAATATGGATGAAATTTTAACATTTAATATTTTGACTGTAAATGACTGGTGGATGTGAATTATGACTTTGTCAACTAAAATAAGTGTGTTTAAAGTCATTTCTGTGCCTCAAAGGGGTCAAAATTGAAGCTTTTGAGTAATTAAAACTCTGTAAAAATGGCAATTTTGGTCACTCTGAGGCTTTAAAAAGTGGTTATTCAACATGAGGCACGATCCAATTGACATTTTGAATCATTTTTGGTACAGTCCAAAAAATCAATTTTCGGATGAAAAACTATGACTCCGGACATGTCGAACGATCCCAAAATGGTCAATATGGATGAAATTTTAACATTCAATCTTTTGACTGTAAATGACTGTTGGATGTGAATTATGACTTTGTCAACTAAAATAAGTGTGTTTAAAGTCATTTCTGTGCCTCAAAGGGGTCAAAATTGAAGCTTTTGAGTAATTAAAACTCTGTAAAAATGGCAATTTTGGTCACTCTGAGGCTTTAAAAAGTGGTTATTCAACATGAGGCACGATCCAATTGACATTTTGAATCATTTTTAGTACAGTCCAAAAAATAAATTTTCGGATGAAAAACGATGACTCCGGACATGTCGAACGATCCCAAAATGGTCAATATGGATGAAATTGTAACATTTAATCTTTTGACTGTAAATGACTGTTGGATGTGAATTATGACTTTGTCAACTAAAATAAGTGTGTTTAAAGTCATTTCTGTGCCTGAAACGGGTCAAAATTGAAGCTTTTGAGTAAGCAAAACTCTGTAAAAGTGGCAATTTTGGTGACTGTGAGGGTTTAAAAAGTGGTTATTCAACATGAGGCACGACCCAATTGACATTTTGAAACATTTTTGGTACAGTCCAAAAAATAAATTTTCGGATGAAAAACGATGACTCCGGACATTTCGAACGATCCCAAAATGGTCAATATGGATGAAATTTTAACATTTAATCTTTTGACTGTAAATGACTGGTGGATGTGAATTATGACTTTGTCAACTAAAATAAGTGTGTTTAAAGTCATTTCTGTGCCTCAAAGGGGTCAAAATTGAAGCTTTTGAGTAATTAAAACTCTGTAAAAATGGCAATTTTGGTCACTCTGAGGCTTTAAAAAGTGGTTATTCAACATGAGGCACGATCCAATTGACATTTTGAATCATTTTTGGTACAGTCCAAAAAATCAATTTTCGGATGAAAAACGATGACTCCGGACATGTCGAACGATCCCAAAATGGTCAATATGGATGAAATTGTAACATTTAATCTTTTGACTGTAAATGACTGTTGGATGTGAATTAGGACTTTGTCAACTAAAATAAGTGTGTTTAAAGTCATTTCTGTGCCTGAAACGGGTCAAAATTGAAGCTTTTGAGTAATGAAAACTCTGTAAAAATGGCAATTTTGGTCACTGTGAGGCTTTAAAAAGTGGTTATTAAACATGAGGCACGATCCAATTGACATTTTGAATCATTTTTGGTACAGTCCAAAAAATGAATTTTCGGATGAAAAACGATGACTCCGGACATGTCGAACGATCCCAAAATGGTCAATATGGATGAAATTTTAACATTCAATCTTTTGACTGTAAATGACTGTTGGATGTGAATTATGACTTTGTCAACTAAAATAAGTGTGTTTTAAGTCATTTCTGTGCTTCAAAGGGGTCAAAATTGAAGCTTTTGAGTAATCATAACTCTGTAAAAATGGCAATTTTGGTCACTGTGAGGGTTTAAAAAGTGGTTATTCAACATGAGGCACGATCCAATTGACATTTTGAATCATTTTTGGTACAGTCCAAAAAATCAATTTTCGGATGAAAAACGATGACTCCGGACATGTCGAACGATCCCAAAATGGTCAATATGGATGAAATTGTAACATTTAATCTTTTGACTGTAAATGACTGTTGGATGTGAATTAGGACTTTGTCAACTAAAATAAGTGTGTTTAAAGTCATTTCTGTGCCTCAATGGGGTCAAAATTGAAGCTTTTGAGTAATTAAAACTCTGTAAAAATGGCAATTTTGGTCACTCTGAGGCTTTAAAAAGTGGTTATTCAACATGAGGCACGATCCAATTGACATTTTGAATCATTTTTGGTACAGTCCAAAAAATCAATTTTCGGATGAAAAACGATGACTCCGGATATGTCGAACTATCCCAAAATGGTCAATATGGATGAAATTGTAACATTTAATCTTTTGACTGTAAATGACTGTTGGATGTGAATTAGGACTTTGTCAACTAAAATAAGTGTGTTTAAAGTCATTTCTGTGCCTGAAACGGGTCAAAATTGAAGCTTTGAGTAATCAAAACTCTGTAAAAAGTTCAATTTTGGTCACTGTGAGGCTTTAAAAAGTGGTTATTCAACATGAGGCACGATCCAATTGACATTTTGAATCATTTTTGGTACAGTCCAAAAAATGAATTTTCGGATGAAAAACGATGACTCCGGACATGTCGAACGATCCCAAAATGGTCAATATGGATGACATTTTAACATTCAATATTTTGACTGTAAATGACTGTTGGATGTGAATTATGACTTTGTCAACTAAAATAAGTGTGTTTAAAGTCATTTCTGTGACTCAAAGGGGTCAAAATTGAAGCTTTTGAGTATTTAAAACTCTGTAAAAATGGCAATTTTGGTCACTCTGAGGCTTTAAAAAGTGGTTATTCAACATGAGGCACGATCCAATTGACATTTTGAATCATTTTTGGTACAGTCCAAAAAATGAATTTTCGGATGAAAAACGATGACTCCGGACATGTCGAACGATCCCAAAATGGTCAATATGGATGACATTTTAACATTCAATCTTTTGACTGTAAATGACTGTTGGATGTGAATTATGACTTTGTCAACTAAAATAAGTGTGTTTAAAGTCATTTCTGTGCCTGAAACTGGTCAAAATTGAAGCTTTTGAGTAAGCAAAACTCAGTAAAAATGGCAATTTTGGTCACTCTGAGGGTTTAAAAAGTGGTTATTCAACATGAGGCACAATCCAATTGACATTTTGAATCCTTTTTGGTACAGTCCAAAAAATAAATTTTCGGATGAAAAACAATGACTCCGGACATGTCGAACGATCCCAAAATGGTCAATATGGATGAAATTTTAACATTTAATCTTTTGACTGTAAATGACTGGTGGATGTGAATTATGACTTTGTCAACTAAAATAAGTGTGTTTAAAGTCATTTCTGTGCCTCAAAGGGGTCAAAATTGAAGCTTTTGAGTAATTAAAACTCTGTAAAAATGGCAATTTTGGTCACTCTGAGGCTTTAAAAAGTGGTTATTCAACATGAGGCACGATCCAATTGACATTTTGAATCATTTTTAGTACAGTCCAAAAAATCAATTTTCGGATGAAAAACGATGACTCCGGACATGTCGAACGATCCCAAAATGGTCAATATGGATGAAATTGTAACATTTAATCTTTTGACTGTAAATGACTGTTGGATGTGAATTATGACTTTGTCAACTAAAATAAGTGTGTTTAAAGTCATTTCTGTGCCTGAAACGGGTCAAAATTGAAGCTTTTGAGCAAGCAAAACTCTGTAAAAGTGGCAATTTTGGTGACTGTGAGGGTTTAAAAAGTGGTTATTCAACATGAGGCACGACCCAATTGACATTTTGAATCATTTTTGGTACAGTCCAAAAAATAAATTTTCGGATGAAAAACGATGACTCCGGACATTTCGAACGATCCCAAAATGGTCAATATGGATGAAATTTTAACATTCAATCTTTTGACTGTAAATGACTGTTGGGTGTGAATTATGACTTTGTCAACTAAAATAAGTGTGTTTAAAGTCATTTCTGTGCCTCAAAGGGGTCAAAATTGAAGCTTTTGAGTAATTAAAACTCTGTAAAAATGGCAATTTTGGTCACTCTGAGGCTTTAAAAAGTGGTTATTCAACATGAGGCACGATCCAATTGACATTTTGAATCATTTTTAGTACAGTCCAAAAAATAAATTTTCGGATGAAAAACGATGACTCCGGACATGTCGAACGATCCCAAAATGGTCAATATGGATGAAATTGTAACATTTAATCTTTTGACTGTAAATGACTGTTGGATGTGAATTATGACTTTGTCAACTAAAATAAGTGTGTTTAAAGTCATTTCTGTGCCTGAAACGGGTCAAAATTGAAGCTTTTGAGTAAGCAAAACTCTGTAAAAGTGGCAATTTTGGTGACTGTGAGGGTTTAAAAAGTGGTTATTCAACATGAGGCACGACCCAATTGACATTTTGAAACATTTTTGGTACAGTCCAAAAAATAAATTTTCGGATGAAAAACGATGACTCCGGACATTTCGAACGATCCCAAAATGGTCAATATGGATGAAATTTTAACATTTAATCTTTTGACTTTAAATGACTGGTGGATGTGAATTATGACTTTGTCAACTAAAATAAGTGTGTTTAAAGTCATTTCTGTGCCTCAAAGGGGTCAAAATTGAAGCTTTTGAGTAATTAAAACTCTGTAAAAATGGCAATTTTGGTCACTCTGAGGCTTTAAAAAGTGGTTATTCAACATGAGGCACGATCCAATTGACATTTTGAATCATTTTTGGTACAGTCCAAAAAATCAATTTTCGGATGAAAAACGATGACTCCGGACATGTCGAACGATCCCAAAATGGTCAATATGGATGAAATTGTAACATTTAATCTTTTGACTGTAAATGACTGTTGGATGTGAATTAGGACTTTGTCAACTAAAATAAGTGTGTTTAAAGTCATTTCTGTGCCTGAAACGGGTCAAAATTGAAGCTTTTGAGTAATGAAAACTCTGTAAAAATGGCAATTTTGGTCACTGTGAGGCTTTAAAAAGTGGTTATTAAACATGAGGCACGATCCAATTGACATTTTGAATCATTTTTGGTACAGTCCAAAAAATGAATTTTCGGATGAAAAACGATGACTCCGGACATGTCGAACGATCCCAAAATGGTCAATATGGATGAAATTTTAACATTCAATCTTTTGACTGTAAATGACTGTTGGATGTGAATTATGACTTTGTCAACTAAAATAAGTGTGTTTTAAGTCATTTCTGTGCTTCAAAGGGGTCAAAATTGAAGCTTTTGAGTAATCATAACTCTGTAAAAATGGCAATTGTGGTCACTGTGAGGGTTTAAAAAGTGGTTATTCAACATGAGGCACGATCCAATTGACATTTTGAATCATTTTTGGTACAGTCCAAAAAATCAATTTTCGGATGAAAAACGATGACTCCGGACATGTCGAACGATCCCAAAATGGTCAATATGGATGAAATTGTAACATTTAATCTTTTGACTGTAAATGACTGTTGGATGTGAATTAGGACTTTGTCAACTAAAATAAGTGTGTTTAAAGTCATTTCTGTGCCTGAAACGGGTCAAAATTGAAGCTTTTGAGTAATGAAAACTCTGTAAAAATGGCAATTTTGGTCACTGTGAGGCTTTAAAAAGTGGTTATTAAACATGAGGCACGATCCAATTGACATTTTGAATCATTTTTGGTACAGTCCAAAAAATGAATTTTCGGATGAAAAACGATGACTCCGGACATGTCGAACGATCCCAAAATGGTCAATATGGATGAAATTTTAACATTTAATATTTTGACTGTAAATGACTGTTGGATGTGAATTATGACTTTGTCAACTAAAATAAGTGTGTTTAAAGTCATTTCTGTGCCTCAAAGGGGTCAAAATTGAAGCTTTTGAGTAATTAAAACTCTGTAAAAATGGCAATTTTGGTCACTCTGAGGCTTTAAAAAGTGGTTATTCAACATGAGGCACGATCCAATTGACATTTTGAATCATTTTTGGTACAGTCCAAAAAATCAATTTTCGGATGAAAAACTATGACTCCGGACATGTCGAACGATCCCAAAATGGTCAATATGGATGAAATTTTAACATTCAATCTTTTGACTGTAAATGACTGTTGGATGTGAATTATGACTTTGTCAACTAAAATAAGTGTGTTTAAAGTCATTTCTGTGCCTCAAAGGGGTCAAAATTGAAGCTTTTGAGTAATTAAAACTCTGTAAAAATGGCAATTTTGGTCACTCTGAGGCTTTAAAAAGTGGTTATTCAACATGAGGCACGATCCAATTGACATTTTGAATCATTTTTAGTACAGTCCAAAAAATAAATTTTCGGATGAAAAACGATGACTCCGGACATGTCGAACGATCCCAAAATGGTCAATATGGATGAAATTGTAACATTTAATCTTTTGACTGTAAATGACTGTTGGATGTGAATTATGACTTTGTCAACTAAAATAAGTGTGTTTAAAGTCATTTCTGTGCCTGAAACGGGTCAAAATTGAAGCTTTTGAGTAAGCAAAACTCTGTAAAAGTGGCAATTTTGGTGACTGTGAGGGTTTAAAAAGTGGTTATTCAACATGAGGCACGACCCAATTGACATTTTGAAACATTTTTGGTACAGTCCAAAAAATAAATTTTCGGATGAAAAACGATGACTCCGGACATTTCGAACGATCCCAAAATGGTCAATATGGATGAAATTTTAACATTTAATCTTTTGACTGTAAATGACTGGTGGATGTGAATTATGACTTTGTCAACTAAAATAAGTGTGTTTAAAGTCATTTCTGTGCCTCAAAGGGGTCAAAATTGAAGCTTTTGAGTAATTAAAACTCTGTAAAAATGGCAATTTTGGTCACTCTGAGGCTTTAAAAAGTGGTTATTCAACATGAGGCACGATCCAATTGACATTTTGAATCATTTTTGGTACAGTCCAAAAAATCAATTTTCGGATGAAAAACGATGACTCCGGACATGTCGAACGATCCCAAAATGGTCAATATGGATGAAATTGTAACATTTAATCTTTTGACTGTAAATGACTGTTGGATGTGAATTAGGACTTTGTCAACTAAAATAAGTGTGTTTAAAGTCATTTCTGTGCCTGAAACGGGTCAAAATTGAAGCTTTTGAGTAATGAAAACTCTGTAAAAATGGCAATTTTGGTCACTGTGAGGCTTTAAAAAGTGGTTATTAAACATGAGGCACGATCCAATTGACATTTTGAATCATTTTTGGTACAGTCCAAAAAATGAATTTTCGGATGAAAAACGATGACTCCGGACATGTCGAACGATCCCAAAATGGTCAATATGGATGAAATTTTAACATTCAATCTTTTGACTGTAAATGACTGTTGGATGTGAATTATGACTTTGTCAACTAAAATAAGTGTGTTTTAAGTCATTTCTGTGCTTCAAAGGGGTCAAAATTGAAGCTTTTGAGTAATCATAACTCTGTAAAAATGGCAATTTTGGTCACTGTGAGGGTTTAAAAAGTGGTTATTCAACATGAGGCACGATCCAATTGACATTTTGAATCATTTTTGGTACAGTCCAAAAAATCAATTTTCGGATGAAAAACGATGACTCCGGACATGTCGAACGATCCCAAAATGGTCAATATGGATGAAATTGTAACATTTAATCTTTTGACTGTAAATGACTGTTGGATGTGAATTAGGACTTTGTCAACTAAAATAAGTGTGTTTAAAGTCATTTCTGTGCCTCAATGGGGTCAAAATTGAAGCTTTTGAGTAATTAAAACTCTGTAAAAATGGCAATTTTGGTCACTCTGAGGCTTTAAAAAGTGGTTATTCAACATGAGGCACGATCCAATTGACATTTTGAATCATTTTTGGTACAGTCCAAAAAATCAATTTTCGGATGAAAAACGATGACTCCGGATATGTCGAACTATCCCAAAATGGTCAATATGGATGAAATTGTAACATTTAATCTTTTGACTGTAAATGACTGTTGGATGTGAATTAGGACTTTGTCAACTAAAATAAGTGTGTTTAAAGTCATTTCTGTGCCTGAAACGGGTCAAAATTGAAGCTTTGAGTAATCAAAACTCTGTAAAAAGTTCAATTTTGGTCACTGTGAGGCTTTAAAAAGTGGTTATTCAACATGAGGCACGATCCAATTGACATTTTGAATCATTTTTGGTACAGTCCAAAAAATGAATTTTCGGATGAAAAACGATGACTCCGGACATGTCGAACGATCCCAAAATGGTCAATATGGATGACATTTTAACATTCAATATTTTGACTGTAAATGACTGTTGGATGTGAATTATGACTTTGTCAACTAAAATAAGTGTGTTTAAAGTCATTTCTGTGACTCAAAGGGGTCAAAATTGAAGCTTTTGAGTATTTAAAACTCTGTAAAAATGGCAATTTTGGTCACTCTGAGGCTTTAAAAAGTGGTTATTCAACATGAGGCACGATCCAATTGACATTTTGAATCATTTTTGGTACAGTCCAAAAAATGAATTTTCGGATGAAAAACGATGACTCCGGACATGTCGAACGATCCCAAAATGGTCAATATGGATGACATTTTAACATTCAATCTTTTGACTGTAAATGACTGTTGGATGTGAATTATGACTTTGTCAACTAAAATAAGTGTGTTTAAAGTCATTTCTGTGCCTGAAACTGGTCAAAATTGAAGCTTTTGAGTAAGCAAAACTCAGTAAAAATGGCAATTTTGGTCACTCTGAGGGTTTAAAAAGTGGTTATTCAACATGAGGCACAATCCAATTGACATTTTGAATCCTTTTTGGTACAGTCCAAAAAATAAATTTTCGGATGAAAAACAATGACTCCGGACATGTCGAACGATCCCAAAATGGTCAATATGGATGAAATTTTAACATTTAATCTTTTGACTGTAAATGACTGGTGGATGTGAATTATGACTTTGTCAACTAAAATAAGTGTGTTTAAAGTCATTTCTGTGCCTCAAAGGGGTCAAAATTGAAGCTTTTGAGTAATTAAAACTCTGTAAAAATGGCAATTTTGGTCACTCTGAGGCTTTAAAAAGTGGTTATTCAACATGAGGCACGATCCAATTGACATTTTGAATCATTTTTAGTACAGTCCAAAAAATCAATTTTCGGATGAAAAACGATGACTCCGGACATGTCGAACGATCCCAAAATGGTCAATATGGATGAAATTGTAACATTTAATCTTTTGACTGTAAATGACTGTTGGATGTGAATTATGACTTTGTCAACTAAAATAAGTGTGTTTAAAGTCATTTCTGTGCCTGAAACGGGTCAAAATTGAAGCTTTTGAGCAAGCAAAACTCTGTAAAAGTGGCAATTTTGGTGACTGTGAGGGTTTAAAAAGTGGTTATTCAACATGAGGCACGACCCAATTGACATTTTGAATCATTTTTGGTACAGTCCAAAAAATAAATTTTCGGATGAAAAACGATGACTCCGGACATTTCGAACGATCCCAAAATGGTCAATATGGATGAAATTTTAACATTCAATCTTTTGACTGTAAATGACTGTTGGGTGTGAATTATGACTTTGTCAACTAAAATAAGTGTGTTTAAAGTCATTTCTGTGCCTCAAAGGGGTCAAAATTGAAGCTTTTGAGTAATTAAAACTCTGTAAAAATGGCAATTTTGGTCACTCTGAGGCTTTAAAAAGTGGTTATTCAACATGAGGCACGATCCAATTGACATTTTGAATCATTTTTAGTACAGTCCAAAAAATAAATTTTCGGATGAAAAACGATGACTCCGGACATGTCGAACGATCCCAAAATGGTCAATATGGATGAAATTGTAACATTTAATCTTTTGACTGTAAATGACTGTTGGATGTGAATTATGACTTTGTCAACTAAAATAAGTGTGTTTAAAGTCATTTCTGTGCCTGAAACGGGTCAAAATTGAAGCTTTTGAGTAAGCAAAACTCTGTAAAAGTGGCAATTTTGGTGACTGTGAGGGTTTAAAAAGTGGTTATTCAACATGAGGCACGACCCAATTGACATTTTGAAACATTTTTGGTACAGTCCAAAAAATAAATTTTCGAATGAAAAACGATGACTCCGGACATTTCGAACGATCCCAAAATGGTCAATATGGATGAAATTTTAACATTTAATCTTTTGACTGTAAATGACTGGTGGATGTGAATTATGACTTTGTCAACTAAAATAAGTGTGTTTAAAGTCATTTCTGTGCCTCAAAGGGGTCAAAATTGAAGCTTTTGAGTAATTAAAACTCTGTAAAAATGGCAATTTTGGTCACTCTGAGGCTTTAAAAAGTGGTTATTCAACATGAGGCACGATCCAATTGACATTTTGAATCATTTTTGGTACAGTCCAAAAAATCAATTTTCGGATGAAAAACGATGACTCCGGACATGTCGAACGATCCCAAAATGGTCAATATGGATGAAATTGTAACATTTAATCTTTTGACTGTAAATGACTGTTGGATGTGAATTAGGACTTTGTCAACTAAAATAAGTGTGTTTAAAGTCATTTCTGTGCCTGAAACGGGTCAAAATTGAAGCTTTTGAGTAATGAAAACTCTGTAAAAATGGCAATTTTGGTCACTGTGAGGCTTTAAAAAGTGGTTATTAAACATGAGGCACGATCCAATTGACATTTTGAATCATTTTTGGTACAGTCCAAAAAATGAATTTTCGGATGAAAAACGATGACTCCGGACATGTCGAACGATCCCAAAATGGTCAATATGGATGAAATTTTAACATTCAATCTTTTGACTGTAAATGACTGTTGGATGTGAATTATGACTTTGTCAACTAAAATAAGTGTGTTTTAAGTCATTTCTGTGCTTCAAAGGGGTCAAAATTGAAGCTTTTGAGTAATCATAACTCTGTAAAAATGGCAATTGTGGTCACTGTGAGGGTTTAAAAAGTGGTTATTCAACATGAGGCACGATCCAATTGACATTTTGAATCATTTTTGGTACAGTCCAAAAAATCAATTTTCGGATGAAAAACGATGACTCCGGACATGTCGAACGATCCCAAAATGGTCAATATGGATGAAATTGTAACATTTAATCTTTTGACTGTAAATGACTGTTGGATGTGAATTAGGACTTTGTCAACTAAAATAAGTGTGTTTAAAGTCATTTCTGTGCCTGAAACGGGTCAAAATTGAAGCTTTTGAGTAATGAAAACTCTGTAAAAATGGCAATTTTGGTCACTGTGAGGCTTTAAAAAGTGGTTATTAAACATGAGGCACGATCCAATTGACATTTTGAATCATTTTTGGTACAGTCCAAAAAATGAATTTTCGGATGAAAAACGATGACTCCGGACATGTCGAACGATCCCAAAATGGTCAATATGGATGAAATTTTAACATTCAATCTTTTGACTGTAAATGACTGTTGGATGTGAATTATGACTTTGTCAACTAAAATAAGTGTGTTTTAAGTCATTTCTGTGCTTCAAAGGGGTCAAAATTGAAGCTTTTGAGTAATCATAACTCTGTAAAAATGGCAATTTTGGTCACTGTGAGGGTTTAAAAAGTGGTTATTCAACATGAGGCACGATCCAATTGACATTTTGAATCATTTTTGGTACAGTCCAAAAAATCAATTTTCGGATGAAAACGATGACTCCGGACATGTCGAACGATCCCAAAATGGCCAATATGGATGAAATTTTAACATTTAATCTTTTGACTGTAAATGACTGTTGGATGTGAATTATGACTTTGTCAACTAAAATAAGTGTGTTTAAAGTCATTTCTGTGCCTCAATGGGGTCAAAATTGAAGCTTTTGAGTAATTAAAACTCTGTAAAAATGGCAATTTTGGTCACTCTGAGGCTTTAAAAAGTGGTTATTCAACATGAGGCACGATCCAATTGACATTTTGAATCATTTTTGGTACAGTCCAAAAAATCAATTTTCGGATGAAAAACGATGACTCCGGATATGTCGAACTATCCCAAAATGGTCAATATGGATGAAATTGTAACATTTAATCTTTTGACTGTAAATGACTGTTGGATGTGAATTAGGACTTTGTCAACTAAAATAAGTGTGTTTAAAGTCATTTCTGTGCCTGAAACGGGTCAAAATTGAAGCTTTGAGTAATCAAAACTCTGTAAAAAGTTCAATTTTGGTCACTGTGAGGCTTTAAAAAGTGGTTATTCAACATGAGGCACGATCCAATTGACATTTTGAATCATTTTTGGTACAGTCCAAAAAATGAATTTTCGGATGAAAAACGATGACTCCGGACATGTCGAACGATCCCAAAATGGTCAATATGGATGACATTTTAACATTCAATATTTTGACTGTAAATGACTGTTGGATGTGAATTATGACTTTGTCAACTAAAATAAGTGTGTTTAAAGTCATTTCTGTGACTCAAAGGGGTCAAAATTGAAGCTTTTGAGTATTTAAAACTCGGAAAAAATGGCAATTTTGGTCACTCTGAGGCTTTAAAAAGTGGTTATTCAACATGAGGCACGATCCAATTGACATTTTGAATCATTTTTGGTACAGTCCAAAAAATGAATTTTCGGATGAAAAACGATGACTCCGGACATGTCGAACGATCCCAAAATGGTCAATATGGATGACATTTTAACATTCAATCTTTTGACTGTAAATGACTGTTGGATGTGAATTATGACTTTGTCAACTAAAATAAGTGTGTTTAAAGTCATTTCTGTGCCTGAAACTGGTCAAAATTGAAGCTTTTGAGTAAGCAAAACTCTGTAAAAATGGCAATTTTGGTCACTCTGAGGGTTTAAAAAGTGGTTATTCAACATGAGGCACAATCCAATTGACATTTTGAATCCTTTTTGGTACAGTCCAAAAAATAAATTTTCGGATGAAAAACAATGACTCCGGACATGTCGAACGATCCCAAAATGGTCAATATGGATGAAATTTTAACATTTAATCTTTTGACTGTAAATGACTGGTGGATGTGAATTATGACTTTGTCAACTAAAATAAGTGTGTTTAAAGTCATTTCTGTGCCTCAAAGGGGTCAAAATTGAAGCTTTTGAGTAATTAATACTCTGTAAAAATGGCAATTTTGGTCACTCTGAGGCTTTAAAAAGTGGTTATTCAACATGAGGCACGATCCAATTGACATTTTGAATCATTTTTAGTACAGTCCAAAAAATCAATTTTCGGATGAAAAACGATGACTCCGGACATGTCGAACGATCCCAAAATGGTCAATATGGATGAAATTGTAACATTTAATCTTTTGACTGTAAATGACTGTTGGATGTGAATTATGACTTTGTCAACTAAAATAAGTGTGTTTAAAGTCATTTCTGTGCCTGAAACGGGTCAAAATTGAAGCTTTTGAGCAAGCAAAACTCTGTAAAAGTGGCAATTTTGGTGACTGTGAGGGTTTAAAAAGTGGTTATTCAACATGAGGCACGACCCAATTGACATTTTGAATCATTTTTGGTACAGTCCAAAAAATAAATTTTCGGATGAAAAACGATGACTCCGGACATTTCGAACGATCCCAAAATGGTCAATATGGATGAAATTTTAACATTTAATCTTTTGACTGTAAATGACTGGTGGATGTGAATTATGACTTTGTCAACTAAAATAAGTGTGTTTAAAGTCATTTCTGTGCCTCAAAGGGGTCAAAATTGAAGCTTTTGAGTAATTAAAACTCTGTAAAAATGGCAATTTTGGTCACTCTGAGGCTTTAAAAAGTGGTTATTCAACATGAGGCACAATCCAATTGACATTTTGAATCATTTTTGGTACAGTCCAAAAAATCAATTTTCGGATGAAAAACTATGACTCCGGACATGTCGAACGATCCCAAAATGGTCAATATGGATGAAATTTTAACATTCAATCTTTTGACTGTAAATGACTGTTGGATGTGAATTATGACTTTGTCAACTAAAATAAGTGTGTTTTAAGTCATTTCTGTGCTTCAAAGGGGTCAAAATTGAAGCTTTTGAGTAATCATAACTCTGTAAAAATGGCAATTTTGGTCACTGTGAGGGTTTAAAAAGTGGTTATTCAACATGAGGCACGATCCAATTGACATTTTGAATCATTTTTGGTGCAGTCCAAAAAATCAATTTTCGGATGAAAACGATGACTCCGGACATGTCGAACGATCCCAAAATGGCCAATATGGATGAAATTTTAACATTTAATCTTTTGACTGTAAATGACTGTTGGATGTGAATTATGACTTTGTCAACTAAAATAAGTGTGTTTAAAGTCATTTCTGTGACTCAAAGGGGTCAAAATTGAAGCTTTTGAGTAATTAAAACTCTGTAAAAATGGCAATTTTGGTCACTCTGAGGCTTTAAAAAGTGGTTATTCAACATGAGGCACGATCCAATTGACATTTTGAATCATTTTTGGTACAGTCCAAAAAATGAATTTTCGGATGAAAAACGATGACTCTGGACATGTCGAACGATCCCAAAATGGTCAATATGGATGACATTTTAACATTCAATCTTTTGACTGTAAATGACTGTTGGATGTGAATTATGACTTTGTCAACTAAAATAAGTGTGTTTAAAGTCATTTCTGTGCCTGAAACTGGTCAAAATTGAAGCTTTTGAGTAAGCAAAACTCTGTAAAAGTGGCAATTTTGGTGACTGTGAGGGTTTAAAAAGTGGTTATTCAACATGAGGCACGACCCAATTGACATTTTTAATCATTTTTGGTACAGTCCAAAAAATAAATTTTCGGATGAAAAACGATGACTCCGGACATTTCGAACGATCCCAAAATGGTCAATATGGATGAAATTTTAACATTTAATCTTTTGACTGTAAATGACTGGTGGATGTGAATTATGACTTTGTCAACTAAAATCAGTGTGTTTAAAGTCATTTCTGTGCCTCAAAGGGGTCAAAATTGAAGCTTTTGAGTAATTAAAACTCTGTAAAAATGGCAATTTTGGTCACTCTGAGGCTTTAAAAAGTGGTTATTCAACATGAGGCACGATCCAATTGACATTTTGAATCATTTTTGGTACAGTCCAAAAAATCAATTTTTGGATGAAAAACGATGACTCCGGACATGTCGAACGATCCCAAAATGGTCAATATGGATGAAATTGTAACATTTAATCTTTTGACTGTAAATGACTGTTGGATGTGAATTAGGACTTTGTCAACTAAAATAAGTGTGTTTAAAGTCATTTCTGTGCCTGAAACGGGTCAAAATTGAAGCTTTTGAGTAATCAAAACTCTGTAAAAATGGCAATTTTGGTCACTGTGAGGCTTTAAAAAGTGGTTATTAAACATGAGGCACGATCCAATTGACATTTTGAATCATTTTTGGTACAGTCCAAAAAATGAATTTTCGGATGAAAAACGATGACTCCGGACATGTCGAACGATCCCAAAATGGTCAATATGGATGACATTTTAACATTCAATATTTTGACTGTAAATGACTGTTGGATGTGAATTATGACTTTGTCAACTAAAATAAGTGTGTTTAAAGTCATTTCTGTGCCTGAAACTGGTCAAAATTGAAGCTTTTGAGTAAGCAAAACTCTGTAAAAATGGCAATTTTGGTCACTCCGAGGGTTTAAAAAGTGGTTATTCAACATGAGGCACGACCCAATTGACATTTTGAATCATTTTTGGTACAGTCCAAAAAATCAATTTTCGGATGAAAAACGATGACTCCGGACATGTCGAACGATCCCAAAATGGTCAATATGGATAAAATTTTAACATTTAATCTTTTGACTCTAAATGACTGTTGGATGTGAATTATGACTTTGTCAACTAAAATAAGTGTGTTTAAAGTCATTTCTGTGCCTGAAATGGTTCAAAATTGAAGCTTTTGAGTAATTAAAACTCTGTAAAAATGGCAATTTTGGTCACTCTGAGGCTTTAAAAAGTGGTTATTCAACATGAGGCACGATCCAATTGACATTTTGAATCATTTTTGGTACAGTCCAAAAAATGAATTTTCGGATGAAAAACGATGACTCCGGACATGTCGAACGATCCCAAAATGGTCAATATGGATGAAATTTTAACATTCAATCTTTTGACTGTAAATGACTGTTGGGTGTGAATTATGACTTTGTCAACTAAAATAAGTGTGTTTAAAGTCATTTCTGTGCCTGAAACGGGTCAAAATTGAAGCTTTTGAGTAATCATAACTCTGTAAAAATGGCAATTTTGGTCACTGTGAGGGTTTAAAAAGTGGTTATTCAACATGAGGCACGATCCAATTGACATTTTGAATCATTTTTGGTACAGTCCAAAAAATGAATTTTCGGATGAAAAACGATGACTCCGGACATGTCGAACGATCCCAAAATGGTCAATATGGATGACATTTTAACATTCAATATTTTGACTGTAAATGACTGTTGGATGTGAATTATGACTTTGTCAACTAAAATAAGTGTGTTTAAAGTCATTTCTGTGACTCAAAGGGGTCAAAATTGAAGCTTTTGAGTATTTAAAACTCTGTAAAAATGGCAATTTTGGTCACTCTGAGGCTTTAAAAAGTGGTTATTCAACATGAGGCACGATCCAATTGACATTTTGAATCATTTTTGGTACAGTCCAAAAAATGAATTTTCGGATGAAAAACGATGACTCCGGACATGTCGAACGATCCCAAAATGGTCAATATGGATGACATTTTAACATTCAATCTTTTGACTGTAAATGACTGTTGGATGTGAATTATGACTTTGTCAACTAAAATAAGTGTGTTTAAAGTCATTTCTGTGCCTGAAACTGGTCAAAATTGAAGCTTTTGAGTAAGCAAAACTCAGTAAAAATGGCAATTTTGGTCACTCTGAGGGTTTAAAAAGTGGTTATTCAACATGAGGCACAATCCAATTGACATTTTGAATCCTTTTTGGTACAGTCCAAAAAATAAATTTTCGGATGAAAAACAATGACTCCGGACATGTCGAACGATCCCAAAATGGTCAATATGGATGAAATTTTAACATTTAATCTTTTGACTGTAAATGACTGGTGGATGTGAATTATGACTTTGTCAACTAAAATAAGTGTGTTTAAAGTCATTTCTGTGCCTCAAAGGGGTCAAAATTGAAGCTTTTGAGTAATTAAAACTCTGTAAAAATGGCAATTTTGGTCACTCTGAGGCTTTAAAAAGTGGTTATTCAACATGAGGCACGATCCAATTGACATTTTGAATCATTTTTAGTACAGTCCAAAAAATCAATTTTCGGATGAAAAACGATGACTCCGGACATGTCGAACGATCCCAAAATGGTCAATATGGATGAAATTGTAACATTTAATCTTTTGACTGTAAATGACTGTTGGATGTGAATTATGACTTTGTCAACTAAAATAAGTGTGTTTAAAGTCATTTCTGTGCCTGAAACGGGTCAAAATTGAAGCTTTTGAGCAAGCAAAACTCTGTAAAAGTGGCAATTTTGGTGACTGTGAGGGTTTAAAAAGTGGTTATTCAACATGAGGCACGACCCAATTGACATTTTGAATCATTTTTGGTACAGTCCAAAAAATAAATTTTCGGATGAAAAACGATGACTCCGGACATTTCGAACGATCCCAAAATGGTCAATATGGATGAAATTTTAACATTCAATCTTTTGACTGTAAATGACTGTTGGGTGTGAATTATGACTTTGTCAACTAAAATAAGTGTGTTTAAAGTCATTTCTGTGCCTCAAAGGGGTCAAAATTGAAGCTTTTGAGTAATTAAAACTCTGTAAAAATGGCAATTTTGGTCACTCTGAGGCTTTAAAAAGTGGTTATTCAACATGAGGCACGATCCAATTGACATTTTGAATCATTTTTAGTACAGTCCAAAAAATAAATTTTCGGATGAAAAACGATGACTCCGGACATGTCGAACGATCCCAAAATGGTCAATATGGATGAAATTGTAACATTTAATCTTTTGACTGTAAATGACTGTTGGATGTGAATTATGACTTTGTCAACTAAAATAAGTGTGTTTAAAGTCATTTCTGTGCCTGAAACGGGTCAAAATTGAAGCTTTTGAGTAAGCAAAACTCTGTAAAAGTGGCAATTTTGGTGACTGTGAGGGTTTAAAAAGTGGTTATTCAACATGAGGCACGACCCAATTGACATTTTGAAACATTTTTGGTACAGTCCAAAAAATAAATTTTCGGATGAAAAACGATGACTCCGGACATTTCGAACGATCCCAAAATGGTCAATATGGATGAAATTTTAACATTTAATCTTTTGACTTTAAATGACTGGTGGATGTGAATTATGACTTTGTCAACTAAAATAAGTGTGTTTAAAGTCATTTCTGTGCCTCAAAGGGGTCAAAATTGAAGCTTTTGAGTAATTAAAACTCTGTAAAAATGGCAATTTTGGTCACTCTGAGGCTTTAAAAAGTGGTTATTCAACATGAGGCACGATCCAATTGACATTTTGAATCATTTTTGGTACAGTCCAAAAAATCAATTTTCGGATGAAAAACGATGACTCCGGACATGTCGAACGATCCCAAAATGGTCAATATGGATGAAATTGTAACATTTAATCTTTTGACTGTAAATGACTGTTGGATGTGAATTAGGACTTTGTCAACTAAAATAAGTGTGTTTAAAGTCATTTCTGTGCCTGAAACGGGTCAAAATTGAAGCTTTTGAGTAATGAAAACTCTGTAAAAATGGCAATTTTGGTCACTGTGAGGCTTTAAAAAGTGGTTATTAAACATGAGGCACGATCCAATTGACATTTTGAATCATTTTTGGTACAGTCCAAAAAATGAATTTTCGGATGAAAAACGATGACTCCGGACATGTCGAACGATCCCAAAATGGTCAATATGGATGAAATTTTAACATTCAATCTTTTGACTGTAAATGACTGTTGGATGTGAATTATGACTTTGTCAACTAAAATAAGTGTGTTTTAAGTCATTTCTGTGCTTCAAAGGGGTCAAAATTGAAGCTTTTGAGTAATCATAACTCTGTAAAAATGGCAATTGTGGTCACTGTGAGGGTTTAAAAAGTGGTTATTCAACATGAGGCACGATCCAATTGACATTTTGAATCATTTTTGGTACAGTCCAAAAAATCAATTTTCGGATGAAAAACGATGACTCCGGACATGTCGAACGATCCCAAAATGGTCAATATGGATGAAATTGTAACATTTAATCTTTTGACTGTAAATGACTGTTGGATGTGAATTAGGACTTTGTCAACTAAAATAAGTGTGTTTAAAGTCATTTCTGTGCCTGAAACGGGTCAAAATTGAAGCTTTTGAGTAATGAAAACTCTGTAAAAATGGCAATTTTGGTCACTGTGAGGCTTTAAAAAGTGGTTATTAAACATGAGGCACGATCCAATTGACATTTTGAATCATTTTTGGTACAGTCCAAAAAATGAATTTTCGGATGAAAAACGATGACTCCGGACATGTCGAACGATCCCAAAATGGTCAATATGGATGAAATTTTAACATTTAATATTTTGACTGTAAATGACTGTTGGATGTGAATTATGACTTTGTCAACTAAAATAAGTGTGTTTAAAGTCATTTCTGTGCCTCAAAGGGGTCAAAATTGAAGCTTTTGAGTAATTAAAACTCTGTAAAAATGGCAATTTTGGTCACTCTGAGGCTTTAAAAAGTGGTTATTCAACATGAGGCACGATCCAATTGACATTTTGAATCATTTTTGGTACAGTCCAAAAAATCAATTTTCGGATGAAAAACTATGACTCCGGACATGTCGAACGATCCCAAAATGGTCAATATGGATGAAATTTTAACATTCAATCTTTTGACTGTAAATGACTGTTGGATGTGAATTATGACTTTGTCAACTAAAATAAGTGTGTTTAAAGTCATTTCTGTGCCTCAAAGGGGTCAAAATTGAAGCTTTTGAGTAATTAAAACTCTGTAAAAATGGCAATTTTGGTCACTCTGAGGCTTTAAAAAGTGGTTATTCAACATGAGGCACGATCCAATTGACATTTTGAATCATTTTTAGTACAGTCCAAAAAATAAATTTTCGGATGAAAAACGATGACTCCGGACATGTCGAACGATCCCAAAATGGTCAATATGGATGAAATTGTAACATTTAATCTTTTGACTGTAAATGACTGTTGGATGTGAATTATGACTTTGTCAACTAAAATAAGTGTGTTTAAAGTCATTTCTGTGCCTGAAACGGGTCAAAATTGAAGCTTTTGAGTAAGCAAAACTCTGTAAAAGTGGCAATTTTGGTGACTGTGAGGGTTTAAAAAGTGGTTATTCAACATGAGGCACGACCCAATTGACATTTTGAAACATTTTTGGTACAGTCCAAAAAATAAATTTTCGGATGAAAAACGATGACTCCGGACATTTCGAACGATCCCAAAATGGTCAATATGGATGAAATTTTAACATTTAATCTTTTGACTGTAAATGACTGGTGGATGTGAATTATGACTTTGTCAACTAAAATAAGTGTGTTTAAAGTCATTTCTGTGCCTCAAAGGGGTCAAAATTGAAGCTTTTGAGTAATTAAAACTCTGTAAAAATGGCAATTTTGGTCACTCTGAGGCTTTAAAAAGTGGTTATTCAACATGAGGCACGATCCAATTGACATTTTGAATCATTTTTGGTACAGTCCAAAAAATCAATTTTCGGATGAAAAACGATGACTCCGGACATGTCGAACGATCCCAAAATGGTCAATATGGATGAAATTGTAACATTTAATCTTTTGACTGTAAATGACTGTTGGATGTGAATTAGGACTTTGTCAACTAAAATAAGTGTGTTTAAAGTCATTTCTGTGCCTGAAACGGGTCAAAATTGAAGCTTTTGAGTAATGAAAACTCTGTAAAAATGGCAATTTTGGTCACTGTGAGGCTTTAAAAAGTGGTTATTAAACATGAGGCACGATCCAATTGACATTTTGAATCATTTTTGGTACAGTCCAAAAAATGAATTTTCGGATGAAAAACGATGACTCCGGACATGTCGAACGATCCCAAAATGGTCAATATGGATGAAATTTTAACATTCAATCTTTTGACTGTAAATGACTGTTGGATGTGAATTATGACTTTGTCAACTAAAATAAGTGTGTTTTAAGTCATTTCTGTGCTTCAAAGGGGTCAAAATTGAAGCTTTTGAGTAATCATAACTCTGTAAAAATGGCAATTTTGGTCACTGTGAGGGTTTAAAAAGTGGTTATTCAACATGAGGCACGATCCAATTGACATTTTGAATCATTTTTGGTACAGTCCAAAAAATCAATTTTCGGATGAAAAACGATGACTCCGGACATGTCGAACGATCCCAAAATGGTCAATATGGATGAAATTGTAACATTTAATCTTTTGACTGTAAATGACTGTTGGATGTGAATTAGGACTTTGTCAACTAAAATAAGTGTGTTTAAAGTCATTTCTGTGCCTCAATGGGGTCAAAATTGAAGCTTTTGAGTAATTAAAACTCTGTAAAAATGGCAATTTTGGTCACTCTGAGGCTTTAAAAAGTGGTTATTCAACATGAGGCACGATCCAATTGACATTTTGAATCATTTTTGGTACAGTCCAAAAAATCAATTTTCGGATGAAAAACGATGACTCCGGATATGTCGAACTATCCCAAAATGGTCAATATGGATGAAATTGTAACATTTAATCTTTTGACTGTAAATGACTGTTGGATGTGAATTAGGACTTTGTCAACTAAAATAAGTGTGTTTAAAGTCATTTCTGTGCCTGAAACGGGTCAAAATTGAAGCTTTGAGTAATCAAAACTCTGTAAAAAGTTCAATTTTGGTCACTGTGAGGCTTTAAAAAGTGGTTATTCAACATGAGGCACGATCCAATTGACATTTTGAATCATTTTTGGTACAGTCCAAAAAATGAATTTTCGGATGAAAAACGATGACTCCGGACATGTCGAACGATCCCAAAATGGTCAATATGGATGACATTTTAACATTCAATATTTTGACTGTAAATGACTGTTGGATGTGAATTATGACTTTGTCAACTAAAATAAGTGTGTTTAAAGTCATTTCTGTGACTCAAAGGGGTCAAAATTGAAGCTTTTGAGTATTTAAAACTCTGTAAAAATGGCAATTTTGGTCACTCTGAGGCTTTAAAAAGTGGTTATTCAACATGAGGCACGATCCAATTGACATTTTGAATCATTTTTGGTACAGTCCAAAAAATGAATTTTCGGATGAAAAACGATGACTCCGGACATGTCGAACGATCCCAAAATGGTCAATATGGATGACATTTTAACATTCAATCTTTTGACTGTAAATGACTGTTGGATGTGAATTATGACTTTGTCAACTAAAATAAGTGTGTTTAAAGTCATTTCTGTGCCTGAAACTGGTCAAAATTGAAGCTTTTGAGTAAGCAAAACTCAGTAAAAATGGCAATTTTGGTCACTCTGAGGGTTTAAAAAGTGGTTATTCAACATGAGGCACAATCCAATTGACATTTTGAATCCTTTTTGGTACAGTCCAAAAAATAAATTTTCGGATGAAAAACAATGACTCCGGACATGTCGAACGATCCCAAAATGGTCAATATGGATGAAATTTTAACATTTAATCTTTTGACTGTAAATGACTGGTGGATGTGAATTATGACTTTGTCAACTAAAATAAGTGTGTTTAAAGTCATTTCTGTGCCTCAAAGGGGTCAAAATTGAAGCTTTTGAGTAATTAAAACTCTGTAAAAATGGCAATTTTGGTCACTCTGAGGCTTTAAAAAGTGGTTATTCAACATGAGGCACGATCCAATTGACATTTTGAATCATTTTTAGTACAGTCCAAAAAATCAATTTTCGGATGAAAAACGATGACTCCGGACATGTCGAACGATCCCAAAATGGTCAATATGGATGAAATTGTAACATTTAATCTTTTGACTGTAAATGACTGTTGGATGTGAATTATGACTTTGTCAACTAAAATAAGTGTGTTTAAAGTCATTTCTGTGCCTGAAACGGGTCAAAATTGAAGCTTTTGAGCAAGCAAAACTCTGTAAAAGTGGCAATTTTGGTGACTGTGAGGGTTTAAAAAGTGGTTATTCAACATGAGGCACGACCCAATTGACATTTTGAATCATTTTTGGTACAGTCCAAAAAATAAATTTTCGGATGAAAAACGATGACTCCGGACATTTCGAACGATCCCAAAATGGTCAATATGGATGAAATTTTAACATTCAATCTTTTGACTGTAAATGACTGTTGGGTGTGAATTATGACTTTGTCAACTAAAATAAGTGTGTTTAAAGTCATTTCTGTGCCTCAAAGGGGTCAAAATTGAAGCTTTTGAGTAATTAAAACTCTGTAAAAATGGCAATTTTGGTCACTCTGAGGCTTTAAAAAGTGGTTATTCAACATGAGGCACGATCCAATTGACATTTTGAATAATTTTTAGTACAGTCCAAAAAATAAATTTTCGGATGAAAAACGATGACTCCGGACATGTCGAACGATCCCAAAATGGTCAATATGGATGAAATTGTAACATTTAATCTTTTGACTGTAAATGACTGTTGGATGTGAATTATGACTTTGTCAACTAAAATAAGTGTGTTTAAAGTCATTTCTGTGCCTGAAACGGGTCAAAATTGAAGCTTTTGAGTAAGCAAAACTCTGTAAAAGTGGCAATTTTGGTGACTGTGAGGGTTTAAAAAGTGGTTATTCAACATGAGGCACGACCCAATTGACATTTTGAAACATTTTTGGTACAGTCCAAAAAATAAATTTTCGGATGAAAAACGATGACTCCGGACATTTCGAACGATCCCAAAATGGTCAATATGGATGAAATTTTAACATTTAATCTTTTGACTGTAAATGACTGGTGGATGTGAATTATGACTTTGTCAACTAAAATAAGTGTGTTTAAAGTCATTTCTGTGCCTCAAAGGGGTCAAAATTGAAGCTTTTGAGTAATTAAAACTCTGTAAAAATGGCAATTTTGGTCACTCTGAGGCTTTAAAAAGTGGTTATTCAACATGAGGCACGATCCAATTGACATTTTGAATCATTTTTGGTACAGTCCAAAAAATCAATTTTCGGATGAAAAACGATGACTCCGGACATGTCGAACGATCCCAAAATGGTCAATATGGATGAAATTGTAACATTTAATCTTTTGACTGTAAATGACTGTTGGATGTGAATTAGGACTTTGTCAACTAAAATAAGTGTGTTTAAAGTCATTTCTGTGCCTGAAACGGGTCAAAATTGAAGCTTTTGAGTAATGAAAACTCTGTAAAAATGGCAATTTTGGTCACTGTGAGGCTTTAAAAAGTGGTTATTAAACATGAGGCACGATCCAATTGACATTTTGAATCATTTTTGGTACAGTCCAAAAAATGAATTTTCGGATGAAAAACGATGACTCCGGACATGTCGAACGATCCCAAAATGGTCAATATGGATGAAATTTTAACATTCAATCTTTTGACTGTAAATGACTGTTGGATGTGAATTATGACTTTGTCAACTAAAATAAGTGTGTTTTAAGTCATTTCTGTGCTTCAAAGGGGTCAAAATTGAAGCTTTTGAGTAATCATAACTCTGTAAAAATGGCAATTGTGGTCACTGTGAGGGTTTAAAAAGTGGTTATTCAACATGAGGCACGATCCAATTGACATTTTGAATCATTTTTGGTACAGTCCAAAAAATCAATTTTCGGATGAAAAACGATGACTCCGGACATGTCGAACGATCCCAAAATGGTCAATATGGATGAAATTGTAACATTTAATCTTTTGACTGTAAATGACTGTTGGATGTGAATTAGGACTTTGTCAACTAAAATAAGTGTGTTTAAAGTCATTTCTGTGCCTGAAACGGGTCAAAATTGAAGCTTTTGAGTAATGAAAACTCTGTAAAAATGGCAATTTTGGTCACTGTGAGGCTTTAAAAAGTGGTTATTAAACATGAGGCACGATCCAATTGACATTTTGAATCATTTTTGGTACAGTCCAAAAAATGAATTTTCGGATGAAAAACGATGACTCCGGACATGTCGAACGATCCCAAAATGGTCAATATGGATGAAATTTTAACATTCAATCTTTTGACTGTAAATGACTGTTGGATGTGAATTATGACTTTGTCAACTAAAATAAGTGTGTTTTAAGTCATTTCTGTGCTTCAAAGGGGTCAAAATTGAAGCTTTTGAGTAATCATAACTCTGTAAAAATGGCAATTTTGGTCACTGTGAGGGTTTAAAAAGTGGTTATTCAACATGAGGCACGATCCAATTGACATTTTGAATCATTTTTGGTACAGTCCAAAAAATCAATTTTCGGATGAAAACGATGACTCCGGACATGTCGAACGATCCCAAAATGGCCAATATGGATGAAATTTTAACATTTAATCTTTTGACTGTAAATGACTGTTGGATGTGAATTATGACTTTGTCAACTAAAATAAGTGTGTTTAAAGTCATTTCTGTGCCTCAATGGGGTCAAAATTGAAGCTTTTGAGTAATTAAAACTCTGTAAAAATGGCAATTTTGGTCACTCTGAGGCTTTAAAAAGTGGTTATTCAACATGAGGCACGATCCAATTGACATTTTGAATCATTTTTGGTACAGTCCAAAAAATCAATTTTCGGATGAAAAACGATGACTCCGGATATGTCGAACTATCCCAAAATGGTCAATATGGATGAAATTGTAACATTTAATCTTTTGACTGTAAATGACTGTTGGATGTGAATTAGGACTTTGTCAACTAAAATAAGTGTGTTTAAAGTCATTTCTGTGCCTGAAACGGGTCAAAATTGAAGCTTTGAGTAATCAAAACTCTGTAAAAAGTTCAATTTTGGTCACTGTGAGGCTTTAAAAAGTGGTTATTCAACATGAGGCACGATCCAATTGACATTTTGAATCATTTTTGGTACAGTCCAAAAAATGAATTTTCGGATGAAAAACGATGACTCCGGACATGTCGAACGATCCCAAAATGGTCAATATGGATGACATTTTAACATTCAATATTTTGACTGTAAATGACTGTTGGATGTGAATTATGACTTTGTCAACTAAAATAAGTGTGTTTAAAGTCATTTCTGTGACTCAAAGGGGTCAAAATTGAAGCTTTTGAGTATTTAAAACTCGGAAAAAATGGCAATTTTGGTCACTCTGAGGCTTTAAAAAGTGGTTATTCAACATGAGGCACGATCCAATTGACATTTTGAATCATTTTTGGTACAGTCCAAAAAATGAATTTTCGGATGAAAAACGATGACTCCGGACATGTCGAACGATCCCAAAATGGTCAATATGGATGACATTTTAACATTCAATCTTTTGACTGTAAATGACTGTTGGATGTGAATTATGACTTTGTCAACTAAAATAAGTGTGTTTAAAGTCATTTCTGTGCCTGAAACTGGTCAAAATTGAAGCTTTTGAGTAAGCAAAACTCTGTAAAAATGGCAATTTTGGTCACTCTGAGGGTTTAAAAAGTGGTTATTCAACATGAGGCACAATCCAATTGACATTTTGAATCCTTTTTGGTACAGTCCAAAAAATAAATTTTCGGATGAAAAACAATGACTCCGGACATGTCGAACGATCCCAAAATGGTCAATATGGATGAAATTTTAACATTTAATCTTTTGACTGTAAATGACTGGTGGATGTGAATTATGACTTTGTCAACTAAAATAAGTGTGTTTAAAGTCATTTCTGTGCCTCAAAGGGGTCAAAATTGAAGCTTTTGAGTAATTAAAACTCTGTAAAAATGGCAATTTTGGTCACTCTGAGGCTTTAAAAAGTGGTTATTCAACATGAGGCACGATCCAATTGACATTTTGAATCATTTTTAGTACAGTCCAAAAAATCAATTTTCGGATGAAAAACGATGACTCCGGACATGTCGAACGATCCCAAAATGGTCAATATGGATGAAATTGTAACATTTAATCTTTTGACTGTAAATGACTGTTGGATGTGAATTATGACTTTGTCAACTAAAATAAGTGTGTTTAAAGTCATTTCTGTGCCTGAAACGGGTCAAAATTGAAGCTTTTGAGCAAGCAAAACTCTGTAAAAGTGGCAATTTTGGTGACTGTGAGGGTTTAAAAAGTGGTTATTCAACATGAGGCACGACCCAATTGACATTTTGAATCATTTTTGGTACAGTCCAAAAAATAAATTTTCGGATGAAAAACGATGACTCCGGACATTTCGAACGATCCCAAAATGGTCAATATGGATGAAATTTTAACATTTAATCTTTTGACTGTAAATGACTGGTGGATGTGAATTATGACTTTGTCAACTAAAATAAGTGTGTTTAAAGTCATTTCTGTGCCTCAAAGGGGTCAAAATTGAAGCTTTTGAGTAATTAAAACTCTGTAAAAATGGCAATTTTGGTCACTCTGAGGCTTTAAAAAGTGGTTATTCAACATGAGGCACAATCCAATTGACATTTTGAATCATTTTTGGTACAGTCCAAAAAATCAATTTTCGGATGAAAAACTATGACTCCGGACATGTCGAACGATCCCAAAATGGTCAATATGGATGAAATTTTAACATTCAATCTTTTGACTGTAAATGACTGTTGGATGTGAATTATGACTTTGTCAACTAAAATAAGTGTGTTTTAAGTCATTTCTGTGCTTCAAAGGGGTCAAAATTGAAGCTTTTGAGTAATCATAACTCTGTAAAAATGGCAATTTTGGTCACTGTGAGGGTTTAAAAAGTGGTTATTCAACATGAGGCACGATCCAATTGACATTTTGAATCATTTTTGGTGCAGTCCAAAAAATCAATTTTCGGATGAAAACGATGACTCCGGACATGTCGAACGATCCCAAAATGGCCAATATGGATGAAATTTTAACATTTAATCTTTTGACTGTAAATGACTGTTGGATGTGAATTATGACTTTGTCAACTAAAATAAGTGTGTTTAAAGTCATTTCTGTGACTCAAAGGGGTCAAAATTGAAGCTTTTGAGTAATTAAAACTCTGTAAAAATGGCAATTTTGGTCACTCTGAGGCTTTAAAAAGTGGTTATTCAACATGAGGCACGATCCAATTGACATTTTGAATCATTTTTGGTACAGTCCAAAAAATGAATTTTCGGATGAAAAACGATGACTCTGGACATGTCGAACGATCCCAAAATGGTCAATATGGATGACATTTTAACATTCAATCTTTTGACTGTAAATGACTGTTGGATGTGAATTCTGACTTTGTCAACTAAAATAAGTGTGTTTAAAGTCATTTCTGTGCCTGAAACTGGTCAAAATTGAAGCTTTTGAGTAAGCAAAACTCTGTAAAAGTGGCAATTTTGGTGACTGTGAGGGTTTAAAAAGTGGTTATTCAACATGAGGCACGACCCAATTGACATTTTTAATCATTTTTGGTACAGTCCAAAAAATAAATTTTCGGATGAAAAACGATGACTCCGGACATTTCGAACGATCCCAAAATGGTCAATATGGATGAAATTTTAACATTTAATCTTTTGACTGTAAATGACTGGTGGATGTGAATTATGACTTTGTCAACTAAAATCAGTGTGTTTAAAGTCATTTCTGTGCCTCAAAGGGGTCAAAATTGAAGCTTTTGAGTAATTAAAACTCTGTAAAAATGGCAATTTTGGTCACTCTGAGGCTTTAAAAAGTGGTTATTCAACATGAGGCACGATCCAATTGACATTTTGAATCATTTTTGGTACAGTCCAAAAAATCAATTTTTGGATGAAAAACGATGACTCCGGACATGTCGAACGATCCCAAAATGGTCAATATGGATGAAATTGTAACATTTAATCTTTTGACTGTAAATGACTGTTGGATGTGAATTAGGACTTTGTCAACTAAAATAAGTGTGTTTAAAGTCATTTCTGTGCCTGAAACGGGTCAAAATTGAAGCTTTTGAGTAATCAAAACTCTGTAAAAATGGCAATTTTGGTCACTGTGAGGCTTTAAAAAGTGGTTATTAAACATGAGGCACGATCCAATTGACATTTTGAATCATTTTTGGTACAGTCCAAAAAATGAATTTTCGGATGAAAAACGATGACTCCGGACATGTCGAACGATCCCAAAATGGTCAATATGGATGACATTTTAACATTCAATATTTTGACTGTAAATGACTGTTGGATGTGAATTATGACTTTGTCAACTAAAATAAGTGTGTTTAAAGTCATTTCTGTGCCTGAAACTGGTCAAAATTGAAGCTTTTGAGTAAGCAAAACTCTGTAAAAATGGCAATTTTGGTCACTCCGAGGGTTTAAAAAGTGGTTATTCAACATGAGGCACGACCCAATTGACATTTTGAATCATTTTTGGTACAGTCCAAAAAATCAATTTTCGGATGAAAAACGATGACTCCGGACATGTCGAACGATCCCAAAATGGTCAATATGGATAAAATTTTAACATTTAATCTTTTGACTCTAAATGACTGTTGGATGTGAATTATGACTTTGTCAACTAAAATAAGTGTGTTTAAAGTCATTTCTGTGCCTGAAATGGTTCAAAATTGAAGCTTTTGAGTAATTAAAACTCTGTAAAAATGGCAATTTTGGTCACTCTGAGGCTTTAAAAAGTGGTTATTCAACATGAGGCACGATCCAATTGACATTTTGAATCATTTTTGGTACAGTCCAAAAAATGAATTTTCGGATGAAAAACGATGACTCCGGACATGTCGAACGATCCCAAAATGGTCAATATGGATGAAATTTTAACATTCAATCTTTTGACTGTAAATGACTGTTGGGTGTGAATTATGACTTTGTCAACTAAAATAAGTGTGTTTAAAGTCATTTCTGTGCCTGAAACGGGTCAAAATTGAAGCTTTTGAGTAATCATAACTCTGTAAAAATGGCAATTTTGGTCACTGTGAGGGTTTAAAAAGTGGTTATTCAACATGAGGCACGATCCAATTGACATTTTGAATCATTTTTGGTACAGTCCAAAAAATCAATTTTCGGATGAAAACGATGACTCCGGACATGTCGAACGATCCCAAAATGGCCAATATGGATGAAATTTTAACATTTAATCTTTTGACTGTAAATGACTGTTGGATGTGAATTATGACTTTGTCAACTAAAATAAGTGTGTTTAAAGTCATTTCTGTGACTCAAAGGGGTCAAAATTGAAGCTTTTGAGTAATTAAAACTCTGTAAAAATGGCAATTTTGGTCACTCTGAGGCTTTAAAAAGTGGTTATTCAACATGAGGCACGATCCAATTGACATTTTGAATCATTTTTGGTACAGTCCAAAAAATGAATTTTCGGATGAAAAACGATGACTCCGGACATGTCGAACGATCCCAAAATGGTCAATATGGATGACATTTTAACATTCAATCTTTTGACTGTAAATGACTGTTGGATGTGAATTATGACTTTGTCAACTAAAATGAGTGTGTTTAAAGTCATTTCTGTGCCTGAAACTGGTCAAAATTGAAGCTTTTGAGTAAGCAAAACTCTGTAAAAATGGCAATTTTGGTCACTCTGAGGGTTTAAAAAGTGGTTATTCAACATGAGGCACAATCCATTTGACATTTTGAATCCTTTTTGGTACAGTCCAAAAAATAAATTTTCGGATGAAAAACAATGACTCCGGACATGTCGAACGATCCCAAAATGGTCAATATGGATGAAATTTTAACATTTAATCTTTTGACTGTAAATGACTGGTGGATGTGAATTATGACTTTGTCAACTAAAATAAGTGTGTTTAAAGTCATTTCTGTGCCTCAAAGGGGTCAAAATTGAAGCTTTTGAGTAATTAAAACTCTGTAAAAATGGCAATTTTGGTCACTCTGAGGCTTTAAAAAGTGGTTATTCAACATGAGGCACGATCCAATTGACATTTTGAATCATTTTTAGTACAGTCCAAAAAATCAATTTTCGGATGAAAAACGATGACTCCGGACATGTCGAACGATCCCAAAATGGTCAATATGGATGAAATTGTAACATTTAATCTTTTGACTGTAAATGACTGTTGGATGTGAATTATGACTTTGTCAACTAAAATAAGTGTGTTTAAAGTAATTTCTGTGCCTGAAACGGGTCAAAATTGAAGCTTTTGAGTAAGCAAAACTCTGTAAAAGTGGCAATTTTGGTAACTGTGAGGGTTTAAAAGTGGTTATTCAACATGAGGCACGACCCAATTGACATTTTGAATCATTTTTGGTACAGTCCAAAAAATAAATTTTCGGATGAAAAACGATGACTCCGGACATTTCGAACGATCCCAAAATGGTCAATATGGATGAAATTTTAACATTTAATCTTTTGACTGTAAATGACTGGTGGATGTGAATTATGACTTTGTCAACTAAAATAAGTGTGTTTAAAGTCATTTCTGTGCCTGAAACGGGTCAAAATTGAAGCTTTTGAGTAATTAAAACTCTGTAAAAATGGCAATTTTGGTCACTCTGAGGCTTTAAAAAGTGGTTATTCACCATGAGGCACGATCCAATTGACATTTTGGATCATTTTTGGTACAGTCCAAAAAATCAATTTTCGGATGAAAAACGATGACTCCGGACATGTCGAACGATCCCAAAATGGTCAATATGGATGAAATTGTAACATTTAATCTTTTGACTGTAAATGACTGTTGGATGTGAATTAGGACTTTGTCAACTAAAATAAGTGTGTTTAAAGTCATTTCTGTGCCTGAAACGGGTCAAAATTGAAGCTTTTGAGTAATCAAAACTCTGTAAAAATGGCAATTTTGGTCACTGTGAGGCTTTAAAAAGTGGTTATTCAACATGAGGCACAATCCAATTGACATTTTGAATCATTTTTGGTACAGTCCAAAAAATGAATTTTCGGATGAAAAACGATGACTCCGGACATGTCGAACGATCCCAAAATGGTCAATATGGATGAAATTTTAACATTCAATCTTTTGACTGTAAATGACTGTTGGATGTGAATTATGACTTTGTCAACTAAAATAAGTGTGTTTTAAGTCATTTCTGTGCTTCAAAGGGGTCAAAATTGAAGCTTTTGAGTAATCATAACTCTGTAAAAATGGCAATTTTGGTCACTGTGAGGGTTTAAAAAGTGGTTATTTAACATGAGGCACGATCCAATTGACATTTTGAATCATTTTTGGTACAGTCCAAAAAATCAATTTTCGGATGAAAACGATGACTCCGGACATGTCGAACGATCCCAAAATGGCCAATATGGATGAAATTTTAACATTTAATCTTTTGACTGTAAATGACTGTTGGATGTGAATTATGACTTTGTCAACTAAAATAAGTGTGTTTAAAGTCATTTCTGTGCCTCAATGGGGTCAAAATTGAAGCTTTTGAGTAATTAAAACTCTGTAAAAATGGCAATTTTGGTCACTCTGAGGCTTTAAAAAGTGGTTATTCAACATGAGGCACGATCCAATTGACATTTTGAATCATTTTTGGTACAGTCCAAAAAATCAATTTTCGGATGAAAAACGATGACTCCGGATATGTCGAACTATCCCAAAATGGTCAATATGGATGAAATTGTAACATTTAATCTTTTGACTGTAAATGACTGTTGGATGTGAATTAGGACTTTGTCAACTAAAATAAGTGTGTTTAAAGTCATTTCTGTGCCTGAAACGGGTCAAAATTGAAGCTTTTGAGTAAGCAAAAATCTGTAAAAATGGCAATTTTGGTCACTCTGTGGGTTTAAAAAGTGGTTATTCAACATGAGGCACGACCCAATTGACATTTTGAATCATTTTTGGTACAGTCCAAAAAATGAATTTTCGGATGAAAAACTATGACTCCGGACATGTCGAACGATCCCAAAATGGTCAATATGGATGAAATTTTAACATTCAATCTTTTGACTGAAAATGACTGTTGGATGTGAATTATGACTTTGTCAACAAAAATAAGTGTGTTTTAAGTCATTTCTGTGCTTCAAAGGGGTCAAAATTGAAGCTTTTGAGTAATCATAACTCTGTAAAAATGGCAATTTTGGTCACTGTGAGGGTTTAAAAAGTGGTTATTCAACATGAGGCACGACCCAATTGACATTTTGAATCATTTTTGGTACAGTCCAAAAAATAAATTTTCGGATGAAAAACGATGACTCCGGACATTTCGAACGATCCCAAAATGGTCAATATGGATGAAATTTTAACATTTAATCTTTTGACTGTAAATGACTGGTGGATGTGAATTATGACTTTGTCAACTAAAATAAGTGTGTTTAAAGTCATTTCTGTGCCTGAAACGGGTCAAAATTGAAGCTTTTGAGTAATTAAAACTCTGTAAAAATGGCAATTTTGGTCACTCTGAGGCTTTAAAAAGTGGTTATTCACCATGAGGCACGATCCAATTGACATTTTGAATCATTTTTGGTACAGTCCAAAAAATCAATTTTCGGATGAAAAACGATGACTCCGGACATGTCGAACGATCCCAAAATGGTCAATATGGATGAAATTGTAACATTTAATCTTTTGACTGTAAATGACTGTTGGATGTGAATTATGACTTTGTCAACTAAAATAAGTGTGTTTAAAGTCATTTCTGTGCCTGAAACGGGTCAAAATTGAAGCTTTTGAGTAATTAAAACTCTGTAAAAATGGCAATTTTGGTCACTCTGAGGCTTTAAAAAGTGGTTATTCACCATGAGGCACGATCCAATTGACATTTTGAATCATTTTTGGTACAGTCCAAAAAATCAATTTTCGGATGAAAAACGATGACTCCGACCATGTCGAACGATCCCAAAATGGTCAATATGGATGAAATTGTAACATTTAATCTTTTGACTGTAAATGACTGTTGGATGTGAATTAGGACTTTGTCAACTAAAATAAGTGTGTTTAAAGTCATTTCTGTGCCTGAAACGGGTCAAAATTGAAGCTTTTGAGTAATCAAAACTCTGTAAAAATGGCAATTTTGGTCACTGTGAGGCTTTAAAAAGTGGTTATTCAACATGAGGCACGATCCAATTGACATTTTGAATCATTTTTGGTACAGTCCAAAAAATGAATTTTCGAATGAAAAACGATGACTCCGGACATGTCGAACGATCCCAAAATGGCCAATATGGATGAAATTTTAACATTTAATCTTTTGACTGTAAATGACTGTTGGATGTGAATTATGACTTTGTCAACTAAAATAAGTGTGTTTAAAGTCATTTCTGTGCCTCAATGGGGTCAAAATTGAAGCTTTTGAGTAATTAAAACTCTGTAAAAATGGCAATTTTGGTCACTCTGAGGCTTTAAAAAGTGGTTATTCAACATGAGGCACGATCCAATTGACATTTTGAATCATTTTTGGTACAGTCCAAAAAATCAATTTTCGGATGAAAAACGATGACTCCGGATATGTCGAACTATCCCAAAATGGTCAATATGGATGAAATTGTAACATTTAATCTTTTGACTGTAAATGACTGTTGGATGTGAATTAGGACTTTGTCAACTAAAATAAGTGTGTTTAAAGTCATTTCTGTGCCTGAAACGGGTCAAAATTGAAGCTTTGAGTAATCAAAACTCTGTAAAAAGTTCAATTTTGGTCACTGTGAGGCTTTAAAAAGTGGTTATTCAACATGAGGCACGATCCAATTGACATTTTGAATCATTTTTGGTACAGTCCAAAAAATGAATTTTCGGATGAAAAACGATGACTCCGGACATGTCGAACGATCCCAAAATGGTCAATATGGATGAAATTTTAACATTCAATCTTTTGACTGTAAATGACTGTTGGATGTGAATTATGACTTTGTCAACTAAAATAAGTGTGTTTAAAGTCATTTCTGTGCCTGAAACGGGTCAAAATTGAAGCTTTTGAGTAAGCAAAAATCTGTAAAAATGGCAATTTTGGTCACTCTGAGGGTTTAAAAAGTGGTTATTCAACATGAGGCACGACCCAATTGACATTTTGAATCATTTTTGGTACAGTCCAAAAAATGAATTTTCGGATGAAAAACTATGACTCCGGACATGTCGAACGATCCCAAAATGGTTAGTATGGATGAAATTATAACATTCAATCTTTTGACTGTAAATGACTGTTGGATGTGAATTATGACTTTGTCAACTAAAATAAGTGTGTTTTAAGTCATTTCTGTGCTTCAAAGGGGTCAAAATTGAAGCTTTTGAGTAATCATAACTCTGTAAAAATGGCAATTTTGGTCACTGTGAGGGTTTAAAAAGTGGTTATTCAACATGAGGCACGACCCAATTGACATTTTGAATCATTTTTGGTACAGTCCAAAAAATAAATTTTCGGATGAAAAACGATGACTCCGGACATTTCGAACGATCCCAAAATGGTCAATATGGATGAAATTTTAACATTTAATCTTTTGACTGTAAATGACTGGTGGATGTGAATTATGACTTTGTCAACTAAAATAAGTGTGTTTAAAGTCATTTCTGTGCCTGAAACGGGTCAAAATTGAAGCTTTTGAGTAATTAAAACTCTGTAAAAATGGCAATTTTGGTCACTCTGAGGCTTTAAAAAGTGGTTATTCACCATGAGGCACGATCCAATTGACATTTTGAATCATTTTTGGTACAGTCCAAAAAATCAATTTTCGGATGAAAAACGATGACTCCGGACATGTCGAACGATCCCAAAATGGTCAATATGGATGAAATTGTAACATTTAATCTTTTGACTGTAAATGACTGTTGGATGTGAATTAGGACTTTGTCAACTAAAATAAGTGTGTTTAAAGTCATTTCTGTGCCTGAAACGGGTCAAAATTGAAGCTTTTGAGTAATCAAAACTCTGTAAAAATGGCAATTTTGGTCACTGTGAGGCTTTAAAAAGTGGTTATTCAACATGAGGCACGATCCAATTGACATTTTGAATCATTTTTGGTACAGTCCAAAAAATGAATTTTCGGATGAAAAACGATGACTCCGGACATGTCGAACGATCCCAAAATGGTCAATATGGATGAAATTTTAACATTCAATCTTATGACTGTAAATGACTGTTGGATGTGAGTTATGACTTTGTCAACTAAAATAAGTGTGTTTTAAGTCATTTCTGTGCTTCAAAGGGGTCAAAATTGAAGCTTTTGAGTAATCATAACTCTGTAAAAATGGCAATTTTGGTCACTGTGAGGGTTTAAAAAGTGGTTATTCAACATGAGGCACGATCCAATTGACATTTTGAATCATTTTTGGTACAGTCCAAAAAAATCAATTTTCGGATGAAAACGATGACTCTGGACATGTCGAACGATCCCAAAATGGCCAATATGGATGAAATTTTAACATTTAATCTTTTGACTGTAAATGACTGTTGGATGTGAATTATGACTTTGTCAACTAAAATAAGTGTGTTTTAAGTCATTTCTGTGCTTCAAAGGGGTCAAAATTGAAGCTTTTGAGTAATCATAACTCTGTAAAAATGGCAATTTTGGTCACTGTGAGGGTTTAAAAAGTGGTTATTCAACATGAGGCACGATCCAATTGACATTTTGAATCATTTTTGGTACAGTCCAAAAAATCAATTTTCGGATGAAAACGATGACTCCGGACATGTCGAACGATCCCAAAATGGCCAATATGGATGAAATTTTAACATTTAATCTTTTGACTGTAAATGACTGTTGGATATGAATTAGGACTTTGTCAACTAAAATAAGTGTGTTTAAAGTCGTTTCTGTGCCTGAAACGGGTCAAAATTGAAGCTTTTGAGTAATCAAAACTCTGTAAAAATGGCAATTTTGGTCACTGTGAGGCTTTAAAAAGTGGTTATTCAACATGAGGCACGATCCAATTGACATTTTGAATCATTTTTGGTACAGTCCAAAAAATGAATTTTCGGATGAAAAACGATGACTCCGGACATGTCGAACGATCCCAAAATGGTCAATATGGATGACATTTTAACATTCAATCTTTTGACTGTAAATGACTGTTGGATGTGAATTATGACTTTGTCAACTAAAATAAGTGTGTTTAAAGTCATTTCTGTGCCTGAAACTGGTCAAAATTGAAGCTTTTGAGTAAGCAAAACTCTGTAAAAATGGCAATTTTGGTCACTCTGAGGGTTTAAAAAGTGGTTATTCAACATGAGGCACGACCCAATTGACATTTTGAATCATTTTTGGTACAGTCCAAAAAATCAATTTTCGGATGAAAAACGATGACTCCGGACATGTCGAACGATCCCAAAATGGTCAATATGGATAAAATTTTAACATTTAATCTTTTGACTCTAAATGACTGTTGGATGTGAATTATGACTTTGTCAACTAAAATAAGTGTGTTTAAAGTCATTTCTGTGCCTGAAATGGTTCAAAATTGAAGCTTTTGAGTAAGCAAAACTCTGTAAAAGTAGCAATTTTGGTGACTGTGAGGGTTTAAAAAGTGGTTATTCAACATGAGGCACAATCCAATTGACATTTTGAATCCTTTTTGGTACAGTCCAAAAAATAAATTTTCGGATGAAAAACGATGACTCCGGACATGTCGAACGATCCCAAAATGGTCAATATGGATGAAATTGTAACATTTAATCTTTTGACTCTAAATGACTGTTGGATGTGAATTATGACTTTGTCAACTAAAATAAGTGTGTTTAAAGTCATTTCTGTGCCTGAAATGGTTCAAAATTGAAGCTTTTGAGTAAGCAAAACTCTGTAAAAGTAGCAATTTTGGTGACTGTGAGGGTTTAAAAAGTGGTTATTTAACATGAGGCACGATCCAATTGACATTTTGAATCATTTTTAGTACAGTCCAAAAAATCAATTTTCGGATGAAAAACGATGACTCCGGACATGTCGAACGATCCCAAAATGGTCAATATGGATGAAATTGTAACATTTAATCTTTTGACTGTAAATGACTGTTGGATGTGAATTATGACTTTGTCAACTAAAATAAGTGTGTTTAAAGTCATTTCTGTGCCTGAAACGGGTCAAAATTGAAGCTTTTGAGTAAGCAAAACTCTGTAAAAGTGGCAATTTTGGTGACTGTGAGGGTTTAAAAAGTGGTTATTCAACATGAGGCACGACCCAATTGACATTTTGAATCATTTTTGGTACAGTCCAAAAAATAAATTTTCGGATGAAAAACGATGACTCCGGACATTTCGAACGATCCCAAAATGGTCAATATGGATGAAATTTTAACATTTAATCTTTTGACTGTAAATGACTGGTGGATGTGAATTATGACTTTGTCAACTAAAATAAGTGTGTTTAAAGTCATTTCTGTGCCTCAAAGGGGTCAAAATTGAAGCTTTTGAGTAATTAAAACTCTGTAAAAATGGCAATTTTGGTCACTCTGAGGCTTTAAAAAGTGGTTATTCAACATGAGGCACGATCCAATTGACATTTTGAATCATTTTTGGTACAGTCCAAAAAATCAATTTTCGGATGAAAAACGATGACTCCGGACATGTCGAACGATCCCAAAATGGTCAATATGGATGAAATTGTAACATTTAATCTTTTGACTGTAAATGACTGTTGGATGTGAATTAGGACTTTGTCAACTAAAATAAGTGTGTTTAAAGTCATTTCTGTGCCTGAAACGGGTCAAAATTGAAGCTTTTGAGTAATGAAAACTCTGTAAAAATGGCAATTTTGGTCACTGTGAGGCTTTAAAAAGTGGTTATTAAACATGAGGCACGATCCAATTGATATTTTGAATCATTTTTGGTACAGTCCAAAAAATGAATTTTCGGATGAAAAACGATGACTCCGGACATGTCGAACGATCCCAAAATGGTCAATATGGATGAAATTTTAACATTCAATCTTTTGACTGTAAATGACTGTTGGATGTGAATTATGACTTTGTCAACTAAAATAAGTGTGTTTTAAGTCATTTCTGTGCTTCAAAGGGGTCAAAATTGAAGCTTTTGAGTAATCATAACTCTGTAAAAATTGCAATTTTGGTCACTGTGAGGGTTTAAAAAGTGGTTATTCAACATGAGGCACGATCCAATTGACATTTTGAATCATTTTTGGTACAGTCCAAAAAATCAATTTTCGGATGAAAACGATGACTCCGGACATTTCGAACGATCCCAAAATGGTCAATATGGATGAAATTTTAACATTTAATCTTTTGACTGTAAATGACTGGTGGATGTGAATTATGACTTTGTCAACTAAAATAAGTGTGTTTAAAGTCATTTCTGTGCCTGAAACGGGTCAAAATTGAAGCTTTTGAGTAATTAAAACTCTGTAAAAATGGCAATTTTGGTCACTCTGAGGCTTTAAAAAGTGGTTATTCACCATGAGGCACGATCCAATTGACATTTTGAATCATTTTTGGTACAGTCCAAAAAATCAATTTTCGGATGAAAAACGATGACTCCGGACATGTCGAACGATCCCAAAATGGTCAATATGGATGAAATTGTAACATTTAATCTTTTGACTGTAAATGACTGTTGGATGTGAATTAGGACTTTGTCAACTAAAATAAGTGTGTTTAAAGTCATTTCTGTGCCTGAAACGGGTCAAAATTGAAGCTTTTGAGTAATCAAAACTCTGTAAAAATGGCAATTTTGGTCACTGTGAGGCTTTAAAAAGTGGTTATTCAACATGAGGCACGATCCAATTGATATTTTGAATCATTTTTGGTACAGTCCAAAAAATGAATTTTCGGATGAAAAACGATGACTCCGGACATGTCGAACGATCCCAAAATGGTCAATATGGATGAAATTTTAACATTCAATCTTTTGACTGTAAATGACTGTTGGATGTGAGTTATGACTTTGTCAACTAAAATAAGTGTGTTTTAAGTCATTTCTGTGCTTCAAAGGGGTCAAAATTGAAGCTTTTGAGTAATCATAACTCTGTAAAAATGGCAATTTTGGTCACTGTGAGGGTTTAAAAAGTGGTTATTCAACATGAGGCACGATCCAATTGACATTTTGAATCATTTTTGGTACAGTCCAAAAAAATCAATTTTCGGATGAAAACGATGACTCCGGACATGTCGAACGATCCCAAAATGGCCAATATGGATGAAATTTTAACATTTAATCTTTTGACTGTAAATGACTGTTGGATGTGAATTATGACTTTGTCAACTAAAATAAGTGTGTTTTAAGTCATTTCTGTGCTTCAAAGGGGTCAAAATTGAAGCTTTTGAGTAATCATAACTCTGTAAAAATGGCAATTTTGGTCACTGTGAGGGTTTAAAAAGTGGTTATTCAACATGAGGCACGATCCAATTGACATTTTGAATCATTTTTGGTACAGTCCAAAAAATCAATTTTCGGATGAAAACGATGACTCCGGACATGTCGAACGATCCCAAAATGGCCAATATGGATGAAATTGTAACATTTAATCTTTTGACTGTAAATGACTGTTGGATGTGAATTAGGACTTTGTCAACTAAAATAAGTGTGTTTAAAGTCATTTCTGTGCCTGAAACGGGTCAAAATTGAAGCTTTTGAGTAATCAAAACTCTGTAAAAATGGCAATTTTGGTCACTGTGAGGCTTTAAAAAGTGGTTATTCAACATGAGGCACGATCCAATTGACATTTTGAATCATTTTTGGTACAGTCCAAAAAATGAATTTTCGGATGAAAAACGATGACTCCGGACATGTCGAACGATCCCAAAATGGTCAATATGGATGAAATTTTAACATTCAATCTTATGACTGTAAATGACTGTTGGATGTGAGTTATGACTTTGTCAACTAAAATAAGTGTGTTTTAAGTCATTTCTGTGCTTCAAAGGGGTCAAAATTGAAGCTTTTGAGTAATCATAACTCTGTAAAAATGGCAATTTTGGTCACTGTGAGGGTTTAAAAAGTGGTTATTCAACATGAGGCACGATCCAATTGACATTTTGAATCATTTTTGGTACAGTCCAAAAAAATCAATTTTCGGATGAAAACGATGACTCCGGACATGTCGAACGATCCCAAAATGGCCAATATGGAGGAAATTTTAACATTTAATCTTTTGACTGTAAATGACTGTTGGATGTGAATTATGACTTTGTCAACTAAAATAAGTGTGTTTTAAGTCATTTCTGTGCTTCAAAGGGGTCAAAATTGAAGCTTTTGAGTAATCATAACTCTGTAAAAATGGCAATTTTGGTCACTGTGAGGGTTTAAAAAGTGGTTATTCAACATGAGGCACGATCCAATTGACATTTTGAATCATTTTTGGTACAGTCCAAAAAATCAATTTTCGGATGAAAACGATGACTCCGGACATGTCGAACGATCCCAAAATGGCCAATATGGATGAAATTTTAACATTTAATCTTTTGACTGTAAATGACTGTTGGATATGAATTAGGACTTTGTCAACTAAAATAAGTGTGTTTAAAGTCGTTTCTGTGCCTGAAACGGGTCAAAATTGAAGCTTTTGAGTAATCAAAACTCTGTAAAAATGGCAATTTTGGTCACTGTGAGGCTTTAAAAAGTGGTTATTCAACATGAGGCACGATCCAATTGACATTTTGAATCATTTTTGGTACAGTCCAAAAAATGAATTTTCGGATGAAAAACGATGACTCCGGACATGTCGAACGATCCCAAAATGGTCAATATGGATGACATTTTAACATTCAATCTTTTGACTGTAAATGACTGTTGGATGTGAATTATGACTTTGTCAACTAAAATAAGTGTGTTTAAAGTCATTTCTGTGCCTGAAACTGGTCAAAATTGAAGCTTTTGAGTAAGCAAAACTCTGTAAAAATGGCAATTTTGGTCACTCTGAGGGTTTAAAAAGTGGTTATTCAACATGAGGCACGACCCAATTGACATTTTGAATCATTTTTGGTACAGTCCAAAAAATCAATTTTCGGATGAAAAACGATGACTCCGGACATGTCGAACGATCCCAAAATGGTCAATATGGATAAAATTTTAACATTTAATCTTTTGACTCTAAATGACTGTTGGATGTGAATTATGACTTTGTCAACTAAAATAAGTGTGTTTAAAGTCATTTCTGTGCCTGAAATGGTTCAAAATTGAAGCTTTTGAGTAAGCAAAACTCTGTAAAAGTAGCAATTTTGGTGACTGTGAGGGTTTAAAAAGTGGTTATTCAACATGAGGCACAATCCAATTGACATTTTGAATCCTTTTTGGTACAGTCCAAAAAATAAATTTTCGGATGAAAAACGATGACTCCGGACATGTCGAACGATCCCAAAATGGTCAATATGGATGAAATTGTAACATTTAATCTTTTGACTCTAAATGACTGTTGGATGTGAATTATGACTTTGTCAACTAAAATAAGTGTGTTTAAAGTCATTTCTGTGCCTGAAATGGTTCAAAATTGAAGCTTTTGAGTAAGCAAAACTCTGTAAAAGTAGCAATTTTGGTGACTGTGAGGGTTTAAAAAGTGGTTATTTAACATGAGGCACGATCCAATTGACATTTTGAATCATTTTTAGTACAGTCCAAAAAATCAATTTTCGGATGAAAAACGATGACTCCGGACATGTCGAACGATCCCAAAATGGTCAATATGGATGAAATTGTAACATTTAATCTTTTGACTCTAAATGACTGTTGGATGTGAATTATGACTTTGTCAACTAAAATAAGTGTGTTTAAAGTCATTTCTGTGCCTGAAATGGTTCAAAATTGAAGCTTTTGAGTAAGCAAAACTCTGTAAAAGTAGCAATTTTGGTGACTGTGAGGGTTTAAAAAGTGGTTATTTAACATGAGGCACGATCCAATTGACATTTTGAATCATTTTTAGTACAGTCCAAAAAATCAATTTTCGGATGAAAAACGATGACTCCGGACATGTCGAACGATCCCAAAATGGTCAATATGGATGAAATTGTAACATTTAATCTTTTGACTGTAAATGACTGTTGGATGTGAATTATGACTTTGTCAACTAAAATAAGTGTGTTTAAAGTCATTTCTGTGCCTGAAACGGGTCAAAATTGAAGCTTTTGAGTAAGCAAAACTCTGTAAAAGTGGCAATTTTGGTGACTGTGAGGGTTTAAAAAGTGGTTATTCAACATGAGGCACGACCCAATTGACATTTTGAATCATTTTTGGTACAGTCCAAAAAATAAATTTTCGGATGAAAAACGATGACTCCGGACATTTCGAACGATCCCAAAATGGTCAATATGGATGAAATTTTAACATTTAATCTTTTGACTGTAAATGACTGGTGGATGTGAATTATGACTTTGTCAACTAAAATAAGTGTGTTTAAAGTCATTTCTGTGCCTCAAAGGGGTCAAAATTGAAGCTTTTGAGTAATTAAAACTCTGTAAAAATGGCAATTTTGGTCACTCTGAGGCTTTAAAAAGTGGTTATTCAACATGAGGCACGATCCAATTGACATTTTGAATCATTTTTGGTACAGTCCAAAAAATCAATTTTCGGATGAAAAACGATGACTCCGGACATGTCGAACGATCCCAAAATGGTCAATATGGATGAAATTGTAACATTTAATCTTTTGACTGTAAATGACTGTTGGATGTGAATTAGGACTTTGTCAACTAAAATAAGTGTGTTTAAAGTCATTTCTGTGCCTGAAACGGGTCAAAATTGAAGCTTTTGAGTAATGAAAACTCTGTAAAAATGGCAATTTTGGTCACTGTGAGGCTTTAAAAAGTGGTTATTAAACATGAGGCACGATCCAATTGATATTTTGAATCATTTTTGGTACAGTCCAAAAAATGAATTTTCGGATGAAAAACGATGACTCCGGACATGTCGAACGATCCCAAAATGGTCAATATGGATGAAATTTGAACATTCAATCTGTTGACTGTAAATGACTGTTGGATGTGAATTATGACTTTGTCAACTAAAATAAGTGTGTTTTAAGTCATTTCTGTGCTTCAAAGGGGTCAAAATTGAAGCTTTTGAGTAATCATAACTCTGTAAAAATTGCAATTTTGGTCACTGTGAGGGTTTAAAAAGTGGTTATTCAACATGAGGCACGATCCAATTGACATTTTGAATCATTTTTGGTACAGTCCAAAAAATCAATTTTCGGATGAAAACGATGACTCCGGACATTTCGAACGATCCCAAAATGGTCAATATGGATGAAATTTTAACATTTAATCTTTTGACTGTAAATGACTGGTGGATGTGAATTATGACTTTGTCAACTAAAATAAGTGTGTTTAAAGTCATTTCTGTGCCTGAAACGGGTCAAAATTGAAGCTTTTGAGTAATTAAAACTCTGTAAAAATGGCAATTTTGGTCACTCTGAGGCTTTAAAAAGTGGTTATTCACCATGAGGCACGATCCAATTGACATTTTGAATCATTTTTGGTACAGTCCAAAAAATCAATTTTCGGATGAAAAACGATGACTCCGGACATGTCGAACGATCCCAAAATGGTCAATATGGATGAAATTGTAACATTTAATCTTTTGACTGTAAATGACTGTTGGATGTGAATTAGGACTTTGTCAACTAAAATAAGTGTGTTTAAAGTCATTTCTGTGCCTGAAACGGGTCAAAATTGAAGCTTTTGAGTAATCAAAACTCTGTAAAAATGGCAATTTTGGTCACTGTGAGGCTTTAAAAAGTGGTTATTCAACATGAGGCACGATCCAATTGATATTTTGAATCATTTTTGGTACAGTCCAAAAAATGAATTTTCGGATGAAAAACGATGACTCCGGACATGTCGAACGATCCCAAAATGGTCAATATGGATGAAATTTTAACATTCAATCTTTTGACTGTAAATGACTGTTGGATGTGAGTTATGACTTTGTCAACTAAAATAAGTGTGTTTTAAGTCATTTCTGTGCTTCAAAGGGGTCAAAATTGAAGCTTTTGAGTAATCATAACTCTGTAAAAATGGCAATTTTGGTCACTGTGAGGGTTTAAAAAGTGGTTATTCAACATGAGGCACGATCCAATTGACATTTTGAATCATTTTTGGTACAGTCCAAAAAAATCAATTTTCGGATGAAAACGATGACTCCGGACATGTCGAACGATCCCAAAATGGCCAATATGGATGAAATTTTAACATTTAATCTTTTGACTGTAAATGACTGTTGGATGTGAATTATGACTTTGTCAACTAAAATAAGTGTGTTTTAAGTCATTTCTGTGCTTCAAAGGGGTCAAAATTGAAGCTTTTGAGTAATCATAACTCTGTAAAAATGGCAATTTTGGTCACTGTGAGGGTTTAAAAAGTGGTTATTCAACATGAGGCACGATCCAATTGACATTTTGAATCATTTTTGGTACAGTCCAAAAAATCAATTTTCGGATGAAAACGATGACTCCGGACATGTCGAACGATCCCAAAATGGCCAATATGGATGAAATTTTAACATTTAATCTTTTGACTGTAAATGACTGTTGGATGTGAATTAGGACTTTGTCAACTAAAATAAGTGTGTTTAAAGTCGTTTCTGTGCCTGAAACGGGTCAAAATTGAAGCTTTTGAGTAATCAAAACTCTGTAAAAATGGCAATTTTGGTCACTGTGAGGCTTTAAAAAGTGGTTATTCAACATGAGGCACGATCCAATTGACATTTTGAATCATTTTTGGTACAGTCCAAAAAATGAATTTTCGGATGAAAAACGATGACTCCGGACATGTCGAACGATCCCAAAATGGTCAATATGGATGACATTTTAACATTCAATCTTTTGACTGTAAATGACTGTTGGATGTGAATTATGACTTTGTCAACTAAAATAAGTGTGTTTAAAGTCATTTCTGTGCCTGAAACTGGTCAAAATTGAAGCTTTTGAGTAAGCAAAACTCTGTAAAAATGGCAATTTTGGTCACTCTGAGGGTTTAAAAAGTGGTTATTCAACATGAGGCACGACCCAATTGACATTTTGAGTCATTTTTGGTACAGTCCAAAAAATCAATTTTCGGATGAAAAACGATGACTCCGGGCATGTCGAACGATCCCAAAATGGTCAATATGGATAAAATTTTAACATTTAATCTTTTGACTCTAAATGACTGTTGGATGTGAATTATGACTTTGTCAACTAAAATAAGTGTGTTTAAAGTCATTTCTGTGCCTGAAATGGTTCAAAATTGAAGCTTTTGAGTAAGCAAAACTCTGTAAAAGTAGCAATTTTGGTGACTGTGAGGGTTTAAAAAGTGGTTATTCAACATGAGGCACAATCCAATTGACATTTTGAATCCTTTTTGGTACAGTCCAAAAAATAAATTTTCGGATGAAAAACGATGACTCCGGACATGTCGAACGATCCCAAAATGGTCAATATGGATGAAATTGTAACATTTAATCTTTTGACTCTAAATGACTGTTGGATGTGAATTATGACTTTGTCAACTAAAATAAGTGTGTTTAAAGTCATTTCTGTGCCTGAAATGGTTCAAAATTCAAGCTTTTGAGTAAGCAAAACTCTGTAAAAGTAGCAATTTTGGTGACTGTGAGGGTTTAAAAAGTGGTTATTCAACACGAGGCACGACCCAATTGACATTTTGAATCATTTTTGGTACAGTCCAAAAAATAAATTTTCGGATGAAAAACGATGACTCCGGACATTTCGAACGATCCCAAAATGGTCAATATGGATGAAATTTTAACATTTAATCTTTTGACTGTAAATGACTGGTGGATGTGAATTATGACTTTGTCAACTAAAATAAGTGTGTTTAAAGTCATTTCTGTGCCTCAAAGGGGTCAAAATTGAAGCTTTTGAGTAATTAAAACTCTGTAAAAATGGCAATTTTGGTCACTCTGAGGCTTTAAAAAGTGGTTATTCAACATGAGGCACGATCCAATTGACATTTTGAATCATTTTTGGTACAGTCCAAAAAATCAATTTTCGGATGAAAAACGATGACTCCGGACATGTCGAACGATCCCAAAATGGTCAATATGGATGAAATTGTAACATTTAATCTTTTGACTGTAAATGACTGTTGGATGTGAATTAGGACTTTGTCAACTAAAATAAGTGTGTTTAAAGTCATTTCTGTGCCTGAAACGGGTCAAAATTGAAGCTTTTGAGTAATGAAAACTCTGTAAAAATGGCAATTTTGGTCACTGTGAGGCTTTAAAAAGTGGTTATTAAACATGAGGCACGATCCAATTGATATTTTGAATCATTTTTGGTACAGTCCAAAAAATGAATTTTCGGATGAAAAACGATGACTCCGGACATGTCGAACGATCCCAAAATGGTCAATATGGATGAAATTTTAACATTCAATCTTTTGACTGTAAATGACTGTTGGATGTGAATTATGACTTTGTCAACTAAAATAAGTGTGTTTTAAGTCATTTCTGTGCTTCAAAGGGGTCAAAATTGAAGCTTTTGAGTAATCATAACTCTGTAAAAATGGCAATTTTGGTCACTGTGAGGGTTTAAAAAGTGGTTATTCAACATGAGGCACGATCCAATTGACATTTTGAATCATTTTTGGTACAGTCCAAAAAATCAATTTTCGGATGAAAACGATGACTCCGGACATTTCGAACGATCCCAAAATGGTCAATATGGATGAAATTTTAACATTTAATCTTTTGACTGTAAATGACTGGTGGATGTGAATTATGACTTTGTCAACTAAAATAAGTGTGTTTAAAGTCATTTCTGTGCCTGAAACGGGTCAAAATTGAAGCTTTTGAGTAATTAAAACTCTGTAAAAATGGCAATTTTGGTCACTCTGAGGCTTTAAAAAGTGGTTATTCACCATGAGGCACGATCCAATTGACATTTTGAATCATTTTTGGTACAGTCCAAAAAATCAATTTTCGGATGAAAAACGATGACTCCGGACATGTCGAACGATCCCAAAATGGTCAATATGGATGAAATTGTAACATTTAATCTTTTGACTGTAAATGACTGTTGGATGTGAATTAGGACTTTGTCAACTAAAATAAGTGTGTTTAAAGTCATTTCTGTGCCTGAAACGGGTCAAAATTGAAGCTTTTGAGTAATCAAAACTCTGTAAAAATGGCAATTTTGGTCACTGTGAGGCTTTAAAAAGTGGTTATTCAACATGAGGCACGATCCAATTGACATTTTGAATCATTTTTGGTACAGTCCAAAAAATGAATTTTCGGATGAAAAACGATGACTCCGGACATGTCGAACGATCCCAAAATGGTCAATATGGATGACATTTTAACATTCAATCTTTTGACTGTAAATGACTGTTGGATGTGAATTATGACTTTGTCAACTAAAATAAGTGTGTTTAAAGTCATTTCTGTGCCTGAAACTGGTCAAAATTGAAGCTTTTGAGTAAGCAAAACTCTGTAAAAATGGCAATTTTGGTCACTCTGAGGGTTTAAAAAGTGGTTATTCAACATGAGGCACGACCCAATTGACATTTTGAGTCATTTTTGGTACAGTCCAAAAAATCAATTTTCGGATGAAAAACGATGACTCCGGACATGTCGAACGATCCCAAAATGGTCAATATGGATAAAATTTTAACATTTAATCTTTTGACTCTAAATGACTGTTGGATGTGAATTATGACTTTGTCAACTAAAATACGTGTGTTTAAAGTCATTTCTGTGCCTGAAATGGTTCAAAATTGAAGCTTTTGAGTAAGCAAAACTCTGTAAAAGTAGCAATTTTGGTGACTGTGAGGGTTTAAAAAGTGGTTATTCAACATGAGGCACAATCCAATTGACATTTTGAATCCTTTTTGGTACAGTCCAAAAAATAAATTTTCGGATGAAAAACGATGACTCCGGACATGTCGAACGATCCCAAAATGGTCAATATGGATGAAATTGTAACATTTAATCTTTTGACTCTAAATGACTGTTGGATGTGAATTATGACTTTGTCAACTAAAATAAGTGTGTTTAAAGTCATTTCTGTGCCTGAAATGGTTCAAAATTGAAGCTTTTGAGTAAGCAAAACTCTGTAAAAGTAGCAATTTTGGTGACTGTGAGGGTTTAAAAAGTGGTTATTCAACATGAGGCACGATCCAATTGACATTTTGAATCATTTTCAGTACAGTCCAAAAAATCAATTTTCGGATGAAAAACGATGACTCCGGACATGTCGAACGATCCCAAAATGGTCAATATGGATGAAATTGTAACATTTAATCTTTTGACTGTAAATGACTGTTGGATGTGAATTATGACTTTGTCAACTAAAATAAGTGTGTTTAAAGTCATTTCTGTGCCTGAAACGGGTCAAAATTGAAGCTTTTGAGTAAGCAAAACTCTGTAAAAGTGGCAATTTTGGTGACTGTGAGGGTTTAAAAAGTGGTTTTTCAACATGAGGCACGACCCAATTGACATTTTGAATCATTTTTGGTACAGTCCAAAAAATAAATTTTCGGATGAAAAACGATGACTCCGGACATTTCGAACGATCCCAAAATGGTCAATATGGATGAAATTTTAACATTTAATCTTTTGACTGTAAATGACTGGTGGATGTGAATTATGACTTTGTCAACTAAAATAAGTGTGTTTAAAGTCATTTCTGTGCCTGAAACTGGTCAAAATTGAAGCTTTTGAGTAAGCAAAACTCTGTAAAAATGGCAATTTTGGTCACTCTGAGGGTTTAAAAAGTGGTTATTCAACATGAGGCACGACCCAATTGACATTTTGAATCATTTTTGGTACAGTCCAAAAAATCAATTTTCGGATGAAAAACGATGACTCCGGACATGTCGAACGATCCCAAAATGGTCAATATGGATAAAATTTTAACATTTAATCTTTTGACTCTAAATGACTGTTGGATGTGAATTATGACTTTGTCAACTAAAATAAGTGTGTTTAAAGTCATTTCTGTGCCTGAAATGGTTCAAAATTGAAGCTTTTGAGTAAGCAAAACTCTGTAAAAGTAGCAATTTTGGTGACTGTGAGGGTTTAAAAAGTGGTTATTCAACATGAGGCACAATCCAATTGACATTTTGAATCCTTTTTGGTACAGTCCAAAAAATAAATTTTCGGATGAAAAACGATGACTCCGGACATGTCGAACGATCCCAAAATGGTCAATATGGATGAAATTGTAACATTTAATCTTTTGACTCTAAATGACTGTTGGATGTGAATTATGACTTTGTCAACTAAAATAAGTGTGTTTAAAGTCATTTCTGTGCCTGAAATGGTTCAAAATTGAAGCTTTTGAGTAAGCAAAACTCTGTAAAAGTAGCAATTTTGGTGACTGTGAGGGTTTAAAAAGTGGTTATTTAACATGAGGCACGATCCAATTGACATTTTGAATCATTTTTAGTACAGTCCAAAAAATCAATTTTCGGATGAAAAACGATGACTCCGGACATGTCGAACGATCCCAAAATGGTCAATATGGATGAAATTGTAACATTTAATCTTTTGACTCTAAATGACTGTTGGATGTGAATTATGACTTTGTCAACTAAAATAAGTGTGTTTAAAGTCATTTCTGTGCCTGAAATGGTTCAAAATTGAAGCTTTTGAGTAAGCAAAACTCTGTAAAAGTAGCAATTTTGGTGACTGTGAGGGTTTAAAAAGTGGTTATTTAACATGAGGCACGATCCAATTGACATTTTGAATCATTTTTAGTACAGTCCAAAAAATCAATTTTCGGATGAAAAACGATGACTCCGGACATGTCGAACGATCCCAAAATGGTCAATATGGATGAAATTGTAACATTTAATCTTTTGACTGTAAATGACTGTTGGATGTGAATTATGACTTTGTCAACTAAAATAAGTGTGTTTAAAGTCATTTCTGTGCCTGAAACGGGTCAAAATTGAAGCTTTTGAGTAAGCAAAACTCTGTAAAAGTGGCAATTTTGGTGACTGTGAGGGTTTAAAAAGTGGTTATTCAACATGAGGCACGACCCAATTGACATTTTGAATCATTTTTGGTACAGTCCAAAAAATAAATTTTCGGATGAAAAACGATGACTCCGGACATTTCGAACGATCCCAAAATGGTCAATATGGATGAAATTTTAACATTTAATCTTTTGACTGTAAATGACTGGTGGATGTGAATTATGACTTTGTCAACTAAAATAAGTGTGTTTAAAGTCATTTCTGTGCCTCAAAGGGGTCAAAATTGAAGCTTTTGAGTAATTAAAACTCTGTAAAAATGGCAATTTTGGTCACTCTGAGGCTTTAAAAAGTGGTTATTCAACATGAGGCACGATCCAATTGACATTTTGAATCATTTTTGGTACAGTCCAAAAAATCAATTTTCGGATGAAAAACGATGACTCCGGACATGTCGAACGATCCCAAAATGGTCAATATGGATGAAATTGTAACATTTAATCTTTTGACTGTAAATGACTGTTGGATGTGAATTAGGACTTTGTCAACTAAAATAAGTGTGTTTAAAGTCATTTCTGTGCCTGAAACGGGTCAAAATTGAAGCTTTTGAGTAATGAAAACTCTGTAAAAATGGCAATTTTGGTCACTGTGAGGCTTTAAAAAGTGGTTATTAAACATGAGGCACGATCCAATTGATATTTTGAATCATTTTTGGTACAGTCCAAAAAATGAATTTTCGGATGAAAAACGATGACTCCGGACATGTCGAACGATCCCAAAATGGTCAATATGGATGAAATTTGAACATTCAATCTGTTGACTGTAAATGACTGTTGGATGTGAATTATGACTTTGTCAACTAAAATAAGTGTGTTTTAAGTCATTTCTGTGCTTCAAAGGGGTCAAAATTGAAGCTTTTGAGTAATCATAACTCTGTAAAAATTGCAATTTTGGTCACTGTGAGGGTTTAAAAAGTGGTTATTCAACATGAGGCACGATCCAATTGACATTTTGAATCATTTTTGGTACAGTCCAAAAAATCAATTTTCGGATGAAAACGATGACTCCGGACATTTCGAACGATCCCAAAATGGTCAATATGGATGAAATTTTAACATTTAATCTTTTGACTGTAAATGACTGGTGGATGTGAATTATGACTTTGTCAACTAAAATAAGTGTGTTTAAAGTCATTTCTGTGCCTGAAACGGGTCAAAATTGAAGCTTTTGAGTAATTAAAACTCTGTAAAAATGGCAATTTTGGTCACTCTGAGGCTTTAAAAAGTGGTTATTCACCATGAGGCACGATCCAATTGACATTTTGAATCATTTTTGGTACAGTCCAAAAAATCAATTTTCGGATGAAAAACGATGACTCCGGACATGTCGAACGATCCCAAAATGGTCAATATGGATGAAATTGTAACATTTAATCTTTTGACTGTAAATGACTGTTGGATGTGAATTAGGACTTTGTCAACTAAAATAAGTGTGTTTAAAGTCATTTCTGTGCCTGAAACGGGTCAAAATTGAAGCTTTTGAGTAATCAAAACTCTGTAAAAATGGCAATTTTGGTCACTGTGAGGCTTTAAAAAGTGGTTATTCAACATGAGGCACGATCCAATTGATATTTTGAATCATTTTTGGTACAGTCCAAAAAATGAATTTTCGGATGAAAAACGATGACTCCGGACATGTCGAACGATCCCAAAATGGTCAATATGGATGAAATTTTAACATTCAATCTTTTGACTGTAAATGACTGTTGGATGTGAGTTATGACTTTGTCAACTAAAATAAGTGTGTTTTAAGTCATTTCTGTGCTTCAAAGGGGTCAAAATTGAAGCTTTTGAGTAATCATAACTCTGTAAAAATGGCAATTTTGGTCACTGTGAGGGTTTAAAAAGTGGTTATTCAACATGAGGCACGATCCAATTGACATTTTGAATCATTTTTGGTACAGTCCAAAAAAATCAATTTTCGGATGAAAACGATGACTCCGGACATGTCGAACGATCCCAAAATGGCCAATATGGATGAAATTTTAACATTTAATCTTTTGACTGTAAATGACTGTTGGATGTGAATTATGACTTTGTCAACTAAAATAAGTGTGTTTTAAGTCATTTCTGTGCTTCAAAGGGGTCAAAATTGAAGCTTTTGAGTAATCATAACTCTGTAAAAATGGCAATTTTGGTCACTGTGAGGGTTTAAAAAGTGGTTATTCAACATGAGGCACGATCCAATTGACATTTTGAATCATTTTTGGTACAGTCCAAAAAATCAATTTTCGGATGAAAACGATGACTCCGGACATGTCGAACGATCCCAAAATGGCCAATATGGATGAAATTTTAACATTTAATCTTTTGACTGTAAATGACTGTTGGATGTGAATTAGGACTTTGTCAACTAAAATAAGTGTGTTTAAAGTCGTTTCTGTGCCTGAAACGGGTCAAAATTGAAGCTTTTGAGTAATCAAAACTCTGTAAAAATGGCAATTTTGGTCACTGTGAGGCTTTAAAAAGTGGTTATTCAACATGAGGCACGATCCAATTGACATTTTGAATCATTTTTGGTACAGTCCAAAAAATGAATTTTCGGATGAAAAACGATGACTCCGGACATGTCGAACGATCCCAAAATGGTCAATATGGATGACATTTTAACATTCAATCTTTTGACTGTAAATGACTGTTGGATGTGAATTATGACTTTGTCAACTAAAATAAGTGTGTTTAAAGTCATTTCTGTGCCTGAAACTGGTCAAAATTGAAGCTTTTGAGTAAGCAAAACTCTGTAAAAATGGCAATTTTGGTCACTCTGAGGGTTTAAAAAGTGGTTATTCAACATGAGGCACGACCCAATTGACATTTTGAGTCATTTTTGGTACAGTCCAAAAAATCAATTTTCGGATGAAAAACGATGACTCCGGGCATGTCGAACGATCCCAAAATGGTCAATATGGATAAAATTTTAACATTTAATCTTTTGACTCTAAATGACTGTTGGATGTGAATTATGACTTTGTCAACTAAAATAAGTGTGTTTAAAGTCATTTCTGTGCCTGAAATGGTTCAAAATTGAAGCTTTTGAGTAAGCAAAACTCTGTAAAAGTAGCAATTTTGGTGACTGTGAGGGTTTAAAAAGTGGTTATTCAACATGAGGCACAATCCAATTGACATTTTGAATCCTTTTTGGTACAGTCCAAAAAATAAATTTTCGGATGAAAAACGATGACTCCGGACATGTCGAACGATCCCAAAATGGTCAATATGGATGAAATTGTAACATTTAATCTTTTGACTCTAAATGACTGTTGGATGTGAATTATGACTTTGTCAACTAAAATAAGTGTGTTTAAAGTCATTTCTGTGCCTGAAATGGTTCAAAATTCAAGCTTTTGAGTAAGCAAAACTCTGTAAAAGTAGCAATTTTGGTGACTGTGAGGGTTTAAAAAGTGGTTATTCAACACGAGGCACGACCCAATTGACATTTTGAATCATTTTTGGTACAGTCCAAAAAATAAATTTTCGGATGAAAAACGATGACTCCGGACATTTCGAACGATCCCAAAATGGTCAATATGGATGAAATTTTAACATTTAATCTTTTGACTGTAAATGACTGGTGGATGTGAATTATGACTTTGTCAACTAAAATAAGTGTGTTTAAAGTCATTTCTGTGCCTCAAAGGGGTCAAAATTGAAGCTTTTGAGTAATTAAAACTCTGTAAAAATGGCAATTTTGGTCACTCTGAGGCTTTAAAAAGTGGTTATTCAACATGAGGCACGATCCAATTGACATTTTGAATCATTTTTGGTACAGTCCAAAAAATCAATTTTCGGATGAAAAACGATGACTCCGGACATGTCGAACGATCCCAAAATGGTCAATATGGATGAAATTGTAACATTTAATCTTTTGACTGTAAATGACTGTTGGATGTGAATTAGGACTTTGTCAACTAAAATAAGTGTGTTTAAAGTCATTTCTGTGCCTGAAACGGGTCAAAATTGAAGCTTTTGAGTAATGAAAACTCTGTAAAAATGGCAATTTTGGTCACTGTGAGGCTTTAAAAAGTGGTTATTAAACATGAGGCACGATCCAATTGATATTTTGAATCATTTTTGGTACAGTCCAAAAAATGAATTTTCGGATGAAAAACGATGACTCCGGACATGTCGAACGATCCCAAAATGGTCAATATGGATGAAATTTTAACATTCAATCTTTTGACTGTAAATGACTGTTGGATGTGAATTATGACTTTGTCAACTAAAATAAGTGTGTTTTAAGTCATTTCTGTGCTTCAAAGGGGTCAAAATTGAAGCTTTTGAGTAATCATAACTCTGTAAAAATGGCAATTTTGGTCACTGTGAGGGTTTAAAAAGTGGTTATTCAACATGAGGCACGATCCAATTGACATTTTGAATCATTTTTGGTACAGTCCAAAAAATCAATTTTCGGATGAAAACGATGACTCCGGACATTTCGAACGATCCCAAAATGGTCAATATGGATGAAATTTTAACATTTAATCTTTTGACTGTAAATGACTGGTGGATGTGAATTATGACTTTGTCAACTAAAATAAGTGTGTTTAAAGTCATTTCTGTGCCTGAAACGGGTCAAAATTGAAGCTTTTGAGTAATTAAAACTCTGTAAAAATGGCAATTTTGGTCACTCTGAGGCTTTAAAAAGTGGTTATTCACCATGAGGCACGATCCAATTGACATTTTGAATCATTTTTGGTACAGTCCAAAAAATCAATTTTCGGATGAAAAACGATGACTCCGGACATGTCGAACGATCCCAAAATGGTCAATATGGATGAAATTGTAACATTTAATCTTTTGACTGTAAATGACTGTTGGATGTGAATTAGGACTTTGTCAACTAAAATAAGTGTGTTTAAAGTCATTTCTGTGCCTGAAACGGGTCAAAATTGAAGCTTTTGAGTAATCAAAACTCTGTAAAAATGGCAATTTTGGTCACTGTGAGGCTTTAAAAAGTGGTTATTCAACATGAGGCACGATCCAATTGACATTTTGAATCATTTTTGGTACAGTCCAAAAAATGAATTTTCGGATGAAAAACGATGACTCCGGACATGTCGAACGATCCCAAAATGGTCAATATGGATGACATTTTAACATTCAATCTTTTGACTGTAAATGACTGTTGGATGTGAATTATGACTTTGTCAACTAAAATAAGTGTGTTTAAAGTCATTTCTGTGCCTGAAACTGGTCAAAATTGAAGCTTTTGAGTAAGCAAAACTCTGTAAAAATGGCAATTTTGGTCACTCTGAGGGTTTAAAAAGTGGTTATTCAACATGAGGCACGACCCAATTGACATTTTGAGTCATTTTTGGTACAGTCCAAAAAATCAATTTTCGGATGAAAAACGATGACTCCGGACATGTCGAACGATCCCAAAATGGTCAATATGGATAAAATTTTAACATTTAATCTTTTGACTCTAAATGACTGTTGGATGTGAATTATGACTTTGTCAACTAAAATACGTGTGTTTAAAGTCATTTCTGTGCCTGAAATGGTTCAAAATTGAAGCTTTTGAGTAAGCAAAACTCTGTAAAAGTAGCAATTTTGGTGACTGTGAGGGTTTAAAAAGTGGTTATTCAACATGAGGCACAATCCAATTGACATTTTGAATCCTTTTTGGTACAGTCCAAAAAATAAATTTTCGGATGAAAAACGATGACTCCGGACATGTCGAACGATCCCAAAATGGTCAATATGGATGAAATTGTAACATTTAATCTTTTGACTCTAAATGACTGTTGGATGTGAATTATGACTTTGTCAACTAAAATAAGTGTGTTTAAAGTCATTTCTGTGCCTGAAATGGTTCAAAATTGAAGCTTTTGAGTAAGCAAAACTCTGTAAAAGTAGCAATTTTGGTGACTGTGAGGGTTTAAAAAGTGGTTATTCAACATGAGGCACGATCCAATTGACATTTTGAATCATTTTCAGTACAGTCCAAAAAATCAATTTTCGGATGAAAAACGATGACTCCGGACATGTCGAACGATCCCAAAATGGTCAATATGGATGAAATTGTAACATTTAATCTTTTGACTGTAAATGACTGTTGGATGTGAATTATGACTTTGTCAACTAAAATAAGTGTGTTTAAAGTCATTTCTGTGCCTGAAACGGGTCAAAATTGAAGCTTTTGAGTAAGCAAAACTCTGTAAAAGTGGCAATTTTGGTGACTGTGAGGGTTTAAAAAGTGGTTTTTCAACATGAGGCACGACCCAATTGACATTTTGAATCATTTTTGGTACAGTCCAAAAAATAAATTTTCGGATGAAAAACGATGACTCCGGACATTTCGAACGATCCCAAAATGGTCAATATGGATGAAATTTTAACATTTAATCTTTTGACTGTAAATGACTGGTGGATGTGAATTATGACTTTGTCAACTAAAATAAGTGTGTTTAAAGTCATTTCTGTGCCTCAAAGGGGTCAAAATTGAAGCTTTTGAGTAATTAAAACTCTGTAAAAATGGCAATTTTGGTCACTCTGAGGCTTTAAAAAGTGGTTATTCAACATGAGGCACGATCCAATTGACATTTTGAATCATTTTTGGTACAGTCCAAAAAATCAATTTTCGGATGAAAAACGATGACTCCGGACATGTCGAACGATCCCAAAATGGTCAATATGGATGAAATTGTAACATTTAATCTTTTGACTGTAAATGACTGTTGGATGTGAATTAGGACTTTGTCAACTAAAATAAGTGTGTTTAAAGTCATTTCTGTGCCTGAAACGGGTCAAAATTGAAGCTTTTGAGTAATGAAAACTCTGTAAAAATGGCAATTTTGGTCACTGTGAGGCTTTAAAAAGTGGTTATTAAACATGAGGCACGATCCAATTGATATTTTGAATCATTTTTGGTACAGTCCAAAAAAAGAATTTTCGGATGAAAAACAATGACTCCGGACATGTCGAACGATCCCAAAATGGTCAATATGGATGAAATTTTAACATTCAATCTTTTGACTGTAAATGACTGTTGGATGTGAATTATGACTTTGTCAACTAAAATAAGTGTGTTTTAAGTCATTTCTGTGCTTCAAAGGGGTCAAAATTGAAGCTTTTGAGTAATCATAACTCTGTAAAAATGGCAATTTTGGTCACTGTGAGGGTTTAAAAAGTGGTTATTCAACATGAGGCACGATCCAATTGACATTTTGAATCATTTTTGGTACAGTCCAAAAAATCAATTTTCGGATGAAAACGATGACTCCGGACATGTCGAACGATCCCAAAATGGCCAATATGGATGAAATTTTAACATTTAATCTTTTGACTGTAAATGACTGTTGGATGTGAATTATGACTTTGTCAACTAAAATAAGTGTGTTTTAAGTCATTTCTGTGCTTCAAAGGGGTCAAAATTGAAGCTTTTGAGTAATCATAACTCTGTAAAAATGGCAATTTTGGTCACTCTGAGGCTTTAAAAAGTGGTTATTCACCATGAGGCACGATCCAATTGACATTTTGAATCATTTTTGGTACAGTCCAAAAAATCAATTTTCGGATGAAAAACGATGACTCCGGACATTTCGAACGATCCCAAAATGGTCAATATGGATGAAATTTTAACATTTAATCTTTTGACTGTAAATGACTGGTGGATGTGAATTATGACTTTGTCAACTAAAATAAGTGTGTTTAAAGTCATTTCTGTGCCTCAAAGGGGTCAAAATTGAAGCTTTTGAGTAATTAAAACTCTGTAAAAATGGCAATTTTGGTCACTCTGAGGCTTTAAAAAGTGGTTATTCAACATGAGGCACGATCCAATTGACATTTTGAATCATTTTTGGTACAGTCCAAAAAATCAATTTTCGGATGAAAAACGATGACTCCGGACATGTCGAACGATCCCAAAATGGTCAATATGGATGAAATTGTAACATTTAATCTTTTGACTGTAAATGACTGTTGGATGTGAATTAGGACTTTGTCAACTAAAATAAGTGTGTTTAAAGTCATTTCTGTGCCTGAAACGGGTCAAAATTGAAGCTTTTGAGTAATGAAAACTCTGTAAAAATGGCAATTTTGGTCACTGTGAGGCTTTAAAAAGTGGTTATTAAACATGAGGCACGATCCAATTGATATTTTGAATCATTTTTGGTACAGTCCAAAAAATGAATTTTCGGATGAAAAACGATGACTCCGGACATGTCGAACGATCCCAAAATGGTCAATATGGATGAAATTTTAACATTCAATCTTTTGACTGTAAATGACTGTTGGATGTGAATTATGACTTTGTCAACTAAAATAAGTGTGTTTTAAGTCATTTCTGTGCTTCAAAGGGGTCAAAATTGAAGCTTTTGAGTAATCATAACTCTGTAAAAATGGCAATTTTGGTCACTGTGAGGGTTTAAAAAGTGGTTATTCAACATGAGGCACGATCCAATTGACATTTTGAATCATTTTTGGTACAGTCCAAAAAATCAATTTTCGGATGAAAACGATGACTCCGGACATTTCGAACGATCCCAAAATGGTCAATATGGATGAAATTTTAACATTTAATCTTTTGACTGTAAATGACTGGTGGATGTGAATTATGACTTTGTCAACTAAAATAAGTGTGTTTAAAGTCATTTCTGTGCCTGAAACGGGTCAAAATTGAAGCTTTTGAGTAATTAAAACTCTGTAAAAATGGCAATTTTGGTCACTCTGAGGCTTTAAAAAGTGGTTATTCACCATGAGGCACGATCCAATCGACATTTTGAATCATTTTTGGTACAGTCCAAAAAATCAATTTTCGGATGAAAAACGATGACTCCGGACATGTCGAACGATCCCAAAATGGTCAATATGGATGAAATTGTAACATTTAATCTTTTGACTGTAAATGACTGTTGGATGTGAATTAGGACTTTGTCAACTAAAATAAGTGTGTTTAAAGTCATTTCTGTGCCTGAAACGGGTCAAAATTGAAGCTTTTGAGTAATGAAAACTCTGTAAAAATGGCAATTTTGGTCACTGTGAGGCTTTAAAAAGTGGTTATTAAACATGAGGCACGATCCAATTGATATTTTGAATCATTTTTGGTACAGTCCAAAAAAAGAATTTTCGGATGAAAAACAATGACTCCGGACATGTCGAACGATCCCAAAATGGTCAATATGGATGAAATTTTAACATTCAATCTTTTGACTGTAAATGACTGTTGGATGTGAATTATGACTTTGTCAACTAAAATAAGTGTGTTTTAAGTCATTTCTGTGCTTCAAAGGGGTCAAAATTGAAGCTTTTGAGTAATCATAACTCTGTAAAAATGGCAATTTTGGTCACTGTGAGGGTTTAAAAAGTGGTTATTCAACATGAGGCACGATCCAATTGACATTTTGAATCATTTTTGGTACAGTCCAAAAAATCAATTTTCGGATGAAAACGATGACTCCGGACATGTCGAACGATCCCAAAATGGCCAATATGGATGAAATTTTAACATTTAATCTTTTGACTGTAAATGACTGTTGGATGTGAATTATGACTTTGTCAACTAAAATAAGTGTGTTTTAAGTCATTTCTGTGCTTCAAAGGGGTCAAAATTGAAGCTTTTGAGTAATCATAACTCTGTAAAAATGGCAATTTTGGTCACTCTGAGGCTTTAAAAAGTGGTTATTCACCATGAGGCACGATCCAATTGACATTTTGAATCATTTTTGGTACAGTCCAAAAAATCAATTTTCGGATGAAAAACGATGACTCCGGACATGTCGAACGATCCCAAAATGGTCAATATGGATGAAATTGTAACATTTAATCTTTTGACTCTAAATGACTGTTGGATGTGAATTATGACTTTGTCAACTAAAATAAGTGTGTTTAAAGTCATTTCTGTGCCTGAAATGGTTCAAAATTGAAGCTTTTGAGTAAGCAAAACTCTGTAAAAGTAGCAATTTTGGTGACTGTGAGGGTTTAAAAAGTGGTTATTCAACACGAGGCACGACCCAATTGACATTTTGAATCATTTTTGGTACAGTCCAAAAAATAAATTTTCGGATGAAAAACGATGACTCCGGACATGTCGAACGATCCCAAAATGGTCAATATGGATGAAATTTTAACATTTAATCTTTTGACTGTAAATGACTGGTGGATGTGAATTATGACTTTGTCAACTAAAATAAGTGTGTTTAAAGTCATTTCTGTGCCTCAAAGGGGTCAAAATTGAAGCTTTTGAGTAATTAAAACTCTGTAAAAATGGCAATTTTGGTCACTCTGAGGCTTTAAAAAGTGGTTATTCAACATGAGGCACGATCCAATTGACATTTTGAATCATTTTTGGTACAGTCCAAAAAATCAATTTTCGGATGAAAAACGATGACTCCGGACATGTCGAACGATCCCAAAATGGTCAATATGGATGAAATTGTAACATTTAATCTTTTGACTGTAAATGACTGTTGGATGTGAATTAGGACTTTGTCAACTAAAATAAGTGTGTTTAAAGTCATTTCTGTGCCTGAAACGGGTCAAAATTGAAGCTTTTGAGTAATGAAAACTCTGTAAAAATGGCAATTTTGGTCACTGTGAGGCTTTAAAAAGTGGTTATTAAACATGAGGCACGATCCAATTGATATTTTGAATCATTTTTGGTACAGTCCAAAAAATGAATTTTCGGATGAAAAACGATGACTCCGGACATGTCGAACGATCCCAAAATGGTCAATATGGATGAAATTTTAACATTCAATCTTTTGACTGTAAATGACTGTTGGATGTGAATTATGACTTTGTCAACTAAAATAAGTGTGTTTTAAGTCATTTCTGTGCTTCAAAGGGGTCAAAATTGAAGCTTTTGAGTAATCATAACTCTGTAAAAATGGCAATTTTGGTCACTGTGAGGGTTTAAAAAGTGGTTATTCAACATGAGGCACGATCCAATTGACATTTTGAATCATTTTTGGTACAGTCCAAAAAATCAATTTTCGGATGAAAACGATGACTCCGGACATTTCGAACGATCCCAAAATGGTCAATATGGATGAAATTTTAACATTTAATCTTTTGACTGTAAATGACTGGTGGATGTGAATTATGACTTTGTCAACTAAAATAAGTGTGTTTAAAGTCATTTCTGTGCCTGAAACGGGTCAAAATTGAAGCTTTTGAGTAATGAAAACTCTGTAAAAATGGCAATTTTGGTCACTGTGAGGCTTTAAAAAGTGGTTATTAAACATGAGGCACGATCCAATTGATATTTTGAATCATTTTTGGTACAGTCCAAAAAATGAATTTTCGGATGAAAAACGATGACTCCGGACATGTCGAACGATCCCAAAATGGTCAATATGGATGAAATTTTAACATTCAATCTTTTGACTGTAAATGACTGTTGGATGTGAATTATGACTTTGTCAACTAAAATAAGTGTGTTTTAAGTCATTTCTGTGCTTCAAAGGGGTCAAAATTGAAGCTTTTGAGTAATCATAACTCTGTAAAAATGGCAATTTTGGTCACTGTGAGGGTTTAAAAAGTGGTTATTCAACATGAGGCACGATCCAATTGACATTTTGAATCATTTTTGGTACAGTCCAAAAAATCAATTTTCGGATGAAAACGATGACTCCGGACATTTCGAACGATCCCAAAATGGTCAATATGGATGAAATTTTAACATTTAATCTTTTGACTGTAAATGACTGGTGGATGTGAATTATGACTTTGTCAACTAAAATAAGTGTGTTTAAAGTCATTTCTGTGCCTGAAACGGGTCAAAATTGAAGCTTTTGAGTAATTAAAACTCTGTAAAAATGGCAATTTTGGTCACTCTGAGGCTTTAAAAAGTGGTTATTCACCATGAGGCACGATCCAATCGACATTTTGAATCATTTTTGGTACAGTCCAAAAAATCAATTTTCGGATGAAAAACGATGACTCCGGACATGTCGAACGATCCCAAAATGGTCAATATGGATGAAATTGTAACATTTAATCTTTTGACTGTAAATGACTGTTGGATGTGAATTAGGACTTTGTCAACTAAAATAAGTGTGTTTAAAGTCATTTCTGTGCCTGAAACGGGTCAAAATTGAAGCTTTTGAGTAATGAAAACTCTGTAAAAATGGCAATTTTGGTCACTGTGAGGCTTTAAAAAGTGGTTATTAAACATGAGGCACGATCCAATTGATATTTTGAATCATTTTTGGTACAGTCCAAAAAAAGAATTTTCGGATGAAAAACAATGACTCCGGACATGTCGAACGATCCCAAAATGGTCAATATGGATGAAATTTTAACATTCAATCTTTTGACTGTAAATGACTGTTGGATGTGAATTATGACTTTGTCAACTAAAATAAGTGTGTTTTAAGTCATTTCTGTGCTTCAAAGGGGTCAAAATTGAAGCTTTTGAGTAATCATAACTCTGTAAAAATGGCAATTTTGGTCACTGTGAGGGTTTAAAAAGTGGTTATTCAACATGAGGCACGATCCAATTGACATTTTGAATCATTTTTGGTACAGTCCAAAAAATCAATTTTCGGATGAAAACGATGACTCCGGACATGTCGAACGATCCCAAAATGGCCAATATGGATGAAATTTTAACATTTAATCTTTTGACTGTAAATGACTGTTGGATGTGAATTATGACTTTGTCAACTAAAATAAGTGTGTTTTAAGTCATTTCTGTGCTTCAAAGGGGTCAAAATTGAAGCTTTTGAGTAATCATAACTCTGTAAAAATGGCAATTTTGGTCACTCTGAGGCTTTAAAAAGTGGTTATTCACCATGAGGCACGATCCAATTGACATTTTGAATCATTTTTGGTACAGTCCAAAAAATCAATTTTCGGATGAAAAACGATGACTCCGGACATGTCGAACGATCCCAAAATGGTCAATATGGATGAAATTGTAACATTTAATCTTTTGACTCTAAATGACTGTTGGATGTGAATTATGACTTTGTCAACTAAAATAAGTGTGTTTAAAGTCATTTCTGTGCCTGAAATGGTTCAAAATTGAAGCTTTTGAGTAAGCAAAACTCTGTAAAAGTAGCAATTTTGGTGACTGTGAGGGTTTAAAAAGTGGTTATTCAACACGAGGCACGACCCAATTGACATTTTGAATCATTTTTGGTACAGTCCAAAAAATAAATTTTCGGATGAAAAACGATGACTCCGGACATTTCGAACGATCCCAAAATGGTCAATATGGATGAAATTTTAACATTTAATCTTTTGACTGTAAATGACTGGTGGATGTGAATTATGACTTTGTCAACTAAAATAAGTGTGTTTAAAGTCATTTCTGTGCCTCAAAGGGGTCAAAATTGAAGCTTTTGAGTAATTAAAACTCTGTAAAAATGGCAATTTTGGTCACTCTGAGGCTTTAAAAAGTGGTTATTCAACATGAGGCACGATCCAATTGACATTTTGAATCATTTTTGGTACAGTCCAAAAAATCAATTTTCGGATGAAAAACGATGACTCCGGACATGTCGAACGATCCCAAAATGGTCAATATGGATGAAATTGTAACATTTAATCTTTTGACTGTAAATGACTGTTGGATGTGAATTAGGACTTTGTCAACTAAAATAAGTGTGTTTAAAGTCATTTCTGTGCCTGAAACGGGTCAAAATTGAAGCTTTTGAGTAATGAAAACTCTGTAAAAATGGCAATTTTGGTCACTGTGAGGCTTTAAAAAGTGGTTATTAAACATGAGGCACGATCCAATTGATATTTTGAATCATTTTTGGTACAGTCCAAAAAATGAATTTTCGGATGAAAAACGATGACTCCGGACATGTCGAACGATCCCAAAATGGTCAATATGGATGAAATTTTAACATTCAATCTTTTGACTGTAAATGACTGTTGGATGTGAATTATGACTTTGTCAACTAAAATAAGTGTGTTTTAAGTCATTTCTGTGCTTCAAAGGGGTCAAAATTGAAGCTTTTGAGTAATCATAACTCTGTAAAAATGGCAATTTTGGTCACTGTGAGGGTTTAAAAAGTGGTTATTCAACATGAGGCACGATCCAATTGACATTTTGAATCATTTTTGGTACAGTCCAAAAAATCAATTTTCGGATGAAAACGATGACTCCGGACATTTCGAACGATCCCAAAATGGTCAATATGGATGAAATTTTAACATTTAATCTTTTGACTGTAAATGACTGGTGGATGTGAATTATGACTTTGTCAACTAAAATAAGTGTGTTTAAAGTCATTTCTGTGCCTGAAACGGGTCAAAATTGAAGCTTTTGAGTAATTAAAACTCTGTAAAAATGGCAATTTTGGTCACTCTGAGGCTTTAAAAAGTGGTTATTCACCATGAGGCACGATCCAATCGACATTTTGAATCATTTTTGGTACAGTCCAAAAAATCAATTTTCGGATGAAAAACGATGACTCCGGACATGTCGAACGATCCCAAAATGGTCAATATGGATGAAATTGTAACATTTAATCTTTTGACTGTAAATGACTGTTGGATGTGAATTAGGACTTTGTCAACTAAAATAAGTGTGTTTAAAGTCATTTCTGTGCCTGAAACGGGTCAAAATTGAAGCTTTTGAGTAATCAAAACTCTGTAAAAATGGCAATTTTGGTCACTGTGAGGCTTTAAAAAGTGGTTATTCAACATGAGGCACGATCCAATTGACATTTTGAATCATTTTTGGTACAGTCCAAAAAATGAATTTTCGGATGAAAAACGATGACTCCGGACATGTCGAACGATACCAAAATGGTCAATATGGATGAAATTTTAACATTCAATCTTTTGACTGTAAATGACTGTTGGATGTGAGTTATGACTTTGTCAACTAAAATAAGTGTGTTTTAAGTCATTTCTGTGCTTCAAAGGGGTCAAAATTGAAGCTTTTGAGTAATCATAACTCTGTAAAAATGGCAATTTTGGTCACTGTGAGGGTTTAAAAAGTGGTTATTCAACATGAGGCACGATCCAATTGACATTTTGAATCATTTTTGGTACAGTCCAAAAAATCAATTTTCGGATGAAAACGATGACTCCGGACATGTCGAACGATCCCAAAATGGCCAATATGGATGAAATTTTAACGTTTAATCTTTTGACTGTAAATGACTGTTGGATGTGAATTAGGACTTTGTCAACTAAAATAAGTGTGTTTAAAGTCGTTTCTGTGCCTGAAACGGGTCAAAATTGAAGCTTTTGAGTAATCAAAACTCTGTAAAAATGGCAATTTTGGTCACTGTGAGGCTTTAAAAAGTGGTTATTCAACATGAGGCACGATCCAATTGACATTTTGAATCATTTTTGGTACAGTCCAAAAAATGAATTTTCGGATGAAAAACGATGACTCCGGACATGTCGAACGATCCCAAAATGGTCAATATGGATGACATTTTAACATTCAATCTTTTGACTGTAAATGACTGTTGGATGTGAATTATGACTTTGTCAACTAAAATAAGTGTGTTTAAAGTCATTTCTGTGCCTGAAACTGGTCAAAATTGAAGCTTTTGAGTAAGCAAAACTCTGTAAAAATGGCAATTTTGGTCACTCTGAGGGTTTAAAAAGTGGTTATTCAACATGAGGCACGACCCAATTGACATTTTGAGTCATTTTTGGTACAGTCCAAAAAATCAATTTTCGGATGAAAAACGATGACTCCGGACATGTCGAACGATCCCAAAATGGTCAATATGGATAAAATTTTAACATTTAATCTTTTGACTCTAAATGACTGTTGGATGTGAATTATGACTTTGTCAACTAAAATAAGTGTGTTTAAAGTCATTTCTGTGCCTGAAATGGTTCAAAATTGAAGCTTTTGAGTAAGCAAAACTCTGTAAAAGTAGCAATTTTGGTGACTGTGAGGGTTTAAAAAGTGGTTATTCAACATGAGGCACGATCCAATTGACATTTTGAATCCTTTTTGGTACAGTCCAAAAAATAAATTTTCGGATGAAAAACGATGACTCCGGACATGTCGAACGATCCCAAAATGGTCAATATGGATGAAATTGTAACATTTAATCTTTTGACTCTAAATGACTGTTGGATGTGAATTATGACTTTGTCAACTAAAATAAGTGTGTTTAAAGTCATTTCTGTGCCTGAAATGGTTCAAAATTGAAGCTTTTGAGTAAGCAAAACTCTGTAAAAGTAGCAATTTTGGTGACTGTGAGGGTTTAAAAAGTGGTTATTCAACATGAGGCACGATCCAATTGACATTTTGAATCATTTTTAGTACAGTCCAAAAAATCAATTTTCGGATGAAAAACGATGACTCCGGACATGTCGAACGATCCCAAAATGGTCAATATGGATGAAATTGTAACATTTAATCTTTTGACTGTAAATGACTGTTGGATGTGAATTATGACTTTGTCAACTAAAATAAGTGTGTTTAAAGTCATTTCTGTGCCTGAAACGGGTCAAAATTGAAGCTTTTGAGTAAGCAAAACTCTGTAAAAGTGGCAATTTTGGTGACTGTGAGGGTTTAAAAAGTGGTTATTCAACATGAGGCACGACCCAATTGACATTTTGAATCATTTTTGGTACAGTCCAAAAAATAAATTTTCGGATGAAAAACGATGACTCCGGACATTTCGAACGATCCCAAAATGGTCAATATGGATGAAATTTTAACATTTAATCTTTTGACTGTAAATGACTGGTGGATGTGAATTATGACTTTGTCAACTAAAATAAGTGTGTTTAAAGTCATTTCTGTGCCTCAAAGGGGTCAAAATTGAAGCTTTTGAGTAATTAAAACTCTGTAAAAATGGCAATTTTGGTCACTCTGAGGCTTTAAAAAGTGGTTATTCAACATGAGGCACGATCCAATTGACATTTTGAATCATTTTTGGTACAGTCCAAAAAATCAATTTTCGGATGAAAAACGATGACTCCGGACATGTCGAACGATCCCAAAATGGTCAATATGGATGAAATTGTAACATTTAATCTTTTGACTGTAAATGACTGTTGGATGTGAATTAGGACTTTGTCATCTAAAATAAGTGTGTTTAAAGTCATTTCTGTGCCTGAAACGGGTCAAAATTGAAGCTTTTGAGTAATGAAAACTCTGTAAAAATGGCAATTTTGGTCACTGTGAGGCTTTAAAAAGTGGTTATTAAACATGAGGCACGATCCAATTGATATTTTGAATCATTTTTGGTACAGTCCAAAAAAAGAATTTTCGGATGAAAAACGATGACTCCGGACATGTCGAACGATCCCAAAATGGTCAATATGGATGAAATTTTAACATTCAATCTTTTGACTGTAAATGACTGTTGGATGTGAATTATGACTTTGTCAACTAAAATAAGTGTGTTTTAAGTCATTTCTGTGCTTCAAAGGGGTCAAAATTGAAGCTTTTGAGTAATCATAACTCTGTAAAAATGGCAATTTTGGTCACTGTGAGGGTTTAAAAAGTGGTTATTCAACATGAGGCACGATCCAATTGACATTTTGAATCATTTTTGGTACAGTCCAAAAAATCAATTTTCGGATGAAAAACGATGACTCCGGACATGTCGAACGATCCCAAAATGGTCAATATGGATGAAATTGTAACATTTAATCTTTTGACTGTAAATGACTGTTGGATGTGAATTATGACTTTGTCAACTAAAATAAGTGTGTTTAAAGTCATTTCTGTGCCTGAAACGGGTCAAAATTGAAGCTTTTGAGTAAGCAAAACTCTGTAAAAGTGGCAATTTTGGTGACTGTGAGGGTTTAAAAAGTGGTTATTCAACATGAGGCACGACCCAATTGACATTTTGAATCATTTTTGGTACAGTCCAAAAAATAAATTTTCGGATGAAAAACGATGACTCCGGACATTTCGAACGATCCCAAAATGGTCAATATGGATGAAATTTTAACATTTAATCTTTTGACTGTAAATGACTGGTGGATGTGAATTATGACTTTGTCAACTAAAATAAGTGTGTTTAAAGTCATTTCTGTGCCTCAAAGGGGTCAAAATTGAAGCTTTTGAGTAATTAAAACTCTGTAAAAATGGCAATTTTGGTCACTCTGAGGCTTTAAAAAGTGGTTATTCAACATGAGGCACGATCCAATTGACAATTTGAATCATTTTTGGTACAGTCCAAAAAATCAATTTTCGGATGAAAAACGATGACTCCGGACATGTCGAACGATCCCAAAATGGTCAATATGGATGAAATTGTAACATTTAATCTTTTGACTGTAAATGACTGTTGGATGTGAATTAGGACTTTGTCAACTAAAATAAGTGTGTTTAAAGTCATTTCTGTGCCTGAAACGGGTCAAAATTGAAGCTTTTGAGTAATGAAAACTCTGTAAAAATGGCAATTTTGGTCACTGTGAGGCTTTAAAAAGTGGTTATTAAACATGAGGCACGATCCAATTGATATTTTGAATCATTTTTGGTACAGTCCAAAAAATGAATTTTCGGATGAAAAACGATGACTCCGGACATGTCGAACGATCCCAAAATGGTCAATATGGATGAAATTTTAACATTCAATCTTTTGACTGTAAATGACTGTTGGATGTGAATTATGACTTTGTCAACTAAAATAAGTGTGTTTTAAGTCATTTCTGTGCTTCAAAGGGGTCAAAATTGAAGCTTTTGAGTAATCATAACTCTGTAAAAATGGCAATTTTGGTCACTGTGAGGGTTTAAAAAGTGGTTATTCAACATGAGGCACGATCCAATTGACATTTTGAATAATTTTTGGTACAGTCCAAAAAATCAATTTTCGGATGAAAACGATGACTCCGGACATTTCGAACGATCCCAAAATGGTCAATATGGATGAAATTTTAACATTTAATCTTTTGACTGTAAATGACTGGTGGATGTGAATTATGACTTTGTCAACTAAAATAAGTGTGTTTAAAGTCATTTCTGTGCCTGAAACGGGTCAAAATTGAAGCTTTTGAGTAATTAAAACTGTAAAAATGGCAATTTTGGTCACTCTGAGGCTTTAAAAAGTGGTTATTCACCATGAGGCACGATCCAATTGACATTTTGAATCATTTTTGGTACAGTCCAAAAAATCAATTTTCGGATGAAAAACGATGACTCCGGACATGTCGAACGATCCCAAAATGGTCAATATGGATGAAATTGTAACATTTAATCTTTTGACTGTAAATGACTGTTGGATGTGAATTAGGACTTTGTCAACTAAAATAAGTGTGTTTAAAGTCATTTCTGTGCCTGAAACGGGTCAAAATTGAAGCTTTTGAGTAATCAAAACTCTGTAAAAATGGCAATTTTGGTCACTGTGAGGCTTTAAAAAGTGGTTATTCAACATGAGGCACGATCCAATTGATATTTTGAATCATTTTTGGTACAGTCCAAAAAATGAATTTTCGGATGAAAAACGATGACTCCGGACATGTCGAACGATCCCAAAATGGTCAATATGGATGAAATTTTAACATTCAATCTTTTGACTGTAAATGACTGTTGGATGTGAGTTATGACTTTGTCAACTAAAATAAGTGTGTTTTAAGTCATTTCTGTGCTTCAAAGGGGTCAAAATTGAAGCTTTTGAGTAATCATAACTCTGTAAAAATGGCAATTTTGGTCACTGTGAGGGTTTAAAAAGTGGTTATTCAACATGAGGCACGATCCAATTGACATTTTGAATCATTTTTGGTACAGTCCAAAAAAATCAATTTTCGGATGAAAACGATGACTCCGGACATGTCGAACGATCCCAAAATGGCCAATATGGATGAAATTTTAACATTTAATCTTTTGACTGTAAATGACTGTTGGATGTGAATTATGACTTTGTCAACTAAAATAAGTGTGTTTTAAGTCATTTCTGTGCTTCAAAGGGGTCAAAATTGAAGCTTTTGAGTAATCATAACTCTGTAAAAATGGCAATTTTGGTCACTGTGAGGGTTTAAAAAGTGGTTATTCAACATGAGGCACGATCCAATTGACATTTTGAATCATTTTTGGTACAGTCCAAAAAATCAATTTTCGGATGAAAACGATGACTCCGGACATGTCGAACGATCCCAAAATGGCCAATATGGATGAAATTTTAACATTTAATCTTTTGACTGTAAATGACTGTTGGATGTGAATTAGGACTTTGTCAACTAAAATAAGTGTGTTTAAAGTCGTTTCTGTGCCTGAAACGGGTCAAAATTGAAGCTTTTGAGTAATCAAAACTCTGTAAAAATGGCAATTTTGGTCACTGTGAGGCTTTAAAAAGTGGTTATTCAACATGAGGCACGATCCAATTGACATTTTGAATCATTTTTGGTACAGTCCAAAAAATGAATTTTCGGATGAAAAACGATGACTCCGGACATGTCGAACGATCCCAAAATGGTCAATATGGATGACATTTTAACATTCAATCTTTTGACTGTAAATGACTGTTGGATGTGAATTATGACTTTGTCAACTAAAATAAGTGTGTTTAAAGTCATTTCTGTGCCTGAAACTGGTCAAAATTGAAGCTTTTGAGTAAGCAAAACTCTGTAAAAATGGCAATTTTGGTCACTCTGAGGGTTTAAAAAGTGGTTATTCAACATGAGGCACGACCCAATTGACATTTTGAGTCATTTTTGGTACAGTCCAAAAAATCAATTTTCGGATGAAAAACGATGACTCCGGACATGTCGAACGATCCCAAAATGGTCAATATGGATAAAATTTTAACATTTAATCTTTTGACTCTAAATGACTGTTGGATGTGAATTATGACTTTGTCAACTAAAATAAGTGTGTTTAAAGTCATTTCTGTGCCTGAAATGGTTCAAAATTGAAGCTTTTGAGTAAGCAAAACTCTGTAAAAGTAGCAATTTTGGTGACTGTGAGGGTTTAAAAAGTGGTTATTCAACATGAGGCACAATCCAATTGACATTTTGAATCCTTTTTGGTACAGTCCAAAAAATAAATTTTCGGATGAAAAACGATGACTCCGGACATGTCGAACGATCCCAAAATGGTCAATATGGATGAAATTGTAACATTTAATCTTTTGACTCTAAATGACTGTTGGATGTGAATTATGACTTTGTCAACTAAAATAAGTGTGTTTAAAGTCATTTCTGTGCCTGAAATGGTTCAAAATTCAAGCTTTTGAGTAAGCAAAACTCTGTAAAAGTAGCAATTTTGGTGACTGTGAGGGTTTAAAAAGTGGTTATTCAACACGAGGCACGACCCAATTGACATTTTGAATCATTTTTGGTACAGTCCAAAAAATAAATTTTCGGATGAAAAACGATGACTCCGGACATTTCGAACGATCCCAAAATGGTCAATATGGATGAAATTTTAACATTTAATCTTTTGACTGTAAATGACTGGTGGATGTGAATTATGACTTTGTCAACTAAAATAAGTGTGTTTAAAGTCATTTCTGTGCCTCAAAGGGGTCACAATTGAAGCTTTTGAGTAATTAAAACTCTGTAAAAATGGCAATTTTGGTCACTCTGAGGCTTTAAAAAGTGGTTATTCAACATGAGGCACGATCCAATTGACATTTTGAATCATTTTTGGTACAGTCCAAAAAATCAATTTTCGGATGAAAAACGATGACTCCGGACATGTCGAACGATCCCAAAATGGTCAATATGGATGAAATTGTAACATTTAATCTTTTGACTGTAAATGACTGTTGGATGTGAATTAGGACTTTGTCAACTAAAATAAGTGTGTTTAAAGTCATTTCTGTGCCTGAAACGGGTCAAAATTGAAGCTTTTGAGTAATGAAAACTCTGTAAAAATGGCAATTTTGGTCACTGTGAGGCTTTAAAAAGTGGTTATTAAACATGAGGCACGATCCAATTGATATTTTGAATCATTTTTGGTACAGTCCAAAAAATGAATTTTCGGATGAAAAACGATGACTCCGGACATGTCGAACGATCCCAAAATGGTCAATATGGATGAAATTTTAACATTCAATCTTTTGACTGTAAATGACTGTTGGATGTGAATTATGACTTTGTCAACTAAAATAAGTGTGTTTTAAGTCATTTCTGTGCTTCAAAGGGGTCAAAATTGAAGCTTTTGAGTAATCATAACTCTGTAAAAATGGCAATTTTGGTCACTGTGAGGGTTTAAAAAGTGGTTATTCAACATGAGGCACGATCCAATTGACATTTTGAATCATTTTTGGTACAGTCCAAAAAATCAATTTTCGGATGAAAACGATGACTCCGGACATTTCGAACGATCCCAAAATGGTCAATATGGATGAAATTTTAACATTTAATCTTTTGACTGTAAATGACTGGTGGATGTGAATTATGACTTTGTCAACTAAAATAAGTGTGTTTAAAGTCATTTCTGTGCCTGAAACGGGTCAAAATTGAAGCTTTTGAGTAATTAAAACTCTGTAAAAATGGCAATTTTGGTCACTCTGAGGCTTTAAAAAGTGGTTATTCACCATGAGGCACGATCCAATTGACATTTTGAATCATTTTTGGTACAGTCCAAAAAATCAATTTTCGGATGAAAAACGATGACTCCGGACATGTCGAACGATCCCAAAATGGTCAATATGGATGAAATTGTAACATTTAATCTTTTGACTGTAAATGACTGTTGGATGTGAATTAGGACTTTGTCAACTAAAATAAGTGTGTTTAAAGTCATTTCTGTGCCTGAAACGGGTCAAAATTGAAGCTTTTGAGTAATCAAAACTCTGTAAAAATGGCAATTTTAGTCACTGTGAGGCTTTAAAAAGTGGTTATTCAACATGAGGCACGATCCAATTGACATTTTGAATCATTTTTGGTACAGTCCAAAAAATGAATTTTCGGATGAAAAACGATGACTCCGGACATGTCGAACGATCCCAAAATGGTCAATATGGATGAAATTTTAACATTCAATCTTTTGACTGTAAATGACTGTTGGATGTGAGTTATGACTTTGTCAACTAAAATAAGTGTGTTTTAAGTCATTTCTGTGCTTCAAAGGGGTCAAAATTGAAGCTTTTGAGTAATCATAACTCTGTAAAAATGGCAATTTTGGTCACTGTGAGGGTTTAAAAAGTGGTTATTCAACATGAGGCACGATCCAATTGACATTTTGAATCATTTTTGGTACAGTCCAAAAAAATCAATTTTCGGATGAAAACGATGACTCCGGACATGTCGAACGATCCCAAAATGGCCAATATGGATGAAATTTTAACATTTAATCTTTTGACTGTAAATGACTGTTGGATGTGAATTATGACTTTGTCAACTAAAATAAGTGTGTTTTAAGTCATTTCTGTGCTTCAAAGGGGTCAAAATTGAAGCTTTTGAGTAATCATAACTCTGTAAAAATGGCAATTTTGGTCACTGTGAGGGTTTAAAAAGTGGTTATTCAACATGAGGCACGATCCAATTGACATTTTGAATCATTTTTGGTACAGTCCAAAAAATCAATTTTCGGATGAAAACGATGACTCCGGACATGTCGAACGATCCCAAAATGGCCAATATGGATGAAATTTTAACGTTTAATCTTTTGACTGTAAATGACTGTTGGATGTGAATTAGGACTTTGTCAACTAAAATAAGTGTGTTTAAAGTCGTTTCTGTGCCTGAAACGGGTCAAAATTGAAGCTTTTGAGTAATCAAAACTCTGTAAAAATGGCAATTTTGGTCACTGTGAGGCTTTAAAAAGTGGTTATTCAACATGAGGCACGATCCAATTGACATTTTGAATCATTTTTGGTACAGTCCAAAAAATGAATTTTCGGATGAAAAACGATGACTCCGGACATGTCGAACGATCCCAAAATGGTCAATATGGATGACATTTTAACATTCAATCTTTTGACTGTAAATGACTGTTGGATGTGAATTATGACTTTGTCAACTAAAATAAGTGTGTTTAAAGTCATTTCTGTGCCTGAAACTGGTCAAAATTGAAGCTTTTGAGTAAGCAAAACTCTGTAAAAATGGCAATTTTGGTCACTCTGAGGGTTTAAAAAGTGGTTATTCAACATGAGGCACGACCCAATTGACATTTTGAGTCATTTTTGGTACAGTCCAAAAAATCAATTTTCGGATGAAAAACGATGACTCCGGACATGTCGAACGATCCCAAAATGGTCAATATGGATAAAATTTTAACATTTAATCTTTTGACTCTAAATGACTGTTGGATGTGAATTATGACTTTGTCAACTAAAATAAGTGTGTTTAAAGTCATTTCTGTGCCTGAAATGGTTCAAAATTGAAGCTTTTGAGTAAGCAAAACTCTGTAAAAGTAGCAATTTTGGTGACTGTGAGGGTTTAAAAAGTGGTTATTCAACATGAGGCACAATCCAATTGACATTTTGAATCCTTTTTGGTACAGTCCAAAAAATAAATTTTCGGATGAAAAACGATGACTCCGGACATGTCGAACGATCCCAAAATGGTCAATATGGATGAAATTGTAACATTTAATCTTTTGACTCTAAATGACTGTTGGATGTGAATTATGACTTTGTCAACTAAAATAAGTGTGTTTAAAGTCATTTCTGTGCCTGAAATGGTTCAAAATTGAAGCTTTTGAGTAAGCAAAACTCTGTAAAAGTAGCAATTTTGGTGACTGTGAGGGTTTAAAAAGTGGTTATTCAACATGAGGCACGATCCAATTGACATTTTGAATCATTTTCAGTACAGTCCAAAAAATCAATTTTCGGATGAAAAACGATGACTCCGGACATGTCGAACGATCCCAAAATGGTCAATATGGATGAAATTGTAACATTTAATCTTTTGACTGTAAATGACTGTTGGATGTGAATTATGACTTTGTCAACTAAAATAAGTGTGTTTAAAGTCATTTCTGTGCCTGAAACGGGTCAAAATTGAAGCTTTTGAGTAAGCAAAACTCTGTAAAAGTGGCAATTTTGGTGACTGTGAGGGTTTAAAAAGTGGTTTTTCAACATGAGGCACGACCCAATTGACATTTTGAATCATTTTTGGTACAGTCCAAAAAATAAATTTTCGGATGAAAAACGATGACTCCGGACATTTCGAACGATCCCAAAATGGTCAATATGGATGAAATTTTAACATTTAATCTTTTGACTGTAAATGACTGGTGGATGTGAATTATGACTTTGTCAACTAAAATAAGTGTGTTTAAAGTCATTTCTGTGCCTCAAAGGGGTCAAAATTGAAGCTTTTGAGTAATTAAAACTCTGTAAAAATGGCAATTTTGGTCACTCTGAGGCTTTAAAAAGTGGTTATTCAACATGAGGCACGATCCAATTGACATTTTGAATCATTTTTGGTACAGTCCAAAAAATCAATTTTCGGATGAAAAACGATGACTCCGGACATGTCGAACGATCCCAAAATGGTCAATATGGATGAAATTGTAACATTTAATCTTTTGACTGTAAATGACTGTTGGATGTGAATTAGGACTTTGTCAACTAAAATAAGTGTGTTTAAAGTCATTTCTGTGCCTGAAACGGGTCAAAATTGAAGCTTTTGAGTAATGAAAACTCTGTAAAAATGGCAATTTTGGTCACTGTGAGGCTTTAAAAAGTGGTTATTAAACATGAGGCACGATCCAATTGATATTTTGAATCATTTTTGGTACAGTCCAAAAAAAGAATTTTCGGATGAAAAACGATGACTCCGGACATGTCGAACGATCCCAAAATGGTCAATATGGATGAAATTTTAACATTCAATCTTTTGACTGTAAATGACTGTTGGATGTGAATTATGACTTTGTCAACTAAAATAAGTGTGTTTTAAGTCATTTCTATGCTTCAAAGGGGTCAAAATTGAAGCTTTTGAGTAATCATAACTCTGTAAAAATGGCAATTTTGGTCACTGTGAGGGTTTAAAAAGTGGTTATTCAACATGAGGCACGATCCAATTGACATTTTGAATCATTTTTGGTACAGTCCAAAAAATCAATTTTCGGATGAAAACGATGACTCCGGACATGTCGAACGATCCCAAAATGGCCAATATGGATGAAATTTTAACATTTAATCTTTTGACTGTAAATGACTGTTGGATGTGAATTATGACTTTGTCAACTAAAATAAGTGTGTTTTAAGTCATTTCTGTGCTTCAAAGGGGTCAAAATTGAAGCTTTTGAGTAATCATAACTCTGTAAAAATGGCAATTTTGGTCACTCTGAGGCTTTAAAAAGTGGTTATTCACCATGAGGCACGATCCAATTGACATTTTGAATCATTTTTGGTACAGTCCAAAAAATCAATTTTCGGATGAAAAACGATGACTCCGGACATGTCGAACGATCCCAAAATGGTCAATATGGATGAAATTGTAACATTTAATCTTTTGACTCTAAATGACTGTTGGATGTGAATTATGACTTTGTCAACTAAAATAAGTGTGTTTAAAGTCATTTCTGTGCCTGAAATGGTTCAAAATTGAAGCTTTTGAGTAAGCAAAACTCTGTAAAAGTAGCAATTTTGGTGACTGTGAGGGTTTAAAAAGTGGTTATTCAACACGAGGCACGACCCAATTGACATTTTGAATCATTTTTGGTACAGTCCAAAAAAGTAAATTTTCGGATGAAAAACGATGACTCCGGACATTTCGAACGATCCCAAAATGGTCAATATGGATGAAATTTTAACATTTAATCTTTTGACTGTAAATGACTGGTGGATGTGAATTATGACTTTGTCAACTAAAATAAGTGTGTTTAAAGTCATTTCTGTGCCTCAAAGGGGTCAAAATTGAAGCTTTTGAGTAATTAAAACTCTGTAAAAATGGCAATTTTGGTCACTCTGAGGCTTTAAAAAGTGGTTATTCAACATGAGGCACGATCCAATTGACATTTTGAATCATTTTTGGTACAGTCCAAAAAATCAATTTTCGGATGAAAAACGATGACTCCGGACATGTCGAACGATCCCAAAATGGTCAATATGGATGAAATTGTAACATTTAATCTTTTGACTGTAAATGACTGTTGGATGTGAATTAGGACTTTGTCAACTAAAATAAGTGTGTTTAAAGTCATTTCTGTGCCTGAAACGGGTCAAAATTGAAGCTTTTGAGTAATGAAAACTCTGTAAAAATGGCAATTTTGGTCACTGTGAGGCTTTAAAAAGTGGTTATTAAACATGAGGCACGATCCAATTGATATTTTGAATCATTTTTGGTACAGTCCAAAAAATGAATTTTCGGATGAAAAACGATGACTCCGGACATGTCGAACGATCCCAAAATGGTCAATATGGATGAAATTTTAACATTCAATCTTTTGACTGTAAATGACTGTTGGATGTGAATTATGACTTTGTCAACTAAAATAAGTGTGTTTTAAGTCATTTCTGTGCTTCAAAGGGGTCAAAATTGAAGCTTTTGAGTAATCATAACTCTGTAAAAATGGCAATTTTGGTCACTGTGAGGGTTTAAAAAGTGGTTATTCAACATGAGGCACGATCCAATTGACATTTTGAATCATTTTTGGTACAGTCCAAAAAATCAATTTTCGGATGAAAACGATGACTCCGGACATTTCGAACGATCCCAAAATGGTCAATATGGATGAAATTTTAACATTTAATCTTTTGACTGTAAATGACTGGTGGATGTGAATTATGACTTTGTCAACTAAAATAAGTGTGTTTAAAGTCATTTCTGTGCCTGAAACGGGTCAAAATTGAAGCTTTTGAGTAATTAAAACTCTGTAAAAATGGCAATTTTGGTCACTCTGAGGCTTTAAAAAGTGGTTATTCACCATGAGGCACGATCCAATCGACATTTTGAATCATTTTTGGTACAGTCCAAAAAATCAATTTTCGGATGAAAAACGATGACTCCGGACATGTCGAACGATCCCAAAATGGTCAATATGGATGAAATTGTAACATTTAATCTTTTGACTGTAAATGACTGTTGGATGTGAATTAGGACTTTGTCAACTAAAATAAGTGTGTTTAAAGTCATTTCTGTGCCTGAAACGGGTCAAAATTGAAGCTTTTGAGTAATCAAAACTCTGTAAAAATGGCAATTTTGGTCACTGTGAGGCTTTAAAAAGTGGTTATTCAACATGAGGCACGATCCAATTGACATTTTGAATCATTTTTGGTACAGTCCAAAAAATGAATTTTCGGATGAAAAACGATGACTCCGGACATGTCGAACGATCCCAAAATGGTCAATATGGATGAAATTTTAACATTCAATCTTTTGACTGTAAATGACTGTTGGATGTGAGTTATGACTTTGTCAACTAAAATAAGTGTGTTTTAAGTCATTTCTGTGCTTCAAAGGGGTCAAAATTGAAGCTTTTGAGTAATCATAACTCTGTAAAAATGGCAATTTTGGTCACTGTGAGGGTTTAAAAAGTGGTTATTCAACATGAGGCACGATCCAATTGACATTTTGAATCATTTTTGGTACAGTCCAAAAAAATCAATTTTCGGATGAAAACGATGACTCCGGACATGTCGAACGATCCCAAAATGGCCAATATGGATGAAATTTTAACATTTAATCTTTTGACTGTAAATGACTGTTGGATGTGAATTATGACTTTGTCAACTAAAATAAGTGTGTTTTAAGTCATTTCTGTGCTTCAAAGGGGTCAAAATTGAAGCTTTTGAGTAATCATAACTCTGTAAAAATGGCAATTTTGGTCACTGTGAGGGTTTAAAAAGTGGTTATTCAACATGAGGCACGATCCAATTGACATTTTGAATCATTTTTGGTACAGTCCAAAAAATCAATTTTCGGATGAAAACGATGACTCCGGACATGTCGAACGATCCCAAAATGGCCAATATGGATGAAATTTTAACGTTTAATCTTTTGACTGTAAATGACTGTTGGATGTGAATTAGGACTTTGTCAACTAAAATAAGTGTGTTTAAAGTCGTTTCTGTGCCTGAAACGGGTCAAAATTGAAGCTTTTGAGTAATCAAAACTCTGTAAAAATGGCAATTTTGGTCACTGTGAGGCTTTAAAAAGTGGTTATTCAACATGAGGCACGATCCAATTGACATTTTGAATCATTTTTGGTACAGTCCAAAAAATGAATTTTCGGATGAAAAACGATGACTCCGGACATGTCGAACGATCCCAAAATGGTCAATATGGATGACATTTTAACATTCAATCTTTTGACTGTAAATGACTGTTGGATGTGAATTATGACTTTGTCAACTAAAATAAGTGTGTTTAAAGTCATTTCTGTGCCTGAAACTGGTCAAAATTGAAGCTTTTGAGTAAGCAAAACTCTGTAAAAATGGCAATTTTGGTCACTCTGAGGGTTTAAAAAGTGGTTATTCAACATGAGGCACGACCCAATTGACATTTTGAGTCATTTTTGGTACAGTCCAAAAAATCAATTTTCGGATGAAAAACGATGACTCCGGACATGTCGAACGATCCCAAAATGGTCAATATGGATAAAATTTTAACATTTAATCTTTTGACTCTAAATGACTGTTGGATGTGAATTATGACTTTGTCAACTAAAATAAGTGTGTTTAAAGTCATTTCTGTGCCTGAAATGGTTCAAAATTGAAGCTTTTGAGTAAGCAAAACTCTGTAAAAGTAGCAATTTTGGTGACTGTGAGGGTTTAAAAAGTGGTTATTCAACATGAGGCACAATCCAATTGACATTTTGAATCCTTTTTGGTACAGTCCAAAAAATAAATTTTCGGATGAAAAACGATGACTCCGGACATGTCGAACGATCCCAAAATGGTCAATATGGATGAAATTGTAACATTTAATCTTTTGACTCTAAATGACTGTTGGATGTGAATTATGACTTTGTCAACTAAAATAAGTGTGTTTAAAGTCATTTCTGTGCCTGAAATGGTTCAAAATTGAAGCTTTTGAGTAAGCAAAACTCTGTAAAAGTAGCAATTTTGGTGACTGTGAGGGTTTAAAAAGTGGTTATTCAACATGAGGCACGATCCAATTGACATTTTGAATCATTTTTAGTACAGTCCAAAAAATCAATTTTCGGATGAAAAACGATGACTCCGGACATGTCGAACGATCCCAAAATGGTCAATATGGATGAAATTGTAACATTTAATCTTTTGACTGTAAATGACTGTTGGATGTGAATTATGACTTTGTCAACTAAAATAAGTGTGTTTAAAGTCATTTCTGTGCCTGAAACGGGTCAAAATTGAAGCTTTTGAGTAAGCAAAACTCTGTAAAAGTGGCAATTTTGGTGACTGTGAGGGTTTAAAAAGTGGTTATTCAACATGAGGCACGACCCAATTGACATTTTGAATCATTTTTGGTACAGTCCAAAAAATAAATTTTCGGATGAAAAACGATGACTCCGGACATTTCGAACGATCCCAAAATGGTCAATATGGATGAAATTTTAACATTTAATCTTTTGACTGTAAATGACTGGTGGATGTGAATTATGACTTTGTCAACTAAAATAAGTGTGTTTAAAGTCATTTCTGTGCCTCAAAGGGGTCAAAATTGAAGCTTTTGAGTAATTAAAACTCTGTAAAAATGGCAATTTTGGTCACTCTGAGGCTTTAAAAAGTGGTTATTCAACATGAGGCACGATCCAATTGACATTTTGAATCATTTTTGGTACAGTCCAAAAAATCAATTTTCGGATGAAAAACGATGACTCCGGACATGTCGAACGATCCCAAAATGGTCAATATGGATGAAATTGTAACATTTAATCTTTTGACTGTAAATGACTGTTGGATGTGAATTAGGACTTTGTCATCTAAAATAAGTGTGTTTAAAGTCATTTCTGTGCCTGAAACGGGTCAAAATTGAAGCTTTTGAGTAATGAAAACTCTGTAAAAATGGCAATTTTGGTCACTGTGAGGCTTTAAAAAGTGGTTATTAAACATGAGGCACGATCCAATTGATATTTTGAATCATTTTTGGTACAGTCCAAAAAAAGAATTTTCGGATGAAAAACGATGACTCCGGACATGTCGAACGATCCCAAAATGGTCAATATGGATGAAATTTTAACATTCAATCTTTTGACTGTAAATGACTGTTGGATGTGAATTATGACTTTGTCAACTAAAATAAGTGTGTTTAAAGTCATTTCTGTGCCTCAAAGGGGTCAAAATTGAAGCTTTTGAGTAATTAAAACTCTGTAAAAATGGCAATTTTGGTCACTCTGAGGCTTTAAAAAGTGGTTATTCAACATGAGGCACGATCCAATTGACATTTTGAATCATTTTTGGTACAGTCCAAAAAATCAATTTTCGGATGAAAAACGATGACTCCGGACATGTCGAACGATCCCAAAATGGTCAATATGGATGAAATTGTAACATTTAATCTTTTGACTGTAAATGACTGTTGGATGTGAATTAGGACTTTGTCATCTAAAATAAGTGTGTTTAAAGTCATTTCTGTGCCTGAAACGGGTCAAAATTGAAGCTTTTGAGTAATGAAAACTCTGTAAAAATGGCAATTTTGGTCACTGTGAGGCTTTAAAAAGTGGTTATTAAACATGAGGCACGATCCAATTGATATTTTGAATCATTTTTGGTACAGTCCAAAAAAAGAATTTTCGGATGAAAAACGATGACTCCGGACATGTCGAACGATCCCAAAATGGTCAATATGGATGAAATTTTAACATTCAATCTTTTGACTGTAAATGACTGTTGGATGTGAATTATGACTTTGTCAACTAAAATAAGTGTGTTTTAAGTCATTTCTGTGCTTCAAAGGGGTCAAAATTGAAGCTTTTGAGTAATCATAACTCTGTAAAAATGGCAATTTTGGTCACTGTGAGGGTTTAAAAAGTGGTTATTCAACATGAGGCACGATCCAATTGACATTTTGAATCATTTTTGGTACAGTCCAAAAAATCAATTTTCGGATGAAAACGATGACTCCGGACATGTCGAACGATCCCAAAATGGCCAATATGGATGAAATTTTAACATTTAATCTTTTGACTGTAAATGACTGTTGGATGTGAATTATGACTTTGTCAACTAAAATAAGTGTGTTTTAAGTCATTTCTGTGCTTCAAAGGGGTCAAAATTGAAGCTTTTGAGTAATCATAACTCTGTAAAAATGGCAATTTTGGTCACTGTGAGGGTTTAAAAAGTGGTTATTCAACATGAGGCACGATCCAATTGACATATTGAATCATTTTTGGTACAGTCCAAAAAATCAATTTTCGGATGAAAACGATGACTCCGGACATGTCGAACGATCCCAAAATGGCCAATATGGATGAAATTTTAACATTTAATCTTTTGACTGTAAATGACTGTTGGATGTGAATTAGGACTTTGTCAACTAAAATAAGTGTGTTTAACGTCGTTTCTGTGCCTGAAACGGGTCAAAATTGAAGCTTTTGAGTAATCAAAACTCTGTAAAAATGGCAATTTTGGTCACTGTGAGGCTTTAAAAAGTGGTTATTCAACATGAGGCACGATCCAATTGACATTTTGAATCATTTTTGGTACAGTCCAAAAAATGAATTTTCGGATGAAAAACGATGACTCCGGACATGTCGAACGATCCCAAAATGGTCAATATGGATGACATTTTAACATTCAATCTTTTGACTGTAAATGACTGTTGGATGTGAATTATGACTTTGTCAACTAAAATAAGTGTGTTTAAAGTCATTTCTGTGCCTGAAACTGGTCAAAATTGAAGCTTTTGAGTAAGCAAAACTCTGTAAAAATGGCAATTTTGGTCACTCTGAGGGTTTAAAAAGTGGTTATTCAACATGAGGCACGACCCAATTGACATTTTGAATCATTTTTGGTACAGTCCAAAAAATCAATTTTCGGATGAAAAACGATGACTCCGGACATGTCGAACGATCCCAAAATGGTCAATATGGATAAAATTTTAACATTTAATCTTTTGACTCTAAATGACTGTTGGATGTGAATTATGACTTTGTCAACTAAAATAAGTGTGTTTAAAGTCATTTCTGTGCCTGAAATGGTTCAAAATTGAAGCTTTTGAGTAAGCAAAACTCTGTAAAAGTAGCAATTTTGGTGACTGTGAGGGTTTAAAAAGTGGTTATTCAACATGAGGCACAATCCAATTGACATTTTGAATCCTTTTTGGTACAGTCCAAAAAATAAATTTTCGGATGAAAAACGATGACTCCGGACATTTCGAACGATCCCAAAATGGTCAATATGGATGAAATTTTAACATTTAATCTTTTGACTGTAAATGACTGGTGGATGTGAATTATGACTTTGTCAACTAAAATAAGTGTGTTTAAAGTCATTTCTGTGCCTCAAAGGGGTCAAAATTGAAGCTTTTGAGTAATTAAAACTCTGTAAAAATGGCAATTTTGGTCACTCTGAGGCTTTAAAAAGTGGTTATTCAACATGAGGCACGATCCAATTGACATTTTGAATCATTTTTGGTACAGTCCAAAAAATCAATTTTCGGATGAAAAACGATGACTCCGGACATGTCGAACGATCCCAAAATGGTCAATATGGATGAAATTGTAACATTTAATCTTTTGACTGTAAATGACTGTTGGATGTGAATTAGGACTTTGTCAACTAAAATAAGTGTGTTTAAAGTCATTTCTGTGCCTGAAACGGGTCAAAATTGAAGCTTTTGAGTAATGAAAACTCTGTAAAAATGGCAATTTTGGTCACTGTGAGGCTTTAAAAAGTGGTTATTAAACATGAGGCACGATCCAATTGATATTTTGAATCATTTTTGGTACAGTCCAAAAAATGAATTTTCGGATGAAAAACGATGACTCCGGACATGTCGAACGATCCCAAAATGGTCAATATGGATGAAATTTTAACATTCAATCTTTTGACTGTAAATGACTGTTGGATGTGAATTATGACTTTGTCAACTAAAATAAGTGTGTTTTAAGTCATTTCTGTGCTTCAAAGGGGTCAAAATTGAAGCTTTTGAGTAATCATAACTCTGTAAAAATGGCAATTTTGGTCACTGTGAGGGTTTAAAAAGTGGTTATTCAACATGAGGCACGATCCAATTGACATTTTGAATGATTTTTGGTACAGTCCAAAAAATCAATTTTCGGATGAAAAACGATGACTCCGGACATGTCGAACGATCCCAAAATGGTCAATATGGATGAAATTTTAACATTCAATCTTTTGACTGTAAATGACTGTTGGATGTGAATTATGACTTTGTCAACTAAAATAAGTGTGTTTAAAGTCATTTCTGTGCCTGAAACGGGTCAAAATTGAAGCTTTTGAGTAAGCAAAAATCTGTAAAAATGGCAATTTTGGTCACTCTGAGGGTTTAAAAAGTGGTTATTCAACATGAGGCACGACCCAATTGACATTTTGAATCATTTTTGGTACAGTCCAAAAAATGAATTTTCGGATGAAAAACTATGACTCCGGACATGTCGAACGATCCCAAAATGGTTAGTATGGATGAAATTATAACATTCAATCTTTTGACTGTAAATGACTGTTGGATGTGAATTATGACTTTGTCAACTAAAATAAGTGTGTTTTAAGTCATTTCTGTGCTTCAAAGGGGTCAAAATTGAAGCTTTTGAGTAATCATAACTCTGTAAAAATGGCAATTTTGGTCACTGTGAGGGTTTAAAAAGTGGTTATTCAACATGAGGCACGACCCAATTGACATTTTGAATCATTTTTGGTACAGTCCAAAAAATAAATTTTCGGATGAAAAACGATGACTCCGGACATTTCGAACGATCCCAAAATGGTCAATATGGATGAAATTTTAACATTTAATCTTTTGACTGTAAATGACTGGTGGATGTGAATTATGACTTTGTCAACTAAAATAAGTGTGTTTAAAGTCATTTCTGTGCCTGAAACGGGTCAAAATTGAAGCTTTTGAGTAATTAAAACTCTGTAAAAATGGCAATTTTGGTCACTCTGAGGCTTTAAAAAGTGGTTATTCACCATGAGGCACGATCCAATTGACATTTTGAATCATTTTTGGTACAGTCCAAAAAATCAATTTTCGGATGAAAAACGATGACTTCGGACATGTCGAACGATCCCAAAATGGTCAATATGGATGAAATTGTAACATTTTATCTTTTGACTGTAAATGACTGTTGGATGTGAATTAGGACTTTGTCAACTAAAATAAGTGTGTTTAAAGTCATTTCTGTGCCTGAAACGGGTCAAAATTGAAGCTTTTGAGTAATCAAAACTCTGTAAAAATGGCAATTTTGGTCACTGTGAGGCTTTAAAAAGTGGTTATTCAACATGAGGCACGATCCAATTGACATTTTGAATCATTTTTGGTACAGTCCAAAAAATGAATTTTCGGATGAAAAACGATGACTCCGGACATGTCGAACGATCCCAAAATGGTCAATATGGATGAAATTTTAACATTCAATCTTTTGACTGTAAATGACTGTTGGATGTGAGTTATGACTTTGTCAACTAAAATAAGTGTGTTTTAAGTCATTTCTGTGCTTCAAAGGGGTCAAAATTGAAGCTTTTGAGTAATCATAACTCTGTAAAAATGGAAATTTTGGTCACTGTGAGGGTTTAAAAAGTGGTTATTCAACATGAGGCACGATCCAATTGACATTTTGAATCATTTTTGGTACAGTCCAAAAAAATCAATTTTCGGATGAAAACGATGACTCCGGACATGTCGAACGATCCCAAAATGGCCAATATGGATGAAATTTTAACATTTAATCTTTTGACTGTAAATGACTGTTGGATGTGAATTATGACTTTGTCAACTAAAATAAGTGTGTTTTAAGTCATTTCTGTGCTTCAAAGGGGTCAAAATTGAAGCTTTTGAGTAATCATAACTCTGTAAAAATGGCAATTTTGGTCACTGTGAGGGTTTAAAAAGTGGTTATTCAACATGAGGCACGATCCAATTGACATTTTGAATCATTTTTGGTACAGTCCAAAAAATCAATTTTCGGATGAAAACGATGACTCCGGACATGTCGAACGATCCCAAAATGGCCAATATGGATGAAATTTTAACATTTAATCTTTTGACTGTAAATGACTGTTGGATGTGAATTAGGACTTTGTCAACTAAAATAAGTGTGTTTAAAGTCGTTTCTGTGCCTGAAACGGGTCAAAATTGAAGCTTTTGAGTAATCAAAACTCTGTAAAAATGGCAATTTTGGTCACTGTGAGGCTTTAAAAAGTGGTTATTCAACATGAGGCACGATCCAATTGACATTTTGAATCATTTTTGGTACAGTCCAAAAAATGAATTTTCGGATGAAAAACGATGACTCCGGACATGTCGAACGATCCCAAAATGGTCAATATGGATGACATTTTAACATTCAATCTTTTGACTGTAAATGACTGTTGGATGTGAATTATGACTTTGTCAACTAAAATAAGTGTGTTTAAAGTCATTTCTGTGCCTGAAACTGGTCAAAATTGAAGCTTTTGAGTAAGCAAAACTCTGTAAAAATGGCAATTTTGGTCACTCTGAGGGTTTAAAAAGTGGTTATTCAACATGAGGCACGACCCAATTGACATTTTGAATCATTTTTGGTACAGTCCAAAAAATCAATTTTCGGATGAAAAACGATGACTCCGGACATGTCGAACGATCCCAAAATGGTCAATATGGATAAAATTTTAACATTTAATCTTTTGACTCTAAATGACTGTTGGATGTGAATTATGACTTTGTCAACTAAAATAAGTGTGTTTAAAGTCATTTCTGTGCCTGAAATGGTTCAAAATTGAAGCTTTTGAGTAAGCAAAACTCTGTAAAAGTAGCAATTTTGGTGACTGTGAGGGTTTAAAAAGTGGTTATTCAACATGAGGCACAATCCAATTGACATTTTGAATCCTTTTTGGTACAGTCCAAAAAATAAATTTTCGGATGAAAAACGATGACTCCGGACATGTCGAACGATCCCAAAATGGTCAATATGGATGAAATTGTAACATTTAATCTTTTGACTCTAAATGACTGTTGGATGTGAATTATGACTTTGTCAACTAAAATAAGTGTGTTTAAAGTCATTTCTGTGCCTGAAATGGTTCAAAATTGAAGCTTTTGAGTAAGCAAAACTCTGTAAAAGTAGCAATTTTGGTGACTGTGAGGGTTTAAAAAGTGGTTATTCAACATGAGGCACGACCCAATTTACATTTTGAATCATTTTTGGTACAGTCCAAAAAATAAATTTTCGGATGAAAAACGATGACTCCGGACATTTCGAACGATCCCAAAATGGTCAATATGGATGAAATTTTAACATTTAATCTTTTGACTGTAAATGACTGGTGGATGTGAATTATGACTTTGTCAACTAAAATAAGTGTGTTTAAAGTCATTTCTGTGCCTCAAAGGGGTCAAAATTGAAGCTTTTGAGTAATTAAAACTCTGTAAAAATGGCAATTTTGGTCACTCTGAGGCTTTAAAAAGTGGTTATTCAACATGAGGCACGATCCAATTGACATTTTGAATCATTTTTGGTACAGTCCAAAAAATCAATTTTCGGATGAAAAACGATGACTCCGGACATGTCGAACGATCCCAAAATGGTCAATATGGATGAAATTGTAACATTTAATCTTTTGACTGTAAATGACTGTTGGATGTGAATTAGGACTTTGTCAACTAAAATAAGTGTGTTTAAAGTCATTTCTGTGCCTGAAACGGGTCAAAATTGAAGCTTTTGAGTAATGAAAACTCTGTAAAAATGGCAATTTTGGTCACTGTGAGGCTTTAAAAAGTGGTTTTTAAACATGAGGCACGATCCAATTGATATTTTGAATCATTTTTGGTACAGTCCAAAAAATGAATTTTCGGATGAAAAACGATGACTCCGGACATGTCGAACGATCCCAAAATGGTCAATATGGATGAAATTTTAACATTCAATCTTTTGACTGTAAATGACTGTTGGATGTGAATTATGACTTTGTCAACTAAAATAAGTGTGTTTTAAGTCATTTCTGTGCTTCAAAGGGGTCAAAATTGAAGCTTTTGAGTAATCATAACTCTGTAAAAATGGCAATTTTGGTCACTGTGAGGGTTTAAAAAGTGGTTATTCAACATGAGGCACGATCCAATTGACATTTTGAATCATTTTTGGTACAGTCCAAAAAATCAATTTTCGGATGAAAACGATGACTCCGGACATTTCGAACGATCCCAAAATGGTCAATATGGATGAAATTTTAACATTTAATCTTTTGACTGTAAATGACTGGTGGATGTGAATTATGACTTTGTCAACTAAAATAAGTGTGTTTAAAGTCATTTCTGTGCCTGAAACGGGTCAAAATTGAAGCTTTTGAGTAATTAAAACTCTGTAAAAATGGCAATTTTGGTCACTCTGAGGCTTTAAAAAGTGGTTATTCACCATGAGGCACGATCCAATTGACATTTTGAATCATTTTTGGTACAGTCCAAAAAAATCAATTTTCGGATGAAAAACGATGACTCCGGACATGTCGAACGATCCCAAAATGGTCAATATGGATGAAATTGTAACATTTAATCTTTTGACTGTAAATGACTGTTGGATGTGAATTAGGACTTTGTCAACTAAAATAAGTGTGTTTAAAGTCATTTCTGTGCCTGAAACGGGTCAAAATTGAAGCTTTTGAGTAATCAAAACTCTGTAAAAATGGCAATTTTGGTCACTGTGAGGCTTTAAAAAGTGGTTATTCAACATGAGGCACGATCCAATTGACATTTTGAATCATTTTTGGTACAGTCCAAAAAATGAATTTTCGGATGAAAAACGATGACTCCGGACATGTCGAACGATCCCAAAATGGTCAATATGGATGAAATTTTAACATTCAATCTTTTGACTGTAAATGACTGTTGGATGTGAGTTATGACTTTGTCAACTAAAATAAGTGTGTTTTAAGTCATTTCTGTGCTTCAAAGGGGTCAAAATTGAAGCTTTTGAGTAATCATAACTCTGTAAAAATGGCAATTTTGGTCACTGTGAGGGTTTAAAAAGTGGTTATTCAACATGAGGCACGATCCAATTGACATTTTGAATCATTTTTGGTACAGTCCAAAAAAATCAATTTTCGGATGAAAACGATGACTCCGGACATGTCGAACGATCCCAAAATGGCCAATATGGATGAAATTTTAACATTTAATCTTTTGACTGTAAATGACTGTTGGATGTGAATTATGACTTTGTCAACTAAAATAAGTGTGTTTTAAGTCATTTCTGTGCTTCAAAGGGGTCAAAATTGAAGCTTTTGAGTAATCATAACTCTGTAAAAATGGCAATTTTGGTCACTGTGAGGGTTTAAAAAGTGGTTATTCAACATGAGGCACGATCCAATTGACATTTTGAATCATTTTTGGTACAGTCCAAAAAATCAATTTTCGGATGAAAACGATGACTCCGGACATGTCGAACGATCCCAAAATGGCCAATATGGATGAAATTTTAACATTTAATCTTTTGACTGTAAATGACTGTTGGATGTGAATTAGGACTTTGTCAACTAAAATAAGTGTGTTTAAAGTCGTTTCTGTGCCTGAAACGGGTCAAAATTGAAGCTTTTGAGTAATCAAAACTCTGTAAAAATGGCAATTTTGGTCACTGTGAGGCTTTAAAAAGTGGTTATTCAACATGAGGCACGATCCAATTGACATTTTGAATCATTTTTGGTACAGTCCAAAAAATGAATTTTCGGATGAAAAACGATGACTCCGGACATGTCGAACGATCCCAAAATGGTCAATATGGATGACATTTTAACATTCAATCTTTTGACTGTAAATGACTGTTGGATGTGAATTATGACTTTGTCAACTAAAATAAGTGTGTTTAAAGTCATTTCTGTGCCTGAAACTGGTCAAAATTGAAGCTTTTGAGTAAGCAAAACTCTGTAAAAATGGCAATTTTGGTCACTCTGAGGGTTTAAAAAGTGGTTATTCAACATGAGGCACGACCCAATTGACATTTTGAGTCATTTTTGGTACAGTCCAAAAAATCAATTTTCGGATGAAAAACTATGACTCCGGACATGTCGAACGATCCCAAAATGGCCAATATGGATGAAATTTTAACATTTAATCTTTTGACTGTAAATGACTGTTGGATGTGAATTATGACTTTGTCAACTAAAATAAGTGTGTTTTAAGTCATTTCTGTGCTTCAAAGGGGTCAAAATTGAAGCTTTTGAGTAATCATAACTCTGTAAAAATGGCAATTTTGGTCACTGTGAGGGTTTAAAAAGTGGTTATTCAACATGAGGCACGATCCAATTGACATTTTGAATCATTTTTGGTACAGTCCAAAAAATCAATTTTCGGATGAAAACGATGACGCCGGACATGTCGAACGATCCCAAAATGGCCAATATGGATGAAATTTTAACATTTAATCTTTTGACTGTAAATGACTGTTGGATGTGAATTAGGACTTTGTCAACTAAAATAAGTGTGTTTAAAGTCGTTTCTGTGCCTGAAACGGGTCAAAATTGAAGCTTTTGAGTAATCAAAACTCTGTAAAAATGGCAATTTTGGTCACTGTGAGGCTTTAAAAAGTGGTTATTCAACATGAGGCACGATCCAATTGACATTTTGAATCATTTTTGGTACAGTCCAAAAAATGAATTTTCGGATGAAAAACGATGACTCCGGACATGTCGAACGATCCCAAAATGGTCAATATGGATGACATTTTAACATTCAATCTTTTGACTGTAAATGACTGTTGGATGTGAATTATGACTTTGTCAACTAAAATAAGTGTGTTTAAAGTCATTTCTGTGCCTGAAACTGGTCAAAATTGAAGCTTTTGAGTAAGCAAAACTCTGTAAAAATGGCAATTTTGGTCACTCTGAGGGTTTAAAAAGTGGTTATTCAACATGAGGCACGACCCAATTGACATTTTGAATCATTTTTGGTACAGTCCAAAAAATCAATTTTCGGATGAAAAACGATGACTCCGGACATGTCGAACGATCCCAAAATGGTCAATATGGATAAAATTTTAACATTTAATCTTTTGACTCTAAATGACTGTTGGATGTGAATTATGACTTTGTCAACTAAAATAAGTGTGTTTAAAGTCATTTCTGTGCCTGAAATGGTTCAAAATTGAAGCTTTTGAGTAAGCAAAACTCTGTAAAAGTAGCAATTTTGGTGACTGTGAGGGTTTAAAAAGTGGTTATTCAACATGAGGCACAATCCAATTGACATTTTGAATCCTTTTTGGTACAGTCCAAAAAATAAATTTTCGGATGAAAAACGATGACTCCGGACATGTCGAACGATCCCAAAATGGTCAATATGGATGAAATTGTAACATTTAATCTTTTGACTGTAAATGACTGTTGGATGTGAATTATGACTTTTTCAACTAAAATAAGTGTGTTTAAAGTCATTTCTGTGCCTGAAACGGGTCAAAATTGAAGCTTTTGAGTAAGCAAAACTCTGTAAAAGTGGCAATTTTGGTGACTGTGAGGGTTTAAAAAGTGGTTATTCAACATGAGGCACGACCCAATTGACATTTTGAATCATTTTTGGTACAGTCCAAAAAATAAATTTTCGGATGAAAAACGATGACTCCGGACATTTCGAACGATCCCAAAATGGTCAATATGGATGAAATTTTAACATTTAATCTTTTGACTGTAAATGACTGGTGGATGTGAATTATGACTTTGTCAACTAAAATAAGTGTGTTTAAAGTCATTTCTGTGCCTCAAAGGGGTCAAAATTGAAGCTTTTGAGTAATTAAAACTCTGTAAAAATGGCAATTTTGGTCACTCTGAGGCTTTAAAAAGTGGTTATTCAACATGAGGCACGATCCAATTGACATTTTGAATCATTTTTGGTACAGTCCAAAAAATCAATTTTCGGATGAAAAACGATGACTCCGGACATGTCGAACGATCCCAAAATGGTCAATATGGATGAAATTGTAACATTTAATCTTTTGACTGTAAATGACTGTTGGATGTGAATTAGGACTTTGTCAACTAAAATAAGTGTGTTTAAAGTCATTTCTGTGCCTGAAACGGGTCAAAATTGAAGCTTTTGAGTAATGAAAACTCTGTAAAAATGGCAATTTTGGTCACTGTGAGGCTTTAAAAAGTGGTTATTAAACATGAGGCACGATCCAATTGATATTTTGAATCATTTTTGGTACAGTCCAAAAAATGAATTTTCGGATGAAAAACGATGACTCCGGACATGTCGAACGATCCCAAAATGGTCAATATGGATGAAATTTTAACATTCAATCTTTTGACTGTAAATGACTGTTGGATGTGAATTATGACTTTGTCAACTAAAATAAGTGTGTTTTAAGTCATTTCTGTGCTTCAAAGGGGTCATAATTGAAGCTTTTGAGTAATCATAACTCTGTAAAAATGGCAATTTTGGTCACTGTGAGGGTTTAAAAAGTGGTTATTCAACATGAGGCACGATCCAATTGACATTTTGAATCATTTTTGGTACAGTCCAAAAAATCAATTTTCGGATGAAAACGATGACTCCGGACATTTCGAACGATCCCAAAATGGTCAATATGGATGAAATTTTAACATTTAATCTTTTGACTGTAAATGACTGGTGGATGTGAATTATGACTTTGTCAACTAAAATAAGTGTGTTTAAAGTCATTTCTGTGCCTGAAACGGGTCAAAATTGAAGCTTTTGAGTAATTAAAACTCTGTAAAAATGGCAATTTTGGTCACTCTGAGGCTTTAAAAAGTGGTTATTCACCATGAGGCACGATCCAATTGACATTTTGAATCATTTTTGGTACAGTCCAAAAAAATCAATTTTCGGATGAAAAACGATGACTCCGGACATGTCGAACGATCCCAAAATGGTCAATATGGATGAAATTGTAACATTTAATCTTTTGACTGTAAATGACTGTTGGATGTGAATTAGGACTTTGTCAACTAAAATAAGTGTGTTTAAAGTCATTTCTGTGCCTGAAACGGGTCAAAATTGAAGCTTTTGAGTAATCAAAACTCTGTAAAAATGGCAATTTTGGTCACTGTGAGGCTTTAAAAAGTGGTTATTCAACATGAGGCACGATCCAATTGACATTTTGAATCATTTTTGGTACAGTCCAAAAAATGAATTTTCGGATGAAAAACGATGACTCCGGACATGTCGAACGATCCCAAAATGGTCAATATGGATGAAATTTTAACATTCAATCTTTTGACTGTAAATGACTGTTGGATGTGAGTTATGACTTTGTCAACTAAAATAAGTGTGTTTTAAGTCATTTCTGTGCTTCAAAGGGGTCAAAATTGAAGCTTTTGAGTAATCAAAACTCTGTAAAAATGGCAATTTTGGTCACTGTGAGGCTTTAAAAAGTGGTTATTCAACATGAGGCACGATCCAATTGACATTTTGAATCATTTTTGGTACAGTCCAAAAAATGAATTTTCGGATGAAAAACGATGACTCCGGACATGTCGAACGATCCCAAAATGGTCAATATGGATGACATTTTAACATTCAATCTTTTGACTGTAAATGACTGTTGGATGTGAATTATGACTTTGTCAACTAAAATAAGTGTGTTTAAAGTCATTTCTGTGCCTGAAACTGGTCAAAATTGAAGCTTTTGAGTAAGCAAAACTCTGTAAAAATGGCAATTTTGGTCACTCTGAGGGTTTAAAAAGTGGTTATTCAACATGAGGCACGACCCAATTGACATTTTGAATCATTTTTGGTACAGTCCAAAAAATCAATTTTCGGATGAAAAACGATGACTCCGGACATGTCGAACGATCCCAAAATGGTCAATATGGATAAAATTTTAACATTTAATCTTTTGACTCTAAATGACTGTTGGATGTGAATTATGACTTTGTCAACTAAAATAAGTGTGTTTAAAGTCATTTCTGTGCCTGAAATGGTTCAAAATTGAAGCTTTTGAGTAAGCAAAACTCTGTAAAAGTAGCAATTTTGGTGACTGTGAGGGTTTAAAAAGTGGTTATTCAACATGAGGCACAATCCAATTGACATTTTGAATCCTTTTTGGTACAGTCCAAAAAATAAATTTTCGGATGAAAAACGATGACTCCGGACATGTCGAACGATCCCAAAATGGTCAATATGGATGAAATTGTAACATTTAATCTTTTGACTGTAAATGACTGTTGGATGTGAATTATGACTTTTTCAACTAAAATAAGTGTGTTTAAAGTCATTTCTGTGCCTGAAACGGGTCAAAATTGAAGCTTTTGAGTAAGCAAAACTCTGTAAAAGTGGCAATTTTGGTGACTGTGAGGGTTTAAAAAGTGGTTATTCAACATGAGGCACGACCCAATTGACATTTTGAATCATTTTTGGTACAGTCCAAAAAATAAATTTTCGGATGAAAAACGATGACTCCGGACATTTCGAACGATCCCAAAATGGTCAATATGGATGAAATTTTAACATTTAATCTTTTGACTGTAAATGACTGGTGGATGTGAATTATGACTTTGTCAACTAAAATAAGTGTGTTTAAAGTCATTTCTGTGCCTCAAAGGGGTCAAAATTGAAGCTTTTGAGTAATTAAAACTCTGTAAAAATGGCAATTTTGGTCACTCTGAGGCTTTAAAAAGTGGTTATTCAACATGAGGCACGATCCAATTGACATTTTGAATCATTTTTGGTACAGTCCAAAAAATCAATTTTCGGATGAAAAACGATGACTCCGGACATGTCGAACGATCCCAAAATGGTCAATATGGATGAAATTGTAACATTTAATCTTTTGACTGTAAATGACTGTTGGATGTGAATTAGGACTTTGTCAACTAAAATAAGTGTGTTTAAAGTCATTTCTGTGCCTGAAACGGGTCAAAATTGAAGCTTTTGAGTAATGAAAACTCTGTAAAAATGGCAATTTTGGTCACTGTGAGGCTTTAAAAAGTGGTTATTAAACATGAGGCACGATCCAATTGATATTTTGAATCATTTTTGGTACAGTCCAAAAAATGAATTTTCGGATGAAAAACGATGACTCCGGACATGTCGAACGATCCCAAAATGGTCAATATGGATGAAATTTTAACATTCAATCTTTTGACTGTAAATGACTGTTGGATGTGAATTATGACTTTGTCAACTAAAATAAGTGTGTTTTAAGTCATTTCTGTGCTTCAAAGGGGTCATAATTGAAGCTTTTGAGTAATCATAACTCTGTAAAAATGGCAATTTTGGTCACTGTGAGGGTTTAAAAAGTGGTTATTCAACATGAGGCACGATCCAATTGACATTTTGAATCATTTTCGGTACAGTCCAAAAAATCAATTTTCGGATGAAAACGATGACTCCGGACATTTCGAACGATCCCAAAATGGTCAATATGGATGAAATTTTAACATTTAATCTTTTGACTGTAAATGACTGGTGGATGTGAATTATGACTTTGTCAACTAAAATAAGTGTGTTTAAAGTCATTTCTGTGCCTGAAACGGGTCAAAATTGAAGCTTTTGAGTAATTAAAACTCTGTAAAAATGGCAATTTTGGTCACTCTGAGGCTTTAAAAAGTGGTTATTCACCATGAGGCACGATCCAATTGACATTTTGAATCATTTTTGGTACAGTCCAAAAAAATCAATTTTCGGATGAAAAACGATGACTCCGGACATGTCGAACGATCCCAAAATGGTCAATATGGATGAAATTGTAACATTTAATCTTTTGACTGTAAATGACTGTTGGATGTGAATTAGGACTTTGTCAACTAAAATAAGTGTGTTTAAAGTCATTTCTGTGCCTGAAACGGGTCAAAATTGAAGCTTTTGAGTAATCAAAACTCTGTAAAAATGGCAATTTTGGTCACTGTGAGGCTTTAAAAAGTGGTTATTCAACATGAGGCACGATCCAATTGACATTTTGAATCATTTTTGGTACAGTCCAAAAAATGAATTTTCGGATGAAAAACGATGACTCCGGACATGTCGAACGATCCCAAAATGGTCAATATGGATGAAATTTTAACATTCAATCTTTTGACTGTAAATGACTGTTGGATGTGAGTTATGACTTTGTCAACTAAAATAAGTGTGTTTTAAGTCATTTCTGTGCTTCAAAGGGGTCAAAATTGAAGCTTTTGAGTAATCATAACTCTGTAAAAATGGCAATTTTGGTCACTGTGAGGGTTTAAAAAGTGGTTATTCAACATGAGGCACGATCCAATTGACATTTTGAATCATTTTTGGTACAGTCCAAAAAAATCAATTTTCGGATGAAAACGATGACTCCGGACATGTCGAACTATCCCAAAATGGCCAATATGGATGAAATTTTAACATTTAATCTTTTGACTGTAAATGACTGTTGGATGTGAATTATGACTTTGTCAACTAAAATAAGTGTGTTTTAAGTCATTTCTGTGCTTCAAAGGGGTCAAAATTGAAGCTTTTGAGTAATCATAACTCTGTAAAAATGGCAATTTTGGTCACTGTGAGGGTTTAAAAAGTGGTTATTCAACATGAGGCACGATCCAATTGACATTTTGAATCATTTTTGGTACAGTCCAAAAAATCAATTTTCGGATGAAAACGATGACTCCGGACATGTCGAACGATCCCAAAATGGCCAATATGGATGAAATTTTAACATTTAATCTTTTGACTGTAAATGACTGTTGGATGTGAATTAGGACTTTGTCAACTAAAATAAGTGTGTTTAAAGTCGTTTCTGTGCCTGAAACGGGTCAAAATTGAAGCTTTTGAGTAATCAAAACTCTGTAAAAATGGCAATTTTGGTCACTGTGAGGCTTTAAAAAGTGGTTATTCAACATGAGGCACGATCCAATTGACATTTTGAATCATTTTTGGTACAGTCCAAAAAATGAATTTTCGGATGAAAAACGATGACTCCGGACATGTCGAACGATCCCAAAATGGTCAATATGGATGACATTTTAACATTCAATCTTTTGACTGTAAATGACTGTTGGATGTGAATTATGACTTTGTCAACTAAAATAAGTGTGTTTAAAGTCATTTCTGTGCCTGAAACTGGTCAAAATTGAAGCTTTTGAGTAAGCAAAACTCTGTAAAAATGGCAATTTTGGTCACTCTGAGGGTTTAAAAAGTGGTTATTCAACATGAGGCACAATCCAATTGACATTTTGAATCCTTTTTGGTACAGTCCAAAAAATAAATTTTCGGATGAAAAACGATGACTCCGGACATGTCGAACGATCCCAAAATGGTTAATATGGATGAAATTGTAACATTTAATCTTTTGACTGTAAATGACTGTTGGATGTGAATTAGGACTTTGTCAACTAAAATAAGTGTGTTTAAAGTCATTTCTGTGCCTGAAACGGGTCAAAATTGAAGCTTTTGAGTAATCAAAACTCTGTAAAAATGGCAATTTTGGTCACTGTGAGGCTTTAAAAAGTGGTTATTCAACATGAGGCACGATCCAATTGACATTTTGAATCATTTTTGGTACAGTCCAAAAAATGAATTTTCGGATGAAAAACGATGACTCCGGACATGTCGAACGATCCCAAAATGGTCAATATGGATGAAATTTTAACATTCAATCTTTTGACTGTAAATGACTGTTGGATGTGAGTTATGACTTTGTCAACTAAAATAAGTGTGTTTTAAGTCATTTCTGTGCTTCAAAGGGGTCAAAATTGAAGCTTTTGAGTAATCATAACTCTGTAAAGATGGCAATTTTGGTCACTGTGAGGGTTTAAAAAGTGGTTATTCAACATGAGGCACGATCCAATTGACATTTTGAATCATTTTTGGTACAGTCCAAAAAAATCAATTTTCGGATGAAAACGATGACTCCGGACATGTCGAACGATCCCAAAATGGCCAATATGGATGAAATTTTAACATTTAATCTTTTGACTGTAAATGACTGTTGGATGTGAATTATGACTTTGTCAACTAAAATAAGTGTGTTTTAAGTCATTTCTGTGCTTCAAAGGGGTCAAAATTGAAGCTTTTGAGTAATCATAACTCTGTAAAAATGGCAATTTTGGTCACTGTGAGGGTTTAAAAAGTGGTTATTCAACATGAGGCACGATCCAATTGACATTTTGAATCATTTTTGGTACAGTCCAAAAAATCAATTTTCGGATGAAAACGATGACTCCGGACATGTCGAACGATCCCAAAATGGCCAATATGGATGAAATTTTAACATTTAATCTTTTGACTGTAAATGACTGTTGGATGTGAATTAGGACTTTGTCAACTAAAATAAGTGTGTTTAAAGTCGTTTCTGTGCCTGAAACGGGTCAAAATTGAAGCTTTTGAGTAATCAAAACTCTGTAAAAAGGGCAATTTTGGTCACTGTGAGGCTTTAAAAAGTGGTTATTCAACATGAGGCACGATCCAATTGACATTTTGAATCATTTTTGGTACAGTCCAAAAAATGAATTTTCGGACGAAAAACGATGACTCCGGACATGTCGAACGATCCCAAAATGGTCAATATGGATGACATTTTAACATTCAATCTTTTGACTGTAAATGACTGTTGGATGTGAATTATGACTTTGTCAACTAAAATAAGTGTGTTTAAAGTCATTTCTGTGCCTGAAACGGGTCAAAATTGAAGCTTTTGAGTAATTAAAACTCTGTAAAAATGGCAATTTTGGTCACTCTGAGGCTTTAAAAAGTGGTTATTCACCATGAGGCACGATCCAATTGACATTTTGAATCATTTTTGGTACAGTCCAAAAAAATCAATTTTCGGATGAAAAACGATGACTCCGGACATGTCGAACGATCCCAAAATGGTCAATATGGATGAAATTGTAACATTTAATCTTTTGACTGTAAATGACTGTTGGATGTGAATTAGGACTTTGTCAACTAAAATAAGTGTGTTTAAAGTCATTTCTGTGCCTGAAACGGGTCAAAATTGAAGCTTTTGAGTAATCAAAACTCTGTAAAAATGGCAATTTTGGTCACTGTGAGGCTTTAAAAAGTGGTTATTCAACATGAGGCACGATCCAATTGACATTTTGAATCATTTTTGGTACAGTCCAAAAAATGAATTTTCGGATGAAAAACGATGACTCCGGACATGTCGAACGATCCCAAAATGGTCAATATGGATGAAATTTTAACATTCAATCTTTTGACTGTAAATGACTGTTGGATGTGAGTTATGACTTTGTCAACTAAAATAAGTGTGTTTTAAGTCATTTCTGTGCTTCAAAGGGGTCAAAATTGAAGCTTTTGAGTAATCATAACTCTGTAAAAATGGCAATTTTGGTCACTGTGAGGGTTTAAAAAGTGGTTATTCAACATGAGGCACGATCCAATTGACATTTTGAATCATTTTTGGTACAGTCCAAAAAAATCAATTTTCGGATGAAAACGATGACTCCGGACATGTCGAACGATCCCAAAATGGCCAATATGGATGAAATTTTAACATTTAATCTTTTGACTGTAAATGACTGTTGGATGTGAATTATGACTTTGTCAACTAAAATAAGTGTGTTTTAAGTCATTTCTGTGCTTCAAAGGGGTCAAAATTGAAGCTTTTGAGTAATCATAACTCTGTAAAAATGGCAATTTTGGTCACTGTGAGGGTTTAAAAAGTGGTTATTCAACATGAGGCACGATCCAATTGACATTTTGAATCATTTTTGGTACAGTCCAAAAAATCAATTTTCGGATGAAAACGATGACTCCGGACATGTCGAACGATCCCAAAATGGCCAATATGGATGAAATTTTAACATTTAATCTTTTGACTGTAAATGACTGTTGGATGTGAATTAGGACTTTGTCAACTAAAATAAGTGTGTTTAAAGTCGTTTCTGTGCCTGAAACGGGTCAAAATTGAAGCTTTTGAGTAATCAAAACTCTGTAAAAATGGCAATTTTGGTCACTGTGAGGCTTTAAAAAGTGGTTATTCAACATGAGGCACGATCCAATTGACATTTTGAATCATTTTTGGTACAGTCCAAAAAATGAATTTTCGGATGAAAAACGATGACTCCGGACATGTCGAACGATCCCAAAATGGTCAATATGGATGACATTTTAACATTCAATCTTTTGACTGTAAATGACTGTTGGATGTGAATTATGACTTTGTCAACTAAAATAAGTGTGTTTAAAGTCATTTCTGTGCCTGAAACTGGTCAAAATTGAAGCTTTTGAGTAAGCAAAACTCTGTAAAAATGGCAATTTTGGTCACTCTGAGGGTTTAAAAAGTGGTTATTCAACATGAGGCACGACCCAATTGACATTTTGAGTCATTTTTGGTACAGTCCAAAAAATCAATTTTCGGATGAAAAACGATGACTCCGGACATGTCGAACGATCCCAAAATGGTCAATATGGATAAAATTTTAACATTTAATCTTTTGACTCTAAATGACTGTTGGATGTGAATTATGACTTTGTCAACTAAAATAAGTGTGTTTAAAGTCATTTCTGTGCCTGAAATGGTTCAAAATTGAAGCTTTTGAGTAAGCAAAACTCTGTAAAAGTAGCAATTTTGGTGACTGTGAGGGTTTAAAAAGTGGTTATTCAACATGAGGCACAATCCAATTGACATTTTGAATCCTTTTTGGTACAGTCCAAAAAATAAATTTTCGGATGAAAAACGATGACTCCGGACATGTCGAACGATCCCAAAATGGTTAATATGGATGAAATTGTAACATTTAATCTTTTGACTGTAAATGACTGTTGGATGTGAATTAGGACTTTGTCAACTAAAATAAGTGTGTTTAAAGTCATTTCTGTGCCTGAAACGGGTCAAAATTGAAGCTTTTGAGTAATCAAAACTCTGTAAAAATGGCAATTTTGGTCACTGTGAGGCTTTAAAAAGTGGTTATTCAACATGAGGCACGATCCAATTGACATTTTGAATCATTTTTGGTACAGTCCAAAAAATGAATTTTCGGATGAAAAACGATGACTCCGGACATGTCGAACGATCCCAAAATGGTCAATATGGATGAAATTTTAACATTCAATCTTTTGACTGTAAATGACTGTTGGATGTGAGTTATGACTTTGTCAACTAAAATAAGTGTGTTTTAAGTCATTTCTGTGCTTCAAAGGGGTCAAAATTGAAGCTTTTGAGTAATCATAACTCTGTAAAGATGGCAATTTTGGTCACTGTGAGGGTTTAAAAAGTGGTTATTCAACATGAGGCACGATCCAATTGACATTTTGAATCATTTTTGGTACAGTCCAAAAAAATCAATTTTCGGATGAAAACGATGACTCCGGACATGTCGAACGATCCCAAAATGGCCAATATGGATGAAATTTTAACATTTAATCTTTTGACTGTAAATGACTGTTGGATGTGAATTATGACTTTGTCAACTAAAATAAGTGTGTTTTAAGTCATTTCTGTGCTTCAAAGGGGTCAAAATTGAAGCTTTTGAGTAATCATAACTCTGTAAAAATGGCAATTTTGGTCACTGTGAGGGTTTAAAAAGTGGTTATTCAACATGAGGCACGATCCAATTGACATTTTGAATCATTTTTGGTACAGTCCAAAAAATCAATTTTCGGATGAAAACGATGACTCCGGACATGTCGAACGATCCCAAAATGGCCAATATGGATGAAATTTTAACATTTAATCTTTTGACTGTAAATGACTGTTGGATGTGAATTAGGACTTTGTCAACTAAAATAAGTGTGTTTAAAGTCGTTTCTGTGCCTGAAACGGGTCAAAATTGAAGCTTTTGAGTAATCAAAACTCTGTAAAAAGGGCAATTTTGGTCACTGTGAGGCTTTAAAAAGTGGTTATTCAACATGAGGCACGATCCAATTGACATTTTGAATCATTTTTGGTACAGTCCAAAAAATGAATTTTCGGATGAAAAACGATGACTCCGGACATGTCGAACGATCCCAAAATGGTCAATATGGATGACATTTTAACATTCAATCTTTTGACTGTAAATGACTGTTGGATGTGAATTATGACTTTGTCAACTAAAATAAGTGTGTTTAAAGTCATTTCTGTGCCTGAAACTGGTCAAAATTGAAGCTTTTGAGTAAACAAAACTCTGTAAAAATGGCAATTTTGGTCACTCTGAGGGTTTAAAAAGTGGTTATTCAACATGAGGCACAATCCAATTGACATTTTGAATCCTTTTTGGTACAGTCCAAAAAATAAATTTTCGGATGAAAAACGATGACTCCGGACATGTCGAACGATCCCAAAATGGTTAATATGGATGAAATTGTAACATTTAATCTTTTGACTCTAAATGACTGTTGGATGTGAATTATGACTTTGTCAACTAAAATAAGTGTGTTTAAAGTCATTTCTGTGCCTGAAATGGTTCAAAATTGAAGCTTTTGAGTAAGCAAAACTCTGTAAAAGTAGCAATTTTGGTGACTGTGAGGGTTTAAAAAGTGGTTATTCAACATGAGGCACGATCCAATTGACATTTTGAATCATTTTTAGTACAGTCCAAAAAATCAATTTTCGGATGAAAAACGATGACTCCGGACATGTCGAACGATCCCAAAATGGTCAATATGGATGAAATTGTAACATTTAATCTTTTGACTGTAAATGACTGTTGGATGTGAATTATGACTTTGTCAACTAAAATAAGTGTGTTTAAAGTCATTTCTGTGCCTGAAACGGGTCAAAATTGAAGCTTTTGAGTAAGCAAAACTCTGTAAAAGTGGCAATTTTGGTGACTGTGAGGGTTTAAAAAGTGGTTATTCAACATGAGGCACGACCCAATTGACATTTTGAATCATTTTTGGTACAGTCCAAAAAATAAATTTTCGGATGAAAAACGATGACTCCGGACATTTCGAACGATCCCAAAATGGTCAATATGGATGAAATTTTAACATTTAATCTTTTGACTGTAAATGACTGGTGGATGTGAATTATGACTTTGTCAACTAAAATAAGTGTGTTTAAAGTCATTTCTGTGCCTCAAAGGGGTCAAAATTGAAGCTTTTGAGTAATTAAAACTCTGTAAAAATGGCAATTTTGGTCACTCTGAGGCTTTAAAAAGTGGTTATTCAACATGAGGCACGATCCAATTGACATTTTGAATCATTTTTGGTACAGTCCAAAAAATCAATTTTCGGATGAAAAACGATGACTCCGGACATGTCGAACGATCCCAAAATGGTCAATATGGATGAAATTGTAACATTTAATCTTTTGACTGTAAATGACTGTTGGATGTGAATTAGGACTTTGTCAACTAAAATAAGTGTGTTTAAAGTCATTTCTGTGCCTGAAACGGGTCAAAATTGAAGCTTTTGAGTAATCATAACTCTGTAAAAATGGCAATTTTGGTCACTGTGAGGGTTTAAAAAGTGGTTATTCAACATGAGGCACGATCCAATTGACATTTTGAATCATTTTTGGTACAGTCCAAAAAATCAATTTTCGGATGAAAACGATGACTCCGGACATGTCGAACGATCCCAAAATGGCCAATATGGATGAAATTTTAACATTTAATCTTTTGACTGTAAATGACTGTTGGATGTGAATTATGACTTTGTCAACTAAAATAAGTGTGTTTTAAGTCATTTCTGTGCTTCAAAGGGGTCAAAATTGAAGCTTTTGAGTAATCATAACTCTGTAAAAATGGCAATTTTGGTCACTGTGAGGGTTTAAAAAGTGGTTATTCAACATGAGGCACGATCCAATTGACATATTGAATCATTTTTGGTACAGTCCAAAAAATCAATTTTCGGATGAAAACGATGACTCCGGACATGTCGAACGATCCCAAAATGGCCAATATGGATGAAATTTTAACATTTAATCTTTTGACTGTAAATGACTGTTGGATGTGAATTAGGACTTTGTCAACTAAAATAAGTGTGTTTAAAGTCGTTTCTGTGCCTGAAACGGGTCAAAATTGAAGCTTTTGAGTAATCAAAACTCTGTAAAAATGGCAATTTTGGTCACTGTGAGGCTTTAAAAAGTGGTTATTCAACATGAGGCACGATCCAATTGACATTTTGAATCATTTTTGGTACAGTCCAAAAAATGAATTTTCGGATGAAAAACGATGACTCCGGGCATGTCGAACGATCCCAAAATGGTCAATATGGATGACATTTTAACATTCAATCTTTTGACTGTAAATGACTGTTGGATGTGAATTATGACTTTGTCAACTAAAATAAGTGTGTTTAAAGTCATTTCTGTGCCTGAAACTGGTCAAAATTGAAGCTTTTGAGTAAGCAAAACTCTGTAAAAATGGCAATTTTGGTCACTCTGAGGGTTTAAAAAGTGGTTATTCAACATGAGGCACGACCCAATTGACATTTTGAATCATTTTTGGTACAGTCCAAAAAATCAATTTTCGGATGAAAAACGATGACTCCGGACATGTCGAACGATCCCAAAATGGTCAATATGGATAAAATTTTAACATTTAATCTTTTGACTCTAAATGACTGTTGGATGTGAATTATGACTTTGTCAACTAAAATAAGTGTGTTTAAAGTCATTTCTGTGCCTGAAATGGTTCAAAATTGAAGCTTTTGAGTAAGCAAAACTCTGTAAAAGTAGCAATTTTGGTGACTGTGAGGGTTTAAAAAGTGGTTATTCAACATGAGGCACAATCCAATTGACATTTTGAATCCTTTTTGGTACAGTCCAAAAAATAAATTTTCGGATGAAAAACGATGACTCTGGACATGTCAAACGATCCCAAAATGGTCAATATGGATGAAATTGTAACATTTAATCTTTTGACTGTAAATGACTGTTGGATGTGAATTATGACTTTGTCAACTAAAATAAGTGTGTTTAAAGTCATTTCTGTGCCTGAAACGGGTCAAAATTGAAGCTTTTGAGTAAGCAAAACTCTGTAAAAGTGGCAATTTTGGTGACTGTGAGGGTTTAAAAAGTGGTTATTCAACATGAGGCACGACCCAATTGACATTTTGAATCATTTTTGGTACAGTCCAAAAAATAAATTTTCGGATGAAAAACGATGACTCCGGACATTTCGAACGATCCCAAAATGGTCAATATGGATGAAATTTTACCATTTAATCTTTTGACTGTAAATGACTGGTGGATGTGAATTATGACTTTGTCAACTAAAATAAGTGTGTTTAAAGTCATTTCTGTGCCTCAAAGGGGTCAAAATTGAAGCTTTTGAGTAATTAAAACTCTGTAAAAATGGCAATTTTGGTCACTCTGAGGCTTTAAAAAGTGGTTATTCAACATGAGGCACGATCCAATTGACATTTTGAATCATTTTTGGTACAGTCCAAAAAATCAATTTTCGGATGAAAAACGATGACTCCGGACATGTCGAACGATCCCAAAATGGTCAATATGGATGAAATTGTAACATTTAATCTTTTGACTGTAAATGACTGTTGGATGTGAATTAGGACTTTGTCAACTAAAATAAGTGTGTTTAAAGTCATTTCTGTGCCTGAAACGGGTCAAAATTGAAGCTTTTGAGTAATGAAAACTCTGTAAAAATGGCAATTTTGGTCACTGTGAGGCTTTAAAAAGTGGTTATTAAACATGAGGCACGATCCAATTGATATTTTGAATCATTTTTGGTACAGTCCAAAAAATGAATTTTCGGATGAAAAACGATGACTCCGGACATGTCGAACGATCCCAAAATGGTCAATATGGATGAAATTTTAACATTCAATCTTTTGACTGTAAATGACTGTTGGATGTGAATTATGACTTTGTCAACTAAAATAAGTGTGTTTTAAGTCATTTCTGTGCTTCAAAGGGGTCAAAATTGAAGCTTTTGAGTAATCATAACTCTGTAAAAATGGCAATTTTGGTCACTGTGAGGGTTTAAAAAGTGGTTATTCAACATGAGGCACGATCCAATTGACATTTTGAATCATTTTTGGTACAGTCCAAAAAATCAATTTTCGGATGAAAACGATGACTCCGGACATTTCGAACGATCCCAAAATGGTCAATATGGATGAAATTTTAACATTTAATCTTTTGACTGTAAATGACTGGTGGATGTGAATTATGACTTTGTCAACTAAAATAAGTGTGTTTAAAGTCATTTCTGTGCCTGAAACGGGTCAAAATTGAAGCTTTTGAGTAATTAAAACTCTGTAAAAATGGCAATTTTGGTCACTCTGAGGCTTTAAAAAGTGGTTATTCACCATGAGGCACGATCCAATTGACATTTTGAATCATTTTTGGTACAGTCCAAAAAATCAATTTTCGGATGAAAAACGATGACTCCGGACATGTCGAACGATCCCAAAATGGTCAATATGGATGAAATTGTAACATTTAATCTTTTGACTGTAAATGACTGTTGGATGTGAATTAGGACTTTGTCAACTAAAATAAGTGTGTTTAAAGTCATTTCTGTGCCTGAAACGGGTCAAAATTGAAGCTTTTGAGTAATCAAAACTCTGTAAAAATGGCAATTTTGGTCACTGTGAGGCTTTAAAAAGTGGTTATTCAACATGAGGCACGATCCAATTGACATTTTGAATCATTTTTGGTACAGTCCAAAAAATGAATTTTCGGATGAAAAACGATGACTCCGGACATGTCGAACGATCCCAAAATGGTCAATATGGATGAAATTTTAACATTCAATCTTTTGACTGTAAATGACTGTTGGATGTGAGTTATGACTTTGTCAACTAAAATAAGTGTGTTTTAAGTCATTTCTGTGCTTCAAAGGGGTCAAAATTGAAGCTTTTGAGTAATCATAACTCTGTAAAAATGGCAATTTTGGTCACTGTGAGGCTTTAAAAAGTGGTTATTCAACATGAGGCACGATCCAATTGACATTTTGAATCATTTTTGGTACAGTCCAAAAAATCAATTTTCGGATGAAAACGATGACTCCGGACATTTCGAACGATCCCAAAATGGTCAATATGGATGAAATTTTAACATTTAATCTTTTGACTGTAAATGACTGGTGGATGTGAATTATGACTTTGTCAACTAAAATAAGTGTGTTTAAAGTCATTTCTGTGCCTGAAACGGGTCAAAATTGAAGCTTTTGAGTAATTAAAACTCTGTAAAAATGGCAATTTTGGTCACTCTGAGGCTTTAAAAAGTGGTTATTCACCATGAGGCACGATCCAATTGACATTTTGAATCATTTTTGGTACAGTCCAAAAAATCAATTTTCGGATGAAAAACGATGACTCCGGACATGTCGAACGATCCCAAAATGGTCAATATGGATGAAATTGTAACATTTAATCTTTTGACTGTAAATGACTGTTGGATGTGAATTAGGACTTTGTCAACTAAAATAAGTGTGTTTAAAGTCATTTCTGTGCCTGAAACGGGTCAAAATTGAAGCTTTTGAGTAATCAAAACTCTGTAAAAATGGCAATTTTGGTCACTGTGAGGCTTTAAAAAGTGGTTATTCAACATGAGGCACGATCCAATTGACATTTTGAATCATTTTTGGTACAGTCCAAAAAATGAATTTTCGGATGAAAAACGATGACTCCGGACATGTCGAACGATCCCAAAATGGTCAATATGGATGAAATTTTAACATTCAATCTTTTGACTGTAAATGACTGTTGGATGTGAGTTATGACTTTGTCAACTAAAATAAGTGTGTTTTAAGTCATTTCTGTGCTTCAAAGGGGTCAAAATTGAAGCTTTTGAGTAATCATAACTCTGTAAAAATGGCAATTTTGGTCACTGTGAGGGTTTAAAAAGTGGTTATTCAACATGAGGCACGATCCAATTGACATTTTGAATCATTTTTGGTACAGTCCAAAAAAATCAATTTTCGGATGAAAACGATGACTCCGGACATGTCGAACGATCCCAAAATGGCCAATATGGATGAAATTTTAACATTTAATCTTTTGACTGTAAATGACTGTTGGATGTGAATTATGACTTTGTCAACTAAAATAAGTGTGTTTTAAGTCATTTCTGTGCTTCAAAGGGGTCAAAATTGAAGCTTTTGAGTAATCATAACTCTGTAAAAATGGCAATTTTGGTCACTGTGAGGGTTTAAAAAGTGGTTATTCAACATGAGGCACGATCCAATTGACATTTTGAATCATTTTTGGTACAGTCCAAAAAATCAATTTTCGGATGAAAACGATGACTCCGGACATGTCGAACGATCCCAAAATGGCCAATATGGATGAAATTTTAACATTTAATCTTTTGACTGTAAATGACTGTTGGATGTGAATTAGGACTTTGTCAACTAAAATAAGTGTGTTTAAAGTCGTTTCTGTGCCTGAAACGGGTCAAAATTGAAGCTTTTGAGTAATCAAAACTCTGTAAAAATGGCAATTTTGGTCACTGTGAGGCTTTAAAAAGTGGTTATTCAACATGAGGCAGGATCCAATTGACATTTTGAATCATTTTTGGTACAGTCCAAAAAATGAATTTTCGGATGAAAAACGATGACTCCGGACATGTCGAACGATCCCAAAATGGTCAATATGGATGACATTTTAACATTCAATCTTTTGACTGTAAATGACTGTTGGATGTGAATTATGACTTTGTCAACTAAAATAAGTGTGTTTAAAGTCATTTCTGTGCCTGAAATGGTTCAAAATTGAAGCTTTTGAGTAAGCAAAACTCTGTAAAAGTAGCAATTTTGGTGACTGTGAGGGTTTAAAAAGTGGTTATTCAACATGAGGCACAATCCAATTGACATTTTGAATCCTTTTTGGTACAGTCCAAAAAATAAATTTTCGGACGAAAAACGATGACTCCGGACATGTCGAACGATCCCAAAATGGTCAATATGGATGAAATTGTAACATTTAATCTTTTGACTCTAAATGACTGTTGGATGTGAATTATGACTTTGTCAACTAAAATAAGTGTGTTTAAAGTCATTTCTGTGCCTGAAATGGTTCAAAATTGAAGCTTTTGAGTAAGCAAAACTCTGTAAAAGTAGCAATTTTGGTGACTGTGAGGGTTTAAAAAGTGGTTATTCAACATGAGGCACGATCCAATTGACATTTTGAATCATTTTTAGTACAGTCCAAAAAATCAATTTTCGGATGAAAAACGATGACTCCGGACATGTCGAACGATCCCAAAATGGTCAATATGGATGAAATTGTAACATTTAATCTTTTGACTGTAAATGACTGTTGGATGTGAATTATGACTTTGTCAACTAAAATAAGTGTGTTTAAAGTCATTTCTGTGCCTGAAACGGGTCAAAATTGAAGCTTTTGAGTAAGCAAAACTCTGTAAAAGTGGCAATTTTGGTGACTGTGAGGGTTTAAAAAGTGGTTATTCAACATGAGGCACGACCCAATTGACATTTTGAATCATTTTTGGTACAGTCCAAAAAATAAATTTTCGGATGAAAAACGATGACTCCGGACATTTCGAACGATCCCAAAATGGTCAATATGGATGAAATTTTAACATTTAATCTTTTGACTGTAAATGACTGGTGGATGTGAATTATGACTTTGTCAACTAAAATAAGTGTGTTTAAAGTCATTTCTGTGCCTCAAAGGGGTCAAAATTGAAGCTTTTGAGTAATTAAAACTCTGTAAAAATGGCAATTTTGGTCACTCTGAGGCTTTAAAAAGTGGTTATTCAACATGAGGCACGATCCAATTGACATTTTGAATCATTTTTGGTACAGTCCAAAAAATCAATTTTCGGATGAAAAACGATGACTCCGGACATGTCGAACGATCCCAAAATGGTCAATATGGATGAAATTGTAACATTTAATCTTTTGACTGTAAATGACTGTTGGATGTGAATTAGGACTTTGTCAACTAAAATAAGTGTGTTTAAAGTCATTTCTGTGCCTGAAACGGGTCAAAATTGAAGCTTTTGAGTAATGAAAACTCTGTAAAAATGGCAATTTTGGTCACTGTGAGGCTTTAAAAAGTGGTTATTAAACATGAGGCACGATCCAATTGATATTTTGAATCATTTTTGGTACAGTCCAAAAAATGAATTTTCGGATGAAAAACGATGACTCCGGACATGTCGAACGATCCCAAAATGGTCAATATGGATGAAATTTTAACATTCAATCTTTTGACTGTAAATGACTGTTGGATGTGAATTATGACTTTGTCAACTAAAATAAGTGTGTTTTAAGTCATTTCTGTGCTTCAAAGGGGTCAAAATTGAAGCTTTTGAGTAATCATAACTCTGTAAAAATGGCAATTTTGGTCACTGTGAGGGTTTAAAAAGTGGTTATTCAACATGAGGCACGATCCAATTGACATTTTGAATCATTTTTGGTACAGTCCAAAAAATCAATTTTCGGATGAAAACGATGACTCCGGACATTTCGAACGATCCCAAAATGGTCAATATGGATGAAATTTTAACATTTAATCTTTTGACTGTAAATGACTGGTGGATGTGAATTATGACTTTGTCAACTAAAATAAGTGTGTTTAAAGTCATTTCTGTGCCTGAAACGGGTCAAAATTGAAGCTTTTGAGTAATTAAAACTCTGTAAAAATGGCAATTTTGGTCACTCTGAGGCTTTAAAAAGTGGTTATTCACCATGAGGCACGATCCAATTGACATTTTGAATCATTTTTGGTACAGTCCAAAAAATCAATTTTCGGATGAAAAACGATGACTCCGGACATGTCGAACGATCCCAAAATGGTCAATATGGATGAAATTGTAACATTTAATCTTTTGACTGTAAATGACTGTTGGATGTGAATTAGGACTTTGTCAACTAAAATAAGTGTGTTTAAAGTCATTTCTGTGCCTGAAACGGGTCAAAATTGAAGCTTTTGAGTAATCAAAACTCTGTAAAAATGGCAATTTTGGTCACTGTGAGGCTTTAAAAAGTGGTTATTCAACATGAGGCACGATCCAATTGACATTTTGAATAATTTTTGGTACAGTCCAAAAAATGAATTTTCGGATGAAAAACGATGACTCCGGACATGTCGAACGATCCCAAAATGGTCAATATGGATGAAATTTTAACATTCAATCTTTTGACTGTAAATGACTGTTGGATGTGAGTTATGACTTTGTCAACTAAAATAAGTGTGTTTTAAGTCATTTCTGTGCTTCAAAGGGGTCAAAATTGAAGCTTTTGAGTAATCATAACTCTGTAAAAATGGCAATTTTGGTCACTGTGAGGGTTTAAAAAGTGGTTATTCAACATGAGGCACGATCCAATTGACATTTTGAATCATTTTTGGTACAGTCCAAAAAAATCAATTTTCGGATGAAAACGATGACTCCGGACATGTCGAACGATCCCAAAATGGCCAATATGGATGAAATTTTAACATTTAATCTTTTGACTGTAAATGACTGTTGGATGTGAATTATGACTTTGTCAACTAAAATAAGTGTGTTTTAAGTCATTTCTGTGCTTCAAAGGGGTCAAAATTGAAGCTTTTGAGTAATCATAACTCTGTAAAAATGGCAATTTTGGTCACTGTGAGGGTTTAAAAAGTGGTTATTCAACATGAGGCACGATCCAATTGACATTTTGAATCATTTTTGGTACAGTCCAAAAAATCAATTTTCGGATGAAAACGATGACTCCGGACATGTCGAACGATCCCAAAATGGCCAATATGGATGAAATTTTAACATTTAATCTTTTGACTGTAAATGACTGTTGGATGTGAATTAGGACTTTGTCAACTAAAATAAGTGTGTTTAAAGTCGTTTCTGTGCCTGAAACGGGTCAAAATTGAAGCTTTTGAGTAATCAAAACTCTGTAAAAATGGCAATTTTGGTCACTGTGAGGCTTTAAAAAGTGGTTATTCAACATGAGGCAGGATCCAATTGACATTTTGAATCATTTTTGGTACAGTCCAAAAAATGAATTTTCGGATGAAAAACGATGACTCCGGACATGTCGAACGATCCCAAAATGGTCAATATGGATGACATTTTAACATTCAATCTTTTGACTGTAAATGACTGTTGGATGTGAATTATGACTTTGTCAACTAAAATAAGTGTGTTTAAAGTCATTTCTGTGCCTGAAATGGTTCAAAATTGAAGCTTTTGAGTAAGCAAAACTCTGTAAAAGTAGCAATTTTGGTGACTGTGAGGGTTTAAAAAGTGGTTATTCAACATGAGGCACAATCCAATTGACATTTTGAATCCTTTTTGGTACAGTCCAAAAAATAAATTTTCGGATGAAAAACGATGACTCCGGACATGTCGAACGATCCCAAAATGGTCAATATGGATGAAATTGTAACATTTAATCTTTTGACTCTAAATGACTGTTGGATGTGAATTATGACTTTGTCAACTAAAATAAGTGTGTTTAAAGTCATTTCTGTGCCTGAAATGGTTCAAAATTGAAGCTTTTGAGTAAGCAAAACTCTGTAAAAGTAGCAATTTTGGTGACTGTGAGGGTTTCAAAAGTGGTTATTCAACATGAGGCACGATCCAATTGACATTTTGAATCATTTTTAGTACAGTCCAAAAAATCAATTTTCGGATGAAAAACGATGACTCCGGACATGTCGAACGATCCCAAAATGGTCAATATGGATGAAATTGTAACATTTAATCTTTTGACTGTAAATGACTGTTGGATGTGAATTATGACTTTGTCAACTAAAATAAGTGTGTTTAAAGTCATTTCTGTGCCTGAAACGGGTCAAAATTGAAGCTTTTGAGTAAGCAAAACTCTGTAAAAGTGGCAATTTTGGTGACTGTGAGGGTTTAAAAAGTGGTTATTCAACATGAGGCACGACCCAATTGACATTTTGAATCATTTTTGGTACAGTCCAAAAAATAAATTTTCGGATGAAAAACGATGACTCCGGACATTTCGAACGATCCCAAAATGGTCAATATGGATGAAATTTTAACATTTAATCTTTTGACTGTAAATGACTGGTGGATGTGAATTATGACTTTGTCAACTAAAATAAGTGTGTTTAAAGTCATTTCTGTGCCTCAAAGGGGTCAAAATTGAAGCTTTTGAGTAATTAAAACTCTGTAAAAATGGCAATTTTGGTCACTCTGAGGCTTTAAAAAGTGGTTATTCAACATGAGGCACGATCCAATTGACATTTTGAATCATTTTTGGTACAGTCCAAAAAATCAATTTTCGGATGAAAAACGATGACTCCGGACATGTCGAACGATCCCAAAATTGTCAATATGGATGAAATTGTAACATTTAATCTTTTGACTGTAAATGACTGTTGGATGTGAATTAGGACTTTGTCAACTAAAATAAGTGTGTTTAAAGTCATTTCTGTGCCTGAAACGGGTCAAAATTGAAGCTTTTGAGTAATGAAAACTCTGTAAAAATGGCAATTTTGGTCACTGTGAGGCTTTAAAAAGTGGTTATTAAACATGAGGCACGATCCAATTGATATTTTGAATCATTTTTGGTACAGTCCAAAAAAAGAATTTTCGGATGAAAAACGATGACTCCGGACATGTCGAACGATCCCAAAATGGTCAATATGGATGAAATTTTAACATTCAATCTTTTGACTGTAAATGACTGTTGGATGTGAATTATGACTTTGTCAACTAAAATAAGTGTGTTTTAAGTCATTTCTGTGCTTCAAAGGGGTCAAAATTGAAGCTTTTGAGTAATCATAACTCTGTAAAAATGGCAATTTTGGTCACTGTGAGGGTTTAAAAAGGGGTTATTCAACATGAGGCACGATCCAATTGACATATTGAATCATTTTTGGTACAGTCCAAAAAATCAATTTTCGGATGAAAACGATGACTCCGGACATGTCGAACGATCCCAAAATGGCCAATATGGATGAAATTTTAACATTTAATCTTTTGACTGTAAATGACTGTTGGATGTGAATTAGGACTTTGTCAACTAAAATAAGTGTGTTTAAAGTCGTTTCTGTGCCTGAAACGGGTCAAAATTGAAGCTTTTGAGTAATCAAAACTCTGTAAAAATGGCAATTTTGGTCACTGTGAGGCTTTAAAAAGTGGTTATTCAACATGAGGCACGATCCAATTGACATTTTGAATCATTTTTGGTACAGTCCAAAAAATGAATTTTCGGATGAAAAACGATGACTCCGGACATGTCGAACGATCCCAAAATGGTCAATATGGATGACATTTTAACATTCAATCTTTTGACTGTAAATGACTGTTGGATGTGAATTATGACTTTGTCAACTAAAATAAGTGTGTTTAAAGTCATTTCTGTGCCTGAAACTGGTCAAAATTGAAGCTTTTGAGTAAGCAAAACTCTGTAAAAATGGCAATTTTGGTCACTCTGAGGGTTTAAAAAGTGGTTATTCAACATGAGGCACGACCCAATTGACATTTTGAATCATTTTTGGTACAGTCCAAAAAATCAATTTTCGGATGAAAAACGATGACTCCGGACATGTCGAACGATCCCAAAATGGTCAATATGGATAAAATTTTAACATTTAATCTTTTGACTCTAAATGACTGTTGGATGTGAATTATGACTTTGTCAACTAAAATAAGTGTGTTTAAAGTCATTTCTGTGCCTGAAATGGTTCAAAATTGAAGCTTTTGAGTAAGCAAAACTCTGTAAAAGTAGCAATTTTGGTGACTGTGAGGGTTTAAAAAGTGGTTATTCAACATGAGGCACAATCCAATTGACATTTTGAATCCTTTTTGGTACAGTCCAAAAAATAAATTTTCGGATGAAAAACGATGACTCCGGACATGTCGAACGATCCCAAAATGGTCAATATGGATGAAATTGTAACATTTAATCTTTTGACTGTAAATGACTGTTGGATGTGAATTATGACTTTGTCAACTAAAATAAGTGTGTTTAAAGTCATTTCTGTGCCTGAAACGGGTCAAAATTGAAGCTTTTGAGTAAGCAAAACTCTGTAAAAGTGGCAATTTTGGTGACTGTGAGGGTTTAAAAAGTGGTTATTCAACATGAGGCACGACCCAATTGACATTTTGAATCATTTTTGGTACAGTCCAAAAAATAAATTTTCGGATGAAAAACAATGACTCCGGACATTTCGAACGATCCCAAAATGGTCAATATGGATGAAATTTTAACATTTAATCTTTTGACTGTAAATGACTGGTGGATGTGAATTATGACTTTGTCAACTAAAATAAGTGTGTTTAAAGTCATTTCTGTGCCTCAAAGGGGTCAAAATTGAAGCTTTTGAGTAATTAAAACTCTGTAAAAATGGCAATTTTGGTCACTCTGAGGCTTTAAAAAGTGGTTATTCAACATGAGGCACGATCCAATTGACATTTTGAATCATTTTTGGTACAGTCCAAAAAATCAATTTTTGGATGAAAAACGATGACTCCGGACATGTCGAACGATCCCAAAATGGTCAATATGGATGAAATTGTAACATTTAATCTTTTGACTGTAAATGACTGTTGGATGTGAATTAGGACTTTGTCAACTAAAATAAGTGTGTTTAAAGTCATTTCTGTGCCTGAAACGGGTCAAAATTGAAGCTTTTGAGTAATGAAAACTCTGTAAAAATGGCAATTTTGGTCACTATGAGGCTTTAAAAAGTGGTTATTAAACATGAGGCACGATCCAATTGATATTTTGAATAATTTTTGGTACAGTCCAAAAAATCAATTTTCGGATGAAAAACTATGACTCCGGACATGTCGAACGATCCCAAAATGGTCAATATGGATGAAATTGTAACATTTAATCTTTTGACTGTAAATGACTGTTGGATGTGAATTAGGACTTTGTCAACTAAAATAAGTGTGTTTAAAGTCATTTCTGTGCCTCAAAGGGGTCAAAATTGAAGCTTTTGAGTAATTAAAACTCTGTAAAAATGGCAATTTTGGTCACTCTGAGGCTTTAAAAAGTGGTTATTCAACATGAGGCACGATCCAATTGACATTTTGAATCATTTTTGGTACAGTCCAAAAAATGAATTTTCGGATGAAAAACGATGACTCCGGACATGTCGAACGATCCCAAAATGGTCAATATGGATGAAATTTTAACATTCAATCTTTTGACTGTAAATGACTGTTGGATGTGAATTTTGACTTTGTCAACTAAAATAAGTGTGTTTAAAGTCATTTCTGTGCCTGAAACGGGTCAAAATTGAAGCTTTTGAGTAAGCAAAAATCTGTAAAAATGGCAATTTTGGTCACTCTGAGGGTTTAAAAAGTGGTTATTCAACATGAGGCACGACCCAATTGACATTTTGAATCATTTTTGGTACAGTCCAAAAAATGAATTTTCGGATGAAAAACTATGACTCCGGACATGTCGAACGATCCCAAAATGGTTAGTATGGATGAAATTATAACATTCAATCTTTTGACTGTAAATGACTGTTGGATGTGAATTATGACTTTGTCAACTAAAATAAGTGTGTTTTAAGTCATTTCTGTGCTTCAAAGGGGTCAAAATTGAAGCTTGTGAGTAATCATAACTCTGTAAAAATGGCAATTTTGGTCACTGTGAGGGTTTAAAAAGTGGTTATTCAACATGAGGCACGACCCAATTGACATTTTGAATCATTTTTGGTACAGTCCAAAAAATAAATTTTCGGATGAAAAACGATGACTCCGGACATTTCGAACGATCCCAAAATGGTCAATATGGATGAAATTTTAACATTTAATCTTTTGACTGTAAATGACTGGTGGATGTGAATTATGACTTTGTCAACTAAATTAAGTGTGTTTAAAGTCATTTCTGTGCCTGAAACGGGTCAAAATTGAAGCTTTTGAGTAATTAAAACTCTGTAAAAATGGCAATTTTGGTCACTCTGAGGCTTTAAAAAGTGGTTATTCACCATGAGGCACGATCCAATTGACATTTTGAATCATTTTTGGTACAGTCCAAAAAATCAATTTTCGGATGAAAAACGATGACTCCGGACATGTCGAACGATCCCAAAATGGTCAATATGGATGAAATTGTAACATTTAATCTTTTGACTGTAAATGACTGTTGGATGTGAATTAGGACTTTGTCAACTAAAATAAGTGTGTTTAAAGTCATTTCTGTGCCTGAAACGGGTCAAAATTGAAGCTTTTGAGTAATCAAAACTCTGTAAAAATGGCAATTTTGGTCACTGTGAGGCTTTAAAAAGTGGTTATTCAACATGAGGCACGATCCAATTGACATTTTGAATCATTTTTGGTACAGTCCAAAAAATGAATTTTCGGATGAAAAACGATGACTCCGGACATGTCGAACGATCCCAAAATGGTCAATATGGATGAAATTTTAACATTCAATCTTTTGACTGTAAATGACTGTTGGATGTGAGTTATGACTTTGTCAACTAAAATAAGTGTGTTTTAAGTCATTTCTGTGCTTCAAAGGGGTCAAAATTGAAGCTTTTGAGTAATCATAACTCTGTAAAAATGGCAATTTTGGTCACTGTGAGGGTTTAAAAAGTGGTTATTCAACATGAGGCACGATCCAATTGACATTTTGAATCATTTTTGGTACAGTCCAAAAAAATCAATTTTCGGATGAAAACGATGACTCCGGACATGTCGAACGATCCCAAAATGGCCAATATGGATGAAATTTTAACATTTAATCTTTTGACTGTAAATGACTGTTGGATGTTCAACTAAAATAAGTGTGTTTTAAGTCATTTCTGTGCTTCAAAGGGGTCAAAATTGAAGCTTTTGAGTAATCATAACTCTGTAAAAATGGCAATTTTGGTCACTGTGAGGGTTTAAAAAGTGGTTATTCAACATGAGGCACGATCCAATTGACATTTTGAATCATTTTTGGTACAGTCCAAAAAATCAATTTTCGGATGAAAACGATGACTCCGGACATGTCGAACGATCCCAAAATGGCCAATATGGATGAAATTTTAACATTTAATCTTTTGACTGTAAATGACTGTTGGATGTGAATTAGGACTTTGTCAACTAAAATAAGTGTGTTTAAAGTCGTTTCTGTGCCTGAAACGGGTCAAAATTGAAGCTTTTGAGTAATCAAAACTCTGTAAAAATGGCAATTTTGGTCACTGTGAGGCTGTAAAAAGTGGTTATTCAACATGAGGCACGATCCAATTGACATTTTGAATCATTTTTGGTACAGTCCAAAAAATGAATTTTCGGATGAAAAACGATGACTCCGGACATGTCGAACGATCCCAAAATGGTCAATATTGATGACATTTTAACATTCAATCTTTTGACTGTAAATGACTGTTGGATGTGAATTATGACTTTGTCAACTAAAATAAGTGTGTTTAAAGTCATTTCTGTGCCTGAAACTGGTCAAAATTGAAGCTTTTGAGTAAGCAAAACTCTGTAAAAGTAGCAATTTTGGTCACTCTGAGGGTTTAAAAAGTGGTTATTCAACATGAGGCACAATCCAATTGACATTTTGAATCCTTTTTGGTACAGTCCAAAAAATGAATTTTCGGATGAAAAACGATGACTCCGGACATGTCGAACGATCCCAAAATGGTCAATATGGATGACATTTTAACATTCAATATTTTGACTGTAAATGACTGTTGGATGTGAATTATGACTTTGTCAACTAAAATAAGTGTGTTTAAAGTCATTTCTGTGACTCAAAGGGGTCAAAATTGAAGCTTTTGAGTATTTAAAACTCTGTAAAAATGGCAATTTTGGTCACTGTGAGGCTTTAAAAAGTGGTTATTCAACATGAGGCACGATCCAATTGACATTTTGAATCATTTTTGGTACAGTCCAAAAAATGAATTTTCGGATGAAAAACGATGACTCCGGACATGTCGAACGATCCCAAAATGGTCAATATGGATGACATTTTAACATTCAATCTTTTGACTGTAAATGACTGTTGGATGTGAATTATGACTTTGTCAACTAAAATAAGTGTGTTTAAAGTCATTTCTGTGCCTGAAATGGTTCAAAATTGAAGCTTTTGAGTAAGCAAAACTCTGTAAAAGTAGCAATTTTGGTGACGGTGAGGGTTTAAAAAGTGGTTATTCAACATGAGGCACGATCCAATTGACATTTTGAATCATTTTTAGTACAGTCCAAAAAATCAATTTTCGGATGAAAAACGATGACTCCGGACATGTCGAACGATCCCAAAATGGTCAATATGGATGAAATTGTAACATTTAATCTTTTGACTGTAAATGACTGTTGGATGTGAATTATGACTTTGTCAACTAAAATAAGTGTGTTTAAAGTCATTTCTGTGCCTGAAACGGGTCAAAATTGAAGCTTTTGAGTAAGCAAAACTCTGTAAAAGTGGCAATTTTGGTGACTGTGAGGGTTTAAAAAGTGGTTATTCAACATGAGGCACGACCCAATTGACATTTTGAATCATTTTTGGTACAGTCCAAAAAATAAATTTTCGGATGAAAAACGATGACTCCGGACATTTCGAACGATCCCAAAATGGTCAATATGGATGAAATTTTAACATTTAATCTTTTGACTGTAAATGACTGGTGGATGTGAATTATGACTTTGTCAACTAAAATAAGTGTGTTTAAAGTCATTTCTGTGCCTCAAAGGGGTCAAAATTGAAGCTTTTGAGTAATTAAAACTCTGTAAAAATGGCAATTTTGGTCACTCTGAGGCTTTAAAAAGTGGTTATTCAACATGAGGCACGATCCAATTGACATTTTGAATCATTTTTGGTACAGTCCAAAAAATCAATTTTCGGATGAAAAACGATGACTCCGGACATGTCGAACGATCCCAAAATGGTCAATATGGATGAAATTGTAACATTTAATCTTTTGACTGTAAATGACTGTTGGATGTGAATTAGGACTTTGTCAACTAAAATAAGTGTGTTTAAAGTCATTTCTGTGCCTGAAACGGGTCAAAATTGAAGCTTTTGAGTAAGCAAAACTCTGTAAAAGTGGCAATTTTGGTGACTGTGAGGGTTTAAAAAGTGGTTATTCAACATGAGGCACGACCCAATTGACATTTTGAATCATTTTTGGTACAGTCCAAAAAATAAATTTTCGGATGAAAAACGATGACTCCGGACATTTCGAACGATCCCAAAATGGTCAATATGGATGAAATTTTAACATTTAATCTTTTGACTGTAAATGACTGGTGGATGTGAATTATGACTTTGTCAACTAAAATAAGTGTGTTTAAAGTCATTTCTGTGCCTCAAAGGGGTCAAAATTGAAGCTTTTGAGTAATTAAAACTCTGTAAAAATGGCAATTTTGGTCACTCTGAGGCTTTAAAAAGTGGTTATTCAACATGAGGCACGATCCAATTGACATTTTGAATCATTTTTGGTACAGTCCAAAAAATCAATTTTCGGATGAAAAACGATGACTCCGGACATGTCGAACGATCCCAAAATGGTCAATATGGATGAAATTGTAACATTTAATCTTTTGACTGTAAATGACTGTTGGATGTGAATTAGGACTTTGTCAACTAAAATAAGTGTGTTTAAAGTCATTTCTGTGACTCAAAGGGGTCAAAATTGAAGCTTTTGAGTATTTAAAACTCTGTAAAAATGGCAATTTTGGTCACTGTGAGGCTTTAAAAAGTGGTTATTCAACATGAGGCACGATCCAATTGACATTTTGAATCATTTTTGGTACAGTCCAAAAAATGAATTTTCGGATGAAAAACGATGACTCCGGACATGTCGAACGATCCCAAAAGGTCAATATGGATGACATTTTAACATTCAATCTTTTGACTGTAAATGACTGTTGGATGTGAATTATGACTTTGTCAACTAAAATAAGTGTGTTTAAAGTCATTTCTGTGCCTGAAATGGTTCAAAATTGAAGCTTTTGAGTAAGCAAAACTCTGTAAAAGTAGCAATTTTGGTGACTGTGAGGGTTTAAAAAGTGGTTATTCAACATGAGGCACGATCCAATTGACATTTTGAATCATTTTTAGTACAGTCCAAAAAATCAATTTTCGGATGAAAAACGATGACTCCGGACATGTCGAACGATCCCAAAATGGTCAATATGGATGAAATTGTAACATTTAATCTTTTGACTGTAAATGACTGTTGGATGTGAATTATGACTTTGTCAACTAAAATAAGTGTGTTTAAAGTCATTTCTGTGCCTGAAACGGGTCAAAATTGAAGCTTTTGAGTAAGCAAAACTCTGTAAAAGTGGCAATTTTGGTGACTGTGAGGGTTTAAAAAGTGGTTATTCAACATGAGGCACGACCCAATTGACATTTTGAATCATTTTTGGTACAGTCCAAAAAATAAATTTTCGGATGAAAAACGATGACTCCGGACATTTCGAACGATCCCAAAATGGTCAATATGGATGAAATTTTAACATTTAATCTTTTGACTGTAAATGACTGGTGGATGTGAATTATGACTTTGTCAACTAAAATAAGTGTGTTTAAAGTCATTTCTGTGCCTCAAAGGGGTCAAAATTGAAGCTTTTGAGTAATTAAAACTCTGTAAAAATGGCAATTTTGGTCACTCTGAGGCTTTAAAAAGTGGTTATTCAACATGAGGCACGATCCAATTGACATTTTGAATCATTTTTGGTACAGTCCAAAAAATCAATTTTCGGATGAAAAACGATGACTCCGGACATGTCGAACGATCCCAAAATGGTCAATATGGATGAAATTGTAACATTTAATCTTTTGACTGTAAATGACTGTTGGATGTGAATTAGGACTTTGTCAACTAAAATAAGTGTGTTTAAAGTCATTTCTGTGCCTGAAACGGGTCAAAATTGAAGCTTTTGAGTAATGAAAACTCTGTAAAAATGGCAATTTTGGTCACTGTGAGGCTTTAAAAAGTGGTTATTAAACATGAGGCACGATCCAATTGATATTTTGAATCATTTTTGGTACAGTCCAAAAAATGAATTTTCGGATGAAAAACGATGACTCCGGACATGTCGAACGATCCCAAAATGGTCAATATGGATGAAATTTTAACATTCAATCTTTTGACTGTAAATGACTGTTGGATGTGAATTATGACTTTGTCAACTAAAATAAGTGTGTTTTAAGTCATTTCTGTGCTTCAAAGGGGTCAAAATTGAAGCTTTTGAGTAATCATAACTCTGTAAAAATGGCAATTTTGGTCACTGTGAGGGTTTAAAAAGTGGTTATTCAACATGAGGCACGATCCAATTGACATTTTGAATCATTTTTGGTACAGTCCAAAAAATCAATTTTCGGATGAAAACGATGACTCCGGACATTTCGAACGATCCCAAAATGGTCAATATGGATGAAATTTTAACATTTAATCTTTTGACTGTAAATGACTGGTGGATGTGAATTATGACTTTGTCAACTAAAATAAGTGTGTTTAAAGTCATTTCTGTGCCTGAAACGGGTCAAAATTGAAGCTTTTGAGTAATTAAAACTCTGTAAAAATGGCAATTTTGGTCACTCTGAGGCTTTAAAAAGTGGTTATTCACCATGAGGCACGATCCAATTGACATTTTGAATCATTTTTGGTGCAGTCCAAAAAAATCAATTTTCGGATGAAAAACGATGACTCCGGACATGTCGAACGATCCCAAAATGGTCAATATGGATGAAATTGTAACATTTAATCTTTTGACTGTAAATGACTGTTGGATGTGAATTAGGACTTTGTCAACTAAAATAAGTGTGTTTAAAGTCATTTCTGTGCCTGAAACGGGTCAAAATTGAAGCTTTTGAGTAATCAAAACTCTGTAAAAATGGCAATTTTGGTCACTGTGAGGCTTTAAAAAGTGGTTATTCAACATGAGGCACGATCCAATTGACATTTTGAATCATTTTTGGTACAGTCCAAAAAATGAATTTTCGGATGAAAAACGATGACTCCGGACATGTCGAACGATCCCAAAATGGTCAATATGGATGAAATTTTAACATTCAATCTTTTGACTGTAAATGACTGTTGGATGTGAGTTATGACTTTGTCAACTAAAATAAGTGTGTTTTAAGTCATTTCTGTGCTTCAAAGGGGTCAAAATTGAAGCTTTTGAGTAATCATAACTCTGTAAAAATGGCAATTTTGGTCACTGTGAGGGTTTAAAAAGTGGTTATTCAACATGAGGCACGATCCAATTGACATTTTGAATCATTTTTGGTACAGTCCAAAAAAATCAATTTTCGGATGAAAACGATGACTCCGGACATGTCGAACGATCCCAAAATGGCCAATATGGATGAAATTTTAACATTTAATCTTTTGACTGTAAATGACTGTTGGATGTGAATTATGACTTTGTCAACTAAAATAAGTGTGTTTTAAGTCATTTCTGTGCTTCAAAGGGGTCAAAATTGAAGCTTTTGAGTAATCATAACTCTGTAAAAATGGCAATTTTGGTCACTGTGAGGGTTTAAAAAGTGGTTATTCAACATGAGGCACGATCCAATTGACATTTTGAATCATTTTTGGTACAGTCCAAAAAATCAATTTTCGGATGAAAAACGATGACTCCGGACATTTCGAACGATCCCAAAATGGTCAATATGGATGAAATTTTAACATTTAATCTTTTGACTGTAAATGACTGGTGGATGTGAATTATGACTTTGTCAACTAAAATAAGTGTGTTTAAAGTCATTTCTGTGCCTCAAAGGGGTCAAAATTGAAGCTTTTGAGTAATTAAAACTCTGTAAAAATGGCAATTTTGGTCACTCTGAGGCTTTAAAAAGTGGTTATTCAACATGAGGCACGATCCAATTGACATTTTGAATCATTTTTGGTACAGTCCAAAAAATCAATTTTCGGATGAAAAACGATGACTCCGGACATGTCGAACGATCCCAAAATGGTCAATATGGATGAAATTGTAACATTTAATCTTTTGACTGTAAATGACTGTTGGATGTGAATTAGGACTTTGTCAACTAAAATAAGTGTGTTTAAAGTCATTTCTGTGCCTGAAACGGGTCAAAATTGAAGCTTTTGAGTAATGAAAACTCTGTAAAAATGGCAATTTTGGTCACTGTGAGGCTTTAAAAAGTGGTTATTAAACATGAGGCACGATCCAATTGATATTTTGAATCATTTTTGGTACAGTCCAAAAAATGAATTTTCGGATGAAAAACGATGACTCCGGACATGTCGAACGATCCCAAAATGGTCAATATGGATGAAATTTTAACATTCAATCTTTTGACTGTAAATGACTGTTGGATGTGAATTATGACTTTGTCAACTAAAATAAGTGTGTTTTAAGTCATTTCTGTGCTTCAAAGGGGTCAAAATTGAAGCGTTTGAGTAATCATAACTCTGTAAAAATGGCAATTTTGGTCACTGTGAGGGTTTAAAAAGTGGTTATTCAACATGAGGCACGATCCAATTGACATTTTGAATCATTTTTGGTACAGTCCAAAAAATCAATTTTCGGATGAAAACGATGACTCCGGACATGTCGAACGATCCCAAAATGGTCAATATGGATGAAATTTTAACATTTAATCTTTTGACTGTAAATGACTGTTGGATGTGAATTAGGACTTTGTCAACTAAAATAAGTGTGTTTAAAGTCATTTCTGTGCCTGAAACGGGTCAAAATTGAAGCTTTTGAGTAATCAAAACTCTGTAAAAATGGCAATTTTGGTCACTGTGAGGCTTTAAAAAGTGGTTATTCAACATGAGGCATGATCCAATTGACATTTTGAATCATTTTTGGTACAGTCCAAAAAATGAATTTTCGGATGAAAAACGATGACTCCGGACATGTCGAACGATCCCAAAATGGTCAATATGGATGAAATTTTAACATTCAATCTTTTGACTGTAAATGACTGTTGGATGTGAGTTATGACTTTGTCAACTAAAATAAGTGTGTTTTAAGTCATTTCTGTGCTTCAAAGGGGTCAAAATTGAAGCTTTTGAGTAATCATAACTCTGTAAAAATGGCAATTTTGGTCACTGTGAGGGTTTAAAAAGTGGTTATTCAACATGAGGCACGATCCAATTGACATTTTGAATCATTTTTGGTACAGTCCAAAAAAATCAATTTTCGGATGAAAACGATGACTCCGGACATGTCGAACGATCCCAAAATGGCCAATATGGATGAAATTTTAACATTTAATCTTTTGACTGTAAATGACTGTTGGATGTGAATTATGACTTTGTCAACTAAAATAAGTGTGTTTTAAGTCATTTCTGTGCTTCAAAGGGGTCAAAATTGAAGCTTTTGAGTAATCATAACTCTGTAAAAATGGCAATTTTGGTCACTGTGAGGGTTTAAAAAGTGGTTATTCAACATGAGGCACGATCCAATTGACATTTTGAATCATTTTTGGTACAGTCCAAAAAATCAATTTTCGGATGAAAACGATGACTCCGGACATGTCGAACGATCCCAAAATGGCCAATATGGATGAAATTTTAACATTTAATCTTTTGACTGTAAATGACTGTTGGATGTGAATTAGGACTTTGTCAACTAAAATAAGTGTGTTTAAAGTCGTTTCTGTGCCTGAAACGGGTCAAAATTGAAGCTTTTGAGTAATCAAAACTCTGTAAAAATGTCAATTTTGGTCACTGTGAGGCTTTAAAAAGTGGTTATTCAACATGAGGCACGATCCAATTGACATTTTGAATCATTTTTGGTACAGTCCAAAAAATGAATTTTCGGATGAAAAACGATGACTCCGGACATGTCGAACGATCCCAAAATGGTCAATATGGATGACATTTTAACATTCAATCTTTTGACTGTAAATGACTGTTGGATGTGAATTATGACTTTGTCAACTAAAATAAGTGTGTTTAAAGTCATTTCTGTGCCTGAAACTGGTCAAAATTGAAGCTTTTGAGTAAGCAAAACTCTGTAAAAATGGCAATTTTGGTCACTCTGAGGGTTTAAAAAGTGGTTATTCAACATGAGGCACGACCCAATTGACATTTTGAGTCATTTTTGGTACAGTCCAAAAAATCAATTTTCGGATGAAAAACGATGACTCCGGACATGTCGAACGATCCCAAAATGGTCAATATGGATAAAATTTTAACATTTAATCTTTTGACTCTAAATGACTGTTGGATGTGAATTATGACTTTGTCAACTAAAATAAGTGTGATTAAAGTCATTTCTGTGCCTGAAATGGTTCAAAATTGAAGCTTTTGAGTAAGCAAAACTCTGTAAAAGTAGCAATTTTGGTGACTGTGAGGGTTTAAAAAGTGGTTATTCAACATGAGGCACAATCCAATTGACATTTTGAATCCTTTTTGGTACAGTCCAAAAAATAAATTTTCGGATGAAAAACGATGACTCCGGACATGTCGAACGATCCCAAAATGGTCAATATGGATGAAATTGTAACATTTAATCTTTTGACTCTAAATGACTGTTGGATGTGAATTATGACTTTGTCAACTAAAATAAGTGTGTTTAAAGTCATTTCTGTGCCTGAAATGGTTCAAAATTGAAGCTTTTGAGTAAGCAAAACTCTGTAAAAGTAGCAATTTTGGTGACTGTGAGGGTTTAAAAAGTGGTTATTCAACATGAGGCACGATCCAATTGACATTTTGAATCATTTTTGGTACAGTCCAAAAAATGAATTTTCGGATGAAAAACGATGACTCCGGACATGTCGAACGATCCCAAAATGGTCAATATGGATGAAATTTTAACATTCAATCTTTTGACTGTAAATGACTGTTGGATGTGAATTTTGACTTTGTCAACTAAAATAAGTGTGTTTAAAGTCATTTCTGTGCCTGAAACGGGTCAAAATTGAAGCTTTTGAGTAAGCAAAAATCTGTAAAAATGGCAATTTTGGTCACTCTGAGGGTTTAAAAAGTGGTTATTCAACATGAGGCACGACCCAATTGACATTTTGAATCATTTTTGGTACAGTCCAAAAAATGAATTTTCGGATGAAAAACTATGACTCCGGACATGTCGAACGATCCCAAAATGGTTAGTATGGATGAAATTATAACATTCAATCTTTTGACTGTAAATGACTGTTGGATGTGAATTATGACTTTGTCAACTAAAATAAGTGTGTTTTAAGTCATTTCTGTGCTTCAAAGGGGTCAAAATTGAAGCTTTTGAGTAATCATAACTCTGTAAAAATGGCAATTTTGGTCACTGTGAGGGTTTAAAAAGTGGTTATTCAACATGAGGCACGACCCAATTGACATTTTGAATCATTTTTGGTACAGTCCAAAAAATAAATTTTCGGATGAAAAACGATGACTCCGGACATTTCGAACGATCCCAAAATGGTCAATATGGATGAAATTTTAACATTTAATCTTTTGACTGTAAATGACTGGTGGATGTGAATTATGACTTTGTCAACTAAATTAAGTGTGTTTAAAGTCATTTCTGTGCCTGAAACGGGTCAAAATTGAAGCTTTTGAGTAATTAAAACTCTGTAAAAATGGCAATTTTGGTCACTCTGAGGCTTTAAAAAGTGGTTATTCACCATGAGGCACGATCCAATTGACATTTTGAATCATTTTTGGTACAGTCCAAAAAATCAATTTTCGGATGAAAAACGATGACTCCGGACATGTCGAACGATCCCAAAATGGTCAATATGGATGAAATTGTAACATTTAATCTTTTGACTGTAAATGACTGTTGGATGTGAATTAGGACTTTGTCAACTAAAATAAGTGTGTTTAAAGTCATTTCTGTGCCTGAAACGGGTCAAAATTGAAGCTTTTGAGTAATCAAAACTCTGTAAAAATGGCAATTTTGGTCACTGTGAGGCTTTAAAAAGTGGTTATTCAACATGAGGCACGATCCAATTGACATTTTGAATCATTTTTGGTACAGTCCAAAAAATGAATTTTCGGATGAAAAACGATGACTCCGGACATGTCGAACGATCCCAAAATGGTCAATATGGATGAAATTTTAACATTCAATCTTTTGACTGTAAATGACTGTTGGATGTGAGTTATGACTTTGTCAACTAAAATAAGTGTGTTTTAAGTCATTTCTGTGCTTCAAAGGGGTCAAAATTGAAGCTTTTGAGTAATCATAACTCTGTAAAAATGGCAATTTTGGTCACTGTGAGGGTTTAAAAAGTGGTTATTCAACATGAGGCACGATCCAATTGACATTTTGAATCATTTTTGGTACAGTCCAAAAAAATCAATTTTCGGATGAAAACGATGACTCCGGACATGTCGAACGATCCCAAAATGGCCAATATGGATGAAATTTTAACATTTAATCTTTTGACTGTAAATGACTGTTGGATGTTCAACTAAAATAAGTGTGTTTTAAGTCATTTCTGTGCTTCAAAGGGGTCAAAATTGAAGCTTTTGAGTAATCATAACTCTGTAAAAATGGCAATTTTGGTCACTGTGAGGGTTTAAAAAGTGGTTATTCAACATGAGGCACGATCCAATTGACATTTTGAATCATTTTTGGTACAGTCCAAAAAATCAATTTTCGGATGAAAACGATGACTCCGGACATGTCGAACGATCCCAAAATGGCCAATATGGATGAAATTTTAACATTTAATCTTTTGACTGTAAATGACTGTTGGATGTGAATTAGGACTTTGTCAACTAAAATAAGTGTGTTTAAAGTCGTTTCTGTGCCTGAAACGGGTCAAAATTGAAGCTTTTGAGTAATCAAAACTCTGTAAAAATGGCAATTTTGGTCACTGTGAGGCTGTAAAAAGTGGTTATTCAACATGAGGCACGATCCAATTGACATTTTGAATCATTTTTGGTACAGTCCAAAAAATGAATTTTCGGATGAAAAACGATGACTCCGGACATGTCGAACGATCCCAAAATGGTCAATATTGATGACATTTTAACATTCAATCTTTTGACTGTAAATGACTGTTGGATGTGAATTATGACTTTGTCAACTAAAATAAGTGTGTTTAAAGTCATTTCTGTGCCTGAAACTGGTCAAAATTGAAGCTTTTGAGTAAGCAAAACTCTGTAAAAGTAGCAATTTTGGTCACTCTGAGGGTTTAAAAAGTGGTTATTCAACATGAGGCACAATCCAATTGACATTTTGAATCCTTTTTGGTACAGTCCAAAAAATGAATTTTCGGATGAAAAACGATGACTCCGGACATGTCGAACGATCCCAAAATGGTCAATATGGATGACATTTTAACATTCAATATTTTGACTGTAAATGACTGTTGGATGTGAATTATGACTTTGTCAACTAAAATAAGTGTGTTTAAAGTCATTTCTGTGACTCAAAGGGGTCAAAATTGAAGCTTTTGAGTATTTAAAACTCTGTAAAAATGGCAATTTTGGTCACTGTGAGGCTTTAAAAAGTGGTTATTCAACATGAGGCACGATCCAATTGACATTTTGAATCATTTTTGGTACAGTCCAAAAAATGAATTTTCGGATGAAAAACGATGACTCCGGACATGTCGAACGATCCCAAAATGGTCAATATGGATGACATTTTAACATTCAATCTTTTGACTGTAAATGACTGTTGGATGTGAATTATGACTTTGTCAACTAAAATAAGTGTGTTTAAAGTCATTTCTGTGCCTGAAATGGTTCAAAATTGAAGCTTTTGAGTAAGCAAAACTCTGTAAAAGTAGCAATTTTGGTGACGGTGAGGGTTTAAAAAGTGGTTATTCAACATGAGGCACGATCCAATTGACATTTTGAATCATTTTTAGTACAGTCCAAAAAATCAATTTTCGGATGAAAAACGATGACTCCGGACATGTCGAACGATCCCAAAATGGTCAATATGGATGAAATTGTAACATTTAATCTTTTGACTGTAAATGACTGTTGGATGTGAATTATGACTTTGTCAACTAAAATAAGTGTGTTTAAAGTCATTTCTGTGCCTGAAACGGGTCAAAATTGAAGCTTTTGAGTAAGCAAAACTCTGTAAAAGTGGCAATTTTGGTGACTGTGAGGGTTTAAAAAGTGGTTATTCAACATGAGGCACGACCCAATTGACATTTTGAATCATTTTTGGTACAGTCCAAAAAATAAATTTTCGGATGAAAAACGATGACTCCGGACATTTCGAACGATCCCAAAATGGTCAATATGGATGAAATTTTAACATTTAATCTTTTGACTGTAAATGACTGGTGGATGTGAATTATGACTTTGTCAACTAAAATAAGTGTGTTTAAAGTCATTTCTGTGCCTCAAAGGGGTCAAAATTGAAGCTTTTGAGTAATTAAAACTCTGTAAAAATGGCAATTTTGGTCACTCTGAGGCTTTAAAAAGTGGTTATTCAACATGAGGCACGATCCAATTGACATTTTGAATCATTTTTGGTACAGTCCAAAAAATCAATTTTCGGATGAAAAACGATGACTCCGGACATGTCGAACGATCCCAAAATGGTCAATATGGATGAAATTGTAACATTTAATCTTTTGACTGTAAATGACTGTTGGATGTGAATTAGGACTTTGTCAACTAAAATAAGTGTGTTTAAAGTCATTTCTGTGCCTGAAACGGGTCAAAATTGAAGCTTTTGAGTAAGCAAAACTCTGTAAAAGTGGCAATTTTGGTGACTGTGAGGGTTTAAAAAGTGGTTATTCAACATGAGGCACGACCCAATTGACATTTTGAATCATTTTTGGTACAGTCCAAAAAATAAATTTTCGGATGAAAAACGATGACTCCGGACATTTCGAACGATCCCAAAATGGTCAATATGGATGAAATTTTAACATTTAATCTTTTGACTGTAAATGACTGGTGGATGTGAATTATGACTTTGTCAACTAAAATAAGTGTGTTTAAAGTCATTTCTGTGCCTCAAAGGGGTCAAAATTGAAGCTTTTGAGTAATTAAAACTCTGTAAAAATGGCAATTTTGGTCACTCTGAGGCTTTAAAAAGTGGTTATTCAACATGAGGCACGATCCAATTGACATTTTGAATCATTTTTGGTACAGTCCAAAAAATCAATTTTCGGATGAAAAACGATGACTCCGGACATGTCGAACGATCCCAAAATGGTCAATATGGATGAAATTGTAACATTTAATCTTTTGACTGTAAATGACTGTTGGATGTGAATTAGGACTTTGTCAACTAAAATAAGTGTGTTTAAAGTCATTTCTGTGACTCAAAGGGGTCAAAATTGAAGCTTTTGAGTATTTAAAACTCTGTAAAAATGGCAATTTTGGTCACTGTGAGGCTTTAAAAAGTGGTTATTCAACATGAGGCACGATCCAATTGACATTTTGAATCATTTTTGGTACAGTCCAAAAAATGAATTTTCGGATGAAAAACGATGACTCCGGACATGTCGAACGATCCCAAAAGGTCAATATGGATGACATTTTAACATTCAATCTTTTGACTGTAAATGACTGTTGGATGTGAATTATGACTTTGTCAACTAAAATAAGTGTGTTTAAAGTCATTTCTGTGCCTGAAATGGTTCAAAATTGAAGCTTTTGAGTAAGCAAAACTCTGTAAAAGTAGCAATTTTGGTGACTGTGAGGGTTTAAAAAGTGGTTATTCAACATGAGGCACGATCCAATTGACATTTTGAATCATTTTTAGTACAGTCCAAAAAATCAATTTTCGGATGAAAAACGATGACTCCGGACATGTCGAACGATCCCAAAATGGTCAATATGGATGAAATTGTAACATTTAATCTTTTGACTGTAAATGACTGTTGGATGTGAATTATGACTTTGTCAACTAAAATAAGTGTGTTTAAAGTCATTTCTGTGCCTGAAACGGGTCAAAATTGAAGCTTTTGAGTAAGCAAAACTCTGTAAAAGTGGCAATTTTGGTGACTGTGAGGGTTTAAAAAGTGGTTATTCAACATGAGGCACGACCCAATTGACATTTTGAATCATTTTTGGTACAGTCCAAAAAATAAATTTTCGGATGAAAAACGATGACTCCGGACATTTCGAACGATCCCAAAATGGTCAATATGGATGAAATTTTAACATTTAATCTTTTGACTGTAAATGACTGGTGGATGTGAATTATGACTTTGTCAACTAAAATAAGTGTGTTTAAAGTCATTTCTGTGCCTCAAAGGGGTCAAAATTGAAGCTTTTGAGTAATTAAAACTCTGTAAAAATGGCAATTTTGGTCACTCTGAGGCTTTAAAAAGTGGTTATTCAACATGAGGCACGATCCAATTGACATTTTGAATCATTTTTGGTACAGTCCAAAAAATCAATTTTCGGATGAAAAACGATGACTCCGGACATGTCGAACGATCCCAAAATGGTCAATATGGATGAAATTGTAACATTTAATCTTTTGACTGTAAATGACTGTTGGATGTGAATTAGGACTTTGTCAACTAAAATAAGTGTGTTTAAAGTCATTTCTGTGCCTGAAACGGGTCAAAATTGAAGCTTTTGAGTAATGAAAACTCTGTAAAAATGGCAATTTTGGTCACTGTGAGGCTTTAAAAAGTGGTTATTAAACATGAGGCACGATCCAATTGATATTTTGAATCATTTTTGGTACAGTCCAAAAAATGAATTTTCGGATGAAAAACGATGACTCCGGACATGTCGAACGATCCCAAAATGGTCAATATGGATGAAATTTTAACATTCAATCTTTTGACTGTAAATGACTGTTGGATGTGAATTATGACTTTGTCAACTAAAATAAGTGTGTTTAAAGTCATTTCTGTGCCTGAAACGGGTCAAAATTGAAGCTTTTGAGTAATTAAAACTCTGTAAAAATGGCAATTTTGGTCACTCTGAGGCTTTAAAAAGTGGTTATTCACCATGAGGCACGATCCAATTGACATTTTGAATCATTTTTGGTACAGTCCAAAAAATCAATTTTCGGATGAAAACGATGACTCCGGACATTTCGAACGATCCCAAAATGGTCAATATGGATGAAATTGTAACATTTAATCTTTTGACTGTAAATGACTGTTGGATGTGAATTAGGACTTTGTCAACTAAAATAAGTGTGTTTAAAGTCATTTCTGTGCCTGAAACGGGTCAAAATTGAAGCTTTTGAGTAATCAAAACTCTGTAAAAATGGCAATTTTGGTCACTGTGAGGCTTTAAAAAGTGGTTATTCAACATGAGGCACGATCCAATTGACATTTTGAATCATTTTTGGTACAGTCCAAAAAATGAATTTTCGGATGAAAAACGATGACTCCGGACATGTCGAACGATCCCAAAATGGTCAATATGGATGAAATTTTAACATTCAATCTTTTGACTGTAAATGACTGTTGGATGTGAGTTATGACTTTGTCAACTAAAATAAGTGTGTTTTAAGTCATTTCTGTGCTTCAAAGGGGTCAAAATTGAAGCTTTTGAGTAATCATAACTCTGTAAAAATGGCAATTTTGGTCACTGTGAGGGTTTAAAAAGTGGTTATTCAACATGAGGCACGATCCAATTGACATTTTGAATCATTTTTGGTACAGTCCAAAAAAATCAATTTTCGGATGAAAACGATGACTCCGGACATGTCGAACGATCCCAAAATGGCCAATATGGATGAAATTTTAACATTTAATCTTTTGACTGTAAATGACTGTTGGATGTGAATTATGACTTTGTCAACTAAAATAAGTGTGTTTTAAGTCATTTCTGTGCTTCAAAGGGGTCAAAATTGAAGCTTTTGAGTAATCATAACTCTGTAAAAATGGCAATTTTGGTCACTGTGAGGGTTTAAAAAGTGGTTATTCAACATGAGGCACGATCCAATTGACATTTTGAATCATTTTTGGTACAGTCCAAAAAATCAATTTTCGGATGAAAAACGATGACTCCGGACATTTCGAACGATCCCAAAATGGTCAATATGGATGAAATTTTAACATTTAATCTTTTGACTGTAAATGACTGGTGGATGTGAATTATGACTTTGTCAACTAAAATAAGTGTGTTTAAAGTCATTTCTGTGCCTCAAAGGGGTCAAAATTGAAGCTTTTGAGTAATTAAAACTCTGTAAAAATGGCAATTTTGGTCACTCTGAGGCTTTAAAAAGTGGTTATTCAACATGAGGCACGATCCAATTGACATTTTGAATCATTTTTGGTACAGTCCAAAAAATCAATTTTCGGATGAAAAACGATGACTCCGGACATGTCGAACGATCCCAAAATGGTCAATATGGATGAAATTGTAACATTTAATCTTTTGACTGTAAATGACTGTTGGATGTGAATTAGGACTTTGTCAACTAAAATAAGTGTGTTTAAAGTCATTTCTGTGCCTGAAACGGGTCAAAATTGAAGCTTTTGAGTAATGAAAACTCTGTAAAAATGGCAATTTTGGTCACTGTGAGGCTTTAAAAAGTGGTTATTAAACATGAGGCACGATCCAATTGATATTTTGAATCATTTTTGGTACAGTCCAAAAAATGAATTTTCGGATGAAAAACGATGACTCCGGACATGTCGAACGATCCCAAAATGGTCAATATGGATGAAATTTTAACATTCAATCTTTTGACTGTAAATGACTGTTGGATGTGAATTATGACTTTGTCAACTAAAATAAGTGTGTTTTAAGTCATTTCTGTGCTTCAAAGGGGTCAAAATTGAAGCGTTTGAGTAATCATAACTCTGTAAAAATGGCAATTTTGGTCACTGTGAGGGTTTAAAAAGTGGTTATTCAACATGAGGCACGATCCAATTGACATTTTGAATCATTTTTGGTACAGTCCAAAAAATCAATTTTCGGATGAAAACGATGACTCCGGACATGTCGAACGATCCCAAAATGGTCAATATGGATGAAATTTTAACATTTAATCTTTTGACTGTAAATGACTGTTGGATGTGAATTAGGACTTTGTCAACTAAAATAAGTGTGTTTAAAGTCATTTCTGTGCCTGAAACGGGTCAAAATTGAAGCTTTTGAGTAATCAAAACTCTGTAAAAATGGCAATTTTGGTCACTGTGAGGCTTTAAAAAGTGGTTATTCAACATGAGGCATGATCCAATTGACATTTTGAATCATTTTTGGTACAGTCCAAAAAATGAATTTTCGGATGAAAAACGATGACTCCGGACATGTCGAACGATCCCAAAATGGTCAATATGGATGAAATTTTAACATTCAATCTTTTGACTGTAAATGACTGTTGGATGTGAGTTATGACTTTGTCAACTAAAATAAGTGTGTTTTAAGTCATTTCTGTGCTTCAAAGGGGTCAAAATTGAAGCTTTTGAGTAATCATAACTCTGTAAAAATGGCAATTTTGGTCACTGTGAGGGTTTAAAAAGTGGTTATTCAACATGAGGCACGATCCAATTGACATTTTGAATCATTTTTGGTACAGTCCAAAAAAATCAATTTTCGGATGAAAACGATGACTCCGGACATGTCGAACGATCCCAAAATGGCCAATATGGATGAAATTTTAACATTTAATCTTTTGACTGTAAATGACTGTTGGATGTGAATTATGACTTTGTCAACTAAAATAAGTGTGTTTTAAGTCATTTCTGTGCTTCAAAGGGGTCAAAATTGAAGCTTTTGAGTAATCATAACTCTGTAAAAATGGCAATTTTGGTCACTGTGAGGGTTTAAAAAGTGGTTATTCAACATGAGGCACGATCCAATTGACATTTTGAATCATTTTTGGAACAGTCCAAAAAATCAATTTTCGGATGAAAACGATGACTCCGGACATGTCGAACGATCCCAAAATGGCCAATATGGATGAAATTTTAACATTTAATCTTTTGACTGTAAATGACTGTTGGATGTGAATTAGGACTTTGTCAACTAAAATAAGTGTGTTTAAAGTCGTTTCTGTGCCTGAAACGGGTCAAAATTGAAGCTTTTGAGTAATCAAAACTCTGTAAAAATGTCAATTTTGGTCACTGTGAGGCTTTAAAAAGTGGTTATTCAACATGAGGCACGATCCAATTGACATTTTGAATCATTTTTGGTACAGTCCAAAAAATGAATTTTCGGATGAAAAACGATGACTCCGGACATGTCGAACGATCCCAAAATGGTCAATATGGATGACATTTTAACATTCAATCTTTTGACTGTAAATGACTGTTGGATGTGAATTATGACTTTGTCAACTAAAATAAGTGTGTTTAAAGTCATTTCTGTGCCTGAAACTGGTCAAAATTGAAGCTTTTGAGTAAGCAAAACTCTGTAAAAATGGCAATTTTGGTCACTCTGAGGGTTTAAAAAGTGGTTATTCAACATGAGGCACGACCCAATTGACATTTTGAGTCATTTTTGGTACAGTCCAAAAAATCAATTTTCGGATGAAAAACGATGACTCCGGACATGTCGAACGATCCCAAAATGGTCAATATGGATAAAATTTTAACATTTAATCTTTTGACTCTAAATGACTGTTGGATGTGAATTATGACTTTGTCAACTAAAATAAGTGTGATTAAAGTCATTTCTGTGCCTGAAATGGTTCAAAATTGAAGCTTTTGAGTAAGCAAAACTCTGTAAAAGTAGCAATTTTGGTGACTGTGAGGGTTTAAAAAGTGGTTATTCAACATGAGGCACAATCCAATTGACATTTTGAATCCTTTTTGGTACAGTCCAAAAAATAAATTTTCGGATGAAAAACGATGACTCCGGACATGTCGAACGATCCCAAAATGGTCAATATGGATGAAATTGTAACATTTAATCTTTTGACTCTAAATGACTGTTGGATGTGAATTATGACTTTGTCAACTAAAATAAGTGTGTTTAAAGTCATTTCTGTGCCTGAAATGGTTCAAAATTGAAGCTTTTGAGTAAGCAAAACTCTGTAAAAGTAGCAATTTTGGTGACTGTGAGGGTTTAAAAAGTGGTTATTCAACATGAGGCACGATCCAATTGACATTTTGAATCATTTTTAGTACAGTCCAAAAAATCAATTTTCGGATGAAAAACGATGACTCCGGACATGTCGAACGATCCCAAAATGGTCAATATGGATGAAATTGTAACATTTAATCTTTTGACTGTAAATGACTGTTGGATGTGAATTATGACTTTGTCAACTAAAATAAGTGTGTTTAAAGTCATTTCTGTGCCTGAAACGGGTCAAAATTGAAGCTTTTGAGTAAGCAAAACTCTGTAAAAGTGGCAATTTTGGTGACTGTGAGGGTTTAAAAAGTGGTTATTCAACATGAGGCACGACCCAATTGACATTTTGAATCATTTTTGGTACAGTCCAAAAAATAAATTTTCGGATGAAAAACGATGACTCCGGACATTTCGAACGATCCCAAAATGGTCAATATGGATGAAATTTTAACATTTAATCTTTTGACTGTAAATGACTGGTGGATGTGAATTATGACTTTGTCAACTAAAATAAGTGTGTTTAAAGTCATTTCTGTGCCTCAAAGGGGTCAAAATTGAAGCTTTTGAGTAATTAAAACTCTGTAAAAATGGCAATTTTGGTCACTCTGAGGCTTTAAAAAGTGGTTATTCAACATGAGGCACGATCCAATTGACATTTTGAATCATTTTTGGTACAGTCCAAAAAATCAATTTTCGGATGAAAAACGATGACTCCGGACATGTTGAACGATCCCAAAATGGTCAATATGGATGAAATTGTAACATTTAATCTTTTGACTGTAAATGACTGTTGGATGTGAATTAGGACTTTGTCAACTAAAATAAGTGTGTTTAAAGTCATTTCTGTGCCTGAAACGGGTCAAAATTGAAGCCTTTGAGTAATGAAAACTCTGTAAAAATGGCAATTTTGGTCACTGTGAGGCTTTAAAAAGTGGTTATTAAACATGAGGCACGATCCAATTGATATTTTGAATCATTTTTGGTACAGTCCAAAAAAAGAATTTTCGGATGAAAAACGATGACTCCGGACATGTCGAACGATCCCAAAATGGTCAATATGGATGAAATTTTAACATTCAATCTTTTGACTCTAAATGACTGTTGGATGTGAATTATGACTTTGTCAACTAAAATAAGTGTGTTTTAAGTCATTTCAGTGCTTCAAAGGGGTCAAAATTGAAGCTTTTGAGTAATCATAACTCTGTAAAAATGGCAATTTTGGTCACTGTGAGGGTTTAAAAAGTGGTTATTCAACATGAGGCACGATCCAATTGACATTTTGAATCATTTTTGGTACAGTCCAAAAAATCAATTTTCGGATGAAAACGATGACTCCGGACATGTCGAACGATCCCAAAATGGCCAATATGGATGAAATTTTAACATTTAATCTTTTGACTGTAAATGACTGTTGGATGTGAATTATGACTTTGTCAACTAAAATAAGTGTGTTTTAAGTCATTTCTGTGCTTCAAAGGGGTCAAAATTGAAGCTTTTGAGTAATCATAAGTCTGTAAAAATGGCAATTTTGGTCACTGTGAGGGTTTAAAAAGTGGTTATTCAACATGAGGCACGATCCAATTGACATATTGAATCATTTTTGGTACAGTCCAAAAAATCAATTTTCGGATGAAAACGATGACTCCGGACATGTCGAACGATCCCAAAATGGCCAATATGGATGAAATTTTAACATTTAATCTTTTGACTGTAAATGACTGTTGGATGTGAATTAGGACTTTGTCAACTAAAATAAGTGTGTTTAAAGTCGTTTCTGTGCCTGAAACGGGTCAAAATTGAAGCTTTTGAGTAATCAAAACTCTGTAAAAATGGCAATTTTGGTCACTGTGAGGCTTTAAAAAGTGGTTATTCAACATGAGGCACGATCCAATTGACATTTTGAATCATTTTTGGTACAGTCCAAAAAATGAATTTTCGGATGAAAAACGATGACTCCGGACATGTCGAACGATCCCAAAATGGTCAATATGGATGACATTTTAACATTCAATCTTTTGACTGTAAATGACTGTTGGATGTGAATTATGACTTTGTCAACTAAAATAAGTGTGTTTAAAGTCATCTCTGTGCCTGAAACTGGTCAAAATTGAAGCTTTTGAGTAAGCAAAACTCTGTAAAAATGGCAATTTTGGTCACTCTGAGGGTTTAAAAAGTGGTTATTCAACATGAGGCACGACCCAATTGACATTTTGAATCATTTTTGGTACAGTCCAAAAAATCAATTTTCGGATGAAAAACGATGACTCCGGACATGTCGAACGATCCCAAAATGGTCAATATGGATAAAATTTTAACATTTAATCTTTTGACTCTAAATGACTGTTGGATGTGAATTATGACTTTGTCAACTAAAATAAGTGTGTTTAAAGTCATTTCTTTGCCTGAAATGGTTCAAAATTGAAGCTTTTGAGTAAGCAAAACTCTGTAAAAGTAGCAATTTTGGTGACTGTGAGGGTTTAAAAAGTGGTTATTCAACATGAGGCACAATCCAATTGACATTTTGAATCCTTTTTGGTACAGTCCAAAAAATAAATTTTTGGATGAAAAACGATGACTCCGGACATGTCGAACGATCCCAAAATGGTCAATATGGATGAAATTGTAACATTTAATCTTTTGACTGTAAATGACTGTTGGATGTGAATTATGACTTTGTCAACTAAAATAAGTGTGTTTAAAGTCATTTCTGTGCCTGAAACGGGTCAAAATTGAAGCTTTTGAGTAAGCAAAACTCTGTAAAAGTGGCAATTTTGGTGACTGTGAGGGTTTAAAAAGTGGTTATTCAACATGAGGCACGACCCAATTGACATTTTGAATCATTTTTGGTACAGTCCAAAAAATAAATTTTCGGATGAAAAACGATGACTCCGGACATTTCGAACGATCCCAAAATGGTCAATATGGATGAAATTTTAACATTTAATCTTTTGACTGTAAATGACTGGTGGATGTGAATTATGACTTTGTCAACTAAAATAAGTGTGTTTAAAGTCATTTCTGTGCCTCAAAGGGGTCAAAATTGAAGCTTTTGAGTAATTAAAACTCTGTAAAAATGGCAATTTTGGTCACTCTGAGGCTTTAAAAAGTGGTTATTCAACATGAGGCACGATCCAATTGACATTTTGAATCATTTTTGGTACAGTCCAAAAAATCAATTTTCGGATGAAAAACGATGACTCCGGACATGTCGAACGATCCCAAAATGGTCAATATGGATGAAATTGTAACATTTAATCTTTTGACTGTAAATGACTGTTGGATGTGAATTAGGACTTTGTCAACTAAAATAAGTGTGTTTAAAGTCATTTCTGTGCCTGAAACGGGTCAAAATTGAAGCTTTTGAGTAATGAAAACTCTGTAAAAATGGCAATTTTGGTCACTGTGAGGCTTTAAAAAGTGGTTATTAAACATGAGGCACGATCCAATTGATATTTTGAATCATTTTTGGTACAGTCCAAAAAATGAATTTTCGGATGAAAAACGATGACTCCGGACATGTCGAACGATCCCAAAATGGTCAATATGGATGAAATTTTAACATTCAATCTTTTGACTGTAAATGACTGTTGGATGTGAATTATGACTTTGTCAACTAAAATAAGTGTGTTTTAAGTCATTTCTGTGCTTCAAAGGGGTCAAAATTGAAGCTTTTGAGTAATCATAACTCTGTAAAAATGGCAATTTTGGTCACTGTGAGGGTTTAAAAAGTGGTTAGTCAACATGAGGCACGATCCAATTGACATTTTGAATCATTTTTGGTACAGTCCAAAAAATCAATTTTCGGATGAAAACGATGACTCCGGACATGTCGAACGATCCCAAAATGGCCAATATGGATGAAATTTTAACATTTAATCTTTTGACTGTAAATGACTGTTGGATGTGAATTAGGACTTTGTCAACTAAAATAAGTGTGTTTAAAGTCGTTTCTGTGCCTGAAACGGGTCAAAATTGAAGCTTTTGAGTAATCAAAACTCTGTAAAAATGGCAATTTTGGTCACTGTGAGGCTTTAAAAAGTGGTTATTCAACATGAGGCAGGATCCAATTGACATTTTGAATCATTTTTGGTACAGTCCAAAAAATGAATTTTTGGATGAAAAACGATGACTCCGGACATGTCGAACGATCCCAAAATGGTCAATATGGATGACATTTTAACATTCAATCTTTTGACTGTAAATGACTGTTGGATGTGAATTATGACTTTGTCAACTAAAATAAGTGTGTTTAAAGTCATTTCTGTGCCTGAAATGGTTCAAAATTGAAGCTTTTGAGTAAGCAAAACTCTGTAAAAGTAGCAATTTTGGTGACTGTGAGGGTTTAAAAAGTGGTTATTCAACATGAGGCACAATCCAATTGACATTTTGAATCCTTTTTGGTACAGTCCAAAAAATAAATTTTCGGATGAAAAACGATGACTCCGGACATGTCGAACGATCCCAAAATGGTCAATATGGATGAAATTGTAACATTTAATCTTTTGACTCTAAATGACTGTTGGATGTGAATTATGACTTTGTCAACTAAAATAAGTGTGTTTAAAGTCATTTCTGTGCCTGAAATGGTTCAAAATTGAAGCTTTTGAGTAAGCAAAACTCTGTAAAAGTAGCAATTTTGGTGACTGTGAGGGTTTAAAAAGTGGTTATTCAACATGAGGCACGATCCAATTGACATTTTGAATCATTTTTAGTACAGTCCAAAAAATCAATTTTCGGATGAAAAACGATGACTCCGGACATGTCGAACGATCCCAAAATGGTCAATATGGATGAAATTGTAACATTTAATCTTTTGACTGTAAATGACTGTTGGATGTGAATTATGACTTTGTCAACTAAAATAAGTGTGTTTAAAGTCATTTCTGTGCCTGAAACGGGTCAAAATTGAAGCTTTTGAGTAAGCAAAACTCTGTAAAAGTGGCAATTTTGGTGACTGTGAGGGTTTAAAAAGTGGTTATTCAACATGAGGCACGACCCAATTGACATTTTGAATCATTTTTGGTACAGTCCAAAAAATAAATTTTCGGATGAAAAACGATGACTCCGGACATTTCGAACGATCCCAAAATGGTCAATATGGATGAAATTTTAACATTTAATCTTTTGACTGTAAATGACTGGTGGATGTGAATTATGACTTTGTCAACTAAAATAAGTGTGTTTAAAGTCATTTCTGTGCCTCAAAGGGGTCAAAATTGAAGCTTTTGAGTAATTAAAACTCTGTAAAAATGGCAATTTTGGTCACTCTGAGGCTTTAAAAAGTGGTTATTCAACATGAGGCACGATCCAATTGACATTTTGAATCATTTTTGGTACAGTCCAAAAAATCAATTTTCGGATGAAAAACGATGACTCCGGACATGTCGAACGATCCCAAAATGGTCAATATGGATGAAATTGTAACATTTAATCTTTTGACTGTAAATGACTGTTGGATGTGAATTAGGACTTTGTCAACTAAAATAAGTGTGTTTAAAGTCATTTCTGTGCCTGAAACGGGTCAAAATTGAAGCTTTTGAGTAATGAAAACTCTGTAAAAATGGCAATTTTGGTCACTGTGAGGCTTTAAAAAGTGGTTATTAAACATGAGGCACGATCCAATTGATATTTTGAATCATTTTTGGTACAGTCCAAAAAAAGAATTTTCGGATGAAAAACGATGACTCCGGACATGTCGAACGATCCCAAAATGGTCAATATGGATGAAATTTTAACATTCAATCTTTTGACTGTAAATGACTGTTGGATGTGAATTATGACTTTGTCAACTAAAATAAGTGTGTTTTAAGTCATTTCTGTGCTTCAAAGGGGTCAAAATTGAAGCTTTTGAGTAATCATAACTCTGTAAAAATGGCAATTTTGGTCACTGTGAGGGTTTAAAAAGTGGTTATTCAACATGAGGCACGATCCAATTGACATTTTGAATCATTTTTGGTACAGTCCAAAAAATCAATTTTCGGATGAAAACGATGACTCCGGACATGTCGAACGATCCCAAAATGGCCAATATGGATGAAATTTTAACATTTAATCTTTTGACTGTAAATGACTGTTGGATGTGAATTATGACTTTGTCAACTAAAATAAGTGTGTTTTAAGTCATTTCTGTGCTTCAAAGGGGTCAAAATTGAAGCTTTTGAGTAATCATAACTCTGTAAAAATGGCAATTTTGGTCACTGTGAGGGTTTAAAAAGTGGTTATTCAACATGAGGCACGATCCAATTGACATATTGAATCATTTTTGGTACAGTCCAAAAAATCAATTTTCGGATGAAAACGATGACTCCGGACATGTCGAACGATCCCAAAATGGCCAATATGGATGAAATTTTAACATTTAATCTTTTGACTGTAAATGACTGTTGGATGTGAATTAGGACTTTGTCAACTAAAATAAGTGTGTTTAAAGTCGTTTCTGTGCCTGAAACGGGTCAAAATTGAAGCTTTTGAGTAATCAAAACTCTGTAAAAATGGCAATTTTGGTCACTGTGAGGCTTTAAAAAGTGGTTATTCAACATGAGGCACGATCCAATTGACATTTTGAATCATTTTTGGTACAGTCCAAAAAATGAATTTTCGGATGAAAAACGATGACTCCGGACATGTCGAACGATCCCAAAATGGTCAATATGGATGACATTTTAACATTCAATCTTTTGACTGTAAATGACTGTTGGATGTGAATTATGACTTTGTCAACTAAAATAAGTGTGTTTAAAGTCATTTCTGTGCCTGAAACGGGTCAAAATTGAAGCTTTTGAGTAAGCAAAACTCTGTAAAAGTGGTAATTTTGGTGACTGTGAGGGTTTAAAAAGTGGTTATTCAACATGAGGCACGACCCAATTGACATTTTGAATCATTTTTGGTACAGTCCAAAAAATAAATTTTCGGATGAAAAACGATGACTCCGGACATTTCGAACGATCCCAAAATGGTCAATATGGATGAAATTTTAACATTTAATCTTTTGACTGTAAATGACTGGTGGATGTGAATTATGACTTTGTCAACTAAAATAAGTGTGTTTAAAGTCATTTCTGTGCCTCAAAGGGGTCAAAATTGAAGCTTTTGAGTAATTAAAACTCTGTAAAAATGGCAATTTTGGTCACTCTGAGGCTTTAAAAAGTGGTTATTCAACATGAGGCACGATCCAATTGACATTTTGAATCATTTTTGGTACAGTCCAAAAAATCAATTTTCGGATGAAAAACGATGACTCCGGACATGTCGAACGATCCCAAAATGGTCAATATGGATGAAATTGTAACATTTAATCTTTTGACTGTAAATGACTGTTGGATGTGAATTAGGACTTTGTCAACTAAAATAAGTGTGTTTAAAGTCATTTCTGTGCCTGAAACGGGTCAAAATTGAAGCTTTTGAGTAATGAAAACTCTGTAAAAATGGCAATTTTGGTCACTGTGAGGCTTTAAAAAGTGGTTATTAAACATGAGGCACGATCCAATTGATATTTTGAATAATTTTTGGTACAGTCCAAAAAATGAATTTTCGGATGAAAAACGATGACTCCGGACATGTCGAACGATCCCAAAATGGTCAATATGGATGAAATTTTAACATTCAATCTTTTGACTGTAAATGACTGTTGGATGTGAATTATGACTTTGTCAACTAAAATAAGTGTGTTTTAAGTCATTTCTGTGCTTCAAAGGGGTCAAAATTGAAGCTTTTGAGTAATCATAACTCTGTAAAAATGGCAATTTTGGTCACTGTGAGGGTTTAAAAAGTGGTTATTCAACATGAGGCACGATCCAATTGACATTTTGAATCATTTTTGGTACAGTCCAAAAAATCAATTTTCGGATGAAAACGATGACTCCGGACATGTCGAACGATCCCAAAATGGCCAATATGGATGAAATTTTAACATTTAATCTTTTGACTGTAAATGACTGTTGGATGTGAATTATGACTTTGTCAACTAAAATAAGTGTGTTTAAAGTCATTTCTGTGCCTCAATGGGGTCAAAATTGAAGCTTTTGAGTAATTAAAACTCTGTAAAAAGTTCAATTTTGGTCACTGTGAGGCTTTAAAAAGTGGTTATTCAACATGAGGCACGATCCAATTGACATTTTGAATCATTTTTGGTACAGTCCAAAAAATGAATTTTCGGATGAAAAACGATGACTCCGGACATGTCGAACGATCCCAAAATGGTCAATATGGATGACATTTTAACATTCAATATTTTGACTGTAAATGACTGTTGGATGTGAATTATGACTTTGTCAACTAAAATAAGTGTGTTTAAAGTCATTTCTGTGCCTGAAACTGGTCAAAATTGAAGCTTTTGAGTAAGCAAAACTCTGTAAAAATGGCAATTTTGGTCACTCCGAGGGTTTAAAAAGTGGTTATTCAACATGAGGCACGACCCAATTGACATTTTGAATAATTTTTGGTACAGTCCAAAAAATCAATTTTCGGATGAAAAACGATGACTCCGGACATGTCGAACGATCCCAAAATGGTCAATATGGATAAAATTTTAACATTTAATCTTTTGACTCTAAATGACTGTTGGATGTGAATTATGACTTTGTCAACTAAAATAAGTGTGTTTAAAGTCATTTCTGTGCCTGAAATGGTTCAAAATTGAAGCTTTTGAGTAATTAAAACTCTGTAAAAATGGCAATTTTGGTCACTCTGAGGCTTTAAAAAGTGGTTATTCAACATGAGGCACGATCCAATTGACATTTTGAATCATTTTTGGTACAGTCCAAAAAATGAATTTTCGGATGAAAAACGATGACTCCGGACATGTCGAACGATCCCAAAATGGTCAATATGGATGAAATTTTAACATTCAATCTTTTGACTGTAAATGACTGTTGGATGTGAATTATGACTTTGTCAACTAAAATAAGTGTGTTTAAAGTCATTTCTGTCCCTGAAACGGGTCAAAATTGAAGCTTTTGAGTAAGCAAAAATCTGTAAAAATGGCAATTTTGGTCACTCTGAGGGTTTAAAAAGTGGTTATTCAACATGAGGCACGACCCAATTGACATTTTGAATCATTTTTGGTACAGTCCAAAAAATGAATTTTCGGATGAAAAACTATGACTCCGGACATGTCGAATGATCCCGAAATGGTCAATATGGATGAAATTTTAACATTCAATCTTTTGACTGTAAATGACTGTTGGATGTGAATTATGACTTTGTCAACTAAAATAACTGTGTTTTAAGTCATTTCTGTGCTTCAAAGGGGTCAAAATTGAAGCTTTTGAGTAATCATAACTCTGTAAAAATGGCAATTTTGGTCACTGTGAGGGTTTAAAAAGTGGTTATTCAACATGAGGCACGATCCAATTGACATTTTGAATCATTTTTGGTACAGTCCAAAAAATCAATTTTCGGATGAAAACGATGACTCCGGACATGTCGAACGATCCCAAAATGGCCAATATGGATGAAATTTTAACATTTAATCTTTTGACTGTAAATGACTGTTGGATGTGAATTATGACTTTGTCAACTAAAATAAGTGTGTTTAAAGTCATTTCTGTGACTCAAAGGGGTCAAAATTGAAGCTTTTGAGTAATTAAAACTCTGTAAAAATGGCAATTTTGGTCACTCTGAGGCTTTAAAAAGTGGTTATTCAACATGAGGCACGATCCAATAGATTTTTTGAATCATTTTTTGTACAGTCCAAAAAATCAATTTTCGGATGAAAAACGATGACTCCGGATATGTCGAACTATCCCAAAATGGTCAATATGGATGAAATTGTAACATTTAATCTTTTGACTGTAAATGACTGTTGGATGTGAATTAGGACTTTGTCAACTAAAATAAGTGTGTTTAAAGTCATTTCTGTGCCTGAAATGGTTCAAAATTGAAGCTTTTGAGTAAGCAAAACTCTGTAAAAGTAGCAATTTTGGTGACTGTGAGGGTTTAAAAAGTGGTTATTCAACATGAGGCACAATCCAATTGACATTTTGAATCCTTTTTGGTACAGTCCAAAAAATAAATTTTCGGATGAAAAACGATGACTCCGGACATGTCGAACGATCCCAAAATGGTCAATATGGATGAAATTTTAACATTTAATCTTTTGACTGTAAATGACTGGTGGATGTGAATTATGACTTTGTCAACTAAAATAAGTGTGTTTAAAGTCATTTCTGTGCCTGAAACGGGTCAAAATTAAGCTTTTGAGTAAGCAAAACTCTGTAAAAATGGCAATTTTGGTGACTGTGAGGGTTTAAAAAGTGGTTATTCAACATGAGGCACGATCCAATTGACATTTTGAATCCTTTTTGGTACAGTCCAAAAATAAATTTTCGGATGAAAAACGATGACTCCGGACATGTCGAACGATCCCAAAATGGTCAATATGGATGAAATTTTAACATTTAACCTTTTGACTCTAAATGACTGTTGGTTATGACTTTGTCAACTAAAATAAGTGTGTTTAAAGTCAATTCTGTGCCTGAAATGGTTCAAAATTGAAGCTTTTGAGTAAGCAAAACTCTGTAAAAGTGGCAATTTTGGTGACTGTGAGGGTTTAAAAAGTGGTTATTCAACATGAGGCACGATCCAATTGACATTTTGAATCCTTTTTGGTACAGTCCAAAAATAAATTTTCGGATGAAAAACGATGACTCCGGACATGTCGAACGATCCCAAAATGGTCAATATGGATGAAATTTTAACATTTAACCTTTTGACTGTAAATGACTGTTGGATGTGAATTAGGACTTTGTCAACTAAAATAAGTGTGTTTAAAGTCATTTCTGTGCCTGAAACGGGTCAAAATTGAAGCTTTTGAGTAATCAAAACTCTGTAAAAATGGCAATTTTGGTCACTGTGAGGCTTTAAAAAGTGGTTATTCAACATGAGGCACGATCCAATTGACATTTTGAATCATTTTTGGTACAGTCCAAAAAATGAATTTTCGGATGAAAAACGATGACTCCGGACATGTTGAACGGTCCCAAAATGGTCAATATGGATGAAATTTTAACATTCAATCTTTTCACTGTAAATGACTTTTGGATGTGAATTATGTCTTTGTCAACTAAAATAAGTGTGTTAAAAGTCATTTCTGTGCCTGAAACGGGTCAAAATTGAAGCTTTTGAGTAAGCAAAACTCTGTAAAAATGGCAATTTTGGTCACTCTGAGGGTTTAAAAAGTGGTTATTCAACATGAGGCACGACCCAATTGACATTTTGAATCATTTTTGGTACAGTCCAAAAAATCAATTTCCGGATGAAAAACGATGACTCCGGACCTGTTGAACGTTCCCAAAATGGTCTATAATGATGAAATTTTAACATTTAATCTTTTGACTCTGAATGACTGTTGGATGTGAATTATGACTTTGTCAACTAAAATAAGTGTGTTTTAAGTCATTTCTGTGCCTCAAAGGGGTCAAAATTGAAGCTTTTGAGTAATTAAAACTCTGTAAAAATGGCAATTTTGGTCACTCTGAGGCTTTAAAAAGTGGTTATTCAACATGAGGAACGATCCAATTGACATTTTGAATCATTTTTGGTACAGTCCAAAAAATCAATTTTCGGATGAAAAACGATGACTCCGGACATGTCGAACGATCCCAAAATGCTCAATATGGATGAAATTGTAACATTTAATCTTTTGACTGTAAATGACTGTTGGATGTGAATTAGGACTTTGTCAACTAAAATAAGTGTGTTTAAAGTCATTTCTGTGCCTGAAACGGGTCAAAATTGAAGCTTTTGAGTAATCAAAACTCTGTAAAAATGGCAATTTTGGTCACTGTGAGGCTTTAAAAAGTGGTTATTCAACATGAGGCACGATCCAATTGACATTTTGAATCATTTTTGGTACAGTCCAAAAAATGAATTTTCGGATGAAAAACGATGACTCCGGACATGTCGAACGATCCCAAAATGGTCAATATGGATGACATTTTAACATTTAATATTTTGACTGTAAATGACTGTTGGATGTGAATTATGACTTTGTCAACTAAAATAAGTGTGTTTAAAGTCATTTCTGTGCCTGAAACTGGTCAAAATTGAAGCTTTTGAGTAAGCAAAACTCTGTAAAAATGGCAATTTTGGTCACTCCGAGGGTTTAAAAAGTGGTTATTCAACATGAGGCACGACCCAATTGACATTTTGAATAATTTTTGGTACAGTCCAAAAAATCAATTTTCGGATGAAAAACGATGACTCCGGACATGTCGAACGATCCCAAAATGGTCAATATGGATAAAATTTTAACATTTAATCTTTTGACTCTAAATGACTGTTGGATGTGAATTATGACTTTGTCAACTAAAATAAGTGTGTTTAAAGTCATTTCTGTGCCTGAAATGGTTCAAAATTGAAGCTTTTGAGTAATTAAAACTCTGTAAAAATGGCAATTTTGGTCACTCTGAGGCTTTAAAAAGTGGTTATTCAACATGAGGCACGATCCAATTGACATTTTGAATCATTTTTGGTACAGTCCAAAAAATGAATTTTCGGATGAAAAACGATGACTCCGGACATGTCGAACGATCCCAAAATGGTCAATATGGATGAAATTTTAACATTCAATCTTTTGACTGTAAATGACTGTTGGATGTGAATTATGACTTTGTCAACTAAAATAAGTGTGTTTAAAGTCATTTCTGTCCCTGAAACGGGTCAAAATTGAAGCTTTTGAGTAAGCAAAAATCTGTAAAAATGGCAATTTTGGTCACTCTGAGGGTTTAAAAAGTGGTTATTCAACATGAGGCACGACCCAATTGACATTTTGAATCATTTTTGGTACAGTCCAAAAAATGAATTTTCGGATGAAAAACTATGACTCCGGACATGTCGAACGATCCCGAAATGGTCAATATGGATGAAATTTTAACATTCAATCTTTTGACTGTAAATGACTGTTGGATGTGAATTATGACTTTGTCAACTAAAATAACTGTGTTTTAAGTCATTTCTGTGCTTCAAAGGGGTCAAAATTGAAGCTTTTGAGTAATCATAACTCTGTAAAAATGGCAATTTTGGTCACTGTGAGGGTTTAAAAAGTGGTTATTCAACATGAGGCACGATCCAATTGACATTTTGAATCATTTTTGGTACAGTCCAAAAAATCAATTTTCGGATGAAAACGATGACTCCGGACATGTCGAACGATCCCAAAATGGCCAATATGGATGAAATTTTAACATTTAATCTTTTGACTGTAAATGACTGTTGGATGTGAATTATGACTTTGTCAACTAAAATAAGTGTGTTTAAAGTCATTTCTGTGACTCAAAGGGGTCAAAATTGAAGCTTTTGAGTAATTAAAACTCTGTAAAAATGGCAATTTTGGTCACTCTGAGGCTTTAAAAAGTGGTTATTCAACATGAGGCACGATCCAATAGATTTTTTGAATCATTTTTTGTACAGTCCAAAAAATCAATTTTCGGATGAAAAACGATGACTCCGGATATGTCGAACTATCCCAAAATGGTCAATATGGATGAAATTGTAACATTTAATCTTTTGACTGTAAATGACTGTTGGATGTGAATTAGGACTTTGTCAACTAAAATAAGTGTGTTTAAAGTCATTTCTGTGCCTGAAATGGTTCAAAATTGAAGCTTTTGAGTAAGCAAAACTCTGTAAAAGTAGCAATTTTGGTGACTGTGAGGGTTTAAAAAGTGGTTATTCAACATGAGGCACAATCCAATTGACATTTTGAATCCTTTTTGGTACAGTCCAAAAAATAAATTTTCGGATGAAAAACGATGACTCCGGACATGTCGAACGATCCCAAAATGGTCAATATGGATGAAATTTTAACATTTAATCTTTTGACTGTAAATGACTGGTGGATGTGAATTATGACTTTGTCAACTAAAATAAGTGTGTTTAAAGTCATTTCTGTGCCTGAAACGGGTCAAAATTAAGCTTTTGAGTAAGCAAAACTCTGTAAAAATGGCAATTTTGGTGACTGTGAGGGTTTAAAAAGTGGTTATTCAACATGAGGCACGATCCAATTGACATTTTGAATCCTTTTTGGTACAGTCCAAAAATAAATTTTCGGATGAAAAACGATGACTCCGGACATGTCGAACGATCCCAAAATGGTCAATATGGATGAAATTTTAACATTTAACCTTTTGACTCTAAATGACTGTTGGTTATGACTTTGTCAACTAAAATAAGTGTGTTTAAAGTCAATTCTGTGCCTGAAATGGTTCAAAATTGAAGCTTTTGAGTAAGCAAAACTCTGTAAAAGTGGCAATTTTGGTGACTGTGAGGGTTTAAAAAGTGGTTATTCAACATGAGGCACGATCCAATTGACATTTTGAATCCTTTTTGGTACAGTCCAAAAATAAATTTTCGGATGAAAAACGATGACTCCGGACATGTCGAACGATCCCAAAATGGTCAATATGGATGAAATTTTAACATTTAACCTTTTGACTGTAAATGACTGTTGGATGTGAATTAGGACTTTGTCAACTAAAATAAGTGTGTTTAAAGTCATTTCTGTGCCTGAAACGGGTCAAAATTGAAGCTTTTGAGTAATCAAAACTCTGTAAAAATGGCAATTTTGGTCACTGTGAGGCTTTAAAAAGTGGTTATTCAACATGAGGCACGATCCAATTGACATTTTGAATCATTTTTGGTACAGTCCAAAAAATGAATTTTCGGATGAAAAACGATGACTCCGGACATGTTGAACGGTCCCAAAATGGTCAATATGGATGAAATTTTAACATTCAATCTTTTCACTGTAAATGACTTTTGGATGTGAATTATGTCTTTGTCAACTAAAATAAGTGTGTTAAAAGTCATTTCTGTGCCTGAAACGGGTCAAAATTGAAGCTTTTGAGTAAGCAAAACTCTGTAAAAATGGCAATTTTGGTCACTCTGAGGGTTTAAAAAGTGGTTATTCAACATGAGGCACGACCCAATTGACATTTTGAATCATTTTTGGTACAGTCCAAAAAATCAATTTCCGGATGAAAAACGATGACTCCGGACCTGTTGAACGTTCCCAAAATGGTCTATAATGATGAAATTTTAACATTTAATCTTTTGACTCTGAATGACTGTTGGATGTGAATTATGACTTTGTCAACTAAAATAAGTGTGTTTTAAGTCATTTCTGTGCCTCAAAGGGGTCAAAATTGAAGCTTTTGAGTAATTAAAACTCTGTAAAAATGGCAATTTTGGTCACTCTGAGGCTTTAAAAAGTGGTTATTCAACATGAGGAACGATCCAATTGACATTTTGAATCATTTTTGGTACAGTCCAAAAAATCAATTTTCGGATGAAAAACGATGACTCCGGACATGTCGAACGATCCCAAAATGCTCAATATGGATGAAATTGTAACATTTAATCTTTTGACTGTAAATGACTGTTGGATGTGAATTAGGACTTTGTCAACTAAAATAAGTGTGTTTAAAGTCATTTCTGTGCCTGAAACGGGTCAAAATTGAAGCTTTTGAGTAATCAAAACTCTGTAAAAATGGCAATTTTGGTCACTGTGAGGCTTTAAAAAGTGGTTATTCAACATGAGGCACGATCCAATTGACATTTTGAATCATTTTTGGTACAGTCCAAAAAATGAATTTTCGGATGAAAAACGATGACTCCGGACATGTCGAACGATCCCAAAATGGTCAATATGGATGAAATTTTAACATTCAATCTTTTGACTGTAAATGACTGTTGGATGTGAATTATGACTTTGTCAACTAAAATAAGTGTGTTTTAAGTCATTTCTGTGCTTCAAAGGGGTCAAAATTGAAGCTTTTGAGTAATCATAACTCTGTAAAAATGGCAATTTTGGTCACTGTGAGGGTTTAAAAAGTGGTTATTCAACATGAGGCACGATCCAATTGACATTTTGAATCATTTTTGGTACAGTCCAAAAAATCAATTTTCGGATGAAAACGATGACTCCGGACATGTCGAACGATCCCAAAATGGCCAATATGGATGAAATTTTAACATTTAATCTTTTGACTGTAAATGACTGTTGGATGTGAATTATGACTTTGTCAACTAAAATAAGTGTGTTTTAAGTCATTTCTGTGCTTCAAAGGGGTCAAAATTGAAGCTTTTGAGTAATCATAACTCTGTAAAAATGGCAATTTTGGTCACTGTGAGGGTTTAAAAAGTGGTTATTCAACATGAGGCACGATCCAATTGACATTTTGAATCATTTTTGGTACAGTCCAAAAAATCAATTTTCGGATGAAAACGATGACTCCGGACATGTCGAACGATCCCAAAATGGCCAATATGGATGAAATTTTAACATTTAATCTTTTGACTGTAAATGACTGTTGGATGTGAATTATGACTTTGTCAACTAAAATAAGTGTGTTTAAAGTCATTTCTGTGCCTCAAAGGGGTCAAAATTGAAGCTTTTGAGTAATTAAAACTCTGTAAAAATGGCAATTTTGGTCACTCTGAGGCTTTAAAAAGTGGTTATTCAACATGAGGCACGATCCAATTGACATTTTGAATCATTTTTGGTACAGTCCAAAAAATCAATTTTCGGATGAAAAACGATGACTCCGGATATGTCGAACTATCCCAAAATGGTCAATATGGATGAAATTGTAACATTTAATCTTTTGACTGTAAATGACTGTTGGATGTGAATTAGGACTTTGTCAACTAAAATAAGTGTGTTTAAAGTCGTTTCTGTGACTGAAACGGGTCAAAATTGAAGCTTTTGAGTAATCAAAACTCTGTAAAAATGGCAATTTTGGTCACTGTGAGGCTTTAAAAAGTGGTTATTCAACATGAGGCACGATCCAATTGACATTTTGAATCATTTTTGGTACAGTCCAAAAAATTAATTTTCGGATGAAAAACGATGACTCCGGACATGTCGAACGATCCCAAAATGGTCAATATGGATGACATTTTAACATTCAATCTTTTGACTGTAAATGACTGTTGGATGTGAATTATGACTTTGTCAACTAAAATAAGTGTGTTTAAAGTCATTTCTGTGCCTGAAACTGGTCAAAATTGAAGCTTTTGAGTAAGCAAAACTCTGTAAAAATGGCAATTTTGGTCACTCTGAGGGTTTAAAAAGTGGTTATTCAACATGAGGCACGACCCAATTGACATTTTGAATCATTTTTGGTACAGTCCAAAAAATCAATTTCCGGATGAAAAACGATGACTCCGGACCTGTTGAACGTTCCCAAAATGGTCTATAATGATGAAATTTTAACATTTAATCTTTTGACTCTGAATGACTGTTGGATGTGAATTATGACTTTGTCAACTAAAATAAGTGTGTTTTAAGTCATTTCTGTGCCTCAAAGGGGTCAAAATTGAAGCTTTTGAGTAATTAAAACTCTGTAAAAATGGCAATTTTGGTCACTCTGAGGCTTTAAAAAGTGGTTATTCAACATGAGGAACGATCCAATTGACATTTTGAATCATTTTTGGTACAGTCCAAAAAATCAATTTTCGGATGAAAAACGATGACTCCGGACATGTCGAACGATCCCAAAATGCTCAATATGGATGAAATTGTAACATTTAATCTTTTGACTGTAAATGACTGTTGGATGTGAATTATGACTTTGTCAACTAAAATAAGTGTGTTTTAAGTCATTTCTGTGCTTCAAAGGGGTCAAAATTGAAGCTTTTGAGTAATCATAACTCTGTAAAAATGGCAATTTTGGTCACTGTGAGGGTTTAAAAAGTGGTTATTCAACATGAGGCACGATCCAATTGACATTTTGAATCATTTTTGGTACAGTCCAAAAAATCAATTTTCGGATGAAAACGATGACTCCGGACATGTCGAACGATCCCAAAATGGCCAATATGGATGAAATTTTAACATTTAATCTTTTGACTGTAAATGACTGTTGGATGTGAATTATGACTTTGTCAACTAAAATAAGTGTGTCTTAAGTCATTTCTGTGCTTCAAAGGGGTCAAAATTGAAGCTTTTGAGTAATCATAACTCTGTAAAAATGGCAATTTTGGTCACTGTGAGGGTTTAAAAAGTGGTTATTCAACATGAGGCACGATCCAATTGACATTTTGAATCATTTTTGGTACAGTCCAAAAAATCAATTTTCGGATGAAAACGATGACTCCGGACATGTCGAACGATCCCAAAATGGCCAATATGGATGAAATTTTAACATTTAATCTTTTGACTGTAAATGACTGTTGGATGTGAATTATGACTTTGTCAACTAAAATAAGTGTGTTTAAAGTCATTTCTGTGCCTCAAAGGGGTCAAAATTGAAGCTTTTGAGTAATTAAAACTCTGTAAAAATGGCAATTTTGGTCACTCTGAGGCTTTAAAAAGTGGTTATTCAACATGAGGCACGATCCAATTGACATTTTGAATCATTTTTGGTACAGTCCAAAAAATCAATTTTCGGATGAAAAACGATGACTCCGGATATGTCGAACTATCCCAAAATGGTCAATATGGATGAAATTGTAACATTTAATCTTTTGACTGTAAATGACTGTTGGATGTGAATTAGGACTTTGTCAACTAAAATAAGTGTGTTTAAAGTCGTTTCTGTGCCTGAAACGGGTCAAAATTGAAGCTTTTGAGTAATCAAAACTCTGTAAAAATGGCAATTTTGGTCACTGTGAGGCTTTAAAAAGTGGTTATTCAACATGAGGCACGATCCAATTGACATTTTGAATCATTTTTGGTACAGTCCAAAAAATGAATTTTCGGATGAAAAACGATGACTCCGGACATGTCGAACGATCCCAAAATGGTCAATATGGATGACATTTTAACATTCAATATTTTGACTGTAAATGACTGTTGGATGTGAATTATGACTTTGTCAACTAAAATAAGTGTGTTTAAAGTCATTTCTGTGCCTGAAACTGGTCAAAATTGAAGCTTTTGAGTAAGCAAAACTCTGTAAAAATGGCAATTTTGGTCACTCCGAGGGTTTAAAAAGTGGTTATTCAACATGAGGCACGACCCAATTGACATTTTGAATCATTTTTGGTACAGTCCAAAAAATCAATTTTCGGATGAAAAACGATGACTCCGGACATGTCGAACGATCCCAAAATGGTCAATATGGATAAAATTTTAACATTTAATCTTTTGACTCTAAATGACTGTTGGATGTGAATTATGACTTTGTCAACTAAAATAAGTGTGTTTAAAGTCATTTCTGTGCCTGAAATGGTTCAAAATTGAAGCTTTTGAGTAATTAAAACTCTGTAAAAATGGCAATTTTGGTCACTCTGAGGCTTTAAAAAGTGGTTATTCAACATGAGGCACGATCCAATTGACATTTTGAATCATTTTTGGTACAGTCCAAAAAATGAATTTTCGGATGAAAAACGATGACTCCGGACATGTCGAACGATCCCAAAATGGTCAATATGGATGAAATTTTAACATTTAATCTTTTGACTGTAAATGACTGGTGGATGTGAATTATGACTTTGTCAACTAAAATAAGTGTGTTTAAAGTCATTTCTGTGCCTGAAACGGGTCAAAATTGAAGCTTTTGAGTAATCAAAACTCTGTAAAAATGGCAATTTTGGTCACTGTGAGGCTTTAAAAAGTGGTTATTCAACATGAGGCACGATCCAATTGACATTTTGAATCATTTTTGGTACAGTCCAAAAAATTAATTTTCGGATGAAAAACGATGACTCCGGACATGTCGAACGATCCCAAAATGGTCAATATGGATGACATTTTAACATTCAATCTTTTGACTGTAAATGACTGTTGGATGTGAATTATGACTTTGTCAACTAAAATAAGTGTGTTTAAAGTCATTTCTGTGCCTGAAACTGGTCAAAATTGAAGCTTTTGAGTAAGCAAAACTCTGTAAAAATGGCAATTTTGGTCACTCTGAGGGTTTAAAAAGTGGTTATTCAACATGAGGCACGACCCAATTGACATTTTGAATCATTTTTGGTACAGTCCAAAAAATCAATTTCCGGATGAAAAACGATGACTCCGGACCTGTTGAACGTTCCCAAAATGGCCAATATGGATGAAATTTTAACATTTAATCTTTTGACTGTAAATGACTGTTGGATGTGAATTATGACTTTGTCAACTAAAATAAGTGTGTTTAAAGTCATTTCTGTGACTCAAAGGGGTCAAAATTGAAGCTTTTGAGTAATTAAAACTCTGTAAAAATGGCAATTTTGGTCACTCTGAGGCTTTAAAAAGTGGTTATTCAACATGAGGCACGATCCAATAGACATTTTGAATCATTTTTTGTACAGTCCAAAAAATCAATTTTCGGATGAAAAACGATGACTCCGGATATGTCGAACTATCCCAAAATGGTCAATATGGATGAAATTGTAACATTTAATCTTTTGACTGTAAATGACTGTTGGATGTGAATTAGGACTTTGTCAACTAAAATGAGTGTGTTTAAAGTCGTTTCTGTGCCTGAAACGGGTCAAAATTGAAGCTTTTGAGTAATCAAAACTCTGTAAAAATGGCAATTTTGGTCACTGTGAGGCTTTAAAAAGTGGTTATTCAACATGAGGCACGATCCAATTGACATTTTGAATCATTTTTGGTACAGTCCAAAAAATGAGTTTTGGGAGGAAAAACGATGACTCCGGACATGTCGAACGATCCCAAAATGGTCAATATGGATGACATTTTAACATTCAATCTTTTGACTGTAAATGACTGTTGGATGTGAATTATGACTTTGCCAACTAAAATAAGTGTGTTTAAAGTCATTTCTGTGCCTGAAACTGGTCAAAATTGAAGCTTTTGAGTAAGCAAAACTCTGTAAAAATGGCAATTTTGGTCACTCTGAGGGTTTAAAAAGTGGTTATTCAACATGAGGCACGACCCAATTGACATTTTGAATCATTTTTGGTACAGTCCAAAAAATCAATTTTCGGATGAAAAACGATGACTCCGGACATGTCGAACGATCCCAAAATGGTCAATATGGATAAAATTTTAACATTTAATCTTTTGACTCTAAATGACTGTTGGATGTGAATTATGACTTTGTCAACTAAAATAAGTGTGTTTAAAGTCATTTCTGTGCCTGAAATGGTTCAAAATTGAAGCTTTTGAATAAGCAAAACTCTGTAAAAGTAGCAATTTTGGTGACTGTGAGGGTTTAAAAAGTGGTTATTCAACATGAGGCACAATCCAATTGACATTTTGAATCCTTTTTGGTACAGTCCAAAAAATAAATTTTCGGATGAAAAACGATGACTCCGGACATGTCGAACGATCCCAAAATGGTCAATATGGATGAAATTTTAACATTTAATCTTTTGACTGTAAATGACTGGTGGATGTGAATTATGACTTTGTCAACTAAAATAAGTGTGTTTAAAGTCATTTCTGTGCCTGAAACGGGTCAAAATTGAAGCTTTTGAGTAAGCAAAACTCTGTAAAAATGGCAATTTTGGTGACTGTGAGGGTTTAAAAAGTGGTTATTCAACATGAGGCACGATCCAATTGACATTTTGAATCCTTTTTGGTACAGTCCAAAAATAAATTTTCGGATGAAAAACGATGACTCCGGACATGTCGAACGATCCCAAAATGGTCAATATGGATGAAATTTTAACATTTAACCTTTTGACTCTAAATGACTGTTGGTTATGACTTTGTCAACTAAAATAAGTGTGTTTAAAGTCAATTCTGTGCCTGAAATGGTTCAAAATTGAAGCTTTTGAGTAAGCAAAACTCTGTAAAAGTGGCAATTTTGGTGACTGTGAGGGTTTAAAAAGTGGTTATTCAACATGAGGCACGATCCAATTGACATTTTGAATCCTTTTTGGTACAGTCCAAAAATAAATTTTCGGATGAAAAACGATGACTCCGGACATGTCGAACGATCCCAAAATGGTCAATATGGATGAAATTTTAACATTTAACCTTTTGACTGTAAATGACTGTTGGATGTGAATTAGGACTTTGTCAACTAAAATAAGTGTGTTTAAAGTCATTTCTGTGCCTGAAACGGGTCAAAATTGAAGCTTTTGAGTAATCAAAACTCTGTAAAAATGGCAATTTTGGTCACTGTGAGGCTTTAAAAAGTGGTTATTCAACATGAGGCACGATCCAATTGACATTTTGAATCATTTTTGGTACAGTCCAAAAAATGAATTTTCGGATGAAAAACGATGACTCCGGACATGTTGAACGGTCCCAAAATGGTCAATATGGATGAAATTTTAACATTCAATCTTTTCACTGTAAATGACTTTTGGATGTGAATTATGTCTTTGTCAACTAAAATAAGTGTGTTAAAAGTCATTTCTGTGCCTGAAACGGGTCAAAATTGAAGCTTTTGAGTAAGCAAAACTCTGTAAAAATGGCAATTTTGGTCACTCTGAGGGTTTAAAAAGTGGTTATTCAACATGAGGCACGACCCAATTGACATTTTGAATCATTTTTGGTACAGTCCAAAAAATCAATTTCCGGATGAAAAACGATGACTCCGGACCTGTTGAACGTTCCCAAAATGGTCTATAATGATGAAATTTTAACATTTAATCTTTTGACTCTGAATGACTGTTGGATGTGAATTATGACTTTGTCAACTAAAATAAGTGTGTTTTAAGTCATTTCTGTGCCTCAAAGGGGTCAAAATTGAAGCTTTTGAGTAATTAAAACTCTGTAAAAATGGCAATTTTGGTCACTCTGAGGCTTTAAAAAGTGGTTATTCAACATGAGGAACGATCCAATTGACATTTTGAATCATTTTTGGTACAGTCCAAAAAATCAATTTTCGGATGAAAAACGATGACTCCGGACATGTCGAACGATCCCAAAATGCTCAATATGGATGAAATTGTAACATTTAATCTTTTGACTGTAAATGACTGTTGGATGTGAATTAGGACTTTGTCAACTAAAATAAGTGTGTTTAAAGTCATTTCTGTGCCTGAAACGGGTCAAAATTGAAGCTTTTGAGTAATCAAAACTCTGTAAAAATGGCAATTTTGGTCACTGTGAGGCTTTAAAAAGTGGTTATTCAACATGAGGCACGATCCAATTGACATTTTGAATCATTTTTGGTACAGTCCAAAAAATGAATTTTCGGATGAAAAACGATGACTCCGGACATGTCGAACGATCCCAAAATGGTCAATATGGATGAAATTTTAACATTCAATCTTTTGACTGTAAATGACTGTTGGATGTGAATTATGACTTTGTCAACTAAAATAAGTGTGTTTTAAGTCATTTCTGTGCTTCAAAGGGGTCAAAATTGAAGCTTTTGAGTAATCATAACTCTGTAAAAATGGCAATTTTGGTCACTGTGAGGGTTTAAAAAGTGGTTATTCAACATGAGGCACGATCCAATTGACATTTTGAATCATTTTTGGTACAGTCCAAAAAATCAATTTTCGGATGAAAACGATGACTCCGGACATGTCGAACGATCCCAAAATGGCCAATATGGATGAAATTTTAACATTTAATCTTTTGACTGTAAATGACTGTTGGATGTGAATTATGACTTTGTCAACTAAAATAAGTGTGTTTTAAGTCATTTCTGTGCTTCAAAGGGGTCAAAATTGAAGCTTTTGAGTAATCATAACTCTGTAAAAATGGCAATTTTGGTCACTGTGAGGGTTTAAAAAGTGGTTATTCAACATGAGGCACGATCTAATTGACATTTTGAATCATTTTTGGTACAGTCCAAAAAATCAATTTTCGGATGAAAACGATGACTCCGGACATGTCGAACGATCCCAAAATGGCCAATATGGATGAAATTTTAACATTTAATCTTTTGACTGTAAATGACTGTTGGATGTGAATTATGACTTTGTCAACTAAAATAAGTGTGTTTAAAGTCATTTCTGTGCCTCAAAGGGGTCAAAATTGAAGCTTTTGAGTAATTAAAACTCTGTAAAAATGGCAATTTTGGTCACTCTGAGGCTTTAAAAAGTGGTTATTCAACATGAGGCACGATCCAATTGACATTTTGAATCATTTTTGGTACAGTCCAAAAAATCAATTTTCGGATGAAAAACGATGACTCCGGATATGTCGAACTATCCCAAAATGGTCAATATGGATGAAATTGTAACATTTAATCTTTTGACTGTAAATGACTGTTGGATGTGAATTAGGACTTTGTCAACTAAAATAAGTGTGTTTAAAGTCGTTTCTGTGCCTGAAACGGGTCAAAATTGAAGCTTTTGAGTAATCAAAACTCTGTAAAAATGGCAATTTTGGTCACTGTGAGGCTTTAAAAAGTGGTTATTCAACATGAGGCACGATCCAATTGACATTTTGAATCATTTTTGGTACAGTCCAAAAAATTAATTTTCGGATGAAAAACGATGACTCCGGACATGTCGAACGATCCCAAAATGGTCAATATGGATGACATTTTAACATTCAATCTTTTGACTGTAAATGACTGTTGGATGTGAATTATGACTTTGTCAACTAAAATAAGTGTGTTTAAAGTCATTTCTGTGCCTGAAACTGGTCAAAATTGAAGCTTTTGAGTAAGCAAAACTCTGTAAAAATGGCAATTTTGGTCACTCTGAGGGTTTAAAAAGTGGTTATTCAACATGAGGCACGACCCAATTGACATTTTGAATCATTTTTGGTACAGTCCAAAAAATCAATTTCCGGATGAAAAACGATGACTCCGGACCTGTTGAACGTTCCCAAAATGGTCTATAATGATGAAATTTTAACATTTAATCTTTTGACTCTGAATGACTGTTGGATGTGAATTATGACTTTGTCAACTAAAATAAGTGTGTTTTAAGTCATTTCTGTGCCTCAAAGGGGTCAAAATTGAAGCTTTTGAGTAATTAAAACTCTGTAAAAATGGCAATTTTGGTCACTCTGAGGCTTTAAAAAGTGGTTATTCAACATGAGGAACGATCCAATTGACATTTTGAATCATTTTTGGTACAGTCCAAAAAATCAATTTTCGGATGAAAAACGATGACTCCGGACATGTCGAACGATCCCAAAATGCTCAATATGGATGAAATTGTAACATTTAATCTTTTGACTGTAAATGACTGTTGGATGTGAATTATGACTTTGTCAACTAAAATAAGTGTGTTTTAAGTCATTTCTGTGCTTCAAAGGGGTCAAAATTGAAGCTTTTGAGTAATCATAACTCTGTAAAAATGGCAATTTTGGTCACTGTGAGGGTTTAAAAAGTGGTTATTCAACATGAGGCACGATCCAATTGACATTTTGAATCATTTTTGGTACAGTCCAAAAAATCAATTTTCGGATGAAAACGATGACTCCGGACATGTCGAACGATCCCAAAATGGCCAATATGGATGAAATTTTAACATTTAATCTTTTGACTGTAAATGACTGTTGGATGTGAATTATGACTTTGTCAACTAAAATAAGTGTGTCTTAAGTCATTTCTGTGCTTCAAAGGGGTCAAAATTGAAGCTTTTGAGTAATCATAACTCTGTAAAAATGGCAATTTTGGTCACTGTGAGGGTTTAAAAAGTGGTTATTCAACATGAGGCACGATCCAATTGACATTTTGAATCATTTTTGGTACAGTCCAAAAAATCAATTTTCGGATGAAAACGATGACTCCGGACATGTCGAACATTCCCAAAATGGCCAATATGGATGAAATTTTAACATTTAATCTTTTGACTGTAAATGACTGTTGGATGTGAATTATGACTTTGTCAACTAAAATAAGTGTGTTTAAAGTCATTTCTGTGCCTCAAAGGGGTCAAAATTGAAGCTTTTGAGTAATTAATACTCTGTAAAAATGGCAATTTTGGTCACTCTGAGGCTTTAAAAAGTGGTTATTCAACATGAGGCACGATCCAATTGACATTTTGAATCATTTTTGGTACAGTCCAAAAAATCAATTTTCGGATGAAAAACGATGACTCCGGATATGTCGAACTATCCCAAAATGGTCAATATGGATGAAATTGTAACATTTAATCTTTTGACTGTAAATGACTGTTGGATGTGAATTAGGACTTTGTCAACTAAAATAAGTGTGTTTAAAGTCGTTTCTGTGCCTGAAACGGGTCAAAATTGAAGCTTTTGAGTAATCAAAACTCTGTAAAAATGGCAATTTTGGTCACTGTGAGGCTTTAAAAAGTGGTTATTCAACATGAGGCACGATCCAATTGACATTTTGAATCATTTTTGGTACAGTCCAAAAAATGAATTTTCGGATGAAAAACGATGACTCCGGACATGTCGAACGATCCCAAAATGGTCAATATGGATGACATTTTAACATTCAATATTTTGACTGTAAATGACTGTTGGATGTGAATTATGACTTTGTCAACTAAAATAAGTGTGTTTAAAGTCATTTCAGTGCCTGAAACTGGTCAAAATTGAAGCTTTTGAGTAAGCAAAACTCTGTAAAAATGGCAATTTTGGTCACTCCGAGGGTTTAAAAAGTGGTTATTCAACATGAGGCACGACCCAATTGACATTTTGAATCATTTTTGGTACAGTCCAAAAAATCAATTTTCGGATGAAAAACGATGACTCCGGACATGTCGAACGATCCCAAAATGGTCAATATGGATAAAATTTTAACATTTAATCTTTTGACTCTAAATGACTGTTGGATGTGAATTATGACTTTGTCAACTAAAATAAGTGTGTTTAAAGTCATTTCTGTGCCTGAAATGGTTCAAAATTTAAGCTTTTGAGTAATTAAAACTCTGTAAAAATGGCAATTTTGGTCACTCTGAGGCTTTAAAAAGTGGTTATTCAACATGAGGCACGATCCAATTGACATTTTGAATCATTTTTGGTACAGTCCAAAAAATCAATTTTCGGATGAAAAATGATGACTCCGGATATGTCGAACTATCCCAAAATGGTCAATATGGATGAAATTGTAACATTTAATCTTTTGACTGTAAATGACTGTTGGATGTGAATTAGGACTTTGTCAACTAAAATAAGTGTGTTTAAAGTCGTTTCTGTGCCTGAAACGGGTCAAAATTGAAGCTTTTGAGTAATCAAAACTCTGTAAAAATGGCAATTTTGGTCACTGTGAGGCTTTAAAAAGTGGTTATTCAACATGAGGCACGATCCAATTGACATTTTGAATCATTTTTGGTACAGTCCAAAAAATGAATTTTCGGATGAAAAACGATGACTCCGGACATGTCGAACGATCCCAAAATGGTCAATATGGATGACATTTTAACATTCAATATTTTGACTGTAAATGACTGTTGGATGTGAATTATGACTTTGTCAACTAAAATAAGTGTGTTTAAAGTCATTTCTGTGCCTGAAACTGGTCAAAATTGAAGCTTTTGAGTAAGCAAAACTCTGTAAAAATGGCAATTTTGGTCACTCCGAGGGTTTAAAAAGTGGTTATTCAACATGAGGCACGACCCAATTGACATTTTGAATCATTTTTGGTACAGTCCAAAAAATCAATTTTCGGATGAAAAACGATGACTCCGGACATGTCGAACGATCCCAAAATGGTCAATATGGATAAAATTTTAACATTTAATCTTTTGACTCTAAATGACTGTTGGATGTGAATTATGACTTTGTCAACTAAAATAAGTGTGTTTAAAGTCATTTCTGTGCCTGAAATGGTTCAACATTGAAGCTTTTGAGTAATTAAAACTCTGTAAAAATGGCAATTTTGGTCACTCTGAGGCTTTAAAAAGTGGTTATTCAACATGAGGCACGATCCAATTGACATTTTGAATCATTTTTGGTACAGTCCAAAAAATGAATTTTCGGATGAAAAACGATGACTCCGGACATGTCGAACGATCCCAAAATGGTCAATATGGATGAAATTTTAACATTCAATCTTTTGACTGTAAATGACTGTTGGATGTGAATTATGACTTTGTCAACTAAAATAAGTGTGTTTTAAGTCATTTCTGTGCTTCAAAGGGGTCAAAATTGAAGCTTTTGAGTAATCATAACTCTGTAAAAATGGCAATTTTGGTCACTGTGAGGGTTTAAAAAGTGGTTATTCAACATGAGGCACGATCCAATTGACATTTTGAATCATTTTTGGTACAGCCCAAAAAATCAATTTCCGGATGAAAAACGATGACTCCGGACATGTCGAACGATCCCAAAATGGTCAATATGGATGAAATTTTAACATTTAATCTTTTGACTGTAAATGACTGGTGGATGTGAATTATGACTTTGTCAACTAAAATAAGTGTGTTTAAAGTCATTTCTGTGCCTGAAACGGGTCAAAATTGAAGCTTTTGAGTAATCAAAACTCTGTAAAAATGGCAATTTTGGTCACTGTGAGGCTTTAAAAAGTGGTTATTCAACATGAGGCACGATCCAATTGACATTTTGAATCATTTTTGGTACAGTCCAAAAAATTAATTTTCGGATGAAAAACGATGACTCCGGACATGTCGAACGATCCCAAAATGGTCAATATGGATGACATTTTAACATTCAATCTTTTGACTGTAAATGACTGTTGGATGTGAATTATGACTTTGTCAACTAAAATAAGTGTGTTTAAAGTCATTTCTGTGCCTGAAACTGGTCAAAATTGAAGCTTTTGAGTAAGCAAAACTCTGTAAAAATGGCAATTTTGGTCACTCTGAGGGTTTAAAAAGTGGTTATTCAACATGAGGCACGACCCAATTGACATTTTGAATCATTTTTGGTACAGTCCAAAAAATCAATTTCCGGATGAAAAACGATGACTCCGGACCTGTTGAACGTTCCCAAAATGGTCTATAATGATGAAATTTTAACATTTAATCTTTTGACTCTGAATGACTGTTGGATGTGAATTATGACTTTGTCAACTAAAATAAGTGTGTTTTAAGTCATTTCTGTGCCTCAAAGGGGTCAAAATTGAAGCTTTTGAGTAATTAAAACTCTGTAAAAATGGCAATTTTGGTCACTCTGAGGCTTTAAAAAGTGGTTATTCAACATGAGGAACGATCCAATTGACATTTTGAATCATTTTTGGTACAGTCCAAAAAATCAATTTTCGGATGAAAAACGATGACTCCGGACATGTCGAACGATCCCAAAATGCTCAATATGGATGAAATTGTAACATTTAATCTTTTGACTGTAAATGACTGTTGGATGTGAATTATGACTTTGTCAACTAAAATAAGTGTGTTTTAAGTCATTTCTGTGCTTCAAAGGGGTCAAAATTGAAGCTTTTGAGTAATCATAACTCTGTAAAAATGGCAATTTTGGTCACTGTGAGGGTTTAAAAAGTGGTTATTCAACATGAGGCACGATCCAATTGACATTTTGAATCATTTTTGGTACAGTCCAAAAAATCAATTTTCGGATGAAAACGATGACTCCGGACATGTCGAACGATCCCAAAATGGCCAATATGGATGAAATTTTAACATTTAATCTTTTGACTGTAAATGACTGTTGGATGTGAATTATGACTTTGTCAACTAAAATAAGTGTGTCTTAAGTCATTTCTGTGCTTCAAAGGGGTCAAAATTGAAGCTTTTTAGTAATCATAACTCTGTAAAAATGGCAATTTTGGTCACTGTGAGGGTTTAAAAAGTGGTTATTCAACATGAGGCACGATCCAATTGACATTTTGAATCATTTTTGGTACAGTCCAAAAAATCAATTTTCGGATGAAAACGATGACTCCGGACATGTCGAACGATCCCAAAATGGCCAATATGGATGAAATTTTAACATTTAATCTTTTGACTGTAAATGACTGTTGGATGTGAATTATGACTTTGTCAACTAAAATAAGTGTGTTTAAAGTCATTTCTGTGCCTCAAAGGGGTCAAAATTGAAGCTTTTGAGTAATTAAAACTCTGTAAAAATGGCAATTTTGGTCACTCTGAGGCTTTAAAAAGTGGTTATTCAACATGAGGCACGATCCAATTGACATTTTGAATCATTTTTGGTACAGTCCAAAAAATCAATTTTCGGATGAAAAACGATGACTCCGGATATGTCGAACTATCCCAAAATGGTCAATATGGATGAAATTGTAACATTTAATCTTTTGACTGTAAATGACTGTTGGATGTGAATTAGGACTTTGTCAACTAAAATAAGTGTGTTTAAAGTCGTTTCTGTGCCTGAAACGGGTCAAAATTGAAGCTTTTGAGTAATCAAAACTCTGTAAAAATGGCAATTTTGGTCACTGTGAGGCTTTAAAAAGTGGTTATTCAACATGAGGCACGATCCAATTGACATTTTGAATCATTTTTGGTACAGTCCAAAAAATGAATTTTCGGATGAAAAACGATGACTCCGGACATGTCGAACGATCCCAAAATGGTCAATATGGATGACATTTTAACATTCAATATTTTGACTGTAAATGACTGTTGGATGTGAATTATGACTTTGTCAACTAAAATAAGTGTGTTTAAAGTCATTTCAGTGCCTGAAACTGGTCAAAATTGAAGCTTTTGAGTAAGCAAAACTCTGTAAAAATGGCAATTTTGGTCACTCCGAGGGTTTAAAAAGTGGTTATTCAACATGAGGCACGACCCAATTGACATTTTGAATCATTTTTGGTACAGTCCAAAAAATCAATTTTCGGATGAAAAACGATGACTCCGGACATGTCGAACGATCCCAAAATGGTCAATATGGATAAAATTTTAACATTTAATCTTTTGACTCTAAATGACTGTTGGATGTGAATTATGACTTTGTCAACTAAAATAAGTGTGTTTAAAGACATTTCTGTGCCTGAAATGGTTCAAAATTGAAGCTTTTGAGTAATTAAAACTCTGTAAAAATGGCAATTTTGGTCACTCTGAGGCTTTAAAAAGTGGTTATTCAACATGAGGCACGATCCAATTGACATTTTGAATCATTTTTGGTACAGTCCAAAAAATGAATTTTCGGATGAAAAACGATGACTCCGGACATGTCGAACGATCCCAAAATGGTCAATATGGATGAAATTTTAACATTCAATCTTTTGACTGTAAATGACTGTTGGATGTGAATTATGACTTTGTCAACTAAAATAAGTGTGTTTTAAGTCATTTCTGTGCTTCAAAGGGGTCAAAATTGAAGCTTTTGAGTAATCATAACTCTGTAAAAATGGCAATTTTGGTCACCGTGAGGGTTTAAAAAGTGGTTATTCAACATGAGGCACGATCCAATTGACATTTTGAATCATTTTTGGTACAGTCCAAAAAATCAATTTTCGGATGAAAACGATGACTCCGGACATGTCGAACGATCCCAAAATGGCCAATATGGATGAAATTTTAACATTTAATCTTTTGACTGTAAATGACTGTTGGATGTGAATTATGACTTTGTCAACTAAAATAAGTGTGTTTAAAGTCATTTCTGTGCCTCAATGGGGTCAAAATTGAAGCTTTTGAGTAATTAAAACTCTGTAAAAAGTTCAATTTTGGTCACTGTGAGGCTTTAAAAAGTGGTTATTCAACATGAGGCACGATCCAATTGACATTTTGAATCATTTTTGGTACAGTCCAAAAAATGAATTTTCGGATGAAAAACGATGACTCCGGACATGTCGAACGATCCCAAAATGGTCAATATGGATGACATTTTAACATTCAATATTTTGACTGTAAATGACTGTTGGATGTGAATTATGACTTTGTCAACTAAAATAAGTGTGTTTAAAGTCATTTCTGTGCCTGAAACTGGTCAAAATTGAAGATTTTGAGTAAGCAAAACTCTGTAAAAATGGCAATTTTGGTCACTCCGAGGGTTTAAAAAGTGGTTATTCAACATGAGGCACGACCCAATTGACATTTTGAATAATTTTTGGTACAGTCCAAAAAATCAATTTTCGGATGAAAAACGATGACTCCGGACATGTCGAACGATCCCAAAATGGTCAATATGGATAAAATTTTAACATTTAATCTTTTGACTCTAAATGACTGTTGGATGTGAATTATGACTTTGTCAACTAAAATAAGTGTGTTTAAAGTCATTTCTGTGCCTGAAATGGTTCAAAATTGAAGCTTTTGAGTAATTAAAACTCTGTAAAAATGGCAATTTTGGTCACTCTGAGGCTTTAAAAAGTGGTTATTCAACATGAGGCACGATCCAATTGACATTTTGAATCATTTTTGGTACAGTCCAAAAAATGAATTTTCGGATGAAAAACGATGACTCCGGACATGTCGAACGATCCCAAAATGGTCAATATGGATGAAATTTTAACATTCAATCTTTTGACTGTAAATGACTGTTGGATGTGAATTATGACTTTGTCAACTAAAATAAGTGTGTTTAAAGTCATTTCTGTCCCTGAAACGGGTCAAAATTGAAGCTTTTGAGTAAGCAAAAATCTGTAAAAATGGCAATTTTGGTCACTCTGAGGGTTTAAAAAGTGGTTATTCAACATGAGGCACGACCCAATTGACATTTTGAATCATTTTTGGTACAGTCCAAAAAATGAATTTTCGGATGAAAAACTATGACTCCGGACATGTCGAACGATCCCGAAATGGTCAATATGGATGAAATTTTAACATTCAATCTTTTGACTGTAAATGACTGTTGGATGTGAATTATGACTTTGTCAACTAAAATAACTGTGTTTTAAGTCATTTCTGTGCTTCAAAGGGGTCAAAATTGAAGCTTTTGAGTAATCATAACTCTGTAAAAATGGCAATTTTGGTCACTGTGAGGGTTTAAAAAGTGGTTATTCAACATGAGGCACGATCCAATTGACATTTTGAATCATTTTTGGTACAGTCCAAAAAATCAATTTTGGATGAAAACGATGACTCCGGACATGTCGAACGATCCCAAAATGGCCAATATGGATGAAATTTTAACATTTAATCTTTTGACTGTAAATGACTGTTGGATGTGAATTAGGACTTTGTCAACTAAAATAAGTGTGTTTAAAGTCGTTTCTGTGCCTGAAACGGGTCAAAATTGAAGCTTTTGAGTAATCAAAACTCTGTAAAAATGGCAATTTTGGTCACTGTGAGGCTTTAAAAAGTGGTTATTCAACATGAGGCACGATCCAATTGACATTTTGAATCATTTTTGGTACAGTCCAAAAAATGAGTTTTCGGATGAAAAACGATGACTCCGGACATGTCGAACGATCCCAAAATGGTCAATATGGATGACATTTTAACATTCAATCTTTTGACTGTAAATGACTGTTGGATGTGAATTATGACTTTGCCAACTAAAATAAGTGTGTTTAAAGTCATTTCTGTGCCTGAAACTGGTCAAAATTGAAGCTTTTGAGTAAGCAAAACTCTGTAAAAATGGCAATTTTGGTCACTCTGAGGGTTTAAAAAGTGGTTATTCAACATGAGGCACGACCCAATTGACATTTTGAATCATTTTTGGTACAGTCCAAAAAATCAATTTTCGGATGAAAAACGATGACTCCGGACATGTCGAACGATCCCAAAATGGTCAATATGGATAAAATTTTAACATTTAATCTTTTGACTCTAAATGACTGTTGGATGTGAATTATGACTTTGTCAACTAAAATAAGTGTGTTTAAAGTCATTTCTGTGCCTGAAATGGTTCAAAATTGAAGCTTTTGAGTAAGCAAAACTCTGTAAAAGTAGCAATTTTGGTGACTGTGAGGGTTTAAAAAGTGGTTATTCAACATGAGGCACAATCCAATTGACATTTTGAATCCTTTTTGGTACAGTCCAAAAAATAAATTTTCGGATGAAAAACGATGACTCCGGACATGTCGAACGATCCCAAAACGGTCAATATGGATGAAATTTTAACATTTAATCTTTTGACTGTAAATGACTGGTGGATGTGAATTATGACTTTGTCAACTAAAATAAGTGTGTTTAAAGTCATTTCTGTGCCTGAAACGGGTCAAAATTGAAGCTTTTGAGTAAGCAAAACTCTGTAAAAATGGCAATTTTGGTGACTGTGAGGGTTTAAAAAGTGGTTATTCAACATGAGGCACGATCCAATTGACATTTTGAATCCTTTTTGGTACAGTCCAAAAATAAATTTTCGGATGAAAAACGATGACTCCGGACATGTCGAACGATCCCAAAATGGTCAATATGGATGAAATTTTAACATTTAACCTTTTGACTCTAAATGACTGTTGGTTATGACTTTGTCAACTAAAATAAGTGTGTTTAAAGTCAATTCTGTGCCTGAAATGGTTCAAAATTGAAGCTTTTGAGTAAGCAAAACTCTGTAAAAGTGGCAATTTTGGTGACTGTGAGGGTTTAAAAAGTGGTTATTCAACATGAGGCACGATCCAATTGACATTTTGAATCCTTTTTGGTACAGTCCAAAAATACATTTTCGGATGAAAAACGATGACTCCGGACATGTCGAACGATCCCAAAATGGTCAATATGGATGAAATTTTAACATTTAACCTTTTGACTGTAAATGACTGTTGGATGTGAATTAGGACTTTGTCAACTAAAATAAGTGTGTTTAAAGTCATTTCTGTGCCTGAAACGGGTCAAAATTGAAGCTTTTGAGTAATCAAAACTCTGTAAAAATGGCAATTTTGGTCACTGTGAGGCTTTAAAAAGTGGTTATTCAACATGAGGCATGATCCAATTGACATTTTGAATCATTTTTGGTACAGTCCAAAAAATGAATTTTCGGATGAAAAACGATGACTCCGGACATGTTGAACGGTCCCAAAATGGTCAATATGGATGAAATTTTAACATTCAATCTTTTCACTGTATATGACTTTTGGATGTGAATTATGTCTTTGTCAACTAAAATAAGTGTGTTAAAAGTCATTTCTGTGCCTGAAACGGGTCAAAATTGAAGCTTTTGAGTAAGCAAAACTCTGTAAAAATGGCAATTTTGGTGACTGTGAGGGTTTAAAAAGTGGTTATTCAACATGAGGCACGATCCAATTGACATTTTGAATCCTTTTTGGTACAGTCCAAAAATAAATTTTCGGATGAAAAACGATGACTCCGGACATGTCGAACGATCCCAAAATGGTCAATATGGATGAAATTTTAACATTTAACCTTTTGACTCTAAATGACTGTTGGTTATGACTTTGTCAACTAAAATAAGTGTGTTTAAAGTCAATTCTGTGCCTGAAATGGTTCAAAATTGAAGCTTTTGAGTAAGCAAAACTCTGTAAAAGTGGCAATTTTGGTGACTGTGAGGGTTTAAAAAGTGGTTATTCAACATGAGGCACGATCCAATTGACATTTTGAATCCTTTTTGGTACAGTCCAAAAATAAATTTTCGGATGAAAAACGATGACTCCGGACATGTCGAACGATCCCAAAATGGTCAATATGGATGAAATTTTAACATTTAACCTTTTGACTGTAAATGACTGTTGGATGTGAATTAGGACTTTGTCAACTAAAATAAGTGTGTTTAAAGTCATTTCTGTGCCTGAAACGGGTCAAAATTGAAGCTTTTGAGTAATCAAAACTCTGTAAAAATGGCAATTTTGGTCACTGTGAGGCTTTAAAAAGTGGTTATTCAACATGAGGCATGATCCAATTGACATTTTGAATCATTTTTGGTACAGTCCAAAAAATGAATTTTCGGATGAAAAACGATGACTCCGGACATGTTGAACGGTCCCAAAATGGTCAATATGGATGAAATTTTAACATTCAATCTTTTCACTGTATATGACTTTTGGATGTGAATTATGTCTTTGTCAACTAAAATAAGTGTGTTAAAAGTCATTTCTGTGCCTGAAACGGGTCAAAATTGAAGCTTTTGAGTAAGCAAAACTCTGTAAAAATGGCAATTTTGGTGACTGTGAGGGTTTAAAAAGTGGTTATTCAACATGAGGCACGATCCAATTGACATTTTGAATCCTTTTTGGTACAGTCCAAAAATAAATTTTCGGATGAAAAACGATGACTCCGGACATGTCGAACGATCCCAAAATGGTCAATATGGATGAAATTTTAACATTTAACCTTTTGACTCTAAATGACTGTTGGTTATGACTTTGTCAACTAAAATAAGTGTGTTTAAAGTCAATTCTGTGCCTGAAATGGTTCAAAATTGAAGCTTTTGAGTAAGCAAAACTCTGTAAAAGTGGCAATTTTGGTGACTGTGAGGGTTTAAAAAGTGGTTATTCAACATGAGGCACGATCCAATTGACATTTTGAATCCTTTTTGGTACAGTCCAAAAATAAATTTTCGGATGAAAAACGATGACTCCGGACATGTCGAACGATCCCAAAATGGTCAATATGGATGAAATTTTAACATTTAACCTTTTGACTGTAAATGACTGTTGGATGTGAATTAGGACTTTGTCAACTAAAATAAGTGTGTTTAAAGTCATTTCTGTGCCTGAAACGGGTCAAAATTGAAGCTTTTGAGTAATCAAAACTCTGTAAAAATGGCAATTTTGGTCACTGTGAGGCTTTAAAAAGTGGTTATTCAACATGAGGCATGATCCAATTGACATTTTGAATCATTTTTGGTACAGTCCAAAAAATGAATTTTCGGATGAAAAACGATGACTCCGGACATGTTGAACGGTCCCAAAATGGTCAATATGGATGAAATTTTAACATTCAATCTTTTCACTGTATATGACTTTTGGATGTGAATTATGTCTTTGTCAACTAAAATAAGTGTGTTAAAAGTCATTTCTGTGCCTGAAACGGGTCAAAATTGAAGCTTTTGAGTAAGCAAAACTCTGTAAAAATGGCAATTTTGGTCACTCTGAGGGTTTAAAAAGTGGTTATTCAACATGAGGCACGACCCAATTGACATTTTGAATCATTTTTGGTACAGTCCAAAAAATCAATTTTCGGATGAAAACGATGACTCCGGACATGTCGAACGATCCCAAAATGGCCAATATGGATGAAATTTTAACATTTAATCTTTTGACTGTAAATGACTGTTGGATGTGAATTAGGACTTTGTCAACTAAAATAAGTGTGTTTAAAGTCGTTTCTGTGCCTGAAACGGGTCAAAATTGAAGCTTTTGAGTAATCAAAACTCTGTAAAAATGGCAATTTTGGTCACTGTGAGGCTTTAAAAAGTGGTTATTCAACATGAGGCACGATCCAATTGACATTTTGAATCATTTTTGGTACAGTCCAAAAAATGAGTTTTCGGATGAAAAACGATGACTCCGGACATGTCGAACGATCCCAAAATGGTCAATATGGATGACATTTTAACATTCAATCTTTTGACTGTAAATGACTGTTGGATGTGAATTATGACTTTGCCAACTAAAATAAGTGTGTTTAAAGTCATTTCTGTGCCTGAAACTGGTCAAAATTGAAGCTTTTGAGTAAGCAAAACTCTGTAAAAATGGCAATTTTGGTCACTCTGAGGGTTTAAAAAGTGGTTATTCAACATGAGGCACGACCCAATTGTCATTTTGAATCATTTTTGGTACAGTCCAAAAAATCAATTTTCGGATGAAAAACGATGACTCCGGACATGTCGAACGATCCCAAAATGGTCAATATGGATAAAATTTTAACATTTAATCTTTTGACTCTAAATGACTGTTGGATGTGAATTATGACTTTGTCAACTAAAATAAGTGTGTTTAAAGTCATTTCTGTGCCTGAAATGGTTCAAAATTGAAGCTTTTGAGTAAGCAAAACTCTGTAAAAATGGCAATTTTGGTCACTCTGAGGCTTTAAAAAGTGGTTATTCAACATGAGGCACGATCCAATTGACATTTTGAATCATTTTTGGTACAGTCCAAAAAATGAATTTTCGGATGAAAAACGATGACTCCGGACATGTCGAACGATCCCAAAATGGTCAATATGGATGAAATTTTAACATTCAATCTTTTGACTGTAAATGACTGTTGGATGTGAATTATGACTTTGTCAACTAAAATAAGTGTGTTTAAAGTCATTTCTGTCCCTGAAACGGGTCAAAATTGAAGCTTTTGAGTAAGCAAAAATCTGTAAAAATGGCAATTTTGGTCACTCTGAGGGTTTAAAAAGTGGTTATTCAACATGAGGCACGACCCAATTGACATTTTGAATCATTTTTGGTACAGTCCAAAAAATGAATTTTCGGATGAAAAACTATGACTCCGGACATGTCGAACGATCCCGAAATGGTCAATATGGATGAAATTTTAACATTCAATCTTTTGACTGTAAATGACTGTTGGATGTGAATTATGACTTTGTCAACTAAAATAACTGTGTTTTAAGTCATTTCTGTGCTTCAAAGGGGTCAAAATTGAAGCTTTTGAGTAATCATAACTCTGTAAAAATGGCAATTTTGGTCACTGTGAGGGTTTAAAAAGTGGTTATTCAACATGAGGCACGATCCAATTGACATTTTGAATCATTTTTGGTACAGTCCAAAAAATCAATTTTCGGATGAAAACAATGACTCCGGACATGTCGAACGATCCCAAAATGGCCAATATGGATGAAATTTTAACATTTAATCTTTTGACTGTAAATGACTGTTGGATGTGAATTAGGACTTTGTCAACTAAAATAAGTGTGTTTAAAGTCGTTTCTGTGCCTGAAACGGGTCAAAATTGAAGCTTTTGAGTAATCAAAACTCTGTAAAAATGGCAATTTTGGTCACTGTGAGGCTTTAAAAAGTGGTTATTCAACATGAGGCACGATCCAATTGACATTTTGAATCATTTTTGGTACAGTCCAAAAAATGAGTTTTCGGATGAAAAACGATGACTCCGGACATGTCGAACGATCCCAAAATGGTCAATATGGATGACATTTTAACATTCAATCTTTTGACTGTAAATGACTGTTGGATGTGAATTATGACTTTGCCAACTAAAATAAGTGTGTTTAAAGTCATTTCTGTGCCTGAAACTGGTCAAAATTGAAGCTTTTGAGTAAGCAAAACTCTGTAAAAATGGCAATTTTGGTCACTCTGAGGGTTTAAAAAGTGGTTATTCAACATGAGGCACGACCCAATTGACATTTTGAATCATTTTTGGTACAGTCCAAAAAATCAATTTTCGGATGAAAAACGATGACTCCGGACATGTCGAACGATCCCAAAATGGTCAATATGGATAAAATTTTAACATTTAATCTTTTGCCTCTAAATGACTGTTGGATGTGAATTATGACTTTGTCAACTAAAATAAGTGTGTTTAAAGTCATTTCTGTGCCTGAAATGGTTCAAAATTGAAGCTTTTGAGTAAGCAAAACTCTGTAAAAGTAGCAATTTTGGTGACTGTGAGGGTTTAAAAAGTGGTTATTCAACATGAGGCACAATCCAATTGACATTTTGAATCCTTTTTGGTACAGTCCAAAAAATAAATTTTCGGATGAAAAACGATGACTCCGGACATGTCGAACGATCCCAAAATGGTCAATATGGATGAAATTTTAACATTTAATCTTTTGACTGTAAATGACTGGTGGATGTGAATTATGACTTTGTCAACTAAAATAAGTGTGTTTAAAGTCATTTCTGTGCCTGAAACGGGTCAAAATTGAAGCTTTTGAGTAAGCAAAACTCTGTAAAAATGGCAATTTTGGTGACTGTGAGGGTTTAAAAAGTGGTTATTCAACATGAGGCACGATCCAATTGACATTTTGAATCCTTTTTGGTACAGTCCAAAAATAAATTTTCGGATGAAAAACGATGACTCCGGACATGTCGAACGATCCCAAAATGGTCAATATGGATGAAATTTTAACATTTAACCTTTTGACTCTAAATGACTGTTGGTTATGACTTTGTCAACTAAAATAAGTGTGTTTAAAGTCAATTCTGTGCCTGAAATGGTTCAAAATTGAAGCTTTTGAGTAAGCAAAACTCTGTAAAAGTGGCAATTTTGGTGACTGTGAGGGTTTAAAAAGTGGTTATTCAACATGAGGCACGATCCAATTGACATTTTGAATCCTTTTTGGTACAGTCCAAAAATAAATTTTCGGATGAAAAACGATGACTCCGGACATGTCGAACGATCCCAAAATGGTCAATATGGATGAAATTTTAACATTTAACCTTTTGACTGTAAATGACTGTTGGATGTGAATTAGGACTTTGTCAACTAAAATAAGTGTGTTTAAAGTCATTTCTGTGCCTGAAACGGGTCAAAATTGAAGCTTTTGAGTAATCAAAACTCTGTAAAAATGGCAATTTTGGTCACTGTGAGGCTTTAAAAAGTGGTTATTCAACATGAGGCATGATCCAATTGACATTTTGAATCATTTTTGGTACAGTCCAAAAAATGAATTTTCGGATGAAAAACGATGACTCCGGACATGTTGAACGGTCCCAAAATGGTCAATATGGATGAAATTTTAACATTCAATCTTTTCACTGTATATGACTTTTGGATGTGAATTATGTCTTTGTCAACTAAAATAAGTGTGTTAAAAGTCATTTCTGTGCCTGAAACGGGTCAAAATTGAAGCTTTTGAGTAAGCAAAACTCTGTAAAAATGGCAATTTTGGTGACTGTGAGGGTTTAAAAAGTGGTTATTCAACATGAGGCACGATCCAATTGACATTTTGAATCCTTTTTGGTACAGTCCAAAAATAAATTTTCGGATGAAAAACGATGACTCCGGACATGTCGAACGATCCCAAAATGGTCAATATGGATGAAATTTTAACATTTAACCTTTTGACTCTAAATGACTGTTGGTTATGACTTTGTCAACTAAAATAAGTGTGTTTAAAGTCAATTCTGTGCCTGAAATGGTTCAAAATTGAAGCTTTTGAGTAAGCAAAACTCTGTAAAAGTGGCAATTTTGGTGACTGTGAGGGTTTAAAAAGTGGTTATTCAACATGAGGCACGATCCAATTGACATTTTGAATCCTTTTTGGTACAGTCCAAAAATAAATTTTCGGATGAAAAACGATGACTCCGGACATGTCGAACGATCCCAAAATGGTCAATATGGATGAAATTTTAACATTTAACCTTTTGACTGTAAATGACTGTTGGATGTGAATTAGGACTTTGTCAACTAAAATAAGTGTGTTTAAAGTCATTTCTGTGCCTGAAACGGGTCAAAATTGAAGCTTTTGAGTAATCAAAACTCTGTAAAAATGGCAATTTTGGTCACTGTGAGGCTTTAAAAAGTGGTTATTCAACATGAGGCATGATCCAATTGACATTTTGAATCATTTTTGGTACAGTCCAAAAAATGAATTTTCGGATGAAAAACGATGACTCCGGACATGTTGAACGGTCCCAAAATGGTCAATATGGATGAAATTTTAACATTCAATCTTTTCACTGTATATGACTTTTGGATGTGAATTATGTCTTTGTCAACTAAAATAAGTGTGTTAAAAGTCATTTCTGTGCCTGAAACGGGTCAAAATTGAAGCTTTTGAGTAAGCAAAACTCTGTAAAAATGGCAATTTTGGTGACTGTGAGGGTTTAAAAAGTGGTTATTCAACATGAGGCACGATCCAATTGACATTTTGAATCCTTTTTGGTACAGTCCAAAAATAAATTTTCGGATGAAAAACGATGACTCCGGACATGTCGAACGATCCCAAAATGGTCAATATGGATGAAATTTTAACATTTAACCTTTTGACTCTAAATGACTGTTGGTTATGACTTTGTCAACTAAAATAAGTGTGTTTAAAGTCAATTCTGTGCCTGAAATGGTTCAAAATTGAAGCTTTTGAGTAAGCAAAACTCTGTAAAAGTGGCAATTTTGGTGACTGTGAGGGTTTAAAAAGTGGTTATTCAACATGAGGCACGATCCAATTGACATTTTGAATCCTTTTTGGTACAGTCCAAAAATAAATTTTCGGATGAAAAACGATGACTCCGGACATGTCGAACGATCCCAAAATGGTCAATATGGATGAAATTTTAACATTTAACCTTTTGACTGTAAATGACTGTTGGATGTGAATTAGGACTTTGTCAACTAAAATAAGTGTGTTTAAAGTCATTTCTGTGCCTGAAACGGGTCAAAATTGAAGCTTTTGAGTAATCAAAACTCTGTAAAAATGGCAATTTTGGTCACTGTGAGGCTTTAAAAAGTGGTTATTCAACATGAGGCATGATCCAATTGACATTTTGAATCATTTTTGGTACAGTCCAAAAAATGAATTTTCGGATGAAAAACGATGACTCCGGACATGTTGAACGGTCCCAAAATGGTCAATATGGATGAAATTTTAACATTCAATCTTTTCACTGTATATGACTTTTGGATGTGAATTATGTCTTTGTCAACTAAAATAAGTGTGTTTAAAGTCGTTTCTGTGCCTGAAACGGGTCAAAATTGAAGCTTTTGAGTAATCAAAACTCTGTAAAAATGGCAATTTTGGTCACTGTGAGGCTTTAAAAAGTGGTTATTCAACATGAGGCACGATCCAATTGACATTTTGAATCATTTTTGGTACAGTCCAAAAAATGAGTTTTCGGATGAAAAACGATGACTCCGGACATGTCGAACGATCCCAAAATGGTCAATATGGATGACATTTTAACATTCAATCTTTTGACTGTAAATGACTGTTGGATGTGAATTATGACTTTGCCAACTAAAATAAGTGTGTTTAAAGTCATTTCTGTGCCTGAAACTGGTCAAAATTGAAGCTTTTGAGTAAGCAAAACTCTGTAAAAATGGCAATTTTGGTCACTCTGAGGGTTTAAAAAGTGGTTATTCAACATGAGGCACGACCCAATTGACATTTTGAATCATTTTTGGTACAGTCCAAAAAATCAATTTTCGGATGAAAAACGATGACTCCGGACATGTCGAACGATCCCAAAATGGTCAATATGGATAAAATTTTAACATTTAATCTTTTGACTCTAAATGACTGTTGGATGTGAATTATGACTTTGTCAACTAAAATAAGTGTGTTTAAAGTCATTTCTGTGCCTGAAATGGTTCAAAATTGAAGCTTTTGAGTAAGCAAAACTCTGTAAAAGTAGCAATTTTGGTGACTGTGAGGGTTTAAAAAGTGGTTATTCAACATGAGGCACAATCCAATTGACATTTTGAATCCTTTTTGGTACAGTCCAAAAAATAAATTTTCGGATGAAAAACGATGACTCCGGACATGTCGAACGATCCCAAAATGGTCAATATGGATGAAATTTTAACATTTAATCTTTTGACTGTAAATGACTGGTGGATGTGAATTATGACTTTGTCAACTAAAATAAGTGTGTTTAAAGTCATTTCTGTGCCTGAAACGGGTCAAAATTGAAGCTTTTGAGTAAGCAAAACTCTGTAAAAATGGCAATTTTGGTGACTGTGAGGGTTTAAAAAGTGGTTATTCAACATGAGGCACGATCCAATTGACATTTTGAATCCTTTTTGGTACAGTCCAAAAATAAATTTTCGGATGAAAAACGATGACTCCGGACATGTCGAACGATCCCAAAATGGTCAATATGGATGAAATTTTAACATTTAACCTTTTGACTCTAAATGACTGTTGGTTATGACTTTGTCAACTAAAATAAGTGTGTTTAAAGTCAATTCTGTGCCTGAAATGGTTCAAAATTGAAGCTTTTGAGTAAGCAAAACTCTGTAAAAGTGGCAATTTTGGTGACTGTGAGGGTTTAAAAAGTGGTTATTCAACATGAGGCACGATCCAATTGACATTTTGAATCCTTTTTGGTACAGTCCAAAAATAAATTTTCGGATGAAAAACGATGACTCCGGACATGTCGAACGATCCCAAAATGGTCAATATGGATGAAATTTTAACATTTAACCTTTTGACTGTAAATGACTGTTGGATGTGAATTAGGACTTTGTCAACTAAAATAAGTGTGTTTAAAGTCATTTCTGTGCCTGAAACGGGTCAAAATTGAAGCTTTTGAGTAATCAAAACTCTGTAAAAATGGCAATTTTGGTCACTGTGAGGCTTTAAAAAGTGGTTATTCAACATGAGGCACGATCCAATTGACATTTTGAATCATTTTTGGTACAGTCCAAAAAATGAATTTTCGGATGAAAAACGATGACTCCGGACATGTTGAACGGTCCCAAAATGGTCAATATGGATGAAATTTTAACATTCAATCTTTTCACTGTAAATGACTTTTGGATGTGAATTATGTCTTTGTCAACTAAAATAAGTGTGTTAAAAGTCATTTCTGTGCCTGAAACGGGTCAAAATTGAAGCTTTTGAGTAAGCAAAACTCTGTAAAAATGGCAATTTTGGTCACTCTGAGGGTTTAAAAAGTGGTTATTCAACATGAGGCACGACCCAATTGACATTTTGAATCATTTTTGGTACAGTCCAAAAAATCAATTTCCGGATGAAAAACGATGACTCCGGACCTGTTGAACGTTCCCAAAATGGTCTATAATGATGAAATTTTAACATTTAATCTTTTGACTCTGAAAGACTGTTGGATGTGAATTATGACTTTGTCAACTAAAATAAGTGTGTTTTAAGTCATTTCTGTGCCTCAAAGGGGTCAAAATTGAAGCTTTTGAGTAATTAAAACTCTGTAAAAATGGCAATTTTGGTCACTCTGAGGCTTTAAAAAGTGGTTATTCAACATGAGGAACGATCCAATTGACATTTTGAATCATTTTTGGTACAGTCCAAAAAATCAATTTTCGGATGAAAAACGATGACTCCGGACATGTCGAACGATCCCAAAATGCTCAATATGGATGAAATTGTAACATTTAATCTTTTGACTGTAAATGACTGTTGGATGTGAATTAGGACTTTGTCAACTAAAATAAGTGTGTTTAAAGTCATTTCTGTGCCTGAAACGGGTCAAAATTGAAGCTTTTGAGTAATCAAAACTCTGTAAAAATGGCAATTTTGGTCACTGTGAGGCTTTAAAAAGTGGTTATTCAACATGAGGCACGATCCAATTGACATTTTGAATCATTTTTGGTACAGTCCAAAAAATGAATTTTCGGATGAAAAACGATGACTCCGGACATGTCGAACGATCCCAAAATGGTCAATATGGATGAAATTTTAACATTCAATCTTTTGACTGTAAATGACTGTTGGATGTGAATTATGACTTTGTCAACTAAAATAAGTGTGTTTTAAGTCATTTCTGTGCTTCAAAGGGGTCAAAATTGAAGCTTTTGAGTAATCATAACTCTGTAAAAATGGCAATTTTGGTCACTGTGAGGGTTTAAAAAGTGGTTATTCAACATGAGGCACGATCCAATTGACATTTTGAATCATTTTTGGTACAGTCCAAAAAATCAATTTTCGGATGAAAACGATGACTCCGGACATGTCGAACGATCCCAAAATGGCCAATATGGATGAAATTTTAACATTTAATCTTTTGACTGTAAATGACTGTTGGATGTGAATTATGACTTTGTCAACTAAAATAAGTGTGTTTTAAGTCATTTCTGTGCTTCAAAGGGGTCAAAATTGAAGCTTTTGAGTAATCATAACTCTGTAAAAATGGCAATTTTGGTCACTGTGAGGGTTTAAAAAGTGGTTATTCAACATGAGGCACGATCGAATTGACATTTTGAATCATTTTTGGTACAGTCCAAAAAATGAATTTTCGGATGAAAAACGATGACTCCGGACATGTCGAACGATCCCAAAATGCTCAATATGGATGAAATTGTAACATTTAATCTTTTGACTGTAAATGACTGTTGGATGTGAATTAGGACTTTGTCAACTAAAATAAGTGTGTTTAAAGTCATTTCTGTGCCTGAAACGGGTCAAAATTGAAGCTTTTGAGTAATCAAAACTCTGTAAAAATGGCAATTTTGGTCACTGTGAGGCTTTAAAAAGTGGTTATTCAACATGAGGCACGATCCAATTGACATTTTGAATCATTTTTGGTACAGTCCAAAAAATCAATTTCCGGATGAAAAACGATGACTCCGGACCTATTGAACGTTCCCAAAATGGTCTATAATGATGAAATTTTAACATTTAATCTTTTGACTCTGAATGACTGTTGGATGTGAATTATGACTTTGTCAACTAAAATAAGTGTGTTTTAAGTCATTTCTGTGCCTCAAAGGGGTCAAAATTGAAGCTTTTGAGTAATTAAAACTCTGTAAAAATGGCAATTTTGGTCACTCTGAGGCTTTAAAAAGTGGTTATTCAACATGAGGAACGATCCAATTGACATTTTGAATCATTTTTGGTACAGTCCAAAAAATCAATTTTCGGATGAAAAACGATGACTCCGGACATGTCGAACGATCCCAAAATGCTCAATATGGATGAAATTGTAACATTTAATCTTTTGACTGTAAATGACTGTTGGATGTGAATTAGGACTTTGTCAACTAAAATAAGTGTGTTTAAAGTCATTTCTGTGCCTGAAACGGGTCAAAATTGAAGCTTTTGAGTAATCAAAACTCTGTAAAAATGGCAATTTTGGTCACTGTGAGGCTTTAAAAAGTGGTTATTCAACATGAGGCACGATCCAATTGACATTTTGAATCATTTTTGGTACAGTCCAAAAAATGAATTTTCGGATGAAAAACGATGACTCCGGACATGTCGAACGATCCCAAAATGGTCAATATGGATGAAATTTTAACATTCAATCTTTTGACTGTAAATGACTGTTGGATGTGAATTATGACTTTGTCAACTAAAATAAGTGTGTTTTAAGTCATTTCTGTGCTTCAAAGGGGTCAAAATTGAAGCTTTTGAGTAATCATAACTCTGTAAAAATGGCAATTTTGGTCACTGTGAGGGTTTAAAAAGTGGTTATTCAACATGAGGCACGATCCAATTGACATTTTGAATCATTTTTGGTACAGTCCAAAAAATCAATTTTCGGATGAAAACGATGACTCCGGACATGTCGAACGATCCCAAAATGGCCAATATGGATGAAATTTTAACATTTAATCTTTTGACTGTAAATGACTGTTGGATGTGAATTATGACTTTGTCAACTAAAATAAGTGTGTTTTAAGTCATTTCTGTGCTTCAAAGGGGTCAAAATTGAAGCTTTTGAGTAATCATAACTCTGTAAAAATGGCAATTTTGGTCACTGTGAGGGTTTAAAAAGTGGTTATTCAACATGAGGCACGATCGAATTGACATTTTGAATCATTTTTGGTACAGTCCAAAAAATCAATTTCCGGATGAAAACGATGACTCCGGACATGTCGAACGATCCCAAAATGGCCAATATGGATGAAATTTTAACATTTAATCTTTTGACTGTAAATGACTGTTGGATGTGAATTATGACTTTGTCAACTAAAATAAGTGTGTTTAAAGTCATTTCTGTGCCTCAAAGGGGTCAAAATTGAAGCTTTTGAGTAATTAAAACTCTGTAAAAATGGCAATTTTGGTCACTCTGAGGCTTTAAAAAGTGGTTATTCAACATGAGGCACGATCCAATTGACATTTTGAATCATTTTTGGTACAGTCCAAAAAATCAATTTTCGGATGAAAAACGATGACTCCGGATATGTCGAACTATCCCAAAATGGTCAATATGGATGAAATTGTAACATTTAATCTTTTGACTGTAAATGACTGTTGGATGTGAATTAGGACTTTGTCAACTAAAATAAGTGTGTTTAAAGTCGTTTCTGTGCCTGAAACGGGTCAAAATTGAAGCTTTTGAGTAATCAAAACTCTGTAAAAATGGCAATTTTGGTCACTGTGAGGCTTTAAAAAGTGGTTATTCAACATGAGGCACGATCCAATTGACATTTTGAATCATTTTTGGTACAGTCCAAAAAATTAATTTTCGGATGAAAAACGATGACTCCGGACATGTCGAACGATCCCAAAATGGTCAATATGGATGACATTTTAACATTCAATCTTTTGACTGTAAATGACTGTTGGATGTGAATTATGACTTTGTCAACTAAAATAAGTGTGTTTAAAGTCATTTCTGTGCCTGAAACTGGTCAAAATTGAAGCTTTTGAGTAAGCAAAACTCTGTAAAAATGGCAATTTTGGTCACTCTGAGGGTTTAAAAAGTGGTTATTCAACATGAGGCACGACCCAATTGACATTTTAAATCATTTTTGGTACAGTCCAAAAAATCAATTTCCGGATGAAAAACGATGACTCCGGACCTGTTGAACGTTCCCAAAATGGTCTATAATGATGAAATTTTAACATTTAATCTTTTGACTCTGAATGACTGTTGGATGTGAATTATGACTTTGTCAACTAAAATAAGTGTGTTTTAAGTCATTTCTGTGCCTCAAAGGGGTCAAAATTGAAGCTTTTGAGTAATTAAAACTCTGTAAAAATGGCAATTTTGGTCACTCTGAGGCTTTAAAAAGTGGTTATTCAACATGAGGAACGATCCAATTGACATTTTGAATCATTTTTGGTACAGTCCAAAAAATCAATTTTCGGATGAAAAACGATGACTCCGGACATGTCGAACGATCCCAAAATGCTCAATATGGATGAAATTGTAACATTTAATCTTTTGACTGTAAATGACTGTTGGATGTGAATTATGACTTTGTCAACTAAAATAAGTGTGTTTTAAGTCATTTCTGTGCTTCAAAGGGGTCAAAATTGAAGCTTTTGAGTAATCATAACTCTGTAAAAATGGCAATTTTGGTCACTGTGAGGGTTTAAAAAGTGGTTATTCAACATGAGGCACGATCCAATTGACATTTTGAATCATTTTTGGTACAGTCCAAAAAATCAATTTTCGGATGAAAACGATGACTCCGGACATGTCGAACGATCCCAAAATGGCCAATATGGATGAAATTTTAACATTTAATCTTTTGACTGTAAATGACTGTTGGATGTGAATTATGACTTTGTCAACTAAAATAAGTGTGTCTTAAGTCATTTCTGTGCTTCAAAGGGGTCAAAATTGAAGCTTTTGAGTAATCATAACTCTGTAAAAATGGCAATTTTGGTCACTGTGAGGGTTTAAAAAGTGGTTATTCAACATGAGGCACGATCCAATTGACATTTTGAATCATTTTTGGTACAGTCCAAAAAATAAATTTTCGGATGAAAAACGATGACTCCGGACATGTCGAACGATCCCAAAATGGTCAATATGGATGAAATTTTAACATTTAATCTTTTGACTGTAAATGACTGGTGGATGTGAATTATGACTTTGTCAACTAAAATAAGTGTGTTTAAAGTCATTTCTGTGCCTGAAACGGGTCAAAATTGAAGCTTTTGAGTAAGCAAAACTCTGTAAAAATGGCAATTTTGGTGACTGTGAGGGTTTAAAAAGTGGTTATTCAACATGAGGCACGATCCAATTGACATTTTGAATCCTTTTTGGTACAGTCCAAAAATAAATTTTCGGATGAAAAACGATGACTCCGGACATGTCGAACGATCCCAAAATGGTCAATATGGATGAAATTTTAACATTTAACCTTTTGACTCTAAATGACTGTTGGTTATGACTTTGTCAACTAAAATAAGTGTGTTTAAAGTCAATTCTGTGCCTGAAATGGTTCAAAATTGAAGCTTTTGAGTAAGCAAAACTCTGTAAAAGTGGCAATTTTGGTGACTGAGAGGGTTTAAAAAGTGGTTATTCAACATGAGGCACGATCCAATTGACATTTTGAATCCTTTTTGGTACAGTCCAAAAATAAATTTTCGGATGAAAAACGATGACTCCGGACATGTCGAACGATCCCAAAATGGTCAATATGGATGAAATTTTAACATTTAACCTTTTGACTGTAAATGACTGTTGGATGTGAATTAGGACTTTGTCAACTAAAATAAGTGTGTTTAAAGTCATTTCTGTGCCTGAAACGGGTCAAAATTGAAGCTTTTGAGTAATCAAAACTCTGTAAAAATGGCAATTTTGGTCACTGTGAGGCTTTAAAAAGTGGTTATTCAACATGAGGCACGATCCAATTGACATTTTGAATCATTTTTGGTACAGTCCAAAAAATGAATTTTCGGATGAAAAACGATGACTCCGGACATGTTGAACGGTCCCAAAATGGTCAATATGGATGAAATTTTAACATTCAATCTTTTCACTGTAAATGACTTTTGGATGTGAATTATGTCTTTGTCAACTAAAATAAGTGTGTTAAAAGTCATTTCTGTGCCTGAAACGGGTCAAAATTGAAGCTTTTGAGTAAGCAAAACTCTGTAAAAATGGCAATTTTGGTCACTCTGAGGGTTTAAAAAGTGGTTATTCAACATGAGGCACGACCCAATTGACATTTTGAATCATTTTTGGTACAGTCCAAAAAATCAATTTCCGGATGAAAAACGATGACTCCGGACCTGTTGAACGTTCCCAAAATGGTCTATAATGATGAAATTTTAACATTTAATCTTTTGACTCTGAATGACTGTTGGATGTGAATTATGACTTTGTCAACTAAAATAAGTGTGTTTTAAGTCATTTCTGTGCCTCAAAGGGGTCAAAATTGAAGCTTTTGAGTAATTAAAACTCTGTAAAAATGGCAATTTTGGTCACTCTGAGGCTTTAAAAAGTGGTTATTCAACATGAGGAACGATCCAATTGACATTTTGAATCATTTTTGGTACAGTCCAAAAAATCAATTTTCGGATGAAAAACGATGACTCCGGACATGTCGAACGATCCCAAAATGCTCAATATGGATGAAATTGTAACATTTAATCTTTTGACTGTAAATGACTGTTGGATGTGAATTAGGACTTTGTCAACTAAAATAAGTGTGTTTAAAGTCATTTCTGTGCCTGAAACGGGTCAAAATTGAAGCTTTTGAGTAATCAAAACTCTGTAAAAATGGCAATTTTGGTCACTGTGAGGCTTTAAAAAGTGGTTATTCAACATGAGGCACGATCCAATTGACATTTTGAATCATTTTTGGTACAGTCCAAAAAATGAATTTTCGGATGAAAAACGATGACTCCGGACATGTCGAACGATCCCAAAATGGTCAATATGGATGAAATTTTAACATTCAATCTTTTGACTGTAAATGACTGTTGGATGTGAATTATGACTTTGTCAACTAAAATAAGTGTGTTTTAAGTCATTTCTGTGCTTCAAAGGGGTCAAAATTGAAGCTTTTGAGTAATCATAACTCTGTAAAAATGGCAATTTTGGTCACTGTGAGGGTTTAAAAAGTGGTTATTCAACATGAGGCACGATCCAATTGACATTTTGAATCATTTTTGGTACAGTCCAAAAAATCAATTTTCGGATGAAAACGATGACTCCGGACATGTCGAACGATCCCAAAATGGCCAATATGGATGAAATTTTAACATTTAATCTTTTGACTGTAAATGACTGTTGGATGTGAATTATGACTTTGTCAACTAAAATAAGTGTGTTTTAAGTCATTTCTGTGCTTCAAAGGGGTCAAAATTGAAGCTTTTGAGTAATCATAACTCTGTAAAAATGGCAATTTTGGTCACTGTGAGGGTTTAAAAAGTGGTTATTCAACATGAGGCACGATCCAATTGACATTTTGAATCATTTTTGGTACAGTCCAAAAAATCAATTTCCGGATGAAAACGATGACTCCGGACATGTCGAACGATCCCAAAATGGCCAATATGGATGAAATTTTAACATTTAATCTTTTGACTGTAAATGACTGTTGGATGTGAATTATGACTTTGTCAACTAAAATAAGTGTGTTTAAAGTCATTTCTGTGCCTCAAAGGGGTCAAAATTGAAGCTTTTGAGTAATTAAAACTCTGTAAAAATGGCAATTTTGGTCACTCTGAGGCTTTAAAAAGTGGTTATTCAACATGAGGCACGATCCAATTGACATTTTGAATCATTTTTGGTACAGTCCAAAAAATCAATTTTCGGATGAAAAACGATGACTCCGGATATGTCGAACTATCCCAAAATGGTCAATATGGATGAAATTGTAACATTTAATCTTTTGACTGTAAATGACTGTTGGATGTGAATTAGGACTTTGTCAACTAAAATAAGTGTGTTTAAAGTCGTTTCTGTGCCTGAAACGGGTCAAAATTGAAGCTTTTGAGTAATCAAAACTCTGTAAAAATGGCAATTTTGGTCACTGTGAGGCTTTAAAAAGTGGTTATTCAACATGAGGCACGATCCAATTGACATTTTGAATCATTTTTGGTACAGTCCAAAAAATTAATTTTCGGATGAAAAACGATGACTCCGGACATGTCGAACGATCCCAAAATGGTCAATATGGATGACATTTTAACATTCAATCTTTTGACTGTAAATGACTGTTGGATGTGAATTATGACTTTGTCAACTAAAATAAGTGTGTTTAAAGTCATTTCTGTGCCTGAAACTGGTCAAAATTGAAGCTTTTGAGTAAGCAAAACTCTGTAAAAATGGCAATTTTGGTCACTCTGAGGGTTTAAAAAGTGGTTATTCAACATGAGGCACGACCCAATTGACATTTTAAATCATTTTTGGTACAGTCCAAAAAATCAATTTCCGGATGAAAAACGATGACTCCGGACCTGTTGAACGTTCCCAAAATGGTCTATAATGATGAAATTTTAACATTTAATCTTTTGACTCTGAATGACTGTTGGATGTGAATTATGACTTTGTCAACTAAAATAAGTGTGTTTTAAGTCATTTCTGTGCCTCAAAGGGGTCAAAATTGAAGCTTTTGAGTAATTAAAACTCTGTAAAAATGGCAATTTTGGTCACTCTGAGGCTTTAAAAAGTGGTTATTCAACATGAGGAACGATCCAATTGACATTTTGAATCATTTTTGGTACAGTCCAAAAAATCAATTTTCGGATGAAAAACGATGACTCCGGACATGTCGAACGATCCCAAAATGCTCAATATGGATGAAATTGTAACATTTAATCTTTTGACTGTAAATGACTGTTGGATGTGAATTATGACTTTGTCAACTAAAATAAGTGTGTTTTAAGTCATTTCTGTGCTTCAAAGGGGTCAAAATTGAAGCTTTTGAGTAATCATAACTCTGTAAAAATGGCAATTTTGGTCACTGTGAGGGTTTAAAAAGTGGTTATTCAACATGAGGCACGATCCAATTGACATTTTGAATCATTTTTGGTACAGTCCAAAAAATCAATTTTCGGATGAAAACGATGACTCCGGACATGTCGAACGATCCCAAAATGGCCAATATGGATGAAATTTTAACATTTAATCTTTTGACTGTAAATGACTGTTGGATGTGAATTATGACTTTGTCAACTAAAATAAGTGTGTCTTAAGTCATTTCTGTGCTTCAAAGGGGTCAAAATTGAAGCTTTTGAGTAATCATAACTCTGTAAAAATGGCAATTTTGGTCACTGTGAGGGTTTAAAAAGTGGTTATTCAACATGAGGCACGATCCAATTGACATTTTGAATCATTTTTGGTACAGTCCAAAAAATCAATTTTCGGATGAAAACGATGACTCCGGACATGTCGAACGATCCCAAAATGGCCAATATGGATGAAATTTTAACATTTAATCTTTTGACTGTAAATGACTGTTGGATGTGAATTATGACTTTGTCAACTAAAATAAGTGTGTTTAAAGTCATTTCTGTGCCTCAAAGGGGTCAAAATTGAAGCTTTTGAGTAATTAAAACTCTGTAAAAATGGCAATTTTGGTCACTCTGAGGCTTTAAAAAGTGGTTATTCAACATGAGGCACGATCCAATTGACATTTTGAATCATTTTTGGTACAGTCCAAAAAATCAATTTTCGGATGAAAAACGATGACTCCGGATATGTCGAACTATCCCAAAATGGTCAATATGGATGAAATTGTAACATTTAATCTTTTGACTGTAAATGACTGTTGGATGTGAATTAGGACTTTGTCAACTAAAATAAGTGTGTTTAAAGTCGTTTCTGTGCCTGAAACGGGTCAAAATTGAAGCTTTTGAGTAATCAAAACTCTGTAAAAATGGCAATTTTGGTCACTGTGAGGCTTTAAAAAGTGGTTATTCAACATGAGGCACGATCCAATTGACATTTTGAATCATTTTTGGTACAGTCCAAAAAATTAATTTTCGGATGAAAAACGATGACTCCGGACATGTCGAACGATCCCAAAATGGTCAATATGGATGACATTTTAACATTCAATCTTTTGACTGTAAATGACTGTTGGATGTGAATTATGACTTTGTCAACTAAAATAAGTGTGTTTAAAGTCATTTCTGTGCCTGAAACTGGTCAAAATTGAAGCTTTTGAGTAAGCAAAACTCTGTAAAAATGGCAATTTTGGTCACTCTGAGGGTTTAAAAAGTGGTTATTCAACATGAGGCACGACCCAATTGACATTTTGAATCATTTTTGGTACAGTCCAAAAAATCAATTTCCGGATGAAAAACGATGACTCCGGACCTGTTGAACGTTCCCAAAATGGTCTATAATGATGAAATTTTAACATTTAATCTTTTGACTCTGAATGACTGTTGGATGTGAATTATGACTTTGTCAACTAAAATAAGTGTGTTTTAAGTCATTTCTGTGCCTCAAAGGGGTCAAAATTGAAGCTTTTGAGTAATTAAAACTCTGTAAAAATGCCAATTTTGGTCACTCTGAGGCTTTAAAAAGTGGTTATTCAACATGAGGAACGATCCAATTGACATTTTGAATCATTTTTGGTACAGTCCAAAAAATCAATTTTCGGATGAAAAACGATGACTCCGGACATGTCGAACGATCCCAAAATGCTCAATATGGATGAAATTTTAACATTTAACCTTTTGACTCTAAATGACTGTTGGTTATGACTTTGTCAACTAAAATAAGTGTGTTTAAAGTCAATTCTGTGCCTGAAATGGTTCAAAATTGAAGCTTTTGAGTAAGCAAAACTCTGTAAAAGTGGCAATTTTGGTGACTGTGAGGGTTTAAAAAGTGGTTATTCAACATGAGGCACGATCCAATTGACATTTTGAATCCTTTTTGGTACAGTCCAAAAATAAATTTTCGGATGAAAAAAGATGACTCCGGACATGTCGAACGATCCCAAAATGGTCAATATGGATGAAATTTTAACATTTAACCTTTTGACTGTAAATGACGGTTGGATGTGAATTAGGACTTTGTCAACTAAAATAAGTGTGTTTAAAGTCATTTCTGTGCCTGAAACGGGTCAAAATTGAAGCTTTTGAGTAAGCAAAACTCTGTAAAAATGGCAATTTTGGTGACTGTGAGGGTTTAAAAAGTGGTTATTCAACATGAGGCACGATCCAATTGACATTTTGAATCCTTTTTGGTACAGTCCAAAAATAAATTTTCGGATGAAAAACGATGACTCCGGACATGTCGAACGATCCCAAAATGGTCAATATGGATGAAATTTTAACATTTAACCTTTTGACTCTAAATGACTGTTGGTTATGACTTTGTCAACTAAAATAAGTGTGTTTAAAGTCAATTCTGTGCCTGAAATGGTTCAAAATTGAAGCTTTTGAGTAAGCAAAACTCTGTAAAAGTGGCAATTTTGGTGACTGTGAGGGTTTAAAAAGTGGTTATTCAACATGAGGCACGATCCAATTGACATTTTGAATCCTTTTTGGTACAGTCCAAAAATAAATTTTCGGATGAAAAACGATGACTCCGGACATGTCGAACGATCCCAAAATGGTCAATATGGATGAAATTTTAACATTTAACCTTTTGACTGTAAATGACTGTTGGATGTGAATTAGGACTTTGTCAACTAAAATAAGTGTGTTTAAAGTCATTTCTGTGCCTGAAACGGGTCAAAATTGAAGCTTTTGAGTAATCAAAACTCTGTAAAAATGGCAATTTTGGTCACTGTGAGGCTTTAAAAAGTGGTTATTCAACATGAGGCATGATCCAATTGACATTTTGAATCATTTTTGGTACAGTCCAAAAAATGAATTTTCGGATGAAAAACGATGACTCCGGACATGTTGAACGGTCCCAAAATGGTCAATATGGATGAAATTTTAACATTCAATCTTTTCACTGTATATGACTTTTGGATGTGAATTATGTCTTTGTCAACTAAAATAAGTGTGTTAAAAGTCATTTCTGTGCCTGAAACGGGTCAAAATTGAAGCTTTTGAGTAAGCAAAACTCTGTAAAAATGGCAATTTTGGTGACTGTGAGGGTTTAAAAAGTGGTTATTCAACATGAGGCACGATCCAATTGACATTTTGAATCCTTTTTGGTACAGTCCAAAAATAAATTTTCGGATGAAAAACGATGACTCCGGACATGTCGAACGATCCCAAAATGGTCAATATGGATGAAATTTTAACATTTAACCTTTTGACTCTAAATGACTGTTGGTTATGACTTTGTCAACTAAAATAAGTGTGTTTAAAGTCAATTCTGTGCCTGAAATGGTTCAAAATTGAAGCTTTTGAGTAAGCAAAACTCTGTAAAAGTGGCAATTTTGGTGACTGTGAGGGTTTAAAAAGTGGTTATTCAACATGAGGCACGATCCAATTGACATTTTGAATCCTTTTTGGTACAGTCCAAAAATAAATTTTCGGATGAAAAACGATGACTCCGGACATGTCGAACGATCCCAAAATGGTCAATATGGATGAAATTTTAACATTTAACCTTTTGACTGTAAATGACTGTTGGATGTGAATTAGGACTTTGTCAACTAAAATAAGTGTGTTTAAAGTCATTTCTGTGCCTGAAACGGGTCAAAATTGAAGCTTTTGAGTAATCAAAACTCTGTAAAAATGGCAATTTTGGTCACTGTGAGGCTTTAAAAAGTGGTTATTCAACATGAGGCATGATCCAATTGACATTTTGAATCATTTTTGGTACAGTCCAAAAAATGAATTTTCGGATGAAAAACGATGACTCCGGACATGTTGAACGGTCCCAAAATGGTCAATATGGATGAAATTTTAACATTCAATCTTTTCACTGTATATGACTTTTGGATGTGAATTATGTCTTTGTCAACTAAAATAAGTGTGTTAAAAGTCATTTCTGTGCCTGAAACGGGTCAAAATTGAAGCTTTTGAGTAAGCAAAACTCTGTAAAAATGGCAATTTTGGTCACTCTGAGGGTTTAAAAAGTGGTTATTCAACATGAGGCACGACCCAATTGACATTTTGAATCATTTTTGGTACAGTCCAAAAAATCAATTTTCGGATGAAAACGATGACTCCGGACATGTCGAACGATCCCAAAATGGCCAATATGGATGAAATTTTAACATTTAATCTTTTGACTGTAAATGACTGTTGGATGTGAATTAGGACTTTGTCAACTAAAATAAGTGTGTTTAAAGTCGTTTCTGTGCCTGAAACGGGTCAAAATTGAAGCTTTTGAGTAATCAAAACTCTGTAAAAATGGCAATTTTGGTCACTGTGAGGCTTTAAAAAGTGGTTATTCAACATGAGGCACGATCCAATTGACATTTTGAATCATTTTTGGTACAGTCCAAAAAATGAGTTTTCGGATGAAAAACGATGACTCCGGACATGTCGAACGATCCCAAAATGGTCAATATGGATGACATTTTAACATTCAATCTTTTTACTGTAAATGACTGTTGGATGTGAATTATGACTTTGCCAACTAAAATAAGTGTGTTTAAAGTCATTTCTGTGCCTGAAACTGGTCAAAATTGAAGCTTTTGAGTAAGCAAAACTCTGTAAAAATGGCAATTTTGGTCACTCTGAGGGTTTAAAAAGTGGTTATTCAACATGAGGCACGACCCAATTGTCATTTTGAATCATTTTTGGTACAGTCCAAAAAATCAATTTTCGGATGAAAAACGATGACTCCGGACATGTCGAACGATCCCAAAATGGTCAATATGGATAAAATTTTAACATTTAATCTTTTGACTCTAAATGACTGTTGGATGTGAATTATGACTTTGTCAACTAAAATAAGTGTGTTTAAAGTCATTTCTGTGCCTGAAATGGTTCAAAATTGAAGCTTTTGAGTAAGCAAAACTCTGTAAAAATGGCAATTTTGGTCACTCTGAGGCTTTAAAAAGTGGTTATTCAACATGAGGCACGATCCAATTGACATTTTGAATCATTTTTGGTACAGTCCAAAAAATGAATTTTCGGATGAAAAACGATGACTCCGGACATGTCGAACGATCCCAAAATGGTCAATATGGATGAAATTTTAACATTCAATCTTTTGACTGTAAATGACTGTTGGATGTGAATTATGACTTTGTCAACTAAAATAAGTGTGTTTAAAGTCATTTCTGTCCCTGAAACGGGTCAAAATTGAAGCTTTTGAGTAAGCAAAAATCTGTAAAAATGGCAATTTTGGTCACTCTGAGGGTTTAAAAAGTGGTTATTCAACATGAGGCACGACCCAATTGACATTTTGAATCATTTTTGGTACAGTCCAAAAAATGAATTTTCGGATGAAAAACTATGACTCCGGACATGTCGAACGATCCCGAAATGGTCAATATGGATGAAATTTTAACATTCAATCTTTTGACTGTAAATGACTGTTGGATGTGAATTATGACTTTGTCAACTAAAATAACTGTGTTTTAAGTCATTTCTGTGCTTCAAAGGGGTCAAAATTGAAGCTTTTGAGTAATCATAACTCTGTAAAAATGGCAATTTTGGTCACTGTGAGGGTTTAAAAAGTGGTTATTCAACATGAGGCACGATCCAATTGACATTTTGAATCATTTTTGGTACAGTCCAAAAAATCAATTTTCGGATGAAAACAATGACTCCGGACATGTCGAACGATCCCAAAATGGCCAATATGGATGAAATTTTAACATTTAATCTTTTGACTGTAAATGACTGTTGGATGTGAATTAGGACTTTGTCAACTAAAATAAGTGTGTTTAAAGTCGTTTCTGTGCCTGAAACGGGTCAAAATTGAAGCTTTTGAGTAATCAAAACTCTGTAAAAATGGCAATTTTGGTCACTGTGAGGCTTTAAAAAGTGGTTATTCAACATGAGGCACGATCCAATTGACATTTTGAATCATTTTTGGTACAGTCCAAAAAATGAGTTTTCGGATGAAAAACGATGACTCCGGACATGTCGAACGATCCCAAAATGGTCAATATGGATGACATTTTAACATTCAATCTTTTGACTGTAAATGACTGTTGGATGTGAATTATGACTTTGCCAACTAAAATAAGTGTGTTTAAAGTCATTTCTGTGCCTGAAACTGGTCAAAATTGAAGCTTTTGAGTAAGCAAAACTCTGTAAAAATGGCAATTTTGGTCACTCTGAGGGTTTAAAAAGTGGTTATTCAACATGAGGCACGACCCAATTGACATTTTGAATCATTTTTGGTACAGTCCAAAAAATAAATTTTCGGATGAAAAACGATGACTCCGGACATGTCGAACGATCCCAAAATGGTCAATATGGATAAAATTTTAACATTTAATCTTTTGCCTCTAAATGACTGTTGGATGTGAATTATGACTTTGTCAACTAAAATAAGTGTGTTTAAAGTCATTTCTGTGCCTGAAATGGTTCAAAATTGAAGCTTTTGAGTAAGCAAAACTCTGTAAAAGTAGCAATTTTGGTGACTGTGAGGGTTTAAAAAGTGGTTATTCAACATGAGGCACAATCCAATTGACATTTTGAATCCTTTTTGGTACAGTCCAAAAAATAAATTTTCGGATGAAAAACGATGACTCCGGACATGTCGAACGATCCCAAAATGGTCAATATGGATGAAATTTTAACATTTAATCTTTTGACTGTAAATGACTGGTGGATGTGAATTATGACTTTGTCAACTAAAATAAGTGTGTTTAAAGTCATTTCTGTGCCTGAAACGGGTCAAAATTGAAGCTTTTGAGTAAGCAAAACTCTGTAAAAATGGCAATTTTGGTGACTGTGAGGGTTTAAAAAGTGGTTATTCAACATGAGGCACGATCCAATTGACATTTTGAATCCTTTTTGGTACAGTCCAAAAATAAATTTTCGGATGAAAAACGATGACTCCGGACATGTCGAACGATCCCAAAATGGTCAATATGGATGAAATTTTAACATTTAACCTTTTGACTCTAAATGACTGTTGGTTATGACTTTGTCAACTAAAATAAGTGTGTTTAAAGTCAATTCTGTGCCTGAAATGGTTCAAAATTGAAGCTTTTGAGTAAGCAAAACTCTGTAAAAGTGGCAATTTTGGTGACTGTGAGGGTTTAAAAAGTGGTTATTCAACATGAGGCACGATCCAATTGACATTTTGAATCCTTTTTGGTACAGTCCAAAAATAAATTTTCGGATGAAAAACGATGACTCCGGACATGTCGAACGATCCCAAAATGGTCAATATGGATGAAATTTTAACATTTAACCTTTTGACTGTAAATGACTGTTGGATGTGAATTAGGACTTTGTCAACTAAAATAAGTGTGTTTAAAGTCATTTCTGTGCCTGAAACGGGTCAAAATTGAAGCTTTTGAGTAATCAAAACTCTGTAAAAATGGCAATTTTGGTCACTGTGAGGCTTTAAAAAGTGGTTATTCAACATGAGGCATGATCCAATTGACATTTTGAATCATTTTTGGTACAGTCCAAAAAATGAATTTTCGGATGAAAAACGATGACTCCGGACATGTTGAACGGTCCCAAAATGGTCAATATGGATGAAATTTTAACATTCAATCTTTTCACTGTATATGACTTTTGGATGTGAATTATGTCTTTGTCAACTAAAATAAGTGTGTTAAAAGTCATTTCTGTGCCTGAAACGGGTCAAAATTGAAGCTTTTGAGTAAGCAAAACTCTGTAAAAATGGCAATTTTGGTGACTGTGAGGGTTTAAAAAGTGGTTATTCAACATGAGGCACGATCCAATTGACATTTTGAATCCTTTTTGGTACAGTCCAAAAATAAATTTTCGGATGAAAAACGATGACTCCGGACATGTCGAACGATCCCAAAATGGTCAATATGGATGAAATTTTAACATTTAACCTTTTGACTCTAAATGACTGTTGGTTATGACTTTGTCAACTAAAATAAGTGTGTTTAAAGTCAATTCTGTGCCTGAAATGGTTCAAAATTGAAGCTTTTGAGTAAGCAAAACTCTGTAAAAGTGGCAATTTTGGTGACTGTGAGGGTTTAAAAAGTGGTTATTCAACATGAGGCACGATCCAATTGACATTTTGAATCCTTTTTGGTACAGTCCAAAAATAAATTTTCGGATGAAAAACGATGACTCCGGACATGTCGAACGATCCCAAAATGGTCAATATGGATGAAATTTTAACATTTAACCTTTTGACTGTAAATGACTGTTGGATGTGAATTAGGACTTTGTCAACTAAAATAAGTGTGTTTAAAGTCATTTCTGTGCCTGAAACGGGTCAAAATTGAAGCTTTTGAGTAATCAAAACTCTGTAAAAATGGCAATTTTGGTCACTGTGAGGCTTTAAAAAGTGGTTATTCAACATGAGGCATGATCCAATTGACATTTTGAATCATTTTTGGTACAGTCCAAAAAATGAATTTTCGGATGAAAAACGATGACTCCGGACATGTTGAACGGTCCCAAAATGGTCAATATGGATGAAATTTTAACATTCAATCTTTTCACTGTATATGACTTTTGGATGTGAATTATGTCTTTGTCAACTAAAATAAGTGTGTTAAAAGTCATTTCTGTGCCTGAAACGGGTCAAAATTGAAGCTTTTGAGTAAGCAAAACTCTGTAAAAATGGCAATTTTGGTGACTGTGAGGGTTTAAAAAGTGGTTATTCAACATGAGGCACGATCCAATTGACATTTTGAATCCTTTTTGGTACAGTCCAAAAATAAATTTTCGGATGAAAAACGATGACTCCGGACATGTCGAACGATCCCAAAATGGTCAATATGGATGAAATTTTAACATTTAACCTTTTGACTCTAAATGACTGTTGGTTATGACTTTGTCAACTAAAATAAGTGTGTTTAAAGTCAATTCTGTGCCTGAAATGGTTCAAAATTGAAGCTTTTGAGTAAGCAAAACTCTGTAAAAGTGGCAATTTTGGTGACTGTGAGGGTTTAAAAAGTGGTTATTCAACATGAGGCACGATCCAATTGACATTTTGAATCCTTTTTGGTACAGTCCAAAAATAAATTTTCGGATGAAAAACGATGACTCCGGACATGTCGAACGATCCCAAAATGGTCAATATGGATGAAATTTTAACATTTAACCTTTTGACTGTAAATGACTGTTGGATGTGAATTAGGACTTTGTCAACTAAAATAAGTGTGTTTAAAGTCATTTCTGTGCCTGAAACGGGTCAAAATTGAAGCTTTTGAGTAATCAAAACTCTGTAAAAATGGCAATTTTGGTCACTGTGAGGCTTTAAAAAGTGGTTATTCAACATGAGGCATGATCCAATTGACATTTTGAATCATTTTTGGTACAGTCCAAAAAATGAATTTTCGGATGAAAAACGATGACTCCGGACATGTTGAACGGTCCCAAAATGGTCAATATGGATGAAATTTTAACATTCAATCTTTTCACTGTATATGACTTTTGGATGTGAATTATGTCTTTGTCAACTAAAATAAGTGTGTTTAAAGTCGTTTCTGTGCCTGAAACGGGTCAAAATTGAAGCTTTTGAGTAATCAAAACTCTGTAAAAATGGCAATTTTGGTCACTGTGAGGCTTTAAAAAGTGGTTATTCAACATGAGGCACGATCCAATTGACATTTTGAATCATTTTTGGTACAGTCCAAAAAATGAGTTTTCGGATGAAAAACGATGACTCCGGACATGTCGAACGATCCCAAAATGGTCAATATGGATGACATTTTAACATTCAATCTTTTGACTGTAAATGACTGTTGGATGTGAATTATGACTTTGCCAACTAAAATAAGTGTGTTTAAAGTCATTTCTGTGCCTGAAACTGGTCAAAATTGAAGCTTTTGAGTAAGCAAAACTCTGTAAAAATGGCAATTTTGGTCACTCTGAGGGTTTAAAAAGTGGTTATTCAACATGAGGCACGACCCAATTGACATTTTGAATCATTTTTGGTACAGTCCAAAAAATCAATTTTCGGATGAAAAACGATGACTCCGGACATGTCGAACGATCCCAAAATGGTCAATATGGATAAAATTTTAACATTTAATCTTTTGACTCTAAATGACTGTTGGATGTGAATTATGACTTTGTCAACTAAAATAAGTGTGTTTAAAGTCATTTCTGTGCCTGAAATGGTTCAAAATTGAAGCTTTTGAGTAAGCAAAACTCTGTAAAAGTAGCAATTTTGGTGACTGTGAGGGTTTAAAAAGTGGTTATTCAACATGAGGCACAATCCAATTGACATTTTGAATCCTTTTTGGTACAGTCCAAAAAATAAATTTTCGGATGAAAAACGATGACTCCGGACATGTCGAATGATCCCAAAATGATCAATATGGATGAAATTTTAACATTTAATCTTTTGACTGTAAATGACTGGTGGATGTGAATTATGACTTTGTCAACTAAAATAAGTGTGTTTAAAGTCATTTCTGTGCCTGAAACGGGTCAAAATTGAAGCTTTTGAGTAAGCAAAACTCTGTAAAAATGGCAATTTTGGTGACTGTGAGGGTTTAAAAAGTGGTTATTCAACATGAGGCACGATCCAATTGACATTTTGAATCCTTTTTGGTACAGTCCAAAAATAAATTTTCGGATGAAAAACGATGACTCCGGACATGTCGAACGATCCCAAAATGGTCAATATGGATGAAATTTTAACATTTAACCTTTTGACTGTAAATGACTGTTGGATGTGAATTAGGACTTTGTCAACTAAAATAAGTGTGTTTAAAGTCATTTCTGTGCCTGAAACGGGTCAAAATTGAAGCTTTTGAGTAATCAAAACTCTGTAAAAATGGCAATTTTGGTCACTGTGAGGCTTTAAAAAGTGGTTATTCAACATGAGGCACGATCCAATTGACATTTTGAATCATTTTTGGTACAGTCCAAAAAATGAATTTTCGGATGAAAAACGATGACTCCGGACATGTTGAACGGTCCCAAAATGGTCAATATGGATGAAATTTTAACATTCAATCTTTTCACTGTAAATGACTTTTGGATGTGAATTATGTCTTTGTCAACTAAAATAAGTGTGTTAAAAGTCATTTCTGTGCCTGAAACGGGTCAAAATTGAAGCTTTTGAGTAAGCAAAACTCTGTAAAAATGGCAATTTTGGTCACTCTGAGGGTTTAAAAAGTGGTTATTCAACATGAGGCACGACCCAATTGACATTTTGAATCATTTTTGGTACAGTCCAAAAAATCAATTTCCGGATGAAAAACGATGACTCCGGACCTGTTGAACGTTCCCAAAATGGTCTATAATGATGAAATTTTAACATTTAATCTTTTGACTCTGAATGACTGTTGGATGTGAATTATGACTTTGTCAACTAAAATAAGTGTGTTTTAAGTCATTTCTGTGCCTCAAAGGGGTCAAAATTGAAGCTTTTGAGTAATTAAAACTCTGTAAAAATGGCAATTTTGGTCACTCTGAGGCTTTAAAAAGTGGTTATTCAACATGAGGAACGATCCAATTGACATTTTGAATCATTTTTGGTACAGTCCAAAAAATCAATTTTCGGATGAAAAACGATGACTCCGGACATGTCGAACGATCCCAAAATGCTCAATATGGATGAAATTGTAACATTTAATCTTTTGACTGTAAATGACTGTTGGATGTGAATTAGGACTTTGTCAACTAAAATAAGTGTGTTTAAAGTCATTTCTGTGCCTGAAACGGGTCAAAATTGAAGCTTTTGAGTAATCAAAACTCTGTAAAAATGGCAATTTTGGTCACTGTGAGGCTTTAAAAAGTGGTTATTCAACATGAGGCACGATCCAATTGACATTTTGAATCATTTTTGGTACAGTCCAAAAAATGAATTTTCGGATGAAAAACGATGACTCCGGACATGTCGAACGATCCCAAAATGGTCAATATGGATGAAATTTTAACATTCAATCTTTTGACTGTAAATGACTGTTGGATGTGAATTATGACTTTGTCAACTAAAATAAGTGTGTTTTAAGTCATTTCTGTGCTTCAAAGGGGTCAAAATTGAAGCTTTTGAGTAATCATAACTCTGTAAAAATGGCAATTTTGGTCACTGTGAGGGTTTAAAAAGTGGTTATTCAACATGAGGCACGATCCAATTGACATTTTGAATCATTTTTGGTACAGTCCAAAAAATCAATTTTCGGATGAAAACGATGACTCCGGACATGTCGAACGATCCCAAAATGGCCAATATGGATGAAATTTTAACATTTAATCTTTTGACTGTAAATGACTGTTGGATGTGAATTATGACTTTGTCAACTAAAATAAGTGTGTTTTAAGTCATTTCTGTGCTTCAAAGGGGTCAAAATTGAAGCTTTTGAGTAATCATAACTCTGTAAAAATGGCAATTTTGGTCACTGTGAGGGTTTAAAAAGTGGTTATTCAACATGAGGCACGATCGAATTGACATTTTGAATCATTTTTGGTACAGTCCAAAAAATCAATTTCCGGATGAAAACGATGACTCCGGACATGTCGAACGATCCCAAAATGGCCAATATGGATGAAATTTTAACATTTAATCTTTTGACTGTAAATGACTGTTGGATGTGAATTATGACTTTGTCAACTAAAATAAGTGTGTTTAAAGTCATTTCTGTGCCTCAAAGGGGTCAAAATTGAAGCTTTTGAGTAATTAAAACTCTGTAAAAATGGCAATTTTGGTCACTCTGAGGCTTTAAAAAGTGGTTATTCAACATGAGGCACGATCCAATTGACATTTTGAATCATTTTTGGTACAGTCCAAAAAATCAATTTTCGGATGAAAAACGATGACTCCGGATATGTCGAACTATCCCAAAATGGTCAATATGGATGAAATTGTAACATTTAATCTTTTGACTGTAAATGACTGTTGGATGTGAATTAGGACTTTGTCAACTAAAATAAGTGTGTTTAAAGTCGTTTCTGTGCCTGAAACGGGTCAAAATTGAAGCTTTTGAGTAATCAAAACTCTGTAAAAATGGCAATTTTGGTCACTGTGAGGCTTTAAAAAGTGGTTATTCAACATGAGGCACGATCCAATTGACATTTTGAATCATTTTTGGTACAGTCCAAAAAATTAATTTTCGGATGAAAAACGATGACTCCGGACATGTCGAACGATCCCAAAATGGTCAATATGGATGACATTTTAACATTCAATCTTTTGACTGTAAATGACTGTTGGATGTGAATTATGACTTTGTCAACTAAAATAAGTGTGTTTAAAGTCATTTCTGTGCCTGAAACTGGTCAAAATTGAAGCTTTTGAGTAAGCAAAACTCTGTAAAAATGGCAATTTTGGTCACTCTGAGGGTTTAAAAAGTGGTTATTCAACATGAGGCACAATCCAATTGACATTTTGAATCCTTTTTGGTACAGTCCAAAAAATAAATTTTCGGATGAAAAACGATGACTCCGGACATGTCGAATGATCCCAAAATGATCAATATGGATGAAATTTTAACATTTAATCTTTTGACTGTAAATGACTGGTGGATGTGAATTATGACTTTGTCAACTAAAATAAGTGTGTTTAAAGTCATTTCTGTGCCTGAAACGGGTCAAAATTGAAGCTTTTGAGTAAGCAAAACTCTGTAAAAATGGCAATTTTGGTGACTGTGAGGGTTTAAAAAGTGGTTATTCAACATGAGGCACGATCCAATTGACATTTTGAATCCTTTTTGGTACAGTCCAAAAATAAATTTTCGGATGAAAAACGATGACTCCGGACATGTCGAACGATCCCAAAATGGTCAATATGGATGAAATTTTAACATTTAACCTTTTGACTGTAAATGACTGTTGGATGTGAATTAGGACTTTGTCAACTAAAATAAGTGTGTTTAAAGTCATTTCTGTGCCTGAAACGGGTCAAAATTGAAGCTTTTGAGTAATCAAAACTCTGTAAAAATGGCAATTTTGGTCACTGTGAGGCTTTAAAAAGTGGTTATTCAACATGAGGCACGATCCAATTGACATTTTGAATCATTTTTGGTACAGTCCAAAAAATGAATTTTCGGATGAAAAACGATGACTCCGGACATGTTGAACGGTCCCAAAATGGTCAATATGGATGAAATTTTAACATTCAATCTTTTCACTGTAAATGACTTTTGGATGTGAATTATGTCTTTGTCAACTAAAATAAGTGTGTTAAAAGTCATTTCTGTGCCTGAAACGGGTCAAAATTGAAGCTTTTGAGTAAGCAAAACTCTGTAAAAATGGCAATTTTGGTCACTCTGAGGGTTTAAAAAGTGGTTATTCAACATGAGGCACGACCCAATTGACATTTTGAATCATTTTTGGTACAGTCCAAAAAATCAATTTCCGGATGAAAAACGATGACTCCGGACCTGTTGAACGTTCCCAAAATGGTCTATAATGATGAAATTTTAACATTTAATCTTTTGACTCTGAATGACTGTTGGATGTGAATTATGACTTTGTCAACTAAAATAAGTGTGTTTTAAGTCATTTCTGTGCCTCAAAGGGGTCAAAATTGAAGCTTTTGAGTAATTAAAACTCTGTAAAAATGGCAATTTTGGTCACTCTGAGGCTTTAAAAAGTGGTTATTCAACATGAGGAACGATCCAATTGACATTTTGAATCATTTTTGGTACAGTCCAAAAAATCAATTTTCGGATGAAAAACGATGACTCCGGACATGTCGAACGATCCCAAAATGCTCAATATGGATGAAATTGTAACATTTAATCTTTTGACTGTAAATGACTGTTGGATGTGAATTAGGACTTTGTCAACTAAAATAAGTGTGTTTAAAGTCATTTCTGTGCCTGAAACGGGTCAAAATTGAAGCTTTTGAGTAATCAAAACTCTGTAAAAATGGCAATTTTGGTCACTGTGAGGCTTTAAAAAGTGGTTATTCAACATGAGGCACGATCCAATTGACATTTTGAATCATTTTTGGTACAGTCCAAAAAATGAATTTTCGGATGAAAAACGATGACTCCGGACATGTCGAACGATCCCAAAATGGTCAATATGGATGAAATTTTAACATTCAATCTTTTGACTGTAAATGACTGTTGGATGTGAATTATGACTTTGTCAACTAAAATAAGTGTGTTTTAAGTCATTTCTGTGCTTCAAAGGGGTCAAAATTGAAGCTTTTGAGTAATCATAACTCTGTAAAAATGGCAATTTTGGTCACTGTGAGGGTTTAAAAAGTGGTTATTCAACATGAGGCACGATCCAATTGACATTTTGAATCATTTTTGGTACAGTCCAAAAAATCAATTTTCGGATGAAAACGATGACTCCGGACATGTCGAACGATCCCAAAATGGCCAATATGGATGAAATTTTAACATTTAATCTTTTGACTGTAAATGACTGTTGGATGTGAATTATGACTTTGTCAACTAAAATAAGTGTGTTTTAAGTCATTTCTGTGCTTCAAAGGGGTCAAAATTGAAGCTTTTGAGTAATCATAACTCTGTAAAAATGGCAATTTTGGTCACTGTGAGGGTTTAAAAAGTGGTTATTCAACATGAGGCACGATCGAATTGACATTTTGAATCATTTTTGGTACAGTCCAAAAAATCAATTTCCGGATGAAAACGATGACTCCGGACATGTCGAACGATCCCAAAATGGCCAATATGGATGAAATTTTAACATTTAATCTTTTGACTGTAAATGACTGTTGGATGTGAATTATGACTTTGTCAACTAAAATAAGTGTGTTTAAAGTCATTTCTGTGCCTCAAAGGGGTCAAAATTGAAGCTTTTGAGTAATTAAAACTCTGTAAAAATGGCAATTTTGGTCACTCTGAGGCTTTAAAAAGTGGTTATTCAACATGAGGCACGATCCAATTGACATTTTGAATCATTTTTGGTACAGTCCAAAAAATCAATTTTCGGATGAAAAACGATGACTCCGGATATGTCGAACTATCCCAAAATGGTCAATATGGATGAAATTGTAACATTTAATCTTTTGACTGTAAATGACTGTTGGATGTGAATTAGGACTTTGTCAACTAAAATAAGTGTGTTTAAAGTCGTTTCTGTGCCTGAAACGGGTCAAAATTGAAGCTTTTGAGTAATCAAAACTCTGTAAAAATGGCAATTTTGGTCACTGTGAGGCTTTAAAAAGTGGTTATTCAACATGAGGCACGATCCAATTGACATTTTGAATCATTTTTGGTACAGTCCAAAAAATTAATTTTCGGATGAAAAACGATGACTCCGGACATGTCGAACGATCCCAAAATGGTCAATATGGATGACATTTTAACATTCAATCTTTTGACTGTAAATGACTGTTGGATGTGAATTATGACTTTGTCAACTAAAATAAGTGTGTTTAAAGTCATTTCTGTGCCTGAAACTGGTCAAAATTGAAGCTTTTGAGTAAGCAAAACTCTGTAAAAATGGCAATTTTGGTCACTCTGAGGGTTTAAAAAGTGGTTATTCAACATGAGGCACGACCCAATTGACATTTTAAATCATTTTTGGTACAGTCCAAAAAATCAATTTCCGGATGAAAAACGATGACTCCGGACCTGTTGAACGTTCCCAAAATGGTCTATAATGATGAAATTTTAACATTTAATCTTTTGACTCTGAATGACTGTTGGATGTGAATTATGACTTTGTCAACTAAAATAAGTGTGTTTTAAGTCATTTCTGTGCCTCAAAGGGGTCAAAATTGAAGCTTTTGAGTAATTAAAACTCTGTAAAAATGGCAATTTTGGTCACTCTGAGGCTTTAAAAAGTGGTTATTCAACATGAGGAACGATCCAATTGACATTTTGAATCATTTTTGGTACAGTCCAAAAAATCAATTTTCGGATGAAAAACGATGACTCCGGACATGTCGAACGATCCCAAAATGCTCAATATGGATGAAATTGTAACATTTAATCTTTTGACTGTAAATGACTGTTGGATGTGAATTATGACTTTGTCAACTAAAATAAGTGTGTTTTAAGTCATTTCTGTGCTTCAAAGGGGTCAAAATTGAAGCTTTTGAGTAATCATAACTCTGTAAAAATGGCAATTTTGGTCACTGTGAGGGTTTAAAAAGTGGTTATTCAACATGAGGCACGATCCAATTGACATTTTGAATCATTTTTGGTACAGTCCAAAAAATCAATTTTCGGATGAAAACGATGACTCCGGACATGTCGAACGATCCCAAAATGGTCAATATGGATGAAATTGTAACATTTAATCTTTTGACTGTAAATGACTGTTGGATGTGAATTAGGACTTTGTCAACTAAAATAAGTGTGTTTAAAGTCGTTTCTGTGCCTGAAACGGGTCAAAATTGAAGCTTTTGAGTAATCAAAACTCTGTAAAAATGGCAATTTTGGTCACTGTGAGGCTTTAAAAAGTGGTTATTCAACATGAGGCACGATCCAATTGACATTTTGAATCATTTTTGGTACAGTCCAAAAAATTAATTTTCGGATGAAAAACGATGACTCCGGACATGTCGAACGATCCCAAAATGGTCAATATGGATGACATTTTAACATTCAATCTTTTGACTGTAAATGACTGTTGGATGTGAATTATGACTTTGTCAACTAAAATAAGTGTGTTTAAAGTCATTTCTGTGCCTGAAACTGGTCAAAATTGAAGCTTTTGAGTAAGCAAAACTCTGTAAAAATGGCAATTTTGGTCACTCTGAGGGTTTAAAAAGTGGTTATTCAACATGAGGCACGACCCAATTGACATTTTAAATCATTTTTGGTACAGTCCAAAAAATCAATTTCCGGATGAAAAACGATGACTCCGGACCTGTTGAACGTTCCCAAAATGGTCTATAATGATGAAATTTTAACATTTAATCTTTTGACTCTGAATGACTGTTGGATGTGAATTATGACTTTGTCAACTAAAATAAGTGTGTTTTAAGTCATTTCTGTGCCTCAAAGGGGTCAAAATTGAAGCTTTTGAGTAATTAAAACTCTGTAAAAATGGCAATTTTGGTCACTCTGAGGCTTTAAAAAGTGGTTATTCAACATGAGGAACGATCCAATTGACATTTTGAATCATTTTTGGTACAGTCCAAAAAATCAATTTTCGGATGAAAAACGATGACTCCGGACATGTCGAACGATCCCAAAATGCTCAATATGGATGAAATTGTAACATTTAATCTTTTGACTGTAAATGACTGTTGGATGTGAATTATGACTTTGTCAACTAAAATAAGTGTGTTTTAAGTCATTTCTGTGCTTCAAAGGGGTCAAAATTGAAGCTTTTGAGTAATCATAACTCTGTAAAAATGGCAATTTTGGTCACTGTGAGGGTTTAAAAAGTGGTTATTCAACATGAGGCACGATCCAATTGACATTTTGAATCATTTTTGGTACAGTCCAAAAAATCAATTTTCGGATGAAAACGATGACTCCGGACATGTCGAACGATCCCAAAATGGCCAATATGGATGAAATTTTAACATTTAATCTTTTGACTGTAAATGACTGTTGGATGTGAATTATGACTTTGTCAACTAAAATAAGTGTGTCTTAAGTCATTTCTGTGCTTCAAAGGGGTCAAAATTGAAGCTTTTGAGTAATCATAACTCTGTAAAAATGGCAATTTTGGTCACTGTGAGGGTTTAAAAAGTGGTTATTCAACATGAGGCACGATCCAATTGACATTTTGAATCTTTTTTGGTACAGTCCAAAAAATAAATTTTCGGATGAAAAACGATGACTCCGGACATGTCGAACGATCCCAAAATGGTCAATATGGATGAAATTTTAACATTTAATCTTTTGACTGTAAATGACTGGTGGATGTGAATTATGACTTTGTCAACTAAAATAAGTGTGTTTAAAGTCATTTCTGTGCCTGAAACGGGTCAAAATTGAAGCTTTTGAGTAAGCAAAACTCTGTAAAAATGGCAATTTTGGTGACTGTGAGGGTTTAAAAAGTGGTTATTCAACATGAGGCACGATCCAATTGACATTTTGAATCCTTTTTGGTACAGTCCAAAAATAAATTTTCGGATGAAAAACGATGACTCCGGACATGTCGAACGATCCCAAAATGGTCAATATGGATGAAATTTTAACATTTAACCTTTTGACTCTAAATGACTGTTGGTTATGACTTTGTCAACTAAAATAAGTGTGTTTAAAGTCAATTCTGTGCCTGAAATGGTTCAAAATTGAAGCTTTTGAGTAAGCAAAACTCTGTAAAAGTGGCAATTTTGGTGACTGAGAGGGTTTAAAAAGTGGTTATTCAACATGAGGCACGATCCAATTGACATTTTGAATCCTTTTTGGTACAGTCCAAAAATAAATTTTCGGATGAAAAACGATGACTCCGGACATGTCGAACGATCCCAAAATGGTCAATATGGATGAAATTTTAACATTTAACCTTTTGACTGTAAATGACTGTTGGATGTGAATTAGGACTTTGTCAACTAAAATAAGTGTGTTTAAAGTCATTTCTGTGCCTGAAACGGGTCAAAATTGAAGCTTTTGAGTAATCAAAACTCTGTAAAAATGGCAATTTTGGTCACTGTGAGGCTTTAAAAAGTGGTTATTCAACATGAGGCACGATCCAATTGACATTTTGAATCATTTTTGGTACAGTCCAAAAAATGAATTTTCGGATGAAAAACGATGACTCCGGACATGTTGAACGGTCCCAAAATGGTCAATATGGATGAAATTTTAACATTCAATCTTTTCACTGTAAATGACTTTTGGATGTGAATTATGTCTTTGTCAACTAAAATAAGTGTGTTAAAAGTCATTTCTGTGCCTGAAACGGGTCAAAATTGAAGCTTTTGAGTAAGCAAAACTCTGTAAAAATGGCAATTTTGGTCACTCTGAGGGTTTAAAAAGTGGTTATTCAACATGAGGCACGACCCAATTGACATTTTGAATCATTTTTGGTACAGTCCAAAAAATCAATTTCCGGATGAAAAACGATGACTCCGGACCTGTTGAACGTTCCCAAAATGGTCTATAATGATGAAATTTTAACATTTAATCTTTTGACTCTGAATGACTGTTGGATGTGAATTATGACTTTGTCAACTAAAATAAGTCTGTTTTAAGTCATTTCTGTGCCTCAAAGGGGTCAAAATTGAAGCTTTTGAGTAATTAAAACTCTGTAAAAATGGCAATTTTGGTCACTCTGAGGCTTTAAAAAGTGGTTATTCAACATGAGGAACGATCCAATTGACATTTTGAATCATTTTTGGTACAGTCCAAAAAATCAATTTTCGGATGAAAAACGATGACTCCGGACATGTCGAACGATCCCAAAATGCTCAATATGGATGAAATTGTAACATTTAATCTTTTGACTGTAAATGACTGTTGGATGTGAATTAGGACTTTGTCAACTAAAATAAGTGTGTTTAAAGTCATTTCTGTGCCTGAAACGGGTCAAAATTGAAGCTTTTGAGTAATCAAAACTCTGTAAAAATGGCAATTTTGGTCACTGTGAGGCTTTAAAAAGTGGTTATTCAACATGAGGCACGATCCAATTGACATTTTGAATCATTTTTGGTACAGTCCAAAAAATGAATTTTCGGATGAAAAACGATGACTCCGGACATGTCGAACGATCCCAAAATGGTCAATATGGATGAAATTTTAACATTCAATCTTTTGACTGTAAATGACTGTTGGATGTGAATTATGACTTTGTCAACTAAAATAAGTGTGTTTTAAGTCATTTCTGTGCTTCAAAGGGGTCAAAATTGAAGCTTTTGAGTAATCATAACTCTGTAAAAATGGCAATTTTGGTCACTGTGAGGGTTTAAAAAGTGGTTATTCAACATGAGGCACGATCCAATTGACATTTTGAATCATTTTTGGTACAGTCCAAAAAATCAATTTTCGGATGAAAACGATGACTCCGGACATGTCGAACGATCCCAAAATGGCCAATATGGATGAAATTTTAACATTTAATCTTTTGACTGTAAATGACTGTTGGATGTGAATTATGACTTTGTCAACTAAAATAAGTGTGTTTTAAGTCATTTCTGTGCTTCAAAGGGGTCAAAATTGAAGCTTTTGAGTAATCATAACTCTGTAAAAATGGCAATTTTGGTCACTGTGAGGGTTTAAAAAGTGGTTATTCAACATGAGGCACGATCCAATTGACATTTTGAATCATTTTTGGTACAGTCCAAAAAATCAATTTCCGGATGAAAACGATGACTCCGGACATGTCGAACGATCCCAAAATGGCCAATATGGATGAAATTTTAACATTTAATCTTTTGACTGTAAATGACTGTTGGATGTGAATTATGACTTTGTCAACTAAAATAAGTGTGTTTAAAGTCATTTCTGTGCCTCAAAGGGGTCAAAATTGAAGCTTTTGAGTAATTAAAACTCTGTAAAAATGGCAATTTTGGTCACTCTGAGGCTTTAAAAAGTGGTTATTCAACATGAGGCACGATCCAATTGACATTTTGAATCATTTTTGGTACAGTCCAAAAAATCAATTTTCGGATGAAAAACGATGACTCCGGATATGTCGAACTATCCCAAAATGGTCAATATGGATGAAATTGTAACATTTAATCTTTTGACTGTAAATGACTGTTGGATGTGAATTAGGACTTTGTCAACTAAAATAAGTGTGTTTAAAGTCGTTTCTGTGCCTGAAACGGGTCAAAATTGAAGCTTTTGAGTAATCAAAACTCTGTAAAAATGGCAATTTTGGTCACTGTGAGGCTTTAAAAAGTGGTTATTCAACATGAGGCACGATCCAATTGACATTTTGAATCATTTTTGGTACAGTCCAAAAAATTAATTTTCGGATGAAAAACGATGACTCCGGACATGTCGAACGATCCCAAAATGGTCAATATGGATGACATTTTAACATTCAATCTTTTGACTGTAAATGACTGTTGGATGTGAATTATGACTTTGTCAACTAAAATAAGTGTGTTTAAAGTCATTTCTGTGCCTGAAACTGGTCAAAATTGAAGCTTTTGAGTAAGCAAAACTCTGTAAAAATGGCAATTTTGGTCACTCTGAGGGTTTAAAAAGTGGTTATTCAACATGAGGCACGACCCAATTGACATTTTAAATCATTTTTGGTACAGTCCAAAAAATCAATTTCCGGATGAAAAACGATGACTCCGGACCTGTTGAACGTTCCCAAAATGGTCTATAATGATGAAATTTTAACATTTAATCTTTTGACTCTGAATGACTGTTGGATGTGAATTATGACTTTGTCAACTAAAATAAGTGTGTTTTAAGTCATTTCTGTGCCTCAAAGGGGTCAAAATTGAAGCTTTTGAGTAATTAAAACTCTGTAAAAATGGCAATTTTGGTCACTCTGAGGCTTTAAAAAGTGGTTATTCAACATGAGGAACGATCCAATTGACATTTTGAATCATTTTTGGTACAGTCCAAAAAATCAATTTTCGGATGAAAAACGATGACTCCGGACATGTCGAACGATCCCAAAATGCTCAATATGGATGAAATTGTAACATTTAATCTTTTGACTGTAAATGACTGTTGGATGTGAATTATGACTTTGTCAACTAAAATAAGTGTGTTTTAAGTCATTTCTGTGCTTCAAAGGGGTCAAAATTGAAGCTTTTGAGTAATCATAACTCTGTAAAAATGGCAATTTTGGTCACTGTGAGGGTTTAAAAAGTGGTTATTCAACATGAGGCACGATCCAATTGACATTTTGAATCATTTTTGGTACAGTCCAAAAAATCAATTTTCGGATGAAAACGATGACTCCGGACATGTCGAACGATCCCAAAATGGCCAATATGGATGAAATTTTAACATTTAATCTTTTGACTGTAAATGACTGTTGGATGTGAATTATGACTTTGTCAACTAAAATAAGTGTGTCTTAAGTCATTTCTGTGCTTCAAAGGGGTCAAAATTGAAGCTTTTGAGTAATCATAACTCTGTAAAAATGGCAATTTTGGTCACTGTGAGGGTTTAAAAAGTGGTTATTCAACATGAGGCACGATCCAATTGACATTTTGAATCATTTTTGGTACAGTCCAAAAAATCAATTTTCGGATGAAAACGATGACTCCGGACATGTCGAACGATCCCAAAATGGCCAATATGGATGAAATTTTAACATTTAATCTTTTGACTGTAAATGACTGTTGGATGTGAATTATGACTTTGTCAACTAAAATAAGTGTGTTTAAAGTCATTTCTGTGCCTCAAAGGGGTCAAAATTGAAGCTTTTGAGTAATTAAAACTCTGTAAAAATGGCAATTTTGGTCACTCTGAGGCTTTAAAAAGTGGTTATTCAACATGAGGCACGATCCAATTGACATTTTGAATCATTTTTGGTACAGTCCAAAAAATCAATTTTCGGATGAAAAACGATGACTCCGGATATGTCGAACTATCCCAAAATGGTCAATATGGATGAAATTGTAACATTTAATCTTTTGACTGTAAATGACTGTTGGATGTGAATTAGGACTTTGTCAACTAAAATAAGTGTGTTTAAAGTCGTTTCTGTGCCTGAAACGGGTCAAAATTGAAGCTTTTGAGTAATCAAAACTCTGTAAAAATGGCAATTTTGGTCACTGTGAGGCTTTAAAAAGTGGTTATTCAACATGAGGCACGATCCAATTGACATTTTGAATCATTTTTGGTACAGTCCAAAAAATTAATTTTCGGATGAAAAACGATGACTCCGGACATGTCGAACGATCCCAAAATGGTCAATATGGATGACATTTTAACATTCAATCTTTTGACTGTAAATGACTGTTGGATGTGAATTATGACTTTGTCAACTAAAATAAGTGTGTTTAAAGTCATTTCTGTGCCTGAAACTGGTCAAAATTGAAGCTTTTGAGTAAGCAAAACTCTGTAAAAATGGCAATTTTGGTCACTCTGAGGGTTTAAAAAGTGGTTATTCAACATGAGGCACGACCCAATTGACATTTTGAATCATTTTTGGTACAGTCCAAAAAATCAATTTCCGGATGAAAAACGATGACTCCGGACCTGTTGAACGTTCCCAAAATGGTCTATAATGATGAAATTTTAACATTTAATCTTTTGACTCTGAATGACTGTTGGATGTGAATTATGACTTTGTCAACTAAAATAAGTCTGTTTTAAGTCATTTCTGTGCCTCAAAGGGGTCAAAATTGAAGCTTTTGAGTAATTAAAACTCTGTAAAAATGGCAATTTTGGTCACTCTGAGGCTTTAAAAAGTGGTTATTCAACATGAGGAACGATCCAATTGACATTTTGAATCATTTTTGGTACAGTCCAAAAAATCAATTTTCGGATGAAAAACGATGACTCCGGACATGTCGAACGATCCCAAAATGCTCAATATGGATGAAATTGTAACATTTAATCTTTTGACTGTAAATGACTGTTGGATGTGAATTAGGACTTTGTCAACTAAAATAAGTGTGTTTAAAGTCATTTCTGTGCCTGAAACAGGTCAAAATTGAAGCTTTTGAGTAATCAAAACTCTGTAAAAATGGCAATTTTGGTCACTCTGAGGCTTTAAAAAGTGGTTATTCAACATGAGGCACGATCCAATTGACATTTTGAATCATTTTTGGTACAGTCCAAAAAATGAATTTTCGGATGAAAAACGATGACTCCGGACATGTCGAACGATCCCAAAATGGTCAATATGGATGAAATTGTAACATTTAATCTTTTGACTGTAAATGACTGTTGGATGTGAATTAGGACTTTGTCAACTAAAATAAGTGTGTTTAAAGTCATTTCTGTGCCTGAAACGGGTCAAAATTGAAGCTTTTGAGTAATCATAACTCTGTAAAAATGGCAATTTTGGTCACTGTGAGGGTTTAAAAAGTGGTTATTCAACATGAGGCACGATCCAATTGACATTTTGAATCATTTTTGGTACAGTCCAAAAAATCAATTTTCGGATGAAAACGATGACTCCGGACATGTCGAACGATCCCAAAATGGCCAATATGGATGAAATTTTAACATTTAATCTTTTGACTGTAAATGACTGTTGGATGTGAATTATGACTTTGTCAACTAAAATAAGTGTGTTTTAAGTCATTTCTGTGCCTCAAAGGGGTCAAAATTGAAGCTTTTGAGTAATTAAAACTCTGTAAAAATGGCAATTTTGGTCACTCTGAGGCTTTAAAAAGTGGTTATTCAACATGAGGAACGATCCAATTGACATTTTGAATCATTTTTGGTACAGTCCAAAAAATCAATTTTCGGATGAAAAACGATGACTCCGGACATGTCGAACGATCCCAAAATGCTCAATATGGATGAAATTGTAACATTTAATCTTTTGACTGTAAATGACTGTTGGATGTGAATTATGACTTTGTCAACTAAAATAAGTGTGTTTTAAGTCATTTCTGTGCTTCAAAGGGGTCAAAATTGAAGCTTTTGAGTAATCATAACTCTGTAAAAATGGCAATTTTGGTCACTGTGAGGGTTTAAAAAGTGGTTATTCAACATGAGGCACGATCCAATTGACATTTTGAATCATTTTTGGTACAGTCCAAAAAATCAATTTTCGGATGAAAACGATGACTCCGGACATGTCGAACGATCCCAAAATGGCCAATATGGATGAAATTTTAACATTTAATCTTTTGACTGTAAATGACTGTTGGATGTGAATTATGACTTTGTCAACTAAAATAAGTGTGTCTTAAGTCATTTCTGTGCTTCAAAGGGGTCAAAATTGAAGCTTTTGAGTAATCATAACTCTGTAAAAATGGCAATTTTGGTCACTGTGAGGGTTTAAAAAGTGGTTATTCAACATGAGGCACGATCCAATTGACATTTTGAATCATTTTTGGTACAGTCCAAAAAATCAATTTTCGGATGAAAACGATGACTCCGGACATGTCGAACGATCCCAAAATGGCCAATATGGATGAAATTTTAACATTTAATCTTTTGACTGTAAATGACTGTTGGATGTGAATTATGACTTTGTCAACTAAAATAAGTGTGTTTAAAGTCATTTCTGTGCCTCAAAGGGGTCAAAATTGAAGCTTTTGAGTAATTAAAACTCTGTAAAAATGGCAATTTTGGTCACTCTGAGGCTTTAAAAAGTGGTTATTCAACATGAGGCACGATCCAATTGACATTTTGAATCATTTTTGGTACAGTCCAAAAAATCAATTTTCGGATGAAAAACGATGACTCCGGATATGTCGAACTATCCCAAAATGGTCAATATGGATGAAATTGTAACATTTAATCTTTTGACTGTAAATGACTGTTGGATGTGAATTAGGACTTTGTCAACTAAAATAAGTGTGTTTAAAGTCGTTTCTGTGCCTGAAACGGGTCAAAATTGAAGCTTTTGAGTAATCAAAACTCTGTAAAAATGGCAATTTTGGTCACTGTGAGGCTTTAAAAAGTGGTTATTCAACATGAGGCACGATCCAATTGACATTTTGAATCATTTTTGGTACAGTCCAAAAAATTAATTTTCGGATGAAAAACGATGACTCCGGACATGTCGAACGATCCCAAAATGGTCAATATGGATGACATTTTAACATTCAATCTTTTGACTGTAAATGACTGTTGGATGTGAATTATGACTTTGTCAACTAAAATAAGTGTGTTTAAAGTCATTTCTGTGCCTGAAACGGGTCAAAATTGAAGCTTTTGAGTAATCATAACTCTGTAAAAATGGCAATTTTGGTCACTGTGAGGGTTTAAAAAGTGGTTATTCAACATGAGGCACGATCCAATTGACATTTTGAATCATTTTTGGTACAGTCCAAAAAATCAATTTCCGGATGAAAAACGATGACTCCGGACCTGTTGAACGTTCCCAAAATGGTCTATAATGATGAAATTTTAACATTTAATCTTTTGACTCTGAATGACTGTTGGATGTGAATTATGACTTTGTCAACTAAAATAAGTGTGTTTTAAGTCATTTCTGTGCCTCAAAGGGGTCAAAATTGAAGCTTTTGAGTAATTAAAACTCTGTAAAAATGGCAATTTTGGTCACTCTGAGGCTTTAAAAAGTGGTTATTCAACATGAGGAACGATCCAATTGACATTTTGAATCATTTTTGGTACAGTCCAAAAAATCAATTTTCGGATGAAAAACGATGACTCCGGACATGTCGAACGATCCCAAAATGCTCAATATGGATGAAATTGTAACATTTAATCTTTTGACTGTAAATGACTGTTGGATGTGAATTAGGACTTTGTCAACTAAAATAAGTGTGTTTAAAGTCATTTCTGTGCCTGAAACAGGTCAAAATTGAAGCTTTTGAGTAATCAAAACTCTGTAAAAATGGCAATTTTGGTCACTCTGAGGCTTTAAAAAGTGGTTATTCAACATGAGGCACGATCCAATTGACATTTTGAATCATTTTTGGTACAGTCCAAAAAATGAATTTTCGGATGAAAAACGATGACTCCGGACATGTCGAACGATCCCAAAATGGTCAATATGGATGAAATTGTAACATTTAATCTTTTGACTGTAAATGACTGTTGGATGTGAATTAGGACTTTGTCAACTAAAATAAGTGTGTTTAAAGTCATTTCTGTGCCTGAAACGGGTCAAAATTGAAGCTTTTGAGTAATCATAACTCTGTAAAAATGGCAATTTTGGTCACTGTGAGGGTTTAAAAAGTGGTTATTCAACATGAGGCACGATCCAATTGACATTTTGAATCATTTTTGGTACAGTCCAAAAAATCAATTTTCGGATGAAAACGATGACTCCGGACATGTCGAACGATCCCAAAATGGCCAATATGGATGAAATTTTAACATTTAATCTTTTGACTGTAAATGACTGTTGGATGTGAATTATGACTTTGTCAACTAAAATAAGTGTGTTTTAAGTCATTTCTGTGCTTCAAAGGGGTCAAAATTGAAGCTTTTGAGTAATCATAACTCTGTAAAAATGGCAATTTTGGTCACTGTGAGGGTTCAAAAAGTGGTTATTCAACATGAGGCACGATCCAATTGACATTTTGAATCATTTTTGGTACAGTCCAAAAAATGAATTTTCGGATGAAAAACGATGACTCCGGACATGTCGAACGATCCCAAAATGGTCAATATGGATGAAATTTTAACATTCAATCTTTTGACTGTAAATGACTGTTGGATGTGAATTATGACTTTGTCAACTAAAATAAGTGTGTTTTAAGTCATTTCTGTGCTTCAAAGGGGTCAAAATTGAAGCTTTTGAGTAATCATAACTCTGTAAAAATGGCAATTTTGGTCACTGTGAGGGTTTAAAAAGTGGTTATTCAACATGAGGCACGATCCAATTGACATTTTGAATCATTTTTGGTACAGTCCAAAAAATCAATTTTCGGATGAAAACGATGACTCCGGACATGTCGAACGATCCCAAAATGGCCAATATGGATGAAATTTTAACATTTAATCTTTTGACTGTAAATGACTGTTGGATGTGAATTATGACTTTGTCAACTAAAATAAGTGTGTTTTAAGTCATTTCTGTGCTTCAAAGGGGTCAAAATTGAAGCTTTTGAGTAATCATAACTCTGTAAAAATGGCAATTTTGGTCACTGTGAGGGTTTAAAAAGTGGTTATTCAACATGAGGCACGATCCAATTGACATTTTGAATCATTTTTGGTACAGTCCAAAAAATCAATTTCCGGATGAAAACGATGACTCCGGACATGTCGAACGATCCCAAAATGGCCAATATGGATGAAATTTTAACATTTAATCTTTTGACTGTAAATGACTGTTGGATGTGAATTATGACTTTGTCAACTAAAATAAGTGTGTTTAAAGTCATTTCTGTGCCTCAAAGGGGTCAAAATTGAAGCTTTTGAGTAATTAAAACTCTGTAAAAATGGCAATTTTGGTCACTCTGAGGCTTTAAAAAGTGGTTATTCAACATGAGGCACGATCCAATTGACATTTTGAATCATTTTTGGTACAGTCCAAAAAATCAATTTTCGGATGAAAAACGATGACTCCGGATATGTCGAACTATCCCAAAATGGTCAATATGGATGAAATTGTAACATTTAATCTTTTGACTGTAAATGACTGTTGGATGTGAATTAGGACTTTGTCAACTAAAATAAGTGTGTTTAAAGTCGTTTCTGTGCCTGAAACGGGTCAAAATTGAAGCTTTTGAGTAATCAAAACTCTGTAAAAATGGCAATTTTGGTCACTGTGAGGCTTTAAAAAGTGGTTATTCAACATGAGGCACGATCCAATTGACATTTTGAATCATTTTTGGTACAGTCCAAAAAATTAATTTTCGGATGAAAAACGATGACTCCGGACATGTCGAACGATCCCAAAATGGTCAATATGGATGACATTTTAACATTCAATCTTTTGACTGTAAATGACTGTTGGATGTGAATTATGACTTTGTCAACTAAAATAAGTGTGTTTAAAGTCATTTCTGTGCCTGAAACTGGTCAAAATTGAAGCTTTTGAGTAAGCAAAACTCTGTAAAAATGGCAATTTTGGTCACTCTGAGGGTTTAAAAAGTGGTTATTCAACATGAGGCACGACCCAATTGACATTTTAAATCATTTTTGGTACAGTCCAAAAAATCAATTTCCGGATGAAAAACGATGACTCCGGACCTGTTGAACGTTCCCAAAATGGTCTATAATGATGAAATTTTAACATTTAATCTTTTGACTCTGAATGACTGTTGGATGTGAATTATGACTTTGTCAACTAAAATAAGTGTGTTTTAAGTCATTTCTGTGCCTCAAAGGGGTCAAAATTGAAGCTTTTGAGTAATTAAAACTCTGTAAAAATGGCAATTTTGGTCACTCTGAGGCTTTAAAAAGTGGTTATTCAACATGAGGAACGATCCAATTGACATTTTGAATCATTTTTGGTACAGTCCAAAAAATCAATTTTCGGATGAAAAACGATGACTCCGGACATGTCGAACGATCCCAAAATGCTCAATATGGATGAAATTGTAACATTTAATCTTTTGACTGTAAATGACTGTTGGATGTGAATTATGACTTTGTCAACTAAAATAAGTGTGTTTTAAGTCATTTCTGTGCTTCAAAGGGGTCAAAATTGAAGCTTTTGAGTAATCATAACTCTGTAAAAATGGCAATTTTGGTCACTGTGAGGGTTTAAAAAGTGGTTATTCAACATGAGGCACGATCCAATTGACATTTTGAATCATTTTTGGTACAGTCCAAAAAATCAATTTTCGGATGAAAACGATGACTCCGGACATGTCGAACGATCCCAAAATGGCCAATATGGATGAAATTTTAACATTTAATCTTTTGACTGTAAATGACTGTTGGATGTGAATTATGACTTTGTCAACTAAAATAAGTGTGTCTTAAGTCATTTCTGTGCTTCAAAGGGGTCAAAATTGAAGCTTTTGAGTAATCATAACTCTGTAAAAATGGCAATTTTGGTCACTGTGAGGGTTTAAAAAGTGGTTATTCAACATGAGGCACGATCCAATTGACATTTTGAATCATTTTTGGTACAGTCCAAAAAATCAATTTTCGGATGAAAACGATGACTCCGGACATGTCGAACGATCCCAAAATGGCCAATATGGATGAAATTTTAACATTTAATCTTTTGACTGTAAATGACTGTTGGATGTGAATTATGACTTTGTCAACTAAAATAAGTGTGTTTAAAGTCATTTCTGTGCCTCAAAGGGGTCAAAATTGAAGCTTTTGAGTAATTAAAACTCTGTAAAAATGGCAATTTTTGGTCACTCTGAGGCTTTAAAAAGTGGTTATTCAACATGAGGCACGATCCAATTGACATTTTGAATCATTTTTGGTACAGTCCAAAAAATCAATTTTCGGATGAAAAACGATGACTCCGGATATGTCGAACTATCCCAAAATGGTCAATATGGATGAAATTGTAACATTTAATCTTTTGACTGTAAATGACTGTTGGATGTGAATTAGGACTTTGTCAACTAAAATAAGTGTGTTTAAAGTCGTTTCTGTGCCTGAAACGGGTCAAAATTGAAGCTTTTGAGTAATCAAAACTCTGTAAAAATGGCAATTTTGGTCACTGTGAGGCTTTAAAAAGTGGTTATTCAACATGAGGCACGATCCAATTGACATTTTGAATCATTTTTGGTACAGTCCAAAAAATCAATTTTCGGATGAAAACGATGACTCCGGACATGTCGAACGATCCCAAAATGGTCAATATGGATGACATTTTAACATTCAATCTTTTGACTGTAAATGACTGTTGGATGTGAATTATGACTTTGTCAACTAAAATAAGTGTGTTTAAAGTCATTTCTGTGCCTGAAACTGGTCAAAATTGAAGCTTTTGAGTAAGCAAAACTCTGTAAAAATGGCAATTTTGGTCACTCTGAGGGTTTAAAAAGTGGTTATTCAACATGAGGCACGACCCAATTGACATTTTGAATCATTTTTGGTACAGTCCAAAAAATCAATTTCCGGATGAAAAACGATGACTCCGGACCTGTTGAACGTTCCCAAAATGGTCTATAATGATGAAATTTTAACATTTAATCTTTTGACTCTGAATGACTGTTGGATGTGAATTATGACTTTGTCAACTAAAATAAGTGTGTTTTAAGTCATTTCTGTGCCTCAAAGGGGTCAAAATTGAAGCTTTTGAGTAATTAAAACTCTGTAAAAATGGCAATTTTGGTCACTCTGAGGCTTTAAAAAGTGGTTATTCAACATGAGGAACGATCCAATTGACATTTTGAATCATTTTTGGTACAGTCCAAAAAATCAATTTTCGGATGAAAAACGATGACTCCGGACATGTCGAACGATCCCAAAATGCTCAATATGGATGAAATTGTAACATTTAATCTTTTGACTGTAAATGACTGTTGGATGTGAATTAGGACTTTGTCAACTAAAATAAGTGTGTTTAAAGTCATTTCTGTGCCTGAAACAGGTCAAAATTGAAGCTTTTGAGTAATCAAAACTCTGTAAAAATGGCAATTTTGGTCACTCTGAGGCTTTAAAAAGTGGTTATTCAACATGAGGCACGATCCAATTGACATTTTGAATCATTTTTGGTACAGTCCAAAAAATGAATTTTCGGATGAAAAACGATGACTCCGGACATGTCGAACGATCCCAAAATGGTCAATATGGATGAAATTGTAACATTTAATCTTTTGACTGTAAATGACTGTTGGATGTGAATTAGGACTTTGTCAACTAAAATAAGTGTGTTTAAAGTCATTTCTGTGCCTGAAACGGGTCAAAATTGAAGCTTTTGAGTAATCATAACTCTGTAAAAATGGCAATTTTGGTCACTGTGAGGGTTTAAAAAGTGGTTATTCAACATGAGGCACGATCCAATTGACATTTTGAATCATTTTTGGTACAGTCCAAAAAATCAATTTTCGGATGAAAACGATGACTCCGGACATGTCGAACGATCCCAAAATGGCTAATATGGATGAAATTTTAACATTTAATCTTTTGACTGTAAATGACTGTTGGATGTGAATTATGACTTTGTCAACTAAAATAAGTGTGTTTTAAGTCATTTCTGTGCTTCAAAGGGGTCAAAATTGAAGCTTTTGAGTAATCATAACTCTGTAAAAATGGCAATTTTGGTCACTGTGAGGGTTTAAAAAGTGGTTATTCAACATGAGGCACGATCCAATTGACATTTTGAATCATTTTTGGTACAGTCCAAAAAATCAATTTTCGGATGAAAACGATGACTCCGGACATGTCGAACGATCCCAAAATGGCCAATATGGATGAAATTTTAACATTTAATCTTTTGACTGTAAATGACTGTTGGATGTGAATTATGACTTTGTCAACTAAAATAAGTGTGTTTAAAGTCATTTCTGTGCCTCAAAGGGGTCAAAATTGAAGCTTTTGAGTAATTAAAACTCTGTAAAAATGGCAATTTTGGTCACTCTGAGGCTTTAAAAAGTGGTTATTCAACATGAGGCACGATCCAATTGACATTTTGAATCATTTTTGGTACAGTCCAAAAAATCAATTTTCGGATGAAAAACGATGACTCCGGATATGTCGAACTATCCCAAAATGGTCAATATGGATGAAATTGTAACATTTAATCTTTTGACTGTAAATGACTGTTGGATGTGAATTAGGACTTTGTCAACTAAAATAAGTGTGTTTAAAGTCGTTTCTGTGCCTGAAACGGGTCAAAATTGAAGCTTTTGAGTAATCAAAACTCTGTAAAAATGGCAATTTTGGTCACTGTGAGGCTTTAAAAAGTGGTTATTCAACATGAGGCACGATCCAATTGACATTTTGAATCATTTTTGGTACAGTCCAAAAAATTAATTTTCGGATGAAAAACGATGACTCCGGACATGTCGAACGATCCCAAAATGGTCAATATGGATGACATTTTAACATTCAATCTTTTGACTGTAAATGACTGTTGGATGTGAATTATGACTTTGTCAACTAAAATAAGTGTGTTTAAAGTCATTTCTGTGCCTGAAACTGGTCAAAATTGAAGCTTTTGAGTAAGCAAAACTCTGTAAAAATGGCAATTTTGGTCACTCTGAGGGTTTAAAAAGTGGTTATTCAACATGAGGCACGACCCAATTGACATTTTGAATCATTTTTGGTACAGTCCAAAAAATCAATTTCCGGATGAAAAACGATGACTCCGGACCTGTTGAACGTTCCCAAAATGGTCTATAATGATGAAATTTTAACATTTAATCTTTTGACTCTGAATGACTGTTGGATGTGAATTATGACTTTGTCAACTAAAATAAGTGTGTTTTAAGTCATTTCTGTGCCTCAAAGGGGTCAAAATTGAAGCTTTTGAGTAATTAAAACTCTGTAAAAATGGCAATTTTGGTCACTCTGAGGCTTTAAAAAGTGGTTATTCAACATGAGGAACGATCCAATTGACATTTTGAATCATTTTTGGTACAGTCCAAAAAATCAATTTTCGGATGAAAAACGATGACTCCGGACATGTCGAACGATCCCAAAATGCTCAATATGGATGAAATTGTAACATTTAATCTTTTGACTGTAAATGACTGTTGGATGTGAATTATGACTTTGTCAACTAAAATAAGTGTGTTTTAAGTAATTTCTGTGCTTCAAAGGGGTCAAAATTGAAGCTTTTGAGTAATCATAACTCTGTAAAAATGGCAATTTTGGTCACTGTGAGGGTTTAAAAAGTGGTTATTCAACATGAGGCACGATCCAATTGACATTTTGAATCATTTTTGGTACAGTCCAAAAAATCAATTTTCGGATGAAAACGATGACTCCGGACATGTCGAACGATCCCAAAATGGCCAATATGGATGAAATTTTAACATTTAATCTTTTGACTGTAAATGACTGTTGGATGTGAATTATGACTTTGTCAACTAAAATAAGTGTGTTTAAAGTCATTTCTGTGCCTCAAAGGGGTCAAAATTGAAGCTTTTGAGTAATTAAAACTCTGTAAAAATGGCAATTTTGGTCACTCTGAGGCTTTAAAAAGTGGTTATTCAACATGAGGCACGATCCAATTGACATTTTGAATCATTTTTGGTACAGTCCAAAAAATCAATTTTCGGATGAAAAACGATGACTCCGGATATGTCGAACTATCCCAAAATGGTCAATATGGATGAAATTGTAACATTTAATCTTTTGACTGTAAATGACTGTTGGATGTGAATTAGGACTTTGTCAACTAAAATAAGTGTGTTTAAAGTCGTTTCTGTGCCTGAAACGGGTCAAAATTGAAGCTTTTGAGTAATCAAAACTCTGTAAAAATGGCAATTTTGGTCACTGTGAGGCTTTAAAAAGTGGTTATTCAACATGAGGCACGATCCAATTGACATTTTGAATCATTTTTGGTACAGTCCAAAAAATTAATTTTCGGATGAAAAACGATGACTCCGGACATGTCGAACGATCCCAAAATGGTCAATATGGATGACATTTTAACATTCAATCTTTTGACTGTAAATGACTGTTGGATGTGAATTATGACTTTGTCAACTAAAATAAGTGTGTTTAAAGTCATTTCTGTGCCTGAAACTGGTCAAAATTGAAGCTTTTGAGTAAGCAAAACTCTGTAAAAATGGCAATTTTGGTCACTCTGAGGGTTTAAAAAGTGGTTATTCAACATGAGGCACGACCCAATTGACATTTTGAATCATTTTTGGTACAGTCCAAAAAATCAATTTCCGGATGAAAAACGATGACTCCGGACCTGTTGAACGTTCCCAAAATGGTCTATAATGATGAAATTTTAACATTTAATCTTTTGACTCTGAATGACTGTTGGATGTGAATTATGACTTTGTCAACTAAAATAAGTGTGTTTTAAGTCATTTCTGTGCCTCAAAGGGGTCAAAATTGAAGCTTTTGAGTAATTAAAACTCTGTAAAAATGGCAATTTTGGTCACTCTGAGGCTTTAAAAAGTGGTTATTCAACATGAGGAACGATCCAATTGACATTTTGAATCATTTTTGGTACAGTCCAAAAAATCAATTTTCGGATGAAAAACGATGACTCCGGACATGTCGAACGATCCCAAAATGCTCAATATGGATGAAATTGTAACATTTAATCTTTTGACTGTAAATGACTGTTGGATGTGAATTAGGACTTTGTCAACTAAAATAAGTGTGTTTAAAGTCATTTCTGTGCCTGAAACAGGTCAAAATTGAAGCTTTTGAGTAATCAAAACTCTGTAAAAATGGCAATTTTGGTCACTCTGAGGCTTTAAAAAGTGGTTATTCAACATGAGGCACGATCCAATTGACATTTTGAATCATTTTTGGTACAGTCCAAAAAATGAATTTTCGGATGAAAAACGATGACTCCGGACATGTCAAACGATCCCAAAATGGTCAATATGGATGAAATTGTAACATTTAATCTTTTGACTGTAAATGACTGTTGGATGTGAATTAGGACTTTGTCAACTAAAATAAGTGTGTTTAAAGTCATTTCTGTGCCTGAAACGGGTCAAAATTGAAGCTTTTGAGTAATCAAAACTCTGTAAAAATGGCAATTTTGGTCACTGTGAGGCTTTAAAAAGTGGTTATTCAACATGAGGCACGATCCAATTGACATTTTGAATCATTTTTGGTACAGTCCAAAAAATGAATTTTCGGATGAAAAACGATGACTCCGGACATGTCGAACGATCCCAAAATGGTCAATATGGATGAAATTTTAACATTCAATCTTTTGACTGTAAATGACTGTTGGATGTGAATTATGACTTTGTCAACTAAAATAAGTGTGTTTTAAGTCATTTCTGTGCTTCAAAGGGGTCAAAATTGAAGCTTTTGAGTAATCATAACTCTGTAAAAATGGCAATTTTGGTCACTGTGAGGGTTTAAAAAGTGGTTATTCAACATGAGGCACGATCCAATTGACATTTTGAATCATTTTTGGTACAGTCCAAAAAATCAATTTTCGGATGAAAACGATGACTCCGGACATGTCGAACGATCCCAAAATGGCCAATATGGATGAAATTTTAACATTTAATCTTTTGACTGTAAATGACTGTTGGATGTGAATTATGACTTTGTCAACTAAAATAAGTGTGTTTAAAGTCATTTCTGTGCCTCAAAGGGGTCAAAATTGAAGCTTTTGAGTAATTAAAACTCTGTAAAAATGGCAATTTTGGTCACTCTGAGGCTTTAAAAAGTGGTTATTCAACATGAGGCACGATCCAATTGACATTTTGAATCATTTTTGGTACAGTCCAAAAAATCAATTTTCGGATGAAAAACGATGACTCCGGATATGTCGAACTATCCCAAAATGGTCAATATGGATGAAATTGTAACATTTAATCTTTTGACTGTAAATGACTGTTGGATGTGAATTAGGACTTTGTCAACTAAAATAAGTGTGTTTAAAGTCGTTTCTGTGCCTGAAACGGGTCAAAATTGTAGCTTTTGAGTAATCAAAACTCTGTAAAAATGGCAATTTTGGTCACTGTGAGGCTTTAAAAAGTGGTTATTCAACATGAGGCACGATCCAATTGACATTTTGAATCATTTTTGGTACAGTCCAAAAAATTAATTTTCGGATGAAAAACGATGACTCCGGACATGTCGAACGATCCCAAAATGGTCAATATGGATGACATTTTAACATTCAATCTTTTGACTGTAAATGACTGTTGGATGTGAATTATGACTTTGTCAACTAAAATAAGTGTGTTTAAAGTCATTTCTGTGCCTGAAACTGGTCAAAATTGAAGCTTTTGAGTAAGCAAAACTCTGTAAAAATGGCAATTTTGGTCACTCTGAGGGTTTAAAAAGTGGTTATTCAACATGAGGCACGACCCAATTGACATTTTGAATCATTTTTGGTACAGTCCAAAAAATCAATTTTCGGATGAAAAACGATGACTCCGGACATGTCTAACGATCCCAAAATGGTCAATATGGATAAAATTTTAACATTTAATCTTTTGACTCTAAATGACTGTTGGATGTGAATTATGACTTTGTCAACTAAAATAAGTGTGTTTAAAGTCATTTCTGTGCCTCAAAGGGATCAAAATTGAAGCTTTTGAGTAATTAAAACTCTGTAAAAATGGCAATTTTGGTCACTCTGAGGCTTTAAAAAGTGGTTATTCAACATGAGGCACGATCCAATTGACATTTTGAATCATTTTTAGTACAGTCCAAAAAATAAATTTTCGGATGAAAAACGATGACTCCGGACATGTCGAACAATCCCAAAATGGTCAATATGGATGAAATTTTAACATTTAATCTTTTGACTGTAAATGACTGGTGGATGTGAATTATGACTTTGTCAACTAAAATAAGTGTGTTTAAAGTCATTTCTGTGCCTCAAAGGGATCAAAATTGAAGCTTTTGAGTAATTAAAACTCTGTAAAAATGGCAATTTTGGTCACTCTGAGGCTTTAAAAAGTGGTTATTCAACATGAGGCACGATCCAATTGACATTTTGAATCATTTTTAGTACAGTCCAAAAAATCAATTTTCGGATGAAAAACGATGACTCCGGACATGTCGAACGATCCCAAAATGGTCAATATGGATGAAATTGTAACATTTAATCTTTTGACTGTAAATGACTGTTGGATGTGAATTATGACTTTGTCAACTAAAATAAGTGTGTTTAAAGTCATTTCTGTGCCTGAAACGGGTCAAAATTGAAGCTTTTGAGTAAGCAAAACTCTGTAAAAGTGGCAATTTTGGTGACTGTGAGGGTTTAAAAAGTGGTTATTCAACATGAGGCACGACCCAATTGACATTTTGAATCATTTTTGGTAGTCCAAAAAATAAATTTTCGGATGAAAAACGATGACTCCGGGCATTTCGAACGATCCCAAAATGGTCAATATGGATGAAATTTTAACATTTAATCTTTTGACTGTAAATGACTGGTGGATGTGAATTATGACTTTGTCAACTAAAATAAGTGTGTTTAAAGTCATTTCTGTGCCTCAAAGGGGTCAAAATTGAAGCTTTTGAGTAATTAAAACTCTGTAAAAATGGCAATTTTGGTCACTCTGAGGCTTTAAAAAGTGGTTATTCAACATGAGGCACAATCCAATTGACATTTTGAATCATTTTTGGTACAGTCCAAAAAATCAATTTTCGGATGAAAAACAATGACTCCGGACATGTCGAACGATCCCAAAATGGTCAATATGGATGAAATTGTAACATTTAATCTTTTGACTGTAAATGACTGTTGGATGTGAATTAGGACTTTGTCAACTAAAATAAGTGTGTTTAAAGTCATTTCTGTGCCTGAAACGGGTCAAAATTGAAGCTTTTGAGTAATCAAAACTCTGTAAAAATGGCAATTTTGGTCACTGTGAGGCTTTAAAAAGTGGTTATTCAACATGAGGCACGATCCAATTGACATTTTGAATCATTTTTGGTACAGTCCAAAAAATGAATTTTCGGATGAAAATCGATGACTCCGGACATGTCGAACGATCCCAAAATGGTCAATATGGATGAAATTTTAACATTCAATCTTTTGACTGTAAATGACTGTTGGATGTGAATTATGACTTTGTCAACTAAAATAAGTGTGTTTTAAGTCATTTCTGTGCTTCAAAGGGGTCAAAATTGAAGCTTTTGCGTAATCATAACTCTGTAAAAATGGCAATTTTGGTCACTGTGAGGCTTTAAAAAGTGGTTATTCAACATGAGGCACGATCCAATTGACATTTTGAATCATTTTTGGTACAGTCCAAAAAATCAATTTTCGGATGAAAACGATGACTCCGGACATGTCGAACGATCCCAAAATGGCCAATATGGATGAAATTTTAACATTTAATCTTTTAACTGTAAATGACTGTTGGATGTGAATTATGACTTTGTCAACTAAAATAAGTGTGTTTTAAGTCATTTCTGTGCTTCAAAGGGGTCAAAATTGAAGCTTTTGAGTAATCATAACTCTGTAAAAATGGCAATTTTGGTCACTGTGAGGGTTTAAAAAGTGGTTATTCAACATGAGGCACGATCCAATTGACATTTTGAATCATTTTTGGTACAGTCCAAAAAATCAATTTTCGGATGAAAACGATGACTCCGGACATGTCGAACGATCCCAAAATGGCCAATATGGATGAAATTTTAACATTTAATCTTTTGACTGTAAATGACTGTTGGATGTGAATTATGACTTTGTCAACTAAAATAAGTGTGTTTAAAGTCATTTCTGTGCCTCAAAGGGGTCAAAATTGAAGCTTTTGAGTAATTAAAACTCTGTAAAAATGGCAATTTTGGTCACTCTGAGGCTTTAAAAAGTGGTTATTCAACATGAGGCACGATCCAATTGACATTTTGAATCATTTTTGGTACAGTCCAAAAAATCAATTTTCGGATGAAAAACGATGACTCCGGATATGTCGAACTATCCCAAAATGGTCAATATGGATGAAATTGTAACATTTAATCTTTTGACTGTAAATGACTGTTGGATGTGAATTAGGACTTTGTCAACTAAAATAAGTGTGTTTAAAGTCGTTTCTGTGCCTGAAACGGGTCAAAATTGAAGCTTTTGAGTAATCAAAACTCTGTAAAAATGGCAATTTTGGTCACTGTGAGGCTTTAAAAAGTGGTTATTCAACATGAGGCACGATCCAATTGACATTTTGAATCATTTTTGGTACAGTCCAAAAAATGAATTTTCGGATGAAAAACGATGACTCCGGACATGTCGAACGATCCCAAAATGGTCAATATGGATGACATTTTAACATTCAATCTTTTGACTCTAAATGACTGTTGGATGTGAATTATGACTTTGTCAACTAAAATAAGTGTGTTTAAAGTCATTTCTGTGCCTGAAATGGTTCAAAATTGAAGCTTTTGAGTAAGCAAAACTCTGTAAAAGTAGCAATTTTGGTGACTGTGAGGGTTTAAAAAGTGGTTATTCAACATGAGGCACAATCCAATTGACATTTTGAATCCTTTTTGGTACAGTCCAAAAAATAAATTTTCGGATGAAAAACGATGACTCCGGACATGTCGAACGATCCCAAAATGGTCAATATGGATGAAATTTTAACATTTAATCTTTGGACTGTAAATGACTGGTGGATGTGAATTATGACTTTGTCAACTAAAATAAGTGTGTTTAAAGTCATTTCTGTGCCTCAAAGGGGTCAAAATTGAAGCTTTTGAGTAATTAAAACTCTGTAAAAATGGCAATTTTGGTCACTCTGAGGCTTTAAAAAGTGGTTATTCAACATGAGGCACGATCCAATTGAGATTTTGAATCATTTTTAGTACAGTCCAAAAAATCAATTTTCGGATGAAAAACGATGACTCCGGACATGTCGAACGATCCCAAAATGGTCAATATGGATGAAATTGTAACATTTAATCTTTTGACTGTAAATGACTGTTGGATGTGAATTATGACTTTGTCAACTAAAATAAGTGTGTTTAAAGTCATTTCTGTGCCTGAAACGGGTCAAAATTGAAGCTTTTGAGTAAGCAAAACTCTGTAAAAGTGGCAATTTTGGTGACTGTGAGGGTTTAAAAAGTGGTTATTCAACATGAGGCACGACCCAATTGACATTTTGAATCATTTTTGGTAGTCCAAAAAATAAATTTTCGGATGAAAAACGATGACTCCGGACATTTCGAACGATCCCAAAATGGTCAATATGGATGAAATTTTAACATTTAATCTTTTGACTGTAAATGACTGGTGGATGTGAATTATGACTTTGTCAACTAAAATAAGTGTGTTTAAAGTCATTTCTGTGCCTCAAAGGGGTCAAAATTGAAGCTTTTGAGTAATCAAAACTCTGTAAAAATGGCAATTTTGGTGACTGTGAGGCTTTAAAAAGTGGTTATTCAACATGAGGCACGATCCAATTGACATTTTGAATCATTTTTGGTACAGTCCAAAAAATCAATTTCCGGATGAAAAACAATGACTCCGGCCGGACCTGTTGAACGTTCCCAAAATGGTCTATAATGATGAAATTTTAACATTTAATCTTTTGACTCTAAATGACTTTTGGATGTGAATTATGACTTTGTCAACTAAAATAAGTGTGTTTTAAGTCATTTCTGTGCCTCAAAGGGGTCAAAATTGAAGCTTTTGAGTAATCAAAACTCTGTAAAAATGGCAATTTTGGTCACTGTGAGGCTTTAAAAAGTGGTTATTCAACATGAGGCACGATCCAATTGACATTTTGAATCATTTTTGGTACAGTCCAAAAAATGAATTTTCGGATGAAAAACGATGACTCCGGACATGTCGAACGATCCCAAAATGGTCAATATGGATGAAATTTTAACATTCAATCTTTTGACTGTAAATGACTGTTGGATGTGAATTATGACTTTGTCAACTAAAATAAGTGTGTTTTAAGTCATTTCTGTGCTTCAAAGGGGTCAAAATTGAAGCTTTTGAGTAATCATAACTCTGTAAAAATGGCAATTTTGGTCACTGTGAGGGTTTAAAAAGTGGTTATTCAACATGAGGCACGATCCAATTGACATTTTGAATCATTTTTGGTACAGTCCAAAAAATCAATTTTCGGATGAAAACGATGACTCCGGACATGTCGAACGATCCCAAAATGGCCAATATGGATGACATTTTAACATTTAATCTTTTGACTGTAAATGACTGTTGGATGTGAATTATGACTTTGTCAACTAAAATAAGTGTGTTTAAAGTCATTTCTGTGCCTCAAAGGGGTCAAAATTGAAGCTTTTGAGTAATTAAAACTCTGTAAAAATGGCAATTTTGGTCACTCTGAGGCTTTAAATGTGGTTATTCAACATTAGGCACGATCCAATTGACATTTTGAATCATTTTTGGTACAGTCCAAAAAATCAATTTTCGGATGAAAAACGATGACTCCGGATATGTCGAACTATCCCAAAATGGTCAATATGGATGAAATTGTAACATTTAATCTTTTGACTGTAAATGACTGTTGGATGTGAATTAGGACTTTGTCAACTAAAATAAGTGTGTTTAAAGTCGTTTCTGTGCCTGAAACGGGTCAAAATTGAAGCTTTTGAGTAATCAAAACTCTGTAAAAATGGCAATTTTGGTCACTGTGAGGCTTTAAAAAGTGGTTATTCAACATGAGGCACGATCCAATTGACATTTTGAATCATTTTTGGTACAGTCCAAAAAATGAATTTTCGGATGAAAAACGATGACTCCGGACATGTCGAACGATCCCAAAATGGTCAATATGGATGACATTTTAACATTCAATCTTTTGACTCTAAATGACTGTTGGATGTGAATTATGACTTTGTCAACTAAAATAAGTGTGTTTAAAGTCATTTCTGTGCCTGAAATGGTTCAAAATTGAAGCTTTTGAGTAAGCAAAACTCTGTAAAAGTAGCAATTTTGGTGACTGTGAGGGTTTAAAAAGTGGTTATTCAACATGAGGCACAATCCAATTGACATTTTGAATCCTTTTTGGTACAGTCCAAAAAATAAATTTTCGGATGAAAAACGATGACTCCGGACATGTCGAACGATCCCAAAATGGTCAATATGGATGAAATTTTAACATTTAATCTTTGGACTGTAAATGACTGGTGGATGTGAATTATGACTTTGTCAACTAAAATAAGTGTGTTTAAAGTCATTTCTGTGCCTCAAAGGGGTCAAAATTGAAGCTTTTGAGTAATTAAAACTCTGTAAAAATGGCAATTTTGGTCACTCTGAGGCTTTAAAAAGTGGTTATTCAACATGAGGCACGATCCAATTGAGATTTTGAATCATTTTTAGTACAGTCCAAAAAATCAATTTTCGGATGAAAAACGATGACTCCGGACATGTCGAACGATCCCAAAATGGTCAATATGGATGAAATTGTAACATTTAATCTTTTGACTGTAAATGACTGTTGGATGTGAATTATGACTTTGTCAACTAAAATAAGTGTGTTTAAAGTCATTTCTGTGCCTGAAACGGGTCAAAATTGAAGCTTTTGAGTAAGCAAAACTCTGTAAAAGTGGCAATTTTGGTGACTGTGAGGGTTTAAAAAGTGGTTATTCAACATGAGGCACGACCCAATTGACATTTTGAATCATTTTTGGTAGTCCAAAAAATAAATTTTCGGATGAAAAACGATGACTCCGGACATTTCGAACGATCCCAAAATGGTCAATATGGATGAAATTTTAACATTTAATCTTTTGACTGTAAATGACTGGTGGATGTGAATTATGACTTTGTCAACTAAAATAAGTGTGTTTAAAGTCATTTCTGTGCCTCAAAGGGGTCAAAATTGAAGCTTTTGAGTAATCAAAACTCTGTAAAAATGGCAATTTTGGTGACTGTGAGGCTTTAAAAAGTGGTTATTCAACATGAGGCACGATCCAATTGACATTTTGAATCATTTTTGGTACAGTCCAAAAAATCAATTTCCGGATGAAAAACAATGACTCCGGCCGGACCTGTTGAACGTTCCCAAAATGGTCTATAATGATGAAATTTTAACATTTAATCTTTTGACTCTAAATGACTTTTGGATGTGAATTATGACTTTGTCAACTAAAATAAGTGTGTTTTAAGTCATTTCTGTGCCTCAAAGGGGTCAAAATTGAAGCTTTTGAGTAATCAGAACTCTGTAAAAATGGCAATTTTGGTCACTGTGAGGCTTTAAAAAGTGGTTATTCAACATGAGGCACGATCCAATTGACATTTTGAATCATTTTTGGTACAGTCCAAAAAATGAATTTTCGGATGAAAAACGATGACTCCGGACATGTCGAACGATCCCAAAATGGTCAATATGGATGAAATTTTAACATTCAATCTTTTGACTGTAAATGACTGTTGGATGTGAATTATGACTTTGTCAACTAAAATAAGTGTGTTTTAAGTCATTTCTGTGCTTCAAAGGGGTCAAAATTGAAGCTTTTGAGTAATCATAACTCTGTAAAAATGGCAATTTTGGTCACTGTGAGGGTTTAAAAAGTGGTTATTCAACATGAGGCACGATCCAATTGACATTTTGAATCATTTTTGGTACAGTCCAAAAAATCAATTTTCGGATGAAAACGATGACTCCGGACATGTCGAACGATCCCAAAATGGCCAATATGGATGACATTTTAACATTTAATCTTTTGACTGTAAATGACTGTTGGATGTGAATTATGACTTTGTCAACTAAAATAAGTGTGTTTAAAGTCATTTCTGTGCCTCAAAGGGGTCAAAATTGAAGCTTTTGAGTAATTAAAACTCTGTAAAAATGGCAATTTTGGTCACTCTGAGGCTTTAAATGTGGTTATTCAACATTAGGCACGATCCAATTGACATTTTGAATCATTTTTGGTACAGTCCAAAAAATCAATTTTCGGATGAAAAACGATGACTCCGGATATGTCGAACTATCCCAAAATGGTCAATATGGATGAAATTGTAACATTTAATCTTTTGACTGTTAATGACTGTTGGATGTGAATTAGAACTTTGTCAACTAAAATAAGTGTGTTTAAAGTCGTTTCTGTGCCTGAAACGGGTCAAAATTGAAGCTTTTGAGTAATCAAAACTCTGTAAAAATGGCAATTTTGGTCACTGTGAGGCTTTAAAAAGTGGTTATTCAACATGAGGCACGATCCAATTGACATTTTGAATCATTTTTGGTACAGTCCAAAAAATGAATTTTCGGATGAAAAATGATGACTCCGGACATGTCGAACGATCCCAAAATGGTCAATATGGATGACATTTTAACATTCAATCTTTTGACTGTAAATGACTGTTGGATGTGAATTATGACTTTGTCAACTAAAATAAGTGTGTTTAAAGTCATTTCTGTGCCTGAAATGGTTCAAAATTGAAGCTGTTGAGTAAGCAAACTCTGTAAAAGTAGCAATTTTGGTGACTGTGAGCGTTTAAAAAGTGGTTATTCAACATGAGGCACAATCCAATTGACATTTTGAATCCTTTTTGGTACAGTCCAAAAAATAAATTTTCGGATGAAAAACGATGACTCCGGACATGTCGAACAATCCCAAAATGGTCAATATGGATGAAATTTTAACATTTAATCTTTTGACTGTAAATGACTGGTGGATGTGAATTATGACTTTGTCAACTAAAATAAGTGTGTTTAAAGTCATTTCTGTGCCTCAAAGGGGTCAAAATTGAAGCTTTTGAGTAATTAAAACTCTGTAAAAATGGCAATTTTGGTCACTCTGAGGGTTTAAAAAGTGGTTATTCAACATGAGGCACGACCCAATTGACATTTTGAATCATTTTTGGTACAGTCCAAAAAATCAATTTCCGGATGAAAAACGATGACTCCGGACCTGTTGAACGTTCCCAAAATGGTCTATAATTATGAAATTTTAACATTTAATCTTTTGACTTTAAATGACTGTTGGATGTGAATTATGACTTTGTCAACTAAAATAAGTGTGTTTTAAGTCATTTCTGTGCCTCAAAGGGGTCAAAAGTGAAGCTTATGAGTAATCATAACTCTGTAAAAATGGCAATTTTGGTCACTGTGAGGGTTTAAAAAGTGGTTATTCAACATGAGGCACGACCCAATTGACATTTTGAATCATTTTTGGTACAGTCCAAAAAATCAATTTTCGGATGAAAAACGATGACTCCGGACATGTCGAACGATCCCAAAATGGTCAATATGGATAAAATTTTAACATTTAATCTTTTGACTCTAAATGACTGTTGGATGTGAATTATGACTTTGTCAACTAAAATAAGTGTGTTTAAAGTCATTTCTGTGCCTGAAATGGTTCAAAATTGAAGCTTTTGAGTAATTAAAACTCTGTAAAAATGGCAATTTTGGTCACTCTGAGGGTTTAAAAAGTGGTTATTCAACATGAGGCACGACCCAATTGACATTTTGAATCATTTTTGGTACAGTCCAAAAAATCAATTTCCGGATGAAAAACAATGACTCCTGACCTGTTGAACGTTCCCAAAATGGTCTATAATGATGAAATTTTAACATTTAATCTTTTGACTCTAAATGACTTTTGGATGTGAATTATGACTTTGTCAACTAAAATAAGTGTGTTTTAAGTCATTTCTGTGCCTCAAAGGGGTCAAAATTGAAGCTGTTGAGTAATCATAACTCTGTAAAAATGGCAATTTTGGTCACTGTGAGGGTTTAAAAAGTGGTTATTCAACATGAGGCACGATCCAATTGACATTTTGAATCATTTTTGGTACAGTCCAAAAAATCAATTTTCGGATGAAAAACGATGACTCCGGACATGTCGAACGATCCCAAAATGGTCAATGTGGATGAAATTTTAACATTTAATCTTTTGACTCTAAATGACTGTTGGATGTGAATTATGACTTTGTCAACTAAAATAAGTGTGTTTAAAGTCATTTCTGTGCCTGAAATGGTTCAAAATTGAAGCTTTTGAGTAAGCAAAACTCTGTAAAAGTGGTAATTTTGGTGACTGTGAGGGTTTAAAAAGTAGTTATTCAACATGAGGCACGATCCAATTGACATTTTGAATCCTTTTTGGTACAGTCCAAAAAATAAATTTTCGGAAGAAAAACGATGACTCCGGACATGTCGAACGATCCCAAAATGGTCAATATGGATGAAATTTTAACATTTAATCTTTTGACTGTAAATGACTGGTGGATGTGAATTATGACTTTGTCAACTAAAATAAGTGTGTTTAAAGTCATTTCTGTGCCTCAAAGGGGTCAAAATTGAAGCTTTTGAGTAATTAAAACTCTGTAAAAATGGCAATTTTGGTCACTCTGAGGCTTTAAAAAGTGGTTATTCAACATGAGGCACGATCCAATTGACATTTTGAATCATTTTTGGTACAGTCCAAAAAATCAATTTTCGGATGAAGAACGATGATTCCGGACATGTCGAACGATCCCAAAATGGTCAATATGGATGAAATTGTAACATTTAATCTTTTGACTGTAAATGACTGTTGGATGTGAATTAGGACTTTGTCAACTAAAATAAGTGTGTTTAAAGTCATTTCTGTGCCTGAAACGGGTCAAAATTGAAGCTTTTGAGTAATCAAAACTCTGTAAAAATGGCAATTTTGGTCACTGTGAGGCTTTAAAAAGTGGTTATTCAACATGAGGCACGATCCAATTGACATTTTGAATCATTTTTGGTACAGTCCAAAAAATGAATTTTCGGATGAAAAACGATGACTCCGGACATGTCGAACGATCCCAAAATGGTCAATATGGATGAAATTTTAACATTCAATCTTTTGACTGTAAATGACTGTTGGATGTGAATTATGACTTTGTCAACTAAAATAAGTGTGTTTTAAGTCATTTCTGTGCTTCAAAGGGGTCAAAATTGAAGCTTTTGAGTAATCATAACTCTGTAAAAATGGCAATTTTGGTCACTGTGAGGGTTTAAAAAGTGGTTATTCAACATGAGGCACGATCCAATTGACATTTTGAATCATTTTTGGTACAGTCCAAAAAATCAATTTTCGGATGAAAACGATGACTCCGGACATGTCGAACGATCCCAAAATGGCCAATATGGATGAAATTTTAACATTTAATCTTTTGACTGTAAATGACTGTTGGATGTGAATTATGACTTTGTCAACTAAAATAAGTGTGTTTAAAGTCATTTCTGTGCCTCAAAGGGGTCAAAATTGAAGCTTTTGAGTAATTAAAACTCTGTAAAAATGGCAATTTTGGTCACTCTGAGACTTTAAAAAGTGGTTATTCAACATGAGGCACGATCCAATTGACATTTTGAATCATTTTTGGTACAGTCCAAAAAAAAAATTTTCGGATGAAAAACGATGACTCCGGATATGTCGAACTATCCCAAAATGGTCAATATGGATGAAATTGTAACATTTAATCTTTTGACTGTTATTGACTGTTGGATGTGAATTAGGACTTTGTCAACTGAAATAAGTGTGTTTAAAGTCGTTTCTGTGCCTGAAACGGGTCAAAATTGAAGCTTTTGAGTAATCAAAACTCTGTAAAAATGGCAATTTTGGTCACTGTGAGGCTTTAAAAAGTGGTTATTCAACATGAGGCACGATCCAATTGACATTTTGAATCATTTTTGGTACAGTCCAAAAAATGAATTTTCGGATGAAAAACGATGACTCCGGACATGTCAAACGATCCCAAAATGGTCAATATGGATGAAATTTTAACATTCAATCTTTTGACTGTAAATGACTGTTGGATGTGAATTATGACTTTGTCAACTAAAATAAGTGTGTTTTAAGTCATTTCTGTGCTTCAAAGGGGTCAAAATTGAAGCTTTTGAGTAATCATAACTCTGTAAAAATGGCAATTTTGGTCACTGTGAGGGTTTAAAAAGTGGTTATTCAACATGAGGCACGATCCAATTGACATTTTGAATCATTTTTGGTACAGTCCAAAAAATCAATTTTCGGATGAAAACGATGACTCCGGACATGTCGAACGATCCCAAAATGGCCAATATGGATGAAATTGTAACATTTAATCTTTTGACTGTAAATGACTGTTGGATGTGAATTAGGACTTTGTCAACTAAAATAAGTGTGTTTAAAGTCATTTCTGTGCCTGAAACAGGTCAAAATTGAAGCTTTTGAGTAATCAAAACTCTGTAAAAATGGCAATTTTGGTCACTCTGAGGCTTTAAAAAGTGGTTATTCAACATGAGGCACGATCCAATTGACATTTTGAATCATTTTTGGTACAGTCCAAAAAATGAATTTTCGGATGAAAAACGATGACTCCGGACATGTCAAACGATCCCAAAATGGTCAATATGGATGAAATTGTAACATTTAATCTTTTGACTGTAAATGACTGTTGGATGTGAATTAGGACTTTGTCAACTAAAATAAGTGTGTTTAAAGTCATTTCTGTGCCTGAAACGGGTCAAAATTGAAGCTTTTGAGTAATCAAAACTCTGTAAAAATGGCAATTTTGGTCACTGTGAGGCTTTAAAAAGTGGTTATTCAACATGAGGCACGATCCAATTGACATTTTGAATCATTTTTGGTACAGTCCAAAAAATGAATTTTCGGATGAAAAACGATGACTCCGGACATGTCGAACGATCCCAAAATGGTCAATATGGATGAAATTTTAACATTCAATCTTTTGACTGTAAATGACTGTTGGATGTGAATTATGACTTTGTCAACTAAAATAAGTGTGTTTAAAGTCATTTCTGTGCCTGAAATGGTTCAAAATTGAAGCTGTTGAGTAAGCAAACTCTGTAAAAGTAGCAATTTTGGTGACTGTGAGCGTTTAAAAAGTGGTTATTCAACATGAGGCACAATCCAATTGACATTTTGAATCCTTTTTGGTACAGTCCAAAAAATAAATTTTCGGATGAAAAACGATGACTCCGGACATGTCGAACAATCCCAAAATGGTCAATATGGATGAAATTTTAACATTTAATCTTTTGACTGTAAATGACTGGTGGATGTGAATTATGACTTTGTCAACTAAAATAAGTGTGTTTAAAGTCATTTCTGTGCCTCAAAGGGGTCAAAATTGAAGCTTTTGAGTAATTAAAACTCTGTAAAAATGGCAATTTTGGTCACTCTGAGGGTTTAAAAAGTGGTTATTCAACATGAGGCACGACCCAATTGACATTTTGAATCATTTTTGGTACAGTCCAAAAAATCAATTTCCGGATGAAAAACGATGACTCCGGACCTGTTGAACGTTCCCAAAATGGTCTATAATTATGAAATTTTAACATTTAATCTTTTGACTTTAAATGACTGTTGGATGTGAATTATGACTTTGTCAACTAAAATAAGTGTGTTTTAAGTCATTTCTGTGCCTCAAAGGGGTCAAAAGTGAAGCTTATGAGTAATCATAACTCTGTAAAAATGGCAATTTTGGTCACTGTGAGGGTTTAAAAAGTGGTTATTCAACATGAGGCACGACCCAATTGACATTTTGAATCATTTTTGGTACAGTCCAAAAAATCAATTTTCGGATGAAAAACGATGACTCCGGACATGTCGAACGATCCCAAAATGGTCAATATGGATAAAATTTTAACATTTAATCTTTTGACTCTAAATGACTGTTGGATGTGAATTATGACTTTGTCAACTAAAATAAGTGTGTTTAAAGTCATTTCTGTGCCTGAAATGGTTCAAAATTGAAGCTTTTGAGTAATTAAAACTCTGTAAAAATGGCAATTTTGGTCACTCTGAGGGTTTAAAAAGTGGTTATTCAACATGAGGCACGACCCAATTGACATTTTGAATCATTTTTGGTACAGTCCAAAAAATCAATTTCCGGATGAAAAACAATGACTCCTGACCTGTTGAACGTTCCCAAAATGGTCTATAATGATGAAATTTTAACATTTAATCTTTTGACTCTAAATGACTTTTGGATGTGAATTATGACTTTGTCAACTAAAATAAGTGTGTTTTAAGTCATTTCTGTGCCTCAAAGGGGTCAAAATTGAAGCTGTTGAGTAATCATAACTCTGTAAAAATGGCAATTTTGGTCACTGTGAGGGTTTAAAAAGTGGTTATTCAACATGAGGCACGATCCAATTGACATTTTGAATCATTTTTGGTACAGTCCAAAAAATCAATTTTCGGATGAAAAACGATGACTCCGGACATGTCGAACGATCCCAAAATGGTCAATGTGGATGAAATTTTAACATTTAATCTTTTGACTCTAAATGACTGTTGGATGTGAATTATGACTTTGTCAACTAAAATAAGTGTGTTTAAAGTCATTTCTGTGCCTGAAATGGTTCAAAATTGAAGCTTTTGAGTAAGCAAAACTCTGTAAAAGTGGTAATTTTGGTGACTGTGAGGGTTTAAAAAGTAGTTATTCAACATGAGGCACGATCCAATTGACATTTTGAATCCTTTTTGGTACAGTCCAAAAAATAAATTTTCGGAAGAAAAACGATGACTCCGGACATGTCGAACGATCCCAAAATGGTCAATATGGATGAAATTTTAACATTTAATCTTTTGACTGTAAATGACTGGTGGATGTGAATTATGACTTTGTCAACTAAAATAAGTGTGTTTAAAGTCATTTCTGTGCCTCAAAGGGGTCAAAATTGAAGCTTTTGAGTAATTAAAACTCTGTAAAAATGGCAATTTTGGTCACTCTGAGGCTTTAAAAAGTGGTTATTCAACATGAGGCACGATCCAATTGACATTTTGAATCATTTTTGGTACAGTCCAAAAAATCAATTTTCGGATGAAGAACGATGATTCCGGACATGTCGAACGATCCCAAAATGGTCAATATGGATGAAATTGTAACATTTAATCTTTTGACTGTAAATGACTGTTGGATGTGAATTAGGACTTTGTCAACTAAAATAAGTGTGTTTAAAGTCATTTCTGTGCCTGAAACGGGTCAAAATTGAAGCTTTTGAGTAATCAAAACTCTGTAAAAATGGCAATTTTGGTCACTGTGAGGCTTTAAAAAGTGGTTATTCAACATGAGGCACGATCCAATTGACATTTTGAATCATTTTTGGTACAGTCCAAAAAATGAATTTTCGGATGAAAAACGATGACTCCGGACATGTCGAACGATCCCAAAATGGTCAATATGGATGAAATTTTAACATTCAATCTTTTGACTGTAAATGACTGTTGGATGTGAATTATGACTTTGTCAACTAAAATAAGTGTGTTTTAAGTCATTTCTGTGCTTCAAAGGGGTCAAAATTGAAGCTTTTGAGTAATCATAACTCTGTAAAAATGGCAATTTTGGTCACTGTGAGGGTTTAAAAAGTGGTTATTCAACATGAGGCACGATCCAATTGACATTTTGAATCATTTTTGGTACAGTCCAAAAAATCAATTTTCGGATGAAAACGATGACTCCGGACATGTCGAACGATCCCAAAATGGCCAATATGGATGAAATTTTAACATTTAATCTTTTGACTGTAAATGACTGTTGGATGTGAATTATGACTTTGTCAACTAAAATAAGTGTGTTTAAAGTCATTTCTGTGCCTCAAAGGGGTCAAAATTGAAGCTTTTGAGTAATTAAAACTCTGTAAAAATGGCAATTTTGGTCACTCTGAGACTTTAAAAAGTGGTTATTCAACATGAGGCACGATCCAATTGACATTTTGAATCATTTTTGGTACAGTCCAAAAAAAAAATTTTCGGATGAAAAACGATGACTCCGGATATGTCGAACTATCCCAAAATGGTCAATATGGATGAAATTGTAACATTTAATCTTTTGACTGTTATTGACTGTTGGATGTGAATTAGGACTTTGTCAACTGAAATAAGTGTGTTTAAAGTCGTTTCTGTGCCTGAAACGGGTCAAAATTGAAGCTTTTGAGTAATCAAAACTCTGTAAAAATGGCAATTTTGGTCACTGTGAGGCTTTAAAAAGTGGTTATTCAACATGAGGCACGATCCAATTGACATTTTGAATCATTTTTGGTACAGTCCAAAAAATGAATTTTCGGATGAAAAACGATGACTCCGGACATGTCAAACGATCCCAAAATGGTCAATATGGATGAAATTTTAACATTCAATCTTTTGACTGTAAATGACTGTTGGATGTGAATTATGACTTTGTCAACTAAAATAAGTGTGTTTTAAGTCATTTCTGTGCTTCAAAGGGGTCAAAATTGAAGCTTTTGAGTAATCATAACTCTGTAAAAATGGCAATTTTGGTCACTGTGAGGGTTTAAAAAGTGGTTATTCAACATGAGGCACGATCCAATTGACATTTTGAATCATTTTTGGTACAGTCCAAAAAATCAATTTTCGGATGAAAACGATGACTCCGGACATGTCGAACGATCCCAAAATGGCCAATATGGATGAAATTGTAACATTTAATCTTTTGACTGTAAATGACTGTTGGATGTGAATTAGGACTTTGTCAACTAAAATAAGTGTGTTTAAAGTCATTTCTGTGCCTGAAACAGGTCAAAATTGAAGCTTTTGAGTAATCAAAACTCTGTAAAAATGGCAATTTTGGTCACTCTGAGGCTTTAAAAAGTGGTTATTCAACATGAGGCACGATCCAATTGACATTTTGAATCATTTTTGGTACAGTCCAAAAAATGAATTTTCGGATGAAAAACGATGACTCCGGACATGTCAAACGATCCCAAAATGGTCAATATGGATGAAATTGTAACATTTAATCTTTTGACTGTAAATGACTGTTGGATGTGAATTAGGACTTTGTCAACTAAAATAAGTGTGTTTAAAGTCATTTCTGTGCCTGAAACGGGTCAAAATTGAAGCTTTTGAGTAATCAAAACTCTGTAAAAATGGCAATTTTGGTCACTGTGAGGCTTTAAAAAGTGGTTATTCAACATGAGGCACGATCCAATTGACATTTTGAATCATTTTTGGTACAGTCCAAAAAATGAATTTTCGGATGAAAAACGATGACTCCGGACATGTCGAACGATCCCAAAATGGTCAATATGGATGAAATTTTAACATTCAATCTTTTGACTGTAAATGACTGTTGGATGTGAATTATGACTTTGTCAACTAAAATAAGTGTGTTTTAAGTCATTTCTGTGCTTCAAAGGGGTCAAAATTGAAGCTTTTGAGTAATCATAACTCTGTAAAAATGGCAATTTTGGTCACTGTGAGGGTTTAAAAAGTGGTTATTCAACATGAGGCACGATCCAATTGACATTTTGAATCATTTTTGGTACAGTCCAAAAAATCAATTTTCGGATGAAAACGATGACTCCGGACATGTCGAACGATCCCAAAATGGCCAATATGGATGAAATTTTAACATTTAATCTTTTGACTGTAAATGACTGTTGGATGTGAATTATGACTTTGTCAACTAAAATAAGTGTGTTTTAAGTCATTTCTGTGCTTCAAAGGGGTCAAAATTGAAGCTTTTGAGTAATCATAACTCTGTAAAAATGGCAATTTTGGTCACTGTGAGGGTTTAAAAAGTGGTTATTCAACATGAGGCACGATCCAATTGACATTTTGAATCATTTTTGGTACAGTCCAAAAAATCAATTTTCGGATGAAAACGATGACTCCGGACATGTCGAACGATCCCAAAATGGCCAATATGGATGAAATTTTAACATTTAATCTTTTGACTGTAAATGACTGTTGGATGTGAATTATGACTTTGTCAACTAAAATAAGTGTGTTTAAAGTCATTTCTGTGCCTCAAAGGGGTCAAAATTGAAGCTTTTGAGTAATTAAAACTCTGTAAAAATGGCAATTTTGGTCACTCTGAGGCTTTAAAAAGTGGTTATTCAACATGAGGCACGATCCAATTGACATTTTGAATCATTTTTGGTACAGTCCAAAAAATCAATTTTCGGATGAAAAACGATGACTCCGGATATGTCGAACTATCCCAAAATGGTCAATATGGATGAAATTGTAACATTTAATCTTTTGACTGTAAATGACTGTTGGATGTGAATTAGGACTTTGTCAACTAAAATAAGTGTGTTTAAAGTCGTTTCTGTGCCTGAAACGGGTCAAAATTGAAGCTTTTGAGTAATCAAAACTCTGTAAAAATGGCAATTTTGGTCACTGTGAGGCTTTAAAAAGTGGTTATTCAACATGAGGCACGATCCAATTGACATTTTGAATCATTTTTGGTACAGTCCAAAAAATTAATTTTCGGATGAAAAACGATGACTCCGGACATGTCGAACGATCCCAAAATGGTCAATATGGATGACATTTTAACATTCAATCTTTTGACTGTAAATGACTGTTGGATGTGAATTATGACTTTGTCAACTAAAATAAGTGTGTTTAAAGTCATTTCTGTGCCTGAAACTGGTCAAAATTGAAGCTTTTGAGTAAGCAAAACTCTGTAAAAATGGCAATTTTGGTCACTCTGAGGGTTTAAAAAGTGGTTATTCAACATGAGGCACGACCCAATTGACATTTTGAATCATTTTTGGTACAGTCCAAAAAATCAATTTTCGGATGAAAAACGATGACTCCGGACATGTCTAACGATCCCAAAATGGTCAATATGGATAAAATTTTAACATTTAATCTTTTGACTCTAAATGACTGTTGGATGTGAATTATGACTTTGTCAACTAAAATAAGTGTGTTTAAAGTCATTTCTGTGCCTCAAAGGGATCAAAATTGAAGCTTTTGAGTAATTAAAACTCTGTAAAAATGGCAATTTTGGTCACTCTGAGGCTTTAAAAAGTGGTTATTCAACATGAGGCACGATCCAATTGACATTTTGAATCATTTTTAGTACAGTCCAAAAAATAAATTTTCGGATGAAAAACGATGACTCCGGACATGTCGAACAATCCCAAAATGGTCAATATGGATGAAATTTTAACATTTAATCTTTTGACTGTAAATGACTGGTGGATGTGAATTATGACTTTGTCAACTAAAATAAGTGTGTTTAAAGTCATTTCTGTGCCTCAAAGGGATCAAAATTGAAGCTTTTGAGTAATTAAAACTCTGTAAAAATGGCAATTTTGGTCACTCTGAGGCTTTAAAAAGTGGTTATTCAACATGAGGCACGATCCAATTGACATTTTGAATCATTTTTAGTACAGTCCAAAAAATCAATTTTCGGATGAAAAACGATGACTCCGGACATGTCGAACGATCCCAAAATGGTCAATATGGATGAAATTGTAACATTTAATCTTTTGACTGTAAATGACTGTTGGATGTGAATTATGACTTTGTCAACTAAAATAAGTGTGTTTAAAGTCATTTCTGTGCCTGAAACGGGTCAAAATTGAAGCTTTTGAGTAAGCAAAACTCTGTAAAAGTGGCAATTTTGGTGACTGTGAGGGTTTAAAAAGTGGTTATTCAACATGAGGCACGACCCAATTGACATTTTGAATCATTTTTGGTAGTCCAAAAAATAAATTTTCGGATGAAAAACGATGACTCCGGGCATTTCGAACGATCCCAAAATGGTCAATATGGATGAAATTTTAACATTTAATCTTTTGACTGTAAATGACTGGTGGATGTGAATTATGACTTTGTCAACTAAAATAAGTGTGTTTAAAGTCATTTCTGTGCCTCAAAGGGGTCAAAATTGAAGCTTTTGAGTAATTAAAACTCTGTAAAAATGGCAATTTTGGTCACTCTGAGGCTTTAAAAAGTGGTTATTCAACATGAGGCACGATCCAATTGACATTTTGAATCATTTTTGGTACAGTCCAAAAAATCAATTTTCGGATGAAAAACGATGACTCCGGACATGTCGAACGATCCCAAAATGGTCAATATGGATGAAATTGTAACATTTAATCTTTTGACTGTAAATGACTGTTGGATGTGAATTAGGACTTTGTCAACTAAAATAAGTGTGTTTAAAGTCATTTCTGTGCCTGAAACGGGTCAAAATTGAAGCTTTTGAGTAATCAAAACTCTGTAAAAATGGCAATTTTGGTCACTGTGAGGCTTTAAAAAGTGGTTATTCAACATGAGGCACGATCCAATTGACATTTTGAATCATTTTTGGTACAGTCCAAAAAATGAATTTTCGGATGAAAATCGATGACTCCGGACATGTCGAACGATCCCAAAATGGTCAATATGGATGAAATTTTAACATTCAATCTTTTGACTGTAAATGACTGTTGGATGTGAATTATGACTTTGTCAACTAAAATAAGTGTGTTTTAAGTCATTTCTGTGCTTCAAAGGGGTCAAAATTGAAGCTTTTGCGTAATCATAACTCTGTAAAAATGGCAATTTTGGTCACTGTGAGGCTTTAAAAAGTGGTTATTCAACATGAGGCACGATCCAATTGACATTTTGAATCATTTTTGGTACAGTCCAAAAAATCAATTTTCGGATGAAAACGATGACTCCGGACATGTCGAACGATCCCAAAATGGCCAATATGGATGAAATTTTAACATTTAATCTTTTGACTGTAAATGACTGTTGGATGTGAATTATGACTTTGTCAACTAAAATAAGTGTGTTTTAAGTCATTTCTGTGCTTCAAAGGGGTCAAAATTGAAGCTTTTGAGTAATCATAACTCTGTAAAAATGGCAATTTTGGTCACTGTGAGGGTTTAAAAAGTGGTTATTCAACATGAGGCACGATCCAATTGACATTTTGAATCATTTTTGGTACAGTCCAAAAAATCAATTTTCGGATGAAAACGATGACTCCGGACATGTCGAACGATCCCAAAATGGCCAATATGGATGAAATTTTAACATTTAATCTTTTGACTGTAAATGACTGTTGGATGTGAATTATGACTTTGTCAACTAAAATAAGTGTGTTTAAAGTCATTTCTGTGCCTCAAAGGGGTCAAAATTGAAGCTTTTGAGTAATTAAAACTCTGTAAAAATGGCAATTTTGGTCACTCTGAGGCTTTAAAAAGTGGTTATTCAACATGAGGCACGATCCAATTGACATTTTGAATCATTTTTGGTACAGTCCAAAAAATCAATTTTCGGATGAAAAACGATGACTCCGGATATGTCGAACTATCCCAAAATGGTCAATATGGATGAAATTGTAACATTTAATCTTTTGACTGTAAATGACTGTTGGATGTGAATTAGGACTTTGTCAACTAAAATAAGTGTGTTTAAAGTCGTTTCTGTGCCTGAAACGGGTCAAAATTGAAGCTTTTGAGTAATCAAAACTCTGTAAAAATGGCAATTTTGGTCACTGTGAGGCTTTAAAAAGTGGTTATTCAACATGAGGCACGATCCAATTGACATTTTGAATCATTTTTGGTACAGTCCAAAAAATGAATTTTCGGATGAAAAACGATGACTCCGGACATGTCGAACGATCCCAAAATGGTCAATATGGATGACATTTTAACATTCAATCTTTTGACTCTAAATGACTGTTGGATGTGAATTATGACTTTGTCAACTAAAATAAGTGTGTTTAAAGTCATTTCTGTGCCTGAAATGGTTCAAAATTGAAGCTTTTGAGTAAGCAAAACTCTGTAAAAGTAGCAATTTTGGTGACTGTGAGGGTTTAAAAAGTGGTTATTCAACATGAGGCACAATCCAATTGACATTTTGAATCCTTTTTGGTACAGTCCAAAAAATAAATTTTCGGATGAAAAACGATGACTCCGGACATGTCGAACGATCCCAAAATGGTCAATATGGATGAAATTTTAACATTTAATCTTTGGACTGTAAATGACTGGTGGATGTGAATTATGACTTTGTCAACTAAAATAAGTGTGTTTAAAGTCATTTCTGTGCCTCAAAGGGGTCAAAATTGAAGCTTTTGAGTAATTAAAACTCTGTAAAAATGGCAATTTTGGTCACTCTGAGGCTTTAAAAAGTGGTTATTCAACATGAGGCACGATCCAATTGAGATTTTGAATCATTTTTAGTACAGTCCAAAAAATCAATTTTCGGATGAAAAACGATGACTCCGGACATGTCGAACGATCCCAAAATGGTCAATATGGATGAAATTGTAACATTTAATCTTTTGACTGTAAATGACTGTTGGATGTGAATTATGACTTTGTCAACTAAAATAAGTGTGTTTAAAGTCATTTCTGTGCCTGAAACGGGTCAAAATTGAAGCTTTTGAGTAAGCAAAACTCTGTAAAAGTGGCAATTTTGGTGACTGTGAGGGTTTAAAAAGTGGTTATTCAACATGAGGCACGACCCAATTGACATTTTGAATCATTTTTGGTAGTCCAAAAAATAAATTTTCGGATGAAAAACGATGACTCCGGACATTTCGAACGATCCCAAAATGGTCAATATGGATGAAATTTTAACATTTAATCTTTTGACTGTAAATGACTGGTGGATGTGAATTATGACTTTGTCAACTAAAATAAGTGTGTTTAAAGTCATTTCTGTGCCTCAAAGGGGTCAAAATTGAAGCTTTTGAGTAATCAAAACTCTGTAAAAATGGCAAATTTGGTGACTGTGAGGCTTTAAAAAGTGGTTATTCAACATGAGGCACGATCCAATTGACATTTTGAATCATTTTTGGTACAGTCCAAAAAATCAATTTCCGGATGAAAAACAATGACTCCGGCCGGACCTGTTGAACGTTCCCAAAATGGTCTATAATGATGAAATTTTAACATTTAATCTTTTGACTCTAAATGACTTTTGGATGTGAATTATGACTTTGTCAACTAAAATAAGTGTGTTTTAAGTCATTTCTGTGCCTCAAAGGGGTCAAAATTGAAGCTTTTGAGTAATCAAAACTCTGTAAAAATGGCAATTTTGGTCACTGTGAGGCTTTAAAAAGTGGTTATTCAACATGAGGCACGATCCAATTGACATTTTGAATCATTTTTGGTACAGTCCAAAAAATGAATTTTCGGATGAAAAACGATGACTCCGGACATGTCGAACGATCCCAAAATGGTCAATATGGATGAAATTTTAACATTCAATCTTTTGACTGTAAATGACTGTTGGATGTGAATTATGACTTTGTCAACTAAAATAAGTGTGTTTTAAGTCATTTCTGTGCTTCAAAGGGGTCAAAATTGAAGCTTTTGAGTAATCATAACTCTGTAAAAATGGCAATTTTGGTCACTGTGAGGGTTTAAAAAGTGGTTATTCAACATGAGGCACGATCCAATTGACATTTTGAATCATTTTTGGTACAGTCCAAAAAATCAATTTTCGGATGAAAACGATGACTCCGGACATGTCGAACGATCCCAAAATGGCCAATATGGATGACATTTTAACATTTAATCTTTTGACTGTAAATGACTGTTGGATGTGAATTATGACTTTGTCAACTAAAATAAGTGTGTTTAAAGTCATTTCTGTGCCTCAAAGGGGTCAAAATTGAAGCTTTTGAGTAATTAAAACTCTGTAAAAATGGCAATTTTGGTCACTCTGAGGCTTTAAATGTGGTTATTCAACATTAGGCACGATCCAATTGACATTTTGAATCATTTTTGGTACAGTCCAAAAAATCAATTTTCGGATGAAAAACGATGACTCCGGATATGTCGAACTATCCCAAAATGGTCAATATGGATGAAATTGTAACATTTAATCTTTTGACTGTTAATGACTGTTGGATGTGAATTAGAACTTTGTCAACTAAAATAAGTGTGTTTAAAGTCGTTTCTGTGCCTGAAACGGGTCAAAATTGAAGCTTTTGAGTAATCAAAACTCTGTAAAAATGGCAATTTTGGTCACTGTGAGGCTTTAAAAAGTGGTTATTCAACATGAGGCACGATCCAATTGACATTTTGAATCATTTTTGGTACAGTCCAAAAAATGAATTTTCGGATGAAAAATGATGACTCCGGACATGTCGAACGATCCCAAAATGGTCAATATGGATGACATTTTAACATTCAATCTTTTGACTGTAAATGACTGTTGGATGTGAATTATGACTTTGTCAACTAAAATAAGTGTGTTTAAAGTCATTTCTGTGCCTGAAATGGTTCAAAATTGAAGCTGTTGAGTAAGCAAACTCTGTAAAAGTAGCAATTTTGGTGACTGTGAGCGTTTAAAAAGTGGTTATTCAACATGAGGCACAATCCAATTGACATTTTGAATCCTTTTTGGTACAGTCCAAAAAATAAATTTTCGGATGAAAAACGATGACTCCGGACATGTCGAACAATCCCAAAATGGTCAATATGGATGAAATTTTAACATTTAATCTTTTGACTGTAAATGACTGGTGGATGTGAATTATGACTTTGTCAACTAAAATAAGTGTGTTTAAAGTCATTTCTGTGCCTCAAAGGGGTCAAAATTGAAGCTTTTGAGTAATTAAAACTCTGTAAAAATGGCAATTTTGGTCACTCTGAGGGTTTAAAAAGTGGTTATTCAACATGAGGCACGACCCAATTGACATTTTGAATCATTTTTGGTACAGTCCAAAAAATCAATTTCCGGATGAAAAACGATGACTCCGGACCTGTTGAACGTTCCCAAAATGGTCTATAATTATGAAATTTTAACATTTAATCTTTTGACTTTAAATGACTGTTGGATGTGAATTATGACTTTGTCAACTAAAATAAGTGTGTTTTAAGTCATTTCTGTGCCTCAAAGGGGTCAAAAGTGAAGCTTATGAGTAATCATAACTCTGTAAAAATGGCAATTTTGGTCACTGTGAGGGTTTAAAAAGTGGTTATTCAACATGAGGCACGACCCAATTGACATTTTGAATCATTTTTGGTACAGTCCAAAAAATCAATTTTCGGATGAAAAACGATGACTCCGGACATGTCGAACGATCCCAAAATGGTCAATATGGATAAAATTTTAACATTTAATCTTTTGACTCTAAATGACTGTTGGATGTGAATTATGACTTTGTCAACTAAAATAAGTGTGTTTAAAGTCATTTCTGTGCCTGAAATGGTTCAAAATTGAAGCTTTTGAGTAATTAAAACTCTGTAAAAATGGCAATTTTGGTCACTCTGAGGGTTTAAAAAGTGGTTATTCAACATGAGGCACGACCCAATTGACATTTTGAATCATTTTTGGTACAGTCCAAAAAATCAATTTCCGGATGAAAAACAATGACTCCTGACCTGTTGAACGTTCCCAAAATGGCCAATATGGATGAAATTTTAACATTTAATCTTTTGACTGTAAATGACTGTTGGATGTGAATTATGACTTTGTCAACTAAAATAAGTGTGTTTTAAGTCATTTCTGTGCCTCAAAGGGGTCAAAAGTGAAGCTTATGAGTAATCATAACTCTGTAAAAATGGCAATTTTGGTCACTGTGAGGGTTTAAAAAGTGGTTATTCAACATGAGGCACAATCCAATTGACATTTTGAATCCTTTTTGGTACAGTCCAAAAAATAAATTTTCGGATGAAAAACGATGACTCCGGACATGTCGAACGATCCCAAAATGGTCAATATGGATGAAATTTTAACATTTAATCTTTGGACTGTAAATGACTGGTGGATGTGAATTATGACTTTGTCAACTAAAATAAGTGTGTTTAAAGTCATTTCTGTGCCTCAAAGGGGTCAAAATTGAAGCTTTTGAGTAATTAAAACTCTGTAAAAATGGCAATTTTGGTCACTCTGAGGCTTTAAAAAGTGGTTATTCAACATGAGGCACGATCCAATTGAGATTTTGAATCATTTTTAGTACAGTCCAAAAAATCAATTTTCGGATGAAAAACGATGACTCCGGACATGTCGAACGATCCCAAAATGGTCAATATGGATGAAATTGTAACATTTAATCTTTTGACTGTAAATGACTGTTGGATGTGAATTATGACTTTGTCAACTAAAATAAGTGTGTTTAAAGTCATTTCTGTGCCTGAAACGGGTCAAAATTGAAGCTTTTGAGTAAGCAAAACTCTGTAAAAGTGGCAATTTTGGTGACTGTGAGGGTTTAAAAAGTGGTTATTCAACATGAGGCACGACCCAATTGACATTTTGAATCATTTTTGGTAGTCCAAAAAATAAATTTTCGGATGAAAAACGATGACTCCGGACATTTCGAACGATCCCAAAATGGTCAATATGGATGAAATTTTAACATTTAATCTTTTGACTGTAAATGACTGGTGGATGTGAATTATGACTTTGTCAACTAAAATAAGTGTGTTTAAAGTCATTTCTGTGCCTCAAAGGGGTCAAAATTGAAGCTTTTGAGTAATCAAAACTCTGTAAAAATGGCAATTTTGGTGACTGTGAGGCTTTAAAAAGTGGTTATTCAACATGAGGCACGATCCAATTGACATTTTGAATCATTTTTGGTACAGTCCAAAAAATCAATTTCCGGATGAAAAACAATGACTCCGGCCGGACCTGTTGAACGTTCCCAAAATGGTCTATAATGATGAAATTTTAACATTTAATCTTTTGACTCTAAATGACTTTTGGATGTGAATTATGACTTTGTCAACTAAAATAAGTGTGTTTTAAGTCATTTCTGTGCCTCAAAGGGGTCAAAATTGAAGCTTTTGAGTAATCAAAACTCTGTAAAAATGGCAATTTTGGTCACTGTGAGGCTTTAAAAAGTGGTTATTCAACATGAGGCACGATCCAATTGACATTTTGAATCATTTTTGGTACAGTCCAAAAAATGAATTTTCGGATGAAAAACGATGACTCCGGACATGTCGAACGATCCCAAAATGGTCAATATGGATGAAATTTTAACATTCAATCTTTTGACTGTAAATGACTGTTGGATGTGAATTATGACTTTGTCAACTAAAATAAGTGTGTTTTAAGTCATTTCTGTGCTTCAAAGGGGTCAAAATTGAAGCTTTTGAGTAATCATAACTCTGTAAAAATGGCAATTTTGGTCACTGTGAGGGTTTAAAAAGTGGTTATTCAACATGAGGCACGATCCAATTGACATTTTGAATCATTTTTGGTACAGTCCAAAAAATCAATTTTCGGATGAAAACGATGACTCCGGACATGTCGAACGATCCCAAAATGGCCAATATGGATGACATTTTAACATTTAATCTTTTGACTGTAAATGACTGTTGGATGTGAATTATGACTTTGTCAACTAAAATAAGTGTGTTTAAAGTCATTTCTGTGCCTCAAAGGGGTCAAAATTGAAGCTTTTGAGTAATTAAAACTCTGTAAAAATGGCAATTTTGGTCACTCTGAGGCTTTAAATGTGGTTATTCAACATTAGGCACGATCCAATTGACATTTTGAATCATTTTTGGTACAGTCCAAAAAATCAATTTTCGGATGAAAAACGATGACTCCGGATATGTCGAACTATCCCAAAATGGTCAATATGGATGAAATTGTAACATTTAATCTTTTGACTGTTAATGACTGTTGGATGTGAATTAGAACTTTGTCAACTAAAATAAGTGTGTTTAAAGTCGTTTCTGTGCCTGAAACGGGTCAAAATTGAAGCTTTTGAGTAATCAAAACTCTGTAAAAATGGCAATTTTGGTCACTGTGAGGCTTTAAAAAGTGGTTATTCAACATGAGGCACGATCCAATTGACATTTTGAATCATTTTTGGTACAGTCCAAAAAATGAATTTTCGGATGAAAAATGATGACTCCGGACATGTCGAACGATCCCAAAATGGTCAATATGGATGACATTTTAACATTCAATCTTTTGACTGTAAATGACTGTTGGATGTGAATTATGACTTTGTCAACTAAAATAAGTGTGTTTAAAGTCATTTCTGTGCCTGAAATGGTTCAAAATTGAAGCTGTTGAGTAAGCAAACTCTGTAAAAGTAGCAATTTTGGTGACTGTGAGCGTTTAAAAAGTGGTTATTCAACATGAGGCACAATCCAATTGACATTTTGAATCCTTTTTGGTACAGTCCAAAAAATAAATTTTCGGATGAAAAACGATGACTCCGGACATGTCGAACAATCCCAAAATGGTCAATATGGATGAAATTTTAACATTTAATCTTTTGACTGTAAATGACTGGTGGATGTGAATTATGACTTTGTCAACTAAAATAAGTGTGTTTAAAGTCATTTCTGTGCCTCAAAGGGGTCAAAATTGAAGCTTTTGAGTAATTAAAACTCTGTAAAAATGGCAATTTTGGTCACTCTGAGGGTTTAAAAAGTGGTTATTCAACATGAGGCACGACCCAATTGACATTTTGAATCATTTTTGGTACAGTCCAAAAAATCAATTTCCGGATGAAAAACGATGACTCCGGACCTGTTGAACGTTCCCAAAATGGTCTATAATTATGAAATTTTAACATTTAATCTTTTGACTTTAAATGACTGTTGGATGTGAATTATGACTTTGTCAACTAAAATAAGTGTGTTTTAAGTCATTTCTGTGCCTCAAAGGGGTCAAAAGTGAAGCTTATGAGTAATCATAACTCTGTAAAAATGGCAATTTTGGTCACTGTGAGGGTTTAAAAAGTGGTTATTCAACATGAGGCACGACCCAATTGACATTTTGAATCATTTTTGGTACAGTCCAAAAAATCAATTTTCGGATGAAAAACGATGACTCCGGACATGTCGAACGATCCCAAAATGGTCAATATGGATAAAATTTTAACATTTAATCTTTTGACTCTAAATGACTGTTGGATGTGAATTATGACTTTGTCAACTAAAATAAGTGTGTTTAAAGTCATTTCTGTGCCTGAAATGGTTCAAAATTGAAGCTTTTGAGTAATTAAAACTCTGTAAAAATGGCAATTTTGGTCACTCTGAGGGTTTAAAAAGTGGTTATTCAACATGAGGCACGACCCAATTGACATTTTGAATCATTTTTGGTACAGTCCAAAAAATCAATTTCCGGATGAAAAACAATGACTCCTGACCTGTTGAACGTTCCCAAAATGGTCTATAATGATGAAATTTTAACATTTAATCTTTTGACTCTAAATGACTTTTGGATGTGAATTATGACTTTGTCAACTAAAATAAGTGTGTTTTAAGTCATTTCTGTGCCTCAAAGGGGTCAAAATTGAAGCTGTTGAGTAATCATAACTCTGTAAAAATGGCAATTTTGGTCACTGTGAGGGTTTAAAAAGTGGTTATTCAACATGAGGCACGATCCAATTGACATTTTGAATCATTTTTGGTACAGTCCAAAAAATCAATTTTCGGATGAAAAACGATGACTCCGGACATGTCGAACGATCCCAAAATGGTCAATGTGGATGAAATTTTAACATTTAATCTTTTGACTCTAAATGACTGTTGGATGTGAATTATGACTTTGTCAACTAAAATAAGTGTGTTTAAAGTCATTTCTGTGCCTGAAATGGTTCAAAATTGAAGCTTTTGAGTAAGCAAAACTCTGTAAAAGTGGTAATTTTGGTGACTGTGAGGGTTTAAAAAGTAGTTATTCAACATGAGGCACGATCCAATTGACATTTTGAATCCTTTTTGGTACAGTCCAAAAAATAAATTTTCGGAAGAAAAACGATGACTCCGGACATGTCGAACGATCCCAAAATGGTCAATATGGATGAAATTTTAACATTTAATCTTTTGACTGTAAATGACTGGTGGATGTGAATTATGACTTTGTCAACTAAAATAAGTGTGTTTAAAGTCATTTCTGTGCCTCAAAGGGGTCAAAATTGAAGCTTTTGAGTAATTAAAACTCTGTAAAAATGGCAATTTTGGTCACTCTGAGGCTTTAAAAAGTGGTTATTCAACATGAGGCACGATCCAATTGACATTTTGAATCATTTTTGGTACAGTCCAAAAAATCAATTTTCGGATGAAGAACGATGATTCCGGACATGTCGAACGATCCCAAAATGGTCAATATGGATGAAATTGTAACATTTAATCTTTTGACTGTAAATGACTGTTGGATGTGAATTAGGACTTTGTCAACTAAAATAAGTGTGTTTAAAGTCATTTCTGTGCCTGAAACGGGTCAAAATTGAAGCTTTTGAGTAATCAAAACTCTGTAAAAATGGCAATTTTGGTCACTGTGAGGCTTTAAAAAGTGGTTATTCAACATGAGGCACGATCCAATTGACATTTTGAATCATTTTTGGTACAGTCCAAAAAATGAATTTTCGGATGAAAAACGATGACTCCGGACATGTCGAACGATCCCAAAATGGCCAATATGGATGAAATTTTAACATTTAATCTTTTGACTCTAAATGACTTTTGGATGTGAATTATGACTTTGTCAACTAAAATAAGTGTGTTTTAAGTCATTTCTGTGCCTCAAAGGGGTCAAAATTGAAGCTTTTGAGTAATCAAAACTCTGTAAAAATGGCAATTTTGGTCACTGTGAGGCTTTAAAAAGTGGTTATTCAACATGAGGCACGATCCAATTGACATTTTGAATCATTTTTGGTACAGTCCAAAAAATGAATTTTCGGATGAAAAACGATGACTCCGGACATGTCGAACGATCCCAAAATGGTCAATATGGATGAAATTTTAACATTCAATCTTTTGACTGTAAATGACTGTTGGATGTGAATTATGACTTTGTCAACTAAAATAAGTGTGTTTTAAGTCATTTCTGTGCTTCAAAGGGGTCAAAATTGAAGCTTTTGAGTAATCATAACTCTGTAAAAATGGCAATTTTGGTCACTGTGAGGGTTTAAAAAGTGGTTATTCAACATGAGGCACGATCCAATTGACATTTTGAATCATTTTTGGTACAGTCCAAAAAATCAATTTTCGGATGAAAACGATGACTCCGGACATGTCGAACGATCCCAAAATGGCCAATATGGATGACATTTTAACATTTAATCTTTTGACTGTAAATGACTGTTGGATGTGAATTATGACTTTGTCAACTAAAATAAGTGTGTTTAAAGTCATTTCTGTGCCTCAAAGGGGTCAAAATTGAAGCTTTTGAGTAATTAAAACTCTGTAAAAATGGCAATTTTGGTCACTCTGAGGCTTTAAATGTGGTTATTCAACATTAGGCACGATCCAATTGACATTTTGAATCATTTTTGGTACAGTCCAAAAAATCAATTTTCGGATGAAAAACGATGACTCCGGATATGTCGAACTATCCCAAAATGGTCAATATGGATGAAATTGTAACATTTAATCTTTTGACTGTTAATGACTGTTGGATGTGAATTAGAACTTTGTCAACTAAAATAAGTGTGTTTAAAGTCGTTTCTGTGCCTGAAACGGGTCAAAATTGAAGCTTTTGAGTAATCAAAACTCTGTAAAAATGGCAATTTTGGTCACTGTGAGGCTTTAAAAAGTGGTTATTCAACATGAGGCACGATCCAATTGACATTTTGAATCATTTTTGGTACAGTCCAAAAAATGAATTTTCGGATGAAAAATGATGACTCCGGACATGTCGAACGATCCCAAAATGGTCAATATGGATGACATTTTAACATTCAATCTTTTGACTGTAAATGACTGTTGGATGTGAATTATGACTTTGTCAACTAAAATAAGTGTGTTTAAAGTCATTTCTGTGCCTGAAATGGTTCAAAATTGAAGCTGTTGAGTAAGCAAACTCTGTAAAAGTAGCAATTTTGGTGACTGTGAGCGTTTAAAAAGTGGTTATTCAACATGAGGCACAATCCAATTGACATTTTGAATCCTTTTTGGTACAGTCCAAAAAATAAATTTTCGGATGAAAAACGATGACTCCGGACATGTCGAACAATCCCAAAATGGTCAATATGGATGAAATTTTAACATTTAATCTTTTGACTGTAAATGACTGGTGGATGTGAATTATGACTTTGTCAACTAAAATAAGTGTGTTTAAAGTCATTTCTGTGCCTCAAAGGGGTCAAAATTGAAGCTTTTGAGTAATTAAAACTCTGTAAAAATGGCAATTTTGGTCACTCTGAGGGTTTAAAAAGTGGTTATTCAACATGAGGCACGACCCAATTGACATTTTGAATCATTTTTGGTACAGTCCAAAAAATCAATTTCCGGATGAAAAACGATGACTCCGGACCTGTTGAACGTTCCCAAAATGGTCTATAATTATGAAATTTTAACATTTAATCTTTTGACTTTAAATGACTGTTGGATGTGAATTATGACTTTGTCAACTAAAATAAGTGTGTTTTAAGTCATTTCTGTGCCTCAAAGGGGTCAAAAGTGAAGCTTATGAGTAATCATAACTCTGTAAAAATGGCAATTTTGGTCACTGTGAGGGTTTAAAAAGTGGTTATTCAACATGAGGCACGACCCAATTGACATTTTGAATCATTTTTGGTACAGTCCAAAAAATCAATTTTCGGATGAAAAACGATGACTCCGGACATGTCGAACGATCCCAAAATGGTCAATATGGATAAAATTTTAACATTTAATCTTTTGACTCTAAATGACTGTTGGATGTGAATTATGACTTTGTCAACTAAAATAAGTGTGTTTAAAGTCATTTCTGTGCCTGAAATGGTTCAAAATTGAAGCTTTTGAGTAATTAAAACTCTGTAAAAATGGCAATTTTGGTCACTCTGAGGGTTTAAAAAGTGGTTATTCAACATGAGGCACGACCCAATTGACATTTTGAATCATTTTTGGTACAGTCCAAAAAATCAATTTCCGGATGAAAAACAATGACTCCTGACCTGTTGAACGTTCCCAAAATGGTCTATAATGATGAAATTTTAACATTTAATCTTTTGACTCTAAATGACTTTTGGATGTGAATTATGACTTTGTCAACTAAAATAAGTGTGTTTTAAGTCATTTCTGTGCCTCAAAGGGGTCAAAATTGAAGCTGTTGAGTAATCATAACTCTGTAAAAATGGCAATTTTGGTCACTGTGAGGGTTTAAAAAGTGGTTATTCAACATGAGGCACGATCCAATTGACATTTTGAATCATTTTTGGTACAGTCCAAAAAATCAATTTTCGGATGAAAAACGATGACTCCGGACATGTCGAACGATCCCAAAATGGTCAATGTGGATGAAATTTTAACATTTAATCTTTTGACTCTAAATGACTGTTGGATGTGAATTATGACTTTGTCAACTAAAATAAGTGTGTTTAAAGTCATTTCTGTGCCTGAAATGGTTCAAAATTGAAGCTTTTGAGTAAGCAAAACTCTGTAAAAGTGGTAATTTTGGTGACTGTGAGGGTTTAAAAAGTAGTTATTCAACATGAGGCACGATCCAATTGACATTTTGAATCCTTTTTGGTACAGTCCAAAAAATAAATTTTCGGAAGAAAAACGATGACTCCGGACATGTCGAACGATCCCAAAATGGTCAATATGGATGAAATTTTAACATTTAATCTTTTGACTGTAAATGACTGGTGGATGTGAATTATGACTTTGTCAACTAAAATAAGTGTGTTTAAAGTCATTTCTGTGCCTCAAAGGGGTCAAAATTGAAGCTTTTGAGTAATTAAAACTCTGTAAAAATGGCAATTTTGGTCACTCTGAGGCTTTAAAAAGTGGTTATTCAACATGAGGCACGATCCAATTGACATTTTGAATCATTTTTGGTACAGTCCAAAAAATCAATTTTCGGATGAAGAACGATGATTCCGGACATGTCGAACGATCCCAAAATGGTCAATATGGATGAAATTGTAACATTTAATCTTTTGACTGTAAATGACTGTTGGATGTGAATTAGGACTTTGTCAACTAAAATAAGTGTGTTTAAAGTCATTTCTGTGCCTGAAACGGGTCAAAATTGACGCTTTTGAGTAATCAAAACTCTGTAAAAATGGCAATTTTGGTCACTGTGAGGCTTTAAAAAGTGGTTATTCAACATGAGGCACGATCCAATTGACATTTTGAATCATTTTTGGTACAGTCCAAAAAATGAATTTTCGGATGAAAAACGATGACTCCGGACATGTCGAACGATCCCAAAATGGTCAATATGGATGAAATTTTAACATTCAATCTTTTGACTGTAAATGACTGTTGGATGTGAATTATGACTTTGTCAACTAAAATAAGTGTGTTTTAAGTCATTTCTGTGCTTCAAAGGGGTCAAAATTGAAGCTTTTGAGTAATCATAACTCTGTAAAAATGGCAATTTTGGTCACTGTGAGGGTTTAAAAAGTGGTTATTCAACATGAGGCACGATCCAATTGACATTTTGAATCATTTTTGGTACAGTCCAAAAAATCAATTTTCGGATGAAAACGATGACTCCGGACATGTCGAACGATCCCAAAATGGCCAATATGGATGAAATTTTAACATTTAATCTTTTGACTGTAAATGACTGTTGGATGTGAATTATGACTTTGTCAACTAAAATAAGTGTGTTTAAAGTCATTTCTGTGCCTCAAAGGGGTCAAAATTGAAGCTTTTGAGTAATTAAAACTCTGTAAAAATGGCAATTTTGGTCACTCTGAGGCTTTAAAAAGTGGTTATTCAACATGAGGCACGATCCAATTGACATTTTGAATCATTTTTGGTACAGTCCAAAAAAAAAATTTTCGGATGAAAAACGATGACTCCGGATATGTCGAACTATCCCAAAATGGTCTATAATGATGAAATTTTAACATTTAATCTTTTGACTCTAAATGACTTTTGGATGTGAATTATGACTTTGTCAACTAAAATAAGTGTGTTTTAAGTCATTTCTGTGCCTCAAAGGGGTCAAAATTGAAGCTTTTGAGTAATCAAAACTCTGTAAAAATGGCAATTTTGGTCACTGTGAGGCTTTAAAAAGTGGTTATTCAACATGAGGCACGATCCAATTGACATTTTGAATCATTTTTGGTACAGTCCAAAAAATGAATTTTCGGATGAAAAACGATGACTCCGGACATGTCGAACGATCCCAAAATGGTCAATATGGATGAAATTTTAACATTCAATCTTTTGACTGTAAATGACTGTTGGATGTGAATTATGACTTTGTCAACTAAAATAAGTGTGTTTTAAGTCATTTCTGTGCTTCAAAGGGGTCAAAATTGAAGCTTTTGAGTAATCATAACTCTGTAAAAATGGCAATTTTGGTCACTGTGAGGGTTTAAAAAGTGGTTATTCAACATGAGGCACGATCCAATTGACATTTTGAATCATTTTTGGTACAGTCCAAAAAATCAATTTTCGGATGAAAACGATGACTCCGGACATGTCGAACGATCCCAAAATGGCCAATATGGATGACATTTTAACATTTAATCTTTTGACTGTAAATGACTGTTGGATGTGAATTATGACTTTGTCAACTAAAATAAGTGTGTTTAAAGTCATTTCTGTGCCTCAAAGGGGTCAAAATTGAAGCTTTTGAGTAATTAAAACTCTGTAAAAATGGCAATTTTGGTCACTCTGAGGCTTTAAATGTGGTTATTCAACATTAGGCACGATCCAATTGACATTTTGAATCATTTTTGGTACAGTCCAAAAAATCAATTTTCGGATGAAAAACGATGACTCCGGATATGTCGAACTATCCCAAAATGGTCAATATGGATGAAATTGTAACATTTAATCTTTTGACTGTTAATGACTGTTGGATGTGAATTAGAACTTTGTCAACTAAAATAAGTGTGTTTAAAGTCGTTTCTGTGCCTGAAACGGGTCAAAATTGAAGCTTTTGAGTAATCAAAACTCTGTAAAAATGGCAATTTTGGTCACTGTGAGGCTTTAAAAAGTGGTTATTCAACATGAGGCACGATCCAATTGACATTTTGAATCATTTTTGGTACAGTCCAAAAAATGAATTTTCGGATGAAAAATGATGACTCCGGACATGTCGAACGATCCCAAAATGGTCAATATGGATGACATTTTAACATTCAATCTTTTGACTGTAAATGACTGTTGGATGTGAATTATGACTTTGTCAACTAAAATAAGTGTGTTTAAAGTCATTTCTGTGCCTGAAATGGTTCAAAATTGAAGCTGTTGAGTAAGCAAACTCTGTAAAAGTAGCAATTTTGGTGACTGTGAGCGTTTAAAAAGTGGTTATTCAACATGAGGCACAATCCAATTGACATTTTGAATCCTTTTTGGTACAGTCCAAAAAATAAATTTTCGGATGAAAAACGATGACTCCGGACATGTCGAACAATCCCAAAATGGTCAATATGGATGAAATTTTAACATTTAATCTTTTGACTGTAAATGACTGGTGGATGTGAATTATGACTTTGTCAACTAAAATAAGTGTGTTTAAAGTCATTTCTGTGCCTCAAAGGGGTCAAAATTGAAGCTTTTGAGTAATTAAAACTCTGTAAAAATGGCAATTTTGGTCACTCTGAGGGTTTAAAAAGTGGTTATTCAACATGAGGCACGACCCAATTGACATTTTGAATCATTTTTGGTACAGTCCAAAAAATCAATTTCCGGATGAAAAACGATGACTCCGGACCTGTTGAACGTTCCCAAAATGGTCTATAATTATGAAATTTTAACATTTAATCTTTTGACTTTAAATGACTGTTGGATGTGAATTATGACTTTGTCAACTAAAATAAGTGTGTTTTAAGTCATTTCTGTGCCTCAAAGGGGTCAAAAGTGAAGCTTATGAGTAATCATAACTCTGTAAAAATGGCAATTTTGGTCACTGTGAGGGTTTAAAAAGTGGTTATTCAACATGAGGCACGACCCAATTGACATTTTGAATCATTTTTGGTACAGTCCAAAAAATCAATTTTCGGATGAAAAACGATGACTCCGGACATGTCGAACGATCCCAAAATGGTCAATATGGATAAAATTTTAACATTTAATCTTTTGACTCTAAATGACTGTTGGATGTGAATTATGACTTTGTCAACTAAAATAAGTGTGTTTAAAGTCATTTCTGTGCCTGAAATGGTTCAAAATTGAAGCTTTTGAGTAATTAAAACTCTGTAAAAATGGCAATTTTGGTCACTCTGAGGGTTTAAAAAGTGGTTATTCAACATGAGGCACGACCCAATTGACATTTTGAATCATTTTTGGTACAGTCCAAAAAATCAATTTCCGGATGAAAAACAATGACTCCTGACCTGTTGAACGTTCCCAAAATGGTCTATAATGATGAAATTTTAACATTTAATCTTTTGACTCTAAATGACTTTTGGATGTGAATTATGACTTTGTCAACTAAAATAAGTGTGTTTTAAGTCATTTCTGTGCCTCAAAGGGGTCAAAATTGAAGCTGTTGAGTAATCATAACTCTGTAAAAATGGCAATTTTGGTCACTGTGAGGGTTTAAAAAGTGGTTATTCAACATGAGGCACGATCCAATTGACATTTTGAATCATTTTTGGTACAGTCCAAAAAATCAATTTTCGGATGAAAAACGATGACTCCGGACATGTCGAACGATCCCAAAATGGTCAATGTGGATGAAATTTTAACATTTAATCTTTTGACTCTAAATGACTGTTGGATGTGAATTATGACTTTGTCAACTAAAATAAGTGTGTTTAAAGTCATTTCTGTGCCTGAAATGGTTCAAAATTGAAGCTTTTGAGTAAGCAAAACTCTGTAAAAGTGGTAATTTTGGTGACTGTGAGGGTTTAAAAAGTAGTTATTCAACATGAGGCACGATCCAATTGACATTTTGAATCCTTTTTGGTACAGTCCAAAAAATAAATTTTCGGAAGAAAAACGATGACTCCGGACATGTCGAACGATCCCAAAATGGTCAATATGGATGAAATTTTAACATTTAATCTTTTGACTGTAAATGACTGGTGGATGTGAATTATGACTTTGTCAACTAAAATAAGTGTGTTTAAAGTCATTTCTGTGCCTCAAAGGGGTCAAAATTGAAGCTTTTGAGTAATTAAAACTCTGTAAAAATGGCAATTTTGGTCACTCTGAGGCTTTAAAAAGTGGTTATTCAACATGAGGCACGATCCAATTGACATTTTGAATCATTTTTGGTACAGTCCAAAAAATCAATTTTCGGATGAAGAACGATGATTCCGGACATGTCGAACGATCCCAAAATGGTCAATATGGATGAAATTGTAACATTTAATCTTTTGACTGTAAATGACTGTTGGATGTGAATTAGGACTTTGTCAACTAAAATAAGTGTGTTTAAAGTCATTTCTGTGCCTGAAACGGGTCAAAATTGAAGCTTTTGAGTAATCAAAACTCTGTAAAAATGGCAATTTTGGTCACTGTGAGGCTTTAAAAAGTGGTTATTCAACATGAGGCACGATCCAATTGACATTTTGAATCATTTTTGGTACAGTCCAAAAAATGAATTTTCGGATGAAAAACGATGACTCCGGACATGTCGAACGATCCCAAAATGGCCAATATGGATGAAATTTTAACATTTAATCTTTTGCCTCTAAATGACTTTTGGATGTGAATTATGACTTTGTCAACTAAAATAAGTGTGTTTTAAGTCATTTCTGTGCCTCAAAGGGGTCAAAATTGAAGCTTTTGAGTAATCAAAACTCTGTAAAAATGGCAATTTTGGTCACTGTGAGGCTTTAAAAAGTGGTTATTCAACATGAGGCACGATCCAATTGACATTTTGAATCATTTTTGGTACAGTCCAAAAAATGAATTTTCGGATGAAAAACGATGACTCCGGACATGTCGAACGATCCCAAAATGGTCAATATGGATGAAATTTTAACATTCAATCTTTTGACTGTAAATGACTGTTGGATGTGAATTATGACTTTGTCAACTAAAATAAGTGTGTTTTAAGTCATTTCTGTGCTTCAAAGGGGTCAAAATTGAAGCTTTTGAGTAATCATAACTCTGTAAAAATGGCAATTTTGGTCACTGTGAGGGTTTAAAAAGTGGTTATTCAACATGAGGCACGATCCAATTGACATTTTGAATCATTTTTGGTACAGTCCAAAAAATCAATTTTCGGATGAAAACGATGACTCCGGACATGTCGAACGATCCCAAAATGGCCAATATGGATGACATTTTAACATTTAATCTTTTGACTGTAAATGACTGTTGGATGTGAATTATGACTTTGTCAACTAAAATAAGTGTGTTTAAAGTCATTTCTGTGCCTCAAAGGGGTCAAAATTGAAGCTTTTGAGTAATTAAAACTCTGTAAAAATGGCAATTTTGGTCACTCTGAGGCTTTAAATGTGGTTATTCAACATTAGGCACGATCCAATTGACATTTTGAATCATTTTTGGTACAGTCCAAAAAATCAATTTTCGGATGAAAAACGATGACTCCGGATATGTCGAACTATCCCAAAATGGTCAATATGGATGAAATTGTAACATTTAATCTTTTGACTGTTAATGACTGTTGGATGTGAATTAGAACTTTGTCAACTAAAATAAGTGTGTTTAAAGTCGTTTCTGTGCCTGAAACGGGTCAAAATTGAAGCTTTTGAGTAATCAAAACTCTGTAAAAATGGCAATTTTGGTCACTGTGAGGCTTTAAAAAGTGGTTATTCAACATGAGGCACGATCCAATTGACATTTTGAATCATTTTTGGTACAGTCCAAAAAATGAATTTTCGGATGAAAAATGATGACTCCGGACATGTCGAACGATCCCAAAATGGTCAATATGGATGACATTTTAACATTCAATCTTTTGACTGTAAATGACTGTTGGATGTGAATTATGACTTTGTCAACTAAAATAAGTGTGTTTAAAGTCATTTCTGTGCCTGAAATGGTTCAAAATTGAAGCTGTTGAGTAAGCAAACTCTGTAAAAGTAGCAATTTTGGTGACTGTGAGCGTTTAAAAAGTGGTTATTCAACATGAGGCACAATCCAATTGACATTTTGAATCCTTTTTGGTACAGTCCAAAAAATAAATTTTCGGATGAAAAACGATGACTCCGGACATGTCGAACAATCCCAAAATGGTCAATATGGATGAAATTTTAACATTTAATCTTTTGACTGTAAATGACTGGTGGATGTGAATTATGACTTTGTCAACTAAAATAAGTGTGTTTAAAGTCATTTCTGTGCCTCAAAGGGGTCAAAATTGAAGCTTTTGAGTAATTAAAACTCTGTAAAAATGGCAATTTTGGTCACTCTGAGGGTTTAAAAAGTGGTTATTCAACATGAGGCACGACCCAATTGACATTTTGAATCATTTTTGGTACAGTCCAAAAAATCAATTTCCGGATGAAAAACGATGACTCCGGACCTGTTGAACGTTCCCAAAATGGTCTATAATTATGAAATTTTAACATTTAATCTTTTGACTTTAAATGACTGTTGGATGTGAATTATGACTTTGTCAACTAAAATAAGTGTGTTTTAAGTCATTTCTGTGCCTCAAAGGGGTCAAAAGTGAAGCTTATGAGTAATCATAACTCTGTAAAAATGGCAATTTTGGTCACTGTGAGGGTTTAAAAAGTGGTTATTCAACATGAGGCACGACCCAATTGACATTTTGAATCATTTTTGGTACAGTCCAAAAAATCAATTTTCGGATGAAAAACGATGACTCCGGACATGTCGAACGATCCCAAAATGGTCAATATGGATAAAATTTTAACATTTAATCTTTTGACTCTAAATGACTGTTGGATGTGAATTATGACTTTGTCAACTAAAATAAGTGTGTTTAAAGTCATTTCTGTGCCTGAAATGGTTCAAAATTGAAGCTTTTGAGTAATTAAAACTCTGTAAAAATGGCAATTTTGGTCACTCTGAGGGTTTAAAAAGTGGTTATTCAACATGAGGCACGACCCAATTGACATTTTGAATCATTTTTGGTACAGTCCAAAAAATCAATTTCCGGATGAAAAACAATGACTCCTGACCTGTTGAACGTTCCCAAAATGGTCTATAATGATGAAATTTTAACATTTAATCTTTTGACTCTAAATGACTTTTGGATGTGAATTATGACTTTGTCAACTAAAATAAGTGTGTTTTAAGTCATTTCTGTGCCTCAAAGGGGTCAAAATTGAAGCTGTTGAGTAATCATAACTCTGTAAAAATGGCAATTTTGGTCACTGTGAGGGTTTAAAAAGTGGTTATTCAACATGAGGCACGATCCAATTGACATTTTGAATCATTTTTGGTACAGTCCAAAAAATCAATTTTCGGATGAAAAACGATGACTCCGGACATGTCGAACGATCCCAAAATGGTCAATGTGGATGAAATTTTAACATTTAATCTTTTGACTCTAAATGACTGTTGGATGTGAATTATGACTTTGTCAACTAAAATAAGTGTGTTTAAAGTCATTTCTGTGCCTGAAATGGTTCAAAATTGAAGCTTTTGAGTAAGCAAAACTCTGTAAAAGTGGTAATTTTGGTGACTGTGAGGGTTTAAAAAGTAGTTATTCAACATGAGGCACGATCCAATTGACATTTTGAATCCTTTTTGGTACAGTCCAAAAAATAAATTTTCGGAAGAAAAACGATGACTCCGGACATGTCGAACGATCCCAAAATGGTCAATATGGATGAAATTTTAACATTTAATCTTTTGACTGTAAATGACTGGTGGATGTGAATTATGACTTTGTCAACTAAAATAAGTGTGTTTAAAGTCATTTCTGTGCCTCAAAGGGGTCAAAATTGAAGCTTTTGAGTAATTAAAACTCTGTAAAAATGGCAATTTTGGTCACTCTGAGGCTTTAAAAAGTGGTTATTCAACATGAGGCACGATCCAATTGACATTTTGAATCATTTTTGGTACAGTCCAAAAAATCAATTTTCGGATGAAGAACGATGATTCCGGACATGTCGAACGATCCCAAAATGGTCAATATGGATGAAATTGTAACATTTAATCTTTTGACTGTAAATGACTGTTGGATGTGAATTAGGACTTTGTCAACTAAAATAAGTGTGTTTAAAGTCATTTCTGTGCCTGAAACGGGTCAAAATTGAAGCTTTTGAGTAATCAAAACTCTGTAAAAATGGCAATTTTGGTCACTGTGAGGCTTTAAAAAGTGGTTATTCAACATGAGGCACGATCCAATTGACATTTTGAATCATTTTTGGTACAGTCCAAAAAATGAATTTTCGGATGAAAAACGATGACTCCGGACATGTCGAACGATCCCAAAATGGTCAATATGGATGAAATTTTAACATTCAATCTTTTGACTGTAAATGACTGTTGGATGTGAATTATGACTTTGTCAACTAAAATAAGTGTGTTTTAAGTCATTTCTGTGCTTCAAAGGGGTCAAAATTGAAGCTTTTGAGTAATCATAACTCTGTAAAAATGGCAATTTTGGTCACTGTGAGGGTTTAAAAAGTGGTTATTCAACATGAGGCACGATCCAATTGACATTTTGAATCATTTTTGGTACAGTCCAAAAAATCAATTTTCGGATGAAAACGATGACTCCGGACATGTCGAACGATCCCAAAATGGCCAATATGGATGAAATTTTAACATTTAATCTTTTGACTGTAAATGACTGTTGGATGTGAATTATGACTTTGTCAACTAAAATAAGTGTGTTTAAAGTCATTTCTGTGCCTCAAAGGGGTCAAAATTGAAGCTTTTGAGTAATTAAAACTCTGTAAAAATGGCAATTTTGGTCACTCTGAGGCTTTAAAAAGTGGTTATTCAACATGAGGCACGATCCAATTGACATTTTGAATCATTTTTGGTACAGTCCAAAAAAAAAATTTTCGGATGAAAAACGATGACTCCGGATATGTCGAACTATCCCAAAATGGTCAATATGGATGAAATTGTAACATTTAATCTTTTGACTGTTATTGACTGTTGGATGTGAATTAGGACTTTGTCAACTGAAATAAGTGTGTTTAAAGTCGTTTCTGTGCCTGAAACGGGTCAAAATTGAAGCTTTTGAGTAATCAAAACTCTGTAAAAATGGCAATTTTGGTCACTGTGAGGCTTTAAAAAGTGGTTATTCAACATGAGGCACGATCCAATTGACATTTTGAATCATTTTTGGTACAGTCCAAAAAATGCATTTTCGGATGAAAAACGATGACTCCGGACATGTCGAACGATCCCAAAATGGTCAATATGGATGACATTTTAACATTTAATCTTTTGACTGTAAATGACTGTTGGATGTGAATTATGACTTTGTCAACTAAAATAAGTGTGTTTAAAGTCATTTCTGTGCCTGAAACTGGTCAAAATTGAAGCTTTTGAGTAAGCAAAACTCTGTAAAAATGGCAATTTTGGTCACTCTGAGGCTTTAAAAAGTGGTTATTCAACATGAGGCACGATCCAATTGACATTTTGAATCATTTTTGGTACAGTCCAAAAAATGAATTTTCGGATGAAAAACGATGACTCCGGACATGTCGAACGATCCCAAAATGGTCAATATGGATGAAATTTTAACATTCAATCTTTTGACTGTAAATGACTGTTGGATGTGAATTATGACTTTGTCAACTAAAATAAGTGTGTTTTAAGTCATTTCTGTGCTTCAAAGGGGTCAAAATTGAAGCTTTTGAGTAATCATAACTCTGTAAAAATGGCAATTTTGGTCACTGTGAGGGTTTAAAAAGTGGTTATTCAACATGAGGCACGATCCAATTGACATTTTGAATCATTTTTGGTACAGTCCAAAAAATCAATTTTCGGATGAAAACGATGACTCCGGACATGTCGAACGATCCCAAAATGGCCAATATGGATGAAATTGTAACATTTAATCTTTTGACTGTAAATGACTGTTGGATGTGAATTAGGACTTTGTCAACTAAAATAAGTGTGTTTAAAGTCATTTCTGTGCCTGAAACAGGTCAAAATTGAAGCTTTTGAGTAATCAAAACTCTGTAAAAATGGCAATTTTGGTCACTCTGAGGCTTTAAAAAGTGGTTATTCAACATGAGGCACGATCCAATTGACATTTTGAATCATTTTTGGTACAGTCCAAAAAATGAATTTTCGGATGAAAAACGATGACTCCGGACATGTCAAA